>NC_132856.1:1257500-2507500 GCF_048164855.1 Canis lupus baileyi
TTCTGATTCATGATTTTATTAATTTGAATATTCTCTCTCTTCTTTTTAATAAGGTTGGCTAATGGTTTATCTATCTTATTAATTCGTTCAAAGACCCAACTCCTCGTTCTGTTGATCTGTTCCACAGTTCCTCTGGTCTTGATTTCTTTGTGTTCTGCTCGAATGTTAATTAACTCTATTCTTCTGTTGGGTGTAGGATCTATCTGCTGTATTTTCTCTAGCTCCTTTATGTGTAACGTTAGCTTTTGTATTTGAGTAGCTTCCCGTTTTTGAATGGATGCTTGTATTGTGATGTATTTCCACCTTAAGGCTGCTTTTGCTGATCCCAAAGATTTTGAATGCTTGTATGTTCATTCTCATTAGTTTCCATGAATCTTTTTAATTCTTCCTTAATTTCCTGGTTGACCCTTTCGTCTTTTAGCAGGATCATCCTTCACCTCGAAGTGTTTGAGGTCCTTTCAAACTTCTTGTTGTTATTTAGTTCTAATTTCAAGGCATTATGGACTGAGAATATGCAGGGGATGATCCCAATCCTTTGTTATTGGTTCAGACCCTATTTGTGACCCAGTATGTGGTCTATTCTGGAGAAAGTTCCATGTGCACCTGAGAAGAATGTGTATTCAGTTGAGTTTGGATGTAAGGTTCTGTATATATCTGTGAAATCCATCTGGTCCAGTGTATCATTTAAAGCTCTCGTTTCTTTGGAGATGTTGTGCTTAGAAGACCTATCGAGGGTAGAAAGAGCTAGATTGAAGTCACCAAGTATCAGATAATTATTATCTAAGTATTTCTTCACTTTGGTTATTAATTGGTTTAAATATTTGGCATCTCCCGCATTCGGGGCATATTGAGGATTGTTAAGTCCTCTTGTGGGATAGATCCCTTAAGTATGACTTAGTGTCCCTCTTGAACTCTCACTACACTCTTTGGGTTAAATTTTAGTTTATCTGATATAGGATGGCTACCCCTGCTTTCTTTTGAGCACCATTTAAATGGTAAATTGTTCTCCAACATTTTATTTTCAGATTGTAGGTGTCCTTCTGTCTAAAATGAGTCTCTTGTAGACAGCAAATAGGTGGGTCCTGCTTTCTTATCCAGTCTGAAACCCTGCGCCTTTTGATGGGGTCATTAAGCCTGTTCACGTTCAGAGTTACTATCGACAGATATGAGTTTAGTGTCATCATGATATCTCTTCAGTCCTTGTTTTTGTCGATTGTTCCACTGAACTTCTTCTTAAAGGGGAATTTTAAGAGTCGCCCTTAAAATTTCTTGCAGAGCTGGTTTGGAGGTCACATATTCTTTCAGTTCCTTCCTGTCTTTGAAGCTCTTTATCTCTCCTTCCATTTTGAATGAGAGCCTTGCTGGATAAAGTATTCTTGGTTGCTTGTTCTTCTCATTTAGGACCCTGAATATATCCTGCCAGCCATTTCTGGGCTGCCAGGTCGCTGTGGAGAGGTCTTCTGTTACCTTAATGCTCCTCCCCATAAAGGTCAGGGATTTCTTTTCTCTTACTGCTTTAAGCATCTTCTCTATATGTTTGGAATTTGCAAGCTTCACTATTAAATGTCGAGGTGTTGGACGGTTTTTATTGATTTTAGAGGGGATCTCTCTATTTCCTGGATCTGAATGCCTGTTTCCCTTCCCAGATTAGGAAATTTTTCAGCTAAGATTTGTTCAAATACTTATTCTGGCACTCTGCCCCTTTCGGCGCCCTCGGGAACCCAAATTACACGTTGCTTTTTCTTCCTCAGGCTGTCGTTTATTTCCCTTAATCTGTCTTCCTGGTCTTTTAGTTTCTGTCTCTTTTTTCCTCAGTTTCCCTCTTTCCATCAACTTGTCTTCTATGTCACTCCCTCGTTCTTCCACCTCCTTAACCCTCGTCGTTAGGACTTCTAGTTTATATTGCATCTCATTCAATTGATTTTTAATTTCGGCCTGATTGGATCTAAATTTTGCAGTCATGAAGTCTCTTGAGTCCTTTATGCTTTTTTCTAGAGCCACCAGTAGCTGTATAATAGTGCTTCTGAATTGGCTTTCTGACATTGAATTGTAATCCAGATTTTGTAACTCTGTGGGAGAGAGGCCTGTTTCTGATTCTTTCTTTGAGGTAAGGTTTTCTTTCTAGTCATTTTGCTGAGTGCAGAGTGGCCAAAAACAAATTGTATTGGGAAAAGGAGAAAAAGAGAGGAGAGAAAGAAGAAAAGAGAAAAACGAAAAAGAATAAAGGAAGAAAGAAGGAGAAAAGAAAGAAAGGGGTGAAAAGGGTGGGGAAGCAAACAGAAATGAAAAAATAACATGGGGGAGTATCTTCTGATTCTATATACTTTAAGTCCCTTGACTTCCCCTGGAAATTATCCGTCTAGCTGGTCTTCTGGGAGAGGGGCCTGTTGTGCTGATTTTCAGGTGTTAGCACTTGGGGGAGCTGCTCTGTCCCCTGCCTGGTGCAGGTCTCAGTGCGGGTAGTTTAACCCGTGAGGCCCCAGGAGGAACAACCCCAGTGGCACCGGCCAGCTCTGGAAACCTCTATTCAGCCCCCGCAGTAACTTGGGAGCAGTCCATCTGCAGGGCCTGGAGGCTCTGGGGCAGGGCCGCTCATCTGCTCAGCTCTGGGCAGGAGCGTCCTTGCTGTCCTTGGCCCTCCGGGCCTCTTCCTGTCTCGGGGGAGGCTGAATCCTGGGCTGTGTCCCTGCACCCTATGCTCCAGGGCCTGCCCTGTTGGATTCTCACTCCCCACCGCATAGCCGCCTCACTGCGGAGCCACCGCCCAAGCCCCTCCGAGTTGCTCCCGGAGCCCCGCAGCCCCCTCCGCACGGAACCTCTTCCTCTGCAGGAGGCGCCGCCACTAAGCTGCTCCTGGGGCCATGCAAACCCCTCTGCACAGAGCCACCGCCCAAGCCCCTCAGAGCTGGTCCGGGGTCAATGCATGTGCCCAGCAGCCCTTAGGGAGTTCGGTGCACTCTTCTGGGAGTGCTGTGTCTGTTAGTGTCCCAGGGAGCCCGAGGGCATCTCTGCTTTCCTGGGGTCCTTCTCTGATTCCTTGAAGGCGCCATTCCACCCTGGAAGATTAGTGCAGCTCCTCCTTCTCCCAGGACAGAGCTCTTCTGTCCTGTGGGCACTCACCCCGGCCTTAGCCCGGCTCCTTGCAGGGCCCCTCACCCTTGGATGTCTTTTGTTCTTTATTTATTTTTCCCATCTTCCTACCTTGATAGAATCACGAACTTTTCTCACTGTAGCATTCGATCTCGTTTCTGTTTATTTTTTTTCTTTTTATTTTTTTCGTTTCTGTTTAAATCTCAGGCTGAATTCGTTGATTTTCAGGATGATTTGAAGGTTATCTAGGTAATTTCGTGGGGACAGGTGATTTGGGGACACTACACTTCCGCAATCTTGCCCCTCCTCCTCTATGTTGCCTTTTAGCTTTGGTTGTTTCCTTCACTTTGCAGAAGCTTTTCAATTTGATGAAGTCCCAATAGTATTTTTGCTTTTGTTTCCCGCACCTCAGAGGCATATGTAGAAAGAACATCCAATGGCCAATGTCAAAGACGTTGCTGCCTATCTTTTCTTCTTTTTATGCTTTCAGGTCTCACATTTAGGTCTTTCATCCATTTTGAATTTATTTTTTATATATATGGTGTAAGAAAGTGGTCCAGTTTCATTCTTCTGCATGTGGCTGCCTGGTTTTCCCAACACCATTTGTTCTTATCCTGGGGTCAGGGTTAGGGTTTGTTGAAGAGACTGTCTTGGTGCTTTGGATATTCCTTCCTGCCTCGTTGTCGATTAATGGATCATAGAGTTACAGGTTTGTATCTTGTTTCGGCTTTCCATTCTGTTCTATTGACAAGCGTCTCCTGTTGGGAGATCCTTGATTGCTGATTCAAATTCTTTGCTGGTTATCTGTCTGTTCAAGTTTCTTATTTCTTCCTTCTTCATTTTTGCTATGTTATATATTTCCAGGAATTGATCTATTTCTTGCAGGTTCTTGGTTGCTGGCATATAATTTTTCATAATGTTCTCTTATAATCATTTGTATTTCTCTAGTGTTGGTTGTTATTTCTCTTTTCTCATTTGTAATTTTATTTGGGTCCTTTCTCATCTTTTTATTTTTATTTTATTTTATTTTATTTTATTTTATTATTTTTTTATTTATGATAGGCACACAGTGAGAGAGAGAGAGAGAGGCAGAGACACAGGCAGAGGGAGAAGAAGGCTCCATGCACCGGGAGCCCGACGTGGGACTCGATCCCGGGTCTCCAGGATTGCACCCTGGGCCAAAGGCAGGCGCTAAACCACTGCGCCACCCAGGGATCCCTATTTTTTCTTTTTTAAAGATTTTATTTATGTATTCATGAGAGACACAGAGAGGCAGAGGTATAGGCAGAGGGAAAATAAGGCTCCATGCGGGGAGCCTGATGTGGGACTTTATCCCCCATGTCCCCGGGTTCATGACCTGAGCCAAATCAGATTCTCAATCACGGAGGCAACCAAGTGCCTTGCTGATTCAATTCCTTTGCTAGTTATGGGTCTCTTCACATTTTCTATTTCTTCCTATTTCAGTTTTGCTTGTTTGCACATTTCTAGTATTTTGTCCATTTCTTCCAGGTCTCCCAGTTTATTAGCATATAATTTCATAGTATTCCCTTTTAATTGTCTAATTTTTCTGGTGTTGATTGTGATCTCTCTTCTCTCATTTGTGATTTTATTTCTTTAGGTCTTTTCTCTTTTCTCTCTTTAGTTTTAAGATTTTATTTATTTATTCAAAGAGATGCAGAGAGAGAGAAAGAGACAGAGACAGAGGCAGAGGGAGAAGCAGGCTCCATGCAGAGAGCCCGACATGGGACTCGATCCAGGGTCTCCAGATCACGCCCTGAGCTGCAGGCAGCACTAAACCACCACACCACCAGGGCTGCTCGGTCTTTTCTCTTTTCTCATTGATAAGGCTGGCTAGGGCTTGATCCATTTTATTAATTATTTTGAAGAACCAGCTCTTAGTTTCCTTATTCCATTCTACTGTTTTGTTGTTTCTGTATTGTTTATTTCTGTTCTCATCTTTATTCTTTCCCTTCTTCTGTAGGCTTTAGGCTTTGTTTCCTATTCCTTTTCCAGCTCCTTTAGGTGTAGGGTTAGGGTGTGTATTGGAGACTTCTTCTTTCTTGAGGTAGGCCTCTATTGCTATGTACTTCCCTCTGGACTGCCTTTGCTACAACCCAGAGGTTTGGAGAAACATGTTTTGTTTTCATTTTCATTTGTTTTAAATTTCCTCTTTCATTTCCTGGTTGCTCCATTCATTCTCTAGTAAGATGTGCATAATCTCCACGTATTTTTGGTCTGTCCAAATTTTTTTTTACTGTCGACTTCAAGTTTCATAGCGTCATGTTCCAAAAATGTACAGGGTATGATATCAACCTTCTTCTACCTGTTGTACCTGTTGAGGGTTGATTTGTGGGCCATGATATGATCTGTTCTGGAGAATGTCCCATGTGCACTTGAAAGGAATGTGTATTCTGCTTTAGGATGAAATGTTCAGAATATATCTGTTGAGTCCCTGTGACCCGGTGTGTCAAGGCTATTGTTCCCTCTTGATTTTCTGCATAGACGATTGGTCCATTGCCATAAGTGTTAAAATCCCCTGTCATTGTATTATTATCAGTGAGTTCCTGTACGTTTGTTGTTAATTTGTTTCTATATTTAGATACTGCCATGTTGGCAGCATAAATATTTTGTTGTTTGACCTTGATAGAGAGTCTTTTTAATTATGAAATAATGCCCTTCTTCATCTCTTCTTACAGTATTTGTTCTTTCTTGTTTGAAATTTAAATATTTTATTTATTTATTCATGAGAGATACACAGAGGAGCAGAGGAAGAAACATAGCAGAGTGAGAGGCAGGCTCTCCAAAGGGAGGCTGATGTGGGACTCGATCCTGGGATTCCAGGATCACACCCTGAGCCGAAGGCAGATGCTCAACCACTGAGCCACCAGGTGTCCCCCAGGGTTTCGTTTCAAATCTCGTTTGTCTGATATAAGTATGAGTCCTCCAGCTTTCTTTTGATATCCATTAGCGTGATAGATGATTTTCCATCCCCTGACTTTCAATCTGCTGGTGTCTATAGGTCTAAGGTGAGCATCTTGTAGGCAGCGTACAGATGGATGTTGTTTTTTTAATAATAATTTTATTTATCAGAGAGACAGAGAGAGAGAGAGAGAGAGAGGCAGACAATTATGCAGAGAGAGAAGAAGTCTCCCCACCAGGAGCCCAATATGGGACTCGATCCCAGACTCCAGGATCACACCCTGAGTCAAAGGCAGAGGCTCAACCCCTGAGCCACCCAGGCATCCCGGATCCACTTTTTAAGCTACTCTGATACCCTATATCTTTTGATTGGAGCATTTAGTCTATCAGCATTCAGAGTGACTATTGAAAGATGTGAACTTTGTGCCTTTGTGTTACCCATAGAGTTGGTGTTTCTGGTGACATTCTCTGGGCCTTTCTAGTCTTTGTTGCTTTTGGTCTCTTTTTTTCCCCCACTAGAAGAGTCCCTCTTAAAATTCCTTACTGGACTGGTTAAGTGGTCATGAACTCCTTTATATGTAGTCTGTCTGGGAAAATCTTTATCTCTCATTCTGTCCTGTATGACACCCTTGCTGAAGAAAGTATTCATACAAATTGGACTGCAATAAAAATAAATTTAAAAAACATAAATTCTTCTAATATGATTGAGGAAAATGGCATTTAGGAGGAAAACCAGAAGCAGAAAGAGAGGAGGACAGATTTCACCCTCCGTAGCCTTCACAGGGACCTGGTGTCCTTTCCAAGGAGGGGCCCCCCCTCCGGAGGATGCTTCCTGCCCCTCTGCCCTCCTTGTTGGAACACAGCAGGCACATCTCCGTGCCTCCAGCACCTCTGCAGTCATGGCTTATAGCGTTATCCATGTATCCCATTGGAGACCACAGTTTTGTGTATGTAAGCATCTGGCTGCTATTTGACAACATTGGGGGGATTCCGACATTTGTTGGTTTTGAGGTGTGTGTGTGTCTATCACATGCAGCTATCACGTGCAGCTATCGGATCCGCTGGCTGGGTCACCAAAAAAACACCAAAATGGTTGGCACAACATCATTTCTGGTGCTTGCGCTGGGCGGTTAGCTGGGCTATCCTGGCAGACCCGGGGCTCGCTCGTGCAGTTCCTTTCAGCTGGAGGGTCAGCTGAGCTGGATGTTCCGGCTCTGCCACATTCTCATGTCCAGCAGTGGGTCTGGCCGCCCTGGAAGGCACGTGGGGTCGTCAGCTGTGTGTGCCTGGCAGCGCCCCTGCAGGGGCTAGTTGGGGCCTAGGTGGTGCCCCCTCCTCCTCTCTGGGGGTCTCTCCACGCCCCGTGCACAGAGTTCTGGGAAACACAGAAACGGCTGGCTGTGCATTTTTGCACCACAACACTTTATTGACTTTCTACAGCAACCGGGCTCAGAGCTGTGGGTGCGTGCCTTCCCCTGGGGAGGGAGACCTCTCTGTCCTTTAAGAGGGGGCAAGAATCACACAGGGTGGGGGGTGGGTGCTGGAGTCCCCCACCTGGGAGCATGTGTGGAATCCGGTTGGGGGTATGTGTCTTGAGGTTTCAGCCTGAGTGATGGTTCTGAGGACAGCAGAGCTGACCTGGACCTGCACCTCATGGGCACCTGTGCTGGGTCCCCGCAGGGCAGCTGGACCCCAGCCTCGGGCCCTCTGGGGCCCCAGCACATGGAGGAGCCCGCATCCTGGTGTGGGTGCAGGTGGGGCCCACTGGCTTACCCCTCCACAACCCACACTGGGGTGTCCTGGGATCCCCAGGGCTGCCCTAGGTCAGCGACCTGGATCAGTGTGGCACGCCCAGGGCACAGCAGGCCACATCCAGCTGTGAGAGGGCTCGCTCAGCCCGGGACCAGAATCCAGGGCTGGCCAGGGCCATATGGGTTGGATCCCATTGGTCTTTGTGTTGGGCCTAGGGTGGGGGCTCAAATCACCCCAGCCCTCACAGAGCCCAGGGCCAGGCCAGCCGAGATCTCCATGGGTTAGGAGCTGGTGTCCTGTGCAGGGTGTGCCGCCCTAAATGAGGGACAGTGGGTGGAGGCAGGGCACAGTGGGTCCTCTGCACCACTCATCTGCACCCACCCTGTTGAGGGCTCTGTGTCTTCCCTCCTTCCTGCAACCCCTGGGTACTCTATGGGACACCCGGGCTTCTGATGGGAGCAGGGTATCCAGAGAATCCTGGGGAGTCTGAGCATGTCCCACAGGGGTACCTGCACCAGGTCCTTGCTGGGGACCGATGGTGTGGTGGTGGATGTTGTGGGGGCATGGGTATGATGAAGGTGGTGGAGTGTGGGAGATGGTGTAGGGGTGATGGTGTTGGGGTATAGTGTGAGTGGGGATTGTGTGGGGCTGTGTGGGTGTTAGGGGGATGGTGTATGTGGGATGCCATTGGGAATGATGATGTAGGGGGATGGAGTGGGAGTGGGGAATGAGGGGGATGTCGTGGGGGGCCTGCGGACACAGGGCATCTCCTTCCTCTAAGATGCACAAGGAGACGTCTTCAATTAAAGGCGACTAGTCTGGGGTTTGCAGTGACACCTGCCTCTGGGGCACCGTGTTGTTAGTGCAGGGCCCTGGCTGGACCGGGGGCATTATCTGGAGGTCATCATAATACGTACGTTTTCAAATTGCAAATTGTCTCAAGTTAAATGCATAGAATTTAGAATAATATAAAGCACCGAGAGTGGGTGTCACTTTGACCTGTCCAACCCTCATGGGATGATGTGTGTCCTGCTCCAGCCATAGCCATGCCTCCTGGCCCCCAGGTCTGGTTCCTCCCCCGACAACCCCCATCCCATCCCCTGCTTCTCATGGGGCCGTCCCTCTCCCCTTTGGTGTTCAGCTCCCATGGCAACCCCTGGAGGCCACATCCTAGTGGCCTCCTCATCCCCGAGGCACCGGGAGTATGGGCACGGGAGTCATCCCCAGCATCCTACATGGAGCAGTGTGTTTTTGGCTGCTATTGCTCCCCCGGCCTCAGAAGCTCAGTTTTCCCTACCCAGAAGGCCCCAGGCCTCCCTCAGGGCCCCAAAGCCCCCTGGCCCAGCAGCCTCACCTGACTCCCTAGCCATCCCAAAATATGGTGTGGCTGCCGAACGTCCTGCTGACGTCCAAGTCTACCTGCGTGATGTCCCTGGAGGAGACCAGGGCCTCCTCCTTCATTTCCTTTGGGAAAACCGGGGAGGAGGAGCAGGCGTCAGGGACACAGACCCCCACCTGTCACGAGCTGCCATGCTGGGCAGGGAGCCCTGTGGCCACCATGGGAGTGTGTCCTGCTGAAACCTCCTTCCTTCCTCTTGGAGGCCGGGCATGGCAGGAGTGCCCACTGTACCCGTGGGACCTGTGTGAGGGCCTGTGCCCAGCTGTTGTGGGTGGGGATGTGACTGAGTGTCAGCCTGGGTGGAGGGGATAGGGGTTCAGCCAGGTGGGACGTGACATGGGGGTGTTGTGACCAAGATTGCGAATCCGAGAAACCACTATGGAGCTGACATTGATGCAAACCCACAAGGGTTGATTTCCAAACTCGAGTTTGCGTCCAAGTACACCCGACACAGCAGAGCAGGAACTTGGACTCCGAGGTGGGTTTTTGCTTAGTTTTAAGGGCTTGTCTCGGGGACCTCCAGAATGGCTGGAGTAATTCCTCAAGTTCTGTTTATATTTTGATATGGGGCCTTCAAGGCATTGACCTCTGTTCTCATTCTAATAGACACCTCCATCCCTTGGCGTGGGTTCAGTTCTTAATCGATTGTGGGGCGTTCTAGGACATTAAGCTGTAAACTTTTGTTTTTTTTTTTTTTTACTGTAAATGAAGTAATGTAAATTTCAGCTCTTCTTCACGGGGGCCTGTGATGGATGGACTTGTTCGAACGCTGAACTTAAAGTGGAAAGACCTTCATTTTCTCAGCCTCATTGCATCCCCTCCCCTCCTATCTAGCTCCTTCACCTTCCCCGGAGCTCCTGAGAGAGCAATTGCAAATAACCTCAGCATGGCAGTGTTTGTTGGGGATCAGGCCTAGAGATTTTGGATCAGGAAGAGCTGGGGTGTGGGCATCCCGGCTGTGCAGCTGGATTCCATGCTGCAGACTCTTATTCCCTAAGGCTATCTTGACAACTGACTTTGTAGGTAGAAAAGCTGTTCTTTCTCTTTAAAAGATGAAGAGCATGGGGATCCCTGGGTGGCGTAGTGGTTTAGCGCCTGCCTTTGGCCCAGGGCGCGATCCTGGAGACCCGGGATTGAGTCCCGCGTCGGGCTCCTGGTGCATGGAGCCTGCTTCTCCCTCTGCCTGTGTCTCTTCCTCTCTCTCTCTCACTGTGTGCCTACCATAAATAAATAAAATTTAAAAAAAATAAATAAAAGATTAAGAGTGAGTCAAAGCCTTTTTTCTCTGCTCCACTGTTTGCTCAGATTCTAATCTGAGATGTATTTTCTGTTAATAAGGATAATTTACTATCCGTAGTACTATGCTTAAAATATTCTGACACAAGTATTTCAGAGGGATGAGGGTTTCTCATCTCTTTCTTCACAGCTCAGTCACTCCTCAGGAAATGCATCTTTAAGGATCTGGAAACAACTTAGAGGCATTAATACCAATGGTCCTATTATTATGCAACGGATTCTTCCCTGAGATTCTTCCACTATTTCAACTGACACTGAAACACTTTGAACTCTCTGGAAGACAAATGTCAAGGAAATAAATGTTATGCATTGCTAATTTTAAATGCCCTTGCAATATGGTGTCTATTATAATACAAGTATTCTTATCTGATTTTTGCTATTTATTATCCGTTCCTGCTTTTCAGGTTGAGGAGGCATTATACGTGTTCATAAGTGTTTTTCTTTCCTTCTGATATAAAATTACTTTGTTCCCATCAAAGGAACTCTTTAAGAATAAGGCAAAAGTTAATTCAACGATTCTTAAAATGTCTTCACACTTGGAGACTGAATCATTTAAGTCAATTTTCAAAATAAATCTTATTTATTAGGAAAAAAAGATTTATAGGGAAATTGAGAAGATAGTACAGTGCATTCACATGCCCTTGCACTCAATTTCTCCAATTATTGATATATTAATATGGTACAAATAATAGCTAATGAATCAAATTAAAATATTCGCAGTAACCAAAGACCATACATTATTCATATTTCCTTAGTTTTTGCTACTTTACCATCTGTAATATCACACTCCATTTTTCCTCCTGTTTTCTTAGGCTCCTCTGCATTGTGACAGTCTTTCAGCCTTTGCTTGTTGTTGTTGAACTGGAACACTTTGAGAAGTAGAGTATTTTGTAAAATTTCCCTCAGTTGGTACATATCTGTGGTTTATCTCATGACTGAACTGTTTTTGTGGATTATATACAGAGATATACTGCCATTTTCATTATTTCATATAAAGGATAGATACTATCAACTGGATTTATCAGTCTTGGCATCGATGTGATCATCTTGCTGAGGTAGTGTTTGTCATCTTTGTTCGTAGTAAAGTGATTATTATTATTATTATTATGAGTTATTATATTATCATTATCATTTTAAGTTTTTCATACTATATTTTGTAGAAGGAAGTTACTATGTGTATTCCACACGTAAGAGTGGTAAGCTATGCTCATGAACTTGAGGGTGGAATGTCTGCACAAATTGTTTGAAATTCTTCTACATGGGAGATTTCTCTTCCTTGTGGGTTTGTTTGTTTGTTTTTCAAAGATGTTATTTATTTATTTGAGAGAGAGAGGAGAGAAAAAGCATGAGCAAGAGGGGCAGAGGGAGAGGGAGCAGCAGGTTCCCTGCTGAACAGGGAGCCTGCCTTGGGACCTGGATCATGATCTGAGCCTAAGGCAGAAGCTTAACTGACTGAGCCACATAGGTGCCACTCTTTCTTTCTTTCTTTCTTTCTTTCTTTCTTTCTTTCTTTCTTTCTTTCTTTCTTTCTTTCTTTTTTTTAATAATAAATTTACATTTTATTGGTGCTCAATTTGCCAACATACAGAATAACACCCAGTGCTCAACCCGTCAAGTGTCCCCCTCAGTGCCACTCACCCATTCACACCCAACCCCACCCTCCTCCACTTCTCTCAGCCCTAGTTCTTTTCCCAGAGTTTGGTGTCTTTATGTTCTGTCTTCCTTTTCTGTTATTTCCCACACATTTCTTCTCCCGTCCCTTATATTCCCTTTCACTATTATTTATATTCCCCAAGTGAATGAGAACATACAATGTTTGTCCTTCTCCGATTGACTTACGTCACTCAGCATAATACCTTCCACTTCCATCCACATTGAAGCAAATGGTGGGTATTTGTCGTTTCTAATGGCTGAGCAAGGCCCACCTTTTCTCTCTCTTCATCTTCTGAGTCTCCTATGATATGAATGTTATTGTTTTAATAAGTGGCTGAGTTTCCTAAGTCTGCCTCTGTGGTCCATAAACTTCCTTGTTTTTAAGGCTTCCCCTTGGGACTGCACCTCAGTTATAGCATTTTTAACATTGGCCTGACTAGATTTTAGTTCTTTTATTTCTACAGTAAGGGATTCTCTAGTTTTCTTCTGTGCTTTTTGTCCAGCCCAGCTGCTATCTTTATAATCATTGTTTTAAAACTGTAGTTAGACAACCTATATGTGTATTGATGGACTTCCTGACTGTGAGTATTACCTCATGTTATTTTATGGAGGTGAATTTCTCCATCTCATTACTTTTTCCAGAAAAGAAAGAGGGAAGAAACAGAAAAACCAAGAAAATCAATAACAACTGCCCTCCAAAAAAAAAAACACCTGATTATTTTGGCCTGCTTGTTAAAAGATTCTAAATCCCAAGATATGAATCACAATTAAAGAACCATGAAAGTAAAAATGAGAAATAAATAAGATACATACATAAAAATTAAAATAAGGCAATTAATAAAATAGCATCAAAGAAAATAAACGAAAATAAAGCAAAAAGTACAAAGGAAGCTAGACCCTATATTCCAGGCTGAGCTGAAGCTCTGCAGCCTCTGTGGTCCAAAAACTTGGTGGCAGCGAGTGGTCTGTGCCAGGTCTGGGGATGGGCCCTGGTGTACATCTGCCTGGGAGATTCACCTGTGAGGTCAGAGGCGGGGTGGTCGTCAGCCATTCTGGCCTCCATTGGGCAGTGCTGTGCTGCTCCCTGAGACTCGGCGCAGATGGGCAGGATGCGGGTGGGGACGCTGGGTCCTCTGGTTCTGGGGCTGAGCATTCCGCCCCCAGTCTGCAGGCCCTCCACAGAAGAGCCCCCAAGCCCCCGGGTCTCCGCCGCTTCTCTCAGAACCCTGCTTTCACTCTGCCCGCGTCCGAGCTTCTTTTGGTTTTGTTTTTTTATCTCAGACTGTTGTGCCCAAGATTGAGAATCTGAGAAACCACCGAGAAGCCGATTACGATGCAAACACACGAGGGATTATTTACAAGCTCAATCTTCTGTCCAAGTATATCGGACACAGTGGAGCAGGGAATTGGACCCCGAGGAGGGTTTTAGCTTAGTTTTAAGGGCTGGTCTCGGGGACATCCAGAACGGCTGGAGCAATTCCTCAAGTTCTGTTTACATTTTGATATGGGGACTTCAAGGGCATTGAGTTCTGTTCACATTCTAATAGGGGCTTCCCGAGAGCCTCCACCAAAACCTGTTAGAAATAAGGAGTGAGTTCAGTAAAGTCACGGGACACAAACTGACCCTACAGAACAGAGTAGCCTTGCTGTGTCCCGACAATGAGTACTCAGGAAGGAAAGGAAGGACGTGACGCCCTTCTCAGGAGCATCAAGGTGAATAAATAATGAGACTGAACCAAAGGAGCACAAGACATGTGCACTGAGCCATACCAGGCTCTGGGAGGCTGTCCTGGGCTTGTGGGGTGGGAGCCTCATCTTGTGAAAATGTCCACAGTTCCTGAAGCGACCCTCAGTTTCAATGTCATTCCTATCAAATCATGGTGGCAGATCTTAGAAATAAGAAAAAAAAAACCATAACATCCATTCCCCCCAACAAATGACCCCGAACAGCAAATCAGTATTTGAGAAGCACGACAGAGCGGGATGCATCACTTTCTGATTTCAAACGATATCACAGAGACACAGGATAAAGTAGTGTGGTTCTCAAGCCCCCGGCTGGCTCCATCGGTTAAGCTTCCGACTCCTGACCTCACCTCTGGTCCTGATCTCAAGGTCGTGAGTTCTCTCCATGGGCTGGGTCATGGACGAGGCGTGGAGCCTACTTAGATAAACCAGACCCACGTGGGGTGGTCCCGGCATAAGCTGAATGAGCAAAACAGAGAGTCCAGAAGGAAATGTGCTCTGATACAACTGATTTTTTTAACTTAATTTAATTTAAACCGAATTAATTAACATATATTGTATTATACTTTCAGAGGAAGAATTCAGGGATTCACCAGTTGGAGATAACAGCAGTGCCCGAGACATCACGTGCCCTCCTTCATGCTGGTTCCCTGTTATCCCCCCACCTCCAGCGACCCTCAGTTTGTTTCCTATCATTAAGAGTCTGTATGTCCTACATCTGTTTTCATCTTATTTGTTTTTCCTTCCCTTCACCGATGTTCATCTGCTTTACTTCTTTAATTTCACCTATGAATGACACCACACGGTCATTCTCTTTCCAGACTGACTTATTTCACTTAACATGATCCCTTTAGTTCTATCCACATCATTGCAAATGGCAAGATTTCCTTCTCTTTGATAGCTGAGTTCCATTCCTCTCTCTATGACCATCATCTATCTCCCATCCTCTTTATCCATCATCAGCCCGAGTACACCGAGGCTCCTCCCACAGTGTGACTTATGTGGACACGGCTGCTGTGGACATTAGGGTGCAGGTGTCCCGAGTCTCACTGCATCTGTATCTTCTGAGTGAGCTCCAGGCCTTTCAACTGCTGGTCGCAGGGCGGCTTTATTTGTAACTTCCTCAGGGGCCTCCACACTGTTTCCAGGGCTGCTGCACCAGCCCGCGGTCCCGCCCACACTGGATGAGGGTATGTGAGTTTTCCAGGACGTGGTAAAAGTCTGGTCCACATTTCATTTCACGTCCTGTGGGCTGCAATTCCTTGTCCTTAAGTATTTCTGGGGAAGCCAGGTGTTGGGCTCCTTTTCAGTGAGAGGTTTCTAAAGCTAACATGCCCCATTTGGAGCCTGAAAGGAGGCAGGTGGGGTCCATGGAGCACCCGCTGCCTCCTGCACAGCCTCCTGCAGTGCTGAGCTTCCAGCAGGGGCTGCCCGAGACCAGGCCCCTCCCATGGGGTGGGCATGTGCAGTAGGCCTCCTCTGCCTACACTAACAGGAGCCAGCCTCTGCTGGGGAGGCCTGAGGAGGACGTGGGGACGCATCTACGCTGATGAGCTGCAGCCTCCTCAGGATGCGCGGGAGTCTTTTGGGGGAAATTGGGCCGCGTTTACGTTGACAGGAGCCCCGGTCTTCTCAGGACCCTCGGTGAGGCTTTAGGAAGATGTGGGCCCGCATCCACCCTGACAGGAGCCCTGAGCCACCTCAGGAACCGCGGGGAGGCTTAGGAAATTGTGGGCCCGCATCCATGCTGACAGGAGCCCCTGAGCCACCTCAGGACCTGCGGGGAGGCTTCAGGAAGATGTGGCACCGCATCCACTCTGGCAGGAGCTCCCGGGCCCCTCAGGACATAAGTTGAGGCTTCTGGAAGCTGGGGGCCACATTCATGGTTATAGGAGTCCCGGCCTCCTCAGAACCCTCGGTGACGCTTCGGGAGGAATTGGGGCCACATAGACACAACAGGACGCTGACTCCTCAGGATCACCAGTGTAGATTTGGGGAAATATGGGGATGTGTCGATGTGGACAGAAAACCCCAGGCTTCTCAGGGCCTGTCGTGAGACCTAAGAAAAATGTGGGTGCCACATCCACACTGACAGGAGTCTCCAGCCTCCTCAAGACCCACTGTGAAGGTTTGGGAAGATTTGGGGCCATATCCATGCTGACAGGAGCCCCCCAGCCTCCTCAGGTCTTATGGTGAAGCTTGAGGAAAATGTGGGGCCACGTCAACCCTGAGAGGAACCCTGTCCTCCTCAGGACCTGCACTTTGGCTTCGGGACTTATGGGGGTGTGTCGATGCTGACAGGAGCCCACAGCCTCCTCAGGACCTGCGGTGAGTTTCTGGGGGACGTGGGGCCATGTCCAGGCTGACAGGAGCCCGCGGCCTCCTGAGGACCTGCTGTGAGGCTTCCAGAGGATGTGAGGCATAGTCCACAGTGACAGGAGACCCGGCTTCCTCAGGACCCGCTGACTATGACTCAGGAACACGTGGGCCACGTCCACATTCACAGGAGACCGGCTTCCTCAGGACCCCCTGGAGGACTCTGGAGGAGCCGTTGGGGGCCATGTCCACATCAGAAGGTAGTCCTCAGAACCACAGGGTAAGTGAAAGGGTAGAATGAATGGTAGGGTTAGCGGAGGGGGATAGTTGGTGGTTAGCCTTAGGGTAGATGATAGGGGTTAGTGATTATGCTTATGGTTACGGATTAGAGGTTAGGTGAGGCATAAGGGTAATGGTCAGTAGTTAAGAGTTAGGATGGGGGTTAGGGTAAGGGACAGGATTTAGTGTTAGGCTTAGGGTTTAGGCTCTAGGGATTAGGGCAGGAGGTTAGGATTTGGGGTTAGGGTTATGGTTAGAGTTAGGGTTGGGCTTAGGTTTGCAGTGAGGGTTAGGGATTAGGGTGTGAGTTATCGTTAGGGTTTAGGGTGAGGGGTTAGGGTTATACTTAGGGCTAGGTTTAGGGTAGGGCGAGGGTTAGGTTTAGGATAGGGGTTAGGGCTAGGGTTAGGGTTAGTGTTTGGTTAGGGGTTAGGGTTAGGGTCAGGTCAGGGTCAGGGTACAGTTTTGGAAGAGGTTAGAGATATGGTCAGGGAGTGGGTTAGGGGTTTGTTTTAGGGTATGGGTTAGGGTAGAGTTTGGGGTATGAGATAGAGTTTGGGGTATGAGATAGGATTAGTATTAGAGCGTTAGGATTAGGGTACAGGTTAAGGTTAGGAATAGGATTTGAGTACATTAAGTTAAGTTTAGGTTTAGAGGTTAGGGTTAGATTTAAGGTAGGGGTCAGGCTTAAGGGTTTAGAATAGGTTTAGGAGTTAGGGTGAGGGTTGGCAGGAAGGTTCAGTGAATGCGTTTTGGTCTTGGGGTTTGTGCTTGGTTTTGATTACTGTTAGGTCTTGTTTAAGGGTTAGGTTAACATTAGGCTTAAGTGTAGGTTTAGGGTTATGTCTGTGTATGGTTAGAGTTTGGGTCTTGGCATGTGCCTGCACTGGGACTCCTAGTATCTTGGGCAGTTTAGTTTTATACATTCTGTTTAGGTTTTGGGTTCAAAGATAGCCTGACTCCACCAAGTCAGTGGCCTCCCCAGAGAATCAAAAATCCAGGCTTCTGCTGGGGTGAAGACATGGCAGGCTTCTCCTGAGCTGAGCTAAGGAGGGGATTTGTGGCTCTAAAGACTCTTTGTTTGGATTTTCAGTTGCTTTTCTGATTTTATCTCTTGTGTGCACGTTTCATCTACCAATTATTATTTTAAAGTTTTACTTGAATTCCTGTTTGTAAACACAGTATGATATGATATAGTTTCAGGTTTAACACATAGTGATTCAACCCTTGAATACAATGCCTGGTACTGGTCAGAGGTGACTTCCACTATCCCCATCCCCTGATTCCCCTTCCCCCCCACCTTCCTCTGGTATTGATTAGTTTATGCTCTGTGGTTAAGAGTGTGTAACTTGGTTTGCTTCTCTCATTCCCTCCTCTTCCCCTTTGCCAGTTTGTTTGGTTTCTTAAAATTCACATGTGAATGCAATTGTATGGTAGTTGGTATCTGTCTTTCTCTGACTGAGTTCATTTAGAATAAGTCCCTTCCACTTCTCTCATGTCATTGTAAATGGCTTCATTTCATCCCTTGTGATGACCCAGTGATGTCGCAGTGTGTATATTTACCACATCTTTCTGCCCATTCATCTGTCGATGGACATCTAGGGTGTATCCACAGATTGGCTGTTGTTGATAACGCTGCTACCAACACTGGGCTGCGTGTCCTTCTTCAAATCTACTAAACTACTTTTGTATTCTCAGGATAAATACCTAGCTGTGCAATTTTGGAATCATAGGGTAGCTCTATTTTTAACTTCTTTTTTTTTTAATTTTTATTTATTTATGATAGTCACAGAGAGAGAGAGAGGCGCAGAGACACAGGCAGAGGGAGAAGCAGGCTCCATGCACCGGGAGCCTGATGTGGGATTCGATCCCGGGTCTCCAGGATCGCGCCCTGGGCCAAAGGCAGGCGCCAAACCGCTGCGCCACCCAGGGATCCCCTTTAACTTCTTTTTTAAAAATTTTTTTATGATAGTCACAGAGAGAGAGGCAGAGGCACAGGCAGAGGGAGAAGCAGGCTCCATGCACCGGGATCCCAACGTGGGATTTGATCCTGGGTCTCCCAAGATTGCGCCCTGGGCCAAAGGCAGGCGCCAAACCGCTGCGCCACCAGGGATCCCCTATTTTTAAATTTTCGAGGACCTTCCACACTATTTTCCACAGTGGCTGCACATCTTTCCATGCCCACCAGGAGTTTAAGGGGGCTACCCTTTCTCCATAGCCTCACCAACACCTAACACTGCACTGCACTGTTGTTTCATGTGTTGTTAATTTTAGCCATTGTGACGGCTGTCAGGTGACATCTCATTGTGGATGTGGTTTGCATTTCTCTGCTGATGGGTGACGCTGAGTGTCTTTCCATGTGTGTCTGGTGGCCATCTGGATGTCTTGTCAGAGACAAAGTCCATTCATGTCTTCTGCCCATCTGCAGTTGGATAATTTGTGTTTAGAATGTTGAGATTTATATTTGCTTTATGTATTTTAGATAGTAAATCTTTATTGGATGTGTTGTTTTCAAATATCTCCTCTCATTTTGTATGTTGCCTTTTAGGTTTGGTTGTTTCCTTCACTTTGTGGAAGGTCCGGATTGGCTATATTCCCATGTGAGGCAGTGGGTCCTGCAATGCGCTGGCTGCTTACCTTCTCCCTGATGCCTCTCCAGCAGGGAGCCAGACCTCGGGCCACCTTGGCGGGAACTCCTAAACACCAGCTGCCAAGGGGGGGGGGAGCCCTGGGGCTTCCTGTGTTTGGGAGTGTGTGTGGGGATGGGGCTAGGGTTCCTCGGTCCCCTGTGCTGCCTGGCCTTCAGGCCGAGCCCCATGCTCACCCAGCCCCTAGTCACTAGGGCAAGGAGGGTATCCTCCACACGCTGGTGTGAGAGATCTAGCACCACAAGGTGTGCACGCTGAGTACACCTTGTGAGGGTGGCTCACGTGCGTGAGCTGCAGTATGGGACCCAGGAAATTTAACAAAAATCCCTTTCCCTGGACAAGCAGAGCAGGAATGATTCAATTTTGTACTCCACCTGCCATCTCCCCTATGACCCCACATGACCTGCTTATGGCTTAAGGCGCTGCCCCACCCGACTCAAGCCGCTGGGCACAACCTAATCCAAAATCGGTTCATAACAAGGTAACACTGCTTTGTGCCCCACAAAACTGCGCGCCAATTCTGACCAAAGTAATAGGCCAGTTCAAGTCGATACTATAGGGTAAAGTGTAATTCAATCGGCCACCTGCGTGTGGACTGACATGACTATGCATCTTTCAGCGTTCCCATGGGACACTAGCTCCTATAAAGCTGCTACACCTTTTAGTCTCGGGGTGCAAGTCCCTACTTATCTGTGTCGGGTGCACTTGGACCCAAGCTCCAGCTTGTAAAGAAACCCTCGGGAGTTTGCATTGGTGTGGGCTCCTTGGTGGTTTCTCGGATTAGCAATCTTGGGCACAACACAAGGGCCTGTTGTCCTGACATCCCTTCCAGGGCCACGCTACTGCCCCGTAGGCCCTCTGTGCCCCAGGCACACAGGCACAGGGATGCGGAGAGGGGAGGAAGTGCCCCAGAACACGGCCAGCCCCGGGTCCCTGGACAGAGAGAGCACAGACCTCCCAGGTCGCTTTTCACAGACCCTGGTGACCAGAACCTCTCTGGCTGTCATTCTGTCCCAGCCCCTCCTGGCCTGCGGGGCACAGGCTGAGTGCCAGTAATGTCTGTGGGGTCTGACCCTGGCATCTGGCCGCCCCCGGAATGCACGTGGGGAAGTCAGCTGGGTGTGCCTGGCAGCGCAACTGCAGGGGCTGTTTGGGGCGTGGATGTAGCCCCCTCCTCCTCTCTCAGGGTCTCTCCACGCCCTCTGCACAAAGTCCTGGAAGACACAGAAATGGGCTGGCTGTGCATTTTCGCACCACAACATTTTATTGACTTTCTACAGCAAAGGGGTTCAGAGACTAAGGTGCGCGCCTTACCCTGGGGAGGGAGACCTCCCTCCCGCATCCTGCCTGACTGTAGACGTAGCTGCTAACATCCTTATGTTAGGTGCTGGGTGAGGTTGTGAGAAAAGCATGTGGAAGCGTTGGGCCTGAACTCACGCGTATCTGAGTTGAATACAGCGGTTTCCAACGGCCTTATTCAATCAGAGGGTAGCAGGTTTCTAACTCAAATGTATGAGTGGATAAAGACATCTGCCTACCAGGCGTACACACTTTTGAGAGTTGAGCTGATGGCCTGTACTTCCCACATCCCGACTTCAGGTACACTTTGCTGCAAAAAGGCCTAGGCTCGATGCGTGACTGAAGTGTTGTGAGATGTAAGCGGAATGCCCCGGCACACAAGACTTGTGCCTCCAAGCTCAATCCAGCAATTTCCTAGTAATTCCTGTCTCAGACTGGTGCTACATACTAAGTTCCATAGGTGAGAAGCTAGCTGAACGCCCTGTCCAAAGGCAACTTACTTCTGAGAGTTGAGCTCACACTCAGTCCCTCACAGTTCCACACTGCCTGCAGAATGAGTTTCCAAAATCTTCACCATAGACGTTTGTCAGAGGCTTCTGAGCCGCAAGTGGAACAATGCAGACCTGGAAGGTATGTCCAGGTGCAGGAGAGGGGTAATCTTGGATCCTCCTGACTCAGAATAGTGCTGCGTTCTCACTGCCATAAGAACGCAGCTGGTTGAGAGCTGGCTTCTAGGCATGCTTCCTTGTGAGAGCTGAGGTCAGGGCAGAACCCTCCCGCATCCTGACTGCCTGTAGACATAGGTCCAAGCATCCTTATGTTAGGTGCTGGAAGGGGTTGTGTGAAAAGCTTGTGGAAGTGACAGGCCTGCAGTCTCGTGTATCTGAGTTCAGTACAGCGATTGCCAAAGTCCTTGTTCAATTCGAGTGTAGCTCAGTTCTAGCTCCCCTGAATAAGTGTCTAGCAGACATCGGCCTGCAAACTTCTGAGACACACACTTCTGAGAGTTGAGCTCATGGCCTTTACCTCGGCCATCCTGGCTGCCTGTATGCTCTGCTTCCACATCATTTCGTTGTAGGCAGGACAGTAGCGAAGTGAGAAACAAGGGTCTGCCTTGTCAGTTTTGTGCCTAGAAGACGGCTGCCTCCAAGGCTTGCACACTCCTATGGATTGAGCTTATGGCTGTACCTCCCACATGCTGACCGCCTGTACGCTATGCTTGCAAAGGATATCGTTCGATATGGGACGCAAGCTTTGTGAGTGGCAAGTGTGTCTTAGCTCAATCCAGCGACTTCTGAGCAATTCCTCCCTCAGAAGGGAGCTGCATACTAACTTCCAAACCCGAGTACCTCGGTGAAAGTGTCTCTCTGGGCAACTTCCTTCTGCGAGGTGAGCTGACACGCGGTCTTTCCCAGTTCCACACTGCCTGCACATGGATTTACCAACATCCTCACAAGACATGTATGTCAGAAGCTCGTGGGACGCAAGGGGCAAGCTGCAGCCTCTATAGCTTGCGTCTCCAGGTGCGGTAGAGCGGTATTAACGGAATGTCCTGACTTACAATGCTGCTGCGTTCTCACGGCCATAACAACTCAGCTAGTGGAAAGCTGGCTTGCAGGCATGCTTCCTTTTGAGAGCAGAGCTCAGGGCAGGACCCTCCGGCATCCTGACTGACTGTAGACGTAGCTGCTAACATCCTTATGTTAGGTGCTGGAAGAGGTTGTGAGAAAAGCATGTGGAAGCGTTGGGCCTGAACTCACGTGTATCTGAGTTGAATACAGCGGTTTCCAACGGCCTCCTTCAATCAGAGTGTAGCTAGTTTCTAACTCCCATGTACGAGTCGCTAGCAGACATCTGCCACCCAGGTGTACACACTTTAGAGAGTTGAGCTTATGGCCTGTACTTCCCACATCCTGCCTGCAGGTCCACTTTGCTGCTAACAGGCCTAGGCTCGATGCGTGACTGAAGTGTTGTGAGAGGTAAGCAGAATGTCCCGGCACACAAGACTAGTGCCTCCACGCTCAATCCAGCGATTTCCTAGTAATTCCTCTCTCAGACTGATGCTACATACTAAGTTCCATCGGTGAGAAGCTAGCTGAACTCCTTGTCCAAAAGCATCTTACTTCTGAGAGTTGAGCTCACACTCAGTCCCTCACAGTTCCACACTGCCTGCAGAATGAGCTTCCAACATCTTCAACATAGACGTTTGTCAGAGGCTTCTGAGATGCAAGTGGAACAATGCAGTCCTGGAAGGTATGTCCCGGTGCAGTAGAGTGGTAATCTTGGAACCTCCTGACTCAGAATACTGCTGCGTTCTCACTGCCATAAGAACGCAGCTGGTTGAAAGCTGGCTTCTAGGCATGCTTCCTTGTGAGAGCTGAGGTCAGGGCAGAACCCTCCCGCATCCTGCCTGCCTGTAGACATAGGTCCTAGCATCCTTATGTTAGGTGCTGGAAGAGGTTGTGTGAAAAGTTTGTGGAAGTGACAGGCCTGCAGTCTCGTGTATCTGAGTTCAATACAGCGATTGCCAAAGTCCTTGTTCAATTCGAGTGTAGCTCGGTTCTAGCTCCCCTGAATAAGTGTCTAGCAGACATCGGCCTGCAAAGCATACACACTTCTGAGAGTTGAGCTCATGGCCTTTACCTCGGCCATCCTGACTGGCTGTACGGTCTGCTTCCCCAGCATTTCATTGTATGAGGAACAGTAGCGAAGTGAGAACCAAGTGTCTGTCTTGTCAATTTCGCCAGGCACACCCAGCTGACGTTCCCATGTGCCTTGCAGGGGCGGCCAGACGCCAGGGTCAGGACCTGACAGATTTACTGGGACTCAGGCTGTGCCCCGCAGGCCAGGAGGGGCTGGGACAGAGTGACAGCCAGGGAGCCTCAGGTCACCAGGGTCTGTGCAAAGCGACCTAGGAGGTCTGTGCTCCCTCTGTCCAGGGGGCCTGGGCTGGCCGGGTTCCGGGGCACTTCCTCCCCTCCCCGCATCCCTGTGCCTGTGTGCCTCGGGCACAGAGGGCCTGTGGGGTGGTCAGTGTGGCCCTGGAAGGGAGGTCAGGGCAGCAGGCCCTGGTCTTGTGTCCAAGATTGCAAATCCGAGAAACCACCAAGGAGCCGGCACCGATGCAAATGCACGAGGGTTTATTTACAAGCTCGAGCTTGGGTCCAAATATACCCGACACAGCGGAGCAGGGACTTGGACCCCGAGACTAAGAGGCGGCGTAGCAGCTTTATAGGGGCCAGTGGCCCATGGGATACACAGAAAGGTGCACAGTCATGTCGGTCCACACGCAGGTGGCTGATTGAATTACATCTTACCCTATAGTATCCAATTGAGCTGGCCTATTACTTTGGTCAGAATTGGCGCGCAGTTTTGGCGGGCACAAAGCAGGGTTACATTGTTATGAGCCGATTTCCAATTAGGGTGTGCCCAGCGGCCTGACTAGGGTGGGGCAGCGCCTTAAGCAATAAGCAGGTTATGTGGGGGTCATACAGGAGGTGGCAGGTGTAGCACAAAATGGAATCAGTCCTGCTCTGCTTGTCCAGGGGTAGGGGATTTTTGTTAAATTTCCTGGGTCCCACATTCCCCCCTTTTTCAGAGAATCCTATGCAGGATCCAATCAAGGGTCCAGGTTGCTCTTAGAGTGAGCCAGGTTGAATGATTAAACCAGGATTTTAACCAACCTCGTTGCTGTTCTCGCTCCCATTTATATTCCATCTAAGAAGCAGCATTCTACGTTTAAAGCAGCACATAACCCCCCCACACACACACACACACCCTTTGTTGTAAGAAGACTAAGTCTAATCCCTTTCTATTTTGAAGGACAACCTCAGACTAGGGAGTCTTGGAGGTGCGAAATTAGTGAGAACGGCGCACTCTTAGCTTTAGGGGATTGTCCTTGTTCGGTTGGCTTTTCCATTCTGGAACAAAGTTCTTGAGAACTGTGTGTGGGTCAGCTGGCTGGACGTGGGTGTAGTGACCCAGGGAGTAATCCCGTCGACCTTGAGAGTGGTGGGAGTGGTCAGGATCACGGTGTAAGGTCCCTTCCAGCGAGGTTGAAGTGTCCAGTGTTGGTATCTCCACACGTACACACGTACATCCAGTCACCTGGCCGATATCGATGGGGATCCGGGGGTGGCCCAGTCTCATAGAGGGCCCTCAGCTTAGGCCACACCTTCTCATGGGTTCATGACATTTGGAGGGAGAAAAGAAGTTGGTGATCATCAAAGTCAGCAAGCACCTCAAGTTTTAAAATGGGGATAACAGGTGGAGGAAGACTGAACATGATCTCGTAGGGAGTCAGTCCCATCTTATATGGGGAGTTCCTCACCCTATATAGGGCGAAGGGGAGGAGAGTCACCCAGTCCCCGCCAGTCTCCAGGGCTAATTTAGTTAAGGTCTCCTTTAATGTTCTGTTCATCCTCTCTACCTGTCCTGAGCTCTGGGGCCTATATGCACAATCTAATTTCCAATCTGCCCCAAGTACTAGAGCCACTCCCTGTGTTACCTTAGAGAAGAATCCTGGGCCATTGTCTGACCCAATCTTAACAGGAAAACCATACCTCGGTAAGATGTCTTCCAGCAGTTTCTTGGTCACGGTCTGTGCCGTTTCATGTTTGGTGGGAAATGCCTCTGTGCATCCTGAAAAAGTATCTACAAACACTAATAAATACCTGTATCCGTATTTTCCAGGTTTTACCTCAGTGAAGTCCACTTCCCAGTAGGCTCCTGGGCGGTCCCCCCGGAGCCAGGTGCCTGGGTTAGATCCATGGGCGGTGGCATTAGTTAACTGGCATGAGTGGCAGCTTGCCACAATCTGCTCGATCTTTGTTTGAGAGTCTTTAATAGTGATCTTTGCATGTCGTATGAGGTCTTCCATCTTCCTTGTTCCCGTGTGAGTACTCCGATGCATTTTGGATAGGACTCGCCATCCCAGTTCCTCTGGCAAGATGATGCTGGAGTCTGTGGCCCTCCACCAGCCACACAATCACTGGGTCATAGGCAAGTGTTTGATCCAGTGTAAGTCAGCATCACAATAGTTGGGGGTGTCCGGCAGGGTCCGTTCCCCCGGATCAGGTAGCGTGGTTGCTAAGACCTGGGTCACCAAAAGGGATGCCTCCTTTGCTTTTAAATCAGCTAGCCGGTTTCCCCTGGCTACTGGTGTGTCTGCCTTTTGGTGCCCCGGACAGTGGATGATGGCTAGGGCCTTGGGCAGCCAGAGGGTCCTCAGGAGTTCAAGAATCTCCGTTTTGTTTTTAGCAGTCTTTGCCTCTGCTGTCAGGAGCTCTCTCTCTCTCTGTAAAGGGCTCCGTGGATGTGAGCGGTAGCAAAGGCGTACCTGCTGTCGGTGTAGATGTTTATTCGTTTACCTTCCCCCATGGTCAGCGCCTTGGCCAGTGGGATCAGTTCTGCCCATTGAGCCAACATTTAGGCTGTCAATGGCTCCGCCCAGACGGTCTCCGTCTCCGTGGTTATGGTATGGCTGCCCCCGCAAATCGGACTCCTTCTCGGACAAAACTGCTGCCGTCCGTGTACCAGGTGGCATCGGCGTTCGGCAGTGGCTGGTTCTGGAGGTCAGCTCTGATTCCGTACACCTGTGCCAAAATTTCTTGACAGTCATGCAGAAGGGGGTCCCAGTCTGGGTTAGGGAGTAGCGTTGCCAGATTCAGGGTTGTTGGTGGCTTAAATAAAATTCTGGTGGGGTTTAGCAGTAGGCTCTGATAATGGGTCAGATGGGCATTGCTGATCCAGCTGTCTGGGGGCTGTTGGAGTACCCCTTTAATAGCGTGTGGGGTGATAACATGCAGTTCTTCCGAACTTTTTCTATTATAGACTCGTTCTGCTATTATCACTAAGTCCTGCAAGCTCTTCTCTCCCAGTCTCTCTACTCTTTGCAATTTCTTTTTAATGTTCAGAATGGCCTGGTTAACAAAAGCCATGATAATTGCGGCCTTTGTTTCCAGGGCTTCTGGGTTCATAGGGGTGTACTGCCTAAAAGCCTCTATGACTCCCTCTAAGAAGGCTGCTGGACTCTCATCCTTACCCTGTCTCACATCATAGACCTTGGCCAGATTCGTAGTCTTTCACGGGGCAGCCTGGAGACCTGCCATTAGAGTCTGGCGGTGGACCCGGAGTCTCTCCTTACCTTCAGGCGAGTTGTGTGCTTTGGGGAGTAAAAAAGGGTTTTAGCCAAGGAGGGGAATTCTCGATCATGTCCTGCCAGGCCAGGATGTTGGGCATCTGGTCAGGGTGGCCATCTGGTTTGTCCCTGAAGTTCACGGCCTTAACCTGTAAGATAATAGGTAGGTGAAAATTTCCTTCTCGGGGCCATCCCACATCAAAGGTTGGCCATTCTGATATGCAATAAATTTGGAATCTCTCTCTCTGTATGTCTATGCTCAGAATAAGAGCTCTTTCCCTAACATCCAAGAAGTGGGAGAGCATAAGAGACAAGGGTATGGTTTGCATCTGCCCCATTATGTCCCCGGTCCACACCAAGGCACAGACAGTTATGACAGTTCACAAATAACACAGTCAAACACACAGTTAACAAGAACACAGTAACACAGACCAGCACACAAACAGGTAACAGACCAGCGCGCAAACAGGTAACAAGAACACAGTAACAGACAAACGTTCTAGTGGGGCTGCGGAGACAAGACAGGAAGTAATCCAAAGGGCTGGCAGCCAGCCTCCTTACAGATGAGGACCCCCGTCCTCCATACAGATGAGGACCCCCGTCCTCCTTACAGATGAGGACCCCCGTCCTCCATACAGAGGACCCCCGTCCTCCTTACGGATGAGGACCCCCGTCCTCCATACAGATGAGGACCCCATCCTCCTTACATATGAGGACCCCCATCCTCCATACAGATGAGGACCTCCGTCCTCCTTACAGATAGGACCTCCATCCTCCAGGCAGGGGCAAGGGACGTCTCCTCAAGACCCCCGGTTGATGGCCCACCAGTGCGTCCGCCTAAGCCAATGCCGACCTAATACAGATTGGAATTCCCTCAGGTTAGAGCTCTCAGAGAATATGCGCGCAAAAGGTGGAAAAAAGTTGAGGGCACTCACCACGCGTGAAACCCTCCGGTGGGTCCTGGAGGTCTCTCAGATCCTGGACGAGCCCCCAAATGTTGTGGCCAAGATTGTGAATCCTAGAAACCACTGAGAAAAAAAAAGAGGAAAAAAAAAGGAAAAAAAAAAAAAGAAACCACTGAGAAGGGGACACCAATGCAAACACAAGGGGGTTTATTTACAAGCTGGAGCGTGGGTCTAAGTATACCCAACACAGCGGAGCAGGGACTTGGACCCCGAGACTAAGAGGCATAGCAGCTTTATAGGGGCCAGTGGCCCATGGGATACACAGAAAGTTGCACAGACATGTCGGTCCACACGCAGGTGGCCGATTGAATTACATCTTACCCTATAGTATCCATTTGAGCTGGCCTATTACTTTGGTCAGAATTGGCATGCAGTTTTGGCGGGCACAAAGCAGGGTTACATTGTTATGGGCCGATTTCTGATTAGGGTGTGCCCAAAAGCTTGACTAGGTTGGGGCAGCACCTTAAGCAATAAGCAGGTTATGTAGGGGTCATACAGGAGGTGACAGGTGTAGCACAAAATGGCATCAGTCCTGCTCTGCTTGTCCAGGGGTAGGGGATTTTTGTTAAATTTCCTGGGTCCCGGGATCCGTGGGTGGCGCAGTGGTTTAGTGCCTGCCTTTGGCCAGGGGCGCGATCCTGGAGACCCGGGATCGAATCCCACATCGGGCTCCCAGTGCATGGAGCCGGCTTCTCCCTCGGCCTATGTGTCGGCCTCTCTATCTCTCTCTCGCTGTGTGACTATCATAAATAAATAAAATGAAATTTCCTGGGTCCCACACTGACTTCGCTTCTAACAGGCCTAGGTTCGTTGCGGGACAGAAGTTGTGTGAAAGGCAATTGGAAGGTGCAGGCCAGGAGACAAATGTCTTCAAGCTCAATCCAGCAACTACCGCGAAATTCCTATCATACATTGGTACTACATACTAACTTCCATACAAGAGAAGCTAGGTGAACGCAGTGTTCAGGGGAACTTGATTCTGAGAGGTGAGACCACACGCAGTTCCTCACAGTTCCACACTGCCTGCAGATAGAGTTTCGAACATCCTCACTAGAGATGTATGCCAGAAGCTCATGGGACGCAGGAGGCAAGTCGAAACTTCAGTGGTTGTGTCTCCAGGTGCAGTAGAGCAGTATTCATGGAACGTCCCGCCTTACAATGCTGCTACGTTCTTCCGGCCATAAAAACACAGCTAGTAGAAACCTGGCTTCTAGGCAGACTTCCTTTTGAGAGCTCAGTTCAGGGCAGGATCCTCCCGCATCCTGCCTGCCTGTAGAAGTAACTGCTAATATCCTTAAGTTAGGTGCTGGGAGAGGGCAGCGAAATGCATGTGGAAGTGTCAGGCCTGTACTCACGATTATCTGAGTTGAATACAGCGATTTAAACGGCCTTCTTCAAAAAGTGTAGCTAGTTTCTAACTCCCATGTATGAGTGGGTAGCAGACATCTGCCTCTCAGGCGTACACACTTTTGAGAGTTGAGCTTATGGCCTGTACTTCCCACATCCTGCCTGTAGGTACACTTCGCTGCTAACAGGCCTAGGCTCGATGCATGACTGAAGTGTTGTGAGAGGTAAGTGGAAAGTCCCGGCACCCAAGACTAGTGCCTCCAAGCTCAATCCAGCGATTTCCTAGTAATTCCTGTCTTAGACAGGTGCTACATACTAAGTTCCATACGTGAGAAGCTAGCTGAACCCCGAGTCCAAAAGCATCTCTCTCCCGAGAGTTGAGATCACACCCAGTCCCTCACAGTTCCACACTGACTGCAGAATGAGTTTTGAACATCTTCACCTGAGACATTTGTCAGAAGCTTTTGAGACACAAGTGGAATCATGCAGGCCTGAAGGTGTCTCCTGGTGCAGTAGAGTGGTATTCTTTGAACCTCCTGAGTTAGAAGGCTGCTATGGTCTCACGGCCATTAGAACGCAGCTAGTTGAAAGCTGGTTTCTAGGCATGCTCTCTTGTGAGAGCTGAGCTCAGGGCAGGACCCTCCTGCATCCTGCCTGCCCATAGTCATAGCTGCTAACATCCTTAAGTGAGGTGCTGGGAGAGGTTGGAGAAATGCAAGTGGAAGTGTCAGGACTGTATTCACGTGTATCTGAGTTCAATACAGCGATTGCCAATGTCCTTGTTCAATTAGAGTGTAGCTCGGGTATACCTCACCTCGATAAGTGTCTAGCAGACATCGGCCTGCAAATCATACACACTTCTTAGAGTTGAGCTTATGGCCTGTACCTCCCCCATCCTGACTGCCTGTACGTTCTGCTTCCACAGCATTTCGTTGTATGCAGGAGTGTAGTGGAGTGAGAACAAAGTGTCTGCCTTGTCAATTTTGCTCCTAGCGGACAGCTGCCTCCAAGGCATGCACACTCCTTTGGATTGAGCTTAGGACTTGAACATCTCACATGCAGACCGCCTGTACGCTTCACTTCCAAAGGATTTTGTTCGATACGGAACGCAAGTTTTGTGAGAGACAAATGTGTCTTAGTTCAATCCAGCAACTTCTGAGGAATTCCTCCCTCCGATGGGAGCTGCATACTAACTTCCAAACCTGAGTACCTAGCTGATAGCTCTCTCTCTGGGGAACTTCCCTCTTGGAGATGAGCTGAAACGTGGTCCTTCCCTGTTTCACACTGCCTTCAGATACAGTTACGAACATCCTCACTAGACATATTTGTCAGAAGCTCATGCGAGAGGTAAATGTGTCTACGGGCCTCCTTCCGGGCCTCTGTGGTCTGACAACTTGGTGGCAGCGTGTGGTCTGTGTGGCGTCTGGGGATGGGATGTGGCACTGATTGTCAGGTGCACATGTGCCTGGGAGATGCACCTGCGGGGATCAGAGACGGGGTGGTCATCAGCACCTCTGGCCTCCAGCGGACAGTGCTGTGCTGCTCCCTGAGACTCGGGGCTGATGGGGGGGAGGCGGGTGGGAATGCTGGGTCCTCTGTCTCTGGGGCTGAGGATTCCACCCCCCAGTCTGCAGGCCCACCACAGAAGAGCCGCCAAGCCCCTGGGTCCCTTCCGCTTCTCTCAGAACCCTGCTTTCACTCTGCCCGCATCCGAGTTTCTTTTGGTTTTGTTCTTTATCTCAGCCTGTTGTGCCCAAGATTTCGAATATGAGAAACCACCAAGAAGCCGATTCCGATGCAAACACACGTGGGATTATTTACAAGCTCCATCTTGTGTCCAAGTATACCCGACACAGCAGAGCAGGGACTTGGACCCCGAGGTGGGTTTTAGCTTAGTTTTAAGGGCTGGTCTCGGGGACCTCCAGGAGGGCTGGAGCAATTCCTCAAGTTCTGTTTACATTTTGATATGGGGCATTCAAGGACATTGAGCCCTGTTCTCATTCTAATAGGGGCTTCCTGCCCTTGGCCTGGGCTCAGTTTTGATTCAATTGTGGGGCTTTCTAGGACATTAAGCTGTAAGCAGCAAAGGTTCCACACCTGGAAGGGGGACGTCACACTGTCCCTATTTGCTGAAGATGCGGTACTGAAAACAGGAAACCCGGGAGCCTCCACCAAAACCTGTTAGAACTAAGGAGTGAGTTCAGTAAAGTCACGGGACACAAACTGACCCTACAGAGCAGAGTAGCCTTGCTGTGTCCCGACAATGAGCACTCAGGAAGGAAATGAAGGACGTGACGCCCTTCTCAGGAGCATGAAGGAGAATAAATAATGAGACTGAATAATGAGACTGAACTGAATAATGAGACTGAATGAGACTGAACAAGACTTGTGCACTGAGCCATACCAGGCTCTGGGAGGCCGTCCTGGGCTCGTGGGGTGGGAGCCTCATCTTGTGAAAATGTCCGCAGTTCCTGAAGCCACCCTCAGTTTCAAAGTCATTCCTATCAAAATCATGGTGACAGATCTTAGAAATAGGAAAAAAAAACCATAACATCCAACCCCCACAACAAATGACCCCGGACAGCAAATCAGTATTGAAGAAGCATGACACAGAGGGACGCAGCACTTTCCTATTTCAAAAGATGTCACAGAGACAGAGGATAAGCAGTGTGGTTCTCGGGCCCCCGGTTGGCTCCGTCGGTTAAGCATCCGACTCCTGACCTCACCTCTAGTCCTGATCCCAGGGGTCGTGAGTTCTAGCCCTGTGCTGGGCCATGGACGAGGCGTGGAGCCTACTTAGACAAACCAGACCCACGGGGGGGTGGTCCCTGCATAAGCTGAATGAGCAAAACAAAGAGTCCAGAAGGAAATGTGCTCTGATAGAACTGATTTTTTTTAACTTAATTTAAACCCAATTAATTAATGTATAGTGTATTATACTTTCAGAGGAAGAATTCAGGGATTCACCAGTTGGAGATAACAGCAGTGCTCGTGACATCACGTGCCCTCCTTCATGCCGGTCCCCGTTATCCACCCCCTCCACCGACCCTCAGTTTGTTTCCTATCATTAAGAGTCTATTTCCTGCATCTGTTTTCATCTTATTTATTTTTCCTTCCCTTCACAGTTGTTATATGCTTTGCTTCTTTAATCCCACGTATGAATGACACCACACGGTCATTCTCTTTCCTGACTGACTTATTTCACTTAACATGATCCCTCTAGTTCTATCCACGTCATTGCAAATGGCAAGATTTCTTTCTCTTTGATAGCTGAGTACCATTCCTCTCTCTATGACCATCATCTATCTCCCATCCTCATTATCCATCATCTGCCACAGGGCACTGAGGCTCCTCCCACAGTGTGGCTACTGTGGGCCCGGCTGCTGTGGACATTGGGGTGCAGGTGTCCCGAGTCTCACTGCATCTGTATCTTCAGAGTGAGCTCCAGGCCGTTCACCTGCTGGTCGCAGGGCCGCTCTATTTGTAACTTCCTTTTTTTTTTAATTTTTTTTATTTATTTATGATAGTCTCACAGAGAGAGAGAGGCAGAGACACAGGCAGAGGGAGAAGCAGGCTCCATGCACTGGGAGCCCGATGTGGGATTCGATCCTGGGTCTCCAGGATCGCGCCCTGGGCCAAAGGCAGGCGCCAAACCGCTGCGCCACCCAGGGATCCCTATTTGTAACTTCCTGAGGGGCCTCCACACTGTTTCCAGGGCGGCTGCACCAACCGGCAGTCCCGCCCACAGTGGAAAAGGGTTGAGTGAGTTTTGCAGGACATGGTAAAAGTCTGGTCCACATTTCATTTCACATCCTGTGGGCTCCAATTCCTTGTCCTTAAGTATTTCTGGGGAATCCGGGTGTTGGGCTCCTTTTCAGTGAGATGTATCCGAAGCTAATGGGCCCCAGCTGGAGCCTGAAAGGAGGCAGGTGCGGCCCATAGAGCACCTGCTGCCTCCTGCACAGTCTCCTGTAGCGCCTGAGCATCCCGCAGGGGGCGCCTGAGCCCAGGCCCCTCCCATGGGGCACGCATGTGCAGTAGGCCTCCTCTGCCTGCACTAACAGGAGCCAGCCTGTGCTGGGGAGGCCTGCGGAAGACATGGGGACGCGTCTATGCTGATGAGCTGCAGCCTCCTCAGGACCCGCGGGGAGTCTTCAGGGGGAAATTGGGCCACATTCATGCTGACAGGAACCCCGGTCTCCTCAGGACCCGCGGTGAGGCTTTAGGAAGATGTGGGCCCACATCCACCCTGACAGGAGCCCCTGGGCCGCCTCAGGACCCGTGGGGAGGCTTCAGGAAGATGTGGGCCCACATCCACACTGACAGGAGCCCTGAGCACCTCAGGACCCGCGGGGAGGTTTCAGGAAATTGTGGGCCCGCATCCACGCTGACAGGAGCTCCTGAGCAGCCTCACGACCCTTGGGGAGGTTTCAGGAAGATATGGGCCCGCATCCACGCTGACAAGAGTCCCTGAGCCGCCTCAGGACCTGCGGGGAGGCTTCAGGAAGATGTGGTGCCACGTCCACTCTGGCAGGAGCTCCCGGGCCCCTCAGGACATAAGTTGAGGCTTCTGGAAGCTGGGGGCGGCATTCATGGTTACAGGAGCCCCAGCCTCCTCAGAACCCTCGGCGACGCTTTGGGAGGACTTGGGGCCACTTGGACACAGCAGGACGCTGACTTCCTCAGGACCCCTGGTGTAGACTTTGGGAAATATGTGGATGCGTCCCTGTGGACAGAAGACCCCAGCTTTGTCAGAGCCTGTGGTGAGGCCTAAGAAAAATGTGGGTGCCGCATCCACAGTGATAGGAGTCTCCAGCCTCTTCAGGACCCACTGTGAAGTTTTGGGAAGATTATGTGCCACATCCATGCTGACAGGAGCCCCGAGCTTCCTCAGGTCTTATGGTGAGGCTTGAGGAAAATGTGGGGCCACGTCAATGCTGGCAGGAACCCTGTCTTCCTCAGGACCTGCACTTTGGCTTCGGGACATAAGGGATGCGTGTATACTGACAGGAGCCCACAGCCTCCTCAGGACCCGCGGTGAGTTTTCTGGGGGACGTGGGGCCATGTCCATGCTGACAGGAGCCCCGGGCCTCCTGAGGACCTGCTATGAGGCTTCCAGAGGATGCGAGGCATAGTCCACAGTGACAGGAGACCCAGCGTCCTCAGGACCCGCTGACTATGACTCAGGAACACGTGGGGCCACGTCCACACTCACAGGAGCCCGGCTTCCTCAGGACCCCCTGGAGGACTCTGGAGGAGCCGTTGGGGGCCATGTCCACATCAGAAGGGAGTCCTCAGAACCACGGGGTAAGTGAAAGGGTAGAATGAATGGTAGGGTCAGGGGAGCAGAGGAAGTTGGTGGTTAGCCTTTGGTTAGATGTTAGGGGTTAGTGATTATGCTTATGGTTATGAATTAGAGGTTAGATGAGGCATAAGGGTATTGGTCAGTGTTAAGAGTTAGGATGGGGGTTAGGGTAAGGGACAGGATTTAGTGTTAGGGTTAGGGTTTAGGCTCTAGGGATTAGGGCAGGAGGTTAGGATTTGGGTTTAGGGTTATGGTTAGAGTTAGGGTTGGGCTTAGGTTTGCAGTGGGGTTAGGGGCTAGGGTGTGAGTTATGGTTAGGGGTTAGAGTTAGGGGTTAGAGTTAAGAGTTAAAGTTAAAGTTAGGGCTAGGTTTGGGGTTAGGGCGAGGGTTAGGATTAGGATAGGGGTTAGGACTAGGGTTAGGTTTAGTGTTTGGTTAGGGGTTAGGGTTAGGGTTAGGGTCAGGTCAGGGTCAGGGTACGATTATTGGAAAACGGTAAGATATAGGGTTAGGGAGTGGGTTAGAGGTTGGTTTTAGGGTACGGGTTAGGGTACAGTTTGGGGTATGAGATAGGATTAGTATAAGAGGGTTAGGGTTAGGGTACAGTTTAAGGTTAGGAATAGGATTTGAATACCTTATTTTAAGGTTAGGGTTAGAGGTTAGGTTTCAGGTTAGATTTAAGGTAGAGGTCAGGGTTAAGGAAACAAGTTTAGGTGAACCTACATTTAGGAGTTAGGGTGAGGATTGGCAGAAAGGTTCAGTGAATGTGTTTTGGTCTTGGGGTTTGTGTTTGGTTTTCCATTAGTGATGGGTCTTGTTTAAGGGTTAGGTTAACATTATGATTAAGTGTAGGGTTAGGGTTATGTCTGTGTATGGTTAGAGTTTGGGTCTTGGCATGTGCCTGCACTGGGACTCCTAGCATCTTGGGCAGTTTAGTTTTATGCACTCTATTTAGATTTTGGGTTCAAAGATATCCTGACTCCACCAAGTCAGTGGCCTCCCCAGAGAATCAAAATCCAGGCGTCTGCTGGGGTGAGAATAGACATGGCAGGCTTCTCCCAAGCTGAGCGAGGGAGGGTATTTGTGGCTCTAAAGATTCTTTATTTGGATTTTCCTTTGCCTTTCTGATTTTATCTCTAGTGTGTACATGTTTCATCAATACTACCTATTATTATTTTAAAGTTTTACTTGAAATCCTCTTTGTATACACAGAATGATATAGTTTCAGGTTTACCACATAGTGATTCATCCCTTGGATACAACGCCTGGTACTGGCCACAGGTGCCCTCCGCTATCCCCATCCCCTGATTCCCCATCCCCCCCACCTTCCTCTGGTATTTATTAGTTTATTCTCTGTGATTAAGAGTGTGTTTTTTTGTTTGCTTCTCTTATCCCCCCCCCGCCCCTTTGCCAGTTTGTTTGGTTTCTTAAAATTCACATGTGAATGCAATTGTATGGTATTTGGTATCTTTCTCTGACTGACTGAGTTCATTGAGCATAAGTCCTTTCCACTTCTCCCACGTCATTGTAAATGGCTTCATTTCATCACTTCTGATGACCCAGTGATGTCGCAGTGGGTATATTTACCACATCGTCTCTGCCCATTCATCAGTCGATGGACATCTTGCCTGTATCCATAATTTGGCTCTTGTTGATAATGCTGCTACAAACACTGGGCTGCGTGTCCCACTTGGAATCTGCTAAACGACTTTTGTATCCTCGGGGTAAATACCTAGCTCTGCAATTTTGGAATCGTAGGGTAGCTCTATTTTTAACTTTTAATTTTTTTTTATGATAGTCACAGTGAGAGAGGCAGAGACACAGGCAGAGGGAGAAGCAGGCTCCATGCACCGGGAGCCCGATGTGGGATTCGATCCTGGGTCTCCAGGATCATGCCCTGGGCCAAAGGCAGGCACCAAACCGCTGCGCCACCCAGGGATCCCCTATTTTTAACTTCTTGAGGACCCTCCAGACTGTTTTGCACAGTGGCTGCACCTTTATTTATGTATTCATGAGAGACACATAGAGGCAGATTTATAGGCAGAGGGAAAATGAGGCTCTATGCGGGGAGCCTGATGTGGGACGTGATCCCCCATAACCCCGGGATCATGACCTGAGCCAAAACAGATGCTCAACCACTGAGGCACCCAGGTGCCTTGCTGATTCAATTTCTTTGCTAGTTATGGGTCTGTTCATATTTTCTATTTCTTCCTATTTCAGTTTTGCTCATTTGCACATTTCTAGGGGTTTGTCCATTTCTTCCAGGTCTCCCAGTTTGTTAGCGTATAATCTTGCATAGTATTCCCTTATAATTGTCTTATTTTTCTGGTGTTGATTGTGATCTCTCTTCTCTCATTTGTGATTTCATTTATTTAGGTTTTCTCTTTTCTCTTTGATAAGGCTGACTAGGGCTTGATCCATTTTATTAATTTTTATGAAGAACCAGCTCTTAGTTTCGTTATTCCATTCTCCTGTTTTGTTTTTTCTGCATTCTTTATTTCTGCTCTCATCTTTATTTTTTCCCTTCTTCTTAAGCTTAGTCTTTGTTTGCTATTCCTTTTCCAGCTCCTTTAGGTGTAGGGTTAGGTTGTGTATTGGAGAATTCTTGTTTCTTGACGTAGGCCTGTATTGTTATGTACTTCCCTCTTAGAATTGCCTTTTCTACATCCCAAGGTTTGGAGAAATATGTTTTCATTTTCATTTGTTTTAAATTTCTTCTTTAATTTCCTGGTTGCTCCATTCATTCTCTAGTAGGATGTTCATAATCTCCAAGTATTTTTGGTCTGTCCAATTTTTTTTCTTACTGTCGAATTTGAGTTTCATAGCGTGGTTTCCTAAAATGTACAGGGTGTGATATCAACCTTCTTGTACCTGTTGTACCTGTTGAGGGCTGATTTGTGGGCCATGATATGATCTGTTCTGGAGAATGTCCCATGTGCACTTGAAAGGAATGTGTATTCTGCTTTAGGTTGAAATGTTCAGACTATATCTGTTGAGTCCCTGTGGTCCAGTATGTCTAGGCTATTGTTCCCCTGTTGATTTTCTGCATAGACGATCAGTCCATTGCCATAAGTGGGTGGGTGTTAAAATCCCCTGTCATTGTATTATTATCAGTGAGTTCCTGTACGTTTGTTGTTAATTGGTTTCTATATTTAGGTACTCCCATGTTGGCAGCATAAATATTTAGTTATTTGAACTTTTTTTAAATAAATTTATTTTTATTGGTGTTCAATTTACCAACAAACAGAATAACACCCAGTGCTCATCCCGGCAAGTGCCCCCCTGAGTGCCCGTCACCCATTCACCCGCACCCCCTGCCCTCCCTAGGGCTCCCTAGTTCCTTCTCAGAGTTAGGAGTCTTTATATTCTGTCTCCCTTTCTGATATTTCCCACACATTTCCTCTCCATTCCCTTATATTCCCTTTCACTATTATTTATATTCCCCAAATGAATGAGAACACGCCTTTGTCCTTCTCTGATTGACTTTCTTCACTCAGCATAATACCCTCCAGTTCCATCCACGTTGAAGCAAATGGTGGGTATTTGTCGTTTCTAATGGCTGAGGAATATTCCATTGTATACATAAACCACATCTTCTTTATCCATTCATCTTTCAATGGACACCATGGCTCCGTCCACAGTTTCGCTATTGTGGACATTCTTGCTAAAAATATCGGAGTGCAGGTGTACCGGCGTTTCATTGCATCTGAATCTTTGGGGTAAATCCCCAACAATGCAATTGCTGGATCATAGGGCAGGTCTATTTTTAACTCTTTGAGGAACCTCCACACAGTTTTCCAGAGTGGCTGCACCGGATCATATTCCCACCAACAGTGTAAGAGGGTTCCCTTTTCTCCACATCCTCTCCAACATTTGTGGTTTCCTGCCTTGTTAATTTTCCCCATCCTCACCAGTGTGAGGTGGTATCTCATTGTAGTTTTGATATGTATATCCCTGAGGCGCGTGATGCAGAGCATTTTCTGATGTGCATGTTGGCCATGTCTATGTCTTCATCTGTGAGATTTCTGTTCACGTCTTTTGCCTATTTCATGACGGATTGTTTGTTCCTTTGGTGTTGAGTTTAAGAAGTTATTTATAGATCTTGGAAACTAGCCCTTTATCTGATACGTCTTTTGCAAATATCTTCTCTCATTCTGTAGGTTGTATTTAGTTTTGTTGACTGTACTCTTTGCTGTGCAAAAGCTTCTTATCTTTTTTTTATCAAAAGCTTCTTATCTTGATGAAGTCACAATAGTTCATTTTTGCTTTTGTTTCTTTTGCCTTCGTGGATGAATCTTGCAAGAATTTAGTGTGGCCGAGTTCAAAAAGGGTGTTGCCTGTGTTCTCCTCTAGGATTTTGATGGACTCCTGTCTCACATTTAGATCTTTCATCCATTTTGAGTTTATCTTTGTGTATGGTGAAAGAGAGTGGTCTAGTTTCATTATTCTGACTGTGGATGTTCAATTTTCCCACCACCATGTATTGAAGAGGCTGTCTTTTTTCCAATGGATAGTCTTTCCCCCTTTATTGAATATTAGTTGACCATAAAGTTCAGGGTCTCTATTCTGTTCCATTGATCTATGTGTCTGTTTTTTTTTTAACTTATTTATTTATTTTTTTTTAAATGGGATATGCTTTTATTTTTATTTTTTTAATTTTTTATTTATTTATGATAGTCACAGAGAGAGAGAGAGAGAGAGGCAGAGACACAGGCAGAGGGAGAACAGGCTCCATGCACCGGGAGCCCGACGTGGGATTCGATCCTGGGTCTCCAGGATCGCGCCCTGGGCCAAAGGCAGGCGCCAAACCGCTGCACCACCCAGGGATCCCATTTTTTTATTTATTTATGATAGGCACACAGTGAGAGAGAGAGAGGCAGAGACACAGGCAGAGGGAGAAGTAGGCTCCATGCACCGGGAGCCCGACACGGGACTCGATCCCAGATCTCCAGGATCGCGCCCTGGGCCAAAGGCAGGTGCTAAACCGCTGCGCCACCCAGGGATCCCTATGTGTCTGTTTTTGTACCAGTACCTCACTGTCTTCATGACCACAGCTTTGTAGTACAACCTGAAATCTGGCATTGTGATGCCTCTAGATATGGTTTTCTTTTTTAAAATTCCCCGGGCTATTTGGGATCCTTCCTGATTCCACACAAATTTTAAAAATTAATTTGTTCTAATTCTCTGAAGAAAGTCCATGGTATTTTGATAGGGGTTGCATTCAACATGTACATTGTCCTTGGTAACATTAACTTTTTCATAAGATTAATTCTGCCAATCCATGAGCATGGAACATTTTTCCATCTCTTTGTGTCTTCCTCAATATCTTTCAGAAGTGTTCTATAATGTTTAGTGTATAGATGCTTCACCTCTTTGGTTAGGTTTATACCTATGTATCTTATGCTTTTGGGTACAATTGTAAATGAGATTGACTCCTTCATTTCTCTTTCTTCAGTCTCATTGTTAGTGTATAGAAATGCCATTGATTTCTAGGCATTGATTTGTATCCTGCAATGCTACCAAATTGCTGTATGAGTTCTAGCAATTTTTTGGGGGAAGGCTTTTGGGTTTTCTAGGTAGAGTATCATGTCATCGGTGAAGAGGGAGAGTTTGACTTCTTCTTTGCCAATTTGAATGCCTTTAATGTCTTTTTGTTGTCCCATTGCTGAGGCTAGGACTTCCAGTACTATTTTGAATAGCAGCGGTGAGAGTGGACATCCCTCTCTTGTTCCTGATCTTAGGGGAAAGGCTCCCAGTGCTGCCCCACTGAGAATATTTGCTGTGGGGTTTTCCTAGATTGGTTTTAAGATGACGAGAAATATTCCATCTCTCCCTATGCTCTGAAGTGTTTTGATCAGGAATGGATGCTCTATTTTGTCAAATGCTTTCTCTGCATCTAATGAGAGGATCATATGGTTCTTCGTTTGTCTCTTACTGATATGATGAATCACATTGATTGTTTTACGAGTGTTGAACCAGCCTTGTGTTCCGAGGATAAATCCTACTTGGTCATGGTGAATAATTTTCTTAATGTACTTTTGTATCCTATTGGCTAGTATCTTGTTGAGAATTTTTGCATTCATGTTCATCAGGGATATTGGTCTGTAATTCTCCTTTTTGGTGGGGTCTTTGTCTGGTTTTGAAATTAAGGTGATGCTGGCCTCATAGAATGAATTTGGAAGTATCCATCTCTTACTATCTTTCCAAACAGCTTTAGTAGGATAGGTATGGTTTCTTCTTTAAAAGTTTGATAGAATTCCCCTGGGAAGCCATCTGGCTTTGGACTTTTGTTTCTTGGGATGTTTTGGATGACTGCTTCAATTTCCTCCCTGGTTATTGGCCTGTTCAGGTTTTCTATTTCTTCCTGTTCCAGTTTTGGTAGTTTCTGGCTTTCCAGGAATGCGTCCAATTCTTCTAGATTGCCTAATTTATCGGCATATGGCTGTTCATAATATGTTTTAAAATGGTTTGTATTTTCTTGGTGTTGGTAGTGATCTCTCCTTTCTCATTCATGATTTTATTAATTTGAGTATTTATTCTCTCTTTTTCTTAATAAGGCTAGCTAATAGTTTATGTATCTTATTAATTCTTTAAAAGAACAAACTCTGGGCAGCCTGGGTGGCTCAGCGGTTTAGCACTGCCTTCAGCCCAGGGCCTGATCCTGGAGACCCGGGATTGAGTCCCACATCGGGTTCCCCGCATGGAGCCTGCTTCTCCCTCTCCCTCTGCCTGTGTCTCTGCCTCTCTCTCCTCTCTGTGTATTCTCATGAATAAATAAATAAAATCTTAAAAAAAAAAGAACAAACTCCTGGTTTTGTTTATCTGTTCCATATTTCTTCTGGTATCGATTTCCTTGAGTTCTGCTCGAATTTTAATTAATTCTCTTCTGTTGGGTGTAGGATCTATCTGCTGCTTTTTCTCTAGCTCCTTTATGAGTAAGGTTAGCTTTTGTATTTGAGTTCATTCCAGTTTTTGATGGATGCTTGTACTGTGATGAATTTCCCCCTTAGAATGCTTTTGCTGCATTCCTAAGATTTTGTACGGTAGTATCTTCATTCGTATTAGTTTCCATGAATATTTTTCTTAATAAATAATTTTTTTACTTGTGGTCAATTTACCAACATACATAATAACACCCAATGCTCATCCTGTCAAGTGCCCCCCTCCGTGCCCATCACCCATTCACCCCCATCCCCCTTCCTCCTTCCCTTCTACCACCCCTAGTTCGTTTCCCAGAGTTAGGAGACTTTATGTTCTGTCTCCATTTCTGATATTTCCCACACATTTCTTCTCCATTCCCTTATATTCCCTTTCACTATTATTTATATTCCCCAAATGAATGAGAACATACACTGTTTGTCCTTCTCCGATTGAGTTCACTCAGCATAATACCCTCCAGTTCCATCCACGTTGAAAGAAATGGTGGGTATTTGTCATTCCTAATGGCTGAGTAATATTCCATTGTATACATAAACCACATATTCCTTATCCATTCATCTTTCAATGGACTCCAAGCCTCCTTCCACATTTTGGCTATTGTGGACATTGGCTCTATAAACATCGGGGTGCAGGTGTCCCAGCGTTTCATTGCATCTGAATCTTTGAGGTAAATCCCCAACAGTGCAATTGCTGGGTCATAGGGCAGGTCTATTTTTAACTCTTTGAGGAACCTCCACACAGTTTTCCAGAGTGGCTGCACCAGATCACATTCCCACCAACAGTGTAAGAGTGTTCCCTTTTCTCCGCATCCTCTCCAACATTTGTGGTTTCCTGCCTTGTTAATTTTCTCCATTCTCACTGGTGTGAGGTGGTTCTCTTTGTGGTTTTGATTTGTATTTCCCTGATGGCAAGTGAAGCAGAGCATTTTTTCATGTACATGTTGGCTATGTCAATGTCTTCCTTTGTGAGATTTCTCTTCATGTCTTTTGCCCATTTCATGATTGGATTGTTTGTTTCTTTGGTGTTTCTTAAGAAGTTCTTTATAGATCTTGGAAACTAGCCCTTTATCTGATACGTCTTTTTCAAATATCTTCTCCCATTCTGTAGGTTGTCTTTTAGTTTTGTTGACTGAATCCTTTGCTGTGCAAAAGCTTCTTGATGAAGTCCCAATAGTTCATTTTTGCTTTTGTTTCTTTTGCCTTCATGGATGAATCTTGCAAGAAGTTACTGTGGCTGAGTTCAAAATGGGTGTTGCCCATGTACTCCTCTAGGATTTTGATGGACTCTTGTCTCACATTTAGATCTTTCATCCATTTTGAGATTATCTTTGTGTATGGTGAAAGAGAGTGGTCTACTTTCATTCTTCTCCATGTGGATGACCATTTTCCCAGCACCATCTATTGAAGTAACTGTCTTTCTTCCAATGGATAGTCTTTCCTCATTTATCGAATATTAGTTGACCATAAAGTTCAGGGTCCACTTCTGGGTTCTCTATTCTGTTCCATTGATCTAAGTGTCTGTTTTTGTGCCAGTACCACACTGTCTTGATGACCACAGCTTTGTAGTACACCCTGAAATCTGACATTGTGATGCCCCCAGATATGGTTGTCTTTTTTAAAATTCCCCTGGCTATTCAGGGTCTTTTCTGATTCCACACAAATCTTAAAATAATTTGTTTTAACTCTCTGAAGAAAGTCCATGGTATTTTGATAGGGTTTGCGTTAAACGTGTACATTTCCTGGGTATCATTGACATTTTCATAATGTTAATTCTCTCAATCCATGAGCATGGAAGAGTTTTCCATCTCTTTGTGTCTTCCTCAATTTCTTTCAGAAGTGTTCTATTGTTTTTAGGGTATATCCTTTACCTCCTTGGTTAGGTTTATTCCTAGGTATCTTACCTTTTTGGTGCAATTGTAAATGAAATTGACTCCTTAATTTCTCTTTCCTCTGTCTATTGTCAGTGTATAGAAATGCCATTGATTTCTGGGCATTGAGTTTTTATCTTGCAGCGCTACCAAATTGCTGTATGAGTTCTAGCAATCTTGGGGTGGAGGTTTTTTGGTTTTCTTGGTAGAGTATCATGTCATCTGAGAAGAGGGAGTGTTTGACTACTTCTTTGCCAATTTGAATGCCTTTAACGTCTTTTTGCTGTCTGACTGCTAAGGCTAGGACTTCCAGACTATGTTGAATAGCAGTGGTGAGAGTGGACATCCCTCTCTTGTTCCTGATCTTAGGGGAAAGGCTCCCAGTGCTGCCCCACTGAGAATGATATTTGCTGTGGGCTTTTCCTAGATTGGTTTAAGATGACGAGAAATATTCCATCTCTCCCTATGCTCTGAAGTGTTTTGATCAGGAATGGATGCTCTATTTTGTCAAATGCTTTCTCTGCATCTAATGAGAGGATCATATGGTTCTTGGTCTTTCTCTTGCTGATATGATGAATCACATTGATTGTTTTACGAGTGTTGAACCATCCTTGTGTCCTGGGGATAAATCCTACTTGGTCATGGTGAATAATATTCTTAATGTATTGTTGGATCCTATTGGCTAGTATCTTGTGAGAATTTTTGCATCCATGTTCATCAGTGATATTGTTCTGTATTATCCTTTTTGGTGGGGTCTTTGGTTTTGGAGTTAAGGTGATGCTGGCCTCATAGAACGAATTTGGAAGTACGCTATCTCTTTCTATCTTTCCAAACAGCTTTAGTAGGATAGGTATGGTTTCTTCTTTAAAAGTTTGATAGAATTCCCTTGGGAAGCCATCTGGCCCTGGAGTTTTATGTCTTGGGAGGTTTTGTATGACTGCTTCAATTTCCTCCCTGGTTATTGGCCTGTTCAGGTTTTCTATTTCTTCCTGTTCCAGTTTTGGTAGTTTCTGGCTTTCCAGGAATGCATCCATTACTTCTAGATTGTCTAATTTATTGGTGTATGGCTGTTCATAATATGTTTTTAAAATCATTTGTATTTCCTTGGTGTTGGTAGTGACCTCTCCTTTCTCATTCATGATTTTATTAATTTGAATATTCTCTCTCTTCTTTTTAATAAGGCTGGCTAATGGTTTATCTATCTTATTAATTCATTCAAAGAACCAACTCCTCGTTCCGTTGATCTGTTCCAGAGTTCTTATGTTCTCAATTTCCTTGAGTTCTGCTCGATTTAATTAACTAACTCTATTTAATTAACTCTCTTCTTCTGCTGGGTGTAGGATCTATCTGCTTTTTTTTTCTCTAGCCTCTTTATGTGTAAGGTTAGCTTTGTATTTGAATAGTTTCCCGTTTTGGAATAGATGCTTGTATTGTAATGTATTCCCCCCTTAGGACTGCTTTTGCTGCATCCCAAAGATTTGAACGGTTGTATGTTCATTCTCATTAGTTTCCATGAATCTTTTTAATACTTCCTTAATTTCCTGGTTGACCCTTTCGTCTTTTAGCAGGATGATCCTAACCTCCACATGTTTGAGCTCCTTCCAAACTTCTTGTTATGATTTAGTTCTAATTTCAAGGTATTATGGTCTGAGAATATGCAGGGGACGATCCCAATCTTTTGGTATCGGTTCAGACCCTATTTGTGACCCAGTATGTGGTCTATTCTGGAGAAAGTTCCATGTGCACTTGAGAAGAATGTGCATTCAGTTGAGTTTGGATGTAAAGTTCTGTAGATTTCTGTGAAATCCATCTGGTCCAGTGTATCATTTAAAGCTCTCGCTTCTTTGGAGATGTTGTGCTTGGAAGACTTATCGAGGGTAGAAAGAGCTAGATTGAAGTCACCAAGTATAACTGTATATTATCTAAGTATTTCTTTACTTTGGTTATTAGTTGATTTAAATATTTGGAAGCTCCCAAATTTGGGGCATATATTGAGGATTGTTAAGTCCTCTTGTTGGATAGATCCCTTAAGTACGATTTAGTGTCCCTCTTCATCTCTCACTACAGTCTTCTGGGTAAATTTTAGTTTATCTGATATAAGGATGGCTACCCCTGCTTTCTTTTGAGGACCATTTGAATGGTAAATGGTTCTCCAACCCATTATTTTCAGATTGTAGGTGTCCTTGTGTCTAAAATGAGTCTCTTGTAGACAGCAAATAGATGGGTACTGCTTTTTTATCCAGTCTGAAACCCTGCGCCTTTTGATGCGTTCATTAAGCCCATTCATGTTCAGAGTTACTATCAACAGATATGAGTTTGGTGTCATCATGATACCTATTCAGTCCTTGTTTTTGTGATTGTTCCACTGAACTTCTTCTTAAAGGGGAATTTTAAGAGTCCCCCTTAAAATTTCTTGCAGAGCTGGTTTGGAGGTCACATATTCTTTCAGTTCCTGCCTGTCTTGGAAGCTCTTTATCTCTCCTTCCATTTTGAATGAGAGCCTTGCTGGATAAAGTATTCTTGGTTGCATGTTCTTCTCATTGAGGGCCCTGAATATATCCTGCCAGCCCTTTCTGGCCTGCCAGGTCGCTGTGGAGACATCTGCTGTTACCCTAATTCTCCTCCCCATAAAGGTCAGGGATTTCTTGTCTCTTGCTGCTTTAAGGATCTTCTCTTTATCTTTGGGATTTGCAAGCTTCACTATTAAATGTCGAGGTGTTTGGCGGTTTTTATTGATTTTAGGGGGGTATCTCTCTATTTTCTGGATCTGAATGCCTGTTTCCCTTCCCAGATTAGGAAAGTTTTCACTAGGATTTGTTCAAATACTTATTCTGGCCCTCTGTCCATTTTGGTGCCCTCGGGAACCCCAATTATATGTAGGTTTTTCTTCCTCGGGCTGTCATTTATTTCCCTTAATCCGTCTTCCTGGTCTTTTAACTGTCTGTCTCTTTTTACCTCAGTTTCTCTCTTTGCCATCAACTTGTCTTCTACATCACTCCCTCGTTCTTCCACCTCGATAAAGCTTGTCATTAGGACTTCTAGTTTTGATTGCATCTCATTCAATTGATTTTTACTTTCTGCCTGATTGGATCTAAATTCTGCAGTCATGAAGTCTCTTGAGTCCTTTATGCTTTTTTCTAGAGCCACCAGTAGCTGTATAATAGTGCTTCTGAATTGGCTTTCTGACATTGAATTGTAAATCAGATTTTGTAACTCTGTGGGAGAGAGGACTGTTTCTGATTCTTTCTTTTGAGGTGAGGTTTTCCTTCTAGTAATTTTGCTCAGTGCAGAGTGGCCCAAAACAAATTGTATAGGGAAAAGGAGAAGAAGAGAGGAGACAAAGAAGGAAAGAAAAGAGAAAAAGAAAAAAGAATAAAGGAAGAAAGAAGAAAAAAGGGAATAAAAAGAGAAAGAAAAAGAAAGAAAGTGGGAAAAAGTGTGGGGGAAGCAATCAGAAATAAAAAAAAAAAACATGGGGGAGTATCTTCTGATTCTGTATACTTTAAGTCCCTTGACTTCCCCTGGAAATTGTCCGTCTAGCTGGTCTTCTAAGGGAGGGGCCTGTTTTGCTGATTTTCAGGTGTTAGCACTTGGGGGAGCTGCTCTGTCCTCTGCCTGGTGCAGGGCTCAGTGGGCGTAGTTTACCCTGTGACGCCCAAGGAGGAAAAACCCCAGTGGCAGCGGCCAGCTCTGGAAACCTATATTCAGCCCCCACAGTAACTCCAGAGCAGTCCATCTGCAGGGCCTGGAGGCTCTGAGGTGGGTCCGCTGATCTGCTCAGCTTTGAGCAGGAGCATCCTTGTTGTCCTGGGCCCTCCAGGCCTCTGCCTGTCCCAGGGGAGGTCAAATCCTGGGCTGTGTCCTGGCGCCCTGTGCTCTGGGGCCTGCGCTGTTGGATTAGCGCTCCTGGCCACGCCACTGCCTCTCCCAGAGCTGCTGCCCAGCCCCTCTGAGCTGCTCCTGGTCGCGCAGCCCCCTCAGGGATCCACCGCCTGAGCACCTCTGAGTTGTTCCCGGAGCCGCACAGCCCCCTCTGCACGGAGCCCCTTCCTCTGCCAGAGGCACCACCGCCAAGCTGCTCCCGGGGCATGCAAACCCCTCCATGCAGAGCCCTGCCCGAGACCCTCTGAGCTGCTCCCAAGTCAGAGCATGTGCCCTGCAGCCCTTAGGGAGCTTGGTGCACTCTCCTGGGAGTGCAGGTGTCTGTTAGTGTCCCAGGGAGCCCGTGGGTATCCCCGCCCTCCTGGGGTCATGCTCTGAATCCCTGCAAGCGCCATTCCACCCAGGAAGATTAGTGCAGATCCTGCTTCTCTGGGACAGAGCTCTCCTGACCGGGGGGCACTCGGTCTGGCCTTAGCCCGGCTCCTCGTGGGGCCTCTCCCCCTTGGATGCCTTTTGTTTCTTTATTTCTTTTTCCCCGTCTTCCTACCTTGATAGAAGCGTGAACTTTTCTCACTGTAGCATTCTATCTGTTCTCTGTTTAAATATCAGGCCGAATTCCTAGATTTTCAGGATGATGTGAAGGTTATCTAGGTAATGTGGGGACAGGTGACTTGGGGACCCTACTCTTCCGCCATCTTGCCCCTCCTCCTGTATGTTGCCTTTTAGCTTTGGTTGTTTCCTTCACTTTGCAGAAGCTTTTCAATTTGATGAAGTCCCAAAAGGATTTTTGCTTTTGTTTCCCTCACCTCAGAGGCATATCCTGAAAGAAGATCCAATGGCCAATGTCAAAGACGTTGCTGCCTATCTTTTCTTCTTTTTATGCTTTCAGGTCTCACATTTAGGTCTTTCATCCATTTTGAATTTATTTTTTATATATATGGTGTAAGAAAGTGGTCCAGTTTCATTCTTCTGCATTTGGCTGCCTGGTTTTCCCAACACCATTTGTTCTTATCCTGCAGTCAGTGTTAGGGTTTGTTGAAGAGACTGTCTTTGTGCCATTGGATATTCCTTCCTGCCTTGTTGTCCATTAATGGATCATAGATACATGTTTGTATCTTGTTTCGGCTTTCCATTCTGTTCTATTGGTCGAAGCGTCTCCTGTTGGGAGAACCCTGATTGCTGATTCAATTTCTTTGCTGGTTAACTGTCTGTTCAAATTTCTTATTTCTTCATTTTTCATTTTTGCTATGTTATATATTTCTAGGAATTGATCTATTTCTTCCAGGTTCTAGGTTGCTGGCATATAATTTTCCATCATATTCTCTTATAAATGTTTGTATTTCTCTAGTGTTGGTTGTTATTTCTCTTTTCTCATTTGTGATTTTATTTGGGTCCTTTCTCATCTTTTTATCTTTTTTCTTTTTTAAATATTTATTTATGTATTCATGAGAGACAGAGAGATGCATAGGTATAGGCACAGGTAAAATGAGGCTCCATGCGCGTAGCCTGATGTTTGACTTGATTCCCCAGGACCCCAGGATCATGACCTGAGTCAAAGCACATGCTAAACCACTGAGGCACCCAGATGCCTTTCTGATTCAATTCCTTTGCTAGTTATGGGTCTGTTCACATTTTCTATTTCTTCCTATTTCAGTTTTGCTTGTTTGCACATTTCTAGGGATTTGTCCATTTCTTCCAGGTCTCCCAGTTTGTTAGCATATAATCTTTCATAGTATTCCCTTATGATTGTCTTATTTTTCTGGTGTTGATTGTGATCTCTCTTCTCTCTTTTGTGATTTTATTTATTTAGGTCTTTTCTCTTTTCTCGTTCATAAGGCTGGAGAGGGCTTGATCCATTTTATTAATTATTTTGAAGAACCAGCTCTTAGTTTCGTTATTCCATTCTACTGTTTTTTTATTTCTGTATTGTTTATTTCTGCTCTCATCTTTATTTTTTCCCTTCTTCTGTAGGCTTTAGGCTTTGTTTCCCATTCCTTTTCCAGCTCCTTTAGGTGTAAGGTTAAGTTGTGTATTAGAGACTTCTTGTTTCCTGAGATAGGCCTGTATTGCTATGTACTTCCCTCTTTGGACTGCCTTTGCTACATCCCAGAGGTTTGGAGAAACATGTTTTCATTTTCCTTTGTTTTAAATTTCCTCTTTAATTTCCTGGTTGCTCCATTCATTCTCTAGTAGGATGTTCATAATCTCCTAGTATTTTTGGTCTGTCCAAATTTTTTCTTACTGTCGACTTCGAGTTTCATAGCGTCGTGGTTGAAAATGTACAGGGTGTGATATCAACCTTCTTGTACCTGTTGTACCTTTGAGGGCTGATTTGTGGCCCATGATATGATCTGTTCTGGAGAATGTCCCATGTGCAATTGAAAGGAATGTGTATTTTGCTTTAGGAAGAATTGTTCAGACTATATCTGTTGAGTCCCTGTGGTCCAGTGTGTCAAGGCTATTGTTCCCCTGTTGATTTTCTTGCCCTAAGTGAGTAGGTGTTAAAATCACCTGTCATTGTATTATTATCAGTGAGTTCCTGTACGTTTATTGGTAATTGGTTTCCATATTTAGGTACTCCCATGTTGGCATCATAAATATTTAGTTGTTTGATCCTGATAGAGAGTCTTTTTAACTATGAAATAATGCCCTTCTTCATCACTTCTTAAAGTATTTGTTCTTTCTTTTTTGAGATTAAATATTTTATTTATTTATTCATGAGAGATACACAGAGAAGCAGAGGCAGAAACATAGGCAGAGGGAGAGAGGCTCCCCAAAGGGATGCCGATGTGGGACTCAGTCCTGGGATCCCAGGAACACACCCTGAGCCGAAGGCAGATCCTCAACCACTGAGCCATCAGGGGACCCCCAGGGTTTGGTTTCAAATCTAGTTTGTCTAATATAAGTATTGGTCCTCCAGCTTTCTTTTCATAACCATTAGCATGATAGATGATTTTCCATCCCCTGACTTTCAATCTGCTGGTGTCTATAGGTCTAAGATGAGCATCTAGTAGGCAGCATACCGATGGACTTTGTTTTTTTAATAACAATTTTATTTTTGAGAGCATGAGAGAGAGGGGGGCGGGGCAGAAAATTAGGCCAAGAGAGAAGCAGGGTCCCCACCAGGAGCCCAATATGGGACTCAATCCCAGGCTCTAGGATCATACCCTGAGTCAAAGGCAGAGGCTCAACCCCTGAGCCACCCAGGCATCCCGGATCCTGTTTTTTAAGCCACTCTGATACCCTATATCTTTTGATTGGAGCATTTAGTATCAGCATTCAGAGTGCTTATTCAAAGATATGAACTTTGTGCCTTTGTGTTACCGGTAGAGTCGGTGTTTCTGGTGACGTTCTCTGGTCCTTTCTAGTCTTTGTTGCTTTTGGTCTCTTTTTTCCCCCACTAGAATAGTCCGTCTTAAAATTCCTTACTGGACTGGTTTAGTGGTCATGAACTCCTTTATACTTTGCTTGTCGGGGAAAATCTTTCTCTCTATCCTGTATGACACCCTTGCTGAAGACAGAATTCATACAAATTGGACTCCAATAAAAAGAAATTTAAAGACATAAAATAAATTTTTGCTATTTTGATTGAAAAAATGGCATTTAGGAGGAAAAGCAGAAGCTGAAAGAGAGTAGGAAAGATTTCACCATCCATAGCCTTCACAGGGACCTGGTGTCCTTTCCTAGGATGCCCCCCCCCCCCGTAGGATGCTTCCTGCCCCTCTGCGCTCCTTTTTGGAACACAGCAGGCACATCTCCGTGCCTCCAGCACCTCTGCAGTCATGGTTTATAGCGTCTTCCAGGTATCTTATGCGGGACCATGGCATCGTGTCTGTAACCATCCAGCTGCTGTTTGACAACATTGGGGGGATCCTGACTTTTGTTGGTTGTGAAGTGTGTGTGTGTGTCTATCACATTAAGCTAACACGTGCAGCTATCAGATCCTCTGGCTGGGTAACCCAAATGCCGAAATGGTTCATACAACATCATTTCTGGTGCTGATGCTTGGTCACTAGCTGGGCTCTCCTGGCTGACCCGGGGCTCTCTCCTGTAGTGAATTTCAGCTGGAGGTTCAGCTGAGGTCGAAGGTCTGGCTCGGCCACATTCCCATGTCCAGCAGTGGGTCTTGCCGAGCGCCGGCTGCTTCTCTTCTCCCCGATGCCTCTCCAGCAGGGAGTCAGACCTCGGGGCCACCCTGGGCAGAGCTCCTGAGTAGCCGGGTGCCCATGGCGGGGAGCCCTGAACCTGCCTGTGTGTGGAGGTCGGGGTGGGGATGGGGCTGGGGTTCCTCAGTCCCCTGTGCTGCCTGGCTTTCAGGTCGAGCCCCATGCTCACCCAGCCCCTACTCACTGGGGCGAGGAGGGTGTCCTCCACACGCTGGTGTGATAGATCCAACACCTCAAGGTGTGCACGCTGAGTCCACCTGGTGAGCGTTGCCCAGGTGCATGAGCTGCAAGTTGGGACACAGGAAATTTAACAAAAATCCCCTACCCCTGGACAAGCAGAGCAGGACTGATTCTATTTTGTGCTACACCCGCCAATTCCCTATCATCCCCAAATGACCAGCTTATGGCTTAAGATGCTGCCCTACCCAAGTCAAGCTGCTGGGCACACCCTAATCGGAAATTGGCTCATAGCAATGTAACCCTGCTTTGTGTCCCCAAAACTGCACACCGATTCTGACCAAAGTAATAGGCCAGCTCAAGTGGATACTATAGGGTAAGGTGTAATTCAATCAGCCACCTGCGTGTGGACCGACATGACTGTGCAAATTTCTGCATATCCCACGGTCCACTGAACCTATAAAGCTGATATGCTTCTTAGTCTCGGGGTCCAAGTCCCTGCTCCGCTCTGTGGGGTGCACCTGGACCCAAGCTCCAGCTTGTAGAGAAACCCTCGGGAGTTTGCATAGGTGTCGGCTCCTCGGTGGTTTCTCAGATTCATAGTCTTGAGCACAACACAAGGGCCTGCTGTCCTGACATCCCTTCCAGGGCCACGCTGAGTGCCCTACAGGCCCTCTGTGCCCCAGGCACACTGGCATGGGGATGCGGGGAGGGTGGTACGTGCCCTGGAACTGGGCCAGCCCCGGCCTCCTGGACAGAGGGAGCACAGACCTCCCAGGTCGCTTTGCACAGACCCTGGTGACCTGAGGTTCCCTGGATGTCACTCTGTCCTAGCCCATTCTGGTCCGCGGGGCACAGGATGAGTCCCAGTATAGTCTGTGGGGTCCTGACCCTGGCGTCTGGCCGCCCCTGGAAGGCACGTGGGGACGTCAGCTTTGTGTGCCTTGCGGTGCCCCTGCAGGGGCTGTTTGGGGCCTGGGTGATGCCCCCTCCTCCTCTCTGTGGGTCTCTCCACACCCCGTGCACAGAGTTCTGGGAGACACACAAAGGGCTGGCTGTGCATTTTCATACCACAACACTTTATTGACTTTCTACAGTAAACGGGCTCAGATCCATGGGTGCACGCCTTCCCCTGGGGAGGAGACCTTTCTGTCCTTTCCGGGAGGACAAGAATCACATGGATTGGGGGTCGAGTGCTTGAGTCCCCCACCTGGGAGCATGTGTGGACTCTGGGTGGGGGCATGTGTCCTGAGGTTTCAGCCTCAGAGACGGTTCTGAGGACAGCAGAGCTGAACTGGACCTGCAGCTCATAGGCTCCTGCGCTGGGTTCCTGCAGGGCAGCTGGACTTCGGCCTCGGCCCCCCTGGGGCCCCAGCACCTGGAGGAGCCTGCCTCCTGCTGTGGGTGTTGGTGGGGCCCACCGGCCTACCCCTGCTCTCCCCACCCTGGGGTGTACTGGGAACCTCAGGGCTGCCCTAGGTCCGCGACCTGGATCTGTGGGTCACGCCCAGGGCCCAGGAAGCCACAGCCAGCTGTGAGAGGGCTCGCTCAGCGTGGGGCAGAATCCAGGGCTTCCCAGGGCCATGGGGGGCTGGAACCCATTAGTCTTTGTGTTGGGCCTTGGGGGGGCCCAAATCAACCCAGCCCCCACAGATACTGGTGCCAGGGCAGCCCAGGTCCCACTGGGTTAGGGTCTGTTGTCCTGTGCAGGGTGTGTCACCCTCCAGGAGGGAGAGTCGGCGGAGGGAGGGCACAGTGGGTCCTTTGCACCACTCACCTGCACCCACTCTGTTGGGGACTCCGTGCCTTCCCTCCTCCCTGCAACCCCTGTGTGCTCTATTGGACATCTGGTCTTCTGATGGGAACAGGGTATCCAGAAAACCCCAGGGAGGCTGAGCATGTCCCACAGGGGGTATCTGCACCGGGTTTGCTGGGGGCCGATGGTGTGGGGTTGATGGTGTGGGACCAGGGGTATGATGGTGGTGGAGTGTGGGGGATGGTGTAGGGGGGATGGTGTGTGGTGTAGTGTGGGTTAGTATTGTGTGGCGCTGTGTGGCTGTGAGGGGGGTGGTGTTATGTGGAATGCTATTGGGGATTATGATGTAGGGGGATGATGTGGGGGTGGGGAATGAGGAGGATGGTGTGGGGGGCCTGTGGACACAGGGCATTTCCTTCCTCTAAGATGCACAAGGAGACGTCTACAGTTAAAGGCGACCCCAGTCTGGGGTTTGCTGTGACACCTGCCCCTGTGGCGCCATGTGGTCAGTGCAGGGCCCTGGCTGGACTGGGGTCATTATCTGGGGGTCATCATACTATGTATGTTTTCAAATTGCAAATTGTCTCAAATGAAATGCATAGAATTTAGAAATATACAAAGCACCGAGAGTGGGTGTCACTCTGACCCATCCTACCCTCATGGGATCGAAGTGTGTCCTGCTCCAGCCGCGGCCATGCTGCCTGGCCCCCAGGTCTGGTTCCTGCCCCCCACGTCCCCCACCCCATCCCCTGCTTCTCAGGGCGCCGTCCCTCTCCCCTTTGGGGTTCAGCTCTCATGGCAACCACTGGAGGCCCCATCCAATTGGCCTCCTCATCCCTGAGGCCCCGGGGTTGGGGGCATGTGGGTCATCCCCATCACCCTACCATGGAGCGGTGTGTTGTTGGCTGCTGTTGTTCCCCCCAGCTTCAGAAGCCCCGTTTTCCCTACCCAGAAGCCCCCAGGCCTCCCCTGGGGCCCCTAAGCCCCCTGGCCCAGCAGCCTCACCCAACCCCCTAGCAGGCCCAAAACATAGTGTGGCTGCCGAACGTTCTGTTGACGTCCAGGTATACCTGCGTGATGTCCCTGGAGGAGACCAGGGCCGCCTCCTTCATTTCCTGTGGGAAAACCGGGGAGCAGGAGCCCGCGTCAGGGACACAGACCCCGACCTGTCACGAGCTGCCATGCTGGGCAGGGAGTCCTGGGACCACCATGGGAGTGGGTCTGCCGAAAACTCCTGCCTTGCCCTGGGAGGCCGGGGATGGCGGGAGTGCCAACCGAGCCCATGTGACCTGTGTGATGGCCTGTCCCAAGCTGTTGTGGGCGTGGAGGTGACTGAGGGTCAGCCTGGGTCGGGAGGGGACAGGGGGTCAGCCCAGGTGGGGAGACGACATGGAGGTGTTGTGCCCAAGATTGCAAATCTGAGAAACCACTGAGGAGCCTACACCGATGCAAACACACGATGGTTGATTTCCAAACTCGAGCTTGCGTCCAAGTACACCCGACACAGCGGAGCATGGACTTGGACCCCGAAGTGGGTTTTAGCTTAGTTTTAAGGGCTGGTCTCGGGGACCTCCAGAAGGGCTGGAGCAATTCCTCAAGTTCTGTTTACATTTTGATATGGGGCCTTCAAGGGCATTGAGCTCTGTTCTCATTCTAATATGGGGCTTTCTGGGACCTTAAGCTGTAAGCTGTTTTTTTCTTTTTTTCCTGTAACTGAAGTAATGTAAATTTTAGCTCTTATTCACAGGGGCCCGGGATGGCAGTACTTGTGCTAATAGTGAACTTAAAGTGGAACCGCCTCAATTTTTTCAGCCTCCACACAGACAAGTTACTGAAGTTTAAAACTCCAAATGTTAGGGGCTGCCCTGGTGGAGCCCTGTGCTCTTCCTGCCTGGGAAGGTGTCCTCCCACTCCTGGCCTTTGCTGGTCTGCCCCAGGAATGCGTCCCCGTGACTGCACAGGGGTTTGCAGCTTACGGCCACACAGGGCAGACAGCTGGCCCGAGTACCGCTGCTCTCAGCCGCGTTCCTGCTCCTGTGCCTGAGAACAGTTGGTGCCACCATCTTTGGGACCCGTGGGATCCTGAGCCCACCCTGTCCCTCCAGGGACTGCCCCTGACTTCTTCACCTGAACACCTTAAGGCTGCTGTGTCCCCCACTCTAGGAGACTTCTAAAAGTTCACATTTTGTGCTCTGCTGCATATAATATTGTGTGTAGAACCATCAGCTGGCTCCCTGCCCTTGTGGGATCCAGGGCTATGTCTTCCCAAGATAAACTGATTGATTTTTTTAAGATTTTATTTTTCTGTAATCTCTACAGCCAACATTGGGCTTGAACATGCTACCCCAAGAACAAGAGTCCCATGTTCTTACGAACCACACCGAGCCAGTTAGGCTCCCTTTGATTGAATGATACATGTTAATTGAAGCAGGGGTGTTGCATGTGTCAGGGCAGAAACTGAGCCCACGCTTTGAGGTGTGGTGGAGTCATTTGGACCTTGATCAATGTTAAAGAAACCATAGCTTCCCTGGGAGCCCAAGGAGCAGGGACCACATACGTGAAAATTTGATAATTTCCTTTTCTGTAGTAGTTATTTTACTATTTATTTAAAGTGCTATTCGGGGATCCCTGGGTGGCGCAGCGGTTTTGCGCCTGCCTTTGCCCCGGGGCGCGATCCTGGAGACCCGGGATCGAATCCCACGTCGGGTTCCCGGGATGGAGCCTGCTTCTCCCTCTGCCTGTGTCTCTGCTTCTCTCTCTCTCTCTCTGTCTATCATAAATAAATAAATAAATCTTTAAAAAAAATAAAAATAAAAAATAAAGTGCTATTCAATGGTAAATGTCAATCTAGGATTGGGATACAGTGAGAAAGTTCTAGGATTTGGAGGTTACTAAAGCTCCCTGTCAAGGACTCAATGTTCCAGTTCAATGCAGAGATAGGCAAGGAAGCAAAGAGTTATGAAACATGGCACTGGGGTGCCTGGCTGGCCTGGTTGGGGTATCTTGAACTCAGGGTTATGAGTTTGAACACCATGTTGGGTATAGACAGGACATAAAATTAAAATATTTAACAAATAATAAATGGATGAACAAATAAAGCATGATATCAAAGGTAAGTGCTTGCTTATGTCTCACCTGCGACCTATTCTTGATTACCCCACTTGCACTACATGGCCCAGATGACGTTCTCCACAAGGGACAGTCCTGCCCTAGTGGAAGTGGGCGTCTTTCATTGTAAGACCTGTGGTTCCCCTCGTTCTGCAGGGAGAGAAGAGCCATGAAGGCACGAGTTCGGGGGATCAGCATACACCTAGAAAATGATCGTTTTTGAACCCGGTAGCCAGAGCTCAGCCTCCTTTTAGGACCAGATATCATAAAGAAGCCTCTTTGGTCATTGGTTTGGATGCAGGGTGGAGGGTCAACTAGAATTAGGAAGAACAAAGGAGGAGGAAAACCAGAAGCTGAAAGAGAGGAGGAAAGATTTCACAATCTGTAGCCTTCACAGGGACCTGGTGTCCTTTCCTAAGAGGGGCCCCCCATTGAAGTATGCTTCCTGCCCCTCTGCTCTCCTTGTTGGAACCAAGCAGGCACATCTCCGTGCCTCCAGCACCTCTGCAGTCGTGATTTATTTATTTTTTTTTAATTTTTATTTATTTATGATAGTCACAGAGAGAGAGAGAAAGAGAGGCAGAGACATAGGCAGAGGGAGAAGCAGGCTCCATGCACCGGGAGCCCAACGTGGGATTCGATCCCGGGTCTCCAGGATCGTGCCCTGGGCCCAAGGCTGGCGCCAAACCGCTGCGCCACCCAGGGATCCCTGCAGTCGTGATTTATAGCGTCTTCCATGTATCCTATTGGGGACCACAGCGTCGTGTATGTAACCATTCGACTGCTGTTTGACAACATTGGGGGATTCCGACTTTTGTTGCTTTCGGGGTGTGTGTGTGTCTATCACATACAGCTATCACGGGCAGCTATCGGATCCTCTGGCTGGGTCACCCAAACACCGAAATGGTTGGCACAACATCATTTCTGGTGCTGGCGCCGGGCAGCTAGCTGGACTCTCCTGGCCGACCCGGGGCTGGCTCGTGCAGTGATTTTCCGCTGGAAGGTCAGCTGAGCTGGAAGGTCTGGCTCGGCCACATTCCCATGTCTGGCAGTGGGTCCCGCTGAGCGCCAGAAGCTTCTCTTCTCCCCGATGCCTCTCCAGCAGGGAGCCAGACCTCAGGGCCACCCTGGGGGGATCTCCAGCGGTGCCGGGTGCCCATTACGGGGAGCCATGGGGCAGCTTGTGTGTGGGAGTAGGGCTGGTGATGGAGCTGGGGTTCCTCGGTCCCCTGTGCTGCCTGGCCTTCATGCCGAGCCCCATGCTCACCCAGCCCCTACTCACTAGGGCGAGGAGGGTGCCCTCTACACGCTGGTGTGAGAGATCCAGCACCACAAGGTGTGCAGGCTGAGTCCACCTGGTGAGGGTGGCCCAGGTGCATGAGCTGCAAGTGTGGGACCCAGGAAATTTAACAAAAATCCCCTACCCCTGGACAAGCAGAGCAGGACTGATTCCATTTTGTGCTACACCCGCCACCTCCCCTATGACCCCACATAACCTGCTTATGTCTTAAGGCGCTGCCCCAACCCAGTCAAGCCACTGGGCACACCGAAATCGGAAATCGGCTCATAACAATGTAACCCTGCTTTGTGCCTGCCAAAACTGTGCGACGATTCTGACCAAAGTAATAGGCCAGGTCAAGTGGATCCTATAGGGTAAGATGTAATTCAATTGGCCCGTTGCGTGTGGACCGACACGACTGTGCAACTGTCTGTGTATCCCATGGGCCACTGGCCCCTTTAAAGCTGATAGGCCTCTTAGTCTCAGGGTCCAAATCCCTGCTCCGCTGTGTCGGGTGAACTTGGACTCAAGCTCCAGCTTGTAAAGAAATCCTCGGGAGTTTGCATCGGTGACGGCTCATCGGTGGTTTCTTGGATTTGCAATCTTGGGCACAACACAAGGGCCTGCTGTCCTGACATCCCTTCCAGGGTCTCGCTGACGGCCCCACAGGCCCTCTGTTCCCCAGGCACACAGGCACAGAGATGCGGGGAGGGGAGGAAGTACCCCAGAAACCACCCAGCCCCGGCCCCCTTGACAGAGGGAGCACAGACCTCCCAGGTCGCTTTACAGAGACCCTGGTGACCTGAGGCTCCCTGGCTGTCACTCTGTCCCAGGCCCTCCTGGCCTGTGGGGCACAGGCTGAGTCCCAGTATAGTTTGTGGGGCCCTGACCCTGGCATCTGGCCGCCCCTGGAAGGCACGTGGGGACGTCAGCTGTGTGTGCCTTGCAGTGCCCATGCAGGGGCTGTTTGGGGACTGGGTGGTGCCCCCTCCTCCTCTCTGTGGGTCTCTCCACGCCCCGTGCACAGAGTTCTGGGAGACACAGAAACGGGCTGGCTGTGCATTTTCACACCACAACACTTTATTGACATTCTACAGCAAACGGGCTCAGAGTCGAGGGTGTGCACCTTCCCCTGTGGAGGGAATGTCTGTCCTTTAGGGGAGGGCAAGTATCACATGGGTGGGGTGCGAGTGCTGGAGTCCCCCACCTGGGAGCATGTGTGGACCTCGGGTGGGGGCTTGTGTCCTGAGGTTTCAGCCTGAGAGATGGTTCTGAGGACAGCAGAGCTGACCTTGACCTGCAGCTCATCGGTTCCTAGCTGGGTCCCCGCAGGGCAGTTGGACCCTAGCCACGGGGCCCCTGGGACCCCAGCACCTGGAGGAGCCTGCCTCCTGGTGTGGGTGCGAGTGGGGCCCACCGGCCCACCTCTGTTCTCCCCAACCTTGGGTGTCCCGGGATCTCCAGGGCTGCCCTCAGTCAGTGACCTGGATCTGTGGGGCACCCCCAGGGCCCAGGAGGCCACGTCCAGCTATGAGAGGGCTCGTTCAGCGTGGGGCCAGAATCCAGCGCTGGACAGGGCAATGGAGGGCTGGATCCCATTAGTCTTTTTGTTGGGACTGGGGCGGGGTCTCAAATCACCCCTGCCCTCACAGAGCCCGGAGCCAGGCCACCCCAGATGCCCCTGGGTTAGGGGCTGGTGTCCTGTGCAGTGTAAGCTACCCTCCAGGAGGGACAGTGGGCGGAGACAGGGCACAGTGCATACTCTGCACCACTCACCTGCACACACCCTGTCGGGGGCTCCCTGTCTTCCCTCCTCCCTGCAACCCCTGGGTACTCTATGGGACACCCGGGCTTCTGATGGGAGCAGGGTATCCAGAGAACCGCGGGGAGGCTGAGCATGTCCCACAGGGGGCACCTGTAATGGGTCCTTGCTGGGGGCCGATGGTGTGGAGGTGGAAGGTGTGGGGGCAGGGGTATGATGATGGTGGGGTGTGGTGGATGGTGTAGGGTGGATGGTGTTGGGGTATAGTGTGGGTGGGGATTGTGTGGGGCTGTGTGGGTTTGAAGGGGATGGTGTAGGTGGGATGCCATTGGGGATGATGATGTAGGGGGATGGAGTGGGAGTGGGGAATGTGGGGGATGAGGTGAGGGGCCTCTTGACACAGGGCATCCCCTTCCTCTAAGATGCACAAGGAGATGTCTACACTTAACACGACTCCAGTCTTGGGTTTGCTGTGACACCTGCCCCTGGGGCCGGGTGTGGACAGTGCAGGGCCCTGGCTGGACCGGGGGCATTATCTGAGGTTCATCATACTATGTGTGTTTTCAAATTGCAAATTGTCTCAAATTAAATGCGTAGAATTTAGAAATATATAAAGCACCGAGAGTGGGTGTCATTCTGACCCCTCTGACCCTCATGGGATCGATGTGTGTCCTGCTCCAGCTGGCCATGCCGCCTGGCCCCCAGGTGAGGTTCATGCCCCTCACATCCCCCACCCCTTCCTCTGCTTCTCAGGGGGCAGTCCCTCTCCCCTTTGGGGTTCAGCTCCCCTGGCAAGCCCTGGAGGCCCCATCCTAGTTGCCTCCTCATCCCCGAGGCTCCGGGGGTGTGGGCATAGAGGTCATCCCCAACACCCTACCATGGAGCAGTGTGTTGTTGGCTGCTGTTCTGCCCCCTGCCTCAGAAGCCCCGTTTTCCCTACCCAGAATCCCCCGGTCCTCCCCTGGGTCCTGATCCCCCCTGGCCCCTCAACCTCACCCTACCCCGTAATAGTCCCAAAATATGATGTGACTGTTGAACGTCCTGTTGATGTCCAGGTCCACCTGCGTGATGTCCCTGGAGGAGACCAGGGCATCCTCCTTCATTTCCTGTGGGAAAGCTGGGGAGGAGGAGCTGGCGTCAGGGACACAGACTCCGACCTGTCACCAGGTGCTCTCCTGGGCAGGGAGCCCTGAGGTCACCATGGGAGTGTGTCCTGCCAAAACCTCCTTCCTTCCCCTGGGAGGCTGGGGATGGCAGGAGTGCCCACCGTGCCCGTGGAACTGTGTGAGGGCCTGTGCCCAGCTGTTGTGGGCGGGGAGGTGACTGAAGGTCAGCCTGGGTGGGAGGGGACAGGTCAGTCCAGGTGGGGAGGGGTCATGGGGGTGTTTTGCCCAAGATTGCGAATCCGAGAAACCACTAAGGAGCTGACACCAATGCAAACACACGAGGGTTGATTTCAAAACTCGAGCGTCAGTCGAGGTATACCCCACACAGTGGAGCAGGACTTGGACCCCGAGGAGGGTTTAGGGCAGTTTTAAGGGCTGGTCTCGGGGGACCTTCAGAAGGGCTGGAGCAATTCCTCAAGTTCTGTTTACATTTTGATATGGGGCCTTTAAGGGCATTGAGCTCTCTTCTCATTCTAATTGGGGCTTCCAGTCCTTGGCTTCAGCTCAGTTTTTATTCTATTGTAGGGCTTTCTAAGACATTAAGCTGTAAACTTTTGTTTTTTTCCAGTAACTGAAGTAATGCAAATTTCAGCTCTTCACAGGGGCCTGGGATTGCTGGACCTGTGCTAATACTGAACTAAAGTAGAGTGGCCATAATGTTCTCGGCCTCCAGGCATCCCGTCCCATCATTTCTAGCTCATGCCCCCCTCCCTGGAGCTCCTAAGAGAGAAATTGCAAATGACCTCAGCGTGGCAGCCTGTGTTGGGGGACAGGACCAGGGATTTGGGATCAGGAAGACCTGGGGCGCGGGCATCCCGGCTGTGCAGCACGATTCCATGCTACAGACTCTTATTCCCTAAGGCTATCTTGACAACTGACTTTGTACATAGAAAAGTTCTCCTTTGTCTTTAAAAGTTGAGGAGCCAGTTAGGCATTTTTTCTCTGCCCATCTGATTGCTCAGATTCCAACCTGAGACGTATTTCCTGTTAATAAGGATAATTTACTATCCGTAGTACTATGGTTAAAATATTCTGACACAAGTAATTCAGAGGGATGAGGGTTTCTCATCTCTTTCTTCACAGCTCAGTCAGTCATCAGGAAATGCATCTTTATGAATTTGGAAATAATTGAGAGACATTAGTACCAATGGTCCTATTATTATGTGAAGGATTCTTCCCTGAGATTCTTCCCCTGTTTCAACTGACACTGAAACACTGTGAACTCTTTGGAAGTCAAATGTCAAGGAAATAAATGTTATACATTCCTAATTTTAAATGCACTTGCAATATGGTGTCTATTATACTAGAAGTATTTTTATCTGATTTTTGCTCTTTATTATCCTTTCCTGCTTCAGGTTGAGGAGGCATTATACGTGTTCATAAGTGTTTTTCTTTCCTTCTGATATAAAATTCTTACTTTGTTCACATCGAAGGAACTCTTTAAGAATAAGGCAAAAGTTACTTCAACGATTCTTAAAATCTCTTCACACTTGGAGCCTGATTCATTTAAGTCAATTTTCAAATTAAATCTTATTTCTTAGAAAGAAAACAAAGCTTTATAGGGAAATTGAGAAGATAGTACAGAGAATTCTCATGCACTTGCACTCAATTTCTCCAATTATTGATATCTTGTATCAGTACGGTACAAATATTAGCTAGTGAATCAATATTAAAAATTTTCCAATAACCAAAGACCATACTTTATTCAGATTTCCTTAGTTTTTGCTAAGTCTCCATTCCTCATATCACACTCCATTTGTCCTCATGTTTTCTTAGGCTCCTCTGGATTGTGACAGTCTTTCAGCCTTTCCTTGTTGTTGTTGAACTGGAACACTTTGAGAAGTAGAGCATTTTGTAAAATTTCCCTTAGTTGAGACATGTCTGTTATCTCATGATTGAACTGTTTTTGTGGATTATATACAGAGATATACTGCCATATTTATTGTATCATATAAAGGTTAGATACTATCAACATGATTTATCACTCTTGGTATCGATCTGATCATCTTGCTGAGGTAGTGTTTGTCAGGTTTCTCTGTAGTAAAGTGATACTTTATTATTATTATTACTACTAATATTATTATTATATTATCATTATTATTTTAAGTTTTTCATAATATATTTTGTAGAAGGAAGTTACTATGTGTATTCCACACATAAGAGTGGGAAGCTATGCTCATGAGCTTGACGGTGGAATGTCTGCACAAATTGTTTGAAAATCTTCTACATGGGAGATTTCTTTTCCCTCTGGGTTTGTTTCTTTTTCAAAGATGCTATTTATTTATTTGAGAGAGAGAGGAGTGAAAAACATGTGCTAGAGGAGCAGAGGGCAAGGGAGAAGCAGGTTTCCTGCTGAACACGGAGCCTTCCTTGGGACCTGGATCATGATCCAACCCTAAGGCAGAAGCTTAACAGACTGAGCCACCCAGGTGCCAATCAATCTTTTCTTTCTTTCTTTCTTTCTTTCTTTCTTTCTTTCTTTCTTTCTTTCTTTCTTTCTTTTTAATAATAAATTTACTTTTTACAACTGATTTTTTAACTTAATTTAATTTAAACCCAATTAATTAACGTATAGTGTATTATACTTTCAGAGGAAGAATTCAGGGATTCACCAGTTGGAGATAACCGCAGTGCTCGTGACATCACGTGCCCTCCTTCATGCTGGTCCCGTTATCCCCTCCCCCGTCCCCTCCCTTGCAGCGACACTCAGTTTGTTTCCTATATATAAGAGTCTGTATTCCCTGCATCTGTTTTCATCTTATTTGTTTTTCCTTCCCTTCACCGATGTTCATCTGCTTTGCTTCTTTAATTCCACATATGAATGACACCACATGGTCATTCTCTTTCCCGACTGACCTATTTCACTTAGATGATCCCTCTAGTTCTATCCACGTCATTGCAAATGGCAAGATTTCCTTCTCTTTGATAGCTGAGTACCATTCCTCTCTCTATGACCATCATCTATCTCCCATCCTCTTTATCCATCCTCAGCCAGAGGGCACCGAGGCTCCTCCCACATTGTGACTACTGTGGACACGGCTGCTGTAGACATGGGGGTGCCGGTGTCCCGAGTCTCACTGCATCTGTATCTTCGGAGTGAGCTCCAGGCCATACACCTGCTGGTCGCAGGGCGGCTCTATTTGTAACTTCCTGAGGGGCCTCCACACTGTTTCCAGGGCGGCTGCACCAGCCTGCTGTCCCGCCCACAGTGGAAGAGGGTTGAGTGAGTTTTACAGGACGTGGTAAAAGTCTGGTCCACATTTCATTTAGTGTCCTTTGGGCTCCAATTCCTTCTCCTTAAGTGTTTTTGAGGAAACCAGGTGTTGGGCTCCTTCTCAGTCATATGTTTCCGAAACTAACAGGCCCCAGCTGGAGCCTGGAAAGAGGCAGAGGTGGGCCCCGGGCCGGGCACGCTGTCTCCTACAAGTCTCCTGCAGCATCTGAGCATCCCGCAGGGGGCGCCCGAGCCCAGGCACCGCACAGGGGGCACGCATGCACAGTAGGCCTCGTCTGCCTCCACTAACAGGAGCCAGACTGTGCTGGGGAGGCCTGAGGAAGACGTGGGGACACATCCACGCTGATGAGCCACAGCCTCCTCAGTACCTGAGTGGAGTCTTCAGGGGGATATTGGGCAGCGTTCACACTGACAGGAGTCCCAGTCTCCTCAGGACACACGGTGAAGCTTCAGGAAGATGGGGGTCCACATCCAACCTAACAGGAGCCCCTGGGCCGCTTCAGGACCTCCCGGGAGGCTTCAGGAAATTGTGGGCCCGCATCCACCCTGACAGGAGCCCCTGGGCTGCCTTAGGACCCGTGGGGAGGCTTCAGTAAGATGTGGGCCTGCATCCACGCTGACAGGAGCCCCTGGGCCACCTCAGGACATGCGGGGAGGCTTCTGAAAGATGTGGTGCTGCAACCACTCTGGCAGGAGCTAATGGGCCCCTCAGGACATAAGTTGAGTCTTCTGGAAGCTGGGGGCTGCATCCACAGTGACAGGAGCCCCGGCCACCTCAGAACCTGCGGTGTTACTTGGGGAGGACGTGGGGCCATGTCCACACAACCGGACGCTGATGTCTTCAGGAGCCCCAGTGTAGACTTCGGGAAATCGGAGGATGCGTCCATGCGGACAGAAGACCCCAGCCTTATCAGAACCTGTGGTGAGGCCTAAGAAAAATGTGGATGCCGAATCAACACTGACAGGAGTCTCCGGCCTCCACAGGACACACTGTGAATGATTGGGATGATTTGGGGCCACGTCCATTCTGACAGGAGCCCCCAGCCTCCTCAGGTCTTATGGTGAGGCTGAGGAAAATGTGGGGCCACGTCAAGACTGAGAGGACCCCGTCCTCCTCAGGACCTGCACTTTGGCTTCGGGACACATGGGGCTGCATCTAGGCTGACAGGAACCTACAGCTTCCTGAGGACCCGCGGTGAGTTTTCAGGGGACGTGGGGCCATGTCCAGGCTGACAGGTGCCCCCGGCCTCCTGAGAACCTGCTGTGAGGCTTCCAGAGGATGTGAGGCATACTCCACGGTGACAGGAGACCTGGCGTACTCAGGACCCGCTGCTTATGACTCTGGAACACGTGGAGCCACATCCGCACTCACAGGAGCCCGGCTTCCTCAGGACCCCCTGGAGGACACTGGAGGCGCCATGTGGGCCACGTCCATGTCAGAAGGGACTCCTCAAATTCATAGGGTAAGTGAATGGGTAGAATGAATGGTAGGGTCAGGGGAGGGGAGGCAGTTGGTGGTTAGGCTTAGGTTAGATGTTAGGGTTTAGTGATTATGCTTATGGTTATGGATTAGAGGTTAGGGTGAGGGATAAGGGTAAGGGTCAGAGGTTAGGAGTTATGATGGGGGTTTGGGTTAGGGACAGGAGTTAGAGTTAGGGTTCTGGTTTAGAGTTTAGGGATTAGGGCAGGACGTTAGGAGTTGGGGTTTGGGTTATGGTTAGAGTTAGGGTTGGGCTAGGTTTGCAGTTACGGTTAGGGGTTAGGGTGTGAGTTAGGGTTAGGGGTTAGGGTTAGGGGTTAGAGTTAAAGTTAGGGCTAGGTTTAGGGTTAGGGTGAGGGTTAGGTTTAGGATAGGGGTTAGGGCTAGGGTTAGGTTTAGTGTTTGTTTAGGGGTTAGGGTTAGGGTCAGGTCAGGGTCAGGGTACGCTTTTGCTAAAGGGTAAGAGAGTTAGGCAGTGGGTTAGGGATTAGTTTTAGGGTACAGGTTATGGTACAGTTTGGGGTATGAGATAGGATTAGTATTAGAGCGTTAGGGTTAGGGTACAGGTTAAGGTTAGGAATAGGAGTTGAATACATTAAGATAAGGTTAGGGTTGGAGGTTAGGGTTAGGGTTAGATTTAAGGTAAGGGTCAGGGTTAAGGGTTTAGAATAGGTTTAAGAGTTAGGGTGAGGGCTGGCAGGAAGGTTCAGTGAATGTGTTTCGGTCTTGGGGTTTGTGTTTGGTTTTTTGATTAGTGATAGTTCTTGTTTAGGGATTACCTTAACAAAAAAAAAAAAATTACCTTAACATGAGGCTTAAGTGTATGGTTAGGGTTATGTATGTGTATGGTTAGAGTTTGTGTCTTGGCATGTGCCTGCACTGGGACTCCTAGCATCTTGGGCAGTTTAGTTTTATGCCCTCTATTTAGGTTTTAGGTTCAAAGGTAGCCTGACTCCACCAAGACAGTGGCCTCCCCAGAGACTCAAAATCCAGGCTTCTGCTGGGGTCAGAATAGGCATGGCAGGCTTCTCCTGAGCTGAGCTAAGGAGGGGATTTGTGGCTCTAAATACTCTTTATTTGGATTTTCAGTTGCCTTTCTGATTTTATCTCTCGTGTGCTCATGTTTCCTCTATACTACCAATTATTATTTTAAAGTTTTACTTGAATTCCTCTTTGTCAACACAGTATGATATAGTTTCAGGTTTAACAAATAGTGATTCAACCCTTGAATACAACACCTGGTACTGGTCAGAGGTGACCTCCACTATCCCCATCCCCTGATTCCCCATCCCCCCTACCTTCCTCTGGTATTTATTAGTTTATTCTCTGTGATTAAGAGTGTGTTTTTTTGTTTGCTTCTCTCATCCCCCCTCTGCCCCTTTGCCAGTTTGTTTGCTTTCTTAAAATTCACATGTGAATGCAGTTGTATGGTATTTGGTATCTGTCTTTCTCTGACTGAGTTCATTTAGCATAAGTCTCTTCCACTTCTCCCACGTCATTGTAAATGGCTTCATTTCATCCCTTCTGATGACCGAGTGATGTCGCAGTGTGTATATTTACCACACCGTCTCTGCCCATTCATCTGTCGATGGACATCTGGGCACTATACACAGTTTCGCTGTTGTTGATAACGCTGCTGCCAACACTGGGCTGCGTGTTCCTCTTCGAATCTACTAAACTACTTTTGTATCCTCAGGGTAAATACCTAGCTGTGCAGTTTTGGAATCGTAGGGTAGCTCTATTTAAAAAAATTTTTTTTACAATAGTCACAGAGGGAGAGGCAGAGACACAGGCAGAGAGAGAAGCAGGCTACATGCACCGGGAGACCGATGTGGGATTCAATCCTGGGTCTCCAGGATTACGCCCTGGGCCAAAGGCGGGCGCCAAACCGCTGCGCCACTCAGGGATCCCCTATTTTTAACTTCTCGAGGACCCTCTAGACTGTTTTCCACTGTGGCTGCTCCTTTATTTATGTATTCATGAGAGACACAGAGAGTCAGAGTTATAGGCAGAGGGAAAATGAGGCACCATGCGGGGAGCCTGATGTGGGACGTGATTCCCCCAGGACCCGAGGATCATGACATGAGCCAAAGCAGATGCTCAAACACTGAGGCACTCAGGTGACTTGCTGATTAAATTTCTTTGCTAGTTATGGGTCTGTTCATATTTTCTATATTTTCCTGTTTCAGTTTTGCTAGTTTGCACATTTCTAGGGATTTGTCCATTTCTTCCAGGACTCCCAGTTTGTTAGCATATCATCTTTCATAGTATTCCCTTATAATTGTCTAATTTTTCTGGTGTTGATTGTGATCTCTCTTCTCTCATTTGTGATTTCATTTATTTAGGTCTTTTCTCTTTTCTCATTGATAAGGCTGACTAGAGCTTGATCCATTTTATTAATTATTTTGAAGAACCAGCTCTTAGTTTCGTTATCCCATTCTACTGTTTTGGTTTTTTCTGCATTGTTTATTTCTGCTCTCATCTTTATTTTTTCGCTTCTTCTGTAGGCTTTAGGCTTTGTTTCCCATTCCTTTTCCAGCTCCTTAAGGTGTAGGGTTAGGCTGTGTATTGGAGACTTCTTGTTTCTTGAGGTAGGCCTGTATTGCTATGTACTTCCTACTTAGGACTGCCTTTGCTACATCCCAGAGGATTAGAGAAACATGTTTTCATTTTCATTTGTTTTAAATTTCCTCTTTAATTTCCTGGTTGCTCCATTCATTCTCTAGTAGGATGTTCATAATCTCCACATATTTTTGGTCTGTCCACTTTTTTTCTTACTGTCGACTTCGAGTTTCATAGACTCATGGTCCGAAGATGTACAGGGTGTGATATCAACCTTCTTGTACCTGTTGTACCTGTTGAGGGCTGATTTGTGGGCCATGATATGATCTGTTCTGGAGAATGTCCCATGTGCACTTGAAAGGAATGTAATTTCTGCTTTAGGTTGAAATGTTCAGACTATATCTGTTGAGTCCCTGTGGTCCAGTGTGTCAAGGCTATTGTTTCCCTGTTGATTTTCTGCATAGACGATCGGTCCATTGCCATAAGTGGGTGGGTGTTAAAATCCCCTGTCATTGTATTATTATCAGTGAGTTCCTGTACATTTGTTTTTAATTGGTTTCTATATTTAGGTACTCTCATGTTGGCAGCATAAATATTTAGTTGTTTGAAGTTTTTGTTTTAAATAAATTTATTTTTTATTGGCGTTCAATTTACCAACAAACAGAATAACACCCAGTGCTCATCCCGGCAAGGGCCCCCGTCAGTGCCCTTCACCCATTCACCCGCACCCTCCGCCCTCCTCCCCTTCCAGCATCCCTTGTTCCTTTCTCAGAGTTAGGAGTCTTTATGTTCTTTCTCCATTTCTGATATTTCCTGCACATCTCTTCTCCATTCCCTTATATTCCCTTTCACTGTTATTTATATTAACCAATTGAATGAGAACATATGTTTGTCCTTCTCCGATTGACTTAATTCACTCCACATAATACCCTCCGGTTCCATCCACGTTGAAGCAAATGGTGGGTATTTGTCATTTCTAATGGCTGAGTAATATTCCATTTTATACAAAAACCACATCTTCTTTATCCATTCATCTTTCGATGGACACCATGGCTCTGTCCACAGTTTCGCTATTGTGGACATTCTTGCTAAAAACATCGGGGTGCAGGTGTCCCGGCATTTCATTTCATCTGAATATTTTGGGTAAATCCCCAAGAGTGCAATTGCTGGGTCGTAGGGCAGGTCTATGTTTAACTCTTTGATAACCTCCACACAGTTTTCCAGAGTGGCTGCACCAGATCACATTCCCACCAACAGTGTAAGAGGGTTCCCTTTTCTCCGCATCCTCTCCAACATTTGTGGTTTCCTGCCTTGTTAATTTTCCCCATGCTCACTGGTGTCAGGTTGTATCTCATTGTGGTTTTGATTTGTATTTCCCTGAGGCAAGTTTTGCACAACATTTTCTCATGTGATGTTGGCCATGTCTATGTATTCGTCTGTGAGATTTCTGTTCATGTCTTTTGCCCATTTCATGATTGGATTGTTTGTCTCTTTGGTGTTGATTTTAAGAAGTTCTTTATAGATCTTGGAAACTAGCCCTTTATCTGATACGTCATTTGCAAATATCTTCTCTCATTCTGTAGGTTGTCTTTAGGTTTGTTGACTGTATTTTTGCTGTGCAAAAGCTTTTTATCTTGATGAAGTCACAATAGTTCATTTTTGCTTTTGTTTCTTTTGTCTTCGTGGATGAATCTTGCAAGAATTTACTGAGACCGAGTTCAAAAAGGGTGTTGCCTGTGTTCTCCTCTAGGATCTTGATGGACTGTTGTCTCATATTAGGTATTTCATCCAGTTTGACTTTATCTTTCTGTATGGTGAAAGAGAGTGGTCTAGTTTCATTCTTCTGAATGTGGATGTCCAATTTTCCTACCACCATCTATTGAAGAGATTGTCTTTCTTCCAATGGATAGTCTTTCCTCCTTTATTGAATATTCGTTGACCATAAAGTTCAAGGTCCACTTCTGGGTTCTCTATTCTGTTCCATTGATCTATGTGTCTGTTTTTTTGTCTGTTCCACACTGTCTTGATGACCATAACTTTTAATACAACCTGAAATCTGCTATTTTGATGCTCCCAGATATGGTTTTCTTTTTTAAAATTCCCCTGGCTATTTGGGGTCTTTTCTAATTCCACACAAATCTTAAAATAATTTGTTTTAACTCTCCGAAAAAAGTCCATAGTATTTTGATAGGGATTGCATTAAACGTGTACATTTCCCTGCGTAACATGACATTTTCACAATATTAATTCTGCCAATCCATGAGCATGGAATATTTTTCCATCTCTTTGTGTCTTCCTCAATTTCTTTCATAAGCGTTCTATAGTGTTTATGGTTGAGATCCTTTACCTCCTTGGTTCGTTTTTTTCCTAGGTATCTTATGCTTTTGGGTGCAATTGTAAATGAGATTGACTCCTTAATTTCTCTTTCTTCGGACTCATTGTTAGTGTATAGAAATGCCATTGATTTCTGGGCATTGATTTTGTATCCTGCAATGCTACCAAATTGCTGTATGAGTTCTAGCAATCTTGGGGTGGAGGCTTTTGGGTTTTCTAGGTAGAGTATCATGTCATCGGTGAAGAGGGAGAGTGTGACTACTTTTTGGCCAATTTGAATGGCTTTAATGTCTTTTTGTTGTCTGATTGCTGAGGCTAGGACTTCCAGTACTATGTTGAATAGCAGTGGTGAGAGTGGACATCCCTGTCTTCTTCCTTGTCTTAGGGGAAAGGCTCCCAGTGCTACCTCATTTAGAATGATATTTGCTGTGGGCTTTTCATAGATGGCTCTTAAGATGTCGAGGAATGTTCCCTCTATCCCTATGCTCTGAAGGGTTTCGATCAGCAATGAGTGCTCTATTTTGTCAAATGCTTTCTCTGCATCTAATGAGAGGATCATAGGGTTCTTGGTTTTTCTCTTGCTGATATGATGAATCACATTGATTGTTTTACAAGTGTTGAACCAGCCTTGTGTCCCGGGGATAAGTCCTACTTGTTCATGGTGAATAATTTTCTTAATGTACTGTTGGATCCTATTGGCTAGTATCTTGTTGAGAATTTTTGCATCCATGTTCATCAGGGATATTGGTCTGTAATTCTCCTTTTTGGTGGGGTCTTTGTTTGGTTTTGGAATTAAGGTGATGCTGGCCTCCTAGAACGAATTTGGAAGTACTCCATCTCTTTCTATCTTTCCAAACAGCTTTAGTAGGATAGGTATGTTTTCTTCTTTAGACGTTTGATAGAATTCCCCTGGGAAGCCATCTGGCTGTGGTCTTTTGTGTATTGGGAGGCTTTGAATGACTGCTTCAATTTCCTCTCTGGTTATTGGCCTGTTCAGGTTTTCTTTTTCTTCCTGTTCCAGTTTTGGTAGTTTCTGGCTTTCCAGGAATGCGTCCATTCCTTCTAGATTGCCTAATTTGTTGGCGTATGGCTGTTCGTTCATAATATGTTTTTAAAATCGTTTGTATTTCCTTGGTGTTGGATGTGATCTCTCCTTTCTCATTCATGATTTTATTAATTTGAATCTTCTCTCTCTTCTTTTTAATAAGACTGGCTAATGGTTAATGTATCTTATTAATTCTTTCAAAGAAGCAACTCCTGGTTTTGTTGATCTGTTCTACAGTTCTTCTGGTCTGATTTCATTGAGTTCAGCTCGAATCTTAAATAACTCTCTTCTTCTGCTGGGTGTAGGATCTATCTGCTGTTTTTTTCCTTAGCTCCTTTATGTGTAAGGTTACCTTTTTATTCAAGTTCTTTACAGTTTTTGAATGGAGGCTTTTATTGTGATGTATTTCCCCCTTAGGACTGCTTGTGCTGCATCCCAAAGATTTTGAACAGTTGTATCTTCATTCTCATTAGTTTCCAGAATCTTTTTTTTAATAAATTAATTTTTTATTTGTGTTCAATTTACCAACATACATAATAACACCCAGTGCTCATCCCGTCAAGTGCCTCCCTCAGTGTCCATCACCATTCTCCCCACCACCCGCCCTCCTACCCTTCTACCACCCCTAGTTTGTTTCCCAGAGTTAGAAGTCTTTATGTTCTGTTTCCAATTCTTTATGTTCTGTCTCCAATATTCCCTTTCGCTATTATTTATATTCCCCAAATGAATGAGAACATACACAGTTTGTCCTTCTCCAATTGACATACTTCACTCAGCATAATACCCTCCAGTTCCAACCACGTTGAAGCAAATGGTGGGTATTTGTCATTTTTAATGGCTGAGAAATATTCCATTGTATACAATAACCACATCTTCTTTATCCATTCATCTTTCAATGGACACCAAGCCTCCTTCCACATTTTGGCTATTGTGGACATTGCTGCTATAAAAATCAGGGTGCAGGTGTCCCGGCGTTTCATTGCATCTGTATCTTTGAGGTAAATCCCCAACAGTGCAAATGCTGGGTCATAGGGCAGGTCTATTTTTAACTCTTTGAGGAACCTCCACACAGTTTTTCAGAGGGGCTGCACCGGATCACATTCCTACCAACAGTGTAAGAGTGTTCCCTTTTCTCCGCATCCTCTCCAACATTTGTGGTTTCCTGCTTTGTTAACCTTCCCCATTTTCACTGGTGTGAAGTGGTATCTCATTGTGGTGTTGGTTTGTATTTCCCTGATGGCAAGTGATGCAGAGCATTTATTCATGTGCATGTTGGCCATGTCTGTGTCTTCATCTGTGAGATTTCTCTTCATGTCTTTTGCCCATTTCATGATTGGATTGTTTTTTTCTTTGGTGTTGAGTTTAATAAGTTTTTTTATAGATCTTGAAAACTAGACCTTTATCTGATACATCATTTGAAAATATCTTCTCCCATTCTGTAAGTTGTCTTTTAGTTTTGTTGACTGTATCCTTTGCTGTGCAAAAGCTTCTTACCTTGATGAAGTCACAATAGTTCATTTTTGCTTTTGTTTCTTTTGCCTTCATTGATGAATCTTGCAAGAAGTTACTGTGGCCAAGTTCAAAAGGTGTTGCCTGTGTTCTCCTCTAGGATTTTGATGGACTCTTGTCTCACATTTAGATCTTTCATCCATTTTGAGATTATCTTTGTGTATGGTGAAAGAGAGTGGTCTACTTTCATTCTTCTGCATGTGGATGTCCATTTTCCCAGCACCATTTATTGAAGAGACTGTGTTTCTTCCAATGGATAGTCTTTCCTCCTTTATCAAATATTAGTTGACCATAAAGTTCAGGGTCCACTTCTGGGTTCTCTATTCTGTTCCATTGATCTATGTTTCTGTTTTTGTGCCAGTTCCACACTGTCTTCATGACCACAGCTTTGTACTACACCCTGAAATCTGGCATTGTGATGCCCCCAGATATGGTTTTCTTTTTTAAAATTCCCCTATTTGGGGTCTTTTCTGTTTCCATACAAATCTTAAAATAATTTGTTCTAACTCTCTGAAGAAAGTCCATGGTATTTTGATAGGGATTGCATTAAATGTGTACATTGCCTGGGTAACATTGACATTTTCACAATATTAATTCTGCCAATCCATGAGCATGGAATATTTTTCCATCTCTTTGTGTCTTCCTCAATTTCTTTCCAAAGTTTTCTATAGTTTTTAGGGTATAGATCATTTACCTCCTTGGTTAGGTTTATTCCTAGGTATCTTATGCTTTTGGGTGCAATCTTAAATGGGATTGACTCCTTAATTTCTCTTTGTTCAGTCTCATTGTTAGTGTATAGAAATGCCATTGATTTCTAGGCATTGATTTTGTATCCTGCAATGCTACTAAATTGCTGTATGAGTTCTAGCAATCCTGGGGGGGAGGGTTTTGGGTTTTCTAGGTAGAGTATCATGTCATCGGTGAAGAGGGAGAGTTTGACTTCTTCTTTGCCAATTTGAATGCCTTTAATGTCTTTTTGTTGTCCCATTGCTGAGGCTAGGACTTCCAGTACTATGTTGAATAGCAGTGGCGAGAGTGGATATCCCTTTCTTGTTCCTGATCTTATTTGAAAGGCTCCCATTGCTGCCTCATTGAGAATGATATTTGCTGTGGACATTTCCTAGATGGCTTTTAAGATTTCGAGGATTGTTCCCTCTATCCCTACGCTCTGAAGTGTTTTGATCAGGAATGGATGCTCTATTTTGTCAAATGCATTCTCTGCATCTAATGAGAAGATCATAGGATTCTTGGTTTTTCTCTTGCTGATATGATGAATCACATTGATTGTTTTACGAGTGTTGAACCATCCTTGTGTCCCGGGGATAAGTCCTACCTGGTCATGGTGAAAAATATGTATTAATGTATTGTTGGATCCTATTGGCTAGTATCTTGTTGAGAATTTTTGCATCCATGTTCATCAGTGATATTGGTCTGTAATTCTCCTTTTTGGTCGGGTCTTTGTCTGGTTTTGGAATTAAGGTGATGCTGGCCTCCTAGAACGAATTTGGAAGTACTCCATCTCTTTCTATCTTTCCAAACAGCTTTAGTAGAATAGGTATGTTTTCTTCTTTAAACGTTTGATAGAATTCCCCTGGGAAGCCATCTGGCCCTGGACTTTTGTGTCTTGGGAGGTTTTTGATCACTGCTTCAATTTCCTCTCTAGTTATTGGCCTGTTCAGGTTTTCAATTTCTTCCTGTTCCTGTTTTGGTAGTTTGTGGCTTTCCAGGAATGCGTCCATTTCTTCTACATTGTGTAATTTATTTCCGTATAGCTGTTCATAATATGTTTTAAAATCGTTTGTATTTCCTTGGTGTTGGTAGTGATCTCTCCTTTCTCATTCATGATTTTATTAATTTGAGTCTTCTCTCTCTTCTTTTTAATAAGACTGGCTAATGGTTTATGTATGTTATTAATTCTTTCATAGAACCAACTCCTGGTTTTGTTGATCTGTTCCACATTTTTTCTGGTCTCGATTTCCTTTGAGGTCTGCTCGAATTTTAATTAACTCTCTTATTCTTTTGGGTGTAGTATCTATCTGCTGTTTTTTTCTATAGCTCCTTTATGACTAAGGTTAGCTTTTGTATTTCCGTTTTTTCCAATTTTTGAATGGATGCTTGTATTGTGATGTATTTCCCCTGTAGGATTGCTTTTGCTGCATGCCAAAGATTTTGAACGTTTGTATCTTCATTCTCATTAGTTTCCATGAAACTTTTTAATTCTTCCTCAATTTCCTGGTTGACCCTTTCATCTTTTAGCAGGATGGTCTTTAACCTCCACGTGTTTGAGGTCCTTCCAAACTTCTTGTTGTGATTTAGTTCTAATTTCAAGGCATTATGGTCTGAGAATATGCAGGGGACGATCTGAATCTTTTGGTATCGGTTCAGACGCGATTTGTGACCCAGTATGTGGTCTATTCTGGAGAAAGTTCCATGTGCACTTGAGAAGAATGTTTATTCAGTTCAGTTTGGATGTAAAGTTCTGTAGATATCTGTGAAATCTATCTGCTCCAGTGTATCATTTAAAGTTCTCGTTTCTTTGGCGATGTTGTTCTTAGAAGACTTATTGAGAGTAGAAAGACCTAGATTGAAGTCACCAAGTATAAGATAATTATTATCTAACTATTTCATCACTCTCGTTATTAATTGGTTTAAATATGTGGCAGCTCCCACATTCGGGGCATATATATGGAGGATAGTTAAGTCGTCTTGTTGGATAGATCCTTTAAGTATGATTTAGTGTCCGTCTTCATCTCTTACTACAGTCTTCGGGGTAAATTTTAGTTTACCTGATATAAGGATGGCTACCCCTGCGTTCTTTTGAGGACCATTTGAATGGTAAATGGTTCTCCAACATTTTATATTCAGATTGTAGGTGTCCTTCTGTCTAATATGAGTCTCTTGTAGACAGCAAATAGATGGGTCCTGCTTTTTTATCCAGTCTGAAACCCTGCGCCTTTGATGGGGTCATTAAGCCTGTTCACGTTCAGAGTTACTATCGACAGATATGAGTTTAGTGTCATCATGATATCTCTTCAGTCCTTGTTTTTGTCGATTGTTCCACTGAACTTCTTCTTAAAGGGGAATTTTAAGAGCCCCCCTTAAAATTTCTTGCAGAGCTGGTTTGGAGGTCACATATTCTTTCATTTCCTGCCTGTCTTGGAAGCTCTTTATCTCTCCTTCCATTTTGAATGAGAGCCTTGCTGGATAAAGTATTCTTGGTTGCATGTTCTTCTCATTGAGGACCCTGAATATATCCTGCTAGCCCTTTCTGGCCTGCCAGGTCTCTGTGGAGAGGTCTGCTGTTACCCTAATTCTCCTCCCCATAAATGTCAGGGTTTTCTTGTCTCTTACTGCTTTAAGGATCTTCACTTTACCTTTGGAATTTGCAAGCTTCACTATTAAATGTAGAGGTGTTGGACGGTTTTTATTGATTTCGGGGAGGATCTCCTATTTCTTAGATCTGAATGCCTGTTTCCCTTCTCAGATTAGGAAAGTTTTCAGCTATGATTTGTTCAAATACATATTCTGGCCCTCTGTCCATTTCGGCACCCTTGGGAACCCCAATTACACATAGGTTTTTCTTCCTCAGGCTGTCGTTTATTTCCCTTAATCTGTCTTCCTGGTCTTTTAATTGTCTGTCTCTTTTTTCCTCAGTTTCCCTCTTTGCCATCAACTTGTCTTCTATGTCACTCACTCGTTCTTCCACCTCGTTAACTCTCGTCGTTAGGACTTCTAGTTTTGATTGCATCTCATTCAATTGATTTTTACTTTCTGCCTGATTAGATCTAAATTCTGCAGTCATGAAGTCTCTTGAGTCCTTTATGTTTTTTTCTAGAGCCACCAGTAGCTGTATAATAGTGCTTCTGAATTGGTTTTCTGACATTGAATTGTAATCCAGATTTGTAACTCTTAGGAGAGAGTTCTGTTTCTTTCTTTTGAAATGGTGTTTTCCTTCTAGTCACTTTGCTCAGTGCAGAGTGGCCAAAAAGAAGTTGTATTGGGAAAAGGAGAAAAAGAGAGGAGAGAATGAAGGAAAGAGAAATGAAAAAGAAAACAGGAAAAATGAAGAAAAAAGCAAAAAAGAGAATAAAAGGAAAAAGAAAAAGAAAGAACGGCGGGGGGTAAAAGGCTGGGGGAAGCAATCAGAAATAAAAAAAAAAAAACATGGGGGAGTATCTTCTGATTTTGTATACTTTAAGTCCCTTGACTTCCCCTGAACTTGTCTGTCTAGCTGGTCTTCTGGGGGAGGGTCCTGTTGTGCTGATTTTCAGGTGTTAGCCCTTGGGGGATCTCCTCTCCCCCTGCCTGGTGAAGCGCTCAGTGGGGGTTGTTTACCTCGTGACACCCTAGGAGGAACAAGCCCAGTGGCAGCGGCCAGGTCTGAACACCTGTATTCAGCCCCCGCAGTCACTCCGGAACAGTCCATCTACAGGGCCTGGAGCCTCCGGGGTGGGGCTGCTGATCTGCTCAGCTCTGGCCAGGAGCGTCCTTGCTGTCCTGGGCCCTCCGGGCCTCTGCCTGTCCTGGGGGAGGCTGAATCCTGGGTTGTGTCCCGGCGCAGTGCTCCGGGGCCTAGGCTGTTGGATTATCGCTCCCGGCTCTGCAGCCACCTCTCCACAGAGCCACGGCCCCTTCCCCTATGAGCTGCTCCCGGAGCCGCGCAGGCCCCTCCACAGGGAGCCTCTTCCTCTGCCCTAGGCGCCGCCGCCTAGCTGCTCCCAGGGACCGGCAGCCACCTCTACAGAGAGCCACGGCCTGAGCCCCTCAGAGCTGTTCCCTGGTCAATGCATGTGCCCTGCAGCCCTTAGGGAGCTCGATGCACTCTCCTGTGAGTGCAGGTGTCTGGTAGTGTACCATGGAGCCCGAGGGTATCCCCGCCCTCCTGGGGTCCTGCTCTGAATCCCTGTGGGCGCCATTCCACCCTGGAAGATTGGTGCAGCTCCTGATTCTCTGGTACAGAGCTCTCCTGACTGGGGGGCACTCAGCCTGGCCTTAGCTCGGCACCTCATGGGGCCCCTCCCCCTTGGATGCCTTTTGTTTCTTTATTTCTTTTTCCCTGTCTTCCTACCTTGATAGAAGCATGAACTTTTCTCACTGTAGCATTCGATCTGGTCTCTATTTAAATCTCAGGCCAAATTTGTAAATTTTCAGGATGATTTGAAGGTTATCTAGGTAATTTGGGGGGGACAGGTGATATGGGGACCATACTCTTCTGCCATCTTGCCCCTCCTCCAGTATGTTGCCTTTTAGCTTTGGTTGTTTCCTTCACTTTGCAGAAGATTTTCAATTTGATGAATCCCCAATAGTATTTTTGCTTTTGTTTCCTTCACCTCAGAGGCATACCTAGAAAGAAGATCCAATGGCCAATATCAAAGATGTTGCTGCCTATCTTTTCTTCTTTGTATGGTTTCAGGTCTCACCTTTAGGTCTTTCATCCATTTTGAATTTATGTTTTATATCTATGGTGTAAGAAAGTGGTCCAGTTTCATTCTTCTGCATGTGGCTGCCTGGTTTTCCCAACACTATTTGTTCTTTTCCTGGGGTCAGGGTTAGGGTTTGTTGAAGAGACTGTCTTTGTTCCATTGGATATTCCTTGCTGCCTTGTTGTCGATTAATGGATCATAGAGTTACAGGTTTGTATCTTGTTTTGGCATTCCATTCCATTCTATTCTATTGATCTAAGCGTCTCCTGTTGGGAGACTCTTGATTGCTGATTCAATTTCGTTGCTGGTTATCTGTCTGTTCAAGTTTTTTATTTCTTCCTTTTTCATTTTTGCTATGTTATATATTTCCAGGAATTGATCTATTTCTTCCAGATTCTAGGTTGCTGGCATATAATTTTTCATCATATTCTGTTATTATCATTTGTATTTCTCTAGTGTTGGTTGTTATTTCTCTTTTCTCATTTGTGATTTTATTTGGGTCCTTTCTCATCTTTTTATCTTTTTTCTTTTTTAAAGACTTTATTTATGTATTCATGAGAGATACAGAGAGGCAGAGGTATAGGCAGAGGGAAAATGAGGCTCCATGCAGGGAGCCTGATGTGGGACATGATTCCCCAGGACCCCGGGATCATGACCTTAGCCAAAGCACATGCTCAACATGCCCCCCTTCGTAGGATGCTTCCTGCCTCTCTGCGCTCCTTTTTGGAACCCAGCAGGCACATCTCCATGCCTCCAGCACCTCTGCGATTATGGCTTATAGCGTCGTCCATGTATCTATTGGGGACCACACTGTCGTGTGTGTAACCATCCAACGGCTGTTTGACAACATTGGGGGGATTCCAACTTTTGTTGGTTTTGGGGTGTGTGTGTGTCTATCACATGCAGCTATCACGTGCAGCTATCTGATCTTCTGGCTGGGTAATCCAAAACACCGACATGGTTGACACAACATCTTTTCTGGTGCTGGCACTGGGCGGCTAGCTGGGCTCTCCTGGCTGACCCGGGGCTCGCTCTCGCAGTGACTTTCCGCTGGAGGGTCAGCTGAGCTGGAAGGCCCGGCTCGGCCACATTCCCATGTCTGGCAGTGGGTCCCGCTGAGCTCCGGCTGCTTCTCTTCTCCCCAGTGACTCTCCAGCAGGGAGCCAGACCTCGGGGCTGCCCTTGGGGGATCTCAGAGGAGCTGGGTGCCCATTACCGGGAGTCATGGGGCTGCTTGTGTGTGGGAGTAGGGGTGGTGATGGGGCTGGTGTTCCTCGGTCCCCTGTGCTGCCTGGCCTTCATGTCGAGCCCCATGCTCACCCAGCCCCTACTCACTAGGGTGAGGAGGGTGTCCTCTACATGCTGGTGTGAGAGATCCAGCACCACAAGGTGTACACACTGAGTCCACCTAGTGAGGGTGGCCCAGGTATGTGAGCTGCAAGTGTGGGACCCAGGAAATTTAAAAAAAATCCCCTACCCCTGGACAAGCAAAGCAGGACTGATTCCATTTTGTGCTACACCCGCCACCTCCCCTATGACCCCCACATGACCTGCTTATGGCTTAAGGCACTGCCCCAACCCAGTCAAGCCACTGGGCACACCCTAATCGGAAATCGGCTCATAAGAATGTAACCCTGCTTTGTGCCCGGCAAAACTCGGGCCGTTTCTGACCAATGTAATAGGCCAGGTCAAGTGGATCTCATAGGGTAAGGTGTAATTCAATTGGCCACCTGCATGTGGACCGATATGACTGTGCAACTTTCTGTGTATCCCAAGGCCCACTGGCCCCTATAAAGCTGCTACGCCTCGTAGTCTCAGGGTCCAAATCCCTGCTCCGCTGTGTCGGGTGCACTTGGACTCAAGCTCCAGCTTGTAAAGAAATCCTTGGGAGTTTTCATCAGTGTCGGCTCATCGGTGGTTTCTTGAATTTGCAATCCTGGGCACAACACAAGGGCCTGCAGTCCTGACATCTGTCCTGGGTCCCACTGACCACCCCGCAGGCCCTCTGTTCCCCAGGCACACAGGCACAGAGATGCGGGGAGGGGAGGAAGTGCCCCAGAAACCAGCCAGCCCCGGGCCCCTTGACAGAGGGAGCACAGACCTCCCAGGTCGCTTTACAGAGACCCTGGTGACCTGAGGCAGCCTGGCTGTCAGTCTGTCCCAGGCCCTCCTGGCCCATGGGGCACGGCTGAGTCCCAGTATAGTCTGTGGGGTCCTGACCCTGGCGTCTGGCCGCCCTTGGAAGTCACATGGGTACGTCAACTGTGTGTGCCTTGCAGTGCCTGTGCAGGGGCTGTTTGGGGCCTGGGTGTTGCCCCCTCCTCCTCTCTGTCGGTCTCTCTACGCCCCGTGCACAGAGTTCTGGGAGACACAGAAATGGGCTGGCTGTGCATTTTCACACCACAACACTTTATTGACATTCTACAGCAAAGGGGCTCAGAGCCGAGGGTGCACGCCTTCCCCTGGGGAGGGAGACCATTCTGTCCTTTAGGGGAGGGCAAGAATCACATGGGTGGGGGGGCGAGTGCTGGAGTCCCCCACCTGGGACCATGTGTGGACTCTGGGTGGGGGCGTGTGTCCTGAGGTTTCAGCCTGAGAGACGGTTCTGAGTACAGCAGAGCTGACCTTGACCTGTAGCTCATGGGTTCCTAGCTGGGTCCCTGCAGGGCAGCTGGACCCTAGCCTCGGGCCCCTGGGGCCCCAGCAACTGGAGGAACCTGCCTCCTGGTGTGGCTGCGGGTGGGGCCCACCGGCCTACCTCTGCTCTCCCCAACCTTGGGTGTCCTGGGATCCCAGGGCTGCTCTACGTCAGCGACCTGGATCTGTGGGGCACCCCCAGAGCCCAGGAGGCCACTCCCAGCTGTGAGAGGGCTCGCTCAGCGTGGGGCTAGAATCCAGGGCTGGACAGGGCCATGGGGGGCTGGATCCCATTAGTCTTTTTGTTGGGCCTGGGGCGGGGGCTCAAATCACACCCACCCTCACAGAGCCCGGGGCCAGGCCAGTCCAGATCCCCCTGGGTTAGGGGCTGGTGTCCTGTGCAGGGTGTGCCGCCCTCCAGGATGGACAGTGGGCAGAGGCAGGGCACAGTGCTTCCTCTGCACCACTCACCTGCACACACCCTGTTGGGGGCTCCCTGTCTTCCCTTCTCCCTGCAACCCCTGGGTACTCTATGGGACACCTGGGCTTCTGATGGGAGCAGGGTATCCAGAGAACCCCAGGGAGGCTGAGCATGTCCCACAGGGGGCACCTGTACCAGGTCCTTGCTGGGGGCCGATGGTGTGTGGCGGATGGTGTAGGGGCAGGGGTATGATGGTGGTGGAGTGTGGGGGATGGTGTAGGGGGGATGGTGTTGGGGTATAGAGTGGGTGGGGATTGTGTGGTACTGTGTGGGTTTGAGGGGGATGGTGTAGGTGGGATGCCATTGAGGATGATGATGTAGGTGGATGGAGTGGCAGTGGGGAATGAGGGAGATGTCGTGGGGGGCCTGCGGACACAGGGCATCCCCTTCTTCTAAGATGCACAAGGAGATGTCTACACTTAAAGGAGACTCCAGTCTGGGGTTTGCTGTGACACCTGCCCCTGGGGCCGGGTGTGGTCAGTGCATGGCCCTGGCTGGACCAGGGGAATTATCTGGGGTTCATCATACTTTGTGTGTTTTCAAATTGCAAATTGTCTCAAATGCATAGAACTTAGAAATATGTAAAGCACCGAGAGTGGGTGTCACTCTGACCTGTCCGACCCTCATGGGATCGAAGTGTGTCCTGCTCCTGCCGTGGCCATTCCGCCTGGCACCCGGGTCCTGTTCCTGCCCCCCATGTCTCCCACCCCATCCTCTGCTTCTCAGCAGGTCGTCCCTCTCCCCTTTGAGGTTCAGCTCCCATGGAAACCCCTGGAGGCCCCATCCTAGTGGTCTCCTCATCCCCGAGTCCTTGGGCATGGGGGCACAGAGGTCATCCCCAACACCCTACCATGGAGCGGTGTGTTTTTGGCTGCTGTTCTGCCCCCCGCCTCAGAAGTCCCGTTTCCCTACCTGGAATGTCCCGGTCCTCCACTGGGTCCTGATCCCCCCTGGCCCCTCAACCTCACTCTACCCCGTAGTAGTCCCAAAATATGATGTGACTGCTGAACGTCCTGTTGACGTCCAGGTCCACCTGCGTGATGTCCCTGGAGGAGATCTGGGCATCCTCCTTCATTTCCTGTGGGAAAACCGGGGAGGAGGAGCTGGCATCAGGGACACAGACCCCGACCTGTCACCAGGTGCTCTTCTGGGCAGGGAGCCCTGGGGCCACCATGGGAGTGTGTCGTCCCGAAACCTCCTTCCTTCCCCTGGGAGGTGGGGACGGAGGGAGTGCCCACCGTGTGCGTGGAACTGTGTGAGGGCCTGTGCCCAGCTGTTGTGGGCGGGGAGGTGACTGAGGGTCAGCATGGGTGGGAGGGGACAGGTCAGTCCAGGTGGGGAGGGGTCATGGGGGTGTTGTGCCAAATATGGCGAATCCGAGAAACCACTAAGGAGCTGACACTGATGCAAACACATGTGGGTTGTTTTACAAACTCGAGCATGGGTTCAAGTATACGCCACACAGTGGAACAGGGACTTGGACCCCAAGGAGGGTTTTAGCTTAGTTTTAAGGGCTGGTCTTGGGGACCTCCAGAAGGGCTGGAGCAATTCCTCAAGTTCTGTTTACATTTTGATATGGGGCCTTTAAGGGCATTGAGCTCTCTTCTCATTCTAATTGGGGTTTCCAGCCCTTTGCTTAGGCTCAGTTTTTATTCTATTGTGGGGCTTTCTAAGACATTAAGCTGTAAACTTTTGTTTTTTTCCAGTAATTGAAGTAATGCAAATTTCAGCTCTTCTTCACAGGGGCCTGGGATTGCTCGACGTGTGCTAATACTGAACTTAAAGTAGAATGGCTGTAATGTTCTCGGCCTCCAGGCATCCCATCCCGTCCTATCTAGCTTATGCCCCCCTCCTTGGAGCTCCTAAGAAAGAAATTGCAAATGACCTCAGCGTGGCTACCTGTGTTGTGTGACAGGCCCAGGGATTTGAGATCAGGGAAGACCTGGGGCATGGGCATCCCGGCTGTGCAGCAGGATTCCATGCTTCACACTCTTATTCCCTAAGGCTATCTTGAAAACTGACTTTGTATATAGAAAAGTTCTCCTTTGTCTTTAAAAGTGCAGGAGCAAGATAAAGCATTTTTTCTCTGCCCATCTGATTGCTCAGATTCCACTCTGAGATATATTTCCTGTTAATAAGGATAATTTACTATCCATAACACTATGGTTAAAATATTCTGACACAAGTAATTCAAAGGGATGAGGGTTTCTCATCTCTTTCTTCACAGCTCAGTCACTCATCAGGAAATGCATCTTTATGGATTTGGAAATAATTGAGAGACATTAGTACCAATGGTCCTATTATTATGTGAAGGATTCTTCCCTGAGATTCTTCCCCTGTTTCAACTGACACTGAAACACTATGAACTCTTTGGAAGTCAAATGTCAAGGAAATAAATGTTATACATTGCTAATTTTAAATGCACTTGCAATATGGTGTCTATTATAATAGAAGTATTTTTATCTGATTTTTGCTATTTATATCGTTCCTGCTTTTCAGGTTGAGGAGGCATTATACGTGTTCATAAGTGTTTTTCTTTCCTTCTGATATAAAATTCTTACTTTGTTCCCATCGAAGGAACTTTTTAAGAATAAGGCAAAAGATAATTCAATGATTCTTAAAATCTCTTCACACTGGAACCTGATTCATTTGAGTCAATTTTCAAATTAAATCTTTTTTTAAAATTTTTTTAATTTATTTATTAGTCACAGAGAGAGAGAGAGAGAGGCAGAGACACAGGCAGAGGGAGAAGCAGGCTCCATGCACCGGGAGCCTGATGTGGGATTCTATCCCGGGTCTCCAGGATCGTGCCCTGGGCCAAAGGCAGGCGCCAAACTGCTGCACCACCCAGGGATCCCTAAATCTTATTTCTTAGAAAGAAAACAAAGATTTATAGGGAAATTGAGAAGATAGTACAGAGAATTCTCATGCACTTGCACTCAATTTCTCCAATTATTGATATTGTATATCAGTACGGTACAAATATTAGCTAGTGAATCAATATTAATTTTTTCGCCATAACCAAAGACCATACGTTATTCAGATTTCCTTAGTTTTTGCTAAATCACCATCCCTCATACCACACTCCATTTGTCCTCATGTTTTCTTAGGCTCCTCCTGATTGTGACAGTCTTTCAGCCTTTCCTTGTTGTTGTTGAACTGGAACACTTTGAGAATTAGAGTATTTTGTAAAATTTCCCTCAGTGGGACATGTCTGTTGTTTATCTTATGATTGAAATGTTTTTGTGGATTATATACAGAGATATACTGCCATTTTTATTATATCATATAAAGGATAGATACTATCAACATGATTTATCAGTCTTGGTATCGATCTGATCATGCTGAGGTAGTGTTTGTCAGGTTTCTCTGTAGTAAAGTGATTCTTTATTATTATTATTATTATTTTATCATTATTATTTTAAGTTTTTCATAATATATTTTGTAGAAGGAAGTTACTATGTGTATTCCACACATAAGATTGGGAAGCAGGGATCCCTGGGTGGCGCAGCGGTTTGGCGCCTGCCTTTGGCCCGGGACGCAATCCTGGAGATCCGGGATCGAATCCCACGTCAGGCTCCCGGTGCATGGAGCCTGCTTCTCCCTCTGCCTGTGTCTCTGCCTCTCTCTCTCTCACTGTGTGCCTATCATGAATAAAAAAAAAAAAAAAAAGATTGGGAAGCAATGCTCAGGAACTTGAGGGTGGAATGTTTGCACAAATTGTTTGAAAATCTTCTACATGGGAGATTTCTTTTCCCTCTGGGTTTGTTTGTTTCTTTTTCAAATATGCTCTTTATTTATTTGAGAGAGAGAGGTGTGAAAAACATGTGCTAGAGGGACAGAGGGCGAGGGAGAAGCTGGTTCCCTGCTGAACAGGGAGCCTTCCTTGGGACCTGTATCATGATCTGACCCTAAGGAAGAAGTTTAACTAACTGAGCCACACAGGTGCCACTCTTTCTTTCTTTCTTTCTTTCTTTCTTTCTTTCTTTCTTTCTTTCTTTCTTTCTTTCTTTCACTTAATAATAAATTTACTTTTTATTGGTGTTCAATTTGCCAACATACAGAATAACACCCAGTGCTCATCGCGTCAAGTGCCCCCCTCAGTGCCCGTCACACATTCACCCCCACCCCCGCCCTCCTCCCCTTACATCACCCCTAGTTCGTTTCCCAGAGTTAGGAGTCTTTATGTTCTGTCTCCCTTTCTGATATTTCCCACACATTTCTTCTCCCTTCCCTTATATTCCCCAAGTGAATGAGAACATACAATATTTGTCTCTCTCTGATTGACTTACTTTACTCAGCATAATACCTTCCATTTCCATCCATGTTGAAGGAAATGGTGGTTATTTGTCGTTTCTAATAGCTGAGCAAGCCCACCTTTCCTCTGACTTCATCTTGGGAGTCTCCCATGATATGAATGTTATTGTTTTAATAAGTGGCTGAGTTCCGAAGTCTGCCTTTGTGGTCCATAACCTTCCTTGTTTTTAAGGCTTCCACTTCATACTGCATCTCAGTTATAGCATTATTAACGTTGGCCTGACTAGTTTTTAATTCTTTTATTTCTACAGTAAGGGATTCTCTAGTTTTCTGTTGTGCTCTTTTCCAGCCCAGATGCTATCTTTATAATCATTGTTTTAAACTGTAGTTAGACATCATATATTTGTATTGATGGACTTCCTGGCTGTGAGTACTACCTCATATCATTTTATGGAGGTGAATTTCTCCATCTCATTATTTTTTCCAGAAAAGAAAGAAGGAAGAAAAAGAAAAACCAAGAAAAACAATAACAACTGCCCTCCAAAAAAACTACCAGATTATTATTGCCTGGTTGTTAAAAGATTCTAAATCCCAAAATAAGAAACACAATTAAAGTACCATGAAACTAAAAATGAGAAATATATAGGTATATACATAAAAATTAAAATAAGGCAATTTATAAAATAGAATCAAAGAAAATAAATGAAAATAAAGCACAAACTACAAAGGAGGCTAGACCCTACTTTCCAAGCAGAGCTGAAGCTCTGCAGCCTCTGTGGTCCGACAACTTGGTGGCAGCGAGGGGTCTGTGCGGGGTCTGGGGATGGCCCATGGCGCTGATTGTCAGGTGCACATCTGCCTGGGAGATGCATCTGCAGGGTCAGAGGCGGGGTGGGCATCAGTGCGTCTGGCCTCCAGCGGGCGGCGCTGTGCTGCTCCCTAAGACCCGGCCCAGATGGGCGCGATGCAGGTGGGGACGCTGGGTCCTCTGGCTCTGGGGCTGAGCATCCTGCCCCCCAGTCTTCTGGGGCCTTAACAGAAGAGCCCCCAAGCCCCCGGGTCTCCGCCGCTTCTCTCAGAATCCTGGGTTCACTCTACCTGCGTCCGAGCTTTTTTTGGTTTTCTATTTTTTTTAAAATTTTTAATTAATTTATTTATTTATGATAGTCATCAGAGAGCGAGAGAGAGAGAGAGAGAGAGAGAGAGAGAGAGAGAGGCAGAGACACAGGCAGAGGGAGAAGCAGGCTCCATGCACCGGGAACCCGATGTGGGATTCGATCCCGGGTCTCCAGGATCGCGCCCTGGGCCAAAGGCAGGCGCTAAACCGCTGCGCCACCCAGGGATCCCCTGGTTTTCTTTTTTTATCTCAGACTGTTGTGCCCAAGATTGCAAATCCGAGAAACCTCCGAGAAGCCAACACTGATGCAAACACACGTGGGTTTATTTACCACTTCGAGCTTGTGTCCAAATATACCAACAGAGCGGAGCAGAGACTTGGACCCTGAGGTGGATTTTAGCTTAGTTTTAAGGGCTGGTCTTGGGGACCTTCAGAAGGGCTGGAGCAATTCCTCAAGTTCTGTTTACATTTTGATATGGGGCCTTCAAGGGCATTGAGCTCTGTTCTCATTCTAATAGGGGCTTCCTGCCCTTGGCCTGGGCTCAGTTTTGATTCAATTGTGGGGCTTTCTAGGACATTAAGCTGTAAAAATCAAAGGCTCCACACCTGGAAGGGGGACGTCACACTCTCCCTATATGCTGAAGACGTGGAACTAGAAACAGGCAACCCCAGAGCCTCCACCAAAACGTGTTAGAACTAAGGAGTGAGTTCAGTAAAGTCACGGGACACAAACTGACCCTACAGAGCAGAGTAGCCTTGCTGTGTCCCGACAATGAGCACTCAGGAAGGAAAGGAAGGACGTGAAGGCCTTCTCAGGAGCATCAAGGAGAATAAATAATGAGACTGAACCAAAGGAGCACAAGACTTGTGCACTGAGCCATACCAGGCTCTGCGAGGCCGTCCTGGGCTCGTGGGGTGGGAGCCTCATCTTGTGAAAATGTCCGCAGTTCCTGAAGCCACCCTCAGTTTCAATGTCATTCCTATCAAAATCATGGTGGCAGAACTTAGAAATAGGAAAAAAAAAAACCCATAACATCCATCCTCCTCAACAAATAACCCCGGACAGCAAATCAGTATTGGAGAAGCAGGACAGAGTGAGACGCAGCACTTTCCTATTTCCCCTGTTATGCCCCCACCCATCCAGCGACTCTCAGTTCGTTTCCTATTGTTAAGAGTCTGTATTTCCTGCATCTGTTTTCATCTTGTTTGTTTTTCCTTCCCTTCACAGATGTTCATCTGCTTTGCTTCTTTAATCCCACCTATGAATGACACCACACGGTCATTCTCTTTCCCGACTGACTTACTTCATTTAACATGATCCCTTTAGTTCTATCCACATCATTGCAAATGGCAAGATTTCCTTCTCTTTGATAGCTGAGTTCCATTCCTCTATGACCATCATCTATCTCCCATCCTCTTTATCCATCATCTGCCACAGGGCACTGAGTCTCCTCCCACAGTGTGACTACTGTGGACCCGGCTGCTGTGGACATTGGGGTGCAGTTGTCCCACGTCTCACTGCATCTGTATCTTTGGAGTGAGCTCCAGGACGTTCACCTGCTGGTCGCAGGGCCGCTCTATTTGTAACTTCCTGAGGGGCCTCCGCACTGTTTCCAGGGCGGCTGCACCAACCCGCGGTCCCACCCACAGTGGAAGAGGGTTGAGTGAGTTTTGCAGGACGTGGTAAAAGTCTGGTCCACATTTCATTTGGCGTCCTGTGGGCTCCATTCCTTGTCCTTAAGTATTTCTGGGGAAGCCGGGTGTTGGGCTCCTTTTCAGTGAGATGTTTCCGAAGCTAACAGGCCCCAGCTGGAGCCTGAAAGGAGGCAGGTGGGGCCCATGGAGCACCCGCTGCCTCCTGCACAGCCTCCTGCAGCGCCTGAGTGTCCTGCAGGGACCCCCGAGCCCAGGCCCCTCCCATGGGGCACGCATGTGCAGTAGGCCTCCTCTGCCTACCCTAACAGGAGCCAGCCTGTGCTGGGGAGGCCTGAGGGGGATGTGGGGACGCGTCTACGCTGATGAGCTGCAGCCTCCACAGGACCCGCGGGAAGTCTTCAGGGGGAAATTGGGTCGCGTTCAAGCTGACAGGAGCCCCGGTCTCCTCAGGACCCACAGTGAGGCTTTAGGAAGATATGGGCCCGCATCCACTCTGACAGGAGCCCCTGGGCCCCCTCAGGACCTGCGGGGAGGCTTCAGGAAGATGTGGTGCCACGTCCACTCTGGCAGGAGCTCCCAGGCCCCTCAGGACATAGGTTGAGGCTTCTGGAAGCTGGGTGCCGCATTCATGGTTACAGGAGCCCCGGCCTCCTCAGAACCCTCGGTGATGTTTCTGGAGGACTTGGGGCCACATGGACACAACAGGAAGCTGACTTCCTCAGGACCCCCGGTGTAGACTTTGGGAAATATGGGGATGCGTTCATATGGACAGAAGACCCCACCCTTGTCATGGCCTGTGGTGAGGCCTAAGAAAAATGTGGGTGCCGCATCCACACTGACAGGAGTCTCCATCCTCCTCAGAACCCACTGTGAAGGTTTGGGAAGATTATGGGCCACATCCATGCTGACAGGAGCCCCCAGCCTCCTCAGGTCTTATGGTGAGGCTTGAGGAAAATGTGGGGCCACGTCAAACCTGACAGGAACCCCATCCTCCTCAGGACCAGCACTTTGGCTTCAGGACATATGGGGCTGCGTCTATGCTGACAGGAGCCCACAGCCTCCTCAGGACCCGCGGTGAGTTTTCTGGGGGACGTGGGGCCATGTCCATGCTGACAGGAGCCTCCGGCTTCCTGAGGACCTGCTGTGAGACTTCCAGAGGATGTGAGACATAGTCCACAGTGACAAGAGACCCAGCGTCCTCAGGACCAGCTGACTATGACTCAGGAACACGTGGGGCCATGTCCACACTCAAAGGACCCCGGGTCGCTTGGACCCCCTGGAGGACTCTGGAGGAGCCGTTGGGAGCCACGTCTACATCAGAAGGGACTCCTCAGAACCACAGGGTAAGTGAAAGGGCAGAATGAATGGTAGGGTTAGGGGAGGGGAGGCAGTTGGTGGTTAGCCTTAGGTTCTATGTTAGGTGTTAGTGATTATACTTATGGTTACGGATTAGAGGTTAGGTGAGGCATAAGGGTAATGGTCAGTAGTTAAGAGTTAGGATGGGGGTTAGGGTAAGGGACAGGATTTAGTGTTAGGGTTAGGGTTTAGGCTCTAGGGATTAGGGAAGGAGGTTAGGAGTTGGGGTTAGGGTTATGGTTACAGTTAGGGTTGGGCTTAGGTTTGCAGTTAGGGTTAGGGGTTAGGGTGTGAGTTAGGGTTTAGTGTGAGGGGTTAGGGTTATAGTTAGGCCTAGGTTTAGAATTAGGGCGAGGGTTAGGGTTAGGATAGGGGTTAGGACTAGGGTTAGGGTAATTGTTTGGTTAGGGGTTAGGGTTAGGGAGAGGTCCGGGTCAGGGTCAGGGTACGGTTTTGGAAGAAGGTAAGAGATACATTTAGGGAGTGGGTTAGGGGTTAGTTTTAGGGTAAGGGTTAGGGTAGTGTTTGGGGTATGAGATAGGATTAGTATTAGAGGGTTAGGGTTAGGGTACAGGTTAAGGTCAGGAATAGGATTTGAGTATATTAAGTTAAGTTTAGGTTGAGAGGTTAGAGTTAGGTTTAGATTATAGTAGCGGTGAGGGTTAAGGGTTTAGAATAGGTTTAGGAGTTAGGTTGAGGTTTGGCAGGAAGGTTCAGTGAATGTGTTTTGGTCTTGTGGTTTGTGTTTGGTTTTCGATTAGTGATAGGTCTTGTTTAAGGTTTAGGTTAACATTAGGCTTAAGTGTAGGGTTAGGGTTATATCTGTGTATGGTTAGAGTTTGGGTCTTGGCATGTGCCTGCACTCAGACTCCTAGCATCTTGGGCCGTTTAGTTTTATGCATTCTATTTAGGTTTTGGGTTCAAAGATAGCCTGACTCCACCAAGTCAGTGGCCTCCCCAAAGAATCAAAATCCAGGCTTCTGCTGGGGTCAGAATGGACGTGGCAGGCTTCTCCCGAGCTGAGCTAAGGAGGGGATTTGTGACTCTAAAGACTCTTTATTTGGATTTTCAGTTGCCTGTCTGATTTTATCTCTAGTGCGCACATGTTTCATCAATACTACCAATTATTATTTTAAAGTTTTACTTGAACTCCTTTTTGTAAACACAGTATGATATAGTTTCAGGTTTACCACATACTGATTCAACCCTTGGATACAACGCCTGGTACTGGTCACAGGTGCCCTCCACTATCCCCATCGCCATTCCCCATCCCCCCCACCTTCCTCTGGTATTTATTAGTTTATTCTGTGTGGTTAAGAGTGTGTTTTTTTATTTGCTTCTCTCATCCCCCCCCCCCGCCTCTTTGCCAGTGTGTTTGGTTTCTTAAAATTCACATGTGAATGCAATTGTATGGTATTTGGTATATGTCTTCCTCTGACTGATTTCATTTAGCATAAGTCCTTTCCATTTCTCCCACGTCATTGTAAATGGCTTCAATTCATCCCTTGTGATGACCGAGTGATGTCACAGTGTGTATATTTACCACATTGTCTCTGCCCACTCATCTGTCGATGGACATCTGGGCTGTATCCACAGTTTGGCTCTTGTTGATAATGCTGCTACCAACACAGGGCTGCGTGTCCCTCTTCAAATCTATTAAACAACTTCTGTATCCTTGGGGTAAATACCTAGCTGTGCAATTTTGGAATCGTAGTGTAGCTCTATTTTTAACTTTTTTTTTAAATTTTTTTTATGATAGTCACAGAGAGAGAGGCAGAGACAGGCAGAGGGAGAAGCAGGCTCCAAGCACTGTGAGTCTGACGTGGGATTCGATCCCGGGTCTCCAGGATCGCGACATCGGTCAAAGGCAGGTGTCAAACCGCTGAGCCACCCAGGGATCCCCTATTTTCAACTTCTCGAGGACCCTCCACAGTGTTTTCCAAAGTGGCTGCACCTGTTCGCCTGCCCACCAGGAGTGTAAGGGGCCTCCCTTCTCCATAGCCTCAACAACACCTGTTGTTTCTTCTGTTCTTAATTTTAGCCATTATGATGGCTGTCAGGTGACATCTCATTGTGGTTTTGGTTTGCATTTCCCTGCTGATGGGTGACGCTGAGTGTCTTTCCGTGTGTCTCATGGCCATCTGGATGTCTTGTCAGAGACAAAGTCCATTCATGTGTTCTGCCCATCAGCAGTTGGATAATTTGTGTTTAGGATGCTGAGATTTATATTTCCTTTATGTATTTTGGATACTAAATCTTTATTGGATGTGTTGTTTACAAATATTTTCTCTCATTTTGTATGTTGCTTTTTAGGTTTGGTTGTTTCCTTCACTTTGTGGCAGCTTTTTAATTTGATGAAGTCCCAATAGTATTTTTGCTTTTGTTTCCCTCACCTCAGAGGCATATCTAGAAAGAAGTTCCAATGGCCAATGTCAAAGACGTTGCTGCCTATCTTTTCTTCTTTGTATGGTTTCAGGTCTCACATTTAGGTCTTTCATCCATTTTGAATTCATTTTTTATATATATGGTGTAAGAAAGTGGTCCAGTTTCATTCTTTTGCATGTGGCTGCCTGGTATTCCCAACACCATTTGTTCTTATCCTGGGGTCAGGGTTAGGGTTTGTTGAAGAGACTGTCTTTGTGCTTTGGATATTCCTTCCTGCCTTGTTGTCGATTAATGGATCATAGAGTTACAGGTTTGTATCTTGTTTCGGCTTTCCATTCTGTTCTATTGATCTAAGCGTCTCCTGTTGGGAGATCCTTGATTACTGATTCAATTTCTTTGCTGGTTATCTGTCTGATCAAGTTTCTTATTTCTTCCTTTTTCATTTTTGCTATGTTATTTTTTTTTAATTTATTTTTATTTATTTATGATAGTCATACAGAGAGAGAGAGAGGCAGAGACACAGGCAGAGGGAGAAGCAGGCTCCATGCACCGGGAGCCCGACGTGGGATTCGATCCTGGGTCTCCAGGATCGCGCCCTGGGCCAAAGGCAGGCGCCAAACCGCTGCGCCACCCAGGGATCCCTCTTGGGAGGTTTTTGATAACTGTTTCAATTTCCTCTCTGGTTATTGGCCTCTTCAGGTTTTCTATTTTTTTCTGTTCCAGTTTTTGTAGTTTCTGGCTTTCCAGGAATGCGTCCATATCACTAGATTGCCTACTTTGTTGGCGTAAAGCTGTTCATAATACGTTTTTAAAATCATCTGTATTTCCTTGGTTTTGGTAGTGATCTTGCCTTTCTCATTCATGATTTTATTAATTGAATATTTTCTGTCTTCTTTTTAATAAGGCTGGCTAATGGTTTATGTATCTTTTTAATTCTTTCAAAAAACCAACTCCTGGTTTTGTTGTTCTCTTCCACAGTTCTTCTGGTCTCGATTTCATTGAGTTCTGCTAAAATATTAATTAACTCTCTTCTTCTGTTGGGTGTAGGATCTATCTGCTGTTTTTTCCCTAGCTCCTGTATGTGTAAGGTTAGCTTTGTATTTGAATTCTTTACAGTTTTTGAATGGATACTTGTGTTGTGATGTATTTCCCCCTTAGGGCTGCTTGTGCTGCATCCCAAAGATTTTGAATGGTTGTATCTTCATTCTCATTAGTTTCCATGAATCTTTTTTAAAATAAGTTAATTTTTTATTTGTGTTCAATTTACCAATATACAGAATAACACCCAGTGCTCATCCCGTCAAGTGCCCCCCTCAGTGCCTGTCACACAATCACCCCCAACCCCCACCCACCTCCCCTTCCACCACCCCTAGTTCATTTCCCAGAGTTAGGAGTCTTTATTTTCTGTCTCCTATTGTGATATTTCCCTCACATTTCTTCTCCATTCCCTTATATTCCCTTTCACTATTATTTATATTCTCCAAATGAATGAGAACATACACTGTTTGTCCTTCTCCAATTGACTTACTTTACTCAGCATAATACCCTCCAGTTTCATCCACGTTGAAGCAAATGGTGGGTATTTGTCGTTTCTGATGCCTAAATAATATTCCATTTTATACATAAACCTCTTCTTCTTTACACATTCATCTTTCAATGGACACCAAGGCTCCTTCCACAGTTTGGCTATTGTGGAAATTCTGCTATAAACATCGGGGTGCAGGAGTCCCGGCGTTTCCTTGCATCTGAGTCTTTGGGGTAAATCCCCAAAGGTGCAAATGCTGGGTCATCGGGCAAGTCAATTTTTAACTCTTTGAGGAACCTTCACTCAGTTTTCCAGAGTGGCTGCACCAGATCACATTCCCACAAACAGTGTAAGAGTCTTCCCTTTTCTCCGCATCCTCTCCAACATTTGTGATTTCCTGCCTTGTTAATTTTCCCCATGCTCACTGGTGTGAGGTGGTATCACATTGTGGTTTTGATTTGTATTTCCCTGATGGCAAGTGATGCAGAGCATGTTTTCATGTGCATGTTGGCCATGTCAATGTCTTCCTCTGTGAGATTTCTCTTTTCTCATGTCTTTTGTCCATTTCATGATTGGATTGTTTGTTTCCTTGGGTTTGAGTTTAAAACGTTCTTTATAGATCTTGGAAACTAGCCCTTTATCTGATACATCATTTGCATATATCTTCTCCCATTCTTTAGGTTGCCTTTTAGTTCTGTTGACTGTATCCTTTGCTGTGCAAAAGCTTCTTATCTTAATGAAGTGCCAATAGTTCATTTTTGCTTTTGTTTCTTTTGCCTTCATGGATTTATCTTGCAAGAAGTTACTGTGGCCGAGTTCAAAAAGGGTGTTGCCTGTGCTCTCCTCTAGGATTTTGATGGACTCTTGTCTCACATTTAGATCTTTCATCCATTTTGAGTTTATCTTTGTGTATGGTGAAAGAGAGTGGTCTAGTTTCATTCTTCTGACTGTGGATGTCCATTTCCCTGCACCGTATATTCTAGAGACTGTCTTTCTTCCAATGGATAGTCTTTCCTACTTTATCGAATATCAGTTGACCATGAAGTTCAGGGTCCACTTCTGGGTTCTCTATTCTGTTCCATTGATCTATGTGTCTGTTTTTGTGCCAGTACCACACTGTCATGATGAACACAGCTTTGTGGTACAACCTGAAATCTGGCATTGTGATGCCCCCAGATATGGTTTTCTTTTTTAAAATTCCCCTGGCTATTTGGGGTCTTTCCTGATTCCACACAAATATTAAAATAGTTTGTTCTAACTCTCTGAAGAAAGTCCATGGTATTTTGATAGGGATTGCATTCAACGTGTACATTGCCCTGGGTAACATTGACTTTTTCACAATATTAATTCTGCCAATCCTAGAGCATGGAATACTTTTCCATCTCTTTGTATCTTCCTCAATATCTTTCAGTAGCATTCTATAGTGTTTATGGTTGAGATCCTTTACCTCCTTGGTTAGGTTTATTCCTAGGTATCTTAAGCTTTTGGGTGCCATTGTAAATGAGATTGCCTCCTCAATTTCTCTTTCTTCAGTCTCTTTGTTAGTGTATAGAAATGCCATTGATTTCTGGGCAGTGATTTTGTATCCTGCCAGGCTACTAAATTGCTGTATGAGTTATAGCAATCTTGTGGGTGAGGGTATTGGGTTTTCTAGGTAGAGTATCATGTCATCGGTGAAGAGGGAGAGTTTGACTTCTTCTTGGCCAATTTGAATGGCTTTAATGTCTTTTTGTTGTCTGATTGCTGAGGCGAGGATTTCCAGTAGTATGTTGAATAGCAGTGGTGAGAGTGGACATCCCTGTCTTGTTCCTGATCTTAGGGGAAAGGCTCCCAGTGCTTCCACATTGAGAATGATATTTGCTGTGGGTTTTTCCTAGATGGCTTTTAAGATGTCAAGGAATGTTCCCTCTATCCCTACGTTCTGAAGTGTTTTGATCAGGAATGGATGCTGTATTTTGTCAAATGCTTTCTCTGCATCTAATGAGAGGATCATATGGTTCTTGGTTTTTCTCTTGCTGATATGATGAATCACATTGATTGTTTTACGAGTGTTGAACCATCCTTGTGTCGCGGGGATAAATCCTACTTGGTCATGGTGAATAATATTCTTAATGTATTGTTGGATCCTATTGTCTAGTATCTTGTGAGAATTTTTGCATCCTTGTTCATCAGGGATATTGTTCTGTATTATCCTTTTTGGTGGGGTCTTTGTCTGGTTTTGGAATTAAGGTGATGCTGGCTTCATAGAACGAATTTGGAAGTACTCCATCTCTTTCAATCTTTCCAAACAGCTTTAGTAGGATAGGTATGGTTTCTTCTTTAAACGTTTGAGAGAATTCCCCTGGGAAGCCATCTGCCTTGGTCTTTTGTGTCTTGGGAGGTTTTGGATGACTGCTTCAATTTCCTCCCTGGTTATTGGTCTGTTCAGGTTTTGTATTTCTTCCCGTTCCAGTTTTTGTAGTTTCTGGCTTTTCAGGAAAGTGTCCATTTCTTCTAGATTGCCTAATTTATTGGCGTATTGGCGTATGTTTTTAAAATCGTTTGTATTTCCTTGGTGTTGGTAGTGACCTCTCTTTTCTCATTCATGATTTTATTAATTTGAGTCCTCTTTCTCTTCTTTTTAATAAGGCTGGATAATGCTTTAGGTATCTTATTCTTTCAAAGAACCAACTCCTGGTTCTGTCTATCTGTTGCAAATTTCTTCAGGTCTCGATTTCCTTGAGTTCTGCTTGAAATTTAATTAACTCTCTTCTGTTGAGTGTAGGATCTATCTGCTGTGTTTTCTCTAGCTCCTTTATGAGTAAGGTTAGCTTTTGTATTTGAGTTCTTTCCAGTTTTTGAATGGATGCTTGTATTGCGATGTATTTCCCTCTTAGGACTGCTTTTGCTGCATTCCAAAGATTTTGAATGGTTGTAATTTCATGCTCATTAGTTTCCATGAATCTTTTTAATTCTTCCTTAATTTCCTATGACCCTTTCATCTTTAGCAGGATGGTCCTTCACCTCCACGTGTTTGAGGTCCTTCCAAACTTCTTGTTATGATTTAGTTTTAATTTCAAGGCATTATGGTCTGAGAATATGCAGGGGACGATCTGAATCTTTTGGTATGGGTTCAGACACGATTTGTGACCCAGTATGTGGTCTATTCTGGAGAAAGTTCCCATGTGCACTTGAAATTGAAAAGAATGTGTATTCAGTTGAGTTTCGATGTAAAGTTTTGTAGATTTCTGTGAAATCCATCGGGTCCAGTGTATCATTTAAAGCTCTCATTTCTATGCAGATGTTGTGCTTAGAAGACCTTTCGAGTATAGAAAAGGCTAGACCGAAGTCACCGAGTATAAGTGTATTGTTATCTAAGTATTTCTTCACTTTGGTTATTAATTGGTTTAAATATTTGGCAGCTCCCACATTCGGGGCATATATGTAGAGGATTGTTAAGTCCTCTTGTTGGATAGACCCTTTAAGTATGATGTAGTGTCACTCTTCATCTCTCACTACAGTCTTCGGGGTAATTTTTAGTTTATCTGATATAAGGATGGCTACCCCTGCTTTCTTTTGAGGACCATTTGAATGGTAAATGGTTCTCCAACCCATTATTTTCAGGCTGTAGGTGTCCTTCTGTCTAAAATGAGTCTCTTGTAGACCGCAAATAGATGGGTTCTGCTTTTTTATCCAGTCTGAAACCCTACGCCTTTTGATGGGGTCATTAAGCCCGTTCACATTCAGAGTTACTATCGACAGATATGAGTTTAGTGTCATCATGATATCTATTCAGCCCTTGTTTTTGTGTATTGTTCCGCTGAACTTCTTCTTAAAGGGGAATTTTAAGAGTCCCCCTTAAGTTTGCTTGCAGAGCTGGCTTGGTGGTCACATATGCTTTCAGTTTCTGCCTGTCTTGGAAGCTCTTTATCTCTCCTTCCATTTTGAATGAGATCCTTGCTGGATAAAGTATTCTTGGTTGCATGTTCTTCTCATTGAGGACCCTGAATATATCCAGCCTGCCCTTTCTGGCCTGCCAGTTCTCTGTGGAGTGGTCTGCTGTTACCCTAATGCTCCTCCCCATAAAGGTCAAGGATTTCTTGTCTCTTGCTGCTTTAAGGATCTTCTCTTTATCTTTGGAATTTGCAATCTTTACTATTAAATGTCGAGGTGTTGGACAGTTTTTATTGATTATAGGGGGGGATCTCTCTATTTCCAGGATCTGAATGCCTGTTTCCCTTCCCAGATTAGGAATGTTTTCAGCTAGGATTTGTTCAAATACATATTCTGGCCCTCTGGCCCTTTCGGTGCCCTAGGGAACCCCAATTACACGTAGGTTTTTCTTCCTCAGGCTGTCGTTTATTTCCCTTAATCTGTCTTCCTGGTCTTTTAATTGTCTGTCTCTTTTTTCCTCTGTTTCCGTCTTTGCCATCAACTTGTCTTCTATGTCACTCACTCGTTCTTCCACCTCCTTACCCTCGTCGTTAGGACTTCTAGTTTGGATTGCATCTCATTCAATTGATTTTTAATTTGTGCCTGATTGGATCTAAATTCTGCAGTCATGAAGTCTCTTGAGTCCTATGCTTTTTTCTAGAACCATCAGTGGCTGTATAAGTGCTTCTGAATTGGCTTTCTGACATTGAATTGTAATCCAGATTTTGTAACTCTTAGGAGAGAGCACTGTTTCTTTCTTTTGAGGTGATGTTTTCCTTCTATTCATTTTGCTCAGTGCAGAGTGGCAAAAAAATTGTAGTGGGAAAAGGAGAAAAAGGGAGAGAAAGAAGGAAAGAAAAGAGAAAAAGAGAAAAGGAAGAAAAAGAAAAAAGAGAAGAAAAAGAAAGAAAGCAATAAAGTGGGGGGGATGCAAACAAATCAAAAAGAAAAGAAAAGAAAAGAAAAGAAAAGAAAAGAAAAGAAAATAGAAAAGAAAAGAAAAAACCACGGGGGAGTATCTTCTGATTCTGTATACTTTAAGTCCGTTGACTTCCCCTGGAACTTGTGCGTCTAGCTGGTCTCTTGGGGGAGGGGCCTGTTGTGCTGATTTTCAGGTGTTAGCTCTTGGGGGAGCTGCTCTGCCGTCTGCATGGTGCAGGGCTCAGTGGGGGTTGTTTAACCCGTGAGGCCCTAGGAGGAACCTTCCCAGTGACGCCGGCAGCTCTGGAGCCCTGGATTCAGCTCCCACAGTAACTATGGATCTCTCCCTCTGCAGGGCCTGGAGATGCCAAGGCGGGGACGCTGATCTGCTCAGCTCTGGGCAGAAGCGTCCTAGCTGTCGTAGGCCTTCCCAGGCTCTGCCTGTCCCAGGGGGAGGCCGGGTCCTGGTCTTTGTCCTGCCGCCCTGTGCTCCAGTGCCTGTGCTGTTGGATTCCCCCTCCCAGCCACACAGCCGGCTCTGCGGCGCCACCGCCCAAGCCCCTCTGAGCTGGTCCCAGAGCCCCACAGCCCTCTCCGCAGGGATCCTCTTCCTCTGCCGGAGCCCCCTCCGAGCTGCTCCTGGCCTCGCAGCCCCCTCCATGCGGAGCCGCCTCCTGAGCCCCTCCGAGCTGCTCCGGGTCCAGCCGTGGGCCCTGCAGTCTTTTAGGGAGCTCGGCCGCGGGGTATGGTGCAGTCTCCTGGGTGCGCAGGTGTCTTGTAGTATTCCAGGAAGCCCGAGGGCATCCCCGCCATCCTGGCATCCTGCTCCAACTCCCTGTGGGTGCCTTTCCACCCGGGAAGATTGGTGAAGCTCCTGCTTCTCCGGGACAGAGCTTTCCTGTCCTGGGGGCACTCGCCCCGGCCTTAGCCCGGCACCTCATGGGGCCCCTCCCCCTTGGATGCCTTTTGTTTCTTTATTTCTTTTTCCCCCTCTTCCTACCTTGATAGCAGTGCGAACTCTTCTCACTGTAGCATTCCAGCTGGTCTCTCTTTAAATCTCAGGCCAAATTCATAGATTTTCAGGATGATGAAGATTATCTAGGTAATTTGGTGGGGACAGGTGATTTGGGGACCCTACTCTTCCACCATCTTGACCCTCCCTCCACTTTCCTATTCTAAACAATGTCACAGAGACACAGGATAAAGCAGTGTGGTTCTCGGGCCCCAGCTGTCTCCGTTGGTTAAGCATCCGACTCCTGACTTCACCCTTGTTCTTGATCTTGGGGTCATGATTTCCAGCCCTGTGCTGAACTGTGGATGAGGCATGGAGCCTACTTAAACAAGCTAAACCCACAGGGGTGTGGTTCTGGCATAAGCTGAAGGAGCAGAATAGAGAGCCTGGAAGAAAATGCACTCCGATACCAGCAACTGATTTTTTAAACTTAATTTAATTTAAACCCAATTAATTAACAGTATAGTGTATTATACTTTCAGAGGTAGAATTCAGGGATTCACCAGTTGGAGATAACACCAGGGCTCATGACATCACGTGCCCTCCTTCATGCCCGTCTACCAGTTACCCTGTCCCTCCACTCCCCTCCCCTCCAGCGACCCTCAGTTTGTTTCCTGTGATTGAGTCTTTTTTTCCTCCATCTCTGTTTTCATCTTGTTTTTCCTTCCCTTCACAGATGCCCATCTGCTTTGCTTCTTTAATTTCGCCTATGAATGCAACCATACGGTAATTTTCTTTCCTGACTGACTTATTTCACTTAACATGATCCCTCTAGTTCTATCCACGTCATTGCAAATGGCAATATTTTCTTCTCTTTGATAGCTGAGTACCATTCCTATCATCTAACTATCTATCATCTATGACCATCATCTATCTTCCATCCTCTTTATCCATCATCTGCCTGAGGGCACCGAGGCTCCTCCCACAGTGTGGTTACTGTGGACCCGGCTGCTGTGGACATTGGGGTGCAGGTGTCCCCGAGTCTCATGCATCTGTATCTTCGGGGTGAGCTAAGGCCGTGCACCTGCTGGTCCCAGGGTGGCTCTATTTGTAACTTCCTGAGGAGCCTCCACACTGTTTCCAGGGCGGCTGCGCCAGCCTGCAGTCCCACCCACAGAGGAAGAGGGTTGAGTGAGTTTTGCAGGACGTGGTTAAGTCTGATACACATTTCTTTTTGTGTCCTGTGGGCTCCAATCATTGTCCTTTAGTATTTCTGGGGAAGCCGGGTATTGGGCTCCATTTCAGTGAGACGTTTCTGAAGCTCATAGGCCTCAGCTGGAGCCTGGAAGGAGGCAGGTGTGGCCTCGTGCATGGGGACGCTGCCTCCTCATGGCCTCCTGCAGGTCCTGAGCATCCCAAAGGAGGCGCCCGAGCCCAGGCCCTGCCCAAGGGCCGCGAAGGCTCAGTAGGCCTCGTCCACCTGAACTAACAGGAGCCCACCTGTGCTGGGGAGGCCTGAGGAGGACATGGGGACACATCCACACTGATGAGCCCCGGTCTCCTCAGGAACCGCGGTGAGGCTTCAGGAAGATGTGGGCCCGCATCCACCCTTACAGGAACACCTGGGCCACTTCAGGACCTGCAGTGAGGCTTCAGGAAGCTGTGGTGCTGCGTCCACTCTGGCAGGAGTTCCCGGGCCACTCAGGAAATAAGTTGAGGCTTCTGGAAGGTGGGGGCCGCATCCGGGGTCAGGAGCCCTGGCGTCCTCAGAACCCGCAGTGACGCTATGGGAGGACGTGGGGTCACGCCCACACAACAGAACGCTGATGTCCTCAGGACCCCTGGTGTAGACTTCGGGAAATATGGGGATGCTTCCATGCAGACAGAAGACCCCAGCCTTGTCAGGGCCTGTGGTGAGGCGTAAGAAAGATGTGGGTGCCGAATCCACACTGACAGCAGTCTCCGGCCTCCTCAGGACCTGCCTTTTGGCTTCGGGGTATATGGGGCTGTGTCTATGCTTACAGGAGCCCACAGCCCCCTCAGGACCCGCGGTGAGTTTTCTGGGGGCCATGGGGCCATGTCCAGGCTGACAGGAGCCCTCAGCCTCCTGAGGACCTGCTGTGAGGCTTCCAGAGGATGTGAGGCATAGTCCACAGTGACAGGAGACCCGGCGTCCTCAGGACCTGCTGACTATTACTCGGGAACACGTGGGGCCACATCCACACTCACAGGATCCTGGCTTCCTCAGGACCCCCTGGAGGACTCTGGAGGCACCGTTGGGGGCCATGTCCACATCAGAAGGGACTCCTCAGAACCACAGGGTAAGTGAATGGGTAGAATGAATGGTAGGGTCAGGGGAGGGGAGGCAGTTGGTGGTTAAGTTAGGTTAGATATTAGGGTTTAGTGATTATGCTTATGGTTACAGATTAGAGGATAGCGTGAGGTATAAGGGTAAGGGTCAGTGGTTAGGAGTTGGATGGGGGTTAGGGATTAGGGAAAGGGGTTAGGGTTAGTGTTAGGGACAGGATTAAGAGTTTGGGTTAGGGTTTGGGCTTAGGGATTAGGGCAGGATGTTAGGAGTTGGGGTTAGGGTTATGGTGAGTGGTAGGGTTGTGATTAGGTTTGCAGTTAGGGTTAGGGGTTAGGGAGTGAGTTAGGGTTAGTTGTTAGGGTTAGGGGTTAGGGTTAAAGTTAGTGCTAGGTTTAGAGTTATGGTGAGCGGTAGGGTTAGGATAGGTGTTAGGATTAGGTTTAGTGTTTGGTTAGGGGTAATGGTCAGGTCAGGGTACGGTTTTGGAAAAGGGTAAGAGATAGGGTTAGGCAGTGGGTTAGGGGTTAGTTTTAGGGTACGGGTTAGGGTACAGTTTGGGGTATGAGATAGGGGTTAGTATTAGAGGGTTAGGGTTAGGGTACAGGATAAGGTTAAGAATAGGATTTGAGTACATTAAGATAAGGTTAGGGTTAGAGGTTAGGGTTAGGATTAGATTTAAGGTAGGGGTCAGGGTTAAGGAAACCTAAGAATAGGTTTAGGAGTTAGGGTGAGGCTTGGCAGGTAGGTTCAGTGAATGTGTTTCGGGCTTGGGGTTTGTGTTTGGTTTTTGATTAGTGATAGGTCTTGTTTAAGGGTTAGGTAAACATTAGGCTTAAGTGTAGGGTTAAGGTTATGTCTGTGTATGGTTAGAGTTTGGGTCTTGGCCTGTGCCTGCACTGGGACTCCTAGTATCTTGGGCAGTTTAGTTTTATCCAAACTATTTAGGTTTTGGGTTCAAAGATAGCCTGACTCTACCAAGTCAGTGGCCTCCCCAGAGAATCAAAATCCAGGCTTCTGCTGGGGTCAGAAAAGACATGGCAGGCTTCTCCCGAGCTGAGCTAAGGAGGGGATTTGTGGCTCTAAATACTCTATTTGGATTTTCAGTTGCCTTTCTGATTTTATATCTTGTGCACACATGTTTCATCAATACTAACAATTATTATTTTAAAGTTTTACTGAATTCCTCTTTGTCAACACAGTATGATATAGTTTCAGGTTTACCACATAGTGATTTATTTTTTTTTTTCCACATAGTGATTTAACCCTTGGATGCAACGCCTAGTACTGGTCACAGGTGCCCTCCACTATCCCCATCCCCTGATTCCCCATCCCCCCCCACCTTCCTCTGTTATCTATTAGTTTATTCTCTGTGGTTAAGAGTGAGTTTCTTGGTTTGCTTCTCTCATCCCACCCCATCGATCCACTTGCCAGTTTGTTTGGTTTCTTAAAATTCACATGTGAATGCAATTGTATGGTATTTGGTATCTGTCTTTCTCTGACTGAGTTTATTTAGCATAAGTCCTTTCCACTTCTCCCACGTCATTGTAAATGGCTTCATATCATCCCTTGTGATGACCGAGTGATGTCGCAGTGTGTATATTTACCACATCGTCTCTGCCCATTCTTCTGTCGATGGACATCTGGGCTGTATCCACAGTTTGGCTATTGTTGATAACGCCACTACAAACACTAGGCTGCGTGTCCCTCTTTGAATCTAAGAGACTACTTTTATATCCTCGGGATAAATACCTAGCTGTGCGATTTTGGAATCATAGGGTACTTCTACTTTTAACTTCTTGAGGACCCTCCACACTGTATTCCACAGTAGCTGCACTTGTTCGCATGACCACGAGGAATGTAAGGGGGCTTCCCCTTCTCCATACCCTCACCAATACCTGTTCTTTCTTGTGTTATTAATTTTAGCCATTCTGACGGCTGTCAGGTGACATCTCATTGTGGTTTTAGTTTGCATTTCCCTGATGATGGGTGACGCTGAGTGTCTGTCCGTGTGTCTGGTGGCCATCTGGATGTCTTGACAGAGACAAAGTCCATTCATGTCTTCTGCCCATCTGCTGTTGGATAATTTGTGTTTAGGATGCTGAGATTTATATTTGCTTTACATATTTTGCATACTAACTCTTTATTGGATGTGTTGTTTACAAATATCTCCTCTCATTTTGTATGTTGCATTTTAGCGTTGCTTGTTTCCTTCACTTTGCAGAAGCTTTTCAATTTGATGAACTCCCAATAGGATTTTTGCTTTTGTTTCACTCGCCTCAGATGCATATTTGGAAAGAAGATCCAATGGCCAATGTCAAAGATGTTGCTGCCTATCTTTTCTTCTTTGAATGGTTTCAGGTCTCACATTTAGGTCTTTCATCCATTTTGAACTTATTTATATATATATGGTGTTAGAAAGTGGTCCAGTTTCATTCTTCTGCATGTGGCTGCCAGGTTTTCCCAACACCATTTGTTCTTATCCTGGGGTCAGGGTTAGGGTTTGTTGAAGAGACTGTCATTGTGCCATTGCATATTCCTTCCTGCCTTGTTGTCGATTAATGGATCATAGAGTTACAGGTTTGTATCTGTTTCGGCTTTCCATTCTGTTCTATTGATCTAAGCGTCTCCTGTTGGGAGATCCTTGATTAGTGATTCAATTTCTTTGCTGGTTATCTGTCTGTTCAAGTTTCTTATTTCTGGGATCCCTGGGTGGCACAGCGGTTTGGAGCCTGCCTTTGGCCCAGGGCGCGATACTGGAGACCCGGGATCAAATCCCACAACGGGCTCCCGGTGCATGGAGCCTGCTTCTCCCTCTGCCTGTGTCTCTGCCTCTCTCTCGCTCTCACTGTGACTATCATAAATTTAAAAAAATAAAAAAAATTTAACAAAACTGCCTTATTTCTTCCTTTTTCATTTTTGCTATGTTATATATTTCCAGGAATTGATCTATTTCTTCCAGGTTCTGGGTTGCTGGCATATAATTTTTCATAATGTTCTCTTTTAAATGTTTGTATTTCTCTAGTGTTGGTTGTTATTTCTCTTTTCTCATTTGTGATTTTATTAGGGTCCTTTTTCATCTTTTTACCTTTTTTCTTTTTAAAATATTTTATTTATGTATTCATGCGAGACACAGAGAGGCAGAGGTATAGGCAGGGGGAAAATGATGCTCCATGCAGGGAGCCTGATGTGGGACATGATTCCCCAGGACCCCAGGATCATGACCTGAGCCAAAGCAGATGCTCAACCACTGACGCACCCAGGTGCCTTGCTGATTCAATTCCTTTGCTAGTTATGTGTCTGTTCATATTTTCTATTTCTTCCTATTTCAGTTTTGCTCGTTTGCACATTTCTAGGGATTTGTCCATTTCTTCCAGGTCTCCCAGTGTGTTAGCGTATAATCTTTCATAGTATTCCCTTATAATTGTCTTATTTTTCTGGTGTTGATTGTGATCTCTCTTCTCTCATTTGTGATTTTATTTATTTAGGTTTTCTCTTTTCTCGTTGATAAGGCTGGCTAGGGCTTGATCCATTTTATTAATTATTTTGAAGAACCAGTTCTTAATTTCGTTATTCCATTCTACTGTTTTGTTTTTTCTGCATTGGTTATTTCTGCTCTCATCTTAATTTTCCCCTTCTTCTGCAGGCTTTAGGGTTTGTATGCTATTCCTTTTCCAGCCTCATTAGGTGTAGGGTTAGGTTGTGTATTGGAGACATTTTGTTTCTTGAGGTAGGCCTGTATTGTTATGTACTTCCCTCGTACGACTGCCTTTCCTACATCCCAGAGGTTTGGAGAAACATGTTTTCATTTTCATTTGTTTTAAATTTCTTCTTTAATTTCCTGGTTGCTCCATTCATTCTCTAGTAGGATGTTCATAATCTCCAAGTATTTTTGGTCTGTCCAAATTTTTTCTTACTTTTGACTTTGCGTTTCATAGCCTTGTGGTCCGAAAATGTACAGTGTGTGATATCAACCTTCTTGTACCTGTTGTACCTGTTGAGGGCTGATTTGTGGCCCATGATATGATCTGTTCTGGAGAATATCCCATGTGCACTTGAAAGGAATGTGTATTCTGCTTTAGGATGAAATGTTCAGACTATATCTGTTGAGTCCCTGTGGTCCAGTGTGTCAAGGCTACTGTTCCCCTGTTGATTTTCTGCATAGACAATATGTCTATTGCCATAAGTGGGTGTTAAAATCCCCTGTCATTGTATTATTATCAGTGAGTTCCTGTACATTTGTTGTTATTTGGTTTCTATATTTAGGTACTCCCATGTTGGCAGCATAAATATTTAGTTGTTTGAACATTTTTTTAATAAATTTATTTTTTATTGGTGTTCAATTTACCAACAAACAGAATAACACCCAGTGCTCACCCCGGCAAGGACCCCCCTCAGTGCCCATCAGCTATTCACCCGCACCACCTGTCCTCCTCCCTTTCCAGCACCCCTCGTTCCTTTCTCAGAGTTAGGAGTCTTTATGTTCTGTCTCCCTTTCTGATATTTCCCCACACATTTCCTCTCCATTCCCTTATATTCCCTTTCACTATTATTTATATTAACGAATTGAATGAGAACATATGTTTGTCCTTCTCCAATTGACTTACTTTACTCAGCATAATACCCTCCAGTTCCATCCACGTTGAAGCAAATGGTGGGTGTTTGTCGTTTCTCATGGCTGAGTAATATTCCATTGTGTACATAAACCACATCTTCTTTATCCATTCATCTTTCGAAGGACACCATGGCTCCGTCCACAGTTTCGCTATTGTGGACATTCCTGCCAAAATCTACGGCGTGCAGCTGTCCCGGCATTTCATTGCATCTGAATATTTTGGGTAAACCCCCAACAATGCTGTGGTCATACGGCAGGTCTATTTTTAACTCTTTGAGTAGCCTCCACACAGTTTTCCAGAGTGACTGCACCAGTTCACATTCCCACCAACTGTGTAAGAGGGTTCCCTTTTCTCTGCACCCTCTACAACATTTTTGGTTTCCTGCCTTGTTAATTTTCCCTAGCTCACTGGTGTGTGGTGGTATCTCATTGTAGTTTTGATTTGTATTTCCCTGAGGCAAGTGATGCAGAGCATTTTCTCATGTGCATGTTGGCCATGTCTATGTCTTTGTCTGTGAGATTTCTGTTCATGTCTTTTGCCCATTTCATGATTGGATTATTTGTTTCTTTGGTGTTGAGTTTAAGAAGTTCTTTATAGATCTTGGAAACTAGCCCTTTATCTGATACGTCTTTTGCAAATATCTTCTCTCATTCTGTAGGTTGTATTTAGTTTTGTTGACTGTACTCTTTGCTGTGCAGGAGCTTCTTATCTTTTTTTTTTAATTTTTTTTTATTTTTTTTTTAAAAAGCTTCTTATCTTGATGAAGTCCCAATAGTTCATTTTTGCTTTTGTTTCTTTTGCCTTCGTGGATGAATCTTGCAAGAATTTAGTGTGGCCGAGTTCAAAAAGGGTATTGCCTGTGTTCTCCTCTAGGATTTTGATGGACTCCTGTCTCACATTTAGATCTTTCATCCATTTTGAGTTTATCTTTGTGTATGGTGAAAGACAGTGGTCTAGTTTCATTATTCTGACTGTGGATGTTCAATTTTCCCACCACCGTGTATTGAAGAGACTGTCTTTCTTCCAATGGATAGTCTTTCCCCCTTTATTGAATATTAGTTGACCATAAAGTTCAGGGTCTCTATTCTGTTCCATTGATCTATGTGTCTGTTTTTGTACCAGTACCGCACTGTCTTGATGACCAGAGCTTTGTAGTACAACCTGAAATCTGGCATTGTGATGCCTCTAGATATGGTTTTCTTTTTTAAAATTCCCCTGGCTATTTGAGATCTTTCCTGATTCCACACAAATTTTAAAAATTGATTTGTTCTAACTCTCTGAAGAAAGTCCATGGTATTTTGATAGGGGTTGCATTCAACGTGTACATTGTCCTTGGTAACATTAACATTTTCATAAGATTAATTCTGCCAATCCATGAGCATGGAATATTTTTCCATCTCTTTGTGTCTTCCTCAATTTCTTTCAGAAGTGTTCTATAATGTTTAGTGTATAGATGCTTCACCTCTTCGGTTAGGTTTATACCTAGGTATCTTATGCTTTTGGGTACAATTGTAAATGAGATTGACTCCTTCATTTCTCTTTCTTCAGTCTCATTGTTAGTGTATAGAAATGCCATTGATTTCTAGGCATTGATTTTGTATCCTGCAACGCTACCAAATTGCTGTATGAGTTCTAGCAATTTTGGGGGGGAGGCTTTTGGGTTTTCTAGGTAGAGTATCATGTCATCGGTGAAGAGGGAGAGTTTGACTTCTTCTTTGCCAATTTGAATGCCTTTAATGTCTTTTTGTTGTCTGATTGCTGAGGCTGGCACTTCCAGTACTATATTGAATAGCTGTGGTGAGAATGGACATCCCTGTCTTGTTCCTGATTTTAGGGGAAAGGCTCCCAGTGCTTCCGCTTTGAGAAAGATATTTGCTGTGGGCTTTTAGTAGATGTCTTGTAAGATGTCGAGGAATGTTCCCTCTATCACTATACTCTGAAGAGTTTTGTTCAGGAATGGATGCTGTATTTTTTCAAATGTTTTCTCTGCATCTAAAGAGAGGATCATATGGTTCTTGGTTTTTCTCTTGCCGATATGTTGAATCACATTGATTGTTTTACGAGTGTTGAACCACCCTTGAGTCCCAGGGATAAATCCTACTTGGTAATGGTGAATAATTTTCTTAATGTACTTTTGGATCCTATTGGCTAGTATCTTGTTGAGAATTTTTGCATCCACATTCATCAGTGATATTGGTCTGTAATTCTCCTTTTTGGTGGTGTCTTTGTCTGGTTTTGGAATGAAGGTGCTGCTGGCTTCATGGAACGAATTTGGTAGTACTCCATCTCTTTCTATCTTTCCAAACAGCTTTAGTAGAATAAGTATGATTTCTTCATTAAGCGTTTGATAGAATTCCCCTGGGAAGCCATCTGGCCCTGGACTCTTGTGTCTAGGGAGGTTTTGGATGACTGCTTCAATTGCCACCCTGGTTATTGGCCTGTTCAGGTTTTCTATTGCTTCCTGTTCCAGTTTTGGTAGTTTCTGCCTTTCCAGGAATGCGTCCATTTCTTCTAGATTGCCTAATTTATTGGTGTATGGCTGTTCATAATGTTTTTAAAATCGTTTGTATTTCCTTGGTGTTGGTAGTGATCTCTCCTTTCTCATTCATGATTTTATTAATTTGAGTTTTCTCTCTCCTCTTTTTAATAAGGCTGGCTAATGGTTTATGTATCTTATTAATTCTTTCAAACAACCAACTCCTGGTTTTGTTGATCTCATCCACAGTTCTTCTGGTCTTGATTTCATTGAGTTCTGCTCAAATCTTAATTAAATCTCTTCTTCTGCTGGGTGTAGGACCTATCTGATGTTCTTTCCCTAGCTCCTTTATGTGTAAGGTTAACTATTCTTTTGAGTTCTTTCCAGTTTTTGCATGGATGCTTGTACTGTGATGTATTTCCCCCTTAGACTGCTTTTAATGCATTCCAAAGATTTTGTACGGTAGTATCTCCATTCGTATTAGTTTCCATGAATCTTTTTTTTAAGATTTTATTTATTTATTCATGATAGTCACACAGAGAGAGAGAGAGAGGCAGAGACATAGGCAGAGGGAGAAGCAGGCTCCATGCAGGGAGCCTGATGTGGGATTCAATCCTGGGTCTCCAGGATCGCGCCCTGGGCCAAAGGCAGGCGCCAAACCGCTGCGCCACCCAGGGATCCCTGAATCTTTTTTTTTAATTAATTTTTTATTTGTGTTCGATTTATCAACATACATAAACACCCAGTGCTCATCCCGTCAAGTGCCCCCCTTAGTGTCCGTCACCCATTCACCCCCACCCCTTGCCCTCGTCCCCTTCTACCACTCCTAGTTCATTTCCCAGAGTTAGGAGTCTTTATGTTCTATCTCCATTTCTGATATTTCCCACACAATTCTAATCCATTCCCTTATATTCCCTTTCACTATTATTTATATTCCCGAAATGAATGAGAACATACACTTTGTCCTTCTCTGATTGACTTACTTCACTCATCCTGATACTCTCCAGTTCCATCCACTTTGAAGCAAATGGTGGGTATTTGTCATTTCTAATGCCTGAGTAATATTCCATTGAATACATAAACCACATCTTCCTAATCCATTCATCATTCAATGGATTCCAAGCCTCCTTCCACATTTTGGCTATTGTGGACATTGATGCTATACACATCCGGGTGCAGGTGTCCCGGCGTTTCATTGCATCTGAATCTCTGAGGTAAATCCCCAACAGTGCAATTACTGAGTCATAGGGCAGGTGTATTTTTAACTCTTTGAGGAACCTCCACACAGTTTTCCAGAGTGGCTGCACCAGTTCTCATTCCTACCAACAGTGTAAGAGTCTTCCCTTTTCTTCGCAAACTCTACATTTTTTGTTTCCTGCCTTGTTAATTATCCCAATTCAGTGGTGTGAGGTGGTATCTCATTGTGGTTTTGATTTGTATTTCCCTGATGGCAAGTGATGCAGAGCATTTTTTCATGTTCATGTTGGCCATGTCAATGTCTTCCTCCTTGAGATTTCTCTTCACGACTTTTGCCCATTTCATGATTGGATTCTTTGTCTCTTTGGTGTTGATTTTAAGAAGTTCTGTATAGATCTTTGAAACTGGCCATGTATCTGATACGTCATTTGCAAATATCTTCTCCCATTCTGCAGGTTGACTTTTAGTTTTGTTGACTGTATCTTTTGCTGTGCAAAAGCTTCTTATCTTGATGAAGTCCCAATAGTTCATTTTTGCTTTTGTTTCTTTTGCCTTCGTGGATAAATCTTGCAAGAATTTAGTGTGGCCGAGTTCAAAAAGGGTGTTGCCTGTGTTCTCCTCTAGGATTTTGATGGACTCTTGTCTCACATTTAGATCTTTCATCCATTTTGAGTTTATCTTTGTGTATGGTGAAAGGGAGTTGTCTAGTTTCATTCTTCTGAACATGGATGTCCATTATCCCTGCACCATTTATTGAAGAGACTGTCTTTCTTCCAATGGATAGTCTTTCCTCCTTTATTGAATATTAGTTGACCATGAAGTTCAGGGTCCACTTCTGGGTTCTCTATTCTGTTCCATTGAACTATTTGTCTGTTTTTGTGCCAGTACCACACTGTCTTGATGACCACAGCTTTGTAGTACACCCTGAAATCTGGCATTGTGATGCCCCCAGATATGGTTGTCTTTTTTAAAATTCCCCTTGCTATTCAGGGTCTTTTCTGATTCCATTCAAGACTTTTTTATGATAGTCACAGAGAGAGAGAGCGAGAGAGAGAGGCAGAGACACAGGCAGAGAGAGAAGCAGGCTCCATGCACCGGGAGCATGACATGGGATTAGAACCCGGGTCTCCAGGATTGTGCCTGGGCCAAAGTCAGGCGCCAAACTGCTGCACCACCCAGGGATCCCGATTCCACAGAAATCTTAACATAATTTGTTCTAACTCTCTGAAGAAAGTCCATGGTATTTTGATAGGGTTTGCATTAAACCTGTACATTGCCTTGGTAATATTGACATTTTCACAATGTTAATTCTGCCAATCCATGAGCATGGAATATTTTTCCATCTCTTTGTGTCTTCCTCAATTTCTTTCAGAAGTGTTCTATAGTTTTTAGGGTATAGATCCTTTACATCCTTGGTTAGGTTTATTCCTAGGTATCTTATGCTTTTGGGTGCAATTGTAAATGGGATTGACTCCTTCATTTCTCTTTCTTCAGTCTCATTGTTAGTGTATAGAAATGCCATTGATTTCTGGGCATTGATTTTGTATCCTGCAACGCTACCAGATTGCTGTATGAGTTCTAGCAATCTTGGGGTGGAGGCTTTTGGGTATTCTAGGTAGAGTAACATATCATCAGTAAAGAGGGAGAGTTTGACTTCTTCTTTGTCAATTTGAATAACCTGAATGTCTTTTTGTTGTCTGATTGCTGAGGCTAGGACTTCCTGTATTATGTTGAATAGCAGTGCTGAGAGTGTACATCCCTGTCTTGTTCCCGATCTTAGGGGAAAGGCTCTCAGTGCTTCCACTTTGAGAATGATATTTGCTGTGGGCTTTTCGTAGATGGCTTTTAAGATGTCGAGGAATATTCCCTCCATCCCTACGCTCTGAAGTGTTTTGATCAGGAATGGATGCTCTATTTTGTCAAATGCTTTCTCTGCATCTAATGGGAGGATCATATGGTTCTTGGTTTTTCTCTTGCTGATATGATGAATGACATTGATTGTTTTTTTTTAATTTTTATTTATTTGTGATAGTCACAGAGAGAGAGAGAGAGAATGAGGCAGAGACACAGGCGGAGGGAGAGGCAGGTTCCATGCACCGGGAGCCCGTTGTGGGATATGATCCCGGGTCTCCAGGATGGCGCCCTGGGCCAAAGGCAGGCGCCAAACCGCTGCGCCACCCAGAGATCCCTACATTGATTGTTTTACGAAAGTTGAACCAGCCTTGTGTCCCGGGGATAAGTCCTACTTGGTCATGGTGAATAATTTTCTTAATGTATTGTTGGATTCTATTGGCTAGTATCTTGTTGAGAATTTTTGCATCCATGTTCATCAGGGATATTGGTCTGTAATTCTTTTTGGTGGGGTCTTTGTCTGGTTTTGGAATTAATTTGATGCTGGCTTCATACAACGAATTGGGAAGTACTCAATCTCTTTCTATCTTTCCAAAAGCTTTAGTACGATAGGTATGGTTTCTTCTTTAAACGTTTGATAGAATTCCCCTGGGAAGCCATCTGGCCCTGGACTTTTGTGTTTTGGGAGGTTTTGGATGACTGCTTCAATATCCTCCCTGGTTATTGGCCTGTTCAGGTTTTCTTTTTCTTCCTGTTCCAGTTTTGGTAGTTTCTGGCTTTCCAGGAATGCGTCCATTTCTTCTAGATTACCTAATTTATTGGCGTATAGATGTTGATAATATGTTTTTAAAATCGTTTGTATTTCCTTGGTGTTGGTAGTGATCTCTCCTTTCTCATTCATGATTTTATTAATTTGAGTCTTCTCTATCTTCTTTTTAATCAGGTTGGCTAATGGTTTATCTATCTTATTAATTCGTTCAAAGAACCAACTCCTCGTTCCGTTGATCTGTTCCACAGTTCTTCTGGTCTCAATTTCCTTGAGTTTTGCTCGAATTTTAATTAACTCTATTCTTCTGTTGGGTGTAGTATCTAGCTGCTGTTTTTTTCTCTAGCTCCTTTATGTGTAAGGTTAGCTTTTGTATTTGAGTAGTTTCCTGTTTTTGAATGGATGCTTGTATTGTGATGTATTTCCCCCTTAGGACTGCTTTTGCTGATCCCAAAGATTTGAAGTTTTGTATGTTCATTCTCATTAGTTTCCATGAATCTTTTTAATTCTTCCTTAATTTCCTGGTTGACCCTTTCGTCTTTTAGCAGGATGATCCTTCACCTCCACGTGTTTGAGGTCTTTTCAAATTTCTTGTTGTGATTTAGTTCTAATTTCAAGGCATTATGCTCTGAGAATATGCAGGGGACGATCCCAGTTCTTTTGTATTGGTTCAGACCCTACTTGTTACCCCGTATGTGGTCTATTCTGGAGAAAGTTCCATGTGCACTTGAGAAGAATGTGTATTCAGTTGAGTTTGATGTAAAGTTCTCTAGATTTCTGTGAAATCCATCTGGTCCAGTGTATCATTTAATGCTCTCTTTTATTTGGAGATGTTGTTCTTAGAAGACATATCGAGGGTAGAAAGAGCTAGATTGAAGTCACCAAGTATAAGTGTATTATTATCAAAGTTTTCTTTACTTTGGTTATTAATTGGTTTAAATATTTGGGAGCTCCCACATTCTGGGCATATATTGAGGATTGTTAAGTCCTCTTGTTGGATAGATCCCTTAAGTATGATTATTGTCCCTCTTCATCTCTCACTACAGTCTTCGGGGTAAATTTTAGTTTATCTGATATAAGGATGGCTACCCCTGCTTTCTTTTGAGGACCATTTGAATGGTAAATTGTTCTCCAAACTTTTATTTTCAGGCTGTAGGTGTCCTTCTCTCTAAAATGAGTCCCTTGTAGACAGCAAATACATGGGTCCTGCGTTTTTATCCAGTCTGAAACCCTGCACATTTTGATGGCGTCATTAATCCCGTTCACATTCAGAGTTACTATCCACAGATATGAGTTTAGTGTCATCATGATATCAATTCAGTCCTTGTTTTTGTGGATTGTTCCACTGAACTTCTTCTTAAAGGGGAATTTTAAGAGTCCCCCTTAAAATTCCCTGCAGAGCTGCTTTGGAGGTCACATATTCTTTCAGTTCCTGCCTGTCTTGGAAGCTCTTTATCTCTCCTTCCATTTGGAATGAGAGCCTTGTTGGATAAATTATTCTTGGTGGCATGTTCTTCTCATGGAGGACCCTGAATATATCTTGCCAGCCCTTTCTGGCCTGCCAGGTCGCTGTGGATAGGTCTGTTCTTACCCTAATGCTCCTCCCCATAAAGGTCAGGATTTTCTTGTCTCTTGCTGCTTTAAGGATCTTCTCTTTATCTTTGGAATTTGCAAGCTTCACTATTAAATGTCGAGGTGTTAGACGGTTTTTATTGAATTTAGGGGGGGATCTCTCTATTTCCTGGATCTGAATGCCTGTTTCCATTCCCAGATTAGGAATGTTTTCAGCTATGATTTGTTCAAATACTTATTCTGGCCCTCTGTCCATTTTGGCGCCCTCGGGATCCCCAAATACACATAGGTTTTTCTTCCTCAGGCTGTTGTTTATTTCCTTAATCTGTCTTCCTGGTCTTTTAATTGTCTGTCTCTTTTTTCCTCAGTTTCCCTCTTTGCCATCAACTTGTCTTCTATGTCACTCACTCGTTCTTCCACCTCGTTAACCCTCGTCGTTAGGACTTCTAGTTTTGATTGCATCTCATTCAATTGATTTTTACTTTCTGCCTGATTGGATCTAAATTCTGCAGTCATGATGTCTCTTGAGTCCTTTATGCTTTTTTCTAGAGCCACCAGTAGCCGTATAATAGTGCTTCTGAATTGTCTTTCTGATATTGAATTGTAATCCAGATTTTATAACTGTGGGAGAGAGGACTTTTTCTGATTCTTTCTTTTGAGGTGAGGTTTTCCTTCTAGTCATTTTTTTCAGTGCAGAGTGGCCAAAGCAAATTGTATTGGGGAAAGGAGAAAAAGAGAGGAGAGAAAGAAGCAAAGAAAAGAGAAAAAGAAAAAAGAACAAAGGAACAAAGAAGGAAAAAAGAGAATAAACGAGAAAGGAAAAGAAAGAAAGGGGGGAAAAGGGTGGGGGAAGCAATCAGAAATGAAAAAAAACCTGGGGGAATATCTTCTGATTCTGTATACCTTAAGTCCCTTGACTTCCCCTGGAACTTGTCCGTCTAGCTGGTCTTCTGGGGGAGGGGCCTGTTGTGCTGATTTTCAGGTGTTAGCAGTTGGAGGAGCTGCTCTGTCCCCTGCCTGGTGCGGGCTCAGTGGGGGTAGTTTACCCCGTGAGGCTCCAGGAGGAACAACCCCAGTGGCAGCGGCCAGCTCTGGAAACCTGTATTCAGCCCCCGCAGTAACTCGGGAGCTGTCCATCTGCAGGGCCTGGAGGCTCTGGGGCGGGGCTGCTAATCTGCTCAGCTCTAGGCAGGAATGTCCTTGCTGTCCTGGACCCTCCAGGCCTCTGCCTGTCCCGGGGGAAGCCGAATCCTGTGCTGTATCCCGGCGCCTGTGCTCCGGGAGCTGCACTGTTGGATTCTCGCTCCCGGCCGCACTACCGCCTCACTGCAGAGCCACCGCCGGAGCCCCTCCAAGTTGCTCCCCAAGCCCCGCAGCCCCCTGCGCATGGAGCCTCTTCCTCTGCAGGAGGCGCCACTGCCAAGCTGCTCCCGTGGTCGTGCAAACCCCTCTGCGCAGAGCCACTGCCCGAGCCCCCAGAGCTGCTCCCGGGTCAATGCATGTGCCCTGTAGTCCTTAGGGAGCTTGGTGCACTCTCCTGGGAGTGCAGGTGTCAGTTCGTGTCCCACGGAGCACTAGGGCAACCCCGCCCTCCTGGGGTCCTGCTCTGACTCCTTGAAGGTGCCATGTCGCCCTGGAAGATTGGTGCATCTCCTCCTTCTCCCAGGACAGAGCTCTTCTGTCCTGTGGGCACTCGCCCTGGCTTAGCCGGGCTCCTCGCAGGGCCCCTCACCCTTGGATGCCTTTTGTTTCTTTATTTCTTTTTCCCGTCTTCCTACCTTGATAGAATCACGAACTTTTCTCACTGTAGCATTTGATCTGGTCTCTGTTTAAATCTCAGGCTGCATTCATAGATTTCAGGATGATTTGAAATTTATCTAGGTAATTTCATGGGGACAGGTGATTTGGGGACCCTACACTTCCGCCATCTTGCCCCGCCTCCTGTATGTTGCCTTTTAGCTTTGGTTGTTTCCTTCACTTTGCGGAAGCTTTTCAATTTGATGAAGTCCCAATAGTATTTTTGCTTTTGTTTCCCTCACCTCAGAGTCATATCTAGAAAGAACATCCAATGGCCAATGTCAAAGACGTTGCTGCCTATCTTTTCTTCTTTGTATGGTTTCAGGTCTCACATTTAGGTCTTTAATCCATTTTGAATTTATTTTTTATATATATGGTGTAAGAAAGTGGTCCAGTTTCATTCTTTTGCATGTGGCTGCCTGGTTTTCCCAACACCATTTTTCTTATCCTGGGGTCAGGGTTAGGGTTTGTTGAAGAGACTGTCTTGGTGCTTTGGATATTCCTTCCTGCCTTGTTGTCGATTAATGAATCATAGAGTTACAGGTTTGTATCTGTTTCAGCTTTCCATTCTGTTCTATTGATCTAAGCGTCTCCTGTTGGGAGATTCTTGATTGCTGATTCAATTTCTCTGCTGGTTATATGTTGGTTCAAGTATCTTATTTCTTCCTTTTTCATTTTTACTATGTTATATACTTCCTGGAATTGATCTTTTTCTTCCAGGTTCTTGGTTGCTGGCATATAATTTTTCATAATGTTCTCTTATAATTGTATTTCTCTAGTGTTGGTTGTTATTTCTCTTTTCTCATTTGTGATTTTATTTGGGTCCTTTCTCATCTTCTTATCTTTTTTCTTTTTTAAAGATTTTATCTATGTATTCATGAGAGACACAGAGAGGCAGAGGTATAGGGAGAGGGAAAATGAGGCTCCATGCGGGGTGCCTGATGTGGGACTTGATCCCCCAGGTCCCCGGGATCATGACCTGAGCCAAAGCAGATGCTCAACCACTGAAGCACCCAGGTGCCTTGCTGGTTCAATTCCTTTGCTAGTTATGGGTCTGTTCAATTTTCTATTTCTTCCTATTTCAGTTTTGCTCGTTTGCACATTTGTAGGGTTTTGTCCATTTCTTCCAGGTCTCCTAGTTTGTTAGCATATAATTTCATAGTATTCCCTTATCATTGTCTTATTTTCTGGTGTTGATTGTGATCTCTCTTCTCTCATTTGTGATTTTATTTATTTAGGTCATTTCTCTTTTCTCATTGATAAGGTTAGCTATGGCTTGATCCATTTTATTAATTATTTTGAAGAACCAGCTCTTAGTTTCCTTATTCCATTCTACTGTTTTGTTGTTTCTGTATTGTTTATTTCTGCTCTCATCTTTATTTTTTTCCCTTCTTCTGTAGGCTTTAGGCTTTGTTTGCTATTCCTTTTTCAGCTCCTTCAGGTGTAAGGTTAGGCTGTGTATTGGAGACTTCTTGTTTCTTGAAGTAGGCCTATATTGCTATATACTTCCCTCGGGACCTCCTTTGCTACATCCCAGAGGTTTGGAGAAACATGTTTTCATTTTCATTTGTTTTAAATTTCCTCTTTATTTCCTGGTTGCTCCATTCATTCTCTAGTAGGATGTTGATAATCTCCATGTATTTTCAGTCTGTCCAATTTTTTCTCTTACTGTCAACTTCGAGTTTCATAGCGTCGTGTTCCAAAAATGTACAGCGTGTGATATCAACCTTCTTGTACCTATTGTACCTGTGGAGGGCTGATTTGTGGGCCATGATATGATCTGTTCTGGCGAATGTCCCATGTGCAGTTGAAAGGAATGTGTATTCTGCTTTAGGAAGAAATGTTCAGACTATATCTGTTGAGTCCCTGTGGTCCAGTGTGTCAAGGCTATTGTTCCCCTGTGATTTTCTGCATAGATGATCGGTCCGTTGCCATAAGTGGGTGTTAAAATCCCCTGTCATTCTATTATTATCAGTGAGTTTCTCTATGATTGTTGTTAATTGGTTTCTATATTTAGGTACTCCCACGTTGGCAGCATATTTATTTGTTTGATCTTGATAGAGAGGTTTTTTAATTATGAAATAATGTGCTTCTTCATCTCTTCTTACAGTATTTGTTCTTGTTTGAAATTTAATTATTTTATTTATTTATTTATGAGAGATACACAGAGGAGCAGAGGAAGAAACATAGCAGAGTGAGAGGCAGACTCCCCAAAGGGAGGCCAATGTGGGACTCGATTCTGGGATCCCAGGATCACACCCTGAGCCGAAGGCAGATGCTCAACCACTGAGCCACCAGATGTCCCCCAGAATTTGGTTTCAAATCTCGTTTGTCTGGTATAAGTATGGGTCCTCCACCTTTCTTTTGATATCCATTAGTGTGATAGATGATTTTCCATCCCCTGACTTTCAATCTGTTGCTGTCTATAGGTTTAAGATGAGCATCCTTTAGGCAGCGTACAGATGGATGTTGTTTTTTAATAATAAGTTTATTTATCAGAGAGACAGAGAGAGAGAGAGACAGAAAATTATGCAGAGAGAGAAGCAGTCTCCCCACCAGGAGCCCAATATGGGACTGGATCCCAGACTCCAGGATCACACCCTAAGTCAAAGGCAGAGGCTCAACCCCTGAGCCACCCAGGCATCCCAGATCCTGTTTTTTAAGCTACTGTGATCCCCTATATCTTTTGATTGGAGCATTTAGGCTATCAGCATTCAGAGTGACTATTGAAAGATATGAACTTTGTGCCTTTGTGTTACCTGAAGAGTTTCTGGTGACGTTCTCTGGTCCTTTCTAGTCTTTGTTGCTTTTGGTTTCTTTTTTTCCCCCACTAAAAGGGTCCCTCTTAAAATTACTTACTGGACTGGTTAAGTGGTCATGAACTCCTTTATATGTTGCCTGTCTGGGAAAATCTTTATTTCTCCTGAATGATACCCTTGCTGAAGAAAGAATTCATATAAATTTGACTGCAATAAAAAGAAATTTAAAAACATAAAATAAATTCTTGCTAATATGATTGAGAAAATTGGCATTTAGGAGGAAAAACAGAAGCAGAAAGAGAGGAGGACAGATTTCACCATCCGTAGCCTTCACAGGGACCTGGTGTCCTTTCCTGGGATGGACCCCCCCTCCGGAGGTTGCTTCCTGCCCCTCTGCCCTCCTTGTTGGAACACAGCAGGCACAGCTCCGTGCCTCCAGCACCTCTGCAGTTGTGGCTTATAGCATTTTCCATGGATCCTATTGGGGACCACAGCGTTGTGTATGTAACCATCTGGCTGCTGTTTGACAACATTGGGGGATTCCAACTTTTGTTGGTTTTGAGGTGTGTGTGTGTCTATCACATGCAGCTATCACGTGCAGCTATCACATCCTCTGGCTGGGTCACCAAAACACCCCGAAATGGTTGACACAACATCATTTCTGGTGCTGGCACCAGGCGGTTAGCTGGCCTCTTCTGGCAGCGCCGGGGCTTGCTCATGCAGTGAATTTCAGCTGGAGGGTCAGCTGAGCTTGAAGTTCCAGCTCGGCCACATTCCCATGTCCAGTAATGGGTCTGGCTACCCCTGGAAGGCATGGGGGGCCGTCAGCTGTGTGTGTCTGGTGGCCCCCCTGCAGGGGCTAGTTGGCACCTAGGTGGTGCCCCCTCCTCCTCTCTGGGGGTCTCTCCACTCCCCGTGCACAGAGTTCTGGGAGACACAGAAACGGGCTGGCTGAGCATTTTTGCACAAGACTTTATTGACTTTCTACAGCAAATGGGCTCAGAGCCGTGGTTGTGTGCCTTCCCCAGGGGAGGGAGACCTTTCTGTCCTTTAAGGTGGGGCAAGAATCACACGGGGTGGGTGGGCGGGTGCTGGAGTCCCCCACCTGGGAGCATGTGTGGACTCCGGGTGGGGGCGTGTGTCCTGAGGTTTCAGCCTGAGTGACGGTACTGAGGACAGCATAGCTGACCTGGACCTGCAGCTCATGGGCTCCTGTGCTGGGTCCCCGCAGGGCAGCTGGACCCCAGCCTCAGGCCCTCTGGGGCCCCAGCACCTGGAGGAGCCTGCATCCCGGTGTGGGTGCTTTAGGGCTCACCAGCTTACCCCCTCTGCCCTCATTGGGGTGTCCCAGGATCCCCAGGGCTGCCCTAGATCAGCAACCTGGATCTGTGGGGCACGCCCAGGGGGCCACATCCAGCTTTGAGAGGGCTCGCTCAGCCCGGGGCCAGAATCCAGGGCTGGCCAGGGCCATGGGGACCTGATTCCATTAGTCTTGTGTTGGGACTGGTGGGGGCTCAAATCAACCCAGCCCCCACAGAGCCTGGGCCCAATCAGCCCAGGTACCTCTGGGTTAGGGGCTGGTGTCCTGTTCAGGGTGTCTGACCCTCCAAGAGGGACAGTGGGTGGAGGCAGGGCACAGTATGTCTTCTGCATCACTCACCTGCTCACACATTGTCAGGGGCTCCCTTCCTTCCCACTTCCCTGCAACCCCTGGGTACTCTATGGGACACCCGGGCTTCTGATGGGAGCAGAGTATCCAGAGAACCCAGGGGAGGCTGATCATGTCCCACAGGGGGCAGCTGCACCGGGTCCTTGCTCGGGGCCGATGGTGTGGTGGTGGAATGTGTGGGGGCATGGGTATGATGGTGGTGGACTTTGGGGGATGGTGTAGGGGGGATGAAGTTGGGGTATAGTGTGGCTGGTGATTGTGTGGGGCTGTGTGTGTGTGAGGGGGATGGTGTAGGGGCAATGCCATGGGGGATGATGATGTAGGGGGATGGTGTGTGTTTCGGGAGTGGGGGAATGGCGTGGGGCGCCGCCAGACACAGTGCATCCCATTTCTCTAAGATGCACACGGAGACATCTACAGATAAAGGCGACCCCATTCTGGGGTTTGCTGTGACACCTGCCCCTGGGGTCCCATGTCATGAGTGCAGGGCCCTGGCTGGACCAGGGGCATTATCTGGGGGTCATCATACTATGTATGTTTACAAATTGCAAATTGTCTCAAATTGAATTCATAGAATTTAGAAATATATAAAGTACTGAGGGTGGGGAGCAGTCTGACCTGTCCAAACCTCATCAGATTGATGTGTGTCCTCCTCCAGTCACAGCCATGCCCTTACACACCCCTTACTGCCCCCACGGCCCCCACCCCAGCCCCCTGCCTTTCAGGGGGCCGTCCCTCACCCCTTTAGGGTTCAGCTCACATGGAAATCCCTGGAGGCCCCATTCTCGTGGCCTCCTCATCCCTGAGACTCCGAGGGTGGGGGCACGGTGGTCATCCCCAACACGCTACCATGCAGCCGTGTTTTGTTGGCTGCTGTTCTTCCCCTGGGCTCCGAAGCCCCGTGTTCCCTACCCAGAAGCCCCTGGTCCTCCCCGGGACCTGATACTCCCTGGCCCCTAAGCCTGACCCTACCCTGTAGTAGTCTCAAAACATGACATGACAGCTGAACATCCTGCTGACGTCCAGGTCCCCCAACGTAATGTCCCTGGAGGAGACCAGGGCCTCCTCCTTCATTTCCTGCGGGAAAACCAGGGAGGAGGAGCTGGCATCAGGGATACAGATCCCGACCTGTCTGTCCTGGACAAGGTGCCCTGGGGCCACCATGAGAGTGTGTCCTGCCGAAAACTCTGTCCTTCCCCTGGGAGGCTGGGGACGGCGGGAGTGCCCACCGTGCCCATGGACGTGTGTGAGGGCCTGTGCCTAGCTGTTGTGGGGAGGTTACTGGGGGTCAGCCTGGGTGGGAGGGGACAGGGGGTCAGTCCAGGTGGGGAGGGGACATGAGGGTGTTGTGCCCAAGATTGCGAATCCGAGAAACCACTAAGGAGCCGACACCAATGCAAATGCACAAGGGTTGTTTTACAAACTCGAGCATGGGTCCAAGTATACCCCACACAGTGGAGCAGGGAGTTGGACCACGAGGACGGTTTTAGCTTAGTTTTAAGGGCTGGTCTCGGGGACCTCCAGAAGGGCTGGAACAATTCCTCAAGTTCTGTTTACATATTGATGTGGGGTTTTCAAGGGCATTGAGCTCTCTTCTCATTGTAATAGGGGCTTCCAGCCCTTGGCTTGGCTCAGTTTTTATTCTATTGTGGGGCTTTCTAAGACATTAAGCTGTAAACTTTTGTTTTTTTCTAGTAACTGAAGTAATGTAAATTTCACCTCTTCTTCACAGGGGCCTGGGATGGATGGACATGTGATAATGCTGAATTTAAATTGGAATGGCCATAATGTTCTCGGCCTCCTTGCATCCCGTCCCATCCTATCTAGCTCCTTCTCCCTTCTCAGGAGCTCCTAGGAGAGCAATTGAAAAATGACCTCAGCATGGCATCGGGTGTTGGGGGACAGGCCCAGGGATTTGGGATCAGGAAGACCAGGGGCGCAGGTGTCCTGGCTGTGCAGTGGGATTCCATGCTGCTGACTCTTATTCCCTAAGGCTATCTTGAAAACTGACTTTGTACATAGAAAAGTTCTCCTTTACCTTTAAAAGATGAGGAGCGAGTCAAAGTTTTTTTCTCTGCCCATCTGATTGCTCAGATTCCAATCTGAGATGTATTTCCTGTTAATAAGGATAATTTACTATCCGTGGTACTATGGTTAAAATATTCTGACACAAGTAATTCAGAGGGATGAGGGTTTCTCATCTCTTTCTTCACAGCTCAGTCACTCATCAGGAAATGCATCTTTATGGATTTGGAAAGAACTGAGAGACATTATTACCAATGGTCCTATTATTATGTGAAGGATTCTTCCATGAGATTCTTCCCCTATTTCAACTGACACTGAAACACTGTGAACTCTTTGGAAGACAAATGTCAAGGAAATAAATGTTATGCATTGCTAATTTTAAATGCACTTGCAATATGGTGTCTATTATAATACAAGTATTTTTATCTGATTTTTGCATTTATTATCCTTTCCTGCTTTTCAGGTTGAGGAGGCATTATACGTGTTCATAAGTGTTTTTCTTTCCTTCTGATATAAAATTCTTACTTTGTTCCCATCGAAGGAACTCTTTAAGAATAAGGCAAAAGTTAATTCAACTATTCTTAAAATGTCTTCACACTTGGAGCCTGATTCATTTAAGTCAATTTTCAAAATAAATCTTATTTATTAGAAAGAAAACAAAGATTTACAGGGAAATTGAGTAGACAGTACAGAGAATTCACATGCACTTGCTCTCAATTTCTCCAATTATTGATATCTTATATCAGGACGGTACAAATATTAGCTAATGAATCAATATTAAAATATTCGCAGTAACCAAAGACCATACATTATTCACATTTCCTTAGTTTTTGCTAAGTTACCATCCCTCATATCACCCTCCATTTCTCCTCATGTTTTCTTAGGTTCCTCTGCATTATGACAGTCTTTCAGCCTTTCCTTGTTGAACTGCAACCCTTTGAGAAGTAGAGTATTTTGTAAAGTTCCCTCAGTTGGGACATGTCTGTTTATCACATGATTGAACTGTTTTTGTGGATTATATACAGAGATATACTGCCATTTTTATTATATCATGTAGAGGATAGATACTATCAACATGATTTATCAGTCTTGGTATTGATCTGATTATCTTGCTGAGGTAGTGTTTGTCATCTTTCTCCATAGTAGTGATTATTTTTATTACTTTTATTATTATTGTTGTTATTGTTATTATCATTATTATTAAAATTTTTCATAATATATATTGTAGAAGGAAGTTACTATGTGTATTCCACACGTAAGATTGGTAAGCTATGCTCATCAACTTGAGGGTGGAATGTCTGCACAAATTGTTTGAAATTCTTCTACATGGGAGGTTTCTCCTCCTTCTGGGTTTGTTTGTTTGTTTCTTTTTCAAAGATGTTATTCATTTATATGAGAGAGAGAGGAGAGAAAAAGCATGAGCGAGAGGGGCAGAGGGAGAGGGAGAAGCAGGTTTCCTACTGAACACGGAGCATGCCTTGGGACCTGGATCATGATCTGACCCTAAGGCAGAAGCTTAACTGACTGAGCCACACAGGTGCCACCCTTTCTTTCTTTCTTTCTTTCTTTCTTTCTTTCTTTCTTTCTTTCTTTCTTTCTTTCTTTTTTTAATAATAAATTTACATTTTATTGGTGTTCAATTTGCCAACATACAGAATAACACCAAGTGCTCATCCTGTCAAGTGCCCCCCTCAGTGCCTGTCACTCATTCACACCCAACCCCGCCCTCCTCCCCTTCCATCACCCCTAGTTCTTTTCCCAGAGTTAGGAGTCGTTAGGTTCTGTCTTCCTTTTCTCTTATTTCCCACACATTTCTTCTCCCTTCCCTTATATTCCCTTTCACTATTATTTATATTCCCCAAGTGAATGAGAACATACAATGTTTGTCCTTCTCCGATTGACTTACGTCACTCAGCATAATACCTTCCAGTTCCATCCACGTTGAAGCAAATGGTAGGTATTTGTTGTTTCTAATGGCTGAGCAAGGCCCACATTTTCTCTCTCTCCTTCTTCTGAAACTCCTATGATATGAATGTTATTTTTTTAATAAGTGGCTGACTTCCTTAAGTCTGCCTCTGTGGTCCATAAACTTCCTTGTTTTTAAGGCTTCCACTTGGGACTGCATCTCAGTTATAGCATTTTTAACATTGGCCTGACTAGATTTTAGTTCTTTTATTTCTACAGTAAGGGATTCTCTAGTTTTCTTCTTTGTTTTTTTTTCCAGCCCAGCTGCTATCTTTATAATCATTGTTTTAAACTGTAGTTAGACATCATATATGTGTATTGATGGACTTCCTGGCTGTGAGTAGAACCTCATGTTATTTTATGGAGGTGAATTTCTTAATCTCATTGTTTTTTCCAGAAAAGAAAGAGGGAAGAAAAAGAAAAACCAAGAAAAACAATAACAACTGCCCTCCAAAAAACAAAAACAAAAACAAAACACCAGATTATTTTGGCCTGCTTGTTAAAAGATTCTAAATCCCAAAATATGAAACACAATTAAAGAACCATGAAAGTAAAAATGAGAAATATATAAGGTACATACATAAAAATTAAAATAAGGCAATTAATAAAATAGAATCAAAGACAATAAATGAAAATAAAGCACAAAGTACAAAGGAAACTAGACCCTACTTTCCAGGCAGAGCTGAAGCTCTGCAGCCTCTGGGGTCCAAAAAATTGGTGGCAGCGAGTGGTCTGTGTGGGGTCTGGGGATGGGCCATGGCGTTGATTGTCAGGTGCACATCTGCCTGGGAAATGGACCTGTGGTGTCAGAGGCGGGGTGGGCGTCAGCGCCTCTGGGCTCCAGCGGGTAGCGCTGTGCTGCTCCTTGAGACAGGGCGCAGATGGGCATGATGTGAGTGGGGACACTGGGTCCTCTGGCTTTGGGCTGATCATCCCGCCCCCCAGTTTGCAGCCCCTCCACAGAAGAGCCCCAAAGACCCGGGTCTCCGCCGCTTCTCTCAGAACCCTGCTTCCACTCTGCCCACGTCTGAGCTGCTTTTGGTTTTGTTTTTTTATCTCAGACTGTTGTGCCCAAGACTGCGAATCCGAGAAACCACTGAGAAGCCGACACCAATGCAAACACACGAGGGTTTATTTACAAGCTCGAGCTTGTGTCCAAGTATACCCGACACAGCGGAGCAGGAACTTGGACCCCGAGGTGGGTTTTTGCTTCGTGTTAAGGGCTAGTCTCGGGGACCTCAAGAAGGGCTGGAGCAATTCCTCAATTCTGTTTACATTTTGATATGGGGCCTTCAAGGGCATTGAGCTCTGTTCTCATTCTAATAGGGGCTTCCTGCCCTTGGCCTGGGCTCAGTTTTGATTCTATTGTGGGGCTTTCTAGGACATTAAGCTGTAAACAGCAAAGGTTCCACACCTGGAAGGGGGACGTCACACTGTCCCTATATGCTGAAGACGCGGTACTAGAAACAGGAAACCTGAGAGCCTCCACCAAATCCTGTTAGAACTAAGGAGTGAGTTCAGTAAAGTCACGGGACGCAAACTGACCCTACAGAGCAGAGTAGCCTTGCTGTGTCCCGACAATGAGCACTCAGGAAGGAATGGAAGGACGTGACTCCCTTCTCAGGAGCATCACATTGACTAAATAATGAGACTGAACCTAAGGAGCACAAGACTTGTGCACTGAGCCATACCAGGCTCTGGGAGACCGTCCTAGGTTCATGGGGTGGGGGCCTCATCTTGTGAAAATGTCCGCAGTTCCTGAAGCCACCCTCAATTTCAATGTCAATCCTATGAAAATCATGCTGGCAGACCTTAGAAATAGGGAAAAGAAAACCATAACATCCATCCGCCCCCACAAATGACCCTGGACAGCAAATCAGTATTGGAGAAGCAGGACAGAGCGGGATGCAGCACTTTACTATTTCCCCTGTTATGCTCCCCCACTCCATCAACCCTCAGTTCATTTCCTATCGTTCAGAGTCTGTATTTCCTGCATCTGTTTTCATCTTATTTGTTTTTCCTTCCCTTCACAGTTGTTATCTGCTTTGCTTCTTTAATCCCACCTATGAATGACACCACACGGTCATTCTCTTTCCCGACTGACTTACTTCATTTAACATGATCCCTTTAGTTCTATCCACATCATTGCAAATGGCAAGATTTCCTTCTCTTTGATAGCTGAGTTCCATTCCTCTCTCTATGACCATCATCTATCTCCCATCCTCTTCATCCATCATCTGCCAGAGGGCACCGAGGCTCCTCCCACAGTGTGGCTACTGTGGACCCGGCTGCTGTGGACATTGGGGTGCAGGTGTCCCGAGTCTCACTGCATCTGTATCTTCGGAGTGAGCTCCAGGCCGTTCACCTGCTGATCGCAGGGCCGCTCTATTTGTAACTTCCTGAGGGACCTCCGCACTGTTTCCAGGGCGGCTGCACCAACCCGCGGTCCCACCCACAGTGGAAGAGGGTTGAGTGAGTTTTGCAGGATGTGGTAAATGTCTGGTCCACATTTCATTTTGCCTCCTGTGGGCTCTAATTCCTTGTCCTTAAGTATTTCTGGGGAAGCCGGGTGTTGGGCTCCATTTCAGTGAGATGGTTCCGAAGCTACCAGGCCCCAGCTGGAGCCTGAAAGGAGGCAGGTGCAGCCCATGGAGCACTCGCTGCCTCCTTCACAGCCTCCTGCAGTGCCTGAGTGTCCCGCACGGGCCGCCCAAGACCAGGCCCCTCCCATGGGGCGGGCATGTGCAGTAGGCCTCCTCTGCCTACCCTAACAGGAGCCAGCCTGTGCTGGTGAGGCCTGAGGAGGACGTGGGGACCCATCTATGCTGATGAGCTGCAGCCTCCTCAGGACCCACGGGGGAGTCTTCAGGGGGAAATTGGGCCACGTTCACTCTGACAGGAGCCCCGGTCACTCAGGACCCGCGATGAGGCTTCAGGAAGATGTGGGCCTGCATCCACGCTTAAAGGAGCCCCTGAGCAGCCTCAGGACCTGCGGGGAGGCTTCAGGAAGATATGGGCCCACATCCATGCTGACAGGAGCCCCTGAGCCACCTCAGGACCTGCGGGGAGGCTTCAGGAAGATGTAGCGCCGCGTCCACTCTGGCAGGAGCTCCCAGGCCCGTCAGGACATAAGTTGAGGCTTCTGGAAGCTGGGGGCCGCATTCATGGTTACAGGAACCCCGGCCTCCTCAGAACCCTCGGTGACACTTCGGGAGGACTTGGGGCCACATGGACACAACAGGAAGCTGACTTCCTCAGGACCCCCGGTGTAGACTTGTGGAAATGTGGGGATGAGTCCATGCGTTCAGAAGACCCCAGCCTTCTCAGGGCCTGTGGTGAGGCCTAAGAAAAATGTGGGTGCCGCATCCACACTGACAGGACTCTCCAGCCTCCTCAGGACCCACTGTGAAGGTTTGGGAAGATTTGGGGCCATATCCATGCTGACAGGAGCCCCCAGCCTCCACAGGTCTTATGGTAAGGCTTGAGGAAAATGTGGGGCGAGGTCATCCCTGACAGGAGCCCACAGCCTCCTCAGGACCCATGGTGAGTTTTCTCGAGGACGTGGGGCCATGTCCAGGCTGACAGGAGCCCCCGGACTCCTGAGGACCTGTTTGAGGCTTCCACAGAATGTGAGGCATAGTCCACAGTGACAGGAGACCCAGCGTCCTCAGGACCCACTGACTATGACTCAGGAACACGTGGGCCACGTCCACACTCAGAGGAGCCCGGCTTCCTCAGGACCCCCTGGAGGACTGTGGAGGAGCCGTTGGGGGCCACGTCACATCAGAAGGGATTCCTCAGAACCACAGGGTAAGTGAAAGGGTAGAATGAATGGTAGGGTCAGGGGAGTGGAGGAAGTTGGTGGTTAGACTTAGGTTAGATGTTAGGGGTTAGCGATTATGCTTATGGTTATGGATTGGAGGTTAGGTGAGGCATAAAGGTAATGGTCAGTAGTTAAGAGTTAGGATGGGGGTTAGGGTAAGGGACAGGATTTAGTGTTAGGGTTAGGGTTTAGGCTCTAGGGATTAGGGCAGGAGGTTAGGATTTGGGTTTAGGGTTATGGTTAGAGTTAGGGTTGGGCTTAGGTTTGCAGTGAGGGTTAGGGGTTAGGGTGTGAGTTAGCGTTAGTGTTTAGGGTGAGGGGTTAGGGTTATACTTAGGGCTAGGTTTAGGGTTGGGCGAGGGGTAGGGTTAGGTTAGGGGTTAGGGCTAGGGTTAGGGTTAGTGTTTGGTTAGGGGTTAGGGTCAGGTCAGGGTCAGGGTACGGTTTTGGAAGAGGGTTAGAGATACGGTCAGGGAGTGAGTTAGGGGTTTGTTTTAGGGTACAGGTTAGGGTACAGTTTGGGGTATGAGATAGGATTAGTATTAGAGCGTTATGGTTAGGGTATAGGTTAAGGTTAGGAATAGGATTTGAGTACATTAAGTTAAGTTTAGGTTTAGAGGTTAGGGTTAGGGTTAGATTTAAGGTAGGGGTCAGGGTTAAGGGTTTAGAATTGGTTTAGGAGTTAGGATGAGGGTTGGCAGGAAGGTTCAGTGAATGTGTTTCAGTCTTGGGGTTTGTGTTTGTTTTTCGATTAGTGATGGGTCTTAAGGGTTAGGTTAATATTAGGCTTAAGTGTAGGGTTAGGGTTATGTCTGTGTATGGTTAGAGTTTGGGTCTTGGCATGTGCCTGCACTGGGACTCCTAGCATCTTGGGCAGTTTAGTTTTATGCACTCTGTTTAGGTTTTGGGTTCAAAGATAGCCTGACTCCACCAAGTCAGTGGCCTCCCCAGAGAATCAAAAATCCAGGCTTCTACTGGGGTGAGAATAGGCCTGGCAGGCTTCTCCTGAGCTGAGTTAAGGAGGGGATTTGTGGTTCTAAATACTCTCTATTTGGATTTTCAGTTGCCATTCTGATTTTATCTCTAGTGCGCACATGTTTCATCAATACTACCAATTATTATTTTAAAGTTTTACTTGAATTCCTGTTTGTAAACACAGTATGATATAGTTTCAGGTTTACCACATAATGATTCAACCCATGGATACAATGCCTGGTACTGGTCAGAGGTGACCTCCACAATCCCCATCCCCTGATTCCCCATCCCCCCACCTTCCCTTGGTATTTATTAGTTTATTCTCTGTGGTTAAGAGTGTGTATCTCGGTTTGCTTCTCTCATCCCCCCCTCCGACCCTTTGCCAGTTTGTTTGGTTTCTTAAAATTCACATGTGAATGCAATTGTATGGTATTTGGTATCTGTCTTTCTCTGACTGAGTTTATTTAGCATAAGTCCTTTCCACTTCTCCTACGTCATTGTAAATGACTTCATTTCATCCCTTCTGATGACCCAGTGATGTCGCAGTGGGTATATTTACCACATCATCTCTGCTCATTCATCTGTCGATGGACATCTGGGCTGTATCCACAGATTGGCTGTTGCTGATAACGCTGCTAGAAACACTGGGTGAGTGTCCCTCTTCGAATCTACTAAACTACTTCTGTATCCTCAGGGTAAATACCTAGCTGTGCAATTTTGGAATTGGAGGGTATCTCTATTTTTAACTTCTTTATTCAAAATTTCTTATGATAGTCACAGAGAGAGAGGCAGAGGCACAGGCAGAGGGAGAAGGAGGCTCCATGCACCGGGATCCCTACGTGGCATTCGATCCCTTTTCTCCAAGTTCGCACCCTGGGCCAAAGGCAGGCACCAAACCACTGCACCACTCAGGGATCCAATATTTTTAAAATTCCGAGGACCCTCCACACTGTTTTCCACAGTGGCTGTACATTTTTGCATGCCCACCAGGAGTGTAAGGCGGTTCCCCCCTTCTCCATAGCCTCAGCAACACCTGTTGTTTCTTGTGTTGTTAATTTTAGCCATTCTGACAGCTATCAGGTGACATCTCATTGTGGTTTTGGTTTGCATTTCCCTGAGGATGGGTGATGCTGAGTGTCTTTCCATGTGTCTGGTGGCCATCTGGCTGTCTTGTTAGAGACAAAGTCCATTCATGTCTTCTGACCATCTGCAGTTGGATAATTTGTGTTTAGGATGCTGAGATTTATATTTGCTTTATGTATTTTGGTTACTAAATCTTTATTGGATGTGTTGTTTACAAATATCTCCTCTCATTTTGTATGTTGTCTTTTAGGTTTGGTTGTTTCCTTCACTTTGCAGAAGCTTTTTAATTTGATGAAGTCCCAATAGTATTTTTGCTTTTGTTTCCCTCAACTCAGAGGCATATCTAGAAAGAAGATCCAATGGCCAAGATCAAAGACGTTGCTGCCTGTATTTTCTTCTTTGCATGGTTTCAGGTCTCACATTTAGGTCTTTCATCCATTTTGAATTCGTTTTTTATATATATGGTGTAAGAAAGTGGTTTAGTTTCATTCTTCTGCATGTGGCTGCCTGGTTTTCCCAACACCATTTGTTCTTATCCTGGGGTCAGGGTTAGGGTTTGTTGAAGAGACTGTCTTGGTGCTTTGGATATTCCTTCCTGCCTTGTTGTCGATTAATGGACCATAGAGTTACAGGTTTGTATCTTGTTTCGGCTTTCCATTCTGTTCTATTGATCTAAGCGTCTCCTGTTGGGAGATCCTTGAGTGCTGATTCAATTTCGTTGCTGGTTATCTGTCTGTTCAAGTTTCTTATTTCTTCCTTTATCATTTTTGCTATGTTATATATTTCCAGGAATTGATCTATTTCTTCCAGGTTCTAGGTTGCTGGCATATAATTTTTCATAATGTTCTCTTAAAAACGTTTGTATTTCTCTAGTGTTGGTTGTTATTTCTCTTTTTTCATTTCTGACTTTATTTGGGTCATTTCTCATCTTTTTATATTTTTTCTTAAGATTTTATCTATGTATTCAGGAGAGGCACAGAGAGGCAGAGGTATAGGCAGAAGGAAAATGAGGCTCCATGCGGGGAGCCTGATGTGTGACTTGATTCCCCAGGACCCCGGGATTATGACCTGAGCCAAAGCAGATGCTCAACCACTGAGGCACCCAGGTGCCTTGCTGATTCAATTCCTTTGCTAGTTATGGGTCTGTTCACATTTTCTATTTCTTCCTATTTCAGTTTTACTCACTTGCACATTTCTAGGCATTTGTCCATTTCCTCCAGGTCTCCCAGTATGTTAGCACATAAGCTTTCATAGTATTCCCTTATAATTGTCTTATTTTTCTGGTGTTGATTGTGATCTCTCTTCTCTAATTTGTGGTTTTATTTATTTAGGTCTTTTCTTTTTCTTGTTGATAAGGGTGGCTAGGGCTTGATCCATTTTCTTAATTATTTTGAAGAACCGTCCCTTTGTTTCGTTATTTCACTCTACTGCTTTGTTGTTTCTGTATTGTTTATTTCTGCTCTCATCTTTATTTTTCCCTCTTCTATAGCCTTTAGGCATGTTTGCTATTCTTTTTCCAGCTCCTTAAGGTATAGGGTTAGGCTGTGTATTGGAGACTTCTTTTTTCTTGAGGTAGGCCTGTATTGCTCTGTACTTCCCTCTTAGGACTGCCTTTGATATATCCCAGAGGTTTGGAGAAACATGTTTTCATTTTCATTTGTTTTAAATTTCCTCTTTAATTTCCTGGTTGCTCCATTCGTTATCTAGTAGGATGTGCATAATCTCCAAGTATTTTTGGTCTGTCCAAATTTTTTCTTACTGTCGACTTCGAATTTCATAGCGTCGTGGTCCAACAATGTACAGGGTGTGATATCAACCTTCTTGTACCTCTTGTACCTGTTGAAGGCTGATTTGTGGGCCATGATATGATCTGTTCTGGAGAATGTCCCATGTGCACTTGAAAGGAATGTGTATTCTGCTTTAGGTTGAAACGTTCAGAGTATATATGTTGAGTCCCTGTTGTCCAGTGTGTCAAGGCTATTTTTCCCTTGTTGATTTTCTGTATAGACGTTCAGTCCATTGGCATAAGTGGTTGTTAAAATCCCCTGTCATTGTATTATTATCAGTGAGTTTCTGTACGTTTGTTGTTAATTGGTTTCTATATTTAGGTACTTCCATGTTGGAAGCATAAATATTTAGTTGTTTGATCTTGATAGAGAGTCTTATTAATTATGAAATAATGCCCTTCTTCATTGCTTTTACAGTATTTGTTCTTTCTTTATTGAAATGTAAATATTTTATTTATTTATTCATGAGAGATACACAGAGAAGCAGAGGCAGAAATATAGGCAGAAGGAGAGGCAGGCTCCCAAAAGGGAGGCCGATGTGGGACTCGATCCTGGTATCCTAGGATCACTCCCTGATCCGAAGGCAGATGCTCAACCACTGAGCCACCAGGTGTACCCCAGGGTTTGTTTTCAAATCTAGTTAGTCTGATATAAGAATGGGTCCTCCAGCTTTCTTTTGATATCCATTACCTTTATAGATGGTTTTCCATCCCCTGACTTTCAATCTCCCGGTGTCTATAGGTCTAAGGTGAGCATCTTGTAGGCAGCATACAGATGGATCTTGTTTTTTTAATAACAATTTTATTTATGAACGAGTGAGAGAGAGAGAGAGATGTAGAAAATTAGGCAGAGAGAGAAGCATGCTCCCCACCAGGAGCCCAATATGGGACTGGATCCCAGACTCCAGGATCACACCCTGAGTCAAAGGCAGAGACTCAACCCCTGAGCCACCCAGGCATCCCGGATCCTATTTTTTAAGCTACTCTGATACCCTATATCTTTTGTTTGGAGCATTTAGTCTATCAGCATTCAGTGTGATTATTGAAAGATATGAACTTATTGCCTTTGTGTTACTGGTAGAGTTGGTGTTTCCGGTGACGTTCTCTGGTCCTTTCTAGTCTTTGTTGCTTTTGGTCCCTTTTTTTGCCCACTAGAACAGTCCCTCTTTAATTCCTTACTGGACTGGTTAAGTGGTCATGAACTTCTTCATATTTTGCCTGTCTGGAACAATCTTTCTCTCTCCTTCTATCCTGAATGACACCCTTGCTGAAGCAAGAATTCATACAAATTGGACTCCAATAAAAAGAAATTTAAAGACATAAAATAAAGTTTTGTTCTTATGATTGAGGAAAATGGAATTTAGGAGGAAAACCAGAGGCTGAAAGAGAGGAGGACAGATTTCACCCTCCGTAGCCTTCACAGGGACCTGGTATCCTTTCCTAGGAGGGCCCCCCGCCCCCCGTCGGATGCTTCCTGACCCTCTGATCTCCTTGTTGGAACCCAGCGGGCACATCTCCGTACTTCCGGCACCTCTGCAGTCGTGGTCTATACCACCTTCCATGTATCCTATTGGGGACCACAGCGTCGGGTATGGAATCATCCAGCTGCTGTTTGACAACACTGGGGGGATTCTGACTATTGTTGGTTTTGGGGGGTGTGTGTGTCTATCACATGCAGCTATCATGTGCAGCTATCGGATTCTCTGGCTGGGTCACCCAATTGCCAAAATGGTTGGCACAACATCATTTCTGGTGCTGGAGCTGGGTGGCTAGCTGGGCATTCCTGGCCAACCCGGTGCTTGTTCATGCAGTGATTTTCCACTGGAGGGGCAGCTGAGCGGGAGGTTCAGCTCGGCAACATTCTCATGTATGGCAGTGAGGCCTGCCGATCACCGGCTGCTTCTCTTCTCCCCGATGCCAATCCAGCAGGGAGCCAGACCTAGGGGACACCCTGGGGGGAGCTCCTGAGGCCCTGGGTGCACATGGCAGGGAGCCCAGGTGCAGCCTGTGTGTGGGAGTTGGGGTGGGGACAGGGCTGGGGTTCCTCGGTCTGCTGTGCTGCCTGGCCTTCAGGACGATCCCCATGCTCACCCAGCCCCTACTCACTCGGGCAAGGAGGGTGCCCTCCACACTCTGGTGTGAGAGATTCCGCACTACAAGTTGTGCATGCTAGTCCATCTGGTGAGGGTGGCCCAGGTGCGTGAGCTACAAGTGTGGGACCCAGGAAATTTAACAAAAATCCCCTACCCCTGGGCAAGCAGAGCAGGACTGATTCCATTTTGTGCTACACCCGCCACTTCCAGGATGACCCCCACATGACCTGTTTATGGCTTAAGGCGCTGCCCCACCCAAGGCAGGCCGCTGGGCACACCCTAATCAGTAATCGGCTCATAACAATGTAACCCTGCTTTGTGCCCGCCAAAACTGCGCGCCAATTCTGACCAAAGTAATAGGCCAGCTCAAGTGGATACTATAGGGTAAGGTGTAATTTAATCAGCCACCTGCTTGTAAACAGACATGACTGTGCAACTTTCTGTGTATCCCATGGGCCACTGGCCCCTATAAAGCTGCTATGCCTCTTAGTCTCGTGGTCTAAGTCCCTTCTCCGCTGTGTCGGGTGCACTTGGAACCAAGCTCCAGCTTGTAGAGAAACTCTTGGGAGTTTGCATTGGTGTCAGCTCCTCGGTGGTTTCTCGGATTCATAATCTTGGGCACAACACAAGGGCCTGCTGTCCTGACATCCCTTCTAGGGCCATGCTAACCACCCCGCAGGCCCTCTCTACCCCAAGGACACAGGCACGGGGATGATGGGTGGAGGAAGGCCCTGGAACACGGCCAGCCCTGGCCCCCTGGACAGAGGGAGCACAGACCTCCGGGTGGCTTTGCACAGACCCTGGTGACCTGAGGCTTCCTGGCTGTCACTCTGTCCCAGCCCCTCTTGGCCTGCGGGGCACAGCCTGAGTCCCAGTAAATCTGTCAGGTCCTGACCCTGGCGTCTAGCTGTCCCTTCAAGGCACATGGGAACGTCAGCTGGGTGTGCATGGCGGCACCCCTGCAGGGGCTGGTGAAGCCTGGTTTTTGCCCCCTCCTCCTCTCTGGGGGTCTCTCCAAGCCCCGTGCACAGTGTTCTGGGAGACACAGAAACGGGCTGGCTGTGCATTTTCCCACCACAACACTTTATTGACATTCTACAGCATATGGACTCAGAGCCGAGGGTGTGCGCCTTCCCCTGGGGAGGGAGACCTTTCTGTCCTTTAGGAGAGGGTGGGATCCCTGGGTGACACAGCGGTTTGGCACCTGCCTTTGGCCCAGGGCGTGATCCTGGAGACCCAGGATCGAATCCCACGTCGGGCTCCCGGTGCATGGAGCCTGCTTCTCCCTCTGCCTGTGTCTCTGCCTCTCTCTCTCTCTCTGTGTGACTATCATAAATAAATAAAAATTAAAAAAAAAGGAGAGGGCAAGAATGACACGGGTTGGGGGGCAGGTACTGAATCCCCCACCTGGGAGCATGTGTGGAATCCGGGTGGGGGCGTGTGTCCTGAGGTTTCAGCCTGAGAGACGGTTCTGAGGACAGCAGAGCTGACCTGGACCTGCAGCTCATGGGCTCCTGCGCTGGGTACCTGCAGGGCAGCTGGACCCCGGCCTCGGGCTCCCTGGGGCCCCAGCACCTGGAGCAGCCTGCCTCCTGGTGTTGGTACGGGTGGGGCCCACCGGCCTACCACTACTCTCCCCACCCTTGGGTGTCCCAGGATCCACAGGGCGCCCTAGGTCAGTGACCTGGATCGGTGGGGTACGCCCAGGACCCAAAAGGCCATATCCAGCTGTGAGAGGGCTCGCTCAGCCCGGGGCCAGAATCCAGGGCTGGACAGGGCCATGGCAGGCTGGATCCCATTAGTCTTTGTGTTGGGCCTGGCAGGGGGGCTCAAATCAACTCAGCCCCCACAGAGCCCGGGGCCAGGTCAGCCCAGGTTCCTATGGGTTAGGGGCTGGTGTCCTCTGCAGTGTGTGCCCCCCTCCAGGAGGGACAGTGGGCAGAGGCAGGGCACGGTGCATCCTCTGCACCATTCACCTGCACCCACCCTGTCAGAGGCTCCCTGTCTTTCCTCCTCCCTGCAATCCCTGGGTACTCTATGGGACACCCGGGCTTCTGATGGGATCAGGGTATGCAGAGAAACCCAGGGAGGCTTAGCATGTCCCACAGGGGGTACCTGCACTGGGTCCTTGCTGGGGGTAAATGGTGTGTGGGTGCATGGTGTGGGGGCAGGGGTATGATTGTGGTGGAGTGTGGGGGATGGTGTAGTGGGGATGGTGTTGGGGTATAGTTGGGTGGGGATCATATGGGGCTGTGTGGGTGTGAGGGGGATGGCGTAGTTGGGATGCCATTGGGGATGATGATGTAGGGGGATGATGTGGGAGTGGGGAATGAGGGGGATGTACTGGGGGGCCTGCAAACACAGGGTATCTCCTTCCCCTAAGATGCACAAGGAGACCCTACAGTTAAATGCGACCCCAGTCTGGGGTTTGTTGTGACACCTGCCCCTGGGGCGCGGTGTGGTCAGTGCAGGGCCCTGGCTGGACCGGGGACATTATCTGGGGGTCATCATAATATGTATGTTTTCAAATTGCAAATTGTCTCAAATTAAATGCATAGAATTTAGAAATATATAAAGCACCGAGAGTGGGTGTCACTCTGACCCGTCCAACCCTCTTGGGATCGATGTGTGTCCTGCTCCAGCCATGGCCATGCCCCCTGGCCCCCAGGTCTGGTTCCTGCCCCCCACATCCCCCACCCCATCCCCTGCTTCTCAGGGGGCCGTTCCTCTCCCCTTTGGTGTTCAGCTCCCATGGCAACCCCTGGAGGACCCATCCTAGTGGCCTCCTCATCCCTGAGGCCCAGAGGGGTGGGCACGGGGGTCATCCCAATCACCCTACCATGGAGTGGTGTGTTGTTGGCTGCTGTTGCTCCCCCTGGCCTCAGAGGCCCCGTTTTCCCTACCCAGAAGCCCCCGGGGCCCCAAAGTCCCCTGGCCCAGCAGCCTCACCCAACCCCTAGCAGTCCTAAAACATGATGTGGCTGCTGAACGTCCTTTTGATGTCCAGGTCTACCTGCGTGATGTCCTAGGAGGAGACCAGGGCCTTCTCCTTCATTTCCTGTGGGAAAACCGGGGAGGAGGAGCAGGCGTCAAGGACACAGAACCCGACCTGTCACGAGCTGCCGTGCTGAGCAGGGAACCCTGTGGTCACAATGGGAGTGTGTCCTGAGGAAACCTCCTTCCTTCCTCTGGGAGGCCAGGGATGGCGGGATTGCCCACGGTGCCCGTGAGACCTGTGTGACGGCCAGTGCCCAGCTGTTGTGGGCGGGGAGGTGACTGACTGTCAGCCTGGGGGGAGGGGATAGGGGTTCAGCCCAGGTGGGAGGGCACATGGGGGTATTGTGCCCAAGATTGCGAATCCGAGAAACCACTAAGGAGCTGACACCGATGCAAACACACAAGGGTTGATTTCCAAACTCGAGCTTGCGTCCAAGTACACCCAACACAGTGGAGCAGGGACTTGGACCCGGAGGTGGGTTTTAGCTGAGTTTTAAGGGCTGGTCTCAGGGACCTCCAGAAGGGCTGGAGCAATTCCTCAAGTTCTGTTTACATTTTGATATGGTGCCTTAAAGGGCATTGAGCTCTGTTCTCATTCTAATTGGGGCTTCCTGCCCTTTGCCTGGGCTCAGTTTTGATTCTATTGTGGGGCTTTCTAGGACACGAAGCTGTAAACTTTTGTTTTTATCCTGTAACTGAAGTATTGTAAATTTCAGCTCTTCTTCACAGAGGCCTGGGATAGCTGGGCATGTGCTAATGCTGAATTTAAATTGGAATGGCCTTAATTTTCTCGGCCTCCATGTGTCCTGTCCCATCCTATCTAGCTCCTTCCCCCTTCCCAAGAGCTCCTAAGAGAGCAATTGCAAATGACCTCAGCATGGCATCCTGTGTTGGGCAACAGGCTCAGTGATTGGGATCAGGAAGACGTGGAGCGTGGGCGTCCCAGCTGTGCAGCGGGATTCCATGCTGCAGACTCTTATTCCCTAAGGCTATCTTGACAACTGACTTTGTACATAGAAAAGCTCTCCTTTGTCTTTAAAAGATGAGGAGCTAGTCAAAGCGTTTTTTCTCTGCCCATCTGATTGCTCAGATTCCAATCTGAGACATATTTCCTGTTAATAAGGATAATTTACCACTATCCGTAGTACTATGGTTAAAATATTCTGACACAAGTAGTTCAGAGGGATGAGGGTTTCTCATCTCTTTCTTCACAGTTCAGTCACTCATCAGGAAATGCATCTTTCTGGATTTGGAAAAAAGCTAGAGACATTATTACCAATGGTCCTATTATTATGTGAAGGATTCCTCCCTGAGATTCTTCCCCTGTTTCAACTGACACTGAAACACTGTGAACTCTTTGGAAGACAAATGCAAGGAAATAAATGTTATGTATTGTTAATGTTAAATGCACTTGCAATATGGTGTCTATTATACTAGAAGTATTTTTATCTGATTTTTGTTATTTATTATCCATTCCTGCTTTTCAGGATGAGGAGGCATTATACGTGTTCATAAGTGTTTTTCTTTCCTTCTGATCTAAAATTCTTACTTTGTTTCCATCAAAGGAACTCTTTCAGAATAAGGCAAAAGTTAATTCAACTATTCTTAAAATGTCTTCACACTTGGAGCCTGATTCATTTAAGTCAATTTTCAAAATAAATCTTATTTATTAGAAAAAAAACAAAGATTTATACGGAAATTGAGAAGATAGTACAGTGCATTCACATTTACTTGCACTCAATTTCTCCAATTATTGATATATTAGTATGGTACAAATATTAGCTAATGAATCAATATTAAAATATTCGCATTAACCAAAGACCATATTTTATTCAGATTTCCTTAGTTTTTGCTAAGTTACCATCCCTCATATCACATTCATATCACATTCCATTTGTCCTCATGTTTCTTAGGCTCCTCTGGATTGTGAGAGTCTTTCAGCCTTTCCTTTTGTTCTTGAACTGGAACACTTTGTGAAGTAGAGTATTTTGTAAAATTTCTCTCAGTTGGGACATATCTGTCATTCATCTCATGATTGAACTGTTTTTGTAGATTATATACAGAGATATACTGCCATTTTCATTATATCATATAAAGGATAGATACTATCAACATGATTTATCAGTCTTGGTATCGATCTGATCATCTTGCTGAGGTAGTGTTTGTCAGCTTTCTCCATAGTAAACTGATCCTTTATTATTATTATTAATTATTATTATTATATTATCAATATTATTTTAAGTTTTTAATATTATATTTTGTAGAAGAAATTTTCTATGTGTATTCCACACATAAGAGTGGGAAGCTATGCTCATGAACTTGATGGTGGAAGGTCTGCACAAATTGTTTGAAATTCATCAACATGGGAGATTTCTCTTCGTTAGGGGTTTGTTTGTTTCTTTTTCAAAGATGTTATTTATTTATTTGAGAGAGAGAGGAGAGAAAAAGCATGAGCGAGAGGGGCAGAGGGAGAGGGAGAAGCTGGTTCCCTGCTGAACAGGGAGCCTGCCTTGGGACCTGGATCATGATCTGAGCCTAAGGCAGAAGCTTAACTAACTGAGCCACACAGGTGCCACTCTTTCTTTCTTTTTTCTTTCTTTTTCTTTCTTCTTTCTTTCTTTCTTTCTTTCTTTTTTTCTTTCCTTACTTTCTTTTTCTTAATAATTTTATTTTTTTATTGGTGTTCAATTTGCCAACATACAGAATAATACCCAGTGCTCATCCCATCACGTGCCCCCTTTAGTGCCCATCACCCATTCACCCCCACCGCCCGACCTCCTCCCCTTCCATCACCCCTAGTTCATTTCCCTGAGTTAGGAGTCTTTATGTTCAGTCTCCCTTTCTGATATTTCCCACACATTTCTTCTCCCTTCCCTTATATTCCCTTCACTATTATCTGTATTCCCCAAATGAATAACATACAATGTTTGTCCTTCTCCGATTGACTTACTTCACTCAGCATACCTTCCAGTTCCATCCACGTTGAAGCAAATGGTGGGTATTTGTCATTTCTAATGTCTGAGCAAGGCCCACCTTTTCTCTCTCTTTATCTTCTGAGTCTCCTATGGTATGATTGTTATTGTGTTAATAAGTGGCTGACTTCCCTACATCTGTCTCTGTGGTCCCTAACCTTTCTTTTTTTTAAGGCTTCCACTTGGGACTGCATCTCAGTTATAGCATTTTTAACATTGGCCTGACTAGATTTTAGTTCTTTTATTTCTACAGTAAAGGTTTCTCTAGTTTTCTTCTGTGCTTTTTTCCAACCCAGCTGGTATCTTTATAATCATTGTTTTAAACTGTAGTTAGACATCATATATGTGTATTGATGAACTTCCTGGCTGTGAGTAGACCTCCTGTTATTTTATGGAGGTGAATTTCTCCATCTCATTATATTTTCCAGAAAAGAAAGAAGGAAGAAAAAGAAAAACCAAGAAATACAATAACAACTGCTCCCCCCAAAAACAAACAAACAAACAAACAAACAAAAAAACCAACCAACAAACAAACAAAAACCAGATTATTTTGGCCTGCTTGTTAAAAGATTCTAAATCCCAAAATAGAAACAATTAAAGTGATCCCTGGGTGGCGCAGTGGTTTAGTGCCTGCCTTTGGCCCAGGGCATGATCCTATAGATTCTGGATCGAACCCCACGTCGGGCTCCCAGTGCATGGAGCCTGCTTCTCCCTCTGCCCATGTCTCTGCCTGCCTCTCTCTCTCTCTCTCTTTCTGTTTGTGACTATCATAAATAAATTGAAAAAAATTTAAAAAAAGAAACACAAAGTACTATGAAAGTAAAAATAAGAAATATATAAGGTACATACATAAAAATTAATATAAGGCAATTAATAAAAAGGAATAAAAAAATAGAAAAAAGAGCACAAAGTACAAAGGAATCTAGACCCTACTTTCCAGGCAGAGCTAAAGCTCTGCAGCCTCTGTGGTCCGACAACTTGGTGGCAGCGAATGCTCTGTGTGGGGTCTGGGGATGGGCCGTGGCGCTGATTGTCAGGTGCACATCTGCCTGGGAGGTGCACCTGCGGGTTCAGAGGCGGCGTGGGCGTCAGCGCATCTGGGCTCAGCGGGCAGTGCTGTGCTGCTCTTGAGACCCGGCCCTGATAGGCGGGATGTGGGTGGGGTCTCTGGGTCCTCTGGCTCTGGGGCAGAGCATCCCACCCCCCAGTCTGCTAGGGCCTCCACAGAAGAGCTGCCAAGTCTCCGGATCTCCGCCGTTTCTCTCAGAACCCTGCTTCCACTCTGCCTGCCTCCGAGCTTCTTTTGGTTTTGTTTTTTTATCTCAGACTGTTGTGCCCAAGATTGTGAATCCAAGAAACCACTGAGAAGCCGACACTGATGCAAACACACGAGAGTTTATTTACAAGCTCGAGCTTGTGTGCAAGTATACCTGACAGAGCGGAGCAGGGACTTGGACCCCGAGGTGGGTTTTAGCTTAGTTTTAAGGATTGGTCTTAGGGTACTCCCGACGGGCTGGAGCAATTCCTCAAGTTCTGTTTACATTTTGATATGGGGCCTTCAAGGGCATTGAGATCTGTTCTAATAGGGGCTTCCTGCCTTTGGCCTGGGCTCAGTTTTTATTCTATTGTGGGGCTTGCTGTGTCCTGACAATGAGCACTCAGGAAGGAAATGACGGACGTGACTCACTTCTCAGAAGCATCACAGAGAATAAAAAATGAGACTGAACCAAAGGAGCACAAGACTTGTGCACTGAGCCATACCAGGCTCTGGGAGGTCATCTGGGCTCATGGGTTGGAGCCTCATCTTGTGAAAATGTCCGCAGTTCCTGAAGCCACCCTCAGTTTCAATGTCATTCCTGTCAAGTCATGGTGGCAGATCCTATAAATAGGAAAAAAACCCATAACATCCATCCGCACCCAGAAATGACCCCGGACATCAAATCAGTATTGGAGAAGCAGGACAGAGCGGGACGCAGCAGTTTCCTATTTCAAACGATGTCACAGAGACAAAGGATATAGCAGTGTTGTCCTCGAAACCCCGCCTGGCTCCATCGGTTAAGCATCCGACTCCTGACCACACCTCCGGTCCAGTTCCCGGGGTCGTGAGTTCTAGCCCTGAGCTGGTCCATGGATGAGGCCTGACGCCTACTTAAACAAACCAGACCCACGAGGGTTGGTCCCAGCATAAGCTGGAGGAGCAGAACAGAGAGTCCAGAAGGAAACGTGCTCTGATACAACTGATTTTTTTAACTTAATTTAATTTAAACCCAATTAATTAACGGATAATGTATTATACTTTCAGAGGAAGAATTCTGGGATTCACCAGCTGGAGATAACCGTAGTGCACGTGACATCACGTGCCCTCCTTCATGCTGGTCCCCTGTTAACCCCTCGCCCATCCCCTCCACTGAAGCGACCCTCAGTTTGTTTCCTTTAATTAAGGGTCTCTATTCCCTGCATCTGTTTTCATCTTATTTGTTTTTCCTTCCCTTCACAGATGTTCATCTGCTTTGCTTCTTTAATTCCACCTATGAATGACACCACACGCTCATTCTCTTTTCCGACTGACCTATTTCATTTAGGATGATCCCTCTAGTTCTATCCACGTCATTGCAAATGGCAAGATTTCCTTCTCTTTGAGAGCTCTCTATGAGCTCCATTCCTCCATTCCTCTCTCTATGACCATCATCTATCTCCCATCCTCTTTATCCATCATCTGGCAGAGGGCACCGAGGCTCCTCCCACAGTGTGGCTACTGTGGACCCGGCTGCTGTGGACATTGGGGTGCAGGTGTCCCGAGTCTCACTGCATCTGTATCTTCGGAGTGAGCTCTAGGCCGTTCATCTGCTGGTCGCAGGGCGGCTCTATTTGTAACTTCCTGAGGAGCCTCCAAACAGTTTCCAGAGTGGCTGCACCAGGCCACAGTCCCGCCCACAGTGGAAGAGGGTTGAGTGAGTTTTACAGGATGTAGTAAAAGTCTGGTCCACATTTCATTTCGTGTCCTTTGGGCTCCATTCCTTCTCCTTAAGTATTTTTGGGGAAGCCGGGTGTTGGGCTCCTTTTCAGTCAGATTTTTCCGAAGCTAACAGGCCATAGCTGGAGCCTGGAAGGAGGCAGAGGTGGGCCTGGGGAGGGGCATGCTGCCTCCTGCACAGCCTCCTGCAGTGCGTGAGCATCCCGCAGGGGGCGCCAGAGCCCAGGCACCACCCAGGGGGCATGCATGCACAGTGGGCCTTGTCTGCCTGCACTAACAGGAGCCAGCCTGTGCTGGGCAGGTCTGAGGAAGTCGTGGAGACTCGTCCACGCTGATGAGCCACAGCCTCCTCAGAACCTGCGGTGAGTCTTCAGGGGGATATTGGGCAGCGTTCACACTGACAGGAGTCCCAGTCTCCTCAGGACACACGGTGAGGCTTCAGGAAGATGAAGGCACACATCCACCCTGACAGGAGCCCCTGGGCTGCTTCAGGACCTGCGGGGAAGCTTCAGGAAATTGTGGGCCCGCACCCACCCTGACAGGAGCCCCTGGGCTGCCTCAGAACCCGCGGGGAGGCTTCAGTAAGATGTGGGTCCGCATCCACACTGACAAGAGCGCCTGGGCCACCTCATGACACGCGGGGAGGCTTCTGAAAGATGTGACGCTGCCTCCACTCTGGCAGGAGGTAACAGGCTCCTCAGGACATAAGTTGAGCCTTCTGGAAGCTGGGGGCTGCATCCACAGTGACAGGAGCCCCGGCCACCTCAGAACCCTCGGTGACACTTTGGGAGGAAGTGGGACCACGTCCACACAACAGGACGCTGATGTCCTCAGGACCTCTCCGTGTAGACTTCGGGAAATATGGGGATGCTTCCATGCGGACAGAAGACCCCATCCTTGTCAGAGCCTGTGGTGAGGCCTAAGAAAGATGTGCAGGCTGAATCCACACTGACAGGTGTCTCCGGCCTCTTCAGGATGAACTGTGAAGGATTAGGATGATTTGGGGCCACGTCCAGGCTGACAGGCTCCTCCAGCCTCCTCGGGTCTTATGGTGAGGCTAAGAAAAATGTGGGGCCACGTCAAGACTGAGAGGATCCCCGTGCTCCTCAGGACTTTGGCTTCAGGACACATGGGGCTGCGTCTAGGCTGACAGGAACCCACAGCCTCCTCAGGACCCGCGGTGAGTTTTCAGGGGACGTGGGGCCATGTCCAGGCTGACAGGAGCTCCCGGCCTCCTGAGAACCTGCTGTGAGGCTTCCAGAGGATGTGAGGCATATCCATGGTGAAGGAGACCCAGCGTACTCAGGACCCGCTGACTATGACTCTGGAACATGTAGGGCCACGTCTGCACTCACAGGAGCCAGGCTTCCTCAGGAACCCCTGGAGGACTCTGGAGGTGCTGTTGGGGGCCACGTCCATGTCAGAATGGACTCCTCAGAACCATAGGGTATGTGAATGGGTAGAATGAATGGTTGGGTCAGGGGAGGGGAGGCAGTTGGTGGTTTGGCTTAGGTTAGATGTTAGGGGTTAGTGATTATGCTTATGGTTACCGATTAGAGGTTAGGGTGAGGAATAAGGGTAAGGGTCAGTGGTAAGAAGTTAGGATGGGGGTTTTGGTTAGGGACAGGGGTTAGAGTTAGGGTTAGTGTTTAGACTTTAGGGATTAGGGCAAGAGGTAAGGAGTTGGGGTTTGGGTTATGGTTAGAGTTAAGGTTGGGCTAGGTTTGCAGTTAGGGTTAGGGGTTAGGGTTAGAGGTTAGAGTTAAAGTTAGGGCTAGGTTTAGGGTTAGGACAAGGGTTAGGTTTAGGATAGGGGTTAGGGCTAGGGTTAGGGTTAGTGTTTGGTTAGGGGTTAGGGTTAGGGTCAGGTCAGGGTCAGGGTATGGTTTTGGAAAAGGGTAAGAGAGGGTTAGGCAGTGGGTTAGGGATTAGTTTTAGGGTACAGGTTAGGGTACACTTTGGGGTATGAGATAGGATTAGTATTAGAGGGTTAGGGTTACGGTACAGGTTAAGGTTAGGAATAGACGAGTACATTAAGTTAAGGTTAAGTTTAGAGGTTAGGTTTAGGGTTAGATTTAAGGTAAGGGTCAGGGATAAGGGTTTAGAATAGGTTTATGAGTTAGGTTGAGGGTTGGCAGGAAGGTTCAGTGAATGTGTTTCGGTCTTGGGGTTTGTGTTTGGTTTTCGATTAGTGATAGGTCTTGTTTAAGGGTTAGGTTAACATTAGGCTTAAGTGTAGGGTTAAGGTTATGTCTGTGTATGGTTAGAGTTTGGGTCTTGGCATATGCCTGCACTGGGAATCCTAGCATCTTGGGCAGTTTAGTTTTATGTACTCTATTTAGGTTTTGCGTTCAAAGATAGCCTGACTCCACCAAGTCAGTGGCCTCCCCAGAGAATCAAAATCCAGGCTTCTGCTTGGATGTGAATAGGCATGGCAGGCTTCTCCTGAGCTGAGCTAAGGAGGGGATTTGTGGCTCTAAAGATGGTTTGGATTTTCAGTTGCCTTTCTGTTTTTATCTCTTGTGCGCACATGTTTCCTCTATACTACCAATTATTATTTTAAAGTTATACTTGAATTCCTCTTTGTAAACACAGTATGATATAGTTTCAGGTTTACCACATAGTGATTCAACCCTTGAATACAATGCCTGGTACTGGTCAGAGGTGACCTCCACAATCCCCATCCCCTGATTCCCCATCTGCCACACCTTCCTCTGGTATTTATTAGTTTATTCTCTGTGGTTAAGAGTGTTTCTTGGTTTGCATCTCTCATCCTCACCTTCGCCTCTTTGCCAGTTTGTTTGGTTTCTTAAAATTCACATGTGAATGCAATTGTATGCTATTTGGTATCTGTCTTTCTCTGACTGACTGAGTTCATTTAGCATAAGTCCCTTCCACTTCTCCCACGTCAGTGTAAATGGCTTCATTTCATCCCTTCTGATGACCCAGTGATGTCGCAATGTATATATTTACCACATCGTCTCTGCCCATTCATCTGTCGATGGACATCTGGGCTGTATACACAATTTCGCTGTTGTTGATAATGCTGCTACCAATACTGGGCTGCGTGTTCCTCTTCGAATCTACTCAACTACTTTTGTATCCTCAGGGTAAATAACTAGCTGTGCAATTTTGGAATCATAGGGTAGCTCTATTTTTAACTTCTCTTTTTAATTTTTTTTTATGATAGTAACAGAGAGAGAGGCAGAGACACAGGCAGAGGGAGAAGCAGGCTACATGCACCGGGACCCCGATGTGGGATTCGATCCCGGGTCTCCAGGATCACGCCCTGGGCCAAAGGCAGGCGCCAAACCACTGCGCCACCCAGGGATCCCTTATTTTTAACTTCTCAGGACCCTCCAGAGTGTTCCACAGTGGCTTCCCCTTTACTTATGTATTCATGAGAGACACAGAGAGACAGAGTTATAGGCAGAGGGAAAATGAGGCTCCATGCGGGGAGCCTGATGTGGGACATGATCCCCTTGGACCCTGGGATCATGACCTGAGCCAAAGCAGATGCTCAACCACTGAGGCACCCAGGTGCCTTGCTGATTCAATTTCTTTATTACTCATGGGTCTGTTCATATTTTCTATTTCTTCCTATTTCAGTTTTGCTCATTTGCACATTTCTAGGGATTTGTCCATTTCTTCCAAGTCTCCCAGTTTGTTAGTGTATAATCTTTCATAGTATTCTCTTATAATTGTCTTATTTTTCTGGTGTTGATTGTGATCTCTCTTCTCTCATTTGTGATTTTATTTATTTAGGTCTTTTCTCTTTTCTCGTTGATAAGGCTGGCTAGGGCTTGATCCATTTTATTAATTATTTTGAAGAACCATCTCTTAGTTTCGTTATTCCATTCTACTGTTTTGTTTTTTCTGCGTTGTTTATTTCTGCTCTCATCTTTATTTTTTCCCTTATTCTGTAGGCTTTAGGCTTTGCTTGCTATTCCTTTACCAGCTCCTTTAAGTGTAGGGTTAGGTTGTGTATTGGAGACGTCTTGTTTCTTGAGGTAGGCCTGTATTGCTATGTACTTCCCTCTTAGGACTGCCTTTGCTACATCCCAGAGGTTTGGAGAAACATGTTTTCATTTTCATTTGTTTTAAATTTCCTCTTTATTTCCTGGTTGCTCCATTCATTCTCTAGTAGGATGTTCATAATCTCCACGTATTTTTGGTCTGTCCAATTTTTTTTCTTACTGTCGACTTCAAGGTTCATAGCGTTGTGATCCTAAAATGTACAGGGTGTGATATCAACCTTCTTGTACCTGTTGTACCTGTTGAGGGCTGATTTGTGGGCCATGATATGATCTCTTCTGGAGAATGTCCCATGTGCAGTTGAAAGGAATGTGTATTCTGCTTTAGGATGAAATGTTCAGACTATATCTGTTGAGTCCCTGTGGTCCAGTGTGTCAAGGCTATTGTTCCCCTGTTGATTTTCTGCAAAGACGATCGGTCCATTGCCATAAGTGGGTATTAAAATCCCCTGTCATTGTATTATTATCAGTGAGTTCCTGTACGTTTGTTGTTAATTGGTTTCTATATTTAGGTACTCCCATGTTGGCAGCATAAATATTTACTTGTTTGAACATTTTTTTAAATCAATTTATTTTTTATTGGTCTTTAATTTACCAACAAACAAAATAACACCCAGTGCTCATCCCGGCAAGGGCCACCCTCAGGGTCCTTCACCCATTCACCTGCACCCCCCCGCCCTCCTGCCTTAAAGCATCCCTAGTTCCTTTCTCAGAGTTAGGAGTCTTTATGTTCTGTCTCCCTTTCTGATATTTCCCACACATTTCTTCTCCATTCCCTTTTATTCCCTTTCACTATTATTTATATTAACCAATTGAATGAGAACATATGTTTGTCCTTCTCCGATTGACTTACTTCACTGAGCATAATACCTTCCACTTCCATCCACTTTGAAGCAAATGGTGGGTATTTGTCGTTTCTGCTGGCTGAGTAATATTCCATTGTATACATAAACCACATCTTCTTTATCCATTCATCTTTCGATGGACACCATGGCTCCATCCACAGATTCGCTATTGTGGACTTCCTGCTAAAAACATCGGGGTGCAGGTGTCCCGGCATTTCATTACATCTGAATATTTTGGGTAAATCCCCAAGAATGCAATTGCTGGGTCGTAAGGCAGGTCTACTTTTAACTCTTTGAGGAACCTCCACACAGTTTTCCAGAGTGGCTGCACCAGTTCACATTCCCACCAACAGTGTAAGAGCGTTCCCTTTTCTCCGTATCCTCTCCAACATTTGTGGTTTCCGGTCTTGTTAATTTTCCCCATGCTCACTGCTATGAGGTGGTATCTCATTGTAGTTTTGATTTGTATTTCCCTGAGGCAAGTGATGCAGAGCATTTTCGCATGTGCATGTTGGCCATGTCTATGTCTTCGTCTGTGAGATTTCTATCCATGTCTTTTGCCCATTTCATGATTGGATTGTTTGTTTCTTTGGTGTTGAGTTTAAGAAGTTCTTTATAGATCTTTGAAACTAGCCCTTTATCTGATACGTCTTTTGCAAATATCTTCTCCCATTCTGTAGGTTGTCTTTTAGTTTTGTTGACTGTATTCTTTGCTGTGCAAAAGCTTCTTATCTTGATGAAGTAACAATAGTTCATTTTTGCTTTTGTTTCTTTTGCCTTCGTGGATGTACCTTGCAAGAAGTTACTGTGGCCAAGTTCAAAAAGGGTATTCCCTGTGTTCTCCTCTTGGATTTTGATGGATTCTTGTCTCACATTTAGATCTTTCATCCATTTTGAGTTTATCTTTGTGTATGGTGAAAGAGAGTGGTCTAGTTTCATTATTCTGACTGTGGATGTCCAATTTTCCAACCCACCATCTATTGTAGAGACTGCCTTTCTTCCAATGGATATTATTTCCTAATTTATCAAATATCAGTTGACCATAAAGTTCAGGGTCCACTTCTGGGTTCTGTATTCTGTTCCATTGATGTATGAGTCTGTTTTTGTGCCAGTACCACACTGTCTTGATGACCACAGCTTTGTAGTACAACCTGAAATCTGGCATTGTGATGCCCCCAGATATGGTTTTCTTTTTTAAAATTCCCCTGGCTATTCGGGGTCTTTCCTGATTCCTCACAAATATTAAAATAGTTTATTCTAACTCTCTGAAGAAAGTCCATGGTATTTTGATAGGGATTGCATTAAACGTGTACATTGCCCTGGGTAACATTGACATTTTCACAATGTTAATTCTGCCAATCCATGAGCATGGAATATTTTTCCATCTCTTTGTGTCTTCCTCATTTCTTTCAGAAGTGTTCTATTGTTTTTAGGGTATATCATTTACCTCCTTGGTTAGGATTATTCCTAGGTATCTTAAGCTTTATGGTGCAATTGTAAATGAAATTGACTCCTTAATTTCTCTTTCTTCAGTCTCATTGTCAGTGTATAGAAATGCCATTGATTTCTGGGCATTGTTTTAATCTTGCAATGCTACCAAATTGCTGTTTGAGTTCTAGCAATATTGGGGGGGATGGTTTTGTGTTTTCTAGGTAGAGTATCATGTCATCTGAGAAGAGGGAGTGTTTGACTTCTTCTTTGCCAATTTGAATGCCTTTAATGTCTTTTTGTTGTCTGACTGCTGAGGCTAGGACTTTCAGTACTATGTTGAATAGCAATGGTGAGAGGGGACATCCGTGTCTTGTTCCTGATCTTAGGGGAAAGGCTCCCAGTGCTGCCCCACTGAGAATGATATTTGATGTGGGTTTTTCCTAGATTGCTTTTAAGATGACGAGAAATATTCCCCTTATCCCTATGCTCTGAAGTGTTTTGATCAGGAATGAATGCTTTATTTTGTCAAATGCTTTCTCTGCATCTAATGAGAGGATCATATGGTTCTTGGTTTGTCTCTTGCTGATATGATGAATCACATTGATTGTTTTATGAGTGTTGAACCAGCCTTGTGTCCCGAGGATAAATCCTATTTGGTCATGATGAATAATTTTCTTAATGTATTGTTGGATCCTATTGGCCAGTATCTTGTTGAGAATTTTTGCATCCATGTTCATCAGCGCTATTGGTCTGTAATTCTCCTTTTTGGTGGGGTCTTTGTCTGGTTTTGGTATTGAGGTGATGCTGGCCTCTTAGGATGAATTTGGAAGTACTCCATCTGTTTCTATTTTTCCAAACAGCTTTAGTAGGATAGGTATGGTTTCTTCTTTAAACGTTTGATAGAATTCCCCTGGGAAGCCATCAGGCCCTGGACTATTCTTTCTTGGGAGGTTTTGGATGACTGCTTCAATTTCCTCCCTGGTTATTGGCCTGTTCAGGTTGTCTATTTCTTCCTGTCCCAGTTTTGGTAGTTTCTGCCTTTCCTGGAATGCGTCCATTTCCTCTAGATTGCCTAATTTATTGGCATATGGCTGTTCATAATATGTTTTTAAAATCGTTTGTGTTTCCTTGGTGTTGGTAGTGATCTCTCCTTTCTCATTCATGATTTTATTTTATTTTTTTTAAAGATTTTATTTATTTATTCATGATAGTCACAGAGAGAGAGAGAGGCAGAGACACAGGCAGAGGGAGAAGCAGGCTCCATGCAGGGAGCCCGACGTGGGACTCGATCCCAAGTCTCCAGGATCACGCCCTGGGCCAAAGGCAGGCGCCAAACTGCTGCGCCACCCAGGGATCCCACATTCATGATTTTATTAATTTGACTCTTCTCTCTCGTCTTCTTAATAAGGCTGGCTAATGGTTTATGTATCTTATTGATTCTTTCAAAGACCAACTCCTGGTTTGCTTATCTGTTCCACATTTCTTCTGGTATCGATTTCGTTGAGTTCTGCTCCAATTTTAATTAACTCTCTACTGTTGGGTATAGGATCTATCTGATGTTTTTTCTCTAGTTCCTTTATGAGTAAGGTTATCTTTTGTATTTGAGTTCATTCCAGTTTTTGAATGGATGCTTGTACTGTGATGTATTTCCCCCTTAGGACTGCTAATGCTGCATTCCAAAGATTTTGTACGGTAGTATCTTCATTCGTATTAGTTTCCATGAATCTTTTTTATTAATAAATAAAAAATTAATATTAACCAAAGAGGTAAAGGATCTATACCCTAAAAACAATAGAACACTTCTGAAAGAAATTGAGGAAGACACAAAGAAATAGAAAAATATTCCATGCTCATGGATTGGCAGAATTAACATTGTGAAAATTTCAATGTTACCAAGGCAACGTACACGTTTAATGCTAACCCTATCAAAATACCATGGACTTTCTTCAGAGAGTTAGAACAAATTATTTTAAGATTTGTGTGGAATCGGGATCCCTGAGTGGTGCAGCGTTTTGGCGCCTGCCTTTGGCTCATGGCATGATCATGGAGACACAGGATCGAATCCCATGTCAGAATCCCAGTGTAGGGAGTCTGCTTCTCCCTCTGCTTGTGTCTCTGCCTCTCTGTCTCTCTCTCTGTGTGACTATCATAAAAAAAAGACTTGTGTAGAATCAGAAAAGACCCTGAATAGCCAGGCGAATTTTAAAAACGACAACCATATCTGGGGGCATCACAATGCCAGATTTCAGGGTGGACTACAAAGCTGTGATTCAAGACAGTGTGGTACTGGCAAAAAACAAATAGATCAATGGAACAGAATAGAGAACCCAGAAGTGGACCCTCAACTTTATACTCAACTAATATTCAATAAAGGTGGAAAGACTATCGATTTGAAGAAAGACAGTCTCTTCAATAAATGGTGCTGGGAAAATAGACATCCACATGCAGAAGAATGAAACTAGACCACTCTCTTTCACCAAACACAAAGATAAACTCAAAATGGATGAAAGATCTAAATGTGAGACAACAGACCATCAAAATCCTAGAGAAGAACACAGGCAACATCCTTTTTGAACTTGGCCACAGTAACTTCTTGCAAGATTCATCCATGAAGGCAAAAGAAACAAAAGCAAAAATGAACTATTGTGATTTCATCAAGTTAAGAAGCTTTTGCACAGCAAAGGATACAGTCAACAAAACTAAAAGACAACCTACAGAATGGGAGAAGATATTTGCAAAAGACGTATCAGATAAAGGGCTAGTTTCAAAGATCTATAAAGAACTTCTAAAAATCAACACAAAAGAGACAAAGAATCCAATCATGAAATGGGCAAAAGACATGAAGAGAAATCTCACAGAGGAAGACATTGACATGGCCAACATGAACATGAAAAAATGCTCTGCATCACTAGCCATCAGGGAAATACGAATCAAAACCACAATGAGAACCACCTCACACCACTGAATGGGGTTAATTAACAAGGCAGAAACAGCAAATGCTGGAGAGGATGCGGAGAAAAGGGAAGACGCTTACACTATAGGTAGTAATGTGAACTGTTGCAGCCACTCTGGAAAACTGTGTGGAGGTTCCTCAAAGAGTTAAAAATAGACCTGCCTTACGACCCAGCAATTGTACTCTTGGGGATTTACCTCAAAGATTCAGATGCAATGAAACGCGGAGACACCTGCACCCCGATGTTTATCGCAGCAATGTGCACAATAGCCAAAATGTGGAAGGAGGCTTGGAGTCCTTTGAAAGATGAATGGATAAGGAAGATGTGGTTTATGTATACAATGGAATATTCCTCAGCCATTAGAAACGACAAATACCCACCATTTGCTTCAACGTGGATGGAACTGGAGGGTATTATGCTGAGTGAAGTAAGTCAATCGGAGAAGGACAAACGGTGTATGTTCTCATTCATTTGGGGAATATAAACAATAGTGAAAGGGAATATAAGGGAATGGAGAACAATTGTGTGGGAAATATCAGAAATGGAGACAAAACATAAAGACATAAGGCATAAAGGTATCTTATGCTTTTGGGTGCAATTGTAAATGAGATTGACTCCTTCATTTCTCTTTCTTCAGTTTCATTGTTAGTGTATAGAAATGCCATTGATTTCTGGGCATTGATTTTGTATCTCGCAATGCTACCAAATTACTGTATGAGTTCTAGCAACCTTGGGGTGGAGACTTTTGGGTTTTCTAGGTAGAGTATCTTATCATCGGTGAAGAGGGTGGGTTTGACTTCTTCTTTGCCAATTTGAATGCCTTTATTTCTTTTTGTTGTCTGATTGGTGAGGCTGGACTCCCAGTACTATGTTGAATACCAGTGGTGAGAGTGGACATCCCTGTCTTGTTCCTGATCTTAGGGGAAAGGCACCCAGTGCTTTCCCATAGAGAATATTTGCTGTAGGCTTTTCGTAGATGGCTTTTAAGATGTCGAGGAATGTTCCCTCTATCCCTACGCTCTGAAGTGTTTTGATCAGGAATGGATGCTCTATTTTGTCAAAAACCTTCTCTGCATCTAATGAAAGGTTCATATGGTTCTTGGTTTTTCTCTTGCCGATAAGATGAATCACATTGATTGTTTTACGAGTGTTGAACCAGCCTTGTGTCCCAGGGATAAGTCCTACTTGGTCATGGTGAATAATTTTCTTAATGTATTTTTGGATCCTATTGGCTAGTATCTTGTTGAGAATTTTTGCATCCATGTTCATCAGGGATATTGGTCTGTAATTCTCCTTTTTGGTGGGGTCTTTGTCTGGTTTTGGAATTAAGGTGATGCTGGCTTCATACAATGAATTTGGAAGTACTCCATCTGTTTCTATTTTTCCAAACAGCTATAGTAGGATAGGTATGGTTTCTTCTTTAACCGTTTGATAGAATTCCCCTGGGAAGCCATCTGGCCCTGGACTTTTGTGTCTTGGGAGGTTTTGGATGACTGCTTCAATTTCCTCCCTGGTTATTGGCCTGTTCAGGTTTTCTATTTCTTCCTGTTCCAGTTTTGGTAGTTTCTGCCTTTCCAGGAATGCGTCCATTTCTTCTAGATTGCCTAATTTATTGGTGTATGGGTGTTCATAATATGTTGTTAAAATCGTTTGTATTTCCTTGGTGTTGATAGTGACCTCTCCTTTCTTATTCATGGTTTTATTAATTTGAATATTCTCTCTCTTCTTTTTAATAAGGTTGGCTAATGGTTTATCTATCTTATTAGTTCGTTCAAAGAACCAACTCCTCGTTCCGTTGATCTGTTCCAAAGTTCTTCTGGTCTCGATTTCCTTGAGTTCTGCTTGAGTTCTAATTAACTTATTCTTCTGTTGGGTGTAGGATCTATCTGCTTTTTTTTTCTCCAGCCCCTTTACGTGTAAGGTTAGCTTTTGTATTTGAGTAGTTTCCCGTTTTTGAATGGATGCTTGTACTGTGATGTATTTCCCCCTTAGGACTGCTAATGCTGCATCCCAAAGATTTTGAACGGTTGTATGTTCATTCTCATTAGTTTCCATGAATCTTTTTAATTCTTCCTTAATTTCCTGGTTGACCCTTACATCTTTTAGCAGGATGATCCTTACCTCCACGTGTTTGAGCTCCTTCCAAACTTCTTGTTGTGATTTAGTTCTAATTTCTTTTTTTCATTTTTTATTATTATTTTTAAATTTATGATAGTCACACAGTGAGAGAGAAAGAGAGGCAGAGACACAGGCAGAGGCAGAAGCAGGCTTCTAGCACCGGAAGCCCGACGTGGGATTCGATCCCAGGTCTCCAGGTTCATGCCCTGGGCCAAAGGCAGGCGCCAAACTGCTGAGCCACTCAAGGATACCTTATTTCTAATTTCAAGGCATTATTGTCTGAGTATATGCAGGGGACAATCCCAATCTTTTGGTATCGGTTCAGACCCAATTTGTGCCCCAGTATGTGGTCGATTCTGGAGAAAATTCCATGTACACTTGAGTAGAATGTGTATTCAGTTGAGTTTGGATGTAGAGTTTGTTCTGTAGATTTCTGTGAAATCCATCTGGTCCACTGTATCATTTAAAGCTCTCGTTTCTTTGGAGATGTTGTGCTTAGAAGACCTATCAAGGGTAGAAGCGCTAGATTGAAGTCACCAAGTATAAGTGTATTATTATCTAAGTATTTCTTCACTTTGGTTATTAATTGGTTTAAATATTTGGCAGCTTTCACATATGGGGCATATATATTGAGGATTGTTAAGTCCTCTTGTTGGATAGATCCTTTAAGTATGATTTACTGTCCCTCTTCATCTCTCACTACAGTCTTCGGGGTAAATTTTAGTTTATCTGATATAAGGATGGCTACCCCTGCTTTCTTTTCAGGACCATTTGAATGGTAAATGGTTCTCCAAACATTTATTTTCAGGCTGTAGGTGTCCTTCTGTCTAAAATGAGTCTCTTGTAGACAGCAAATAGATGGGTCCTGCTTTTTTATCCAGTCTGAAACCCTGCGCCTTTTGATGGAGTCATTGAGCCCGTTCACATTCAGAGTTACTATCGACAGATATGAGTTTAGTGTCATCATGATATCTATTCAGCCCTTGTTTTTGTGTATTGTTCCGCTGAACTTCTTCTTACAGGGGAATTTTAAGAGTCCCCCTTAAAATTTCTTGCAGAGCTGGTTTGGAGGTCACATATTCTTTCAGTTCCTGCCTGTCTTGGAAGTTCTTTATCTCTCCTTCCATTTTGAATGAGATCCTTGTTGGATAAAGTATTCTTGGTTGCATGTTCTTCTCATTTAGAATCCTGAATATATCCTGCCAGCCCTTTCTGGGGTGTCAGGTCGCTGTGGAGAGGTCTGCTGTTATCCTAATGCTCCTCCCCATAAAGGTCAGGGATTTCTTGTCTCTTGCTGCTTTAAAGATCTTTTCTTTATCTTTGGAATTTGCAAACATCATTATTAAATGTGGAGGTGTTAGACAGTTTTTATTGATTTTAGGGAGGGATCTCTCTATTTCCTGGATCTTAATGCCTGTTTCCCTTCCCAGATTAGGAAAGTTTTCAGCTATGATTTGCTCAAATACATATTTTGAACCTCTGTCCATTTCGACACCCTCTGGAACCCCAATTAAACGTAGGTTTTTCTTCCTCAGGCTGTCGTTTATTTTCCTTAATCTGTCTTTCTGGACTTTTAATTTTCTGTCTCTTTTTTCCTCAGTTTCCCTCTTTGCCATCAACTTGTCTTCTATGTCACTCACTTGTTCTTCCACCTCATTAACCCTTGTGGTTAGGACTTCTAGTTTGGATTGCATCTCATTCAATTGATTTTTACTTTCTGCCTGATTGGATCTAAATTCTGCAGTCATGAGTCTCTTGAGTCCTTTATGCTTTTTTCTAAAGCCACCAGTAGCTGTATAATAGTGCTTCTGAATTGGCTTTCTGACATTGAATTGTAATCTAGATTTTGTAACTCTGTGGGAGAGAGGACTGTTGCTGATTCTTTCTTTTGAGGTGAGGTTTTCCTTCTAGTCATTTTGCTCAGTGCACAGTGGTCAAAAACAAGTTGTATTGGGAAAATGAGAAAAGGTGAGGAGAGAAAGAAGGAAAGAATAGAGAAAAAGAAAAAAGGAAGAAAGAAGGAAAAAAGAATAAAAAGAGAAAGAAAAAGATAGAAAGGGGAGAAAGGGTGGGGGAAGCAATCAGAAATAAAAAAAAAACATGGGGGAGTATCTTCTGATTCTGTATACTTTAAGTCCCTTGACTTCCCCTGGAACTTGTCCGTCTAGCTGGTCTTCTGGGGGAGGGGCTTGTTATGCTGATTTTCAGATGTTAGCCCTTTGGGGAGCTGCTCTGCCCCCTGCCTGGTGCAGGGCTCAGTGGGGGTTGTTAACCCTGTGAGGCCCCAGGAGGAACAATCCCAGTGGCAGCGGCCAGCTCTGGAAACCTGGATTCAGGGCCCCCAGTTACTCCATAGCAGTCCGTCTGCAGGGCCAGGAGGCTCCGGGGCAGGGCCTCTGATCTGCTCAGTTCTGGGCAGGAGAGTCCTTGCTGTCCTTGGCCCCCCCGGCCTCTGCCTGTCCTGGGCGAGGCCGGATCCTGGGCTGTGTACAAGAGCCCTGTCCTCTGGGGCCTGCGCTGTTGGATTCGCGCTCCCGGCCATGCAGCCGCCTCTCCGCCAAACCGCCTCCCCAGCCCCTCTGAGCTGCTCATGGAACCTCACAGCCCCCTCTGCCTGGAGCCTTTTCCTCTGCCCTAGGCGGTGCCGCCAAGCCCCTCCCAGGGTCGTGCAGCCCCTTCGGCACAGAGCCACCACCCGAGCCCCTTGGAGCTGCTCTGGGGTCAATGCATGTGCCCTGTACCCCTTAGTGAGATCAGTGTACTCTCCTGGGAATGCAGGTGTCTGTTAGTGTCCCAGGGAACCCGAGGGCATCCCCACCCTCCAAGGTCCTGCTCTGACTCCCTGCGGGCCCAATTCCACCCTGGAAGGTGGTGTAGCTCCTGCTTCTCTGGGACAGAGCTCTCCTGACCAGGGGGCACTCGCTGTGGCCATAGCCTGGCTCTTTGCAGGGCCCCTCCCCTTGGATGCCCTTTGTTTCTTTATTTCTTTTCCCCCGTCTTCCAACCTTGATAGAAGCACAAACTTTTCATACTGTAGCATTCGATCTGGTCTCTTTTTAAATCTCAGGCTGAATTCGTAGATTTTCAGGATGATTTGAAGGTTACCTAAGTAATTTGGTGGGTACAGGTGACTTGCGGACCCTACTCTTCCGCCATCTTGCCCCTCCTCCTGTATGTTGCCTTTTAGCTTTGGTTGTTTCCTTCACTTTGCAGAAGCTTTTCAATTTGATGAAGTCCCAATAGTATTTTTGCTTTTGTTTCCCTCACCTCAGGGCAGGTATATTTTTAACTGTTTGAGGAACCTCCACACAGTTTTCCAGAGTGGCTGCACCAGTTCACATTCCCACCAACAGTGTAAGAGGGTTCCCTTTTCTCCGCATCCTCTCCAACATTTGTTGTTTCCTGCCTTGTTAATTTTCCCCATTCTCACTGGTGTGAGGTGGTATCTCATTGTAGTTTTGATTTGTATTTCCCTGATGGCAAGTGATGCAGAGCATTTTCTCATATGCATGTTGGCCATGTCTATGTCTTCCTCTGTGAGATTTCTGTTCATGTCTTTTGCCCATTTCATGATTGGATTGTTTGTTTCTTTGGTGTTGAGTTTAATAAGTTCTTTATAGATCTTGGAAACTAGCCCTTTATCTGATATGTCATTTGCAAATATCTTCTCCCATTCTGTAGGTTGTCTTTGAGTTTTGTTGACTGTATCCTTTGCTGTGCAAAAGCTTCTTATCTTGATGAAGTCCCAATAGTTCATTTTTGCTTTTGTTTCTTTTGCCTTTGTGGATGTATCTTGCAAGAAGTTACTGTGGCCGAGTTCAAAAAGGGTGTTGCCTGTGTTCTTCTCTAGGATTTTGATGGAATCTTGTCTCACATTTAGATCTTTCATCCATTTTGAGTTTATCTTTGTGTATGGTGAAAGAGAGTGGTCTAGTTTCATTCTTCTGCATGTGGATGTCCAATTTTCCCAGCACCATTTATTGAAGAGACTGTCTTTCTTCCAATGGATAGTCTTTCCTCCTTTATCGAATATTAGTTGCCCATAAAGTTCAGGGTCCACTTCTGGATTCTCTATTCTGTTCCACTGATCTATGTGTCTGTTTTTGTGCCAGTACCACACTGTCTTGATGATACAGCAATTCGGTAGCGTGGCAGGATACAAAATCAATGCCCAGAAATCAGTGGCATTTCTATACACTAACAATGAGACTGAAGAAAGAGAAATTAAGGAGTCAATCCCACTTACAATTGCACCCAAAAGCATAAGATACCTAGGAATAAACCTCACCAAAGATGTAAAGGATCTATACCCTCAAAACTATAGAACACTTCTGAAAGAAATTGAGGAAGACACAAAGAGATGGAAAAATATTCCATGCTCATGGATTGGCAGAATTAATATTGTGAAAATGTCAATGTTACCCAGGGCAATATACACGTTTAATGCAATCCCTATCAAAATACCATGGACTTTCTTCAGAGAGTTAGAACAAATTATTTTAAGATTTGTGTGGAATCAGAAAAGACCCCGAATAGCCAGGGGAATTTTAAAAAAGAAAACCATATCTGGGGGCATCACAATGCCAGATTTCAGGTTGTTTCCCTCACCTCAGAGGCATATCTAGAAAGAAGATCCAATGGCCAATGTCAAAGACGTTGCTGCCTATCTTTTCTTCTTTGTATGGTTTCAGGTCTCACATTTAGGTCTTTCATCCATTTTGAATTCATTTTTTATATATATGGTGTAAGAAAGTGGTCCAGTTTCATTCTTCTGCATGTGGCTGCCTGGTTTTCCGAAAACCATTTGTTCTTAACCTGGGGTCAGGGTTAGGGTTTGTTGAAGAGACTATCTTTGTGCCTTTGGATATTCCTTGCTGCCTTGTTGTCGATTAATGGATCATAGAGTTACAGGTTTGTATCTTGTTTCGGCTTTCCATTCTGTTCTATTGATCTAAGCGTCTATGGTCGGGAGATCCTTGAATGCTGATTCAAATTCTTTGCTGGTTATCTGTCTGTTCAAGTTTCTTATTTCTTCCTTTTCATTTTTGCTATGTTATATATTTCCAGGAATTGATCTATTTCTTCCAGGTTCTTGGTTGCTGGCATATAATTTTTCATAATGTTCTCTTATAATCATTTGTATTTCTCTAGTGTTGGTTGTTATTTCTCTTTTCCTTTGTGATTTGATTTGGGACCGTTCTCTTTTTTATCTTTGTTCTTTTTAAAAGATTTTATTTATGTATTCATGAGAGACACAGGGAGGCCGAGGTATAGGCAGAGGGAAAATGAGGCTCCATGCAGGGAGCCTGATGTGGGACGTGATCCCCCAGGACCCTGGGATCATGACCTGAGCCAAAGCAGATGCTCAACCAATGAGGCACCCAGGTGCCTTGCTGATTCAGTTCCTTTGCTTGTTATATGTCTGTTCACATTTTCTATTTCTTCCTAATTAGGTTTCCTCGTTTGCACATTTCTAGGGATTTGTCCATTTCTTCCAGGTCTCCCAGTTTGTTAGCGTATAATCTTTCATAGTGTTCTCTTATAGTTGTCTTATTTTTCTGGTGTTGATTGTGATCTCTCTTCTCTCATTTGTGATTTTATTTATTTAGGGTTTTCTCTCTTCTCATTGATAAGGCTGGCTAGGGCTTGATTCAATTTATTATTTATTTTGAAGAACCATCTCTGTTTCGTTATTCCATTCTACTGCTTCGTTGTTTCTGTATTGTTTATTTCTGTTCTCATCTTTATTTTTTCCCTCTTCTATAAGCTTTAGGCTGTGTTTGCTATTCCTTCTCCAGCTCCTTAAGGTGTAGGGTTAGGCTGTGTATTGGAGACTTCTTGTTTCTTGAGATAGGCCTGTATTGATATGTACTTCCCTCTTAGGACTGCCTTTGCTGCATCCAAGAGGCTTGGAGAAACATGTTTTCATTTTCATTTGTTTTAAATTTCCTCTTTCATTTCCTGGTTGCTCCATTCTCTAGTAGGATGATCATAAACTCAACGTATTTTTGGTCTGTCCAAATTTTTTCTTACTGTCGACTTCGAGTTTCATAGTGTCATGGTCCGAAAATGTACAGGGTGGGATATCAACCTTCTTGTACCTGTTGTACCTGTTGAGGGCTGATTTGTGGGCCATGATATGATCTGTTCTGGAGAATGTCCCATGTGCACTTGAAAGGAATGTGTACTCTGCTTTAGGTTGAAATGTTCAGAGTATATCTGTTGAGTCCCTGTGGTCCAGTGTGTCAAGGCTATTGTTCCCTTGTTGATTTTCAGTATAGATGATCGGTCCATTGCCATAAGTGGGTGTGAAAATCCGCTGTCATTGTGTTATTATCAGTGGGTTCCTGTAAGTTTGTTGTTAATTGGTTTCTATATTTAGGTACTCCCATTTTGGCAGCATAAATATTTAGTTGTTTGATCTTGATAGTCTTTTTAATTATGAAATAATGCCCTTCTTCATCTCTTCTTACAGTATTTGTTCTTTCTTTTTTGAAATGTAAATATTTTATTTATTTATTCATGAGAGATACACAAAGAAGCATAGGCAGAAACATAGACAGAAGGAGAGGCAGGTTCCACACAGGGAGGCTGATGTGCGACTCGGTCCTGGGATCCCAAGATCACACCCTGAGCTGAAGGCAGATGCTCAACCACTGAGCCACCAGGTGTCCCCCTGGGTTTGGTTTCAAATCTAGTTAGTCTGATATAAGTATGGGTCCTCCAGCTTTCGTTTGAAATCCATTACCATGATAGATGATTTTCCATCCCCTGGCTTTCAATCTCCTGATGTCTATAGGTCTAAGGTGAGCATCTTGTAGGCAGCATACTGATGGATCTTGTTTTTTTAATAACAATTTTATTTATGTGAGAGAGAGAGAGAGAGAGAGAGAAGCAGAAAATTAGGCAGAGAGAAAAGCATGCTCCCCACCAGGAGCCCAATATGGAACTGGATCCCAGACTCCTGGATCACACCCTGAGTCAAAGGCAGAGGCTCAACCCCTGAGCCACCCAGGCATCCCGGATCCTGTTTTTTAAGCTACTCTGATACCCTATATCTTTTGATTGGACCAATTATTCTATCAGCATTCAGAGTGATTATTGAAAAATATGAACTTATTGTCTTTGTGTTACCGGTAGAGTTGGTGTCTCTGGTGACGTTCTCTGGTCCTTTCTAGTCTTTGTTGCTTTTGGTCTCTTTTTTTCGCCCACTAGAAAAATCCCTCTTAAAATTCCTTACTGGACTGGTTTAGTGGTCATGAACTCCTTTATACTTTGTCTGTCTGGGAAATCTTTATCTATCCTTCTATCCTGAATGACACCCTTGCTGAAGAAAGAATTCATATGAATTGGACTCCTATAAAAAGAAATTTAAAAACATAAAATAAATTTTTGCTATTATGATTGAGGAAAATGGCATTTAGGCGGAAAATCAGAAGCTGAAAGGGAGAAGGACAGATTTCACCCTCCGAAGCCTTCACAGGGACCTGGTGTCCTTTCCTAGGAGGGCCCCCCTCCGTAGGATGCTTCCTTCCCCTCTGCGCTCCTTGTTGGAACCCTCCAGGCACATCTCCGTACCTCTGACACCTCTGCAGTTGTGGTTTATACCATCTTCCATGTATCCTTTTGGGGACCACAGCATCGTGTATGGAATCATCCAGCTACTGTTTGACAACAATGGGGGGATTCTGACTTTTGTTGGTTTTGGCGTGTGTGTGTGTGTCTATCACATGCAGCTATCATGTGCAGCTATCGGATCCTCTGGCTGGGTCACCCAAATGCCGAAATGGTTGGCACAACATCATTTCTGGTGCTGGAGCTGGGTGGCTAGCTGGGGTCTCCTGGCCGACTCTGTGCTCGCTCATGCAATGACTTTCACCTGGAGGGTCAGCTGAGCTGGAAATTCCGGCTTGACCACATTCCCATGACCTGGATTGGGTCCCGCCAAGCGCCGGGTGCTTCTCTTCTCCCCGATGCCTCTCCAGCAGGGAGCCAGACATTGGGGCCGCTCTGGGGGGAGCTCCTGAGGAGCCAGTTGCCCATGGCGGGGAGCCCTGGGGCTGCCTGTGTGTGGGAGTCAGGGTGGGGACAGGGCTGGGGTTCCTCGGTCTGCTGTGCTGCCTGGCCTTCAGGCCGAACCCCATGTTCACCCAGCCCCTACTCACTAGGGTGAGGAGGGTGCCCTCCATAAGCTGGTGTGAGATATCCAGCACCACAAGGTGTGCAGCCTGAGTCCACCTGGTGCGGGTGGCCCAGGTGCATGAGCTGCAAGTGTGGGACCCAGGAAATTTAACAAAAATCCCCTACCCCTGGACAAGCAGAGCAGGACTGATTCCATTTTGTGCTATACCCGCCACTTCTCCTATGACCCCGACATGACCTGATTATTGCTTAAGGCGCTGCCCCACCCTAGTCAGGCTGCTTGACACACCCTAATTGGAAATCTGCTCATAACAATGTAACTGTGCTTTGTGCCCGCCAAAACCCCGCAGCGATTCTGACCAAAGTAATAGACCAGCTCAAGTGGATACTATAGGGTAAGGTGTAATTCAATCGGCCACCTGCTTGTGAACCGACATGACTGTGCAACTTTCTGCATATCCCATGGGCCACTGGCCCCTATAAAGCTGCTACGCCTTTTAGTCTCGGGGTCCAAGTCCCTGCTCCACTGTGTCGGGTGCACTTGGACACAAGCTCCAGCTTGTAAAGAAACCCTTGGGAGTTTGCATTGGTGTTGGCTCCTCAGTGGTTTCTCAGATTCACAATGTTGGGCACAACACAAGGGCCTACTGTCCTGACATCCCTTCTAGGGCCATGCTGACCGCCCTGAAGGCCCTCTCTGCCCCAGGCACACAGTCAAGGGAATGCGGGGAGGGGAGGAAGTGCCCCACACCCAGCCAGCCACAGCCTCCTGGACAGAGGGAGCACAGACCTCCGGGTAGCTTTGCACAGACCCTGGTGACCTGAGGCTTCCTGGCTATCACTCTGTCCCATGCTGTCCTGGCCCGCGGGGCGCAGCCTGAGTCCCAGTAAAGTCTGTTGCATCTTGACCCTGGCATCTGGCCACCAGTGGAAGTCACGTGGGGACGTCAGCTGGGTGTTGTCGTGGCGCCCCTGCAGGGGCTGGTGGGGCCTAGGTGGTACACCGTCCTCCTCTCTGGGGGTCTCTCCATGCCCCGTGAACAGTGTTCTGGGAGACACAGAAACGGGCTGGCTGTGCATTTTCGCACCACAACACTTTATTGACTTTTTACAGTAAACGGGCTCAGAGCCGAGGGTGCTGCCTTCCCCTGGGGAGGGAGACCTTTCTGTCCTTTAGTGGAGGGCAAGAATGACATGGGTTGGGGGCAGGTGCTGGAGTCCCCCACCTGGGAGCATGTGTGGACTCTGGGTGGGGGCGTGTGTCCTGAGGTTTCAGTCTGAGAGATGGTTCTGAGGACAGCAGAGCTGACCTGGAGCTGCAGCTCATGGACTTCTGCGCTGGGACCCCACAGGGCAGCTGGACCCCGGCCTTGGGCTCCCTGGGGCCCCAAAACCTGGAGGAGCCTGCCTCCTGGTGTGGGTGTGGGTGGGGCCCACCATCCTACCCCAGGGTCCAGGAGTCAACATCCAGCTGTGAGAGGGCTCACTCAGCCTGGGGTCAGAATCCAGGCCTGGCCAGGGCCATGTGGGCTGGATCCCATTAGTCTTTGTGTTGGGCCTGGGTCGGAGGCTCAAATCACCCCAGCCCCCACAGAGCCCAGGGCCAGGCCAGCTCAGATCCCCATGGGTTAGGGACTGGTGTCCTGTGAAGGGTGTGCCACGCTAAATGAGGGACAGTGGGCGGAGGCAGGGCACAGTGGGTCCTCTGCACCACTCACCTGCACCCACCCTGTTGGGGGCTCCCTGTCTTCCCTCCTCCCTGCAACCTCTGGGTTTTCTATGGGACACCCAGGCTTCTGATGGGAGCAGGGTATCCAGAGAACCCCGGGGAGTCTGAGCATGTCCCACAGGGAGCACCTGCACCGGGTCCTGGTGTGGTGGTGGATGGTGTGGGGGCAAGGTTATGATGGTGGTGGAGTGTGGGGAATGGTGTAGGGGTGATGGTGTTGGGGTATAGTGTGAGTGGGATTTTGTGGGTCTGTGTGGGTGTGAGGGGGATGGTGTAGGTGGGATGCCATTGGGGATGATGATGTAGGGGGATGGTGTGGGAGTGGGGAATGAGGGGGATGTCGTGGGGGGCCTGCGGACACAGGGCATCTCCTTCCTCTAAGATGCACAAGGAGACGTCTACAGTTAAAGGCGACTAGTCTGGGGTTTGCAGTGACACCTGCCCCTGCCCTGGCTGGACCAGCAGCATTATCTGGGGATCATTATACTATGTATGTTTTCAAATTGCAAATTGTCTCAAATTAAATGCATCGTATTTAGAATAATATAAAGCATCGAGAGTGGGTGTCACTCTGACCCGTCTGACCCTCATGGGATCAATGTTTGTCCTGCTACAGCCGTGGCCATGCAGCCTGGCCACCAGGTCCGGTTCCTCCCCCCACGTCCCCCACCCCATCCCCTGCTTCTCAGGGGGCCGTCCCTCTCCTCTTTGGTCTTCAGCTCCCATGGCAACACCTGAAGGCCCCATCCTACTGGCCTCCTCATCCCCGAGGCACCAGGAGTGTGGGCACGGGAGTCATCCCCAGCATCCTACCATGGAGCAGTGTGTTTTTGGCTTCTATTGCTCCCCCCGGCCTCAGAAGCCCCATTTTCCCTACCCAGACGGACCCGGGCCTCCCTCAGGGCCCCAAAGCCCCCGAAGCCCCCAGGCCCAGCAGCCTCACCCGACCCCCTAGGCATCCCAAAATATGGTGGTGCCGAACGTCCTGTTGACGTCCAAGTCTACCTGCGTGATGTCCCTGGAGGAGACCAGGGCCTCCTCCTTCATTTCCTGTGGGAAAACTGGGGAGGAGGAGCAGGCATCAGGGACACCGACCCCGACTTCTCACGAGCTGCCGTGCAGGGCAGGGAGCCCTGGGGCCACCATGGGAGTGTGTACTGCCGAAACCTTCCTTCCTCTGGGAGGCCAGGGATGGCGGAAGTGCCCACCGTACCCGTGGGATCTGTGGAGGGCCTGTGCCCAGCTGTTGTGGGCGGGGAGGTGACTGAGTGTCAGCCTGGGTGGGAGGGGATAGGGGTTCAGCCCAGGTGGGAGGGGACATGGGGGTGTTGTGCCCTAGATTGCGAATCCTAGAAACCACTACGGAGCTGACACTGATGCAAACACACAAGGGTTGATTTCCAAACTCAGGTTTGTGTCCAAGTACACCCGACACAGAGGAGCAGGGACTTGGACCCCGAGGTGGGTTTTTGCTTAGTTTTAAGGACTTGTCTCGGACCTCCAGAAGGGCTGGAGTAATTCATCAAGTTCTGTTTACATTTTGATATGGGGCCTTCAAGGGCATTGACCTCTGTTCTGATTCTAATAGGCGCCTCCAGCCCTTGGGGTGGGCCTAGTTCTTATTCTATTGTGGGGCTTTTAGGACATTAAGCTGTAAACTTTTGTTTTTTTCCTGTAACTGAAGTAATGTAAATTTCACCTCTTCTTCACAGGGGCCTGGGATGGATGGACCTGTTCAAACCCTGAACTTAAAGTGGAAAGACCTTCATTTTCTCGGCCTCCTTATGTCCCCTCCCATCCTATCTAGCTCCTTCCCCCTTCCCCGGAGCTCCTGAGAGAGCAATTGCAAATGACCTCAGCTTGGCAGCATGTGTTGGGGGACAGGCCCAGGGATTTGGGATCAGGAAGACCTGGGGTGCAGGAATACTGGCTGTGCATCGGGATTCGATGCTGCAGACTCTTATTCCCTAAGGCTATCTTGACAACTGACCTTGTACATAGAAAAGCTGTCCTTTATCTTTAAAAGATGAAGAGCCAGTCAAAGCCTTTTTTCTCTGCCCATCTGATTGCTCAGATTCCAATCTGAGACATATTTCCTGTTAAGAAGGATAATTTACTATCCGTAGTACTATCCTTAAAATATTCTGACACAAGTAATTCAGAGGAATGAGGGTTTCTCATCTCTTTCTTCACAGCTCAGTCACTCCTCAGGAAATGCATCTTTATGGATTTGGAAAGAACTGAGAGACATTATTACCAATGGTCCTATTATTATGTGAAGGATTCTTCCCTGAGATTCTTCCCCTGTTTCAACTGACACTGAAACACTGGGAACTCTTTGGAAGACAAATGTCAAGGAAATAAGTGTTATGCATTGCTAATTTTAAATGCCCTTGCAATATGGTGTCTATTATAATAGAAGTATTTTTATCTGAGTTTTGCTATTTATTATCCTTTCCTGCTTTTCAGGATGAGGAGGCATTATACGTGTTCATAAGTGTTTTTCTTTCCTTCTGATCTAAAATTCTTACTTTGTTTCCATCAAGGGAACTCTTTCAGAATAAGGCAAAAGTTAAATAAACTATTCTTAAAATGTCTTCACAGTTGGAGCCTGATTCATTTAAGTCAATTTTCAAAATAAATCTTATTTATTAGGAAAAAAAAAGATTTATAGGGAAATTGAGAAGATAGTACAGAGCATTTGCATGCACTTGCACTCAGTTTCTCCAATGATTGATATCTTATATCAGTACGGTACAAATATTAGCTAATGAATCAATATTAAAATATTCACATTAACCAAAGACGATACTTTATTCAGATTTCCTTAGTTTTTGCTAAGTTACCATCCCTCATATCACACTCCATTTGTCCTCCTGTTTTCTTAGGCTCCTCTGGATTGTGACAGTCTTTCAGCCTTTCCTTGTTGTTGCACTGGAACACTTTGGGAAGTAGAGTATTTTGTAAAATTTCCCTCAGTTGGGACATATCTGTTGTTTATCTCATGATTGAACTGTTTTTGTGGATTATATACAGAGATATACTGCCATTTTTATTATATCATATAAAGGATAGATACTATCAACATGATTTATCAGTCTTGGTATCGATCTGATCTTGCTGAGGTAGTGTTGGTCATCTTTCTCCGTAGTTAAGTTATTCTTATTATTGTCATATTATCATTATTTTAAGTTTTTCATAATATATTTTGTAGAGGGAAGTTACTATGTGTATTCCACACGTAAGAGTGGGAAGCTATGCTCACCAACTTGAGGGTGGAATGTCTGCACAATTTTTTTGAAATTCTTCTACATGGGAGATTTCTCTTCCTTGTGAGTTTTTTTTTTTTTTGGTTTCTTTTTCAAAGATGTTATTTATTTATTTGAGAGAGAGAGAGGAGAGAAAAACCATGAGTGAGAGGGGCAGATGGACAGGGAGAAGCAGGTTCCCTGCTGAACAGGGAGCCTACATTGGGACCTGGATCATGATCTGACTTAAGGCAGAAGCTTAACTGACTGAGCCACCCAGGTGCCACTATCTATCTATCTATCTATCTATCTATCTATCTATCTATCATCTATCTATCTATCTATCTATCTATCTATTTATTTATTTCTTCTTCCTTTCTTTCTTTCTTTCTTTCTTTCTTCTTTTCTTTCTTTCTTTCTTTTAAATAATAAATTTACTTTTTAATGGTGTTCAATTTGCCAAAATACAGAATAACACTCAGTGCTCATCCCATCAAGTGCCCCCCTCAGTGCCCATCACACATTCACACCCACCCCTGCCCTCCTCCCCATCCATCACCCCTAGTTAGTTTCTCAGAGTTAGGAGTCTTTATGTTCTGTCTCCCTTTCTGATATTTCCCACAGATTTCTTCTCCCTTCCCCTATATTCCCTTTCACTATTATTTATATTTCCCAAGTGAATGAGAACATACAATGTTTGTCCTTCTCCAATTGACTTCACTCAGCATAATACCTTCCACTTCCATTCACGTTGAAGCAAATGGTGGGTATTTGTCGTTTCTAATGGATGAGCAAGGCCCACCTTTTCTCTCCCTTCATCTTCTGAGTCTCCTATGACATGAATGTTATTGTTTTAATAAGTGGCTGAGTTCCCTAAATCTGTCTCTGTGGTCCATAAGTTTCCTTGTTTTTAAGGCTTCCACATGGGACTGCATCTCAGTTATAGAATTTTTAACGTTGGCCCGACTAAATTTTAGTTCTTTTATTTCTACAGTAAGGGATTCTTTAGTTTTCTTTTGTGCTCTTTTTCCAGCCCAGATGCTATCTTTATAATCATTGTTTTAAACTGTAGTTAGACATCATATATTTGTATTGATGGACTTCCTGGCTGTGAGTACTACCTCATGTTATTTTATGGAGATGAATGTCTCCATCTCATTATTTTTTCCAGAAAAAAAAAGGAAGAAAAAGAAAAACCAAGAAAAACAATAACAACTTCCCTCCCCCCTCCCAAAAAAAAAAACCCCACCAGATTATTTTGGCCTCCTTGTTAAAAGATTCTAAATCCCAAAATAACAAACACAATTAAAGTACCATGAAAGTAAAAATAAGGGCAGCCCCAGTGGCACAGCGGTTTAGCACCGCCTGCAGCCCAGGGCGTGATTTGGAGACCCTGGATCGAGTCCGACGTCAGGCTCTCTGCATGGAGCCTGCTTCTTCCTCTGCCTGTGTCTCTGCCTCTCTCTCTCAATCTGCATCTCTATGAATAAATAAATAAAATCTTTAAAAAAAAGTAATAAGAAATATATATGGTACATACATAAAAATTAAAATAAGGCAATTAATAAAATAGAATCAAAGAAAATAAATGAAAATAAAGCACAAAATAGAAAGGAAGCTAGACCCTACTTTCCAGGCAACGCTGAATCTCTACAGCCTCTGTGGTCCGACAACTTGTTGGCAGCGAGTGGTCTGTGCGGGGTCTGGGGATGGCCCATGACGCTGATTGTCAGGTGCACATCTGCCTGGGTGATGCACCTGCGGGGTCAGGGGCGGGGTGGGTTTCAGTGACTCTTGCCTCCAGCGGGTGGCACTGTGCTGCTCCCTGAGACTCAGCGCTGTTTGGCATGATGCTGGTGGGGACGCTGTGTCCTCTGGGTCTGGGGCTGAGCATCCCACCCCCAGTCTGCAGGCCCTCCACAGAAGAGCCCCCAAGCTCATCTCTCAGAACCCTGCTTTCACTCTGCCTACGTCCGAGCTGCTTTTGGTTTTGTTTTTTTATCTCAGAGTGTTGTGCCCAGATTGCAAATCCGAGAAACCACCGAGAAGCCCACACCGATGCAAACACACGAGGGTTTATTTATAAGCTTGAGCTTGTGTCCAAGTATACCCGACACAGCGGAGCAGGGACTTGGACCCCGAGGTGGGTTTTAGCTTAGTTTTAACGGCTTGTCTCAGGGACCTCCAGAAGGGCTAGAGCAATTCCTCGAGTTCTGTTTACATTTTGATATGGGGCCTTCAAGGAAATTGAGCTCTGTTCTCATTCTATTAGGGGCTTCCTGCCCTTGGCCTGGGCTCAGTTTTGATTCTATTGTGGAGCTTTCTAGGACATTAAGCTGTAAACAGCAAAGGTTCCACACCTGGAAGGGGTATGTCACACTGTTGCTATATGCTGAAAACGCGGTACTGGAAACAGGAAACCCGGGAGCCTCCACCAAAACCTGTTAGAACTAAGGAGTGAGTTCAGTAACGTCACGGGACACAAACTTTCCCTACAGAGCAGAGTAGCCTTGCTGTGTCCCGACAATGAGCACTCAGGAAGGAAATGAAAGACGTGACTCCCTTCTCAGGAGCATCAAGGAGAATAAATAATGAGACTGAACCAAAGGAGCACAAGACTTGTGCACTGAGCCATACCAGGCTCTGGGAGGCAGTCCTGGGCTCGTGGGGTGGGAGCCTCATCTTGTGAAAATGTCCACAGTTCCTGTAGCCACCCTCAGTTTCAATGTCATTCCTATCAAAATCATGGTGGCAGGTCTTAGAAATAGGAAAAAAAAACCCATAACACCCATCCCCCCCCCCCCCAGAAATGACCCCGGACATCAAATCAGTATTGGAGAAGCAGGACAGAGCGGGACACAGCACTTTCCTATTTCAAACGATGTCACAGAGACACAGGATAAAGCAGTGTGGTTCTTGGGCCCCCAGCTGGTTCCGTTGGTTAAGCATCCGACTCCTGACCTCACCTCCTGTCCTGATATTAGGGGTGGTCAGTACTAGCCCTGGGCTGGGCCAAGGACGAGGCGTGGAGCCTACGTAGGCAAACCAGTCCCACGGCGGGTGGTCCCGTCATAAGCTGAATGAGCAAAACAGAGAGTCCAGAAGGAAATGTGCTCTAACTGATTTTTTAAATTAATTTAATTTAAACCCAATTAATTAACGGATAGTGTATTATACTTTCAGAGGAAGAATTCAGGGATTCACCAGTTGGAGATAACCACAGTGCACGTGACATCACATGCCCTCCTTCATGCCGGTACCCTGTTAACCCCTCCGCCTCCAACGACCCTCAGTTTGTTTCCTATCATTAAGAGTCTGTATTTCCTGCATCTGTTTTCATCTTATTTGTTTTTCCTTCCCTTCACAGTTGTTATCTGCTTTGCTTCTTTAATCCCACCTATGAATGACACCACACGGTCATTCTCTTTCCTGACTTATTTCACTTAACATGATCCCTCTAGTTCTATCCACGTCATTGCAAATGGCAAGATTTCCTTCTCTTTGATAGCTGAGTACCATTCCTCTCTCTATGACCATCATCTATCTCCCATCCTTTTTATCCATCATCTGCCTGAGGACACCGAGGATCCTCCCACAGTGTGGCTACTGTTGACCCGGATGCTGTGAACATCGGGACATGCAGGTGTCCCGAGTCTCACTGCATCTGTATCTTCGGAGTGAGCTCCAGGCCGTTCACCTGCTGGTCGCAGGGCAGCTCTATTTGTAACTTCCTGAGGAGCCTCCGCACTGTTTCCAGGGCGGCTGCACCAGCCCGCAGTCCCGCCCACAGTGGAAGAGGGTTGAGTGAGTTGTGGGACGTGATAAAAGTCTGGTCCACATTTCATTTCACATCCTGTGGGCTCCAATTCCTTGTCCTTTAGTATTTCTGGGGAAGCCGGGTGTTGGGCTCCATTTCAGTCAGACGTTTCCGAAGCTAACAGGCCACAGCTGGAGCCTGAAAGGAGGCAGGTGCCGCCCCTGGAGTGTCCGCTGCCTCCTGCACAGCCTCCTGCAGTGCCTGAGCGTCCAGCAGGGGCTGCCCGAGACCAGGCCCCTCCCATGGGGTGCGCATGCGCAGTAGGCCTCATCTGCCTGCACTAACAGGAGCCAGCCTGTGCTGAGGAGGCCTGAGGAGGACGTTGGGACTCATCTACGTCGATGAGCTGCAGCCTCCTCAGGACCCGCGGAGAGTCTTCAGGGGGAAATTGGGCTGCGTTCACGCTGACAGGACCCACGGTCTCCTCAGGACCTGCGGTGAGGCTTTAGGAAGATGTGGGCCCGCATCCACACTGACAGGAGCCCTGAGCCACCTCAGGAACCGCGGGGAGGCTTAGGAAATTGTGGGCCCGCATCCATGCTGACAGGAGCCCCTGAGCCACCTCAGGACCTGCGGGGAGGCTTCAGGAAGATGTGCCGCGTCCACTCTGGCAGGAGCTCCTGGGCCCCTCAGGACATAAGTTGAGGCTTCTGGAAGCTGGGGCCGCATTCATGGTTACAGGAGCCCCGGCCTCCTCAGAACACTCGGTGACGTTTCGGGAGGAATTGGGGCCACATAGACACAACAGGACGCTGACTTCCTCAGGATCACTGGTGTAGATTTGGGGAAATATGGGGATGCGTCCATGCGGACAGAAAACCCCAGGCTTGTCAGGGCCTGTGGTGAGGCCTAAGAAAAATGTGGGTGCCGCATCCACACTGACAGGAGTCTCCAGCCTCCTCAGGACCCACTGTGAAGGTTTTGGAAGATTTGGGGCCATATCCATGCTGACAGGAGCCCCCAGCCTCCTCAGGTCTTATGGTGAGGCTTGAGGAAAATGTGAGGCCAGGTCAACCCTTACAGGAACCCCGTCCTCCTCAGGACCTGCACTTTGGCTTCAGGACATATGGGGGTGTGTCGATGCTGACAGGAGCCCACAGACTCCTCAGGACCTGCGGTGAGTTTTCTGGGGGATGTGAGGCCATGTCCAGGCTGACAGGAGCCCGCGGCCTCCTGACGACGTGCTGTGAGGCTTCCAGACGATGTGAGGCATAGTCCACAGTGACAGGAGACCCGGCGTCCTCAGGACCAGCTGACTATGACTCAGGAACACGTGGGGCCACGTCCACACTCACAGGAGCCCGGCTTCCTCAGGACCCCCTGGAGGACTCTGGAGGAGCCGTTGGGGGCCATGTCCACATCAGAAGGGAGTCCTCAGAACCACAGGGTAAGTGAAAGGGTAGAATGAATGGTAGGGTTAGGGGAGGGGGAAAGTTGGTTGTTAGCCTTAGGGTAGATGTTAGGGGTTAGTGATTATGCTTATGGTTATGGATTAGAGGTTAGGTGAGGCATAAGGGTAATGGTCAGTAGTTAAGAGTTAGGATGGGGGTTAGGGTAAGGGACAGGATTTAGTGTTAGGGTTAGGGTTTAGGCTCTAGGGATTAGAGCAGGAGGTTAGGATTTGGGTTTAGGGTTATGGTTAGAGTTAGGGTAGGGCTTAGGTTTGCAGTGAGGGTTAGGGGTTAGGGTGTGAGTTAGCGTTAGGGTTTAGGGTGAGGGGTTAGGGTTATACTTAGGGCCAGGTTTAGGGTTAGGGCGAGGGTTAGGGTTACGATAGGGATTAGGTCTAGGGCTAGGGTTAGTGTTTGGTTAGGGGTTAGGGTTAGGGTCAGGTCACGGTCAGGGTATGGTTTTGGAAGAGGGTTAGAGATACGGTCAGGGAGTGGGTTAGGGGTTTGTTTTAGGGTATGTGTTAGGGTACAGTTTGGGGTATGAGATAGGATTAGTATTAGAGCGTTAGGGTTAGGGTACAGGTTAAGGTTAGGAATAGGATTTGAGTACATTAAGTTAAGTTTAGGTTTAGAGGTTAGGGTTAGGTTTAGATTTAAGGTAGGGGTCAGGGTTAAGGGTTTAGAATAGGTTTAGGAGTTAGGGTGAGGGTTGGCAGGAAGGTTCAGTGAATTTGTTTCGGTCTTGGGGTTTGTGTTTGGTTTTCGATTAGTGTTAGGTCTTGTTGAAATGATTATTTAACATTAGGCTTAAGTGTAGGGTTAGGGTTATGTCTGTGTATGGTTAGAGTTTGGGTCTTGGCATATGCCTGCACTGGGACTCCTAGTATCCTGGGCAGTTTAGATTTATGCACTCTATTTAGGTTTTGGGTTCAAAGATAGCCTGATTCCACCAAGTCAGTGGCCTCCCCAGAGAATCAAAATCCAGGCTTCTGCTGGGGTGAGAATAGGCATGGCAGGCTTCTCCTGAGCTGAGCTAAGGAGGGGATTTGTGGCCCTAAAGACTCTTTGTTTGGATTTTCAGTTGCTTTTCTGTTTTTATCTCTTGTGTGCACATGTTTCATCAATACTACCAATTATTATTTTAAAGTTTTATTTGAATTCCTGTTTGTAAACATAGTATGATATAGTTTTGGGTTTACCACATAGTGATTCAATCCTTGGATACAACGCCTGGTACTGGTCACAGATGAATTCCACTATCCCCATCCCCTGATTCCCCTCCCCCCCCACCTTCCTCTGGTATTGATTAGTTTATTCTCTGTGGTTAAGAGTGTGTATCTTGGTTTGCTTCTCTCATTCCCCTCTCCTCCCCTTTGCCAGTTTGTTTGGTTTCTTAAAATTCACATGTGAATGCAATTGTATGGTATTTGGTATCTGTCTGACTGTGTTCATTTAGAATAAGTCGTTTCCACTTCTCCCACGTCATTGTAAATGGCTTCATTTCATCCCTTCTGATGGCCAGGTGATGTCACAGTGTGTATATTTACCACATCATCTCTTCCCATTCATCTGTCGATGGACATCTGGGGTGTATCCACAGATTGGCTGTTGTTGATAACGCTGCTACCAACACTGGGCTGCGTGTCCCTCGACGAATCTACTAAACTACTTTTGTATTCTCAGGATAAATACCTAGCTGTGCAATTTTGGAATGGTAGAGTAACTCTATTTTTAACATCTTTTAAAAATTTTTTTTTATGATAGTCACAGAGAGAGAGGCAGAGGCACAGGCAGAGGGAGAAGCAGGCTTCATGCACCGGGATCCCAACGTGCCCTGGGCCAAAGGCAGGCGCCAAACCGCTGCACCACCAGGGATCCCCTATTTTTAAATTTTCGAGGACCCTCCACACTGTTTTCCACAGTGGCTGCACATCTTTGCATGCCCACCAGGAGTGTAAGGGGGCTCTCCCTTCTCCATAGCCTCACCAATACCTGTTGTTTCTTGTGTTGTTAATTTTAGCCATTCTGATGGCTGTCAGGTGACATCTCATTGTGGATGTGGTTTGCATTTCTCTGCTGATGGGTGACACTGAGTGTCTTTCCGTGTGTGTCTGGTGGCCATCTGGATGTCTTGTCAGAGACAAAGTCCATTCATGTCTTCTGCCCATCTGCAGTTGGATAATTTGTGTTTAGGATGCTGAGATTTATATTTGCTTTATGTATTTTAGATAGTAAATCTTTATTGGATGTGTTGTTTACAAATATCTCCTCTCATTTTGTATGTTGCCTTTTAGGTTTGGTTTTTTCCTTCACTTTGTGGAAGCTTTTGAATTTGATGAAGTCCCAATAGTATTTTTGCTTTTGTTTCCCTCACCTCAGAGGCATATCTAGAAAGAACATCCAATGGCCAATGTCAAAGATGTTCCTGCCTATCTTATCTTCCTTGTATGGTTTCAGGTCTCACATTTAGGTCTTTAATCCATTTTGAATTTATTTTTTATATATACGGTGTAAGAAAGTGGTCCAGTTTCATTCTTCTGCATTTGGCTGCCTGGTTTTCCCAACACCATTTTTCTTATCCTGGGGTCAGGGTTAGGGTTTGTTGAAGAGACTGTCTTTGTGCTTTGGATATTCCTTCCTGCCTTGTTGTCGATTAATGGATCATAGAGTTACAGGTTTGTATCTTGTTTCGGCTTTCCATTCTGTTCTATTGATCTAAGCGTCTCCTGTTGGGAGATTCTTGATTGCTGATTCAATTTCTCTGCTGGTTATTTGTCGGTTCAAATTCTTATTTCTTCCTTTTTCATTTTTGCTATGTTATATATTTCCAGGAATTGATCTAGTTCTTCCAGGTTCTTGGTTGCTGGCCTATAATTTTTCATAATGTTCTCTTATAATCGTTTGTATTTCTCTAGTGTTGGGTGTTATTTCTCTTTTCTCATTTGTGATTTTATTTGGGTCCTTTCTCATCTTTTTATCTTTTTTCTTTTTTAAAGATTTTGTTTATGTATTCATGAGAGACACAGAAAGGCAGAGTTATAGGCAGAGGGAAAATGAGGCTCCATACGGGGAGCCTGATATGGAACGTGATCGGCCACTACCCCGGGATCATGACCTGAGCCAAAGCAGATGCTCAACCATGGAGGCACCCAGGTGCCTTGCTGATTCAATTTCTTTGCTACTCATGGGACTGTTCATATTTTCTATTTCTTCCTATTTCAGTTTTCCTTGTTTGCACATTTCTAGGCATTTGTCTATTTCCTCCAGGTCTCCCAGTTTGTTAGCATATAATGTTTCATAGTATTCCCTTATAATTGTCTTATTTTTCTGGTGTTGATTGTGATCTCTCTTTTCTCATTTGTGATTTATTTATTTAGGTTTTCTCTTTTCTCATTGATAAGGCTGGCTAGGGCTTGATCCGTTTTATTAATTATTTGAAGAACCAGCTCTTATTTTCATTATTCCATTCTACTGTTTTGTTTTTTCTGCATTGTTTATTTCTGCTCTCATCTTTATTTTTTCCTTTCTTCTGTAGGCTTTAGGCTTTGTTTCCTATTCCTTTTCCAGCTCCTTTAGCCACCCAGACCTCCCGGATCCTTTAGGTGTAGGGTTAGGTTGTGTATTGGAGACTTCTTGTTTCTTGAGGTAGGCCTGTATTGCTATATACTTCCCCAAGGACTGCCTTTTCTACATCCCAGAGGTTTGGAGAAACATGTTTTCATTTTCATTTGTTTTAAATTTCCTCTTTAATTTCCTGGTTGCTCCATTCATTCTCTAGTAGGATGTGCATAATCTCCACGTATTTTCGGTCTGTCCAATTTTTTTTCTTACTGTCGACTTCGAGTTTCACAGCATCATGTTCCAAATATGTACATGGTGTGATATCAACCTTCTAGTACCTGTTGTACCTGTTGAGGGCTGATTTGTGGGCCATGATATGATCTGTTCTGGAGAATGTCCCATGTGCACTTGAAAGGAATGTGTATTCTGCTTTAGGATGAAATGTTCAGACTATATCTGTTGAGTCCCTGTGGTCCAGTGTGTCAAGGCTATTGTTCCCCTTTGATTTAATGCATAGATGATCGGTCCATTGCCATAAGTGGGTGTGAAAATCCCCTGTCATTGTATTATTATCAGTGAGTTCCTGTACGTTTGTTGTTAATTGGTTTCTATATTTAGGTACTCCCATGTTGGCAGCATAAATATTTAGTTGTTTGATCTTGATAGTCTTTTTAATTATGAAATAATGTTCTTCATCTCTTCTTACAGTATTTGTTCTTTCTTTTTGAGACTTAAATATTTTATTTATTTATTCATGAGTGATACACAGAGAAGCAGAGGAAGAAATGTAGGCAAAAGGAGAGGCAGGCTCCCCACAGGGAGGCCGATGTGGGACTTGATCCTGCGATCCCAGTATCACACCCTGAGCTGAAGGCAGATGCTCAATCACTGAGCCACCAGGTGTCTCCCAGGGTTTGGTTTCTAATCTCTTTTGTCTGTTATAACTATGGGTCCTCCAGCTTTCGTTTGCTATCCATTAGTGTGGTAGATGATTTTCCCTCCCCTGACTATCAATCTGCTGGTGTCTACAGGTCTAAGGTGAGCATTTTGTAGGCAGCGTACAGATGGATCTTGTTTTATTAATAACGATTTTATTTATGAGATAGAGAGAGAGAGGCAGAAAATTAGGCAGAGAAAGAAGTAGACTCCCCACCAGGAGCCCAATATGGGACTCGATCCAAGACTCCAGGATCCCACCCTGAGTCAAAGGCAGATGTTCAACCCCTTGAGCCACCCAGACCTCCCGGATCCTGTGTTTTAAGCCACTCTGATACCCTATATCTTTTGATTAGAGCATTTAGTCTATCAGCTTTCAGGGTGATTATTCAAAGATATGAAATTTGTGCCTTTGTATTACCGGAAGAGTTGGTGTTTTTGGTGACGTTCTCTGGGATTTTCTAGTCTTTGTTGCTTTTGGTCTCTTTTTTTCCCCCACTAGAAGAGTCTCTCTTAAAATTCCTTACTGGACTGGTTAAGTGGTCATGAACTCCTTTATATTTTGCCTGTCTGGGAAAATCTTTATCTCTCCTCTCCTGAATGACACCCTTGCTGAAGCAAGAATTCATACAAATTGAACTCCAATAAAAAGAAATTTAAAAACTTAAAATAAATTTTTGGTCTTATGATTGAGGAAAATGGCATTTAGGAGGAAAACCAGAAGCTGAAATGGAGGAGGACAGATTTCACCATCTGTCGCCTTCACAGGGACATGATCTCCTTTCCAAGGAGGGGCCTCCCCTCCGTAGGATGCTTCCTGCTCCTCTGTGCTCCTTGTTGTAACCCAGCAGGCATCTCTGTGCCTCCAGCACCTCTGCAGTCATGGTTTATTGCGTCTTCCATGTATCCTATTGGGGACAGCAGCATGGTGTAATTAACCATCCAGCTGCTGTTAGACAACATTGGGGGATTCAGACTTTTGTTGGTTTTGGGGTGTGTGTGTGTCTATCACATGTAGCTATCACGTGCAGCTATCTGATCCTCCGGCTGCATCACCCAAATGCCGAAATGGTTGGCACAACATCATTTCTGGTGCTGGCGCTGGGTGGCTAGCTAGGCTCTCCTGGCAGACCCGGGGCTCGCTCTTGCATTGACTTTCCGCTGGAGGGTCAGCTGAGCTGGAAGGTCCGGATTGGCTATATTCCCATGTGCGACAGTGTGTCTTGCAATGCGCTGGCTGCTTACCTTCTCCCTGATGCCTCTCCAGCAGGGAGCCAGACCTCGGGGCCACCCTGGCGGAAGCTCCTGAAAACCAGCTGCCAATGGGGGGGAGCCCTGGGGTTTCCTGTGTTTGGGAGTCTGGGTGGGGACGGGGCTAGGGTTCCTCGGTCCCCTGTGCTGCCTGGCCTTCAGGCCGAGCCCCATGCTCACCCAGCCCCTAGTCACTAGGGCAAGGAGGGTATCCTCCACACTCTGGTGTGAGAGATCTAGCACCACAAGGTGTGCACGCTGAGTACACCTTGTGAGGGTGGCCCACGTGCGTGAGCTGCAGTGTGGGACCCAGGAAATTTAACAAAAGTCCCTTTCCCCTGGACAAGCAGAGCAGAACTAATTCAATTTTGTACTCCACCTGCCATCTCCCCTATGACCCCACATGACCTGCTTATGGCTTAAGGCGCTGCCCTATCCGACTCAAGCCGCTGGGCACACCCTAATCAGAAATCGGCTCAAAACAATGTAACCCTGCTTTGTGCCCCACAAAACTGCGTGCCAATTCTGACCAAAGTAATAGGCCAGTTCAAGTCGATTCTATAGGGTAAAGTGTAATTCAATCGGCCACCTGTGTGTGGACCGACATGACTACGCATCTTTCAGCGTTCCCATGGGCCACTAGCTCCTATAAAACTGCTACGCCTTTTAGTCTCGGGGTGCAAGTCCCTCCTTCTGTGTCGGGTGCACTTGGACCCAAGCTCCAGGTTGTAAAGAAACCCTCGGGAGTTTGCATTGGTGTGGGCTCCTTGGTGGTTTCTCGGATTCCCAATCTTGGGCACAACACAAGGGACTGCTGTCCTGACATCCCTTCCAGGGCCACACTACCGCCCCGCTGGCCCTCTGTGCCCCAGACACATGGGCATAGGGATGCAGGGAGGGGAGGAAGTGCCCCAGAACCCGGCCAGCCCCAGGCCCCTGGACAGAGGGAGCACAGACCTCCCAGGTTGCTTTCTACAGATCCTGGTGACCTGAACCTCCCTGGCTGTCACTCTGTCCCAGCTCCTCCTGGCCTGCGGGGCACAGGCTGAGTCCCAGTAAAGTCTGTGGGGCCTGACCCTGGCATCTGACCGCCCCCGGAAGGCACATGGGGACGTCAGCTGGGTGTGCCTGGCAGCGCCACTGCAGGGGCTGTTTGGGGCGTGGATGTACCCCCTCCTCCTCTCTCGGGGTCTCTCCACGCCCTCTGCACAAAGTACTGGGAGACACAGAAACAGGCTGGCTGTGCATTTTCGCACCAGAACACTTTATTGACTTTCTACAGCAAAGGGGCTCAGAGCCGAGGGTGCGTGCCTTACCCTGGGGAGGGAGACCTTTCTGTCCTTTTGGGTAGTGCAAGAATCACATGTGGGGCTGGGGCGGGTGCTGGAGTCCCCCACCTGGGAGCATCTTTGGACTCCGGGTGGGGACATGTCCTGAGGTTTCAGCCTGAGAGACAGTTCTGAGGACAGCAGAGCTGACCTGGACCTGCAGCTCATGGGCTCCTGTGCTGGGTCACTGCAGGGCAGCTGGACCCTGGTCTCGGCCACCCTGGGGCCCCAGAACCTGGTGGATAATGTCTCCTGGTGTGGGTGCGGGTGGGGCCCACCGGCCTACCCCTTGTCTCCCTAACCTGGGGTGTTCTGGGATGCCCAGGGCTGCCCTAGGTCTGCGACCTGGATCTGTGTGGCACACCCAGGGCCCAAGAGGCCACATCCAGCTGTGAGAGGGCTCTCTCCTCCTGGGGCCAGAATCCAGGGCTGGCCAGGGCCATGGGGGGCTGGATCCCGTTAGTCTTTGTGTTGGGCCTGGGGGGGGCTCAAATCACCCCAGCCCCCACAGAGCCTGGGACCAGGCCAGCCCATGTCCCTCTGGGTTAGGGGCTGGTGTCCTATGCAGGGTGTGCCACCCTCCAGGAGGGACAGTGGGTGGAGGCAGGGTACAGGGGGTCCTCTGCACCACTCACCTGCACCCACCCTGTCGGGGGCTCCCTGCCTTCCCTCTTTCCTGCAACCCCTGGGTACTCTATGGGAAACCCGGTCTTCTGATGGGAGCAGGGTATCCAGAGAACCCCGGTGAGCCTGAGTATGTCCCACAGGGGGCAGCTGCACTGGGTCCTTGCTGGGGGCAGATGGTGTGGGGGTTGATGTTGTGGGGGCAGGGGCATGATGGTAGTGGAGTGTGGGGGATGTTGTAGGGGGAATGGTGGGGGTATAGTGTGGGTGGGGATTGTGTGGGGCTGTCAGGGTGTGAGGGGGATGGTATAGGTGGGATACCATTGGGGATGATGATGAAGGGGGATGGTGTGGAGGTGGGGAATGAGGGGGTGGTGTGGGGGGCCTGCCAACACCAGGCATCCACTTCCTCTCAGATGCACACGGATACATCTACAGATAAAGGCGACCCCAGTCTGGGGTTTGCTGTGACACCTGCCCCTGGGGCCCTGTGTGGTCAGTGCAGGGCGCTGGCTGGACTGGGAGCATTATCTGGGGGTCATCATACTATGTATGTTTACAAATTGCAAATTGTCTCAAATTAAATGCATAGAATTTAGATATATATAAACACAGAGTATGGGTGTCACCCTGACCCATCCAACCCTCATCGGATCGATGTGTGTCCTGCTCCAGCCACGGCCATGCCGCCTGGACCCCAGGTCCAGTTACTGCCCTCCACGGACCCCACCGCAGCCCACTGCTTTTCAAGGGGCCGTCCCTCACCCCTGTGGGGTTCAGCTCCCATGGAAACCCCTAGAGGCACCAACGTAGTGACCTCCTTATCCCCGAAGCCCCGGGGGTTGGGACACGGGGGTCATCTCAGGCACCCAACCATACAGTGGTGTGTTGTTGGCTGCTGTTGCTTCCCCCGGCCTCTTAAACCCCCTGTTCCCTACCCAGAAGCCCCTGGGCCTCCCCCGGGGCCCTGAAGCCCCCTGACTCAGCAGCCTCACCCCACCCCCTAGCAGTCCCAAAACAAGATTTTGCTGCCGAACGTCCTGTTGATGTCCAGGTCTATCTGCGTGATGTCCCTGGAGGAGACAAGGCCTCCTCCTTCATTTCCTGTGGGAAAACCGGGGAGGAGGAGCCAGCATCAGGGACACAGACACTGGCCTGTCACCAGCTGCCATCCTGGGCAGGGAGCCCTGGGGACACCATGGGAGTGTGTCCTGCCGAAACCTCCTTTCTTCTCCTGGGATGCCGGCGACAGCCAGAATGCCCACCGTGGCTGTGGGACCTTGTGAGGGCCTGTGCCGAGCTGTTGTGGGCGGGAGGTGACTGAGGGTCAGCCTGGGTTGGAGGGGACAGGGGAACAGCCCAGGTAGGGAGGGGACTTTGGGGTGCTGTGCCCAAGATTGCAAATCGGAAAACCAACTAAGGAGCTGACACTGATGCTAACACACGAGGGTTGATTTACAAATCCAGCTTGGGTCCAAGTATACCCCACATAGTGGAGCAGGGACTTGGACCCCGAGGTGGGTTTTAGCTTAGTTTTAAGGGCTGGTCTCAGGGACCTCCAGAAGGGCTGGAACAATTCCTCAAGTTCTGTTTACATTTTGATATGAGGCCTTCAAGGGCATTGAGCTCTGTTCTCATTCTAATATGGGGACCTTAAGCTGTAAGGTTTTTTTTTCGTTTTTTCCTGCAACTGAAGTAATGTAAATTTTAGCTCTTATTCACAGGGTCCTGGGATGGCAGTACTTGTGCTAACAGTGAACTTAAAGTGCACGATATCCATTTTATCAGCCTCCACACAGACAAGTGACTGAATTTTAAAACTCCAAATTTTAGGGGCTGCCCTGGTGGAGACCTGTGCTCTTCCTGCCTGGGAGGGTGTCCTCGCACTCCTGTCCTTTGTTGACCTGTCCCAGGAACTGAGCCCCGTGACTGCACAGGGGTTTGTAGCTTATGGCCACACAGGGCAGACAGCTGGCCTGAGTCCCGCTGCTCTAGCCGGATTCCGGCTCCTTTGCCTGGGAACAGTTGGCGCCACCGTCCTTGGGAACCCTGGAATCCTGAGCCCACCCTGTCGCTCCAGGGACTGCCCCCCACTTCTCCACCTGAACACCTTAAGGCTGGTGTGTCCCCCACTCTAGGAGACTTCGGAAAGTTCAGATTTTGTGCTCTGCTGCTTATAATACTGTGCATAGACCCGTCAGCTAGCTCTCTGCTCTTGTGGGATCCGGGGCTGTGTCTCCCCAAGATCAACTGATTGATTTTTTTTTTTTAGATTTTTTTTTCTGTAATCTCTACAGCCAACATGGGGCTTGAACTTGCTACCCCAAGAACAAGAGTCCCATGTTCTTACGAACCACACAGAGCCGGTCAGGCTCTCTTTGATTCATTGATACATGTTAATTGAAGCAGGGGTCTTGCATGTGTCAGGGCAGAAACTGAGCCCACGCTTTGAGGTGTGGTGGAGTCATTTGGACCTGATCAATGTGAAAGAAACCATAGCTTCCCTGGGAGCCCAGGGAGCAGGGTCCACACACGTGAAAAGGTGATAATTTCCTTTACTGTAGTAGTTATTTTACTGACTATTTATTTAAAGTGCTATTCAATGGTAAATGTCAATCTAGGATTGGGATACAGTGAGAATGTTCTAGGATTCAGAGGTAACTAAAGCTTCCCGTCAAGGACTCAATGTTCCAGTTGGTTGCAGAGATAGGCAAGGAAGTAAAGAGTTTTGAAACATGGCAGTGGGGTGCCTGGCTGGCCTGGTTGGGGGATCTTGATCTCAGGGTTGTGAGTTTGAACTCCATGTTGGGTATAGAGAGGACATGAAACGAAAATATTTAACAAATAATAAATGGATGAACAAATAAAGCATGACATCAAAGGTAAGTGTTTGCTTATGTCTCACCTGTGAACTATTCTTGATCACCCTGCTTGTACTACTTGGCCCAGATGACGTCCTCCACAAGGGATAGTCCCGCCCCAGTGGAAGTGGGCGTCTTTCATTGTAAGACCTGTGGTTCCCCTCGTTCTGCAGGGAGAGAAGAGCCGTGAAGCCACGACTTTGGGGGATCAGCATACACCTAGGCAATGACCATTTCTCAACCCGGTAGCCAGGGATCGTCCTCCTTTTACGACGCAATGTCATAACGAAGCCTCTTTGGTCATTGTCTTGGATGCAGGGTGGAGGCTAAACTAGAATTAGGAAGAACAAAAGAGGAGGAAAACCAGAAGCTGAAAGAGAGGAGGACAGATTTCACCATCCGTAGCCTTCACAGGGACCTGGTGTCCTTTCCTGGGAGGGGCACCCCCTCCGTAGGATGCTTCCTGCCTCTCTGTGCTCCTTTTTGAAACCCAGCAGGCACATCTCCGTGCCTCCAGTACCTCTGCAGTCATGGTTTATAGCGTCTTCCATGTATCCTATTGGAGACCATAGCGTCGTGTATGTAACCATCCGGCTGCTGTTTGACAACATGGGGGAATTCGGACTTTTGTTGGTTTTGGGTTGTGTGTGTGTCTATCACATGCAGTTATCACGTGCAGCTATCTGATCCTCTGGCTGGGTCACCCAAATGCCGAAATGGTTGGCACAACATCATTTCTTTTTTTTTTTTTTTTTTAAATTTATTTATGATAGTCACAGAGAGAGAGAGAGAGGCAGAGACACAGGCGGAGGGAGAAGCAGGCTCCATGCACCGGGAGCCTGATGTGGGATTCGATCCCGGATCTCCGGGATCGCGCCCTGGGCCAAATGCAGGCGCCAAACCGCTGCGCCACCCAGGGATCCCCACAACATCATTTCTGATGCTGGCGCTGGGCAGATAGCTGGGCTCTCTTTTTCGACTCGGGTCTTGCTCCTGCAATGACTTTCCGCTGGAGGGTCAGCTGAGCTGGAAGTTCCCACTCGGCCAAATTCCCATGTGCAGCAGTGGGTCCCGCTGAGCGCTGGCTGCTTCTCTTCTCCCTGATGCCTCTCCAGCAGGGAGCCAGACCTCAGCGCCGCCCTGGGGGGAGATCCTGAGGAGCTGGCTGCCCATGGTGAGGATTCCTGTTGCTGGCTGTGTGTGGGAGTCAAGTTGGGGTCAGGGCTGGGGTTCTCTGTCCCCTGTGCTGCCTGGGCTTCTGGCGAGCCCCATGCTCACCCAGCCCCTACTCACTAGGGCGAGGAGGGTGTCCTCCACACGCTGGTATGAGAGATCCAGCACCACAAGGTGTGCAGGCTGAGTCCACCTGATGAGGGTGGCCCCCGTGCATGAGCTGCAACTGTGGGACCCAGGAAAGTTAACAAAAATCCCCTACCCCTGGACAAGCAGAGCAGGACTGATTCCATTTTGTGCTACACCCGCCACCTCCCCTATGACCCCCACATGACCTGCTTATTGCTTAAGGTGCTGCCCCACCCTAGTCAGGACTCTGGGCTCACCCTAATCAGAAATCAGCTCATAACAATGTAACCCTGCTTTGTGCCTGCCAAAACTGTGCGACGATTCTGACCAAAGTAATAGGCCAGCTCAAGTGGATACTCTAGGGTAATGTGTAATTCAATCGGCCACCTGCGTGTGGACCAGCATGATCGTGCAACTTTCTGTGTATCCCATGGGCCACTGGCCCCTATAAAGCTGCTATGCCTCTTAGTCTCAGGATCCACGTCCCTGCTCTGCTGTGTCGGGTGCAATTAGACCCAAGCTCCAGCTTGTAAAGAAACCCTCGGGAGTTTCCATCGGTGTGGGCTCGTTGGTGGTTTCCCTGATTTGCAATCTTGGGCACAACACCAGGACCTGGTGTCCTGACCTCCCTTCCAGGGCCACGCTGACCGCCCCACAGGCCCTCTGTGCCTCAGGGACATAGGCACGGGGATGCGGGGAGGGGAGGAAGTGTCCCGGAACTCAGCCATCCTCGGCCGTCTGGACAGAGGGAGCATAGACCTCCCAGGTCGCTGTGCACAGACCCTGGTGACCTGAAGCTCCCTGGCTGTCACTCTGTCCCAGCCCGTCCTGGCCCGGGGGGCACAGCCTGAGTCCAAGTAAAGTCTGTGGGGTCCTGACCCTGGCGTCTGGCCGCCCCTGGAAGGCACGTGGGGACGTCAGCTGTGTGTACCTGGCGGCGCCCCTGCTGGGGCTGTTTGGGGCCTGGATGGTGCCCCCTCCTCCTCTCTGGGTGTCTCTCCACGCCCCATGCACAGAGTTCTGGGAGATACAGAAACGGGCTGGCTGTGCATTTTCACACAACACTTTATTGACTTTCTACAGCAAACGGGCTCAGAGCCTATTGCGCACCTTCCACTGGGGAGGGAGACCTTTCTGTCCTTTCGGAGAGGGCAAGAATCACACGGTGTGGGGGGGCGGGTGCTAGAGTCCACATCGTGGGAGCATGTGTGGACTCTGGGTGGGAGCGTGTGTCCTGAGATTTCAGCCTGAGTGACTGTTCTGAGGACAGCAGAGATGACCTAGACCTGCAGCTCATGGGCTCCTGCACTGGGCCCCTGCAGGGCAGCTGGACCCCACCCTTAGGCCCTCTGGGGCCCCAATACCTGAAGGAGCCTGCCACCTCGTGTGCGGTCAGGTGGGGCCACCTGTCCTGTCCATCCTCTCCCCACCCTGGGGTGTCCCGGGATCCCCTGGCCTGCCTTAGGTCAGCGACCTGGATCTGTGGGACACACCCAGGGCCCAGGAGGCCACATCCAGCTGTGAGAGGGCTCACTCAACCTGGGCCAGAATCCAGGGCTGGCCAGGTCCATGGGGGCCTGGATCCCATTAGTCTTTGTGTTGGGTCTGGGTGGGGGGCTCAAATCAACTCAGCCCCCACAGAGCGTGGGGCCAGGTCAGCCCAGGTCCCTCTGGGTTAGGGGCTGGTGTCCTGTGCAGGGTGTGCAGCCCTCCAAGAAGGACAGTGGGCGGAGGCAGGGCCCAATGTGTCCTCTGCACCACTCACCTGCACCCACCCTTTCGGGGATCCCTGCCTTCCCTCCTCCCTGCAACCCCTGGGTTCTCTATGGGACAATCGGGCTTCTGATGGGAGCAAGGTACCAGAGAACCCCGGTGAGGCTGAGCATGTCCCAGAGGGGGCAGCTGCACTGGGTCCTTGCTGGGGGCCGATGGTGTGGGGGTGGATGATGTGGGGCCGGGATATGATGGTGGTGGTATATTAGTACGGTATAAATATTAACTAATGAATCAATATTAAAATATTCGCATTAACCAAAGACCATACTTTATTCAGATTTCCTTAGTTTTTGCTAAGTTACCATCCCTCATATCACATTCCATTTGTACTCATGTTTTCTTAGGCTCCTCTGGATTGTGACAGTCTTTCAGCCTTTCCTTGTTCTCATTGAACTGGAACACTTTGAGAAGTAGAGTATTTTGTAATATTTACCTCAGTTGGGAAATGTCTGTTGTTTATCTCATGATTGAACTGTTTTTGTGGATTATATACAGAGATATAATGCCATTTTTATTATATCATATAAAGGATAGATATTATCAACATGATTTATCAGTCTTGGTATCAATCTGATCATCTTGCTGAGGTAGTGTTTGTCAGCTTTCTCCGTAGTAAAGTGATTCTTATTATTATTATTATATCATCATTTTTATATAAAGATTTTCATATTATATTTTGTAGAAGGAAGTTACTATTTATATTCCATACATAAGAGGGGGAGGCTATGCTAATCTACTTGAGGGTGGAATGTCTGGACAACTTCTTTGAAATTCTTCTATATGGGAGATTTCTCTTCCTTCTGAGTTTGTCTGTTTCTTTTTAAAGATGTCATTTATTTATTTGAAAGAGAGAGGAGAGAAAAACCATGAGCGAGAGGGGCAGATGGAGAGGGAGAATCAGGTTCCCTGCTGAACAGGGAGCCTGCCTTGGGACCTGGATCATGATCTGAGCCTAAGGCAGAAGCTTAACTAAGCCACCCAGATGCCACTTTTTCTTTCTTTTTCTTTTTTTTTAATAATAAATTTACTTTTTATTGGTGTTCAATTTGCCCACATACAGAATAACACCCAGTGCTCAGCCCGTCAGTACCCGTCACACATTCACACCCACCCCCGCCCTCCTCCCCTTCCATCACCCCTAGTTCATTTCCCAGAGTTAGGAGTCTTTATGTTCTGTCTCTATTTCTGATATTTCCCACACATTTCTTCTCCATTCCCTTATATTCCCTTTCACTCTTATTTATATTCCCCAAGTGAATGAGAACATGCAATGTTTGTCCTTCTCCAATTGACTTACTTCACTCAGCATAATACCTTCCAGTTCCATCCACGTTGAAGCAAATGGGTGGGTATTTGTCATTTCTAATAGGCTGAGCAAGGCCCGCCTTTTCTCTCTCATCTTCTGAGTCTCCTATGATATGAAAGTTATTGTTTAATAAGTGGCTTACTTCCCTACGTCTGTCTCTGTGGTCCATAACCTTTCTTGTTTTGAAGGCTTCCACTTGGAGTCCCAAGTGCATCTCAGTTATAGCATTTTTAACATTGGCCTGACTAGATTTTAGTTCTTTTATTTCTACAGTAAGGGATTCTCTAGTTTTCTTCTGTGCTCTTTTTCCAGCCCAGCTGCTGTCTTTATAATCATTGTTTGAAACTGTAGTTAGGGGATGCCTGGGTGGCTCAGCAGTTGGGCATCTGCCTTTGGCCTAGGGCATGATCCCAGGATCTGGAATCGAGTCCCACATCGGGCTCCTTGCAGGGAGCCTGCTTCTCCCTCTGCCTGTGTCTCTGCCTCTCTCTCTCTCTCTCTGTCTCTCATGAGTAAATAAATAAAATCTTTAAAAAAAAAATAAACTGTAGTTAGACATCATATATGTGTATTGATGAACTTCCTGGCTATGAGTAGAACCTCATGTTATTTTATGGAGGTGAATTTCTCCATCTCATTATTTTTTCCAGAAAAGAATGAGGGAAGAAAAAGAAAAACCAAGAAAAACAATAACAACTGCCCTCCAAAAAAAACAAAACAAAACAAAAAAAAAAACAACAACACCAGAGTATTTTGGCCTGCTTGTTAAAGATTCTAAATCCCAAAGTAAGAAAAACAATTAAAGTACCATGAAAGTAAATATAAGAAATATATAAGGTACATACAGAAAAATTAAAATAAGGCAATTAATAAAAAAGAATCAAAGAAAATAAATGAAAATAAAACACAAAATACAAAGGAAGCTAGACCCTACTTTCCAGGCAGAGCTGAAGCTCTGCAGCCTCTGTGGTCCATCAACTTGGTGGCAGCGAATGGTCTGTGCAGGGTCTCGGGATGGGTCTTGGTGCTGATTCTCAGGTGCACATCTGCCTGGGAGATGCACCTGCGGGGTCAGTGGCGTGGTGGGCGTCAGCGCCTCTGGCCTCCAGTGGACAGCGCTGTGCTGCTCCCTGAGTCTCCATGCTGATGGGTGGGATGTGGGTGGGGACGCTGGGTCCTCTGGCGCTTGGGCTGAGCATCCGGCCCCCCCCCCCCCCGTCTGTAGGGGCCTCGACAGAAGAGCCGCAAACCACCCGGGTCTCCGCTGCTTCTCTCAGAACCCTGCTTTTACTCTGCCTGCGTCCGAGCTTCTTTTGGTTTTGTTTTTTTATCTCAGACTGTTGTGCCCAATATTGCAAATCCGAGAAACCACCGAGAAGCCGACACCGAAGCAAACACATGAAGGTTTATTTCCAAGCTGGAGCTTGTGTCCAAGTACACCTGACATAGCGGAGCAGGGACTTGAACCCCGAGGTGAGTTTTAGCTTAGTTTTTTTTTTTTTAATTTTTTTAACTTTTATTTATTTATGATAGTCACAGAGAGAGAGAGAGAGGCAGAGACACAGGCAGAGGGAGAAGCAGGCTCCATGCACTGGGAGCCCGACGTGGGATTCGATCCCGGGTCTCCAGGATCGTGCCCCGGGCCAAAGGCAGGCGCCAAACCGCTGCGCCACCCAGGGATCCTTAGCTTAGTTTTAAGAGCTGGTCTTGGGACCTCCAGGAGGGCTGGAGCAATTCCTCAAGTTCTGTTTACATTTTGATATGGGGCCTTCTAGGGCATTGAGCTCTGTTCTCATTCTAATAGGGACTTCCTGCCCTTGGCCTGAACTCAGTTTTTATTCTATTGTGGGGCTTTCTCGACATTAAACTGTAAACAGTAAAGGTTCCACAACTGGAAGGGGAACTCACAATGTCCCTATATTTTGAAGACGTGCTACTAGAAACAGGAAACCTGAGAGCCTCCACCAAAACCTGTTAGAAATAAGGAGTGAGTTCAGTAAAGTCAGGGGGCACAAACTGACCCTACAGAGCAGAGTAGCGTTGCTGTGTCCCGACAATGAGCACTCAGGAAGGAAATGAAGGATGTGACTCCCTTCTCAGGAGCATCACAGAGAATAAATAATAAGACAGAACCAAAGGAGCGCAAGACTTGTGCACTGAGCCAGACCAGTCTCTGGGAGGCCTTTCTGGGCTCGTGGGGTAGGAGCCTCATCTTGTGAAAATGTCCACAGTTCCTGAAGCGACCCTCAGTTTCAATGTCATTCCTATCAAAATCATGGTGGCAGATCTTAGAAATAGGAAAAAATAACCCATAACATCTATCTGCCCCCACAAATGACCCTGGACAGCAAATCAGTATTGGAGAAGCAGGACAGAGCGGGAAACAGCACTTTCCTATTTCAAACGATGTCACAGAGACACAGAATATAGCAGTGTTGTTCTTGGGCCCCTGGCTGGCTCTGTCGGTTAAGCATTCGACACCTGACTTCACCTCCAGTCCTGATCTCGGGGTCGTGAGTTCTAGCCCTGGGCTGGACCATGGACGAGGTGTGGAGCCTACTTAAACAAACCAGACCCAAGGGGGGTGGTCCCAGCATAAGCTGAAGGAGCAGAACAGAGAGTCCAGAAGGGATTGTGCTCTGATACCACTGATTTTTTTAACTTAATTTAATTTAAACCCAATTAATTAACGTATAGTGTATTATACTTTCAGAGGAAGAATTCAGGGATTCACCAGTTGGAGATAACAGCAGTGCATGTGACATCACGTGCTCTTCTTCATGCCGGTCCCCTGTTATCCCTTCGCCTGTCCCCTACCCTCCAGCGACCCTCAGTTTGTTCCCAATAATTAAGAGTCTGTATTTCCTGCATCTGTTTTCATCTTATTTGTTTTTCCTTCCCTTCACAGATGTTCATTGCTTCTTTAATTCCACCTATGAATGACACCACATGGTCGTTCTCATTCCCAACTGACTTATTTCACTTAACATGATTTCTCTAGTTCTATCCACATCATTTCAAATGCAAGATTTCCTTCTCTTTGATAGCTGAGTACCATTCCTCTCTCTATGACCGTCATCTATCTCCAATCCTCTTTATCCATCATCTGTCTGAGGGCACTGAGACTCCTCACACAGTGTGGCTACTGTGGACCCGGCTGTTGTGGACATTGGGGTGCAGTTGTCCCACGTCTCACTGCATCTGTATCTTTGGAGTCAGCTCCAGGCCCTGCACCTGCTGGTCGCAGGGTGGCTCTATTTGTAACTTCCTGAGGAGCCTCCACACTGTTTCCAGGGTGGCTGCACCAGCCCGTGGCCCCGCCCACAGTGGAATAGGGTTGAGTGAGTTTTGCGGGACATGGTAAAGTCTGGTCCACATTTTATTTTGCGGTCTGTGGGCTCCAATTCCTTGTCCTTAAGTATTTCTAGGGAAGCAGGGTGTTGGGCTCCGTTTCAGTGAGATGTTTCCGATGCTAACAGGCCACAGCTAGAGCCTGCAAGGAGGCAGGTGCGGCCCCCTGCACCAGCAAGCCGCCTCCTACACAGCCTCCTTCAGCGCCTAGCGACCCGAAGGGGGCGCCCGAGCCCAGGCCCCACACAGGGGTCCCGCATGTGCAGTAGGCCTCCTCTGCCTGCACTAACAGGAGCCAGCCTGTGCTGGGAAGGCCTGAGGAGGACATGGGGACGTGTCCACCCTGATGAGCGACAGCCTCCTCAGGATGAGCAGGGAGTCTAAAGGGGGACATTGGGCCGTGTTCACGCTGACAGGAGCCCTGGTCTCCTCAGGACACGCGGTGAGGCTTCAGGAAGATGTGGGCCCACATACACCCTGATAGGAGACCCTGGGCTGCCTCAGGACCCACGGGGATGATTCAGAATATTGTGAGCCCGCATACACGCTGATAGGAGTCACTGGGCCGCCTCAGGATCCGCGGTGAGGCTTCAGGAAGATGTGGCACCACGTCCACGCTGACAGGAGCCCTTGGCCGCCTCAGGACCCACAGGGAGGCTTCAGGAAATTGTGGGCCTGCATCCAGGCTGACAGGAGCCCCTGGGCCACCTCAGGACCTGCGGGGAGGCTACAGGAAGATGTGGCACCGCGTCCACTCTGGTAGGAACTCCCAGGCCCCTCAGGATATAAGTTGAGGCTTCTGGAAGCTGGGGGTCACATTCAGGGTGACAGGAGCCCTGGCCTCCTCAGAACCGTCGGTGACAATTCGGGTGTACGTGTGGTCATGTCCACACAACAGGACGCTGACTTCCTCAGGACCCCTGGTGTAGTCTTCGGGAAATATGGGGATGCGTCCATGCGGACAGAAGACCCCATCCTTGTCAGGGCCTCTGGTGAGGCTTAAGAAAGATGTGGGTGCCACATGCACACTGACAGGAATCTCCAGCCTCCTCAGGACACACTGTGAAGGTTTGGGAATATTTGGGGCCATGTCCATGCTGACAGGAGCCCCCAGCCTCCTCAGGTCTTATGATGAGGCTTGAGGAAAATGTGGGGCCACATCAACACTGACAGGACACCCGTCCTCCTCAGGACTTGCACTTCGGCTTTGGGATATATGGGTCTGGGTCTATGCTGACAGGAGCCCACAGCCTCCTCAGGACCCACGGTGAGTTTTCTGGGGGGCGTGGGGTCATGTCCAGGCTGACAGGAGCCCCTGGCCTCCTGAGGCCCTGCTGTGAGGCTTCCAGAGGATGTGAGGCATAGTCCACAGTGACAGGAGACCCGGCATCCTCAGGACCCGCTGACTATCACTCAGGAACACATGGGGCCATGTCCGCACTCACAGGAGCCCGGCTTCCTCAGGACCCTCTGGAGGACTCTGGAGGTGCCGTTGGGGGCCACGTCCACATCAGAAGGGAGTCCTCAGAACCACAGGGTAAGTGAATGGGTAGAATGAATGGTAGGGTCAGGGAAGTGGAGGCAGTTGGTGGTTAGCCTTAGGTTACATGTTAGGTATTAGTGATTATGCTTATGGTTACGGATTAGAGGTTAGGGTGAGGGGTAAGGGTAAGGGTCAGTGGTTAGGAGTTAGGAAGGGGGTTAGGGTAAGGGACAGGATTTAGAGTTAGGGTTAGGGTTTAGGATTTAGGGATTAGGGCAGGAGGTTCGGAGTTGGGGTTAGGGTTATGGTTAGAGTTAGGGTTGGGCTTAGGTTTGCAGTTAGAGTTAGGGATTAGGGTGTGAGTTAGGGTTAGGGGTTAGAGTTAGGGGTTAGAGTTAAGGGTTAGAGTTAAAGTTAGGGCTAGGTTTAGGGTTAGGGTGAGGGTTAGGATTAGGATAGGGGTTAGGGCTAGGGTTAGGGTTAGTGTTTGGTTAGGGGTAGGGTTAGGGTCAGGTCAGGGTCAGTGTACGGTTTTGGAAAAGGGTAAGATATAGGGTTAGGGAGTGAGTTAGGGGTTGGTTTTAGGGTACGGGTTAGGGTACTGTTTGGGGTATGAGATAGGATTAGTATTAGAGCGTTAGGGTTAGGGTACATGTTAAGGTTAGGAATAGGATTTGAGTACATTAAGCTAAGTTTAGGTTTAGAGGTTAGAGTTAGGGTTAGATTTAAGGTAGGGGTCGGGGTTAAGGGTTTAGAATAGGTTTAGGAGTTAGAGTGAGGGTTGGCAGGAAGGTTCAGTGAATGTGTTTTGGTCTTGGGGTTTGTGTTTGGTTTTCGATTAGTGATAGTTCTTGTTTAAGGTTTAGGTTAACATTAGGCTTAAGTGTAGGGTTAGGCTTATGTCTGTGTATGGTTAGAGTTTGGGTCTTGGCATGTGCCTGCACTGGGACTCCTAATATCTTGGGCAGTTTAGTTTTATGAACTCTATTTAGGTTTTGGGTTCAAAGATAGCCTGACTCCACCAAGTCTGTGGCCTCCCCAGAGAATCAAAATCCAGGCTTCTGCTTGGGTAAGAATAGGCATGGCAGTCTTCTCCTGAGCTGAGCTAAGGAGGGGTTTTGTGGCTCTAAATACTCTTTATTTGGATTTTCAGTTGCCTTTCTGATTTTATCTCTAGTGCACACATGTTTCATCAATGCTACCAATAATTATTTTAAAGTTTTACTTGAATTTCTGTTTTTTTTTTAATTTTTATTTATTTATGATAGTCACAGAGAGAGAGAGAGGCAGAGTCAGAGGCAGAGGGAGAAGCAGGCTCCATGCACCAGGAGCCCGACGTGGGATTCGATCCTGGGTCTCCAGGATCACGCCCTGGGCCAAAGACAGACGCCAAACCGCTGCGCCACCCAGGGATCCCTGAATTCCTGTTTGTAAACACAGTATGATATAGTTTCAGGTTTACCACATAGTGATTCAACCCTTGGATACAACGACTGGTACAGGTCAGAGGTGACTTCCACTATCCCCATCCCCTGATTCCCCTTCCCCGCCACCTTCCTCTGGTATTGATTAGTTTATTCTCTGTGGTTAAGAGTGTGTATCTTGGTTTGCTTCTCTAATCCCCTTTCTCCGCCCCTTTGCCGGTTTGTTTGGTTTCTTAAAATTCACATGTGAATGCAATTGTATGATATGTGGTATCTGTCTTTATCTGACTGAGTTCATTTAGCATAAGTCTTTCCACTTCTCCCACGTCATTGTAAATGGCTTCATTTCATCCCTTCTGATGACCCAGTGATGTCGCAGTGGGTATATTTACCACATCGTCTCTGCTCATTCATCTGTCGATGGACATTTGGGCTGTATCCATAGATTGGCTGTTGTTGATAACGCTGCTACCAACACTGGGCTGCGTGTCCCTCTTTGAATCTACTAAACTACTTTTGTATCCTCAGGGTAAATACCTAGCTGTTTAATTTTGGAATCAGAGGGTAGCTCTATTTTTAACTTCTTTTATCAAATTTTTTTAATGATAGTCACAGAGACAGAGGCTGAGACACAGGCAGAGGGAGAAGCAGGCCCAATGCACCGGGATCCTGATGTGGGATTCGATCCCGGTTCTCCAAGATCATGCCCTGCGCCAAAGACAGGTGCCAAACTGCTGCACCACCAGGGATCCCCTATTTTTAAATTTTTGAGGACCCTCCACACTGTTTTCCACAGTGGCTGCACATTTTCGCAAGCCCAGCAGGAGTGTAAGGGGGCTACCCCTTCTCCATAGCCTCACCAACACCTGTTGTTTCTTGTGTTGTTAATTTTATCCATTCTGACGGCTGTCAGGTGACATCTCATTGTGGTTTTGTTTGCTTTTCCGTGCTGATGGGTGACGCTGAGTGTCTTTCTGTGTGTCTGGTTGCTATCTGGATGTCTTGTCAGAGACGAAGTCCATTCATGTCTTCTGCCCATCTGCAGTTGGATAATTTGTGTTTAGGATGCTGAGATTTATATTTGCTTTACATATTTTGGATACTACATCTTTATTGTATGTGTTGTTTACAAATATCTACTCTCATTTTGTATGTTGCCTTTAGGTCTGCTTGTTGCCTTCACTTTGTGGAAGCTTTTCAATTTGATGAAGTCCCAATAGTATTTTTGCTTTTGTTTCCCTCACCTCAGAGGCATATCTAGAAAGAAGATCCAATGGCCAATGTCAAAGACGTTGCTGCCTATCTTTTCTTCTTTGTATGGTTTCAAGTCTCACAGTTAGGTCTTTAATCCATTTTGAATTTATTTTTTATATATATGGTGTAAGAAAGTGGTCCAGTTTCATTCTTCTGCATGTGACTTCCTGGTTTTCCAACAGCATTTGTTCTTATCCTGGGGTCAGGGTTAGGGTTTGTTGAAGAGACTGTCTTTGTGCTTTGGATATTCCTTCCTGCCTTGTTGTCAATTAATGGATCATAGAGTTACAGGTTTGTATCTTGTTTTGGATTTCCATTCTGTTCTATTGATCTAAGCATCTCGTGTTGGGAGATCCTTGAGTGCTGATTCATTTTCGTTGCTGGTTATCTGTCTGTTCAAGTTTCTTATTTTTTCCTTTATCATTTTTGCTATGTTATATATTTCTAGGAATTGATCTATTTCTTCCAGGTTCTAGGTTGCTGGCATATAATTTTCATAATGTTCTCTTATAATCATTTGTATTTCTCTAGTGTTGGTTGTTATTTCTCTTTTCTCATTTGTGATTTTATTTGGGTCTTTTCTCATCTTTTTATCTTTTTTCTTTTTTTAAGTTTTTATTTATGTATTCATGAGAGACACAGAGAGGCAGAAGTATAGGCAGAGAGAAAATGAGTCTCCATTCGGGGCGCCTGATGTGGGACGTGATCCACCAGGACCCCAGGATCATGACCTGAGTCAAAGCAGATGCTCAACCACTGAGGCACCCAGGTGCCTTGCTGATTCAATTCCTTTGCTAGTTATGGGTCTGTTCACATTTTCTATTTCTTTCTATTTCAGTTTTGCTCATTTGCACATTTCTATGGATTTGTCCATTTCCTCCAGGTCTCCCAGTATGTTAGCGTATAATCTTTCATAGTATGCCCTTATAATTGTCTTATTTTTCTGGTGTTGATTGTGATCTCTCTTCTCTCATTTGTGATTTAATTTATTTAGTTCTTTTCCCTTTTCTCATTGATAAGGCTGGCTAGGGCTTGATCCATTTTCTTAATTATTTTGAAGAACCATCTCTTTGTTTCGTTATTCCATTCTACTGTTTTGTTTCCGTATTGTTTATTTCTGCTCTCATCTTTGTTTTTCCCCTCTTCTATAGGCTTTAGGCATTGTTTGCTATTTTTTTCCAGCTCCTTAAAGTTTAGGGTTAGGCTGTGTATTGGAGACTTCTTGTTTCTTGACGTAGGCCTGTATTGCTATGTGCTTTCCTCTTTTTTTTTTTTTTTTTTTTTTACTTTCCTCTTAGGACTGCCTTTGCTACATCCCAGAGGTTTGGAGAAACATGTTTTCATTTTCATTTGTTTTAAATTTCCTCTTTAATTTCCTGGTTGCTCCATTCATTCTCTAGTAGGATGTTCATAATCTCCACGTATTTTTGGTCTGTCCAAATTTTTTCTTACTGTCGACTTCGAGTTTCATAGCGTCGTGGTCCAACAATGTAGAGGATGTGATATCAACCTTCTTGTACCTGTTGTACCTGTTGAGGGCTGTTTTGTGGGCCATGATATGATCTGTTCTGGAGAATGTCCCATGTGCACTTGAAAGGAATGTGTATTCTGCTTTAGGTTGAAATATTCAGAGTATATCTGTTGAGTCCCTGTGGTCCAGTGTGTCAAGGCTATTTTTCCCTTGTTGATTTTCTGTATAGACGATTGGTCCATTGCCATAAGTGGGTGTTAAGATCCCCTGTCATTGTATTATTATCAGTGAGTTTCTGTACGTTTGTTGTTAATTGGTTTGTATATTTAGGTACTCCCATGTTGGCAGCATAAATATTTAGTTGTTTGATCTTTATAGAGATTCTTTTTAATTATGAAATAATGCCCTTCTTCATCTCTTCTTACAGTATTTGTTCTTTCTTTTTTGAAATTTAAATATTTTATTTATTTATTCATGAGAGATACACAGAGAAGCAGAGGAAGAAATATAGGCAGAAGGAGTGGCAGGCTCCCCAAAGGGAGGCCGATGTGGGACTCGATCCTGGGATCCCAGGATCACCCCCTGAGCCGAAGGCAGATGCTCAACCACTGAGCCACCAGGTGTACCCCAGGGTTTGGTTTCAAATCTAGTTAGTCTGATATAAGTATGGGTCCTCCAGCTTCATTTTGATATCCATTATCTTTATAGATGGTTTTCCATCCCCTGACTTTCAATCTCCCAGTGTCTATAGGTCTAACGTGAGCATCTTGTAGGCAGCATACAGATGGATCTTGTTTTTTTAATAACGATTTTATTTATGAGCGAGTGAGAGAGAGAGAGAGAGACAGACAATTAGGCAGAGAGAGAAGCAGTTTCCCCACAAGGAGCCCAATATGGGACTGGATCCCAGACTCCAGGATCCCACCCTGAGTCAAAGGCAGAAGCTCAACCCCTGAGCCACCCAGGCATCCTGGATCCTGTTTTTTTAAGCTACTCTGATACCCTATATCTTTTGATTGGAGCATTTAGTGTATCAGCATTCAGAGTGATTATTCAAAGATATGAACTTTGATCCTTTGGTTTTACCAGAAGAGTTCGTGTTTCTGGTGACATTCTCTGGTCCTTTCTAGACTTTGTTGCTTTTCATCTCTTTTTTTCACCCAAGAATAGTCCCTCCAAAAATTCTTTACTGGACTGGTTAAGTGGTCATGAACTCCTTTATATTTTGCCTGTCTGGGACAATCTTTCTCTCTCCTTCTATCCTGAATGACACCCTTGCTGAAGAGAGAATTCATACAAATTGGACTCCAATAAAAAGAAATTTAAAAACATCAAATAAATTTTTGCTATTATGATTGAGGAAAATAGCATTTAGGAGGAAAAACAAGCTGAAAGGGAGGAGGACAGATTTCACCCTCCGTAGCCTTCACAGGGACCTGGTATCCTTTCCTAGGAGGCCCCCCCCCTCCGTAGGATGCTTCCTGACCCTCTGCACTCCTTGTTGGAACCCATCAGGTTCATCTCCGTACCTCCGGCACCTCTGCAGTCGTGGTTTATACCGCCTTCCATGTACCCTTTTGGGGATCACAGCGTCGTGTATGGAATCATCCAGCTGCTGTTTGACAACATTGGGGGATTCTGACTTTTGTTGGTTTTGAGGTGTGTGTGTGTCTATCACATGCAGCTATCACGTGCAGCTATCGGATCCTCTGGCTGGGTCACCCAAATGCCAAAATGGTTGGCACAACATCATTTCTGGTGCTGGAGCTGGGCGGCTAGCTGGGCACTCCTGGCCGACCCGGTGCTCACTCGTGCAGTGACTTTCCACTGGAGGGGCAGCTGAGCTGGAAGGTCGAGCTCGGCCCCATTCTCATGTCCGGCAGTGGGGCCTGCCGAGCGCCAGGTGCTTCTCTTCTCCCCAATGCCTCTCCAGCAGGGAGCCAGACTTCAGGGCCACCCTGGGGGGAGCTCCTGAGGAGTTGGGTGCACATGGCGGGGAGCGCAGGAGCTCCCTGTGTGTGGGAGTTGGGGTGGGGACGGGTCTGGGGTTCCTCGGTCTGCTGTGCTGCCTGGCCTTCAGGCAGAGCTCCATGCTCACCCAGCCCCTACTCACTCGGGCAAGGAGGGTGCCCTCCACACTCTGGTGTGAGAGATCCCACACCACAAGGTGTGCACACTAAGTCCAACTAGCGAGGGTGGCCCAGGTGCATGAGCTGCAAGTGTGGGACCCAAGAAATTTTACAAAAATCTCCTAGCCCTGGACAAGCAGAGCAGGACTGTTTCCATTTTGTGCTACACCTGCCATCTCCAGGATGACCCCCACATGACCTCCTTATGGCTTAAGGTGCTGCCCCACCCTAGTCAGGCTGCTGGGTCACCCTAATCAGAAATCAGCTCATAACAATGTAACCCTGCTTTGTGCCCCCAAAAACTGCGCCCCGACTCTGACCAAAGTAATACGCCAGCTCAAGTGGATACTATAGGGTAAGGTGCAATTCAATCGGCCACCTGAGTGTGAACCGACATGACTGTGCAACTTTCTGCGTATGCATGTGCCACTGGCCCCTATAAAGCTGCTACGCCTTTTAGTCTCAGGTCCAAGTCCCTGCTCCGTTGTATCGGGTGCACTTGGACACAAGCTCCAGCTTGTAAAGAAACCCTCGGGAGTTTGCATCGGAGTTGGCTCCTCGGTGGTTTCTTGGATTCACAATCTTGGGCACAACACAAGGGACTGCTGTCCTGACATTCCTTCCAGGGCCATGCTGACCACTGCACAGGCCCTCCCTGCCCCAGGCACACAGGCAAGGGGATGATGGGTGGAGGAATTGCCCCAGAACCCGGCCAGCCCCGGCCCCCTGGACAGAGGGAGCACAGACCTCCGGGTAGCTTTGCACAGACCCTGGTGACCTGAGGCTTCCTGGCTGTCACTCTGTCCCACCCCACCTGGCCCGCGGGGCACAGCCTGAGTCCCACTAAAGTCTGTCATGTCCTGACCCTGGCATCTGGCCGCCCCTGCAAGGCACATGGGGAAGTCAGCTGTGTGTGCATGGCAGCACCCCTGCAGGGGCTGGTAGGGCCTGGGTGGTGCCCCCTCCTCCTCTCTGGGGGTCTCTCCAAGCCCCATGCACAGTGTTCTGGGAGACACAGAAATGGGCTGGCTGTGCATTTTCACACCACAACACTTTATTTACTTTCTACAGCAAACGGGCTCAGAGCCGAGGGTGCGTGCCTTCCCCTGGGGAGGGAGACCATTCTGTCTTTAGGGAAGGGCATATATGACACGGGTTGGGGGGGCGGGTGCTGGAGTCCCCCTCTGTGAGCCTGTGTGGAATCCAGGTGGGGGCGTGTGTCCTGAGGTTTTAGTCTGAGAGATGGTTCTTAGGACAGCAGAGCTGACCTGGACCTGCAGCTCATGGGCTCCTGCAATGGGTCCCCGAAGGGCAGCTGGTCCCCGGCCTCAGGCTCCCTGGGGCCCCAGTACCTGGAGCAGCCTGCCTCCTGGTGTGGGTGTGGGTGGGGCCCAATGGCCTACCCCTGCTCTCCCCACCCTGGGGTGTCCCAGGATCCAAAGGGCACCCTAGGTCAGCGACCTGGATCTGTGGGGTACGCCCAGGGCCCAAGAGGCCACATCCAGCTGTGAGAGGGCTCTCTCAGGCTGGGGCCATTTTCCAGGGCTGGCCAGGACCATGGGGGCTGGATCCCATTAGTCTTTGTGTTGGGCCTGGTGGGGGCTCAAATCAACTCAGCCCCCACAGAGCCCGGGGCCAGGTCAGCCCAGGTTCCTATGGGTTAGGGGCTGGTGTCCTGTGCAGGGTGTGCCGCCCTAAATGAGGGACAGTGGGTGGAGACAGGGCACGATGCATCCTCTGCACCACTCAGGTTCACCCACCCTGTCGGGGGCTTCCTGTCTTTCCTCCTCCCTGCAACCCCTGGGTACTCTATGGGACACCCAGGTTTCCAATGGGATCAGGGTATGCAGAGAACCCAGGGGAGGCTGAGCATGTCCCACAGGGGGAACCTGCACCGGGTCCTTGCCCGGGTAAATGGTGTGGGGGTTGATGGTGTGGGGGCAGAGGTATGATTGTGGTAGAGTGTGGGGGATGGTGTAGGGGGGATGGTGTTGTGGTATAGTCTGGGTGGGGATTGTGTGGGGCTGTGTGGGTGTGAGGGGGATGGTGTAGGTGGGATGCCATTTGGGATGATCATGTAGGGGAATGATGTGGGAGTGGGAAATGAGGGGGATGTCGTCGGGGGCCTGCGGTCACAGGGTATCTCTTTCCCCTAAGATGCAGAAGGAGACGTCTACAGTTAAAGGCGACCCCAGTCTGGGGTTTGTTGTGACACCTGCCCCTGAGGCACGGTGTGGTCAGTGCAGGGCCCTGGCTGGACTGGGGGCATTATCTGGGGGTCATCATAATTTGTATGTTTTCAAATTGCAAATAGTCTCAAATTAAATGCATAGAATTTAGAAATATATAAAGCACCGAGAGTGGGTGTCACTCTGACCCATCCGACCCTCATGGGATCGATGTGTGTCCTGCTCCAGCCGCGGCCATGCCGCTTGGCCCCCAGGTCCGGTTCGTGTCCCCCACGTCCCCCTCCCCGTCCCCTGCTTCTCAAGGGGCCATCCCTCTCACCTATGGTGTTCAGCTCCCATGGCAACCCCTGGAGGCCCCATCCTAGTGGCCTCCTCATCCCTGAGGCCCCAAGGGTGTGGGCACGGTGGTCTTCCCCATCACCCTACCATGGAGTGGTGTCTTGTTGACTGCTGTTGCTCCCCCTGGCCTCAGAGGCCCCATTTTCCCTACCCAGAAGCCACCGGGGCCCCGAAGCCCCCTGGCCCAGCAGCCTCACCCGACCCACTAGCAGTCCTAAAACATGATGTGGCTGCCCAACGTCCTGTTGACATCCAGGTCTACCTGCATGATGTCCTAGGAGGAGATCAGGGCATTCTCCTTCATTTCCTGTGGGAAAACCGGGGAGGAGGAGCAGGTGTCAGGGACACAGACCTGACCTGTCAGGAGCTGCCATGCTGGGCAGGGAGCCCTGGGGCCACCATGGGAGTGTGTCCTGCCGAAACCTCCTTCCTTCCTCTGGGAGGCCAGGGATGGCGGAAGTGCCCACCGTGCCCGTGGGACCTGTGTGACGGCCTGTGCCCAGCTGTTGTGGGCAGGAAGGTGACTGAGTGTCACCCTGGGTGGGAGGGGATAGGGGTTAAGCCCAGGTGGGAGGGGACATGGAGGTGTTGTGCCCAAGATTGTGAATCCGAGAAACCACTAAGGGGTTGACACCAATGCAAACACACAAGGGTTGATTTCCAAACTCAAGCTTGCGTCCAAGTACACCCAACACAGCAAAGCAGGGACTTGGACCCCAAGGTGGGTTTTAGCTTAGTTTTAAGGGCTTGTCTCGGGGTCATCCAGAAGGGCTGGAGCAATTCCTCAAGTTCTGTTTACATTTTGATATGGGGCCTTCAATGGCATTGAGCTCTTTTCTCATTCTAATAGGCACTTCCAGCCCTTGACGTGGGCTCAGTTCTTATTCTATTGTGGGGGCTTTCTAGGACATTAAGCTGTAAACTTTTGTTTTTTTCCTGTAACTGAAGTGATGTAAATTTCAGCTCTTCTTCACAGGGGCCTGTGATGGCTGGACGTGTTCAAACGCTGAACGTAAAGTGGATAGGCCTTCATTTGCTTGGCCTCTTTGAGTCCCTTCCCATCCTATCTAGCTCCTTCACCCTTCCCCGGAGCTCCTAAGAGAGCAATTGCAAATGACCTCAGCCTGGCAGCGTGTGTTGGGGGACAGGCCCAGGGATTTGGGATCAGGAAGATCTGGGGCGCAGGCGTCCCAGCGGTGCAGCGGGATTCGATGCTGCAGACTCTTATTCCCTAAGGCTATCTTGACCATTGACTTTATACATAGAAAAGCTCTCCTTTGTCTTTAAAAGATGAGGAGCTAGTCAAAGCGTTTTTTCTCTGCCCATCTGATTGCTCAGATTCCAATCTGAGATGTATTTCCTGTTAATAAGGATAATTTACTATCTGTAGTACTATGCTTAAAATATTCTGACACAAGTAATTCAGAGAGATGAGGGTTTCTCTTCTCTTTCTTCACAGCTCAGTCACTCCTCAGGAAATGCATCTTTATGGATTTGGAAAGAACTGAGAGACATTATTACCAATGGTCCTATTATTATGTGAAGGATTCTTCCCTGAGATTCTTCCCCTGTTTCAACTGACACTGAAACGCTGGGAACTCTTTGGAAGACAAATGTCAAGGAGATAAATGTTATGCATTGCTAATTTTAAATGCACTTGCAATATGGTGTCTATTTTAATAGAAGTATTTTTATCTGATTTTTGTTATTTATTATCCGTTCCTGCTTTTCAGGTTGAGGAGGCATACGTGTTCATAAGTGTTTTTCTTTCCTTCTGATATAAAATTCTTACTTTGTTCCCATCGAAGGAACTCTTTAAGAATAAGGCAAAAGTTCATTCAATGATTCTTAAAATGTCTTCACACTTGGAGCCTGATTCATTTAAGTCAATTTTCAAAATAAATCTTATTTATTAGGAAAAAAACAAAGATTTATAGGGAAATTGAGAAGATAGTACAGAGCATCCTCATGCACTTGCACTCAATTTCTCCAATTATTGATATCTTATATTAGTACGGTACAAATATGAGCTAAAGAATCAATATTAAAATATTCACATTAACCAAAGACCATACTTTATTCAGATTTCCTTAGTTTTTGCTAAGTTACCACCCCTCATATCACATTCCATTTGTCCTCCTGTTTTCTTAAGCTCCTCTGGATTGTTACAGTCTTTCAGCATTTCCTTCTTGTTGTTGAACTGGAAAACTTTGAGAAGTAGAATATTTTGTAAAATTTCCCTCAGTTGGGACATATCTGTTGTTTATCTCATGAGTGAACTGTTTTTTTTGGATTATATACAGAGATATACTCCCATTTTCATTATGTCATATAAAAAATAGATACTATCTACATGATTTATCAGTCTTGGTATCGATCTGCTCATCTTGCTGAGGTAGTGTTTGTCAACTTTCTCCGTAGTAAAGTGATTCTTTATTATTATTATTATTATTATCATTATCATTATTTTAAGATTTTCATAATATATTTTGTAGAAGGAAGTTACTGTGTGTATTGCACACATAAGAGTGGGAAGCTATGCTCATGAACTTGAGGATGGAATGTCTGCACAAATTGTTTGAAATTCTTCTACATGGGAGATTTCTCTTCCTTCTGGGTTTGTGTGTTTCTTTTTCAAAGATGTTATTTAATTATTTGTGAGAGAGAGGAGAGAAAAAGCATGAGCGAGAGGGGCAGAGGGAAAGGGAGAATCAGGTTCCCTGCTGAACAGGGAGCCTGACTTGGGACCTGGATCATGATCTGAGCCTAAGGCAGAAGCTTAACTGACTGAACCACCCAGGTGCCACTCTTTCTTTCTTTCTTTCTTTCTTTCTTTCTTTCTTTCTTTCTTTCTTTCTTTCTTTCTTTCAACTTCTTTCTTCCTTTCTTTCTTTCTTTCTTTCTTTCTTTCTTTCTTTCTTTCTTTCTTTCTTTCTTTCTTTTTAATAATAAATTTATTTTCTTATTGGTGTTCAATTTGCCAGCATACAGAATAAAACCCAGTGCTCATCCCATCAAGTGCCCCCCTCAATGCCTGTCACACTTTCACCTCCACCCACCGCCCTCCTCCCCTTCCATCACCCCTAGTTCATTTCCCAGAGTTAGGAGTCTTTATGTTCTGTCTCCCTTTCTGATATTTCCCACTCATTTCTTCTCCCTTCCCTTATATTCCCTTTCACTATTATCCATATTCCCCAAAGGAATGAGAACATACAATGTTTGTCCTCTCCGATTGTCTTACTTCACTCAGCATAATACCTTCTAGTTCCATCCACGTTGAAGCAAATGGTGGGTATTTGTCATTCCTAATGGCTGAGCAAGGCCCACCTTTTCTCTCTTTTCATCTTCTGAGTCTCCTATAATATGAATGTTATTGTTTTAATAAGTGGCTGAGTTCCCTAAATCTACCTCTATGGTCCATAACCTTTCTTGTTTTTAAGGCTTCCACTTGGGACTGCATCTCAGTTATAGCATTTTTAATGTTGGCCTGACTAGATTTTAGTTCTTTTATTTCTACAGTAAGGGATTCTTTAGTTTTCTTCTGTGCTCTTTTTTCAGCCCAGCTGCTATCTTTATAATCATTGTATTAAACTGTAGTTAGACATCATATATGTGTATTGATGAACTTCCTGGCTGTGAGTAGAACCTCATGTTATTTTATGGAGGTGAATTTCTCCATCTCATTATATTTTCCAGAAAAGAATGAGGGAAGAAAAAGAAAAACCAAGAAAAACAATAACAACTGCCCTCCAAAAAAAAAAAAAAAACAAAAACAAAAAACAAAAAAAACCACCAGATTATTTTGGCCTGCTTGTTAAAAGGTTCTAAATCCCAAATTAAGAAACACAATTAAAGTGATCCCTGGTTGGCGCAGTGGTTTAGCGCCTGCCTTTGGCCCAGGGCGTAATACTGGAGACCCAGGGTTGAATCCCACGTTGGGCTCCCGGTGCATGGAGCCTGCTTCTCCCTCTGCCTCTCTCTCTCTCTCTCTCTCTCTATCATAAATTTTAAAAAATTAAAAAAAAGAAACATAGTTAAAATACCATGAAAGTAAAAATAAGAAATATATAAGGTACATACATAAAAATTAAAATAAGGCATATAATAAAAAAGAATCAAAGAAAATATATGAAAATAAAGCACAAAGTACAATGGAGGCTAGACCCTACTTTCCAGGCAGAGCTGAAGGTGAAGCTCTGCAGCCTCTGTGGTTCCACAACTTGGTGGCAGCGAGAGGTCTGTGCAGGGTCTGGGGATGGGACATGGCGCTGATTGTCCAATGCACATCTGCTTGGGAGATGCACCTGCGGGGTCAGAGGCGGCGAGGGCGTCAGCGCCTCTGGCCTCCAGCGCACGGCGCTGTGCTGCTCCCTGAGACTGGGCTGGATACGGGTGGGAACGCTGGGTCCTGTGGCTCTGGGGCTGAGCATCCCACTCCCCAGTCTGCAGGGGCCTTCACAGAAGATCTCCCAAGCCCCCGGGTCTCCGCTATTTCTCTCCATACCCTGCGTTTACTTTGCCTGTGTTCCAGCTTCTTTTGGTTTTGTTTTTTAATCTCAGACTGTTGTGTCCAAGATTGCGAATCCAAGAAACCACCGAGAAGCCGACACCGATGCAAACACACGAGGGTTTATTTACAAACTCAAGCTTGTGTCCAAGTATACCCGACACAGCGGAGCAGGGACTTGGTCCCCGAGGTGGGTTTTAGCTTAGTATTAAGGGCTGGTCTCCCGGACCTCCAAAAGGGCTGGAACAATTCCTCAAGTCCTGTTTACATTTTGATATGGGGACTTCTTGGGCATTGAGCTCTGTTCTCATTCTAATAGGGGCTTCCTGCCCTTGGCCTGGGCTCTGTTTTTATTCCATTGCTGGGCTTTCTAGGACATTAAGCTGTAAAGAGCAAAGGTTCCACATCTGGAAGAGGGACGTCACACTGTCCCTATATGCTGAAGACATGTACTAGAAACAGGAAACCCGAGAGCCTCCACCAAAACCTGTTAGAACTAAGGAGTGAGTTCAGTAAAGTCACGGGACACAAACTGACGCTACAGAGCAGAGTAGCCTTGCTGTGTCCTGACAATGAGCATGCAGGAAAGAAATGAAGGACGTGACTCCCTTCTCAGGAGCATCAAGGAGAATAAATAATGAGACTGAACCAAAGGAGCACAAGACTTGTGCACTGAGCCATACCAGGCTCTGGGATGCCGTCCTGGGCTCATGGGATGGGAGCCTCTACTTGTGAAAATATCCGCAGTTCCTGAAGCCACCCTCAGTTTCAATGTCATTCCTATCAAAATCATGGTGGCAGATCTTAGAAATAGGACAAAATTCCCTAACATCCATCCGCTCCCACAAATACCTCAGTATTGGAGAAGCAGGACAGTGTAGGATGCAGCACTTTGCTATTTCAAAGGATGTCACAGAGACACAGGATAAAGCAGTGTGGTTCTCGGGCCCCCGGCTGGCTTCGTCGGTTAAGCATCCGACTCCTGACCTCTCCTCCGGTCCTGATCTCAGGGGTCGTGAGTTCTAGCCCTGGCCTGGGCCATGGACGAGGTGTGGCACCTACTTAAACAAACCAGACCCACGGGGGGTGGTCCCGGCATAAGCTGAAAGAGCAAAACAGAGAGCCCAGATGGAAATGTATTCTGATACAACTGATTTTTTTAACTTAATTTAATTTAACCCAATTAATTAGCGTATAATGTATTATACTTTCAGAGGAAGAATTCATGGATTCACCAGTTGGAGATAACAGCAGTCCTCGTGACATCACGTGCCCTCCTTCATGCTGGTCCCCTGTTATCCTCTCCCCCCTCCCCTCCCCTCCAGCGACCCTCAGTTTGTTTCCTATAATTAAGAGTCTGTATTTCCTACATCTGTTTTCATCTTATTTGTTTTTCCTTCACAGATGTTCATCTGGTTTGCTTCTTTAATTCCACGTATGAATGACACCACCTGGTCATTCTCTTTCCCGAAAGACTTATTTCAATTAACATGATCCCTCTAGTACTATCCACGTCATTGCAAATGGCAAGATTTCCTTCTCTTTGGTAGCTTAGTTCCATTCCTCTCTCTATGACCATCATCTATCTCCCATCCTCTTTATCCATCATCTGGCAGAGGGCACCTAGGCTCCTCCCACAGTGTGGCTACTGTGGACCCAGCAGCTGGGGACTTTGGGGTGCAGGTGTCCTGAGTCTCACTGCATTTGTATCTTCGGAGTGAGCTCCAGGTCCTGCACCTGCTGGTCGCAGGACGGCTCTATTTGTAACTTCCTGACAAGCCTCCACACTGTTTCCAAGGCAGCTGCACCAGCCTGCAGTCCCGCTCACAGTGGAGAGGGTTGAGTGAGTTTTGCAGGACGTGGTAAAAGTCTGGTCCACATTCATTTCATGTCCTGTGGGCACCAATTCTTTGTCCTTAAGTATTTCTGGGGAAGCCGGGTGTTGGGCTCCATTTCAGTCAGACTTTTCCGAAGCTAACAGGCCATAGCTGGAGCCTGGGAGGAGGCAGGTGCGGCCCCGGGAGCCCCCACTGCCTCCTGCAGGGCCTCCTGCAGTGCCTGAGCGTCCCGCAGGGGGCGCCCGACCCAGGCCCCACCCAGGGGACACGCATGCCCAGTAGGCCTCTGCACTAAAAGGAGCCTGCCTCTGCTGGGGAGGCCTGAGGAGGACGTGGGTACGCGTCCACCCTGATGAGCTGCAGCCTCCTCAGGACCCGCAGGCAGTCTTCAGGGGGACATTGGGCGGTGTTCATGCTGACAGGAGCCCAGGCCACCTCAGGACCCGCGGGGAGGCTTCAGGAAATTGTGGGCCTGCATCCACACTGAGAGGAGCTCCTGGGCCGCCTCAGGACCTCGGGGAGGCTTCAGGAAGACGTGGGCCCGCATCACCCTGACAGTAGCCCCTGGGCCCGCGTAACCCTGAATCACCCTGATAAGAGCCCCTGGGCCCGCATCACCCTGACAGGAGTCCCTGATTCCCGATGTGGGTTTCGATCCTGGGTTTCCAAGTTCGCGCACTGGGCCAAAAGCAGGAGACAAACCGCTGCGCCACCAGGGATCCCCTATTTTTAAATTTTCGAGGACCCTCCACACTGTTTTCCACAGTGGCTGCACATTTTCACATGCCCACCAGGAGTGTAAGGGGGATCCCCCTTCTCCATAGCCTCACCAACACCTGTAGTTTCTTGTGTTGTTAATTTTAGCCATTCTGGCAGCTGTCAGATGTCAGGTGACATCTCATTGTGGTTTTCGTTTGCATTTCCCTGATGATGGGTGACGCTGAGTGTCTTTCCGTGTGTCTGGTGGCCATCTGGATGTCTTGTCAGAGACAAAGTACATTCATTTCTTCTGCCCATCTGCAGTTGTATAATTTGTGTTTAGGATGCTGAGATTTATATTTGCTTTATGTATTTTGCATACTAACTCTTTATTGGATGTGTTGTTTACAAATATCGCCTCTCATTTTGTATGTTGCCTTTTAGGTTTGGTTGTTTCCTTCACTTTGTGGAAGCTTTTGAATTTGATGAAGTCCCAGTAGTATTTTTGCTTTTGTTTCCCTCACCTCAGTGGCATATCTAGAAAGAAGATCCAATGGCCAATGTCAAAGACGTTGCTGCCTATCTTTTCTTCTTTGTATGGTTTCAGGTCTCACATTTAGGTCTTTCATCCATTTTGAATTCATTTTTTATATATATGGTGTAAGAAAGTGGTCCAGTTTCATTCTTCTGCATGTGGCTGCCTGGTTTTCCCAACAACATTTGTTCTTATCCTGGGGTCAGGGTTAGGGTTTGTTGAAGAGACTATCTTTGTGCCTTTGAATATTCCTTGCTGCCTTGTTGTCGATTAATGGATCATAGAGTTACAGGTTTGTATCTTGTTTCGGCTTTCCATTCTGTTCTATTGATCTAAGCGTCTCCAGTTGGGGATTCTTGATTGCTGATTCAATTTCTTTGCTGGTTATCTGTCTGTTCAAGTTTCTTATTTCTTCCTTTTTCATTTTTGCTATGTTATATATTTCCAGGAATTGATCTATTTCTTCCAGGTTCTAGGTTGCTGGCATATAATTTTTCATAATGTTCTCTTATAATCGTTTGTATTTCTCTGTGTTGGTTGTTATATCTCTTTTCTCATTTGTGATTTTATTTGGGTCCTTTCTCATCTTTTCATCTTTTTTCTTTTTTAAAGATTTTATTTATGTAGTCATGAGAGACACAGAGAGGCAGAGGGAAATTGAGGCTCCATGTGGGGAGCCTGATGTGGGACTTGATTCCCCAGGACCCCGGGATCATGACCTAAGCCAAAGCAGATGCTCAACCAATGAGGCACCCAGGTGCATTGATTATTCAAATTCCTTTGCTAGTTATGGGTCTGTTCACATTTTCTATTTCTTCCTATTTCAGTTTTACTCGTTTGCACATTTCTAGGCATTTGTCCATTTCCTCCAGGTCTCCCAGTATGTTAGCGTATAAGCTTTCATAGTATTCCCTTATAATTGTCTTATTTTCTGGTGTTGATTGTGATCTCTCTTCTCTCATTTGTGGTTTTATTTATTTAGGTCTTTTCTCTTTTCTCGTTGATAAGGCTGGGTAGGGCTTGATCCATTTTCTTAATTGTTTTGAAGAACCATCCCTTTGTTTCATTATTCCATTCTACTGCTTTGTTGTTTCTGTATTGTTTATTTCTGCTCTCATTTTTTCCCCCTCTTCTATAGCATTCAGGCATTGTTTGCTATTCCTTTTCCAGCTCCTTAACGTGTAGGGTTAGGCTGTGTATTGGAGACTTCTTGTTTCTTGAGGCAGGCGTGTATTGCTATGTACTTCCCTCTTAGGACTGCCTTTGCTACATCCCAGAGGTTTGGAGAAACATGTTTTCATTTTCATTTGTTTTAAATTTCCTCTTTAATTTCCTGGTTGCTCCATTCATTCTCTAGTAGGATGTTCATAATCTCCACGTATTTTTGGTCTGTCCAATTTTTTTCTTACTGTCGACTTCGATTTTCATAGCATCGTGGTCCAAAAATGTACAGGATGTGATATCAACCTTCTTGTACCTGTTGTACCTGTTGAGGGCTGATTTGTGGCCCATGATATGATCTGTTCTGGAGAATGTCCCATGTGCACTTGAAAGGAATGTGTATTCTGCTTTAGGAAGAAATGTTCAGAGTATATCTGTTGAGTCCCTGTGGTCCAGTGTGTCAAGGCTATTTTTCCCTTGTTCGTTTTCTGTATAGACGATTGGTCCATTGCCATAAGTGGTTGTTAAGATCCCCTGTCATTGTATTATTATCAGTGAGTTTCTGTACGTTTGTTTTTAATTGGTTTGTATATTTAGGTACTCCCATGTTGGCAGCATAAATATTTAGTTGTTTGATCTTTATAGAGATTCCTTTTAATTATGAAATAATGCCCTTCTTCATCTCTTCTTACAGTATTTGTTCTTTCTTTATTAAAATGTAAATATTTTATTTATTTATTCATGAGAGATACACAGAGAAGCAGAGGAAGAAATATAGGCAGAAGAAGAGGCAGGCTCCCCAAAGGGAGGCCGATGTGGGACTCGATCCTGGGATCCCAGGATCACACCCTAAGCCGAAGGCAGATGCTCAACCACTGAGCCACCAGGTGTACCCCAGGGTTTGGTTTCAAATCTAGTTAGTCTGATATAAGTATGGGTCCTCCAGCTTCATTTTGATATCCATTACCTTTATAGATGGTTTTCCATCCCCTGACTTTCAATCTCCCGGTGTCTATAGGTCTAACGTGAGCATCTTGTAGGCAGCATACAGATGGATCTTGTTTTTTTTAATAACGATTTTATTTATGAGCGAGTGAGAGAGAGGGAGAGAGACAGAGAGAGAGGCAGAAAATTAGGCAGAGAGAGAAGCAGGCTCCCCACCAGGAGCCCAATATGGGACTGGATCCCAGACTCCAGGATCACACACTGAGTCAAAGGCAGAGGCTCAACCCCTGAGCCACTCAGGCATCCCAGATCCTGCTTTTTAAGCCACTCTGATACCCTCTATCTTGTGACTGGAGTATTTAGTCTATCAGCATTCAGTGTGATTATTGAAAGATATGAACTTATTGCCTTTGTGTTACTGGCAGAGTTGGTGTTTCTGGTGACGTTGTCTGGTCCTTTCTAGTCTTTGTTGCTTTTTTTCACCCACACTAGAACAGTCCCTCTTAAAATTCCTTACTGGACTGGTTAAGTGGTCATGAACTCCTTTATATTTTGCCTGTCTGGGACAATCTTTCTGTCTCCTTCTATCCTGAATGACACCCTTGCTGAAGAAAGAATTCATACAAATTGGACTCCAATAAAAAGAAATTTAAAAACATAAAATAAATTTTTGCTATTATGATTGAGGAAAATGGCATTTAGGAGGAAAACCAGAAGCTAAAAGAGAGGAGGACAGATTTCACCATCCGTAGCCTTCACAGCGACCTGGTATCCTTTCCTAGGATGGGCCCCCCCTTCCTGACCCTCTGCGCTCCTTGTTGGAAACCAGCAGTCACATCTCCATACCTACCGCACCTCTGCAGTCATGGTTTATACCGCCTTCCATGTATCTTATTGGGGACCACAGCGTCGTGTATGGAATCATCTGGCTGCTGTTTGACAACATTGGGGGGATTCTGACTTTTGTTGGTTTTGTGGTATTTGTGTGTCTATCACGTGCAGCTATCGGATCCTCTGGCTGGGTCACCCAAATGCCAAAATGGTTGGCACAACATCATTTCTGGTGCTGGAGCTGGGCGGCTAGCTGGGCACTCCTGGCCGACCCGGTGCTCGCTCGTGCAGTGACTTTCCACTGGAGGTGCAGCTGAGCTGGAAGGTCCACCTCGCCCCCATTCTCATGTCCGGGAGTGGGGCCCGCCAAGGGCGGCTGCTTCTCTTCTCCCCGATGCCTCTCTAGCAGGGAGCCAGACCTCGGGGCCGCCCTGGGGGGAGTTCCTGAGGAGCTGGGTGCACATGGCGGGGAGCCCAGGGGCTGCCTGTGTGTGGGAGTTGGGATGGGGCCAGGGCTGGGTTCCTCGGTCTGCTGTGCTGCCTGGTCTTCAGGCCGATCCCCATGCTCACCCAGCCCCTACTCACTCGGGCAAGGAGGGTGTCCTCCACACGCTGGTGTGAGAGATCCTGCACCACAAAGTGTGCACACTGAGTCCACCTGGTGAGGGTGGCCCAGGTGCGTGAGCTGCAAGTGTGGGACCCAGGAAATTTAACAAAAATCTCCTATCCCTGGACAAGCAGAGCAGGACTGATTCCATTTTATGCTACACCTGCCACCTCCAGGATGACCTCCACATGACCTGCTTATGGCTTAAGGTGCTGCCCCACCATAGTCAGGCCGCTGGGCACACCCTAATCAGAAATCAGCTCATAACAATGTAACCCTGCTTTGTGCCCCCCAAAACTGCGTGCCAATTCTGACCTTCCCCTGGGGAGGGAGAGCTTTCTGTCCTTTAAGGGAGGGCAAGAATGACACGGGTTGTGGGGGCGGGTACTGGAGTCCCCCACCTGGGAACATGTGTGGAATCTGGGGGGGGCGTGTGTCCTGAGGTTTCAGCCTGAGAGACGGTTCTGAGGACAGCAGAGCTGACCTGGACCTGCAGCTCATGGGCTCCTGCGATGGGTCTCTGCAGGGCAGCTGGACCCCGGCCTTGGGCTCCCAGTGGCCCCAGCACCTGGAGCAGCCTGCCTCCTGGTGTTGGTGTGGGTGGGGCCCAATGGCCTACCCCTGCTCTCCCCACCCTGGGGTGTCCCAGGATCCAAAGGGCACTCTAGGTGAGCGACCTGGATCTGTGGGGTACGCCCAGGGCCCAAGAGGCCACATCCAGCTGTGAGAGGGCTCACTCAGCCTGGGGCCAGAATCCAGGGCTGGCCAGGGCCATGGGGGGCTGGATCCCATTAGTCTTTGTGTTGGGCCTGGAGGGGCTCAAATCAACTCAGCCACCTCAGAGCCCGGGGCCAGGTCAGCCCAGGTCCCTATGGGTTAGGGGCTGGTGTCCTGTGCAGGGTGTGCTGTCCTCCAGGAGGGACAGTGGGTGGAGACAGGGAACGGTGCATCCTCTGCACCACTCACCTGCACCCACCCTGTCAGGGGCTCCCTGTCTTTCCTCCTCCCTGCAACCCCTGGGTACTCTTTGAGACACCCGGGCTTCTGATGGGATCAGGGTATGCAGAGAACGCCGGGAGGCTGAGCATGTCCCACAGGGGGCACCTGCACCTGGTCCTTGCTGGGGGTAAATGGTTTGGGGGTGGATGGTGTGGGACAGGGGTATGATTGTGGTGGTGTGTGGGGGATGGTGTAGGGGGATGGTGTTGGAGTATAGTGCGGGTTGGGATTGTGTGGGACTGTGTGGGTGTGAGGGGGATGGTGTAGGTGGGATGCCATTGGGGATGATGATGTAGGGGTATGGAGTGGGAGTGGGGAATGAGGGGGATGTCGTGGGGGGCCTGCAGACACAGGATATCTCCTTCCCCTAAGATGCAGAAGGAGATGTCTACAGTTAAAGGCGACCCCAGTCTGGGGTTTGTTGTGACACCTGCCCCTGGGGCACGGTGTGGTCAGTGCAGGGCCCTGGCTGGACCGGGGGGCATTATCCGGGGGTCAGCATAATATGTATGCTTTCAAATTGCAAATTGTCTCAAATTAAATGCATAGAATTTAGAAATATATAAAGCACCGAGAGTGGGTGTCACTGACCCGTCCGACCCTCATGGGATCGATGTGTGTCCTGCTCCAGCCGCGGCCATGCCGCCTGACCCCCAGGTCCGGTTCCTGCCCCCCACATCCTCCACCCCATCCCCTGCTTCTCATGGGGCCGTCCCTCTCCCCTTTGGTGTTCAGCTCCCATGACAACCCCTGGAGGCCCCATCCTACTGGCCTCCTCATCCCTGAGGCCCGGAGGGGTGGGCATGGGGGTTATCCCAATCACCCTACCATTGAGCAGTGTATTATTGGCTGCTGTTGCTCCCTCTGGCACAGAGGTCCCGTTTTCCCTACCCAGAAGCCCCTGGGGCCCCGAAGCCCCCTGTCCCAGCAGCCTCACCCGACCCCCTAGCAGTACTAAAACATGATGTGGCTGCCCAACGTCCTGTTGACGTCCAGGTCTACCTGCGTGATGTCCCTGGAGAAGACAAGGGCATCCTCCTTCATTTCCTGTGGGAAAACCGGGGAGGAGGAACAGGCGCCAGGGATATAGACCCCGACCTGTCATGAGCTGCCGAGCTGGGCAGGGAGCCCTGGTGCCACTATGGGAGTGTGTCCTGCCGAAACCTCCTTCCTTCCCCTGGGAGGCCAGGGATGATGGGAGTGCCCACCGTGCCCATGGGACCTGTGTGACGGCTCGTGCCCAGCTGTTGTGGGCGGGGAGGTGACTGAGTTTCACCCTGGGTGGGAGGGGATAGGGGTTCAGCCAAGGTGGGAGGGGACATGGGGGTGTTGTGCCCAAGATTGCAAATCTGAGAAACCACTAAGGAGCTGACACCAATGCAAACACACAAGGGTTGATTTCCAAACTCAAGCTTGCATCCAAGTACACCCAACACAGCGGAGCAGGAACTTGAACCCCGAGGTGAGTTTTAGCTTAGTTTTAAGAGCTTGTCTTGGGGTCCTCCAGAGGGCTGGAGCAATTCCTCAAGTTCTGTTGACATTTTGATATGGGGCCTTCAAGGGTATTGAGCTCTGCTCTCATTCTAATAGACGGTTCCAGCCCTTGGCATGGGCTCAGTTTTGATTCATTTGTGGGGCTTTCTAGGACACGAAGCTGTAAACTTTTGTTTTTTTCCTGTAACTGAAGCAATGTAAATTTCAGCTCTTCTTCACAGGGGCCTGGGATGGCTGGGCGTGTGCTAACGCTGAATTTAAATTGGAATGGCCTTCATTTTCTCGGCCTCCTTGCTTCTTGTCCCACCTATCTAGCTCCTTCCCCCTTCCCCAGAGCTCCTAAGAGAGCAATTGCAAATAACCTCAGCTTGGCATCCTGTCTTGGGCAACAGGCCCAGTGATTTGGGATCAGGAAGACCTGGAGCACAGGCGTCCCAGCTGTGCAGCGGGATTCGATGCTGCAGAATCTTATTCCCTGAGGCTATCTTGACAACTGACTTTGTACATAGAAAAGCTCTCCTTTGTCTTTAAAAGATGAGGAGCGAGTCATAGCGTTTTATCTCTGCACATATGATTGCTCAGATTCCAATCTGAGATGTATTTCCTGTTAATAAGAATAATTTACTACTATCCCTAGTACTATGGTTAAAATATTCTGACACAAGTAATTCACAGGGAAGGGTTTCTCATCTCTTTCTTCACAGTTCAGTCACTCATCAAGAAATGCATCTTTATGGATTTGGAATGAACTGAGAGACATTATTACCAATGGTCCTATTATTATGTGAAGGATTCTTCCCTGAGATTCTTCCCCTGTTTCAACTAACACTATAACACTGTGAACTCTTTGGAAGACAAATGTCAAGGAAATAAATGTTATGCATTGCTAATTTTAAATGCGCTTGCAGTATGGTGTCATTTATACTAGAAGTATTTTTATCTGATTTTTGTTATTTATTATCCTTTCCTGCTTTTCAGGTTGAGGAGGCATTATACGTGTTCATAAGTGTTTTTCTTTCCTTCTGATCTAAAATTCTTACTTTGTTTCCATTAAAGGAACTCTTTAAGAATAAGGCAACAGTTAATTAAACTATTCTTAAAATGTCTTCACACTTGGAGCCTGATTCATTTAAGTCAATTTTCAAAATAAATCTTATTTATTAGGAAAAAAACAAAGATTTATAGGGAAATTGAGAAGATAGTATAGTGCATTCACATGCACTTGCACTCAATTTCTCCAATTATTGATATATTAGTACGGTACAAATATTAGCTAATGAATCAGTATTAAAATATTCGCATTAACCAAAGACCATACTTTATTCAGATTTCCTTAGTTTTTGCTAAGTTACCACCCCTCATATGACATTCCATTTTTCCTCCTGTTTTCTTAGGCTCCTCTGGATTGTGACAGTCTTTCAGCCTTTCCTTGTTGTTGTTGTTGAACTGGAACACTTTGAGAAGGAGAGTATTTTGAAAAATTTCCCTCAGTTGGGACATGTCTGTCGTTTATCTCATGATTGAACTGTTTTTGTAGATTATATACAGAGATATGCTGCCATTTTTATTATATCATAAAAAGGATAGATACTATCACATGATTTATCAGTCTTGGTATAGATCTGATCATCTTGCTGAGGTAGTGTTTGTCAGCTTTCTCCGTAGTAAACTGATTCATTTTTGTTATTTTTATTATTAGTAGTAGTATATTATCATTATTATTTTAGGCTTTTCATAATATATTTTTAGAAGGAAGTCACTATGTGTATTGCACACATAAGAGTGGGAAGCTATGCTCATGAACTTGAGGGTGGACTGTCTGTACAAATTGTTTGAAATTCTTCTACATGGGTGATTTCTCTTCCTTCTGGGTTTGTTTCTTTTTCAAAGATGTTATTTATTTATATGAGAGAGAGAGAGAGGAGAAAAAGCATGAGCGAGAGGGGTAAAAGGAGAGGGTGAAGCAGGTTCCCTGCTCAACAGGGAGCCTGCCTTGGACCTGGATCATGATCTGAGACTAAGGCAGAAGCTTAACTAACTGAGCCACCCACGTGCCACTCTTTCTTTCTTTTTTTTAAATAATAAATTTATTTTTTATTGGTGTTCAATTTGCCAAATATAGAATGACACCCAGTTCTCATCCCGTCTAGTGCCCCCCTCAGTGCCCATCACCCATTCACCCTCACCCCTGCCCTCTTCCCATTCAATCAAATGAACCCATAGTTCATTTCCAGAGTTAGGAGACTTTATGTTCTGCCTCCCTTTCTGATATTTCCCACACATTTCTACTCCCTTCCCTTATATTCCCTTTCAATATTACCTATATTCCCCAAATGAATGAGAACATACAATGTTTGTCCTCTCCGATTGTCTTACTTCACTCAGCATAATACTTTCCAATTCCATCCACCTTGAAGTAAATAGTGGGTATTTGTCATTTCTAATGGCTGAGCAAGGCCCACCTTTTCTCTCTCTTCATCTTCTGAGTCTCCTATGATATGAATGTTATAGTTTTAATAAGTGGCTGAACTCCCTAAGTCTGCCTCTGTGGTCCATAACCATTCTTGTTTTGAAGGCTTCCACTTGGGACTGCATCTCAGTTATAGAATTTTTAACGTTGGACTGACTTGATTTAAGGCCTTTTATTTCTACAGTAAGGGATTCTCTAGTTTGCTTCTGTGCTCTTTTTCCAGCCCAGCTGCTATCTTTATAATCATTGTTTTAAACTGTAGTTAGACATCATATATGTTTATTGATGAACTTCCTGGCTATGAGTACTACCTCATGTTATTTTATGGAGGAGAATTTCTCCATCTCATTATTTATCCAAAAAAAGAAAGAAGAAAGAATAAGAAAAACCAAGAAAAACAATAACAACTGCCCTCCCAAAAAAAAACAGATTATTTTAGCTTGCTTGTTTAAAGATTCTAAATCCCAAAATATGAAACACAATTAAAGTACCATGAAAGTAAAAATAAGAAATATATAAGGTACATACATAAAAATTAAAATAAGGCAATTAATAAAAAAGAATCAAAGAAAATAAATTAAAAAAGATCACAAAGTAGCTAGACCCTACTTTCCAGGCAGAGCTGAAGCTCTGCAGCCTCGTGGTCCAACAACTTGGCAGCAGCGAATGGGGATCTGTGTGGGGTCTGGGGATGGGCCGTGGTGCTGATTGTCAGGTGCACATCTGCCTGGGAGTTGACCCTGCGGGGGTCAGAGGCAGGGTGGGCCTCAGCACCTCTGGGCTCAAGCCGGCGGCGCTGTGCTGCTCCCTGAGACCTGGCCCTGATGGGCGGGATGCGGGTGGGGATGCTGGGTCCTCTGGCTCTGGGGTGAGCATCCCATCCCCCTGTCTGCTGGGGCCTCCAGAGAAGAGCCCCCAAGCCCCCGGGTCTCCGCCGCTTCTCTCAGAACCCTGCATTCACTCTACCTGCGTCCGAGCTTCTTTTGGTTTTGTTTTTTTATCTCAGACTGTTGAGCCCAAGATTGCGAATCTGAGAAACCACCGAGAAGCTGACACTCATGCAAACACACGAGGGTTTATTTACAAGCTCGAGCTTGTGTCCGAGTATACCTGACAGAGCGGAACAGGGACTTGGACCCCGAGGTGGGTTTTAGCTTAGTATTAAGGGCTGGTCTTGGGGGAACTCCCGAAGGGCTGGAGCAATTCCTCAAGATCTGTTTACATTTTGATATGGGGCCTTCAAGGGCATTGAGATCTGTTCTAATAGGGGCTTCCTGCCCTTGGCCTGGGCTCAGTTTTTATTCTATTGTGGGGCTTGCTGTGTCCTGACAATGAGCACTCAGGAAGGAAATGACGGACATGACTCCCTTCTCAGGAGCATCAAGGAGAATAAATAATGAGACTGAACCAAAGGAGCACAAGACTTGTGCACTGAGCCATACCAGGCTCTGGGAGGCCGTCCTGGGCTCGTGGGTTGGGAGCCTCATCATGTGAAAATGTCCGCAGTTCCTGAAGCCACCCTCAATTTCAATGTCATTCCTGTCAAATCATGGTGGCACATCCTATAAATAGGAAAAAAAAAAACCATAACATCCATCCGCCCCCAGAAATGACCCCGGACATCAAATCAGTATTGGAGAAGCAGGACAGAGCGGGACACAGCACTTTCCTATTTCAAACGATGTCACAGAGACACAGGATAAAGCAGTGTTTTCCTCGGGACGCCGCCTGGCTCCATCGGTTAAGCATCCGACTCCTGACCTCACCTCCGGTCCTGATCTCAGGGTCGTGAGTTCTAGCCCTGGGCTGGTCCATGGAGGAGGCCTGACACCTACCTAAACAAACCACACCCACGAGAGTTGGTCCCAGCATAAGCTGGAGGAGCAGAACAGAGAGTCCAGAAGGAAACGTGCTCTGATACAACTGATTTTTTTAACTTAATTTAATTTAAACCCAATTAATTAATGTATAGTGTATTATACTTTCAGAGGAAGAATTCTGGGATTCACCAGCTGGAGATAACCGCAGTGCTCGTGACATCACGTGCCCTCCTTCATGCTGGTCCCCTGTTATCCCCTCCTCCGTCCCCTCCACTGCAGCGACTCTCAGTTTCCTTTAATTAAGAGTCTGTATTTCCTGCATCTGTTTTCATCTTATTTGTTTTTCCTTCCCTTCACAGATGTTCATCTGCTTTGCTTCTTTAATTCCACCTATGAATGACACCACACGCTCATTCTCTTTTCCGACTGACCTATTTCACTTAGGATGATCCTTCTAGTTCTATCCACGTCATTGCAAATGGCAAGATTTCCTTCTCTTTGATAGCTGAGTACCATTCCTCTCTCTATGACCATCATCTATCTCCCATCCTCTTTATCCATCATCTTGCAGAGGGCACCGAGGCTCCTCCCAAGTGTGGCTACTGTGGACCCAGCTGCTGTGGACATTGGGGTGCAGTTGTCCCACATCTCACTGCATCTGTATCTTCGGAGTGAGCTCCAGGCCGTTCACCTGCTGGTCGCAGGGCGGCTCTATTTGTAACTTCCTGAGGAGCCTCCACACTGTTTCCAGGGCGGCTGCACCAGCCCGCTGTCCCTGCCCACAGTGGAAGAGGGTTGAGTAAGTTTTACAGGGCGTGGTAAAAGTCTGGTCCACATTTCATTTCACGTCCTTTGGGCTCCAATTCCTTCTCCTTAAGTATTTTTGGGGAATCCAGGTGTTGGGCTCCTTTTCAGTCAGATGTTTCCGAAGCTAACAGGCCACAGCTGGAGCCTGGAAGGAGGCAGAGGTGGGCCTGGGGAGGGGCATGCTGCCTCCTGCACAGCCTCCTGCAGTGCGTGAGCACCCTGCAGGGGGCGCCCGAGCCCAGGCACCACCCAGGGGGCACGCATGCGCAGTAGGCCTCATCTGCCTGCACTAACAGGAGCCAGCCTGTGCTGGGGAGGCCTGAGGAAGACGTGGGGACACGTCCACGCTGATGAGCCACAGCCTCCTCAGAACCTGCGGTGAGTCTTCAGGGGGATATTGGGCAGCGTTTACGCTGACAGGAGCCTCGGTCTCCTCAGTACACATGGTGAGGCTTCAGGAAGATGTGGGCCCACATCCACCCTGACAGGAGCCCCTGGGCCGCTTCAGGAACTGCGGAGAGGCTTCAGGAAATTGTGGGCCCGCACCCACCCTGACAGGAGCCCCTGGGTTGCCTCAGGACCCGCGGGGAGGCTTCAGTAAGATGTGGGTCCACATCCACGCTGACAGGAGCCACTGGGCCACCTCAGGACACGCGGGGAGGCTTCTGAAAGATGTGGCGCCGCGTCCACTCTGGAAGGAGCTAAGGTGCCCCTCAGGACATATGTTGAGGCTTCTGGAAGCTGGGGGCTGCATCCACAGTGACAGGAGCCCCGGCCACCTCAGAACCTGCGGTGATGCTTCGGGAGGTCGTGGGGCACATCCACACAATAGGACGCTGATGTCCTCAGGACCCCCAGTGTAGATTTCGGGAAATATGGGGATACGTCCGTGTGGACAGAAGACCCCAGCCTTGTCAGAGCCTGTGGAGAGGCCTAAGAAAGATGTGGGTGCCGAATCCACACTGACAGGAGTCTCCGGCCTCCTCAGGACACACTGTGAAGGTTTGGGAAGATTTGGGGCCACATCCATGCTGACAGGAGCCCCCAGCCTCCTCAGGTCTTATGATGAGGCTGAGGAAAATGTGGGGCCACGTCAAGACTGAGAGGACCCCTGTCCTCTTCAGGACCTACACTTTGGCTTTGGGACACATGGGGCTGCGTCTAGGCTGACAGGAACCCACAGCCTCCTCAGGACCTGCGGTGAGTTTTCAGGGGACGTGGGGCCATGTCCAGGCTGACAGGAGCCCTCGGCCTCCTAAGAACCTGCTGTGAAGCTTCCAGAGGAAGTGAGGCATACTCCACGGTGACAGGAGACCCGGCATACTCAGGACCCGCTGACTAAGACTCTGGAACCCGTGGGGCCTCGTCTGCACTCACAGGAGCGCGGCTTCCTCAGGACCTCCTGGAGGACTCTGGGGGTACCATTGGGGGCCACGTCCATGTCAGAAGGGACTCCTCAGAACCATAGGGTATGTGAATGGATAGAATGAATGGTAGGGTCAGGGGAGGTGAGACGGTTGGTGGTTAGGCTTAGGTTAGATGTTAGGGGTTAGTGATTATACTTATGGTTACGGATTACAGGTTAGGGTGAGGGATAAGGGTAAGGGTCAGTGGTTAGGAGTTAGGATGGGGGTTTGTGTTAGGGTCAGGAGTTAGAGTTAGGGATAGGGTTTAGACTTTAGGGATTAGGGCAGGAGGTTAGGAGTTGGGGTTTGGGTTATGGTGAGAGTTAGGTTTGGGCTAGGTTTGCAGTTAGGGTTAGGGTTTAGGGTGTGAGTTAGGGTTAGGAGTTAGGGTTAGGGGTTAGAGTTAAAGTTAGGGCTAGGTTTAGTGTTAGGGCGAGGGTTAGGTTTAGGATAGGGGTTAGGGATAGGATTAGGGTTAGTGTTTGGTTAGGTGTTAGGGTTAGGGTCAGGTCAGGGTCAGGATACGGTTTTGGAAAAGTGTAAGAGTGGGTTAGGCTGTGGGTTAGGGATTAGTTTTAGGGTACAGGTTAGGGTACACTTTTGGGTATGAGATAGGATTAGTATTAGAGGGTTAGGGTTAGGGTACAGGTTAAGTTTAGGAATAGGATTTGAATACATTAAGTTAAGGTTAGGGTTAGGGTTAGATTTAAGGTAAGGGTCAGGGTTAAGGGTTTAGAATAGGTTTAGGAGTTAGGGTGAGGGTTGGCAGAAAGGTTCAGTGAATGTGTTTTGGTCTTGGGGTTTGTGTTTGGTTTTTGATTAGTGACAGTTCTTGTTTAAGGGTTAGGTTAACATTAGGCTTAAGTGTAGGGTAAGGGTTATGTCTGTGTATGGTTAGAGTTTGGGTCTTGGCATGTGCCTGCACTGGGACTCCTCGTATCTTGGGCAGTTTAGTTTTATGCACTCTATTTAGGTTTTGGGTTCAAAGATAGCCTGACTCCACCAAGTCAGTGGCCTCCCCAGAGAATCAAAATCCAGGCTTCTCTGGGGTGAGAATAGGCCTGGCAGGCTTCTCCTGAGCTGAGCTAAGGAGGGGATTTGTGGCTCTAAAGACTCTTTGTTTGGATTTTCAGTTGCCTTTCTGATTTTATCTCTTGTGCGCACATGTTTCCTCTATACTACCAATTATTATTTTAAAGTTTTACTTGAATTCCTCTTTGTAAACACAGTATGATATAGTTTCAGGTTTACCACATAGTGATTCAACCCTTGAATACAACGCCTGGTACTGGTCAGAGGTGACCTCCACTATCCCCATTCCCTGATTCCCCATCAACCCCATCTTACTCTGGTATTTATTAAAATATTTTCTGTGGTTAAGAGTGTGTATCTTGGTTTGCATCTCTCATACCCCCCTTTGCCCCTTTGCCAGTTTGTTTGGTTTCTTAAAATTCACATGTCAATCCAATTGTATGGTATTTGGTATCTGTCTTACTCTGACTGACTGAGTTCATTTAGCATAAGTCCTTTCCACTTCTCCCACGTCATTTTAAATGGCTTCATTTCATCCCTTCTGATGACCGAGTGATGTCGCAGTGTGTATATTTACCACATCGTCTCTGTCCATTCATCTGTCGATGGACAACTCGGCTGTATACACAGTTTCGCTCTTGTTGATAACGCTGCTACCAACACTGGGCTGCGTCTTCCTCTTCGAATCTACTAAACTATTTTTGTATCCTCGGGGTAAATACTTAGCTGTGCAATTTTGGAAATGTAGGGTAGCTCTATATTTAACTTCTTTTTTTTTAATTTTTTTATGATAGTCACAGAGAGAGAGACAGAGACACAGGCAGAGAAAGAAGCAGGCTACATGCACTGGTAGCCCGATGTGGGATTCGATCCCGGGTCTCCAGGATCACGCCCTGGGCCAAAGGCAGGCGCCAAACCGCTGCGCCACCCAGGGATCTACTATTTTTAACTTCTCGAGGGCCCTCCAGACTGTTTTCCACAGTGGCTGCACCTTTATTTATGTATTCATGAGAGACACAGAGAGGCAGAGTTATAGGCAGAGGGAAAATGAGGCTCCATGGGGGGATCCTGATGTGGGACGTGATCCCCCAGGAGCCCGGGAACATGACCTGAGCCAAAGCAGAACTCAACCACTGAGGCACCCAGGTGCCTTGCTGATTCAATTTCTTTGCTACTCATGGGTCTGTTCATATTTTCTATTTCTTCCTATTTCAGTTCAGCTCGTTTGCACATTTCTAGGGATTTGTCCATTTCTTCCAGGTCTCCCAGTTTGTTAGCGTATAATGTTTCATAGTATTCCCTTATAATTGTCTTATTTTTCTGGTGTTGATTGTGATCTCTCTTCTCTCACATGTGATTTTATTTATTTAGGTTTTCTATTTTCTCGTTGATAAGGCTGGCTAGGTCTTGATCCATCTTATTAATTATTTTGAAGAACCAGCTCTTAGTTTCGTTATTACTTTCTACTGTTTCGTTTTTTCTGCATTCTTTATTTCTGCTCTCATCTTTATTTTTTCCCTTCTTCTGTAGGCTTTAGGCTTTGTTTCCTATTCCTTTACCAGCTTCTTTAGGTGTAGGGTTAGGTTGTGTATTGGAGACTTCTTGTTTCTTGAGGTAGGCCCGTATTGCTATGTACTTCCCTATTAGGACTGCCTTTGCTACATCCCAGAGGTTTGGAGAAACATGTTTTCATTTTCCTTTGTTTTAAATTTCCTCTTTAATTTCCTGGTTGCTCCAGACATTCTCTAGTAGGATGTTCATAATCTCCATGTATTTTTCGTCTGTCCAAATTTTTTCTTACTGTCGACTTCGAGTTTCATAGCGTCGTGATCCGAAAATGTACAGGGTGTGATATCAACCTTCTTGACCTGTTGTACCTGTTGAGGGCTGATTTGTGGGCCATGATATGATCTGTTCTGGAGAATGTCCCGTGTGCACTTGAAACGAATGTGTATTCTGCTTTAGGATGAAATGTTCAGACTATATCTGTTGAGTCCCTGTGGTCCAATGTGTCAAGGCTATTGTTCTCCTGTGGATTTTCTGCATAGACAATTGGTCCATTGTCATAAGTGGGTGCTAAGATCCCCTGTAATTGTATTATTATCACTGTGTTCCTGTACGTTTGTTGTTAATTGGTTTCTATGTTTAGGTACTCCTATGTTGGCAGCATAAATATTTAATTGTTTGAACATTTTTTTTAAATAAATTTATTTTTTATTGGTGTTCAATTTACCAACAAGCAGAGTAACACCCATGCTCATCCCGGCAAGTGCCCCCCTCAGTGCCCATCACCCATTCACCCGCACCCCCTGCCCTCCTCCCCATCCAGCATCCCTTGTTCCTTTCTCAGAGTTAGGAGTCTTTATGTTCTGTCTCCCTTTCTGATATTTCCCACACATTTCTTCTCCATTCCCTTATATTCCCTTTCACTATTATTTATATTAGCCAATTGAATGAGAACATTTGTATGTCCTTCTCCGATTGAGTTACTTCACTCAGCGTAATACCCTCCAGTTCTATCCACGTTGAAGCAAATGGTGGGTATTTGTCTTTTCTAATGTCTCAGTAATATTCCATTGTATACATAAACCACATGTTCCTTATCCATTCATATTTCAAAGGACTCCAAGCCTCCTTCCACATTTTGGCTATTGTGGACATTGCTGCTATAAACATTGAGGTGCTGGTGTCCCCGCGTTTCATTGCATCTGAATATTTGAGGTAAATCCCCAGCAGTGCAATTGCTGGGTCGTAGGGCAGGTCTATTTTTAACTCTTTGAGGAACCTCCACACAGTTTTCCAGAGTGGTTGCACCAGTTCACATTCCCACCAAAAGTGTAAGAGTCTTCCCTTTTCTCCGCATCCTCTCCAGCATTTGTTTTTCTTGCCTTGTTAATTATCCCCATTCAGTGGTGTGAGGTGGTTCTCATTGTGGTTTTGATTTGTATTTCCCTGATGGCAAGTGATGCAGAGCATTTTTTCATGTTCATGTTGGCCATGTCAATGTCTTCCTCTGTGAGATTTCTCTTCATGTCTTTTGCACATTTCATGATTGGATTCTTTGTCTCTTTGTTGTTGATTTTAAGAAGTTCTTTATCAATCTTTGAAACTAACCCTTTATCTGATATGTCATTTGCAAATATCTTCTCCCATTCTGTAGGTTGTCTTTTAGTTTTGTTGACTGTATCCTTTGCTGTGCAAAAGCTTCTTATCTTGAAAAGTCACAATAGTTCATTTTTGCTTTTGTTTCTTTTGTCTTCGTGGATGTATCTCCAAGAAGTTACTGTGGCCAAGTTCAAAAAAGCTGTTGCCTGTGTTCTCCTCTATGATTTTGATGGACTCTTGTCTCACATTTAGATCTTTCATCCATTTTGAGATGATCTTTGTGTATGGTGAAAGAGAGTGGTCTAGTTTCATTCTTCTGCATGTGTATGTCCATTTTCCCAGCACCATTTATTGAAGAGACTGTCTTTCTTCCAATCGAAAGTCTTTCCACCTTTATTGAATATTACTTGACCATAAAGTTCAGGGTCCACTTCTGGGTTCTCTCTTCTGTTCCATTGATCCATTTGTCTGTTTTTGTGCCAGTACCACACTGTCTTGACCACAGCTTTGTAGTACAACCTGAAATCTGCCATTGTGATGCCCCCAGATATGGTTGTCTTTTTAAAAATTCGCCTCGCTATTCAGGTCTTTTCTGATTCCACACAAGTCTTTTTTTATTATGATAGTCACACACACACACAGAGAGAGAGGCAGAGACACATTCAGAGGGAGAAGCAGGCTCCACGCACTGGGAGCCTGACATGGGATTCGATCCCGGGTCTCGATGATCGTGCCCCGGTCCAAAGGCAGGCGCCAAACTGCTGCACCACCCAGGGATCCTGATTCCACACAAATCTTAAATAATTAGTTCTAACTCTCTGAAGAAAGTCCATCGTATTTTGATAGGGTTTGCATTAAACGTGTACATTGCCCTGGGTAACATTGACTTTTTCACAATCTTAATTCTGCCAATCCATGAGCATGGAATATTTTTCTATCTGTTTGTGTCTTCCTAAATTTCTTTCAGAAGTTTTCTATAGTTTTTAGGGTATAGATCCTTTACCTCCTTGGTTAGGTTTATTCCTATGTATCTTATGCTTTTGGGTGCAATTGTAGATGAGATTGACTCCTTAATTTCTCCTTCTTCTGTCTCATTGTTAGTGTATAGAAATGCCATTGATTTCCGGGCATTGATTTTGTATCCTGCCACGCTACCAAATTGCTGTATGAGTTCTAGCAAACTTGGGGTGGAGGCTTTTGGGTTTTTTTTGTAGAGTATCATGTCATCGGCGAAGAGGGAGAGTTTGACTTCTTTGCCAATTTGAATGACTTTATTTCTTTTTGTTGTCTGATTGCTGAGGCAGGACTTCTAGTACTATGTTGAATAGCAGAGGTGAGAGTGGACATCCATGTCTTGTTCCTGATCTTAGGGGAAAGGCTCCCAGTGGTTCCACATTGAGAATGATATTTGCTGTGGGCTTTTCATAGATGGCTTTTAAGATGTCATGGAATGTTCCCTCTATCCCTACACTCTGAAGTGTTTTGACCATGAATGGATGCTCTATTTTGTCAAATGCTTTTTCTGCATCTAATGAGAGGTTCATATGGTCCTTGGTTTGTCTCTTGCTGATATGATGAATCACAATGATTGTTTTACGAGTGTTGAACCAGCCTTGTGTCCCAGGGATAAATCCTACTTGGTCATGGTGAAAATTTTCTTAATGTGCTGTTGGATCCTATTGGCTAGTATCTTGTTGAGAATTTTTGCATCCATGTTCATCAAGGATATTGTACTGTAATTCTCCTTTTTGGTGGGGTCTTTGTCTGGTTTTGGAATTAAGGTGATGCTGGCCTCATAAAACGAATTTGGAAGTACTCCATCTCTTTCTGTCTTTCCAAACAGCTTTAGTAGGATAGGTATGGTTTCTTCTTTAAACGTTTGATAGAATTCCCCTGGGAAGCCATCTGGCCCTGGACTTTTGTGTCTTGGGATGTTTTGGATGACTGCTTCAATTTCCTCCCTGGTTATTGGCGTGTTTATGTTTTCTATTTCTTCCTGTTCCAGTTTTGGTAGTTTGTGGCTTTCCAGGAATGCGTCCATTTTTTCTAGATTGCCTAATTTATTGGCGTATAGCTGTTCATAATATGTTGTTAAAATCGTTTTATTTCCTTGGCGTTGGTAGTGACCTCTCATTTCTCATTCATGATTTTATTAATTTGAGTCTTCTCTCTCTTCTTTTTAATAAGGTTGGCTAATGGTTTATCTGTCTTATTAATTCGTTCAAAGAACCATCTCCTCGTTCCGTTGATCTGTTCCACAGTTCTTCTGGTCTCGATTTCCTTGAGTACTGCTCGAATTTTAATTAACTCTATTCTTCTGTTGGGTGTAGGATCTATCTGCTTTTTTTTCTCTAGCCCCTTTATGTGTAAGGTTAGCTTTTGTATTTGGGTAGTTTCCTGTTTCTGAATGGATTCTTGTATTGTGATGTATTTCCCCCTTAGGACTGCGTTTGAGCATTGCAAAGATTTTGAACAGTTGTATGTTCATTCTCATTAGTTTCCATGTATCTTTTTAATTCTTCCTTAATTTCCTGGTTGACCCTTTCGTCTTTTAGCAGGATGATCCTTCACCTCCACGTGTTTGAGGTCCTTCCAAACTTCTTGTTGTGATTTAGTTCTAATTTCAAGGCATTATGGTCTGAGAATATGCAGGGGATGATCTCAATCCCTTGGTATCGGTTCAGAACCTATTTGTGACCCAGTATGTGGTCTATTCTGGAGAAAGTTCCATGTGCACTTGAGAAGAATGTGTATTCAGTTGAGTTTGGATGTAAAGTTCTGTAGATTTCTGTGAAATCCATCTGGTCCACTGTATTATTTAAAGCTCTTATTTCTTTGGAGATGTTGTGCTTACAGACCTATCGAGGGTAGAAAGAGCTAGATTGAAGTCAGCAAGTATAAGTGTATTATTATCTAAGTATTTCTTCACTTTGGTTATTAATTGGTTTAAATATTTGGCAGCTCCCACATTTGGGGCATATATTGAGGATTGTTAAGTCCTCTTGTGGGATAGATCCCTTAAGTATGATTTAATTTCCCTCTTCATCTTCATCACTACAGTCTTCTGGGTAAATTTTAGTTTATCTGATATAAGGATGGCTACCTCTGCTTTCTTTTGAGGACCATTTGAATGGTAAATTTTTCTCCAACATTTCATTTTCAGGTTGTAGGTGTCCTTCTGTCTAATATGAGTCTCTTGTAGACAGCAAATAGATGGGTCTTTCTTTTTTATCTAGTCTGAAAACCTGCGCCTTTTGATGGGGTCATTAAGCCTGTTCAAGTTCAGTGTTACTATCGACAGATTTGAATTTAGTGTCTTCATGATACCTATTCAGTCCTTGTTTTTGTGGACTGTTCCACTGAACTTCTTAAAGGGGAATTTTAAGAGTCCCCCTTAAAATTTCTTGCAGAGCTGGTTTGGAGGTCACATATTCTTTCAGTTCCTGCCTGTCTTGGAAGCTCTTTATCTCTCCTTCCATTTTGAATGAGAGCCTTGGTGGATAAAGTATTCTTGGTTGCATGTTCTTCTCATGAAGGACCCTGAATATATCCTGCCAGCCCTTTCTGGGCTGCCAGGTCACTGTGGAGACGTCTGCTGTTACCCTAATGCTCCTCCCCATAAAGGTCAGGATTTTCTTGTCTCTCGCTGCTTTAAGGATCTTCTCTTTATCTTTGGAATTTGCAAGCTTCACTATTAAATGTCGAGGTGTTGAATGGTTTTTATTGATTATAGGGGGGGATCTCTCTATTTCCTGGATCTGAATGCCTGTTTCCCTTCCCAGATTAGGAATGTTTTCACCTATGATTTGTTCAAATACTTATTCTGGCCCTCTGTCCATTTTGGCCCCCTTGGGATCCCCAATTACACGTAGGTTTTTCTTCCTCAGGCTGTTGTTTATTTCCCTTAATCTGTCTTCCTGGTCTTTTAATTGTCTGTCTCTTTTTTCCTCAGTTTCTCTCTTTGCCATCAACTTGTGTTCTATGTCACTCACTCGTTCTTCCACCTCGTTATCCCTCGTTGTTAGGACTTCTAGTTTGGATTGCATCTCATTAAATTGATTTTAATTTCGGCCTGATTGGATCAAAATTCTGCAGCCATGAAGTCTCTTGAGTCCTTTATGCTTTTTTCTAGAGCCACCAGTAGCTGTATAATAGTTGTTCTGAATTGGCTTTCTGACATTGAATTGTAATCCAGATTTTGTAACTCTGTGGGAGAGAGGACTGTTTCTGATTCTTTCTTTTGAGGTGAGGTTTTCCTTCTAGTCATTTTCCTGAGTGCCGAGAGGCCTTAAACAAATTGAATTGGGAAAAGGAGAAAAAGAGAGGAGAGAAAGAAGGAAAGAAAAGAGATAAAGGAAAAAGAATAAAGGAAGAAAGAAGGAAAAAAGAATAAAAAAAGAAAGAAAAGAAAGAAAATGGGGGAAAAGGGTGGGGGAAGCAATCAGAAATAAAAAAAAACATGGGGGAGTATCTTCTGTTTCTGTATACTTTAAGTCCCTTGACTTCATCTGGAACTTGTCCGTTTAGCTGGTCTTCTGGGGGAGGGGCCTGTTGTGCTGATTTTCAGGTGTTAGCACTTGGGGGAGCTGCTCTGTCCCCTGCCTGGTGCAGGGCTCAGTGGGGTTAGTTTACCTGTGAGGCCCCAGGAGGAACAACCTCAGTGACAGCAGCCAGCTCTGGAAACCTGTATTCGGTTCACGCAGTAACTCGGAAGCAGTCCATTTCTAATGGCTGAGTAATATTCCATTGTATACATAAAGCACATCTTCTTTTTCCATTCAACTTTCGATGGACACCGAGGCTCCGTCCACAGTTTGGCTATTGTGAACATTCCTAATATAAACATCGGGGTGCTTGTGTCCCAGCGTTTCATTGCATCTGAATCTTTGGGGTAAATCCCCAACAGTGCAATATTGGGTCGTTGTGCAGGTCTATTTTTATCTCATTGAGGAACCTCCACAGAGTTTTCCAGAGTGGCTGCACCAGTTCACATTCCCACCAACAGTGGTTTCTATATTTAGGTACTCCCATGTTGGCAGCATAAATATTTAGTTGTTTGATCATGATAGAGAGTCTTTTTAATTATGAAATAATGCCCTTCTTCATCTTTTCTTACAGTATTCGTTCTTTCTTTTTTGAAATTTAAAATATTTATTTATTTATTCATGAGAATTACACAGAGAAGCAGAGGAAGGAACATAGCAGAGTGAGAGGCAGGCTCCCCAAAGGGAGGCTGATGTGGGACTCGATCCTGGGATCCCAGAATCACACCCTGAGCCGAAGGCAGATGCTCAACCACTGAGCCACCAGGTGTCCCCCAGGGTTTGGTTTCAAATCTCATTTGTCTGATATAAGAATGGGTCCTCCAGCTTTCTTTTGATATCCATTAGCGTGATAGATGATTTTCCCTCCCCTGACTTTCAATCTGTTGGTGTCTATAGGTCTAAGGTGAGCATCTTGTAGGCAGCGTACAGATGGATGTTGTTTTTTTAATAATAATTTTATTTATGATAGTGTGAGAGAGAGTGAGAGAGAGAGAGCGAGAGGCAGAAAATTAGGCAGAGAGAGAAACAGGCTCCCCACCAGGAGCCCAATATGGGACTCGATCCAAGACTCCAGGATCACACCCTGAGTCAAAGGTCAACCCCTGAGCCACCCAGACATCCCAGATCCTGTTTTTTAAGCCACTCTGATACCCTATATCTTTTTATTGGAGCATTTAGTCTATCAGCATTCAGAGTGATTATTCAAAGATATGAACTTTGTGAATTTGTGTTACCGGAAGAGTTGGTGTTTCTGGTGATGTTCTCTGGGCCTTTCTCGTCTTTGTTGCTTTTGGTCTCTTTTTTTCCCCCACTAGAAGAGTCCCTCTTAAAATTCCTTACTGGACTGGTTAAGTGGTCATGAACTCCTTTATATGTTGCCTGTCTGGGAAAATCTTTATCTCTCCTTCTCTCCTGTATGACACCCTTGCTGAAGAAAGAATTCATACATTTTGGACTCAAATAAAAAGAAATTTAAAAACATAAAATGAATTCTTGCCAATATGATTGAGGAAAATGGCATTTAGGATGAAAACCAGAAGCAGAAAGAGAGGAGGACAGATTTCACCCTCCGTAGCCTTCACAGGGACCTGGTGTCCTTCCTAGGAGGGCCCCCCCACTCTGTAGGATGTTTCCTGCCCCTCTGCCCTCCTTGTTGGAACACAGCAAACACATCTCCGTGCCTCCAACACCTCTGAAGTCATGGCTTATAGCGTTTTCCAAATATCCTATTGGAGACCACAGCATAGTGTATGTAACCATCTGGCTGCTGTTTGACAACATTGGGGGGATTCCGACTTTTGTTGGTTTTGAGGTGCGTGTGTGTCTATCACATGCAGCTATCCCGTGCAGCTATCAGATCCTCTGGCTGGGTCACCCAAAACCCCGAAATGGTTGGCAGAACATCATTTCTGGTGCTGGCGCTGGGCAGCTCGCTGGGCTCTCCTGGCCACGCCGGGGCTCACTCGTGCAGGAACTTTCAGCTAGAGGGTCAGCAGAGATGGAAGTTCTGGCTCAGCCACATTCCTATATCCAGCAGGGGGTTCGGCCGCCCCTGGAAGGCACCTGGGGATGTCAGCTGTGTGTGCCTGGTGGTGCACCTGCAGGGGCTGGTTGCGGCCTAGGTGGTGCCCCCTCCTCATTTCTGGGGGTCTCTCCACGCCCCGTGCACATAGTTCTGGGAGACACAGAAATGGGCTGGCTGTGCATTTTCACACCACAACACTTTATTGACTTTCTACAGCAAACGGGCTCAGAGCCATGAGTGCGTGCCTTCCCCTGGGGAAGGAGACCTTTCTGTCCTTTAAGGGGGGGCAAGAATCACACGGGGTGGGGGCGCGGGTGCTGGAGTCCCCCACCTGGGAGCATGTGTGGACTCCTGGTGGGGGTGAGTGTCCTGAGGTTTCAGCCTGATTGACGGTCATGAGGACAGCAGAGCTGACCTGGACCTGCAGCTCATGGGCTCCTGCACTGGGTCCCCGCAGGACAGCTGGACCCCAGCCTCGGGCTCTCTGGGGCCGCAGCACCTGGAGGAGCCTGCCTCCTGGTGTGGGTGTGGGTGGGGCCCACCGGCTTACCCCTCCTCTCCCCACCCTGGGGTGTCCCGGGATAGCTAGGGCTGCCCTAGATCAGCGACCTGTATCTGTGGGCACTCCCAGGGCCCAGGAGGCCACATCCAGCTGTGAGAGGGCTCGCTCAGCCCGGGGTCAGAATCCAGGGCTGGCCAGGTCCATGGGGGCCTGATTCCATTAGTCTTTGAGTTGGGACTGGTGGGGGCTCAAATCAACCCAGCACCCAAAGATCCTGGGCCCAAGTCAGCCCAGGTCCCTCTGGGTTCGGGGCTGGTGTCCTGTGCAGGGTGTGCCGCCCTCCAGGTGACAGAGTGGGAGGAGGCAGGGCACAGTGCTTCCTCTGCTCCACCCACCTGTACCCACCCTGTCCGGTGCTCCCTGCCTTCCCTCCCCCCTGCAACCCCTGGATACTCTATGGGACACCGGGCTTCTGATGGTAGCAGGCTGTCCAGAGAACCACAGGGAGGCTGAGCATGTCCCACAGGGGGCAGCTGCACTGGGTCCTTGCTGGGGGGCGATGGTGTGTGAGTGGATGGTGTGGGGGCAGGGTTATGATGGTGGTGGATTGAGGGGGATGGTGTAGGGGGATGGTGTAGGGGTATAGTGCAGGTGGGGTTTGTGTGGGGGTGTGGGGGTGTGAGGGGGATGGTGTACGGGGGATGCCATGAGGGATAATGATGTAGGGGGATAGTGTGTGGGTGGGGAATGAGGGGGATGGTGTGGAGGGCCTGCGGACACAGGGCATCCCCTTTCTCTAAGATGCACACCGAGACATCTACAGATAAAGGCGACCACAGTCTGTGGTTTGTTGTGACACCTGCCCCAGGGGCCCCGTGTGGTCAGTGAAGGGCCCTGGCTGGGCTGGGCGCATTATCTGGGGGTCATCATACTATGTATATTTACAAATTGCAAATTGTCTCAAATTAAATGCATAGAATTTAGAAATATTTAAAGCACCGAGGGTGGGTGTCACTCTAACCCTTCCTACCCTCAACGGATCGATGTGTGTCCTCCTCCAGTCACAGCCATGCAACCTGCCCCCAGGTCCCCTTACTGCCCCCCATGGCCCCCACCCAGGCACCTGGTTTTCAGGTTGCCATCCGTCACCCCTTTGGGGTTCAGCTCATATGGAAACCCCTGGATGCCCCATCCTAGTTGCCTCCTCATCCGTGAGACACCGGGGATGGGGGCACGGAGGTCATCCCCAGCACCCTACCATGCCGCCGTGTTTTGTTGGCTGCTGTTCTTCCCCCGGCCTCAGAAGCCCCATGTTCCCTCCCAGAAGCCACCAGTCCTCCCCCGGGTCCCAATACCCCTGGCCCCTCAGCCTCACCCTACCCCGTAGTAGTCCCAAAACATGATGTGACTGCTGAACGTCATGTTGATGTCCATGTCCACTTGCTTGATGTCCCTGGAGGAGACCAGGGCCTCTTACTTCATTTCCTGAGGGAATACTGGGGAGGAGGAGCCAGCGTCAGGGACTCAGACCCCGACATGTCACCAGGTGCCATCCTGGTCAGGGAGCCCAGGGGCCACCATGGGAGTGTGTCCTGCCGAATCCTCCTTCCTTCCCCTGGGAGGCCGGGGATGGCAGAAGTGCCTAGTGTGCCTATGGACCTGTGTGAGGGCCTGTGCCCAGCTGTTGTGGGCGGGGAGGTGACTGAGGGTCAGCCTCAGTGGGAGGGGACAGGGGGTGAGTCCAGGTGGGACTGGGACATGGGGGTGTTGTGCACAAGATGGCGAATCCGAGAAACCACTAAGGAGCCGACACTGATGCAAACAAATGAGGGTTGTTTTACAAACTCGAGCATGGTCCAAGTATACCCCACAGAGTGGAGCAGGGAGTTGGACCCCGAGGACGGTTTTAGCTTAGTTTTAAGGGCTGGTCTTGGGGACCTCCAGAAGGGCTGGAACAATTCCTCCAGTTCTGTTCACATTTTGATATGGGGCCTTCAAGGGCATTGAGCTCTCTTCTCATTCTAATAGGGGCTTCCAGCCCTTGGCTTCGGCTCAGTTTTTATTCTATTATGGGGCATTCTAGGACATTAAGCTGTAAACTTTTGTTTTTTTCCTGTAACTGAAGTAATGTAAATTTCAGCTCTTCTTCACAGGGGACTGGGATTGCTGGACGTGTGCAAATGCTGAACTTAAAGTGGAATGGCCGTAATGTTCTCGGCCTCCACGCATCCCGTCCCATACTTTCTAGCTCCTGCTGCCCTCCCCGGAGCTCCTAAGAGAGCAATTGCAAATGACCTCAGCGTGGCAGCCTGTGTTGGGGGACAAGCCCAGGGATTTGGGATCAGGAAGACCTGGAGATCGGGCGTCTTGGCTATGCAGCGGGATTCTATGATGCAGACTCTTATTCCCTAAGGCTATCTTGACAACTGACTTTGTACATAGAAAAGTTCTCCTTTGCCTTTAAAAGATGAGGAGCAAGTCAAAGCGTTTTTTCTCTGCCCATCTGATTGCTCAGATTCCACTCTGAGATATATTTCCTGTTAATAAGAATAATTTACTATCCATAACACTACGGTTAAAATATTCTGACACTAGTAATTCAGAGGGATGAGGGTTTCTCAACTATTTCTTCACAGCTCAGTCACTCATCAGAAAATGCATCTTTATGGATTTGGAAAGAACTGAGAGACATTATTAGCAATGGTCCTATTATTATGGGAAGGACAATTCCCTGAGATTCTTCCCCTGTTTCAACTGACACTGAAACACTGTGAACTCTTTGGAAGACAAATGTCAAGGAGATAAATATTATGCCTTGCTAATTTTAAATGCACTTGCAATATGGTGTCTATTATAATAGAAGTATTTTTATCTGATTTTTGCTATTTATTATCTGTTCCTGCTTTTCCGGTTGAGGAGGCATTATACGTGTTCATAAGTGTTTTTCTTTCCTTCTGATATAAAATTCTTACTTTGTTCCCATCGAATGAACTCTTTAAGAATGTGGCAAAAGTTAATTCAACGATTCTTAAAATGTCTTCACACTTGGAGCCTGATTCATTTAAGTCAATTTTCAAAATAAATCTTATTTATTAGGAAAAAAACAAAGATTTGTAGGGAAATTGGGAAGACACTACAGAGCATTCGCATGCACTTGCACTCAATTTCTCCAATTATTGATATCTTATATTAGTACGGTACAAATATTAGCTAATGAATCAATATTAAAATATTCGCATTGTTAAAATAAACACAGATCATTTCAATAAAAAAAATATTCGCATTAACAAAAGACCATACTTTATTCAGATTTCCTTAGTTTTTGCTACATTAGCATCCCTCATATCACATTCCATTTCTCTTCATGTTTTCTTAGGCTCCTCTGGATTGTGACAGTCTTTCAGCCTTTCCTTGTTGTCGTTGAACCGGTACACTTTGAGAAGTAGAGTATTTTGTAAAATTTCCCTCAGTTGGGACATGTCTGTTGTTTATCTCATGATTGAACTGTTTTTGTGGATTATATACAGAGATATACTGCCAATTTTATTATATCATATAAAGGATCGATACTATCAACATGATTTATCTGTCTTGGTATTGATCTGATCATCTTGCTGAGGTAGTTTTTGTCAGCTTTCTCCGTAATAAAGTGATTATTATTACTATTATTATTATTATTATTATATTTTCATTATTATTTTAAGTTTTTCATAATATATTTTGTAGAAGGAAGATACTCTGTGTATTGCACACATAAGAGTGGGAAGCTATGCTCATGAACTTGAGGATGGAATGTCTGCACAAATTGTTTGAAATTCTTCTACATGGGATATTTCTCTTCCTTCTGGGTTTGTGTGTTTCTTTTTCAAATATGTTATTTATTTATTTAAGAGAAAGGAGAGAAAAAGCATGAGCAAGAGGGGCAGAGGGAGAGGGAGAAGCAGGTTCCCTGCTGAACAGGGAGCCTACATTGGGACCTGGATCATGATCTGAGCCTAAGGCAGAAGCTTAACTGACTGAGCCACACAGGTGCCACTCTTTCTTTCTTTCTTTCTTTCTTTCTTTCTTTCTTTCTTTCTTTCTGTCTGTCTTTCTTTCTTTCTTTCTTCTTTCTTTCTTTCATTCATTCTTTCTCTTTCTTTCTTTCTTTTTAAATAATAGATTTATTTTTTATCGGTATTCATTTTGCCAACATACAGAATAACACCCAGTGCTCCTCCCGTCAAGTGCCCCACTCAGTGCCCATCACCCAATCACCCCCACCCCCCGCCCTCCTCCCCTTCCATCACCCCTAGTTCATTTCCCAGAGTTAGGAGTCTTTATGTTCTGTCTCCCTTTCTGACATTTCCCACACATTTCTTCTCCCTTCCCTTATATTCCCTTTCACTATATTTACATGTCCCAAATGAATGAGAACATACAATGTTTGTCCTTCTCCGATTGAGTTACTTCACTCAGCATAATACCTTCCAGTTCCATCCACCTTGAAGCAAAAGGTGGGTATTTGTCATTTCTAATGGCTGAGCAAGGCCCACCTTTTCTCTCTCTTCATCTTCTGAGTCTCCTATGTTATGAATGTTATTGTTTTAATAAGTGGCTGACTTCCCTATGTCTGCCTCTGTGGTCCATAACCTTTCTTGTTTTTAAGGCTTCCACTTGGGACGGCATCTCAGTTATAGCATTTTTAATGTTGGCCTGACTAGATTTTGGTTCTTTTGTTTCCACAGTAAGGGATTCTCCAGTTTTCTTCTGTGCTCTTTTTCCAGCCCAGCTGCTATCTTTATAATCATTGTTTTAAACTGTAGTTAGACAACCTATATGTGTATTGATGGACTTCCTGGCTGTGAGTACTACCTCATGTTATTTTATGGAGGTGTATTTCTCCATCTCATTATTTTTTCCAGAAAAGAAAGAAGGAAGAAAAAGAAAAAACAAGAAAAACTATAACAACTGCCCTCCCAAAAAAAACACCAGATTATTTTGGCCTTTTTTTTAAAAGATTCTAAATCCCAAAGTAAGAAACACAATTAAAGAACCATGAAAGTAAAAATAAGAAATATATAAGGTACATACATAAAAGTTAAAATAAGGCAATTTATAAAATAGAATCAAAGAAAATACATGAAAATAAGGCACAAAGTACAAAGGAAGCTAGACCATATTTTCCAGGCAGAGCTGAAGCTCTGCCGCCTCTGTGGTCCAACAACTTGGTGGCAGCGAGTGGTCTGTGCCGGGTCTGGGGATGGGCCATGGCACTGATTGTCAGGTGCACATCTGCCTGAGAGATGCACCCGCGGGGTCAGAGGCGGGTTGGGCGTCAGCGCCTCTCGCCTCCAGCCGGTGGCACTGTGCTGTCTCTGAGACTTGGTGCTGATGGACGGGATGCGGGTGGGGACACTGGGTCCTCTGGCTCTGGGGCTGAGGATTCCGCCCCCCAGTCTGCAGGCCCGCCACAGAAGAGCCCCCAGCCCCCGGGTCTCCATCGCTTCTGACAGAACCCTGCTTTCACTCTGCCCGCGTCCAAGCTGCTTTTGGTTTTGTTTTTTTATCTCAGACTGTTGTGCCCAAGATTGCAAATCCGAGAAACCACTGAGAAGCCGACACGAATGCAAACACAGGGGGGTTAATTTACAAGATCGAGCTAGTGTCCAAGTATCCCCGAACAGCAGAGCAGGGACATGGACCCCAAGGTGATTTTTGCTTAGTTTTAAGGACTAGTCTCAGGGACCTCCAGAAGGGCTGGAGCAATTCCTCAAGTTCTGTTTACATGTTGATATAGGGCCTTCAAGGGCATTGAGCTCTGTTCTCATTCTAATAAGGCCTTCCTGTCCTGGCCTGGGCTCAGTTTTGATTCAATTGTGGGGCTTTCTAGGACATTAGGCTGTAAACAGCAAAGGTTCCACATCTGGAAGGAGGACGTCACACTGTCCCTATATGCGGAAGATGCAGTACTGGAATCAGGAAACCTGAGAGCCTCCACCAAAACCTGTTAGAACTAAGGAGTGAGTTCAGTAAAGTCAGGGGACACAAACTGACCCTACAGAGCAGAGTAGCCTTGCTGTGTCCCGACAATGAGCACTCAGGAAGGAAAGGAAGGATATGACGCCCTTCTCAGGAGCACACATCGACTAAATAATGAGACTGAACCAAAGGAGCACAAGACTTGTGCACTGAGCCATACCAGGCTCTGGGAGGCCGTCCTGGGCTCGTGGGGTGGGGGCCTCATCTTGTGAAAATGTCCGCAGTTCCTGAATCCACCCTCAGATTCAATGTCATTCCTATCAAAATCATGGTGGCAGAACTTCGAAATAGGAAAAAAAAACCCATAACATCCATCCACCCCCACAAATGACCCCGGACAGCAAATCAGTATTGGAGAAGCAGGAGAGAGCGGGACACAGCACTTTCCTATTTCACATGATGTCACAGAGACACAGGATAAAGCAGTGTGGATCTCGGGCCCCCGGCTGGCTCCGTCGGTTAAGCATCCGACTCCTGACCTCACCTCCGGTCCTGATCTCAGGGGTCGTGAGTTCTAGCCCTGGGCTGGGCCATGGACGAGGCATGGAGCCTATTTAGACAAACCAGACCCACGGTGGGTGGTCCCGGTATAAGCTGAATGAGCAAAACTGAGAGTCTAGAAGGAAATGTGTTCTGATACAAATGATTTTTTAACTTAATTTAATTTAAACCCAATTAATTAATGTATAGTGTATTATACTTTCAGAGGAAGAATTCAGGGATTCACCAGTTGGAGATAACAGCAGTGCACGTGACATCAAGTGCCCTCCTTCATGCCGGTCCCCTGTTATCCCCAACCTCCAGCGACCCTCAGTTTGTTTCCTATCATTAAGAGTCTGTATTTCCTGCATCTGTTTTTGTCATATTTGTTTTTCCTTCCCTTCACAGTTGTTATCTGCTTTGCTTCTTTAATTCCACCTATGAATGACACCACACGGTCATTCTCTTTCCCAACTGATTAATTTCACTTAACATGATCCCTCTAGTTCTATCCACGTCATTGCAAATGGCAAGATTTCCTTCTCTTTGAGAGCGGAGTACCATTCCTCTCTCTATGACCATCATCTATCTCCCATCCTCTTTATCCATCATCTGCCCAAGGGCACCAAGGCTCCTCCCACAGTGTGGCTACTGTGGACCTTGGCTGCTGTGGAAATTGGGGTGCAGGTATCCCGAGTCTCACTGCATCTGTATCTTCGGAGTGAGCTCCAGGCCGTTCACCTGCTGGTCGCAAGGCGGCTCTATTTGTAACTTCCTGAGCGGCCTCCACACTGTCCAGGGCGGCTGCACCAGCCCGCAGTGCCACCCACAGTGGAAGAGGGTTGAGTGAGTTTTGCAGGACGTGGTAAAAGTCTGATCCACATTTCATTTCATGTCCTGTGGGCTCCAATTCCTTGTCCTTAAGTATTTCTGGGTAAACCGGGTGTTGGGCTCCTTTTCAGTGAGATGTTTCCGAAGCTAACAGGCCACAGCTGGAGCCTGGATGAGGCAGGTGGGGCCTCTGGAGCACCTGCCTCCTCCTGTATGGCCTCCTGCAGCGCCTGAGCGTCCCGCAGGGGGCGCCCGAGCCCAGGCCCCACCCAGGGGTGCACATGCGCAGTAGGCCTCCTCTGCCTTCACTAACAGGAGCCAGCCTGTGTTGGGGAGGCCTGAGGAGGACATGGGGACGCATCCATGCTGATGAATCGCAGCCTCCTCAGGATCCGCGGGAAGTCTCAGAGGGAAATGGGGCCGCGTTCTCGCTGACAGGAGCCCTGGTCTCCTCAGGACCAGCGCTGAGGTTCAGGAAGATGTGGGTCCGCATCCACGCTGAGGAGCCCTGGGCCGCCTCAGGACCCGCGGGGAGGCTTCAGGAAATTGTGGGCCCGCATCTATGCTGACAGGAGCCCCTGAGCCGCCTCAGGACCCGCGGGGCACTTCAGGAAGATGTGGCACAGCTTCCACTCTGGCAGGAGCTCCCGGCCCCCTCAGGACATAAGTTGAGGCTTCTGGAAGCTGGGTGCCGCATTCACAGTGACAGGACCCCCATCCTCCTCAGGACCTGCACTTTGGCTTCGGGACGTATGGGGATGCGTCTATACTGATAGGAGCCCACAGCCTCCTCAGGACACGCGGTGAGTTTTCTGGGGGACGTGGGGCCATGCCCAGGCTGACAGGAGCCCCTGGCCTCCTGAGGACCTATTGTGAGGGTTCCAGAGGATGTGAGGCATAGTCCACAGTGATAGGAGACCCGGCGTCCTCAGGACCCGCTGACTATGACTCAGGAACATTTGGGGCCACGTCCGCACTCACATGAGCCTGGATTACTCAGGACCCCGTGGAGGACTCTGGAGGCGCCATTGGGGGCCACGTCCACATCAGAAGGGACTACTCACAACCATAGGGTAAGTGAATGTGTAGAATAAATGGTAGGGTCAGGGGAGGGGAGGATGTTGGTGGTTAAGCTTAGGTTAGATGTTAGGAGTTATGATTATGCTTATGGTTACGGATTAGAGGTTACGTGAGGCATAAGTGTAAGGGTCAGTAGTTAAGAGTTAGGATGGGGATTAGGGTGAGGGACAGGATTTAGAGTTAGGGTTAGGGTTTAGGCTCTAGGGATTAGGGCAGGAATTTGGAGTTGGGGTTAGGGTTATGGTTAGAGTTAGGGTTGGGCTTAGGTTTGCATTTAGGGTTAGGGATTAGGGTGTGAGTTAGGGTTAGGGTTAAGGGTTAGGGGTTAGAGTTAAAGAAGGGCTAGGTTTAGGGTTAGGGCGAGGGTTAGGGTTAGGATAGGGATTAGGGCTAGAGTTAGTGTTAGTGTTTGGTTAGGGGTTAGGTTTAGGGTCAGGTCAGGGTCAGGGTATGGATTTGGAAAAGGGTAAGAGATACGGTTAGGGAGTGGGATAGGGGTTAGATTTAGGGTACAGGTTAGGGTACAGTTTGGGGTATGAGATAGGATTAGTATTAGAGTGTTAGGGTTAGGGTACTGGTTAAGGTTAGGAATAGGATTTGAGTACATTAAGTTAAGGTTAGGGTTAGAGTTTAGGGTTAGGGTTAGATTTAAGATAGGGGTCAGGCTTAAGGGTTTAGAATAGGTTTAGAAGTTAGGGTGAGGTTTGGCAGGAAGGTTCAGTGAATGTGTTTCAGTCTTGGGGTTTGTGTTTGGTTTTTGATTAGTGATGGGTCTTGTTTAAGGGTTAGGTTAACATTAGGATTAAGTGTAGGGTTAGGGTTATGTCTCTGTATGGTTAGAGTTTGGGTCTTGGCATGTGCCTGCACTGGGACTCCTAGTATCTTGGGCAGTTTAGTTTATGTACTCTATTTAGGTTTTGGGTTCAAAGATAGCCTGACTCCACCAAGTCAGTGGCCTCCCCAGAGAATCAAAATCCAGGCTTCTGCTGGGGTCAGAATAGACATGGCAGGCTTCTCCCAAGCTGAGCTAAGGAGGGGATTTGTGGCTCTAAATACTCTATTTGGATTTTCAGTTGCCTTTCTGATTTTATCTCTTGTGCACACATGTTTCATCAATCCTACCAATTATCATTTTAAAGTTTTACTTGAATTCCTGTTTGTAAACACAGTATGATATAGTTTCAGGTTTACCACATAGTGATTCAATCCTTGGATACAACGCCTGGTACTGGTCACAGGTGCCCTCCAGTATCCCCCTACCCTGATTCCCCATTCCCCCACCTTCCTCTGGTGTTGATTAGTTCATTCTCTGTGGTTAAGAGTGTGTATCTTGGTTTGCTACTCTCATCCCCCCTCTGCCCCTTTGCCAGTTTGTTTGGTTTTTTAAAATTCACATGTGAATGCCATTGTATGGTATTTGGTATCTCTCTTTCTTTGACTGACTGAGTTCATTTAGCATAAGTCCTTTCCACTTCTCCCACATCACTTTAAATGGCTTCATTTCATCCCTTCTGATGACCCAGTGATGTCACAGTGTGTATATTTACCACATCGTCTCTGCCCATTCTTCTGTCGATGGACATCTGGGCTGTATCCACAGACTGGCTTTTGTTGATAACGTTGCTACAAACACTGTGCTGCGTGTCCCTCTTCCAATCCACTAAACTACTTTTGTACCCTCGTGGTAAATACCTAGCTGTGCAATTTTGGAATCATATGGTAGCTCTATTTTTAACTTCTTTTTATTTTATTTTATTTTTTTATGATAGTCACAGAGAGAGAGGCAGAGACACAGGCAGAGGGAGAAGCTGGCTCCATGCACCAGGAGTCCGAAGTGCGATTCGAACCCGGGTCTCCAGGATTGCGCCATGGGCCAAAGGCAGGTGCCAAACCGCTGCGCCACCCAGGGATCCCCTATTTTTAAAATTTCGAGGACCCTCCACACTGTTTTCCACAGTGGTTGTACATTTTCGCATGCCCACCAAGAGTGTAAGGGGGCTCCCCCTTCTCCATAGCCTCACCAACACCTGTTGTTTCTTGTGTCGTTAATTTTAGCCATTCTGACGGCTGTCAAGTGACATCTCATTGTGGTTTGCATTTCCCTGATGATGGGTGACGCTGTCTCTCCGTGTGTCTGGTGGCCATCTGGATGTCTTGTCAGAGACAAAGTCCATTCATCTCTTCTGCTCATCTGTAGTTGGATAATTTGTGTTTAGGATGCTGAGATTTATATTTGCTTTATGTTTTTTGCATACTAACTCTTTATTAGATGGGTTGTTTACAAATATCTCCTCTCATTTTGTATGTTGCCTTTTAGCTTTGGTTGTTTCCTTCACTTTGCAGAAGCTTTTAAATTTGATGAAGTCCCAATAGTATTTTTGCTTTTGTTTCCCTCACCTCAGAGGCATATCTAGAAAGAAGATCCAATGGCCAATATCAAAGACGTTGCTGTCTATCTTTTCTTCTTTGTATATGGTTTCAGGTCTCACATTTAGGTCTTTCATCCATTTTGAATTTATTTTTTATATATATGGTGTAAGAAAGTGGTCCAGTTTCATTCTTCTGCATGTGGCTGCCTGGTTTTCCGAAAACCATTTGTTCTTATCCTGTGATCAGGGTTAGGGTTTGTTGAAGAGACTGTCTTTGTGCCATTGGATATTCCTTCCTGCTTTGTTGTCGATAATGGATCATAGAGTTACAGGTTTGTATCTTGTTTCAGCTTTCCATTCTGTTCTGTTGATCTAAGCGTCTCCTGTTGGGAGATTCTTGATTGCTGATTCAATTTCTTTGCTGGTTATCTGTCTGTTCAAGTTTTTTATTTCTTCCTTTTTCATTTTTACTATGTTATATATTTCCAGGAATTGAACTATTTCTTCCAGGTTCTAGGTTGCTGGCATATAATTTTTCATAATGTTCTCTTATAATCGTTTGTATTTCTCTAGTGTTGGTTGTTATTTCTCTTTTCCCATTTGTGATTTTATTTGGGTCCTTTCTCATTTTTTATCATTTTTCTTTTTTAAATATTTTATTTATGTATTCATGTGAGACACAGAAAGGCAGAGGTAAAGGCAGAGGGAAAATGAGGCTCCAGTGCGCCCTGATGTTGGACATGATTCCCCAGGACCCCAGGATCATGATCTGAGCCAAAGCAGATGCTCAACCCCTGATGCACACAGGTACCTTGCTGATTCAATTCCTTTGCTCATTATGGGTCTGTTCACATTTTCTATTTCTTCCTATTTCAGTTTTGCTCGTTTCCACATTTCTAGGGATTTGTCCATTTCTTCCAGTTTCCCCAGTTTCTTAGCATATAATCTTTCATAGTATTCCCTTATAATTGTCTAATTTTGCTGGTGTTGATTGTGACCTCTCTTCTCTCATTTGTGGTTTTATTTATTTAGGTCTTTTCTCTTTTCTCATTGATAAGGCTGGCTAGGGCTTGATCCATTTTTTTTTTTAATTTTTATTTATTTATGATAGGCACACAGAGAGAGAGAGGAGAGAGTCAGAGACACAGGCAGAGGGAGAAGCAGGCTCCACGCACCGGGAGCCTGACGTGGGATTCAATCCCGGGTCTCCAGGATCGCGCCCTGGGCCAAAGGCAGGCGCTAAACAGCTGCGCCACCCAGGGATCACCATTTTCTTAATTATTTTCAAGAACCATCTCTTTGTTTCATTATTCCATTCTACTGCTTTGTTGTTTCTATATTGTTTATTTCTGCTCTCACCTTTTTTCCCCCCTTCTTCTGTAGTCTTTAGGCTTTTTTTGCTATTCCTTTTCCAGCCTATTTAGGTGTAGCATTAGGTAGTGTATTAGAGACTTCTTGTTTCTTGACGTAGGCCTCTATTGCTATTCTACTTCCCCTTAGGACTGCCTTTTCTACATCCTAGAAGTTTGGAGAAACATGTTTTCATTTTCATTTGTTTTAAATTTCCTCTTTAATTTCCTGGTTGCTCTATTCATTCTCTAGTAGGATGTCCATAATCTACACGTATTTTTGGTCTGTCCAAATTTTTTCTAACTGTCGACTTCGAGTTTTATAGCGTCGTGTTCTGAAACCTTAGTTCTAATTTCAAGACATTATGGTCTGAGAATATGCAGGGGACGATCCCAATCATTTGGTATCGGTTCAGACCCAATTTGTGACCCAGTATGTGGTCTATTCTGGAGAAAGTTCCATGTGCACTTGAGAAGAATGTGTATTCAGTTGAGTTTGGATGTAAAGTTCTGTAGATTTCTGTGAAATCCATCTGGTCCAGTGTATGATTTAAAGCTCTCGTTTCTTTGGAGATGTTTTGCTTAGAAGACCTATAGAGGGTAGAAAGAGCTAGATTGAAGTCACCAAGTGTAAGTGTATTATTATCTAAGTATTTCTTCACTTTGGTTATTAATTGGTTTAAATATTTGGCAGCTCCCACAACGGGGCATATATATTGAGGATTGTTAAGTCCTCTTGTTGGATAGATCCCTTAAGTATGATTTAGTGTTCCTCTTCATCTCTCACTACAGTTCGGGGTAAATTTTAGATTATCTGATATAAGGATGGCTACCCCTGCTTTCTTTTGAGAACCATTTGAATGGTAAATGGATCTCCAACATTTTATTTTCAGGTTATAGGTGTCCTTCTGTCTAAAATGAATCTCTTGTAGACAGCAAATAGATGGGTCCTGCTTTTTTATCCAGTCTGAAACCCTGCACCTTTTGATGGGGTCATTAAGCCCGTTCACGTTCAGAGTTACTATCGACAGATATGAGTTTAGTGTCATCATGATATCTATTCAGTCCTTGTTTTTGTGGATTGTTCCACTGAACTTCTTCTTAAAGGGGAATTTTAAGAGTCCCCCTTAAAATTTCTTGCAGAGCGGGAGGAGCAAGATGGCGGAAGAGTAGGGTCTCCAAATCACCTGTCTCCACCAAACTACCTAGAAAACCTTCAAATTATCCTGAAAATCTATGAATTCGGCCTGAGATTTAAAGAGAGACCAGCTGGAATGCAACAGTGAGAAGAGTTCGCGCTTCTATCAAGGTAGGAAGACGGGGAAAAAGAAATAAAGAAACAAAGGCCTCCAAGGGGGAGGGGCCCCGCGAGGAGCCGGGCTGAGGCCGGGGCGAGTGTCCCCAGGACAGGAGAGCCCCGTCCCGGAGACGCAGGAGCTGCACCGACCTTCCCGGGGGAAAGGGGCTCGCAGGGAGGTGGAGCAGGACCCAGGAGGGCGAGGATGCCCTCGGGCTCCCTGGGACAGTAACAGAGCAACTGCGCCCCGGGAGAGTGCGCCAAGCTCCCTAAGGGCTGCAGCGCACACGGCGGGACCGGCGGGACCCGGAGCAGCTCGGGGGGCTCGGGGGCGGCTCCGCGGAGGGGGCTGCGGGGCCCCGGGAGCAGCTCGGCGGGGCTCGGGCAGAGGAAGAGGCTCCGTGCAGAGGGGCCTGCGCGGTTCCAGGAGCAGCTCGGAGGGGCTCGGGCGGCGGCTCCGCGGAGGGGGTTGCGCGGCCCGGGAGCGCAAATCCACCAGCGCAGGCTCCGAGCACAGGGCGCCGGGACACAGCCCAGGATCCGGCCTCCCCCGGGACAGGCAGAGGCCGGGAGGGCCCAGGACAGCGAGGACGCTCCTGCCCCAGCTGAGCAGATCAGCGGCCCCGCCCCGGAGCCTCCAGGCCCTGCAGACAGAGTTCCTGCCGGAGCTGAATCCAGGTTTCCAGAGCTGCCCCGCCACTGGGGCTGTTCCTCCTGCGGCCTCACGGGGTAAACAACCCCCACTGAGCCCTGCACCAGGCAGGGGCACAGCAGCTCCCCCAACTGCTAACACCTGAAAACCAGCACAACAGGCCCCTCCCCCAGAACACCAGCTAGACTGACAACTTCCAGGAGAAGCCAAGGGACTTAAAGAACACAGAATCAGAAGATACTCCCCTGTGGCTCTTTTTTTTTTTTTTTTTTTTTTTGGTTTTTTTGTTTGTTTGTTTGTTTGTTTGTTTGTTTGTTTTTTGTTTTGTTTTGTTTTGCTTTTTGATTTGTTTCCTTCCACCACCACCCCTTTTTTTTTCTCCTTTCTTTTTCTTTCTCTTTTTCTTCTTTTTTTTTTTCTTTTCTTCTTTTGTTTTTTTTTTCTCTTCCCTTTTTTTTCTCTTTCTCTTTTCTTTCCTTCTTTCTCTCCTCTCTTTTTCTCTTTTTCCCAATACAACTTGCTTTTGGCCACTCTGCACTGAGCAAAATGACTAGAAGGAAAACCTCACCTCAAAAGAAAGAATCAGAAACAGTCCTCTCTCCCACAGAGTTACAAAATCTGGATTACAATTCAATGTCAGAAAGCCAATTCAGAAGCACTATTATACAGCTACTGGTGGCTCTAGAAAAAAGCATAAAGGACTCAAGAGACTTCATGACTGCAGAATTTAGAGCTAATCAGGCAGAAATTAAAAATCAATTGAATGAGATGCAATCCAAACTAGAAGTCCTAACGACGAGGGTTAACGAGGTGGAAGAACGAGTGAGTGACATAGAAAACAAGTTGATAGCAAAGACGGAAACTGAGGAAAAAAGAGACAAACAATTAAAAGACCATGAAGATAGATTAAGGGAAATAAACGACAGCCTGAGGAAGAAAAACCTACGTTTAATTGGGGTTCCCGAGGGCGCCGAAAGGGACAGAGGGCCAGAATATGTATTTGAACAAATTCTAGCTGAAAACTTTCCTAATCTGGGAAGGGAAACAGGCATTCAGATCCAGGAAATAGAGAGATCCCCCCCTAAAATCAATAAAAACCGTTCAACACCTCGACATTTAATTGTGAAGCTTGCCAATTCCAAAGATAAGGAGAAGATCCTTAAAGCAGCAAGAGACAAGAAATCCCTGACTTTTATGGGGAGGAGTATTAGGGTAACAGCAGACCTCTCCACAGAGACCTGGCAGGCCAGAAAGGGCTGGCAGGATATATTCAGGGTCCTAAATGAGAAGAACATGCAACCAAGAATACTTTATTTTCTCTTTTCTCGTTGATAAGGCTGGGTAGGGCTTGATCCATTTTCTTAATTGTTTTGAAGAACCATCCCTTTGTTTCATTATTCCATTCTACTGCTTTGTTGTTTCTGTATTGTTTATTTCTGCTCTCATCTTTATTTTTTCCCTTCTTCTGTAGGCTTTAGGCTTTGTTTGCTATTTCTTTTCCAGCTCCTTTAGGTGTAGGGTTAAGTTGTGTGTTGGAGACGTCTTGTTTCTTCAGGTAGTCCTGTATTGCTATGTACTTCCCTCTTAGGACTGCCTTTGCTAAATCCCAGAGTTTTGGAGAAACATGTTTTCATTTTCATTTGTTTTAAATTTCCTCTTTAATTTCCTGGTTGATCCATTCATTCTCTAGTAGGATGTTCATAATCTACACGTATATTTTGTCTGTCCAATTTTTTTTCTTACTGTCGACTTTGAGTTTCATAGCGTCGTGTTCTGAAAATGTACAGCATGTGATATCAACCTTCTAGTACCTGTTGTACCTGTTGAGGGCTGATTTGTGGCCCATGATATGATCTGTTCTGGAGAATGTCCCATGTGCACTTGAAAGGAATGTGTATTCTGCTTTAGGAAGAAATGTTCAGACTATGTTGAGTCCCTGTGGTCCAGTGTGTCAAGGCTATTGTTCCCCTGTTGATTTTCTGCATAGATGATCGGTCCATTGCCATAAGTGGGTGTTAAAATCCCCTGTCATTGTATTATTATCAGTGAGTTCCTGTATGTTTGTTGTTAATTCATTTCTATACTTAGGTACTCCCATGTTGCAGCATAAATATTTAGTTGTTGGATCTTTTTTTAAAAATAAATTTATTTTGTATTGGTGTTGAATTGACCAACATTTCGAATAACACCCAGTGCTCATCCCATCAAGTGTCCCCCTCAGTGCCCATCACCCATTCACCCACACTTCCACCCTCCTCCCCTCCCAGCACCCCTAGTTCGTTTCCCAGAGTTAGGAGTCTTTATGTTCTGTCTCCCTTTCTGATATTTCCCACACGTTTCTTCTCTGTTCCCTTATATTCCCTTTCAGTATTATTTATATTCCCCAAATGAATGAGAACACACACTGTCCTTCTCCGATTGACTTACTTCACTCAGCATAATACCTTCCAGATCCATCCACGTTGAAGCAAATGGTGGGTATCTGTCATTTCTAATGGCTTAGTAGTATTCCATTGTATACATAAACCACATCTTCTTTGTCCATTCAACTTTCGATGGACAGCGAGGCTCCTTCCACAGTTTGGCTATTGTGGACATTCCTAATATAAACATCAGGGTGCAGGTGTCCTGGCGTTTCATTGCATCTGAATCTTTGAGGTAAATCCCCAACAGTGCAATTTCTGGGTCGTTGTGCAGTTCTATTTTTATCTCATTGAGGAACCTCCACAGAGTTTTCCAGAGTGGCTGCACCAGTTTACATTCCCACCAACAGTGGTTTCTATATTTAGGTACTCCCATGTTGGCAGCATAAATATTTAGTTGTTTGATCTTGATAGAGTCTTTTTAATTATGACATAATGCCCTTCTTCATCTCTTCTTACAGTATTTGTTCTTTCTTTTTTGAAATTTAAATTACTTATTTATTTATTCATGAGAGATACACAGAGAGGCAGAGGAAGGAACATAGCAGAGTGAGAGGCAGGCTCCCCAAAGGGAGGTTGATGTGGGACTCGATCCTGGGATGCCAGGATCACACCCTGAGCCAAAGGCAGATGCTCAACCACTGAGCCACCAGGTGTCCCCCAGGGTTTGGTTTCAAATCTCATTTGTCTGATATAAGAATGGGTCCTCCAGCTTTCTTTTGATATCCATTAGCGTGATAGATGATTTTCCATCCCCTGACTTTCAATCTTGGTGTCTATAGGTCTAAGGTGAGCATCTTGTAGGCAGTGTACAGATGGATGTTGGTTTTTAATAATAATATTATTTATGATAGTGTGTCTGTGTGTGAGAGAGAGAGAGAGAGAGGCAGAAAATTAGGCAGAGAAAGAAACAGGCTCCCCACCAGGAGCCCAATATGGGACTCGATCCCAGACTCCAGGATCACACCCTGAGTCAAAGGCAGAGGGTCAACCCCGGAGCCACCCAGGCATCCCGGATCCTGCTTTTTAAGCCACTCTGATACCCTATATCTTTTGATTGAAGCATTTAGTCTATCAGCATTCTGAGTGATTATTCAAAGATATGAACTTTGTGCCTTTGTGTTACCGGAAGAGTTGGTGTTTCTGGTGACGTTCTCTGGGCCTTTCTAGTCTTTGTTGCTTTTCGTCTCTTTTTTTCCCCCACTAGAAGAGTCCCTCTTAAAATTCCTTACTGGACTGGTTAAGTGGTCATGAACTCCTTTATATGTTGCCTGTCTGGGAAAATCTTTATCTCTCCTTCTCTTCTGAATGACACACTTGCTGAAGAAAAATTCATACAAATTGGACTCCAATAAAAAGAAATTTAAAAACAAAAAATAAATTCTTGCTAATATGATTGAGAAAAATGGCATTTAGGATGAAAACCAGAAGCAGAAAGAGAGGAGGACAGATTTCACCAAGTCAGCCCAGGTCCCTCTGGGTTAGGGGCTGGTGTCCTATGCAGGGTGTCCCACCCTCCAGGAGGGACAGTGGGTGGAGGCAGGGCACAGTGTGTCCTCTGCACCACTCTCCTGCACACACACTGTCCGGGGCTCCCTGCCTTCCCTCCTCCCTGCAACCCTTGGGTACTCAATGGGACACCCGGGCTTCTGATGGGAGCAGGGTATCCAGAGAACCCCGGGGAGTCTGAGCATGTCCCACAGGTTGCAGCTGCACTGGGTCCTTGCTCTGGGCCGATGATGTGGGGGTGGATGTTGTAGGGGCATGGGTATGATGGTGGTGGGGTGTGGGGGATGGTATAGGGGAGATGGTGTTAGGGTATAGTGTGGGTGGGGATTATGTGAGGTTGTGTGTGTGTGAGGGGGATGGTGTAGGGATATGCCATGGGGGATGATGATGTTAGGGAATGGTGTGGGTCTGGGGAATGGGAGGATTGTGTGGGGGGCCAGCGGACACAGGGCACCCCCTTTCTCTAAGATGCACACGGAGACGTCTACAGATAAAGGCGACCCCAGTCTGGGGTATGCTGTGACACCTGCCCCTGGGGCCCCGTGTGGTGAGTGCAGGGCCCTGGCTGGACCAGGGGCATTATCTGGGGGTCATCATACTATGTATGTTTACAAATTGCAAATTGTCTCAAATTGAATGCATAGAATTTAGAAATATATAAAGTCCTGAGGGTGGGTATAACCCTGACCCATCCGACCCTCATCAGATCTATGTGTGTCCTCCTCCAGTCACGGCCATGCACCCTGCCCCCAGGTCCCCTTACTGGCCCCACTGCCCCTACCCCAGACCCCTGCTTTTCAGGGGACCGTCCCTCTCCCCTTTGGGGTTCAGCTCACATGGCAATCCCTGAAGGCCCCATCCTAGTGGCCTCCTCATCCCTGAGACCCCGAGGGTGGGGGCACGGTGTTCAGCCCCAACACTTTACCATGCAGCCATGTGTTGTTGGCTGCTCCTCTTCCCCCAGGCTCTGAAGCCCCGTGTTCCCTACCCAGAAGCCCCCGGTCCTCCCGGGTCCTGATCTCCCTGGCCCCTCAGCCTCACCCTAACCCATAGTAGTCCCAAAACATGACGTGACTGCTGAACATCCTGTTGACGTCCAGGTCCCACAGCGTGATGTCCCTAGAGGAGACCAGGGCCTCCTCCTTCATTACCTGTGGGAAAACCGGGGAGGAGGAGCTGGCATCAAGGACACAGACCCCAACCTCTCTGTCCTGGGCAGGGAGCCCTGGGGCACCATGGGAGTGTGTACTGCCAAAACCTCCTTCCTTCCTCTGGGAGGCCAGGGACGGCGGGAGTGCCCACTGTGCCCATGGAACCTGTGTGACGGCCTGTGCCCAGCTGTTGTAGGCAGGGAGGTGACTGAGTGTCACCCTGGGTGGGAGGGGATAGGGGTTCAGCCAAGGTGGGAGGCGACATGGAGATGTTGTGCCCAAGATTGCAAATCAGAGAAACCACTAAGGAGCTGACCAATGCAAACACACAAGTGTTGATTTCCAAACTTGAGTGCTTCCAAGTACACCCAACACAGTGGAGCAGGGACTTGGACCCCGAGGTGGCTTTTAGCTTAGTTTTAAGGGCTTGTCTCAGGGTCCTCCAGAAGGGCTGGAACAATTCCTCAAGTTATGTTTACATTTTGATATGGGGCCTTCAAGGGTATTGGGCTCTGTTCTCATTCTAATAGGCGCTTCCATCCCTTGGCATGGGCTCAGTTTCATTCTATTGTGGGGCTTTCTAGGACATTAAGCTGTAAACTTTTGTTTTTTTTTCCTGTAACTGAAGTAATGTAAATTTCAGCTCTTCTTCACAGGGGCCTGGGATGGCTGGACTTGTTCGAACACTGAACTTAAAATAGAAAGGCCTTCATTTCCTCGGCCTCCTTGCATCCAGTCCCATCCTATCTAGATCTTTCCCCTTCCCTGGAGCTCCTAAGAGAGCAATTGCAAATGACCTCAGCCTGACAGCATGTGTTGGGAGACAGGCCCAGGGACTTGGGATCAGGAAGACCTGGGGTGCAGGAATACTGGCTGTGCATCCGGATTCTATGCTGCAGACTCTTATTCCCTAAGGCTATCTTGACAACTGACTTTGTACATAGAAAAGCTCTCCTTTGTCTTTAAAAGATGAGGAGCGAGTCAAAGCATTTTTTCTCTGCCCATCTAATTGCTCAGATTCCAATCTGAGACATATTTCCTGTTAATAAGGATAATATACTATCCATGGTACTATGGTTAAAATATTCTGACACAAGTAATTCAGAGGGATGAGGGTTTCTCATCTCTTTCTTCACAGCTCAGTCACTCATCAGGAAATGCATCTTTATGGATTTGGAAAGAACTGAGAGACATTATTACCAATGATCCTATTATTTATGTGAAGGATCCTTCCCTGAGATTCTTCCCCTGTTTCAATTGACACTGAAACACTGTGAACTCTTTGGAAGACAAATGTCAAGGAAATAAATGTTATGCATTGCTAATTTTAAATGCACTTGCAATATGGTGTCGATTATAATAGAAGTCTTTTTATCTGATTTTTGCTATTTATTATCCATTCCTGCTTTTCAGGTTGAGGAGGCATTGTACGTGTTCATAAGTGTTTTTCTTTCCTTCTGATCTAAAATTCTTACTTTGTTTCTATCAAAGGAACTCTTTCAGAATAAGGCAAAAGTTAATTCAACTATTCTTAAAATGTCTTCACACTTGGAGCCTGATTCATTTAAGAGAATTTTCAAAATAAATCTTATTTATTAGGAAAAAAACAAAGATTTATAGGGAAATTGAGAAGATAGTACAGAGCATTCGCATGCACTTGCACTCAATTTCTCCAATTATTGATATCTTATATTAGTATGGTTCAAATATTAGCTAATGAATCAATATTAAAAAATTCGCATTAAACAAAGACCAAAAAAAAAAAAAAAAAAACCAAAGACCATAGTTTATTCAGATTTCCTTAGTTTTTGCTAAGTTACCATCCCTCATATCACATTCCATTCGTCCTCCTGTTTCCTTAGGCTCCTCTGGATTGTGACAGTCTTTCAGCCTTTCCTTGTTGTTGTTGAACTGGAACACTTTGAGAAGTAGAGTATTTTGTAAAATTTCCCTCAGTTGGGACATGTCTGTTGTTTATCTCATGACTGAACTGTTTCTGTGGATTATATACAGAGATATACTGCCATTTTTGTTATATCATATAAAGGATAGATAGTATCAACATGATTTATCAGTCTTGGTATCGATCTGATCATCTTGCTGAGGTAGTGTTTGTCAGCTTTCTCCGTAGTAAACTGATTCTTTATTATTATTATTAAATATTATTATTATTATATTATCAATATTATTTTAAGTTTTTCATATTATATTTTGTAGAAGGAAGTCACTATGTGTACTCCACACTTAAGAGTGGGAAGCAAAAAAAAAAAAGTGGGAAGCTATGCTCATGAACTTGACAGTGGAATGTCTTCACAAATTGTTTGAAATTCTTCTACATGGGCAATTTCTCTTCCTTGTGGGTTTGTTTGTTTCTTTTTCATAGATGATTTTTATTTATTTGAGAGAGAGAGGAGCGATAAAGCATGAGTGAGAGGGGCAGAGGGAGATGGAGAAGCAGGTTCCCTGCTGAACAGGGAGCCTACATTGGGACCTGGATCATGATCTGAGCCTAAGGCAGAAGCTTAACTGACAGAGCCACACAGGTGTCACTCTTTCTCTCTTTCTTTCTTTCTTTCTTTCTTTCTTTCTTTCTTTCTTTCTTTCTTTCTTTCATTTCTTTCCTTTCCTTTCCTTTCCTTCCTTCCTTCCTTCCTTCCTTCCTTCCTTCCTTCCTTCCTTCCTTCTTTCCTTCTTTCTTTCTTTCTTTCTTTCTTTCTTTCTTTCTTTCTTTCTTTCTTTCTTTTTTTTTCTTTCTGTTCAATCCAGCAACTTCTGAGGAATTCCTCCCTCAGATGGGAGCTACATACTAACTTCCAAACCTGAGTACCTAGCTGAAAGCTCTCTCTCTGGGGAACTTCCCGCTCGGAGATGAGCTGAAACGTGGTCCTTCCCTGTTCTACACTGCCTGCAGATACAGTTACAGCATCCTCACTAGACATGTTTGTCAGAAGCTCATGGGACACAAGGGGCAGGCTGCAGGCTTCAAGGTTTTGTCTCCAGGTGTAGTAAAGCGGTATTCATGGAACATCCTGAATTACAATGCTGCCACGTTCTCATGGCCATCAGAAAGCAGTTAGTAGAAAGCTGGCTTCGAGTCATGCCTCCTTTTGAAAGTTGAGGTCAGGGCAGGACCCTCCCGCATCCTGCCTGCCCGTACTCGTAGCTGCTATCATCCTTAGGTGTTTGGAGAGGTTAGAGAAATGCAAGTGGAAGTGTCAGGACTGTACTCATGTGTATCTGAGATCAATACAGCGATTGCCAACGTCCTTGTTCAATTAGAGTGTAGCTCGGGTAACCTCGCCTCCATAAGTGTCTAGCAGACATCGGCCTGCAAAGCATACAGACTTCTGAGAATTGAGCTTATGGCCTGTACCTCCCCAATCCTGACTGCCTGTACGGTCCGCTTCCACAGAATTTCGTTGTATGCGGGACAGTATCCGAGTGAAAAGCAAGTGTCTGCCTTGTCAATTTCGCGCCTAGCGGACAGCTGCCTGCAAAGCATGCACATTCCTTTGGCTTGAGCTTATTGCTTGTACCTCCCACATGCTGACCGCATGTATGCTTTGCCTTCAAAGGATTTCGTTCGATACGGGACACAAGTTTTGCGAGAGGCAAGTGTCTCTCAGTTCAATCCAGCGTCTTCTGAGGAATTCCTCCCTCAGATGGGAGCTACATACTAACTTCCAAACCTGAGTACCTAGCTGAAAGCTCTCTCTCTGGGGAATTTCCTTTTGCGAGATGAGCTGACACGTGGTCCGTCCCAGTTCCACACTGCCTGCAGATGCAGTTATGGCAGTTGTGAACATCTTGACTACACATGTTTGTCAGAAACTCATGGGACGCAAGGGCCAGCTGCAGGCTTCAATGGTTGTCTCTCCAGGTACAATAGAGCGGTATTCATGGAACGTCCCACCTTACAATGCTGCTACGTTCTCATGGCCATCAGAACGAGCTAGTAGAAAGCTGACTTCTAGGCTTGCTTCCTTTTGAGTGCTGAGCTCAGGGCAGGACCCTCCCGCAACCTGCCTGACTGTTGACGTAACTGCTAATATCCTTATGTTAGGTGCTGGGAGAGGGCGGCGAAATGCATGTGGAAGTGTCAGGCCTGTACTCACGATTATCTGAGTTGAATACAGTGATTTCTAACGGCCTTCTTCAAAGAGTGTAGCTAGTTTCTAACTCCCATGTACGAGTGGGTAGCAGACATCTGCCTCCGAGGTGTACACACTTTTGAGAGTTGAGCTTATGGCCTGTACTTCCCACATCCTGCCTGCAGGTACACTTCGCTGCTAACAGGCCTAGGCTCGATGCGTGACTGAAGTGTTGTGAGAGTTAAGTGGAAAGTGCCGGCACACAAGACTAGTGCCTCCAAGCTCAATCCAGCGATTTCCTACTAATTCCTGTCTTAGACAGGTGCTACATACTAAATTCCATACGTGAGAAGCTAGCTGAACCCCGAGTCCAAAAGCATCTCTCTTCCAAGAGTTGAGCGCAAACCCAGTCCCTCACAGTTCCACACTGCCTGCAGAATGAGTTTTGAACATCTTCAGCAGAGACGTTTGTCAGAAGCTTGTGAGACGCAAGTGGAATAATGCAGACCTGGAAGGTATGTCCAGGTGCAGGAGAGTGGTAATCTTGGAACCTCCTGACTCAGAATACTGCTGCATTCTCACTGCCATAAGAACACAGCTGGTTGAAAGCTGGCTTCTAGGCATGCTCTCTTGTGAGAGCTGAGCTCAGGGCAGGACCCTCCCACATCCGGCCTGCCCATTGTCATAACTGCTAACATCTTTACATTAGGTGCTGGGAGAGGTTGGAGAAATGCGAGTGAAAGTGTCAGGACAGGACTCACATATATCTGAGTTCAATACAACGATTGCCAACGTCCTTGTTCAATTAGAGTGTAGCTTGGGTATACCTCGCCTCGATAAGTGTCTAGCAGACATCGGCCTGAAAAGCATACACACTTCTGAGAGTTGAGCTCATGGCCTGTACCTCCCCCATCCTGACTGCCTGTACGTTCAGTCTCCACAGCATTTCGTTGTATGCGGGAGAGTAGCGGAGTGAGAACCAAGTGTCTGCCTTGTCAGTTGGCATCTAGAGGACAGCTGCCTCCAAGGCATGCACACTCCTTTGGATTGAGCTTATGGCTTGTACCTCCCACATGCTGACCGCCTGTACATTTCACTTCCAAAGGACTTCGTTCGATACGGGATGCAAGTTTTGTGAGAGGCAAGTGTCTCTTAGTTCAATCCAGCGACTTCTGAGGAATTCCTCCCTCACATGGGACCTACATACTAACTTTCAAACCTGAGTACCTACCTGAAAGCTCTCTCTTGGGGGAACTTCACTCTCTGAGTTGAGCTGAAACGTGGTCTTTCCCAGTTCCACACTGCCTGCAGATACAGTTACGAACATCCTCACTAGACATGTTTGTCAGAAGCTCATGGGACGCAAGGGCCAGCTGCAGGCTTCAATGGTTGTCTCTCCAGGTGCAGAAGAGCGGTATTCATGGAATGTCCCACCTTACAATGCTGCTACGTTCTTACGGCCATCAGAACAAGCTAGTAGAAAGCTGGCTTCTAGGCATGCTTCCTTTTGAGAACTGACCTCAGGGCAGGACCCTCACGCATCCTGCCTGCCCGTAGAGGTCGGCGAAATGCATGTGGAGGTGTCAGGCCTGTACTCCCAATTATCTGAGTTGAATATAGCGATTTCAATCGGCATTCTTCAAAGAGTGTAGCTAGTTTCTAACTCCCATGTATGAGTGAGTAGCAGACATCTGCCTCCCAGGCGTACACACTTTTGAGAGTTGAGCTTATGGCCTGTACTTCCCACATCCTGCCTGCAGGTACACTTCGTTGCTAACAGGCCTAGGTTCGATGCGTGACTGAAGTGTTATGAGAGGTAAGTGGAAAGTGCCGGCACACAAGACTAGTGCCTCCAAGCTCAATCCAGCGATTTCCTACTAATTCCTGTCTTAGACAGGTGCTACATACTAAGTTCCATACGTGAGAAGCTAGCTGAACCCCGAGTCCAAAAGCATCTCTCTTCTGAGATTTGAGCTCACACCCAGTCCCTTACAGTTCCACACTGCCTGCAGAATGAGTTTTGAACATCTTCAGCAGAGACGTTTGTCAGGAGCTTGGGAGACGCAAGTGGAATAATGCAGGCCTGGAAGGTGTCTCCAGGTGCAGTAGAGTGGTATTCTTCGAACCTCCTGAGTTAGAAGGCTGCTATGGTCTCACGGCCATTAGAACGCAGCTAGTTGAAAGCTGGCTTCTAGCATGGTCTCTTGTTAGAGCTGAGCACAGGGCAGGACCCTCCCGCATCCCGCCTGCCCATAGTTGCAGCTGCTAACATCCTTTTGTTAGGTGCTGGGAGAGGTTGGAGAAATGCCAGTGGAAGTGTCAGGACTGTACTCACGTGTATCTGAGTTCAATACAGCGATTGCCAACGTCCTTGTTCAATTAGAGTGTAGCTCGGGTATACCTCGCCTCGATAAGTGTCTAGCAGACATCGGCCTGCAAAGCATACACACTTCTGAGAGTTGAGCTTATGGCCTGTACCTCCCCCATCCTGACTGCCTGTACGGTCCACTTCCACAGCATTTCGTTGTATGCGGGACTGTACCGGAGGGAGAACCAAGTGTCTGCCTTGTCAATTTCGTGCCTAGCAGACGGCTGCCTCCAAGGCATGCACACTCCTTTGCATTGAGCTTAGGACTGGAACCTCCCACATGCTGACCACCTGTACGCTTCGCTTCCAAAGGATTTCTTTCGATACAGGACGGAAGTTTTGCGAGAGGCAAATGTGTCTTAGTTCAATCCAGCAACATCTGTGGAATTCCTCTCTCAGATGGGAGCTACATACTAACTTCCAAACCTGAGTACCTAGCTGAAAGCTCTCTCTCTGGGGAACTTCCCTCTTGGAGATGAGCTGCAACGTGGTCCTTCCCAGTTCCACACTGCCTGCAGATACAGTTACAAAAGTCCTCACTAGACATGGTTGTCAGAAGCTCATGGGATGCAAAGGGCCAGCTGCAGACTTCAAGGTTGTGTCTCCAGGTGCAGTAAAGCGGTATTCATGGAACATCCTGAATTACAATGCTGCCACGTTCTCATGGCCATCAGAACGCAGTTAGTAGAAAGCTGGCTTCGAGGCATGCCTCTTTTGAAAGCTGAGCTCAGGGCAGGACCCTCCCGCATCCTGCCTGCCCGAAGTCGTAGCTGCTAACATCCTTATTAGGTGTTGGGAGAGGTTGGAGAAATGCAAGTGGAAGTGTCAGTACTGTTCTCACGTGTATCTGAGTTCAATACAGCGATTGCCAACGTCCATGTTTAATTAGAGTGTAGCTTGGGTATACGTCACCTCGATCAGTGTCTAGCAGACATCGGCCTGCAAAGCATACACACTTCTGATAGTTGAATTTATGCCTTGTACCTTGCACATGCTGACTGCAGGTACAATTCGCTCCTATCAGGCCTAGGCTCGATGCGTGACAGAAGTTTTGTCAGAGGTTAGTGGAAGGTGCCGGCCCACACGACTAGTGTCTCCAAGACCAATCCAGAGATATGTGAGGAACTGCTCTCTTAGATTGGTGCTACATACTAAGTTCCATACATGAGAAGCTAGTTGAACACAGTGTCCAAAGGGTACTTGCTTCTGAGACTTGAGCTCACCCCCAGTCCCTCACAGTTCCACACGGCCTTCAGATGGAATTTCGAACATCCTCACTAGACATGTTTGTCAGAAGCTCATAGGACACAAGGAGCTAGCTGCAGGCTTCAATGCTTGTCTCTCCAGGTGCAGTAGAGCGGTATACATGGAACGTCCTGACTTACAGTGGTGCTACATTCTCACGGTCATAACAACGCAGCTAGGAGAAAGCTGGCTTCAGGCATGCTTCCTTTTGAGAGCTGAGCTCAGGGCAGGACCCTCCCGCATCCTGCCTGACTGTAGACGTAGCTGCTAACATCCTTGTGTTAGGTGCTGGGAGAGGTTGTGAGAAAAGCATGTGGAAGCATCGGGCCTGAACTCACGTGTATCTGAGTTGAATACAGAGATTTCCAACGGCTTTCTTCAATCAGAGTGTAGCTATATTCTAACTCCCATGTACGAGTGGGTAGCAGAAATCTGCCTCCCAGGCATACACACTACTGAGAGTTTAGCTTATGACCTGTACCTCGACATCCTGCCTTCAGGTACACTTCACTTCTAAAAGGCCTAGACTCGATGCGTGACGGAAGTGTGAGAGGTAAGTGGAATGTCCCGGCACACAAGACTAGTGCCACCAAGGTCAATCCAGAGATTTCCTAGTAATTCCTGTGTTAGACTGGTGCTACATACTAAGTTCCATACGTGAGAAGCTAGCTGAACGTCTTGTCCAAAAGCAACTTACTTTTGAGAGTTGAGCTCGCACTCAGTCCCTCATGGTCCGATACTGCCTTCAGAATGAGTATCAAACATCTTCACCATAGACTTTTGTCAGAAGCTTGTGGGACGCAAGTGGAACAATGCAGACCGGGAAGGTATCTCCAGGTGCAGTAGAGTGGTAATCTTGGAACCTCCTGAATTAGAATACTGCTACATTCTCACTGCCATAAGGCAGCTAGTTGAAAGCTGACTTCTAGGCATGCTTCCTTGTGAGAGCTGAGGTCAGGGCAGGACCGTCCCGCATCCTGACTGCCTGTAGACATAGATCCTAGCATCTTTATGTTAGGTGCTGGAAGAGGTTGTGTGAAAAGCATGTGGAAGTGACAGGCCTGTACTCACGTGTATCTGAGTTCAATACAGCGATTGCCAACGTCCTTGTTCAAATCGAGTGTAGCTCGGTTCTAGCTCCCATCAATAAGTGTCTAGCAGACATCTGCCTGTAAAGCATACACACTTCTGAGAGTTGAACTTATGCCCTGTACCTCCCACATGCTGACTGCAGGTACACTTCGCTCCTATCAGGCCTAGGCTCGAATCGTGACAGAAGTGTTGTGAGAGGTTAGTGGAAGGTGCCGGCCCACACGACTAGTGTTTCCAAGCCCAATCCAGAGATATGTGATGAACTGCTCTCTAGGATTGGTGCTACATACTAAGTTCCATACATGGGAAGCTAGTGGAACGCAGTGTCCAAAGGGCACTTTCTTCTGAGACGTGAGCTCACACCCAGTCCCTCACAGTTCCACACGGCCTTAATATGAAATTTCGAACATCCTCACTAGATGTGTTGTTCAGAAGCTCATAGGACAAACGAGCTAGCTGCAGACTTCAATGCTTGTGTCTCTAGGTACAGTAGAGCGGTATACATGGAACCTCCTGACTTACAATGTAGTTACATTCTCATGGCCATAAGAACACAGCTAGTGGAAAGGTGCATTCGAGGCATGCTCCTGAGGGTCAGAGTCACCCGTTCCAGGTGAGGCCCAGGTGGGGCCAGAGTCACCTGGTACACAAGAGGCCAAAGTGAGGACCAGAGATACCAGGTCCAGGTGAGTCCCAGTGGGGAATAGAGGAACCATGTCCCGATGATGCCCAGGTAGGGACCAGAGTCACCAGGTCCAGATGAGGCCCAGGTGGGGAGCATATTCACTAGGTCCAGGTGAGGCCCAGTTGAGGAACAGAGTCACCAGTTCTGGTTGACGCCTAGAGGGGTACCAGAATCACCTGGTCCAGGTGACATCCAGATGGGGACCAGAGTCACCAGGTCAGGGTGAGGCCCAGAGGGGTTCCAGAGTCATCATGTCCAGGTGAGGCTCAGGTATGGAACAGAGTAACGAGGTCCCAATGATGCCAAGGTGAGGACCAGAGTCACCAGATCTGGGTGAGGCCCAAATAGGATCAGAGTCACCAGTTCCAGGTGAGGCCAAGAAGGAGTCCACAGCAATCATGTCCAGGTGGAGAACAAAGTCCCCAGGACTGGTTGAGGCCCAGATGGACCAGATTCACCAGGTCCAGGTGAAGCCCAGCTGGTGACCAGAGTCACCTGGTACAGGTGAGGACCATGTAAGGACCACATTCACCAGGTTCAAGTGAGTCCCATGTGGGGCCCTGAGTCACCAGGTATAGGTGAGGCCCAGGTGGCAACCCCACTCACCAGGTCCAGGTGAGGCCAACCTACAGGCCAGAGTCACCACATCCAGGTGAGGTCCTGGTAGGGACCGGAGTCACCAGGTAAATGTGAGGCTAGAAGGACACCACAGTCACCAGGTCGAGGTGTGGTTCATGTGGGAACGAGAGTCACCATGTCCAGGTGAGACCCAGGTAGGGACCACAGTCACCAGATCCAGATTGAGGCAAAGGTGGGGGACCCAGAGTCATCAGGGCCAGGTGAGGCCAAATTGTGGAGCAAGTTATCAGGTCCAGGTGAGTCCCAGGTGGGGAACAGAGTAACCATGTCCCATTGAGGCCCAGTTGAGGACCAGAGCCCACAGCTCCGGGTGAGGCCCAGAGGGGGACCATAGTCACCTGGTCCAGGTGATATCCAGGTGGGGACCAAGTCACCACGTCAGGGTGAGGCCCAGAGGGGGACGAGAGTCACTAGGTCCAAGTGAGGCCCCGATGTGGAACTGAGTAACCAGGTCCCATGATGCCCATGTGAGGACCGGATTCATCAGGTCCAGGTGAGGTCCCTGTGGGAACCAGTCACCTCGTCCAGGTGAGGCCCAGGTGGGACCACAGTCACCAGGTCAGGGTGAGGTCCAGAGGGTGACCAGAGTCACCAGGTCCAGGTGAGGCCCAGGTATAGAAGAGAGTAACCAGGTCCCAATGATGCCCAGTTAAGGACCAGAGTCACCAGGTCCAGGTGAGGCCCAAATATGGATCAGGGTAGTTTTGTTCCAGGTGAGGCCAGTAGGAGACCACAGGAACCAGTTCCGGGAGCCCAATATGGGAAACAGAGCCACCAGATCCAGGTGAGGTCCACAGTCACAAGGTCCAGGTGAGGCCCAGGTGGCAACAAGATGCACCAAGTCCAGGTGAGTCCCAGGTGGTGACCAGAGTCACGAGGTCCAGGTGAGGACCAGCTAAGGACCAGATTCACCAGGTCCAAGTGAAGCCCAGGGGAGGACCAAAGTCGCCAGGTAAGGGTGAGGCCCAGAGTGGGAACCAGAGTAACCAGTTTAGTTGAGGCCCAGAGTGGGACCAGAGGTCTCCCATGAAAGTAAGGCCCACGTGTTGAATAGAGTATCCAGGTCCCAATGATGCCTAGGTGAGGACCAGAGTCACTAGGGCCATGCAAGGCCCAGATGGGGATCAGAATCACCAGGTCCTGGTGAGGCATAGAAGGAGACCACAGTCACCAGTATCAGCTGAGCCCCATGTGGGAACCAGAGCCACTCTATCCAGCTGAGTCCCAGGTCCATGTGAGGCCCACGTGAGGACCAGATTCATCAGGTCGAATTGAGGCATAGCTGGGGACAACAGTCACCAGGTCTGGGTGAGGCCTAGGTGGGGACAAGATTCACCAGGTCTGAGTTAGGTCAAAGTGGGGACTAGAATCACCAGGTCCAGGTGAGGCCAAACTGAGGACCAGAGTCACCAGATCCAGGTGAGGTCCATGTTGGAAAGAGAGTCACCAGGTCCAGGAGAGGTCCAGGTGGGGACCAGAGTCACCAGATCCAGGTGAAGTCCAGGTGGGGACCAGAGTCACCAGATCCAGATGAGGCCCAGGTGAGGACCAGAGTTACCAGGTACATGTGAGGCCCAGGTGGGGACCAGAGGCAACAGGTCTACGTGAGGCCCAGGTGTGGAACACAGTAACCAGGTCCAGATGAGTCCCAGGTGGTGACAACAGTCAGCACGTCCCGGTGAGGCCCATTTGGGGACCAGGATCACCAGGTACAGGGGAGGCCCTTGAAAATACCAGAGTCAACAGTTCGAGGTGAGGCACAGGTGGCAACCAGAGTCAGCAGGTCCAAGTCAGGCCAAAGTGGGGTTCACAGTCACCAGGTCAGGGTGAGACCCAGAGGGGGACCAGAGTCACCTTGTCCAAATGACGTCCAGTTGTGGAACACAGTAACCGGGTCCCAATTATGCCCAGTTGAGGACCATGGTCAACAGGGCCAGGTGAGGCCCAGATGGGGATCAGAGTCACCAGGTCCAAGTGAGGCCCAGGTAGGGACCACAGTCACCAGATCCAGGGTAGTCTCAGGTGCCAACCAGAGTCACCAGGTCCAGGTGAGGTGCAGGTGGTAACCACACTCACCAGGTCCCAGTGAGGCCCTGGTGGGGACCAGAGTCACCAGGTCCATGAGAAGCTAGAAACACTGCAGCCACCAGGTCCACATGAGGTCCATGTGGGAACGAGAGTCACCAGTTACAGGTGAGGCCCAGGTGGGGATCAGACTCACCAGGTCCAGGTGAGACCCAGGTGGGAACCAGTGTCACCATGTCCAGGTGTGGCCCAGGTAAGGACCAGATTCACCAGGTCCAAGTGAGGCCCATGTGGGGACCTGAGTCACCAGGTATGGGTGAGGCCCAGTTGGCAAACCCACTCACCAGGTCCAGGTGAGGCCAACCTGCAGGCCAGAGTCACCAGTTCCAGGTGAGGCCCTGGTGGGGACCAGAGTCACCAGGTAAATGTGAGGCTAGAAGGACACCACAAAAAAAAAAAAAAAAAAAAGAAGGACACCACAGTCACCAGGTCCAAGTGTGGTTCATGTGGGAACGAGAGTCACCAGGTCCAGGTGAGACCCAGGTGGGGACCACAGTCACCAGGTCCAGATTGAGGCCTAGGTGGGGCCCAGAGTCATCAGGGCCAGGTGAGGGCAAAGTGTGGAGCAACGTTATCAGGTCCAGGTGAGTCCCAGGTGGGAACCAGTCACCTCGTCTAGGTGAGGCCCACAAGAGTAGTGCCTCCAAGCTCAATCCCGCGATTTCCTAGTAGTTCCTGTCTTAGACTGGTGCTACATACTAAGTTCCATACTAGCTAATAGAACCCTGCATCCAACGGCAACTTACATCCGAGAGTTGGGCTCACACGCAGTCCCTCACAGTTCCACACTGACTGCAGAATGTGTTTCCAACGTCTTCACCAGAGACACTTGTCAGAAGCTTGTGAGATGCAAGTGGAATAATGCAGGCCTGGAAGGTGTCTCCAGGTGGAGTAGAGTGGTATTCTTGGAACCTCCTGAGTTAGAATACTGCTGTGTTCTCAGGGCCAGAAGAATGCAGCTAGTTGAAAGCTGGCTTCTAGACATGCTTCCTTGTGAGAGTTGAGGTGAGGGCGGGACCCTCCCACAACCTGAGTGCCTGTAGACATAGGTCCTAACATCTTTATGTTAGGTGCTGGAAGAGGTTGTGAAAAGCATGTAGACGTTTCAGGCTTGTAGTCACGTGTAACTGAGTTCAATACAGCGATTTCCAACAGCCTTGTTCAATTAAAGTGTAGCTAGGTTCTAACTCCCTTAAAAGAGTGGCTAGCAGACATCTGCCTGCAAAGCATACACGCTTCTGAGAGTTGAGCTTATGGCCTGTACCTCCCACAATCTGACGGCCTGTACAGATCGCTTCCACAGCATTCCCTTCTATGCGGGACAGTAGCGGAGTGAGAACCAAGTGTCTGCATTGTTAATTTCGCGACTACCGGACACCTGCCTCCCAGTGATGCACACTCCTTTGGATGAGCTTATGGCTTGTTCCTCCCACATGCTGACCGCCTGTACCTTTCACTTCGAAAGGACGTCGTTCGATACGGGACACAAGTTTTGTGAGAGGCAAGTGTCTCTTAGCTCAATCCAATGACTTCTGAGTAATTCCTCCCTCAGAAGGGAGCTACATACTAACTTCCAAACCTGAGTACCTCGGTGAAAGCTGTCTCTCTGGGGAACTTCCTTCTGAAAGATGAGCTGACACGCGGTCCTTCCCAGTTCCACTTGCCTGCAGATGCAGTTATGAACATCCTCACTAGACATGTTTGTCAGAAGCTCATGGGACGCAAGGGGCAAGCTGCAGCCTTCAACGGTTGTGTCTCCAGGTGCAGTAGAGCTTTATTCATGGAACGACCTGACTTCCAATGCTGTAAAGTTTGGGTTAGGTTACGGGTTAGGGTTAGGGTTAGGGTCCTATTTAAGCTTAGGGTCAGGGTTAGGGTTAGGATTAGGGTTAGGGTTAGGGTTAGGGTTCAGGTTAGGGTTAGGGGTGGGTTCAGGGTTAGGGGTAGGCTACAGGTTAGCGTTAGGGTTAGGGTTAGGGTTAGGTTACAGGTTAGGGTTCGGGTTAGGTTACGGATTAGGGTACAGGTTAGTGTTAGGGTTAGGGTACGGGTTAGGGTTAGGGTATGGCTTATGGTTCGGTTTAGGTTTACGGTTAGGGTTAGGGTTAGGGTATGGGTTAGGTTTAAAATTAGGGTACTGTTTAGGGTTAGGGTTAGGGTTAGGTTACGGGTTAGGGTTAGGGATAGGGTAAGGGTTAAGGTTAGGATTAGGTTAGGGTTAGGGTTAGGATTAGGGATTGGGTTTCTTTAGGTTTAGGGTTGGGGTAAGGTTAGGGTTAAGGTACGGGTTAGAGTTTGGGTTAGGGTACGGGTGAGGGTTAGGGTAAGCGTTAGGGTACGGGTTAGGATTAGGGTACGGGTTAAGGTTAGGTTTAGGGTTAGGTTTAGGGTTAGGGTATGGGATAGGGTTAGGTTTAGGGTACTGTTTAGCATTAGGGTTAGGGTTAGGGTTAGGTTACAGGTTAGAGTTACGGTTAGGGTTAGAGTTAGAGTTCGGGTGATGTTTAGGGTTCGTGTTCGGGTTAGGCTACGGGTTAGGGTTAGTGTTAGGGTTGTGATTAGGGCTCGGTTTAGGCTTAGGTTTAGGGTACAGATTAGGGTTAGGGTACGGGTTAGGGTTAGGGTTAGGGTATGGTTTAGAGAAATGGTATGGATTACGGTACGGGTTAAGATATGGGTTAGGGTACTGGTAACGGTTAGGGTTTGGGTTAGGTTTAGGGTACGGGTTAGGGTTAGGTTTAGGGTTAGGGTTAGGGTACAGGATAGGGTTAGGTTTAGGGTTAGTGTTAGAGTTTGGGTTAGGGTACGGGTTAGGGTTAGGTTTAGGGTACTGTTTAGGGTTAGGGTTAGCGTTAGGTTTAGGTTACAGGTTAGGGTTAGGGTTAGGGTAGGTTACGGTTAGGGTTAGGGTTAGGTTTCGGTTAGGGTTAAGGGTAGGGTTAGGGTTTAGGGTTAGGGTTAGGGTACTGTTTAGGGTTAGGTATAGTGTTAGGTTTAGGTTACAGGTTAGGGTTAGGGAACAGGTTAGAGTTAGGGTTGGGGTTAGGGTTAGGCTTCAGGTACGGGTTCAGGTTAGGGTTGGGGTAGGGTATGGGTTTGTTTATGGGTTAGGGTACGGGTACAGTTACAGGTTAGTGTATGGGTTAGTGTTAGTGTTCGGGTTAGGGAACGGGATAGGATTAGGTTTTGGGTACGGGTTAGGGTACAGGTTAGGGTACAGGTTAGGTTACGGTTTAGGGTTAAGGTACAGGTTAGAGTTAGGATTCAGTTTAGGGTTGGGTTTAGGGTTAGGTTTAGGGTACGGGTTAGGTTTAGGGTTACGGTAGAGGTTAGGGTACGGATAAGGTTTAGGGTTAGGGGATCCCTGGGTGGCTCAGCGGTTTGGCGCCTGCCTTTGGCCCAGGGCGCGATCCTGGAGACCTGGGATCGAATCCCACGTCAGGCTTCCAGTGCATGGAGCCTGCTTCTCCCTCTGCTTGTGTCTCTGCCTCTCTCTCTCTGTGTACTATCATAAATAAATAAAAATTAAAATAAAAAAATTAAAAAAAAGGTTTAGGGTTAGGGTACGGGTTAGGGTTAGGGTATGGGAGAGTTAGTGTTAGAGTTAGGGTACGGGTTTGGGTTAGGGTTAGGGTTACCGTACGGCTTAGGGATAGGTTTAGGGTTAGGGTTAGGGTTAAGGTACACATTAAGGTTAGGGTTAGGGTACTGTTTAGGGTTAGGGTTAGGGTTAGGTTTAGTTTTCGGGTTAGGGTTAGGGTTAGTTTACGTGTTAGGGATAGGGTTAGGGTGAGGTTTAGGGTTAGGTTAGGGTTAGGGTTAGGGTTAGAGATAGGGTTAGGGTTATGATTAGTGTTAGGGTTAGGTTAGGGGTAGTTTTTGTGTGAGGGTACGGGTTATGGTTAGGGTTAGGGTAGGGTACGGTTTAGGGTTAGGGTACGGGTTAGGGTTAGTGTTAGCGTTAGGAGTTAGGGTTAGGGTTTGTGTTAGGGTTAGGTTTAGGGTTATGGTTATGGTTAAGGGTTATGGTTAAGGGTTAGGGTAAGGGTTAGGGGTTTGGGGTTTGTGTTCGGGTTAGGGTTAGGGGTTAGGGGTTAGGGTTAGAGTTAGGGGTTAGGGGTTAGGGTTACGGTTAGGGTTAAGAGTTAGGGTTAGGTTTTGTGTTAGGGTTAGGGTTATGGTATGGCTTGGTTAGGGTTAGGGTTAGGGTTAAGGTACACATTAGGGTTAGGGTTAGGGTATTGTTTAGGGTTAGGGTTAGGGTTAGGTTTAGTTTATGGTTTATGGTTAGGGTTAGTTTACATGTTAGGAATACGGTTAGGGTGAGGGTTAGGCTTAGGTTAGGGTTAGGGTTAGGTTTAGAGATAGGGTTAGGGTTTTGATTAGTGTTAGGGTTAGGTTAGGGGTAGTTTTTGTGTGAGGGTACGGGTTATGGTTAGTGTTAGGGTAGGGTACGGTTTAGGGTTAGGGTACGGGTTAGGGTTAGTGTTAGGGTTAGGAGTTAGGGTTACGGTTTGTGTTAGGGTTAAGTTTAGGGTTAGGGTTATGGTTAAGGGTTATGGTTAAGGGTTAGGGTAAGGGTTAGGGGTTAGGATTAGGGTTACGGTTAGGGTTAAGAGTTAGGGTTAGGTTTTGGGTTAGGGTTAGGGTACAGCTTGGTTAGGTTTAGGTTTAGGGTTAGGATTAAGGTACACATTAGGGTTAGGGTTAGGGTACTGTTTAGGGTTAGGGTTAGGGTTAGGTTTAGTTTATGGTTTAGGGTTAGGGTTAGTTTACATATTAGGGATACGGTTAGGGTTAGGGTTAGGTTAGGGTTAGGGTTAGGTTTAGAGATAGGGTTAAGGTTATGATTAGAGTTAGGGTTAGGGTTAGGGGTAGTTTTAGTGTTAGGGTACGAGTTAGGGTTAGGGTAGGGTACGGTATAGGGTTAGGGTACGGGTTAGGGTTAGTTTTAGGGTTAGGATTAGGGTACGGGTTAGGGTTAGTGTTAGGGTACCATTTAGGGTTAGTGTACGGGTTAGCGTTAGGGTTGGGGTTAGTGTAAGAGTTAGGGCATGGGTTAGAATTAGGGTTAGGGTATTGTTTGGGTTAGGGTCAGGGTTAGATTTAGGTTACTTGTTAAGGTTAGGGTTAGGGTACGGGTTAGGGTTAGGATACGGGTTAGGGTTAGTGTACGGGTTAGGGTTGGGGTTAGGATATGGTTTAGGGTTAGGGTACGGGTTAGTGTTAGGGTACAAGTTACGGTTAGGGTTCGGTTAGGGTTAGGTTTAGGGTTAAGTGTTGAGGTTAAGGGTTACGGATAGTGTTAGGGGTTAGGGGTTAGGGGTAGAGTTAGGGTTATGGTTAAGGGTTGGGGTTACGGTTAGGGTTTGGGTTAGGGTTAGGGTTTGGGTTACGGTTAGGGTTAAGGGTAGGGTTAAGGTGTAGGGTTAGGGGTTAGGGGTTTGGGTTAGGGTTAGGAATTAGGTTTTGGGTTAGGGTTAAGGGGTAAGGTTAAGGGGTAGGGTTAGGGTTACGTTCAGGGTTTATGGGTTAGGGGTTAGAGTTAGGGTTAGGGGTTAGGGGTTACAGTTGGGTTACAGTTACGGTTAGGGTTAGAAATTAGGTTTAGGGTTAGGGTTAGAGTTAGGGGTTAGGGTTAGGTTTAGGGATAGGGGTTTGGGTTAGGGTTATGGTTATGGTTAGGGTACGGGTTAGGGTTAGGGCAAGGATACGGGTTAGGGTACGGGTTAGGATCAGGTTAGGGTTAGGGTACGGTTTAGGGTTAGGGTACGGTTTAGGTTTTGGGTACGGGTTAGGGTTAGGGTACTGGTTAGTGTTAGGGTGCGGGTAAGATTAGGGTTAAGGTACGGGTTAGTGTTAGGGTACAGGTTAGGGTTAGGGTACGGGTTAGGGTTAGGGTACGGGATAGGGTTAGGGTATGGGATAGAGTTAGGGTATGGGTTAGGGTTAGGGTACGGGTTAGGGTACAGGTTAGGTTACGGGTTAGTGTATGGGTTAGGTTTTGGGTTAGGTTTAGGGTTAGGTTTAGGGTTAAGGTTAGGGTTAGGTTTAGGGTTAGGGATAGGGTGAGGGGTTAGGGTTAGGGTTAGGTTTAGGTTTAGGGTTAGTGTTAGGGTAAGGGTATGGGTTACGGTTAGAGTACGGGTTTACAGGTTACGGTTAGGGTTATGGTTAGGGTATGGGTTAGGGTACGGGTTTGGGTTAGGGTAACGGGTTAGGTTACGGGTTAGGGTTAGGGTATGGTTTAGGGTTAGGGTACGGGTTAGGGTACGGGTACGGGTTAGGGTTAGGGTTAGTGAAGGGTTAGGGTTAGGGTTACTGTACGGGATAGGGTTAGGGTTAGGGTTAGGGTTAGGTTTAGGTTTAGGGTTAGTGTTAGGGTAAGGGTATGGGTTACGGTTAGAGTACGGGTTTACAGATTACGGTTAGGGTTAGGGTATGGGTTAGGGTACGGGTTTGGGTTAGGGTAACGGGTTAGGGTACGGGTAGGGTTAGGGTATGGTTTAGGGTTAGGGTACGGGTTAGGGTTAGGGTACGGGTTAGGGTTAGTGAAGGGTTAGGGTTAGGGTTACTGTACGGGATAGGGTTAGGGTTAGGGTTAGGTTTAGGGTACGGTTTAGAGTTAGGGTACAGGTTAGGGTAGGTTTAGGTTACGGGTGAGTGTTAGGGTTAGGGTACGGGTTAGTGTATGGGTTCGGTTTCAGGTTAGGTTTAGGGTTAGGTTTAGAGTTAGGGGTTAGGGTTAGGGTGAGGGGTTAGGGTTAGGGTTAGTGTTAGGGTTAGGGTACAGGTTACGGTTAGAGTACGGGTTACGGTTAGGGCTAGGGAACGGGTTAGGGTTAGGGTTAGGGTACTGGTTAGTGTATGGGTTAGGGTTAGGTTACGGGTTAGGGTACGGGTTAGGGTTAGGGTATGGTTTAGGGTTAGGGTACGGGTTAGGGTACGGGTTAGGGTTAGGGTACAGGTTAGGGTTAGTGTAAGAGTAGGGTTAGGGTTACTGTACTGGATAGGTTTAGGGTTAGGGTACCGGTACGGGTTAAGGTTAGGTTTAGGGTATGGGTTAGAGTTAGGGTACAGGTTAGGGTTAGGTTTAGGTTACGGGTGAGTGTTAGGGTTAGGGTACGGGTTAGTGTATCGGTTCGGTTTCAGGTTAGGTTTAGGGTTAGGGTTAGAGTTAGGGGTTAGGGTTAGTGTTAGGGTTAGGGTGTGGGTGAGGGGTTAGGGTTAGCGTTAGGGTTAGGGGTTAGGTTTAGGACTAGGGTTAGGGTTAGGTTTAACTGTTAGGTTTAAGGGTTATGGAAAAGGTTAGGTTTAGGGTTAGGGGTTAGGAGTTAGGGGTAAGTTTAGGGTTAAGGGTTAGTGTTAAGGGTTAGGATTAGGGTTAGCGGTTAGGGCTATGGTTAGGGTTTAGGTGTTAGGGTTAGTGTTAGGGTTAAGGTTAGGGTTAGGGGTTAGGGTTAGGGTTTGGGTTAGTGTTAGGATTAGGGTTAGGGTTAGGGTTAAGGGTTAGGGTTAGGTTTAGGGTTAGTGGTTAGGGGTTCAGGTTAGGGTTAGGGTTAGGGGTAGGGGTTAAGGTTAGGGTTAGGTGTTAGGGTTCAGTTTTGGTTTAGGGTTAGTGTTAAGGGTTAGGGTTTAGGGTTAGGGTTAGGTTTAGGTGTTAGGGTTAGGGTTAGGGTTAGGGTTATGGTTAGGTACGTGTTAGGGTTAGGCTAGGATACGGGTTAGGGTACGGTTTAGTGTTAGACTACTGGTTAGGGTTAGGGTTAGGGGACGGGTTAGTGTACGGGTTAGGGGTTGGGCTTAGGGTTAAGGTACGGGTTAGGCTACGGATTAGGGTTAGGGTACGGGTTAAGTTTAGGGTTAGTGTTAGGGTTAGGGTTAGGGGTTAGGGGTTAGGGTTAAGGTTAGGTTACGGGTTAGGTTAGGTTTAGGATTAGCTTTAGGATTAGGGTACTGTTTAGGGTTAGGTTTAGTGTTAGGTTTAGGTTACGGGTTAGTGTTAGGGTTAGGTTTAGGTTATGGGTTAGGGTTAGGGTCGGTTTAGGGTATGGGATACGTTTAGGGTCAGGGTTAGGGAACAGGTTAGGTTTAGGGTTGGGGTTAGGGTTAGGCTTAGGGTACGTGTTCAGGTTAAGGTTAGGGGTAGGGTATGGGTTTGTTTATGGGTTAGGGTACAGGTACGGTTACGGGTTAGTGTAAGGGTTAGTGTTAGGCTTCGGGTTAGGGAACCGGATAGGATTAGGGTTTGGGTACGGGTTAGGGTATGGGTTAGGGTACAGGTTAGGTTATGGTTTAGGGTGAGGGTACGGGTTAGGGTTCGTGTTAGGGTTGGGGTTAGGGTTAAAACGGGTTAGGGTTAAGGGTTAGGGTTAGGTTTAGGGTTAGTGGTTAGGGGTTCAGGTTAGGTTTAGGGTTAGGTTTAGGGGTTAAGGTTAGGGTTAGGGGCTAGAGTTAGGTTTTGGTTTAGGGTTAGGGTTAGGGGTTAGGGTTTAGTGTTAGGGTTAGGTTTAGGTGTTAGGGTTAGGGTTAGAGGTTAGGGTTAGGATTATGGTTAGGTACGTGTTAGGTTTAGGGTTAGGATACGGGTTAGTGTACGGGTTAGTGTTAGAGTACTGGTTAGGGTAATGTTTAGGGGATGGGTTAGTGTAAGGATTAGGGTACGGGCTTAGGGTTAGGGTATGGGTTAGGCTACAGGTTAGGGTACAGGTTCGGGTACGGGTTAGGGTTGGGGTACAGGTTAGTGTTAGGGTACCTGTTAGGGTTAGGGTATAGGTTAGGTTTAGGGTACGGATTAAGTTTAGGGTTAGTATTCGGGTTAGGGTTAGGGTTAGGTTTAGGGGTTAGGGGTTAGGGTTAGTGTTAGGGTTACGGTTAGGGTTAGGGTTATGGTTAAGGGTTAGGGTTAAGTGTTCAGGTTACGATAGGCTTAGTGTTAGGGGTTAGGGGTTAGGGGTTAGGGTTAGAGATTTGATTTGATTCGATTCTTTTCAATTCGATTCAATTCGATTCAATTATTTTTGATTCGAATCGATTCGATTCAATTCTTTTCAATTCGATTCTTATCGATTCGATTCTTTTCTATTCGATAGATTCTTTTCTATTCGATTCGATTTGATTCGATTCAATTCTTTTTGATTCGATTCGATTCGAGTTTTTTTGATTCGATTCGATTCGATTCTTTTCAATTCGACTCGAATTTTTTCGATTCGAATCGATTCTTTTCCATTCGATTTGATTCGATTCTTTTCGATACGATTCGATTCTATTCTTTTCGATTCAATTCGATTCTTTTCGATTCAATTCGATTTTTTCGATTCGATTCAATTCCTTTCAATTCGATTCAATTCGATTCAAATCTTTCGTTTCGATTCGATTCTTTTCGATTCGATTCGATTCAATTATGTTCGATTCGATTTGATTCGATTCAATTCGATTCGATTCAATACTTTTCGATTCGATTGTATTCAATACTTTTCGTTTCAATTCTTTCTGATTTGATTCGATTCTTTTCGATTTGTTCGATTCTTTTCAATTCGATTCGATTCGATTCGATTCAATTTGATTCTTTTCGATTCGATTCGATTATTTTTTATTCGACTCAATTCGATGGTTTGATTCGATTATTTTCGATTCAATTTGATTCTATTCAAATATTTTCAATTCGATTCGATTGCATTAGATTCGATTTTTTTTTTATTCAATTCGATTCGATTATTTTTTATTTGATTCAATTCATTTTGGTTCGATTCGATTATTTTCGATTCAAATCGATTTGATTCTTTTCGATTCGATTCTTTTCGATTTGATTCGATTATTTTCGATTCAATTCAATTATTTTTGACTCCTTTCGATTCGATTATTTTCGATTCAATTCGATTCAATGCGAATCGATTATTTTCAATTCGATTCTATTTGATTCGATTATTTTCGATTCGATTTGATTCGATTCGATTCTTTTCGATTCGATTCGATTCTTTTCAATTTGAATCAATTTGATTCTTTTCCATTGGATTATTTTCGATTCGATTGGATTATTTTCGATTCAATTAGATTATTTTCGATTCAATTCGATTGGATTATTTTCGATTTGATTCAATGCGAATCGATTATTTTCGATTCAATTCGAATCGATGCGATTCTTTTCGATTCAATTCAAATCATTTTGATTATTTTTGATTTGATTTGATGGGATTGGATTCGATTATTTTCGAACCAATTCAATTATTTTTGATTCGATTGGATTCTTTTCAATTCGATTCAATTATTTTTTATTCGATTCGATTATTTTTGATTCAATTCGATTTGATTCGGTTCGATTATTTTCGATTCGATTCGATTCGATTATTTTCGATTTGATTCAATTAGATTATTTTCGATTCGATTAGATTAGATTATTTTCGAATTAATTCGGTTCGATTCGAATCGATTATTTTCAATTCAATTCGGTCCGATCGATTCGATTATTTTAGATTCAATTCGGTTCGATTCGGTTCGATTATTTTCGATTTGATTTGATTCGATTCGATTATTTTCGATTATATTCGATTGGATTAGTTTAGATTATTTTCGATTCGATTCGATTCTTTTCAATTCAATTCGATTATTTCCGATTTGATTTGATGCGAATTATTTTCAATTCGATTCGATTCGATTCGATTCGATTATTTTCGATTCGATTCTATTCTTTTAAATTCGATTCGATTCTTTTCGATTCGATTCAATATCTATGTTTCGAATCGACTCGATTCTTTTCGATTCAATTATTTTAGATTCGATTCGATTATTTTCGATTAGATTCGATTATTTTCGATTCAATTTGATTAGATTATTTTCGATTCCATTCGATTTGATGCGAATCGATTATTTTCGATTCTATTCGATTCGATGATTCGATTCGATTATTATCGATTTGATTTGATTCTATTCTTTTCGATTTGATTCGATTATTTTAGATTCGATTATTTTTGATTTGATTCGATTATTTTCCATTCGTTTCGATTATTTTCGATTCAATTCGATTCGATTCTTTTCGTTTTGATTCGATTCGATTCTTTTCAATTCGATTCGATTCTTTTCAATTCGGTTCGATTCGATTAATTTCGATTCGATTATTTTCGACTCGATTTGATTCAATTCGATTATTTTCGATTCAATTCGATTGGATTATTTTAGATTCGATTCGAATATTTCGATTCAATTCGATTTTTTTGATTTGATTCGATTATTGTAGATTCAATTCGATTATTGTAGATTCGATTTGATTTGATACGAATCGATTATTCTCGATTCGATTTGATTATTTTTGATTCGGTTAAATTATTTTTGATTCGATTAGATTTGATTCGTTTATTTTCGATTTGACTTGATTCTTTTCTATTCAACTCGATTGTTTTCGATTCCATTCTATTTGATTGTTTTGATTCGATTGAGTCGATTGGATTATTTTCTATTCGATTCAATTCGATTCGATTTGATTTTTTCGATTTGATTCGATTCGATTCGATTATTTTCGATTCGATTTGATTCGATTATATGAATTCTTTTTGATTCGATTTGATTACTTTTGATTCGATTCGATTCGATTATTTTGGATTCCATTCTATTTTTTCGATTCGATTATTTTCGATTCGATTCAATTTGATTCGATTATTATCGATCCGATTCAATTGTTTTCGATTTGATTCTATTCGATTCAATTCGATTATTTTCAATTCGATTCAATTCGATTATAATGAATTCTTTTCGATTCGATATGATTACTTTTGATTCGATTCGATTATTTTTGATTCGATTCTATTTTTCAATTCGATTATTTTCGATTCGATTATTTTTGATTCGATTCGATTCAATTATTTTGTATTCGATTCGATTCGATTCAATTCTTGATGATTCGATTATTTTCGATTCGATTCGATTAGTTTCGATTCATTTCGATTTGATTCGATTCGATTATTTTCGATTCGATTCGTTTCGTTTCAATTATTTTGGTTCGATTTGATTCGAATCTATTCGATTATTTTCGATTCGATTCGATTATTTTCGATTTGATTCTATTCGATTATTTTCGTTTCAATTCGAATCGATTTGATTCGATTGTAATGAATTCTTTTTGATTCAATTCGATTATTTTTGATTCGATTCAATTGGATTATTTTCGATTCGATTCAATTCGATTTGATTTTTTTCTATTTGATTCGATTCGACTATTTTCGATTTGATTTGATTCGATTCGAATATTTTCAATTTGATTCTATTCGATTATTTTCGTTTTAATTCGATTCGATTCGATTGTAATGAATTTTTTTTGATTCAATTCGATTACTTTTGATTCGATTCGATTCGATTATTTTCGATTTGATTCGATTCGATTATTTTCAATTGGATTCTATTCGACTCAATTCGATTCTTTTCTATTCGTTTCGCCTCGATTATTTTCGATTCGATTATTTTAGATTCGATTCTATTATTTTACATTGGATTCGATTATTTTCGATTGGATTCGATACCTTTCGATTCGATTCGATTATTTATGATTCTATTCGTTTCCTTTTTTGATCGATTCGATGTGAATCGATTATTTTCAAAACGATTCGTTTCAATTCGATTCGATTCAATTCGATTATTTTCGATTCGATTCGATTCGATTAATTTCAATTCAATTCGATTATTTTGATTCAATTCGATTTAATTTGATTATTCTCGATTCAATTCGCTTGGATTCAATTCGATTATTTTTTATTCGATTCGATTATTTTTTATTCGATTTGCTTCTTTTTGATTCGATTTGATTATTTTCGATTCGATTCAATGCGAATCGATTATTTTCAATTCGATTCGATTGGATTCGACTCGATTCGATGATTTTCGATTCGATTCGATTCATTCTTTTCGATTTGTTTCGATTTTTTTTATTCGATTCGATTTAATTATTTTCGATTCGATTCGATTCATTCGATTCAATTTGATTATTTCCGATTCAATTCGATTCGATTATTTTCTATTCGAGTCGATTATTTTCGATTCAATTCGGTTCAATTCAATTTGATTATTTTTGATTCAACTCAATTCGATTCGATTTGATTCGATTGTTTTGTATTCGATTCGATTCAATTATTTTCGATTCAATTCGGTTCGATTTGATTCGATTATTTTCGATTCAATTGGATTCGATTCAATTTGATTCGATTATTTTCTTTTTTTTAAATTTTTTTAAAATTTATTTATGATAGTCACAGAGAGAGAGACAGAGAGGCAGAGACACAGGCAGAGGGAGAAGCAGGCTCCATGCACCGGGAGCCCGACATGGGATTCGATCCCGGGTCTCCAGGATCACGCCCTGGACCAAAGGCAGGCGCTAAACCGCTGCGCCACCCAGGGATCCCTGATTCGATTATTTTCGATTCAATTCGGTTCGATTTGATTCAATTATTTTCGATTCGATTCGATTATTTTCATTTCAATTCGATTCGATTCGAGTATTTTCAATTCTATTCGATTATTTTCGATTCAATTCTATTCAATTCTATACAATTATAATGAATTCTTTTCCATTCGATTTGATTACTTTTGATTCGATTCGATTATTTTTTATTCGATTCTATTTTTTCGATTTTATTATTTTCTAATTGATTCTCTTTGATTCGATTATTATTGATTCAATTCGATTATTTTCGATTCAATTCTATTTGATTCAATTCTTTTTGTTTCGTGTCGCCCCGATTCTTTTCGATTCGATTATTGAATCGAATCGAATCGAATTGAATGAAAAAAACGAATCGAAAAGAATCAAACCGAAACGAAAAGAATTGAATCGAATCGGTTGAATATATTGTAATCGAATGAAATCAAAAAGAATCAAATCAACTCGAATCGAATCGAAAAGAATCGAATTGTATCGAATCGAATTGAAAATAATCGTATCGAATCGAATTGAATAGAAAAGAATTGAATAAAATTGAATTGAAAAGAATCAAATCCAATCGAATCGAATTGAATCAAAAAGAATCGAATTGAAAAAAAAAAAAAAGAATCGAATTGAAATGAATCGAATCAAATTTAATGGAATCGAAAAGAATCAAATCGAATTGAATTGAATCAAAACCAATCGAATTGAATCGAAAAGAATCTAATCGAATCGAAAATAATCGAATCAAATTTAATGGAATCGAAAAGAATCGAATCGAAACAAATCGAAAAGAATGGAATCGAAATGAATCGAAAAGAATGAAATGAAATAGAATCGAAAAGAATCGAAACGAATCGAATCGAAGAAAATCGAATAGAATCAAATAGAATCGAAAAGAATCAAAACGAATAGAATCAAAGAGAATCGAAAAGAATCAAAATGAAAAGAATCGTATCGAATCGAATCGAAAAGAATCAAATCGAATTGAATCAAAAGAATTGAATTGAAAACAATCGAATCGAATGGAATCAAATCAAAAAGAATCGAATCGAATCGAATCAGATCGAATGGAAAAGAATCGAATCGAATTGAAAAGAATCGAATCGAAAAGAATCGAATCAAAAAGAATCGAATCGAAAATAATTGAATCGAATAGAATTGAATTGAATCGAAGAATCAAATCGAATAGAATCTAAAAGAATCAAATAGAAATGAATCGAATCGAAATGAAAAGAATCGAATCGAATGGAATCGAAAAGAATCGAATTGACAAAAATCGAATAGAAACGAATCAAATCAAATAGAATCGAACTGAATCAAATCGAAAAGAATCGAATCGATTTGAATAGAAAAGAATCGTATCAAATCGAATTGAAAAGAATCGAATTGAATAGAAAAGAATCGAAAAGAATCGAATCGAATAAAATAGAATTGAAAGGAGTCGAATTCAATCGAATAGAAAAGAATTCAATCGAATCGAAAAGAATCGAATTGAAGCGAATTGAAAAGAATCCAATCGAATCAAATTGAAAAGAATTGAAATGAATCGAATCGAAAAGAATCAAATCAAATAGAATGAAAAGAATCGAATCGAATCGAAAGAACCGAATCAAATTTAATGGAATCGAAAAGAATCGAATCAAATCGAAAACAATTGAATCAAATTTAATTGAATCGAAAAGAATCAAATCGAATTGATTCGAAAAGAATCGAATCAAAACAAAAGAATCGAATCGAAAAGAATCGAATCAAATGGAATCGAATCGAATGGAATAGAAAAGAATCGAATTGACAAAAATCGAATAGAATCGAATCGAATCAAACAGAATCGAACCGAATCGAATCAAAAAGAATCGAATCGAATCGAAAAGAATCAAATTGAAAAGAATCGAATCGAAAAGAATCGAATCGAAAAGAATCAATCGAAATGAAAGAATCGAATCCAATCGATCGAAAAGAATTGAATCTAACTGAATGGAAAGGACTCGAATCGAATCCAATCGAAAATAACCGAATCGAAACTAATCGAATCGAAATGAATCGATTTGAATGGAAAAGAATCGAATCGATTCGAATCAAATTGAATGAAAAAATCGAACTGAATCCATAAGAATCAAACCAAAACGAAAAGAATCAAATAAAATTGAATCAAAAAGAATCGAATCGAATCAAATCGAATCAAAAAGAATTGAATTGAAAAGAATCGAATCAAATTTAATGGAATCAAAAAGAATCGAATCGAATTGAATCAAAACCAATCGAATAGAATCGAAAAGAATCTAATCGAATCGAAAAGAATCGAATCAAATTTAATGGAATCGAAAAGAATGGAATCGAAACGAATCGAAAAGAATGAAATGAAATAGAATCGAAAAGAATCAAAACGAATTGAATTGAAAAAAATCGAATAGAATCGAATAGAATCGAAAAGAATCAAAACGAATAGAATCGAAGAGAATCAATTCGAATCAAAATGAAAAGAATCGTATCGAATAGAATCGAAAAGAATCAAATCGAATCGAATCAAAAGAAATGAATCGAATCGAAAACAATTGAATTGAATCGAAAAGAATCGAATCGAATCAAAAAGAATCGAATCGAAAAAAATTGAATCGAATAGAATCGAATTGAATCGAAAAGAATCGAATCGAATTGAATCAAAAAGAATCGAATCGAAAGAAATTGAATCGAATTGAATCGAAAAGAATCGAATCGAATCGAAAAGAATCAAATAGAAATGAATCGAATCGAAATGAAAAGAATCGAATCGAATCGAATCAAAAAGAATCGAATCGAAACAAAAGAATCGAATTGAAAAGAATCGAATCAAATGGAATCGAAAAGAATCGAATTGACAAAAATCGAATAGAATCGAATAGAATCAAATAGAATCGAACCGAATCGAATTGAAAAGAATCGAATCGATTCGAGTAGAAAATCGTATCGAATCAAATCGAAAAGAATCGAATCGAATCGAGAAGAATCGAATCGTAAGAAATCGAGTCGAAAAAATTGAATTGAATCGGATAAAATAATCGAGTCAAATCGAAAAGAATCAAATCGAATCGAATCGAATAGAAAAGAATCGAATCGAATCGAAAATACTTGAGTTGAATCGAATCGAAAAATCCAATTGAATCGATATCGAATTGAAAAGAATCGAATTGAATCGAAATGAATCGAATTGAAACAAATCAAATGGAAAACAATCGAATCGAATCAAATCGAAAAGAATCGAATCAATTCAAAAATAATCGAATCGAATTGAATCGAATACAATCGAAAAGAATCGAATCAAGTCAAATAGGAAAGAATCGAATCGAATCTAAAAGAATCAAATCGAATCGAATGGAAACGAAAAGAATCAAATAGAATTGAATTGTAAAGAATCGAATCGAATCGAATGAAAAATAATCGAATCAAAAAGTATTGAATCGAAACGAAAAGAATCGAATCGAATTGAAAACAATCGAATCGAACCGAAATGAATCGAATCAAAACGAATAGAATAGAAAAGAATCGAATTGAATCGAATCGAAAAGAATCGAATCAAAAAGTATTTAATCGAATCGAAAAGAATCGAATCGAATCGAAAAGAATCGATTCGAATCGAAAAGAATCGAATTAAATCGAATCTAAAGAATCGAATCGTATCAAATCAAATTGAAAAGAATCGAATAGAATCAAATGGGAAATAATCGAATCGAATCGAGAAGAATCGGATCGTAACGAATCGAATGGAAAATAATTGAATCGAATCGAATAGAAAAGAATCGAATCGAATCGAATTGAAAAGAATCGAATTGAATCGAATCGAATCAAAAAGAATAGGATAGAAAAGAATCGAATCATATAGAGAAGAATCTAATTGAATCGAATCGAATAGTAAACAATTGAATGGAATCGAATCGATTCCAAAAGAATCAAATCAAATCTGATCGACTAGGAAAGAATCGAATCGAATCTAATCTAATAAAAAAATAATCGAATCGAATCGAATTGAATAGAAAAGAATCTAATCTAATCAAATCAATTAGAAAGGAAAGGATCGAACCAAATTGAATCGAAAAGAATAGAATCGAATCAAATCGAAAAGAATCAAAGCTAATCGAATCGAAAAGAATCGAATCAAATTGAATCGAATGGGAAAGATTCGAATCGAACGAAAAGAATCGAATTGAACGAAAAGAATCAAATTGCATCGAATCGAATTGAGTCAAAAAGAATCGTATCGAATCGAATCGAATTGAAAAAAAACAAATCGAAAAGAATCGAATCGAATCATATTGAAAAGAATCGAAACGAATCAAAAAGAATCAAACCGAAACGTTTCTAAAAGAATCGAATCGAATTGAATCGAAACCAAAAGAATCGAATCGAATCTAATCAAAAAGAATGGAATCAAATCGAATCAAACCGAAACGAAAAGAATCGAATCGAATCGGATCAAAAAGAACCGAATCGAATCGAATTGAAAAGAATTGAATTGAATCGAAAAGAATCAATGTGAATCAAATCGAATCGAAAAGAATCTATTCGAATTGAATAGAAAACAATCGAATAAAATCGAAATGTAAAGAAACGAATTAAATCGCATCGAATCAAATCGAATCAAAAAGAATCGAATAGAATCAAAACCAATCAAAAAGGATCGAATTGATTCAAATCGAATCGAAAAGAATTGAATAGAATCGAAATAAATTCAATCGAAAAAAATTGTTTTGAATCGAATTGAATCGAATTGATTCGAAAAGAATTGAATCCAATCAAATTGAAAAGAATCATCGAATCGAAAAGAATCAAATCGAATCAAAAAGTATCGAATCGAGTCAAATCAAAAAGAATCGAATTGATTCTAATCGAAAAGAATCTAATCGAATCAAATGGAAAAGAATCGTATCGAATCCAAAAGAATCGAATCAAATCGAATCGAATAGAAAAGAATCAAATCGTATCATATCTAAAAGAATCGAATCGAGTCGAATCGAATTGAAAAGTTATGAATCGAAAAGAATTGAAGCGATTCTTATCAAAAAGAATAGAATCAAATCGAATCGTATAGAATCGAATCGAATCCAATCCAATTAAAAAGAATCGAATCGAATCGAAAAGAATCGAATCGAAACTAATTGAAAAGAATAGAATCAAATCGAATTGAAAAGAAACGAAGCGAATCGAATTGAATTGTAAAGAATCAAATCAAATTGAATCGAATCGGACAGAATTGAATCGATCGAAAAGAATCGAATTCGAATCAAATCGAAACGAATCGAAAAGAATCGAATCGTTTCGAAAAGAATTGAATCGAATCGAATCGAATAGAAACAAAAAGAATCCAATCGAATCTAATCGAAAAGAATGGAATCAAAAAGAATCAAATCGAAACAAAAAGAATCGAATCGATTCGAATCAAAAAGACCGAATCGAATCGAATCGAAAAGAATCGAATCGAATTGAATAGAAAAGAATCGAATCAACTCGAATCGAAAAGAATCGAATCGAATCGAATCGAAAAAAATCGAATAAAATCAAAATGTAAAGAAACGAATTAAATCGCATCGAATCAAATCGAATCAAAAAGAATAGAAAAGAATTGAAACCAATAAAAAAGAATCGAATCGAAAAGAATCGAATCGAAAAGAATCGAATCAAATTGAATCGAAAAGTTATGAATCGAAAAGAATTGAAGCGATTTGTATTGAAAAGAATCGAATCGAATCGTATAGAATCGAGTCGAATCGAATTAAAAAGAATCAAATCGAATCTAATTGAAAAGAATTGAATAGAATAGAATCGAAAAGAATCAACACGCATTGAATCGAATCGAAAAGAATCGAATCAAATTGAATCGAATCGGACAGAATCGAATCGAATCGAATCTATCGAAAAGAACCCAATCGCATCGAATAGAATCGAGTCAAAAAGAATCGAATCGAACCAAATCGAAACGAAAAGAATCGAATCAAATCTAATCGAAAAGAATGGAATCAAATCGAATCAAAAAGAATCGAATCGAATAGAATCAAAAAAATTCGATTCGAATCAAAAAGAATCGAATCTAATCGAATCCAAAAAATCGAATCGAATAGAGAAGAATCGAATCATAAGAAATCAAATCGAAAAGAATTGAATCGAATCGAATAAAATAATCTAATCAAGTCGAAAAGAATCAAATCGAATTGAAAAGAATCGTATTGAATCGAATCAAATCGAAAAGAATCAAATCGAATCTAATCAAATAAAAAAGAATCGAATCGAAAAGATTCTAATCGAAATGAAAAGAATCGAATTGAATCGAATCGAAAGGAATCGAATCAAATTGAAAAAATCGAATAGAATGGAATCGAATCGAAAAGTATCAAATCGTATCGAATCGAATGGAAAAGAATAGAATCGAATTGAATGGAATCGAATCGAAAAGAATCGAATCGAATAGAATAGAATCGAATAGAATAGAAAAGAATCAAATCGAGGGAAACGAATCGAATAGAAAAGAATCGCATTGAATCGAATTGAATAGAAGAGAAAAGATTCGAATCGAATCGAATAGGAAAGAATCGAATCGAATTGAATACAATCGAATTGCCTCGCATCGAATCGAATAGAAATGAATCGAATCGAAAAGAATCAAATTGAATCGAATAGAAAATAATCAAATCGAATCGATTCAAATCGAATCAAATAGAATAGAAAAGAATCGAATTGATTCGAATTGAATAAAAAAGAATCGAATCGAATCGAATAGAATAGAAAAAAATCGAATTGAATCAAATAGAATAGAATAGAATAGAAAAGAATCGAATCGAACCGAATTGAATAGAAAAGAATCGAATTGAATAGAAAAGAATGGAATCAAATCGAATTGAATTGAAAAGTAATGAATTGAATGGTATCGAATCGAATCAAAAAGAATCAAATCGAATCAAATCGAATCGAATAGAAAAGAATCGAATCGAATCGAACCGATTCGAATCGAATGGAAAAGAATCGAATCGAATAGAACAGATTCGAATCGAATCGAATCGTATTGAAAAGAATCGAGTCGAATCGAATCGAATACAATAGAATAGAAAAGAATTGAATCGAATTAAACAGAAAAGAATCGAATCGAATAGAAAAGAATCGAATCAAATCAAATCGAATCGAATAGAATAGAAAAGAATCGAATCGAATCAAATAGAAAAGAATTGAATCAAATCGAATAGAAAAGAATCGAATTGAATCAAATAGAAGATAATCCAATGGAATAGAATAGAATAGAATAGAATAGAATAGAATAGAATAGAATAGAATAGAATAGAATCAAATCGTATCGAATCGAATCGAATAGAAAAGAATCGAATCGAATCAAATAGATTCGAATAGAAAAGAATAGAATAGAATAGAAAAGAATAGAATAGAATAGAAAAGAATTGAATCAAACCTACTCGAATAGAATAGAATAGAAAATAATCGAATCAAATAAAAAAGACTCGAATCGAATCAAATAGAATCGAATCGAATAGAAAAGAATCGAATCGAATAGAAAAGAATTGAGGGATCCCTAGGTGGCGCAGTGGTTTGGCGCCTGCCTTTGGCCCAGGGCGCGATCCTGGAGACCCGGGATCGAATCCCACGTCGGGCTCTTGGTGCGTGGAGCCTGCTTCTCCCTCTGCCTGTGTCTCTGCCTCTCTCTCTCTCTGTGACTATCATAAATAAATAAAAATGTTTAAAAAAAAAAAGAAAAGAATTGAATCAAAAAAAAGAAAAGAATTGAATCGAATGGAATAAAAAAGAATCGAATCGAATTGAATAGAATAGAATAAAATCTAATCAAATCGAATAGAGAAAATCGAATCGAACAGAATCGAATCGAATAGAAAAGAAATGAATCTAATAGAAAAGAATCGAAGCAAATCGAATCAAATCGAATGAATCGAATAGAATAGAATTAGAATAGAAAAGATTCTAAACAAATCGAATTGAATAGTATAGAATAGAATAGAAAAAAATCGAGTCGAATCGAATTGAATCAAATCGAATTGAATCGAATCGAATCGAATAGAATAGAATAGAATCGATCGAATCAAATCGAATAGAAAAAATCGAATCGAATTGAATAGAATAGAAATGAATCGAATCAAATCGAATAGAAAAGAATCGAATCAAATTGAATCAAATAGAAAAGAATTGAATCGAATCGAATCTCATCGAATAGAATAGAAAAGAATTGAATTGAATCGAATAGAAAAGAATTGAATCGAATCGAAATAATAATAATCACTTTACTATGGAGAAAGCTGACAACACTACCTCAGCAAGATGATCAGATCTATACCAAGACTGATAAATCATGTTGATAGTATCGATCCTTTATATGATATAATAAAAATGGCAGTATATCTCTGTATATAATCCACAAAAACAGTTCAATCATGAGATAAACAACAGACATGTCCCAACTGAGGGAAATTTTACAAAATACTCTACTTCTCAAAGTGTTCCAGTTCAACAACAACAAGGAAAGGCTGAAAGACTGTCACAATCCAGAGGAGCCTAAGAAAACATGAGGACAAATGGAATGTGATTTGAGGGATGGTAACTTAGCAAAAACTAAGGAAATCTGAATAAAGTATGGTCTTTGGTTAATGCGAATATTTTAATACTGATTCATTAACTAATATTTGTACCGTACTAATATAAGATATCAATAATTGGAGAATTTGCATGCAAGTGCATGAGAATGCTCTGTACTATCTTCTCAATTTCCCTATAAATCTTTGTGTTTTTTTCTAATAAATAAGATTTATTTTGAATATTGACTTAAATGAATCAGGCTCCAAGTGTGAAGACATTTTAAGAGTAGTTTAATTAATTTTTGCCTTATTCTTAAAGAGTTCCTTCGATGGGAACAAAGTAAGAATTTTATATCAGAAGGAAAGAAAAACACTTATGAACATGTATAAGGCCTCCTCAACCTGAAAAGCAGGAACGGATAATAAATAGCAAAAATCAGATAAAAATACTTGTATTATAATAGACACCATATTGCAAGTGCATTTAAAATTATCAATGCATAACATTTATTTCCTTGACATTTGTCTTCCAAAGAGTTCACAGTGTTTCAGTGTCAGTTGAAACAGGGGAAGAATCTCAGGGAAGAATCCTTCACATAATAATAGGACCATTGGTAATAATGTCTCTCAGTACTTTCCAAATCCATAAGATGCATTTCCTGATGAGTGACTGAGCTGTGAAGAAAGAGATGAGAAACCCTCATTCCTCTGAATTACTTGTGTCAGAATATTTTAACCATAGCGCTACGGATAGTAAATTATCCTTATTAACAGGAAATACGTCTCACATTGGAATCTGAGCAATCAGATTGGCAGAGAAAAAACGCTATGACTCGCTCTTCATCTTTTAAGGACAAAGGAGAGCTTTTCTACGTACAAAGTCAGTTGTCAAGATAGCCTTAGGGAGTAAGAGTCCGCAGCATGGAATCCCGCTGCACAGCCCGGACGCCCGTGATCCAGGTCTTCCTGATCCCAAATCCCTGGGCCTGTCCCCCAACACACGCTGCCATGCTGAGGTCATTTGCAATTGCTCTCTTAGGAACTCCAGGGAAGGGGGAAGGAGCTAGATAGGATGGGACAGACCGGACCCGTCGAGGCCCATTCAATTAAGGCCATTCCCACTTTAAGTTCAGCGTTAGCACATCTCCAGCCATCCCAGGCCCCTGCAAAGAAGAGCTGAAACTTACATTACTTCAGTTACAGGAAAATAACAAAAGTTTACAGCTTAAAGTCCTAGAAAGCCCCACATTAGCATAAGAACTGAGCCCAGGCCAAGGGCAGGAAGCCCCTATTAGAATGACAACAGAGCTCAATGCCCTTGAAGGCCCCATATCAAAATGTAAACAGAACATGAGGAATTGCTCCAGCCCTTCTAGAGGTTCCAGAGACCAGCCCTTAAAACTAAGCTAAAACACACCTCGGGGCCCAAGTCCCTGCTCCTCTGTGTCCGGTGTACTTGGACCCAAGGCCGGGGTCCAGCTGCCCTGCGGGGACCCAGCGCAGGTGCCCATGAGCTGCAGGTCCAGGTCAGCTCTGCTGTCCTCAGAACCGTCTCTCAGGCTGAAACCTCAGGACACACGCCCCCACTGGAGTCCACACATGCTCCCAGGTATGGGACTCCAGCACCCGCCCCCCCCACCCCGTGTGATTCTTGCCCTCCCCTAAAGGACAGAAAGGTCTCACTCCCCAGGGGAAGGCGCACACACTCGGCTCTGAGCCTGTTTGCTGTAGAAAGTCCATAAAGTGTTGTGGTGTGAAAATGACAGCCAGCCCACTACTGTGTCTCCCAGAACTCTGTGCACGGGACGTGGAGAGACCCCCAGAGAGGAGGAGGGGGCACCACCCAGGCCCGAACCAGGCCCTGCAGGGGCGCCGCCAGGCACACACAGCTGAACTCCCCACGTGCCTTCCTGGGGCAGCCAGATGCCAGGGTCAGGACCCCACAGACCTTACTGGGACTCAGCCTGAGCCCCGCAGGCCAGGAAGGGCTGGGACAGAGGGACAGCCGGGGAGCCTCAGGTCACCAGGGTCTGTGCAAAGCGACCTGGGAGGTCTTTGCTCCCTCTGTCCGGGGCCGGGGCTGGCCGGGTTCCGGGGCACTTCCTCCCCTCCCCAAACCCCCGTGCCTGTGTGCCTGGGGCACAGAGGGCCTACGGGGCAGTCAGCGTGACCCTGGAAGGGATGTCAGGACAGCAGGCCCTTGTGTTGTGCCCAAGATTGCAAATCCGAGAAACCACCGAGGAGCCGACACAGATGCTAACACACGAGGGTTTATTTACAAGCTCGGGCTTGGGTCCAAGTGCACCTGACACAGCAGAGCAGGGACTTGGACCCCAAGACTAAGAGGCGTAGCAGCTTTATAGGGTCCAGTGGCCCATGGGATACACAGAAAGCTGTACAGTCATGTCGGTCCACATGCAGGTGGCCGATTGAATTATACCTTACCCTATAGTATCCACTTGAGCTGGCCTATTAGTTTGGTCAAAATGGGCGTGCAGTTTTGGCGGGCACAAACCAGGGTTACATTGTTATGAGCCGATTTCTGATTAGGGTGTGCCCAGTGGCTTGACTAGGGTGGGGCAGCGCCTTAAGCAATAAGCAGATCATGTGGGGGTCATGTGGGGGAGATGGCGGGTGTAGCACAAAATGGAATCAGTCCTGTTCTGCTTGTCCAGGGGTAGGGGATTTTTGTTAAATTTCCTGGGTCCCACACTTGCAGCTCAAGCACCTGGGCCACCCTCACCAGGTGGACTCAGCCTGCACACCTTGTGGTGCTGGATCTCTCACACCAGTGTGCGGAGGGCACCCTCCTCACCCTAGTGAGTAGGGGCTGGGTGACCATGGGGCTCGGCCTGAAGGCCAGGCAGCACAGGGGACCGAGGAACCCCAGTCCCGTCCCCACCCTGACACCCACACACAGGCAGCCCCAGGGCTCCCCGCCATGGGCAGCCGGCTTCTCAGGAGCTCCTCCCAGGGCGGCCCCGAGGTCTGGCTCCCTGCTGGAGAGGCATCGGGGAGAAGAGAAGCAGCCGGCGCTCCACAGTACCCACTGCCAGACATGGGAATGTGTCCGAGCCAGACCTTCCAGCTCAGCTGACCCTTCAGCGGAAAGTCACTGCACGAGCGAGCCCCGGGATGGCCAGGAGAGCCCAGCGAGCCGCCCAGCGCCAGCACCAGAAATGATGTTGTGCCAACCATTTCGGCATTTGGGTGACCCAGCCAGAGGATCCGATAGCTGCACGTGATAGCTGCATGTGATAGACACACACACACCCCAAAACCAACAAAAGTCGGAATCCCCCCAATGTTGTCAAACAGCAGCCAGATGATTACATACACGACGCTGTGGTCCCCAATAGGGTACATGGAAGACTCTATAAACCACGACTGCAGAGGTGCTGGAGGCACTGAGATGTGCCTGCTGGGTTCCAAGAAGGAGCACAGAGGGGCAGGAAGCATCCTACAGAGGGGGGGCCCCTCCTAGGAAAGGACACCAGGTCCCTGTGAAGGCTACGGATGGTGAAATCTGTCCTCCTCTCTTTCTGCTTCTGGTTTTCATCCTAAATGCCATTTTCCTCAATCATAATAGCAAACATTTATTTTATGTTTTTAAATTTCTTTTTATTGGAGCCCAATTTGTATGAATTCTTTCTTCAGCAACGGTGTCATTCAGGATAGAAGGAGAGATAATGAGTTTCCCAGACAGGCAAAATATAAAGGCGTTCATGACCACTAAACCAGTCCAGTAAGGAATTTTAAGAGGGACTCTTCTAGTGGGGGAAAAAAAGAGACCAAAAGCAACAAAGACTAGAAAGGACCAGAGAATGTCACCAGAAACACCAACTCTTCTGGTAACACAAAGGCACTTAGTTCATATCTTTCAATAAGCACTCTGAATGCTGATAGACTAAATGCTCCAATCAAAAGATACAGGGTATCAGAGTGGCTTAAAAAACAGGATCCGGGATGCCTGTGTTGCTCAGGGGTTGAGCCTCTGCATTTGACTCAGGGCGTGATCCTGGAGTCTGGGATAGAGTCCCATATTGGGCTCCTGGTGGGGAGCCTGCTTCTCTCTCTGCCTAATTTTCTGCCTCTCTCTCTCTCTCTCATAAATAAAATCGTTATTAAAAAAACAAGATCCATCTGTACACTGCCTACAAGATGCTCACCTTAGACCTATAGACACCAGCAGATTGAAAGTCAGGGGATGGAAAATCATCTATCACGCTAATGGACATCAAAAGAAAGCTGGAGGACCCATACTTATATCAGACAAACTAGATTTGAAACCAAACCCTGGGGAACACCTGGTGACTCAGTGGTTGAACATCTGCCTTTGGCTCAGGGTGTGATCCTGGGATCCCAGGATCGAGTCCCACATAGGCCTCCCTTTGGGGAGCCTGCCTCTCCCTCTGCCTATGTTTCTGCCTCTGCTTCTCTGTGTATCTCTCATGAATAAATAAATAAAATATTTAAATTTCAAAAAAGAAAGAACAAATACTGTAAGAAGAGATGAAGAAAAGCATTATTTCATAATTAAAAAGACTCTATCAAGATAAAACAACTAAATACTTATGCTGCCAACATGGGAGTACCTAAATATAGAAACCAATTAACAACAAACGTACAGGAACTCACTGATAATAATACAATGACAGGGGATTTTAACACCCACTTATGCCAATGGACTGATCATCAATGCAGAAAATCAACAGGGGAACAATAGCCTTGACACACTGGACCACACGGACTCAACAGATATAGTCAGAACATTTCATCCTAAAGCAGAGTACACATTCGTTTCAAGTGCACATGGGACATTCTCCAGAACAGATCATATCATGGGCCACAAATCAGCCCTCAACAGGTACAACAGGTACAAGAAGGTTGACATCCCACCCTGTACATTTTCGGACCACGATGCTATGAAACTTGAAGTCAACAGTAAGAAAAAATTTGGACATACCAAAAATAAGTGGACAGACAAAAAATACGTGTAGATTATGAACATCCTACTAGAGAATGAATGGAGCAACCAGGAAATTAAAGAGGAAATTTAAAACAAATGAAAATGAAAACATGTTTCTCCAAACCTCTGGGATGTAGCAAAGGCAGTCCTAGGAGGGAAGTACATAGCAATACAGGCCTACCTCAAGAAACAAGACGTCTCCAATACACAACCTAACCCTACACCTAAAGGAGCTGGAAAAGGAATACCAAACAAAGCCTAAAGCCTACAGAAGAAGGGAAAAAATAAAGACGAGAGCAGAAATAAACAATACAGAAACAACAAAACAGTAGAATGGAATAACGAAACAAAGAGATGGTTCTTCAAAATAATTAATAAAATGGATCAAGCCCTAGCCAGCCTTATCAACGAGAAAAGAGAAAAGACGTAAATAAATAAAATCACAAATAAGAGAAGAGATCACAATCAACACCAGAAAAATAAGACAATTATAAGGGAATACTATGAAAGATTATATGCTAACAAACTGGGAGACCTGGAAGAAATGGACAAATCCCTAGAAATGTGCAAACGAGCAAAACTGAAATAGGAAGAAATAGAAAATGTGAAGAGACCCATAACTAGCAAAGGAATTGAATCAGCAAGGCACCTGGGTGCCTCAGTGGTTGAGCATCTGCTTTGGCTCAGGTCATGATCCCAGGGTCCTGGGGGATCAAGTCCCACATCAGGCTCCCCGCATGGAGCCTCATTTTCCCTCTGCCTATAGCTCTGCCTCTCTGTGTCTCTCATGAATACATAAATAAAATCTTTAAAAAAGAAAAGATAAAAAGATGAGAAAAGACCCAAATAAAATCACAAATGAGAAAAGAGAAATAACAACCAACACTAGAGAAATACAAACGATTATAAGAGAACATTATGAAAAATTATATGCCAGCAACCTAGAACCTGGAAGAAATAGATCAATTCCTAGAAATATATAACATAGCAAAAATGAAAACGGAAGAAATAAGAAACTTGAACAGACAGATAACCAGCAGAGAAATTGAATCTGCAATCAAAAATCTCCCAACAGGAGATGCTTAGATCAATAGAACAGAATGGAAAGCCAAAAGAAGATACAAACCTGTAATTCTATGATCCATTAATCGACAACAAGGCAGGAAGGAATATCCAATGGCACAAAGACAGTCTCTTCAACAAACCCTAACCCTGACCCCAGGATAAGAACAAATGGTGTTGGGAAAACCAGGCAGCCACCTGCAGAAGAATGAAACTGGACCACTTTCTTACACCATATATATAAAAAATAAATTCAAAATGGACGAAAGACTTAAATGTGAGACCTAAAAGCAGGAAAAGAAGAAAAGATAAGCAGAAACGTCTTTGACATTGGCCATTGGATCTTCTTTCTAGATATGCCTCTGAGGCGAGGGAAACAAAAGGAAAAATACTATTGGGACTTCATCAAATTGAAAAGCTTCCGCAAAGTGAAGGAAACAACCAAAGCTCAAAGGCAACATACAAAATGAGAGGAGATATTTGTAAACAACCCATCCAATAAAGAGTTAGTATCCAAAATACATAAAGCAAATATAAATCTCAACATCCTAAACACAAATTATCCAACTGCAGATGGGCAGAAGACATGAATGGACTTTGTCTCTGACAAGACATCCATATGGCCACCAGACACACACGGAAAGACACTCAGCGTCACCATCAGCAGGGAAATGCAAACCAAAACCACAATGAGATGTCACCTGACAGCCGTCAGAATGGCCAAAATTAATAACACAAGAAACAACAGGTGTTGGTGAGGCTATGGAGAAGGGGGAGCCCCCTTACACTCCTGGTGGGCATGCGAACAGGTGCAGCCACTGTGGAAAACAGTGTGGAGGGTCCTCAAGAAGTTAAAAGTAGAGCTACCCTACGATTCCAAAATTGCACAGCTAGGTATTTACCCCGAGGATACAAAAGTAGTTTAGTAGATTCGAAGAGGAACACGCAGCCCAGTGTTTGTAGCAGCGTTATCAACAACAGAGGCTCAGTCTCAGAAGGAAGTCGGCCTTCAAGCCAGATTTCAGCTACCTTCTCATTTATTTGAGTTAGCCCCTGGATGCATTCCAATCATGGCTGGTACTGGGAAATCACCGTCCTGCATCGAAATACCACAGATGTTTAGGCCTGCAACCTCCACACGCTTTTCACGCATCTTCTGCTGGCATGGAACACAAGGATGTTGAAAGCAAGGCCATAAGCAGTCAAGATGCAGGAGGGTCCTGCAAGCAGCTCGCCTCCCACAGGTAAGCAGGTCTTGATGTCAGCTTTCAACTAGCTTCTTTCTTCTTGGAGTTAGAACTTAGCCCCTATCTTGGCACGGAGATTCTAGGGAAGTGCCCTACTCGTCCCGGAGAAACAAGCTTTCCAGGCCTGCGACTTGCCACTGCATTCTCTTGCAGCATCCCACAGTCCCCAAAGATGGGATGTTAGCAATTACAGCCTCAGGCAGCGAGCAGGTGCCAGGGACACCGGTTGTGTTCAACTCTCTGGAGTACAGATGTCTTGTAGCCAGCTTCGAAGGACACTAGCTCCTATAGGAGTTCCAAGCATACAGCATCCTACTGTCAGAATTTCCATTGCAAATGGTGTCTTCAACTCAGAGACACTAGCCCTCCAAGCCTGAAGCTTGTCTCTTGCCTCACACGAAGCTACTGACAAGCATTTCCAATGAGGATGTTAGAAACTGAATCCACAGGCAGTGTGGACCTGCGAGGGATAACACGTGTGCTCAGCTCTCAGAAGAAAGTATGACTTGAAGCTAGTTTTTCCCTAGCCTCGCATTGGTGTCTGTTCGAATCTAGCTGCATTCTACATGACGATGTTCCTAGGAAGTCAATGTATTGAACAGGGAGATACCAGACTGCTATGCCTGCAACGTTCACTTGCTTCTCAAACAACTTGGTTCAGAAATCGGATGTAGGATTTGAGAAGCTAACTGTCCAGGCAGTCAGGAAGGGGGACGTACACGTCATGAGCAGAACCCCCAGAAGTAAGTAGGCCTTGCATCCAGCTTACAACTAGACTCGCTCCTATGGGAGTTTTTGGCTAACTTCTTTGTGCGGTAGGATTGAGCCTTTTGAAAGCTGTCTTGACCGTGCAGATCCAAGCCTTCCTGGCTGGCAGTTTTCCATTTACCTTTCATGCACTTCTGTCAGATATCTAAGGAGGATGCGTGAAAGTCAATCCACAGGCACTGTGGAACTGGGAGCAACGGCATCTTGTCTGAGCTCTCAGAAGTAAGTAGGCCTTCAAGGCCGATTTCAGCTACCTTCTCATTTATTCGAGTTATGACCTGGATGCATTCTAACTGCGCCTGGTACTGGGAAATCGCCATACTGCAGCGAATACCACAGACATTTAGTCCTGCAACCTCCAAACTTTTTTCTCACTTCTGCCAGCATGGAATACAAGGATTCTTTTTTATAATAAATTTTTTTTCTTGGTGTTCAATTTGCCAACATACAGAATAACACCCAGTGGTCATCCCGTCTAGTGCCCCCCTCAGTGCCTGTCACCCATTCATCCCCACCCCCTGCCCTCCTCCCCTTCTACCACCCTTAATTTGTTTCCCAGAGTTACGAGTCTTTATGTTCTGTCTCCCTTTCTGATATTTCCCACACATTTCTTCTCCCTTCCCTTATATTCCCCAAATGAATGAGAACATATCATGTTTGTCCTTGTCCGATTGACTTACTTCCCTCAGCATAATAACCTCCAGTTCCATCCACGTTGAAGCAAATGGTGGGTATTTGTCATTTCTAATGGCTGAGTATTATTCCATTGTATACATAAACCACATCTTCTTTATCCATCTTTCGATGGACACCGAGGCTCCTTCCACAGTTTGGCTATTGTGGACATTGCTGCTATAAACATCCGGGTGCAGGTGTCTCAGCGTTTCATTGCATCTGTATCTTTGGGGTAAATCCCCAACAGTGCAATGGCTGGGTCGTAGGGCAGGTCTATTTTTAACTCTTTGAGGAACTTCCACACGGTTTTCCAGAGTGGCTGCACCAGTTCGCATTCCCACCAACAGTGTAAGAGGGTTCCCTTTTCTCTGCATCCTCTCCTACATTTGTGGTTTCCTGCCTTGCTAATGTTCCCCATTCTCACTGGTGTGAGGTGGTATCTCATTGTGGTTTTGATTTGTATTTCCCTGATGGCAAGTGATGCAGAGCATTTTCTCATGTGCACGTTGGCCATGTCTATGTCTTCCTAGGTGAGATTTCTCTTCATGTCTTTTGCCCATGGTGTTGAGTTTAATAAGTTCTTTGGTGTTGAGTTTAATAAGTTCTTTATAGATCTTGGAAACTAGCCCTTTATCTGATACGTCATTTGCAAATATCTTCTCCCATTCCGTAGGTTGTCTTTTAGTTTTGTTGACTGTATCCTTTGTTGTGCAAAAGCTTCTTATTCATTTTTGCTTTGGTTTCTTTTGCCTTCATGGATGTATCTTGCAAGAAGTTACTGTGGCCGAGTTCAAAAAGGGTGTTGCCTGTGTTCTCCTCTAGGATTTTGATGGAAAAGATCCTGAATAGCCAGGGGAATTTTAAAAAAGAAAACCATAGCTGGGGCCATCACAATGCCAGATTTCAGGCTGTACTACAAAGCTGTGGTCATCAAGACAGTGTGGTACTGGCACAAAAAGAGACACATAGATCAATGGAACAGAATAGAGAATCCAGAAATGGAACCTCAACTTTATGGTCAACTAATATTCACTAAAGGAGGAAAGACTATCCACTGTAAAAAAGACAGCCTCTTCAATAAATGGTGCTGGGAAAATTGGACATCCACATTCAGAAGAATGAAACTAGACCACTCTCTTTCATCATACACAAAGATAAACTGAAAATGGATGAAAGATCTAAATGTGAGACAAGATTCTATCTTATTAATTCTTTCAAAGAACCAATTCCTGGTTTTGTTGATCTGTTCCACAGTTCTTCTGGTCTCGATTTCATTGAGTTCTGCGTGAATCTTTATTAATTCTCTTCTGCTGGGTGTAGGATCTATTTGCTGTTTTTCTCTAGCTCCTTTAGGTGTAAGATTAGCTTTTGTATTTGAGTTCTTTCCAGTTTTTGGATGGCTGCTTGCATTGCAATGTATTTTCCCCTCAGGTCTGCTTTTGCTGCATCCCAAAGATTTTTAACAGTTGTATCTTCATTCTCATTAGTTTCCATGAATCTTTTTAATTCTTCCTTAATTTCCTGGTTGACCCTTTCATCTTTTAGCATGATGTTCCTTAACCTCCACGTGTTTGACGTCCTTCCAAACTTATTCTTGTGATTTAGCTCTAATTTCAAAGTATTATGGCCTGAAAATATGCAGGGGACGATCCCAATCTTTTGGTATCGGTTAAGACCTATTTGTGATCCAGTATGTGGTCTATTCTGGAGAAAGTTCCAGGTGCACTTGAGAAGAATATGTATTCAGTTGCGTTTGGATGTAAAGTTCTGTAGATTTCTGTGAAATGCATCTGGTCCAATGTATCATTTAAAGCCCTGGTTTCTTTTGCGATGTTGTGCTAGAAGACCTATTGAGTGTAGAAAGTGTATTATTATATACAAGTATAAGTGTATTATGTCACCAAGTCACCAAGTATAAGTGTATTATTATATAAGTATGTCTTAACTTTGGTTATTAATTGATAGATACACTTGGCAGCTCCCACATTCGGGGCATATATATTGATGATTGTTAATCCCTCTTGTTGCATAGATCCTTTAAGTATGATATAGTGTCCCTCTTCATCTCTTACTACAGTCTTTGTGATAAACTTTAGTTCATCTGATATAAGGATGACTACACTTGCTCTCTTTTGAGGATCATTTGAATGGTACATGGTTCTCCAATCTTTTATTTTCAGGCTGTAGGTGTCCTTATGTCTAAAATGCATCTATTGTAGACAGTAAATAGATTGGTCCTGCTTTTATATCCAGTCTGAAACTCTGCACCTTTTTATGGGGTTATTAAGCCCATTCACATTCAGAGTTACTATTGAAAGATATGAGTTTAGTGTCATCATGATACCTATTCAGTACCTGTTTTTGTGGATTGTTCTATTGGACTTCCTCTTTCTTTTACAGAGTCCCCTTTAAAATTTCTTGCTGAGGTGGCATCCTAGTCACGTATTCTTTCAGTTTCTGCCTATCTTGGAAGCTCTTTATCTCTCCTCTCTTTTGAATGAGAGTCTTGCTGGATAAAGTATTCTTGGCTGCATGTTCTTTTCATTTAGGACCCTGAATATAGCCAGCCAGGCCTTGAACTCGGCCACAGTAAATTCGGCCTGGCAGGTCTCTTTGGAGAGATGTGTTGTTAGCCCAATACTTCTCCCCTTAAAGATTAGGGATTTCTTGTCTCTTGCTGCTTTAAGGATATTTTCTTTATCTTTGGAATTTGCAAGTGTCACTCTAAAATATCGTGGTGTTGTATGGTTTTTATTGATTTTAAGGAGGGATCTATCTCCTCGGTCTGAATGCCTTTCCCCACCACCCCCCGCCAAGTTAGGGAAGTTCTCAGCTATTATTTGTTCAAGTATGTTTTCTGGTCCTTTGTCTCTTTCGGTGTCCTCTGGAACCTCAATTAAACACAGATTTTCTTTCTGAGGGTATCCTTTATTTCCCTTACCTTTCCTCATGATCTTTTGTTTTTCTCCTTTTCCCTCTGCTTCCTTCCTTGCCATCAACTTGTCTTCTATGTCACTCATTCGTTCTTCTACCTCATTAACCCTCATTTAGGATCTCCAGTTTGGATTGCATCTCATTTAATGATTTTTAATTTTGGCCTGATTAGATATATATTCTGCAGTCATGAAGTCTCTTGATTCCTTTATGCTTTCTCCAGAGCCACCAGTAGCCTTAAAATTGTGCTTCTTAATTGGCTTTCTGACATTGAATTGTAATCCAAATTCTGTAACTGTGGGAGAGAGTAAGATTTCTGATTCTTTCTTTTGTGGTGAGTTCTTCCTCCTAGTCATTTTGCTCAGTGCAGAGTGGCTAAAAACAAGTTGTACTGGAAAAGTAAGGAAAAAGGGGGAAAACAAACAAAAAACAAGGAGGGGTATCCTCTGATTCTATAAGTCCCTCTACTTCCCCTGGAGCTTTCCAGTGCTGCTTGGTTAAGAACTTGCTCTTTCCCTCTCCTTTCAGCTGGTCTTCTGGGGGAGGGGCCTGCTGTGCTGATTCTCAGATGTGTGCACTTGGGGGAGCTGCCCCGCCCCTGCTGGGTGCAGGGCTCATTGGCAGATGTTTATCCTGGGAGGCCCCTGCTCCCTGGCAGCCCTGCTCAGTCTCAGGCACAAGGTGACACCAGGAGGAACAACAGTGGCGGCAGCCAGCTCTCCAGCCCTGAGTCAGCTCGCAGTAACTACTGCTGTCTCTCAGTCCGCAGAGGCCTGGATGCTCTGATCTGCATAGCTCGGGGTTGGCTGGCAGCAGGAGCATCCTCGCTGTCATGTGTCCTCCCAGCCTCTGCCTTTCCCAAGGGGAGCACCGGACCCTGGGCTGTGTCCCCCGTTGCCCTGGGCTCCGGGGCCTGCGCTGCTGGAATTGGGCTCCCAGGGCCACCGCAACCCCCTCTGCGCGGAGCGGCCACCTGAGCTGCTCCCCGGGCCCTGCTGGGCGCTGGCTCCAGGTCCTTTGGCCTGCGGTGTGTGGACCACTTTCCCCTGGGGCGCACTTCCTCTGTTAGTGCTCCCGGGAACCTGGGGGCTCCACTGCCCCTCCTGGGATCCTGCCCGAGTTCCCTGCGAGCGCCTTTCCATCCAGGAAGATTGTAAAGTCCCTGCTTCTCTGGGATTGGGCTTTCTTGTTCTGGAGGCTCTCGCTGCCTGGCCTTAGCCTGGCTCCTCGCTGGGGCCCCTTCCCCTGGATGCTTTTTTATTTAGTTTTTTCTGTCTTCCTGCCTTGATAGAAGCGTGAACTCTTCTCACTGTAACATTCCAGCTGTTCTCTCTTTAAATCTCAGGCTGAATTCATAGGTTTTCATGATGATTTGACAGTTATCTAAGTTGGTGGAGACAGGTAACTTGGGGATCCTACTCTTCTGTCATCTTGCCCTGCCCCTGATTTATTTATTTATTCGAGAGAGAGAGAGAGAGAGAGAGAGAGAGAGGGGCAGGGGGAGAAGGTGACTCTTTGTAGGATCCCAATGCGGGACTTGATCTCAGATCTCGGGATCACGACCTGACCCAAAGGCACCCGCCCAACCGCTTAGCCACCCAGGCATCCCCCTATAATGTATTTTTATATAATGTTAATATAAAGATGAAAATTAATAGATAAAATAAGAAAATAATTAAAATTCAATAAAATATAAAACTGAAAGACTAAAGAATCATAAGGAAAAACCGCAAATTCTATGTACTGCTTTCCCCAAGAGCTGGAGTTTTGTATTTTTCTGATGGGTAAACGTGGTATTAGCCAGAAGTTCTTGCTGTTTTTCGGGAGAGGAGTTTGTTGTACTGGTTCTCATGTGTCTTCGCCTGGGCAGAATTGCACGGCCATTGTCAGGGGACTGGGTTCAGCATAAGTGGCTCTGAAGTCCACTATGTGGTTGTTTTGCTGTCTGAAGACTCTTAGCACCATAAGGGGAATGAAAATGGTGGCACTTCAATCTCTAGCCCCAGAGCTGAAAGTTTGTGCCTCCCACTCCTCAGTGACCTTCACAGAGAACCAGTCAATCACTCGTATCCCCCTGGTTTCTGTCTGAACTTTGTGCTCACCCAGCGTCTGACTGAGCATTTTTATCTCAAGCATGTGACCGTCTCCAGTCTCCAAGCTTTATGGACTCCTGGGTGTGCACCTGCACCATTCTTCCCAGAGGAGGAAGGGTGGTCTCGCCGTGGTTCTGCCTCTTGCTGGGCCTCTGGATAGCAGTTGCCTGATCCCACAACGATTCATGGTCTATGGCAATACCAAGTAGAAAGCCGGCCCTTGGACTCACTGTATTCTGCTGGCTTCCCTGTTCCCGTGCTTGTGGACTCTAATGCACTCAGGCACTCCCACTCTTTGTGTGACCTCAGAAACTCTGAGACCATGCTGTCCCACATGGGATTCCTCCCCACTTCAACACCTGAGCACCTTTCAGGCAGACTTCTAAAAGTCCTGATTTTGTGCTCCACTGCTTGTAACACTTTCTAGTGCTGATTCTGAAGGCTGATCCCCACCCCCCGCAGTTTATCTTCCAACATATTGCCTCAGATTCATTTCTCTGTGCCTACCTTGCAAAAACTGGTTGATTTTCTATTTATAGAATTACAGTAATTCTTTTCTCAGAACTGTGGTTGATTTCTCCTTTGTTCAGAATGATTTGATAACTATCTACCTGAATTCCAGGGACCAGACAAAATTAGGGCCCCTACTCCTCTGCCATCTTAACTACTCTGGGTTGGTTTTTATACATGCCCATGCTGTCCTCCAACAGAACATGGCAGACCTGTGCAATCAGGAGCCTTTTAATAGTCAAGTGTCTTTTCAAATCCCTCATTTATTCCTGCCTCACACTCAGCTTGGAGATAGTGAAGGGATGATTGATGTTTGGAGTGGTTAGTGATTTGTCCTGGGTGGCAGGTAAGTGAAAGGCACTGCCAGTCTAGAATGTCCTCTTATTAGGAGGATAAACTTCTTGTTCCTAATAGGACAGCCTAGTTCCTGCCCCACCAACCGAAGGCCAGAGAAATCAGTTTGGGAAGGCTCAGGTCTTGAAGGAAGCTGCCCTTGCTCTGGACTGAGCCTCTCATTTTCCAACCCCCTACTCTCCTACCTCCCACAGCACCCCATCTGACCCCTTCCCTACCCACCACCTGCTCCATGTCTCTACTCTTCCCATCCATTGCTGATTCTCCCTCAGCTGGCTCTGGTCCCATTTCCAAAACTCTATCCCCCACCTCAACTGCAGACTACTCTGTCCCCCCACTGATCTCAGGTTGCAACCCCCACCTCCCCTCCTCTTCCAACATGCCCCTCCTTGCACTGTACTGATGGGTCCTCCCTCTCCCTTGCCCATGAATGTGCTTTCCCCATTCCAGCACTTCTTCCCCTTGTTGCTCTCTCCCCTGTGATCCTTTCCCTCCATTAACCAGAGCACAAGGAGGTGGCACCAATGAGCTCAGTGCAGACCTTGGCTGATCTTAGGCCGAGTTGTTGGGAGTGTACCCCACTCCCCCAAACAGGGAGGAAGTATCTGGCTGCAGGCTTTCACCCAGCAGCTCAAGGAATCAGAGAGGTGTCTTCATATTTGAGGTTCCTCCTGCTGGGAGAGGAAAAGGGGCAGGAAGCAGGACAAGGACCCAATTCAATCCTTACTCCAAAATGAATTTCAAATGGACCTAAATCACATGACTAGGCAAAATCATGAGAGAATATATCATTTGAAGAGGGAAAGTCTGGGATTTGACTTTAAAATGAAAATTTCCGAACATTAAAAATTAAAGGAGTAACTGTAAACTGGGGAATATTTGCAACACATATGGCAGATAATTCCTTTACTATGGTCTGTACAAACCAATTCTTTTTTTTAAAGATTTATTTATTCATGAGACACACAGAAAGAGGCAGAGACACAGGCAGACAGAGAAGCAGTCTCTCTGTGGGGAGCCCAATGTGGAACTTGATCCCAGGACCCTGGAATCATGACCTGAACCAAAGGGAGACGCTCGGCCACTGAGCCACCCAGGTGTCCCCAAACCAATTCTTAAAAGGATCAACCCAACAAAAAACTGCTAAAGGACATGAACAAGCAAATCACAGGAAAAAGAAATATATGACTTTGTAAACACCCAACAGGATACCCAGTTTCACTCAGAATTGAACACAAAATAAAAACATGAGAGCATTTTCCGTTTATCAGACCAGAAAATAATAGTTTTATAGAAGACTCATGGAAATGGGCATTTTCATACAAATACTGTGAACTGCATTTGCAATTTCTATCAAAAATCAAATGTACCTACCCTTTATCAATTTATACTGCAAAGTTGCACACAACATGATGGTATACCAGGTGATTTAGCATGGCACTGTTTGTAAAACAAAAGACAGAAAAGAAACTACATGCCCACCAACAGGATACTGCTACATGAATAATGGTACATCCATAGAATTCAATATCACATGGCAAAGAAAAAAAAATGAGGTAGATCTTATAGGCTAATATAGAACCATCTCCAAGACACACTAAATGGAAAAAAAAAAAAGTGTAGACATTGCATATCCTAAGGTCCTGTTTCTGAGTGTGTGTTTTAAAGGGGGATACAGAAGACTGTAAATACATACACTCTCCTTGGAAGGATCAAGAAATTTGCAACACTTATTTCCAGGGTACTCCCAACCAGGGTACCCTGAGCTAGGAGGAAGACTTATTCTTCATTGTTTGCTTCTGTAACTTTTGAGGCGAAAGGTCTCTGGAGGGACATGGAGAAAGTAGCTTGGGAGGAAGGGGCACAAACTTTGGCCTGAGTTATTCTAATCCTGTGAAGATATTCCTTGAAAATGGGGATTATAAAGGAACTTTCTTCCTCAGGTGAGGACTAAATGAAATAAAGAACATTTGGCATTAAGTCTCCCACACAGGAACCCCTTAACAAATGGGGTTGTTACAACCTTGCTACTAGTGTGCTAGGACTTGAGTTGCATCTCCCAAATCCCCACCCAACACCTCAGAAGTACTGACTACTGTGAACACAGGTCAGACCCAGAGCAGTACAAGGAAACCAGGGCTTCTTAGGCCTGGGCAGGACCCATTTGTCACAAGTCATGTTTCACCAGGTTGTGGAGCTGATTTCTGGCTTGGGGATTTGAGGCTTAATCTTTCATGCCCCTAAGGCCTGCTCGCTCCATCTGTCCATTCTCTTCTTGCCCCGGCCACTGAGTCAGAATCTCCCTTGTAGTCTGACAAAAGCTATCTGTATGGTCTCCAAGATTTCTTTCTCCCCTCACCAGCCGAGCCCCAGGTATACATCACAATCACTAAGGTTACATATATTCCCCGAACGAATTCCATCCACCATTGTCCTTGGTAACTGGTTTCTTTATTCCCCAGTCCCTTACTCTGCTGCTCCCTACTACCACACCCCCCAAAATTGTCTCATCACTCCATATGAGCCATCATCTTGTGTTTTTATTAGCTTTTCCCTTCCTGGTCATAAAGGTAACTGAGGTGTATTGTAGAAAATATAGACAAAGCAGTGATATTTAACCATTAACCACCCTATGTACTTATTTTTTTCATCTTTTCTATGCACGTATATTTAAGAAAATTGAGCTATCTGTACCTACCATTTAATTTTGTACTTAGCATTTTCCATTTAATACCGGGAACATTTTATATCACTAAATATCCTTTAAATTATGCTCTTTAGTGGTTGCATAATATTCCATCATATTATAATTTAATTATTCCCTTGGATTTTTTTTTTTTTTTTTTGGTAAAACTGTAACACTGACAAGTATATAAATCACTGCCAAAATACTCATTTTTAGGATAGTTAAGTGGTAGTGCAATATAAAAGCATATCAACAGTCTTTTAAAAAATGTTTTATCTTCCTGTAAGATGATAATGAATTATAATGGCTTAAAATATATAAATAATGATGTGATAAGGGGAACAAATCTCTGTAAGATGGAAAATGGAGAAGGCTGCATGGAGGGAGTAAGAACTTGGAACACTTGCTGAGGGCAATACAATGCAAGGAGGTAGCTGACATACCCTGCCAAATCCCAAAGCAACTTGGGACTTGGAAACCCCAGGTACATTAAGGGTAGAAGGGAGAAGTGAGGATAAAAATAAGGGCATTAACCAAAAGCCTTTAATAACACTTGACTTTCCTCTCTCCCACTCCTACAGAAGCACTTATGGTATCTAAACCCCAGACAAAATATCAGAGGTGTTCCTGCTAACAAAGCATATAAGCCCCAGACAAAAGATAGCATTCTAGAGCTGAAAGATTTCCAGGGAAGAGTTTGTTTCCTTCCGAGTATTCTAGAAGAAAGCCTCTTAACTGAGCAAACCCCACTCCCACACACAGAGGTCTCAAATGGACTTTTGATACACACATACAGATTTGTTTATGTCAGTAAGAATCACAACATATTTGAGGAAAGTCTCTAATGAGAGTAAACAAAGAGAAAAAAGGACCCAGGGGAAGGACACGAAGGGGTGAGATATCTGCTGACAGAGAAACCTTTAAGAAAACTCTTCTAATTACAACACTCAGAATTGAGAGGTGTCTCTAAAATGAGAATAGTATGCTACAAAAAGGGAACAAACAGAAAAGGAAAAGCTTTTTAGAAATTAATATTGGCAAAATAAGAAATTTGCTAAGCAGGTTAAAAAATAACAAAAGTCTCTCAGAAAATAGCACAAAACAAGGACATGGTAATAACACAGAAAGTAGCTGAGGATCAATCCACAGGTCCAACATATGACAGATAAAGATTCCAGAAAGACTAAAAAGAGAAAAAGGGGTGGGGAGATTATCACATAATACAAGAACATTTCCAAGAATAGAAGTAACCTGAGTCACTAGATTGAAAAATTCCACTGAGTACACTGGAGAATTAAGTGCACAAGAATAAAGAGGAGACTTTATAAAAGCTTTCAGGGATGGGGGCTGGGTGGGGGAAAAGATCTCAGTAATGCAAACAGTATTTATTGATTGTCAAATAAGAATCAGACTGGAACCAGGCATCTACAAATTCTGGATTAATTTTTCAATGTAGAATTTCAGAGCCAGAGTAACAATCAAGCTGGAGGACAGAGAAAGATGTTTTTTTGATATATAAGCACTCAATATTTTTGTTTTCCATATACTCTTTCTTGGCAGTGACTTGGAAGTTGTGCTGCAGTGAAATGAGTTAATAAATAAGAGCAACATGTACAATTCAATACACACCAAAGCCCCATTTAACAACAAAACAAGGGGCAGGAAAACATCAAGGGCAGACTAGCATGGGAAGCTAGAAACTAGAGGTCTCTTAAAGAGAAAAAAGGGGACTCAATAGAGTATCTAATTAGATGAAGAATCTGAAAATCACTCAGAGTGTGCTAAAAGCAACCAGTATAAGGGGAAAAGAAAGGCAACTAAAAACTCCAGTAAAATAATATATATAAATCATAGTAAGCTACTTAATCTGCAGTAAACATTTACATTACATTCATGCTGTTTATTTTCAACATTTAGAGCAAATCAATAAACAAAGCATAAAAGACTATCTGTGGTTACAGAATAGAGTTCAAGAATCAGACTTGACATTGTCAGAGGCAGAGAGGTGGAAGGGGAAGGAGAAAGAAATGGCAGGGTATATTCCACATCTTAAAACACAGAATTAAAATACTGTTTAGAGTTAATACAATAGAACTAAATACGTAAATATAATAATTTTTTCTTGATTATAAAGTTCTTGTTCCTTATAGAAAATATTACTTAAAAAGAAAAAAATGACTTTTAATCACCCATAATTCTATAATCTACAGGACCAAGTTTGAGTCTAAGCTCTGCAATTCTGTATGGCTGTGAACATGTCACTTAACCACTTATAACATTTTTTTATTTCCTTCAGGTAATTTATCTATTACTTTTTAACAGTACATAGTATATGAAACATTATATGAGAACTGTACTATATACACAATTATGAATCCAAATTTTTTTTTCACTTTAAAGCATAAAGTGGATACATACCACATGCTCTTCCATACTTCTAAGTATATATCTATCTATCTGTGTGTGTGTGTGTGTGTGTGTATACACATACTTGCTAAGGATTAGTCAGAGGGTTCCCAAAGATGAGACTGGAATCAAATCTTAAAAGAAATCTAAAGTTCAGCAAAGTAGACAGAGGCCAAGTAGGAAGTGGTGGTAATAAGCATCAGGGACAGTGTGAGCAAAGGCACAGAGAAAAGCCAGCACATGCCTCTAGGCTGCAGTAAAAATACATGCAAAGTGAAGAGATTAGCTTGGAAAGAGACTATGAAGAGCTTAGTAAATCATGTTAAGGGGTTCAAACAGTTTTCCTGAGACACCAGGATTTGGTAGGCCTTGTTTGCCTTTGTACTCCAGGAACTAGCACCATGTTTGCCACAAAGAGTGAAAAGAACTGTTGAAAGAAGGACACAGAGAAAGCCAGAAATAACCTCTTGGATTTCCAGTTTGGGTGCTGAATAACGCTATTTGCTTAAGGAGGGAATCCAGGAAAAGCAAGATTGAGATTGTATTTGGGCAACATCTAGAGATTCTGACCTCATTTCTTAATGTCACTAGACATTTAGGCCCTAGCGGATTCAAGAACTGGCCTTAGGGAGACTATAAACCACCACAAATGAGCGAAAAACTGAATGTGCTATCTGCAGGTCTCAGGAAGAGTATCTACAACCTCCATTAGATCCTCAAAGGGACTATGACCCCAGAAAGATTGAGCACACTGGATGGAAGAGCAAGCAAAGTGACAGATATGAAAGGATAACTATCTAGGCGAGGGAGGGACCCAGAACATAAAGATTAGCTTTGTCCAAACACCTCTTCCTGAGCTTGGAGATCCATGGGTCTGAGGCATGTAAGTGTAGGGGTGTGTGTATGTGTTGTGTGTGTGTGTGAATGAGTCTCTCCTCCCCTGTGCCCCCCAAAGTACAAGACTTTATCATCACTTCCATATCACTATGTTCTCCTTAATACACAACTGTTGCCATGACTTCTTGGCTGTCTTCTTAGTACTCATCAGTTGGCCTGGATTTTTGATAGCTAGAACTCTGATAGCTCTTGGCAACTTAAGAATCAGGGCTTCAGAGTTCTGATCTGCTTCTAGAAATAAAAGCCAAGAGAGAAAGGGGTTGACTTTTGGGAAAATGAAAACTTAAGCCAACTGTGCCAAGTAGTAGTCACTTCTCATCTATCAGAAACCATACAGAAAAAGGAGAGCAGTAACTTATTTTAAAGTCTGGAAATTAACTGGAAATAAGAGTTGTTAGTTAAGGATCTGGTCTGTTTGGTAATCCACTAGGCTCACATAATTTATGCAGCATTGGAGAAGTCTTGAACCTGGGTGCAGATTTGTGGAAACCAAGACCTGGAGATGAAATACAGTAGAAGTGTAAAAAGTCATTTTGTTGAATGAGGAATATAAAAGTATGCTGTGTAAAACTTGGTTTGCTCATATATATAAAGTGTTTGGTATATTCACTTAAAATACAAATAAATTAGGGCACAGAATCCTTACAACCAAGGTATAGGACATCCAGTGCAGCCAATGTTGTTAGTATCCTGTTTTGCCGAAACCACACAGAGTACTCTGCACATCCAGATTTTACTCGGGCTTTCCTACTCCACCTTTGATCACATGCATTCGTGGCCTACAGACTTTACTTGACTGCAGTGGCCATTACCTTGGTCACACAATGTGACCCCAAAGGGTTTCCCTCCAGAATTGGAAAAAAAAAAAAAAGTTGGCCCTGGGAATGGAAAAAAAATTTAAGTACACTAGGTTGTTCTAACATGCAGCCAAGTGAAAATCACTGTTTCACTGCAAGGTTGGGTGATTTTCAAATCTAGCTTTACATCATAATCACCTGCACAGCCTTTTCTGAGTTGCCTATGACCAGCAATCTTTAGCCAGGAAATCTCAATCATCCACGAAAAGCATTAAATTAGGATGAACATAGTGTGAAACCAGAAGAATTTAACTGTCCTAAGGATCCTAAGTCCTGGCTTGTATCTTTCAAGGAAAGTACACTTTTGGTCTCTTGATAGGTCCAGGTCAGATTTACTCCAAATCTTCAAACCTGCTCTTCTACTGGGCTTCCTGATCCTGCAGGGGTAAATACCTAGGCTTGTTCCCAATCTTAGCAAACACTTGGTGTTATCTTTGGGTTTCTCCATTCTCATCTGGGGGACAGGAACAGTCACAGAGGACATGAGCATTTCTGATTCTGACTTTTGAATCCTATTAATTTCTTATAGTTATGTATGATTCAGAGTGCAAACTGGGAAAAGAAGGTGCATATGCTTGGATTTAAGACCATAGTTGAAGGGGAAGAGAAAGAGGAAATAAACAAGCTTTGTTTACGCCTTCTATACATGAAAGTGTCCAAACACCTCTTCCTGAGCTTAAATACAAAACAAATGAGCCAGTTAAGTCCCAATGATGGGACTTCTACGAGTTGTACCAGATTGCTTGTCAGCAGGTAGGGCATTTACAATATGTTCTTGCTTGCTGAATGGGATGAAGAGACAGACCCACAACCAGGAGACTCCAATCCTAGTCTGATTTGATGCTTACTGTGGGTCACACTACCTAAGGCACGTCCTAAAATCTCAGCTTCCTCACCCCTTTCTCAGGCTCTGTGGAAGACCTGGATTGCAGGTGGTTAGACACAGCATTGCAGAACAGAGAACCTAGTTTAAATCCTGGATTTGAATGTAGGCTGCTCTTTGTTGTCTGATCACTCTCAGCTAGATGGGGAAAACACCTCTTTCAGTGTTCTATGGATTAAGGTAAGGATCTGTGTGAAAGTTTAAGGGAAGTGCTGAGGATTGATTCTATACTTGAAGGTGTATAAACAAGGAATTAAGTTCTATATAAATACAAGGCAATATTACATAACTCTACCTATTGCATAGTTTTATAAATTATTTTTCCAGGAATAAAGGCTCAATAGTAACAAAGGTTATCTTACCTTAGCCAGTTTCTTCATCCTTCTAAGTTTTCACATTCCAATACTGTTGAACTTCTCAAAAAAAAAAAAAATTAAGACTTTAGGAGTCCCACTCTACCTCCCCTCCTCCCTTTACTTTCTTCTTTGGTCCTCTCAAAATTAGGACTCCATTATTTCTTCTAAAGACCAGCCAAAAAGTGAGAATGACACCCAAAGTGAACCCCCCCTGGCTGGGCCTGAGCAGAATAAGCATAGATAATGTGAACAGGCCTTTCAGCAAGCTTTATTCTTTGACCCCTCTGTGAAGGGGCTGTTAGAAGCATCTCACTCTGATGGAATGCAATGAAGTTAGGGTCACATGAAGAGTTGTCAGCAAATGAATACACCCTGGCCCCAGTGTTTTGTCACCATCAATCCTCAAGTGCTTGGCCACTCAGACTGCAGAATGGAAGAGGTTTGTCAGACCCTCCCAGAGCTTTACCATACCAAGGTTCATGAGGTATAGACAACAGGGGAAACAGCTATTTCCTACTTCTATCCATTTTAGGAGAAGATTGCCTAAGGAATGGAAAGCTTATAAAAAAGTTCAAAGGTGAGTGTTGATTTGCTACCCCAAGTGGCTTCCTTAACTAGTCATCATTTCTTAACCCAAAATACTAGAATACAAGGATCAAAGCTCCAGAATTCCAAGCAGACCTATACCAAAAACCTGCCTGTTGCTCAAGAAATTGGGTTTAAAAAATCAAAAACACCTTTCCTCAAATAGGATCTTTATCACTTAGCTTTATATAACCAATTTCTAAAAAAGCCACATTCCATTTCAAACAGGAGGACCACTGAGGGCACACCTCAAAAAAACACAGTCCCTGCCTTTAAGTGCTTAGCTTTCACTTTAAGTCAGTCTCCAAAATGCTTATGTTCTGTGATATACTCCTGAAAACTGTTACTTTTAAGAACATGACAGCCTCATTTTTACAGAGGAACAAAACAGCAAAGACATATCCAATTAGGGGTTAGTGGATTACGATCAATGCCTGGAGTAACCAGTACCTGTTACTCAACAAGATGGGTTCTGTGGTGTCGCATGAGGTGTGAGTTAGAAATGAAAGCCGCGCCACACTTGGCACACTCATAGGGCTTCTCCCCAGTGTGGGTTCTCTGGTGCACAGTGAGGCTCGACCTTTGCCGGAAGGCCTTGCCACACTCATTGCATGTGTAAGGTTTTTCCCCATTATGAATTCTCTGATGAATAAGCAGGTACGAGCTACATGTGAAGGCCTTCCCACACTCATTACACACATAAGGAAGATCTCCACTGTGAATCCTCTGATGCACAATAAGGCAAGATAGCTGACTGAAGGCTTTTCCACACTCACTGCAATCATAAGGTTTCTCTGCAGTGTGAATTCTCTGGTGCACAATAAGGTGTGAAAAACAACTAAAGGCTTTTCCACACTCTTTACACTCATATGGCTTCTCACCAGTATGGCTTCGTTGATGTACAATAAGATTTGCACTCTGGGTAAAGGCTTTGCCACAATCATTACAGGCAAAGGGCTTCTCCCCAGTGTGGATCCTCTGGTGGACAATGAGGTTTGAGCTCCGAGTAAATGTTTTCCCACACTCATTACATTCATAGCATTTTTCTGTAATGTGGACTTTCTGGTGCCGAGCAAGTTGTGAGCTATAACTGAAGGCTTTCTCACATTCACTGCACTTAAAGGTTTTTTCTAAGGAGTGGATTTTTTGATGTACAGTCAGATTTGAACTCTGAGTGAAGGCTTTCCCACATTTTGAACATACATATGGTTTCTGTCCAGTGTGGATTCGCTGATGTACGACAAGGTTTGCACTCTGAATGAAGGCCTTTCCACACTCATGACATTCGAAGGGTTTCTCCCCAGTGTGGATTCGCTGATGCACTACAAGGTTTGCACTCTGACTAAAGCCTTTTCCACACACACTACATGTGAAAGGTTTCTGTCCAGGCTGGCTTTTCTGATTTTTAACAGAGCTAGAACTAAGGCTATATCTTTCCCCAGACTGCTGACATTTCTGATCTTCCTCTACTTTGAAGCTTTCAGGTACATGACAGTCCTTCACTGCCATATGTCTGAAACCTTTCTTTTCCCTCTTAATTCTTTGCCTCTTTATCATGTTCCCTTTTTCACAGGCTTCTCCTAACTCAGGTCCTTGAGGATTAACTTTCTGGATTCTTCCTGATATTATGAAGGGTTTTTCTGCTTCATCACATATCTCAGTTTTTGGAACCAGTAACTGTGGGTTCTTGGTTTCAGCACCTGAAACAACAAACAAAAGTATAAGTGTCAGCTTATTCTGGCCTAGAAAAAGAACAGGATCAAGTGATAAATGTCAGGATGTATGTGACTTTGGTGTATGTGTAAAATGGCTTCATCAAAGAAAAGAATTCCCCCATGTGTCACCTCTCCTCTCTAGGTTCTTCTGCCACACCCAGAGCAGACTCCACTGATTCGTGGTCTTTCCAGCACTTCCAGTTACCTCCATTGGACATCCAACACTGCTTCATGCAGGAAAGCCATCTTCAGATGGCTCTGGTTGTGTAATGACTGATCTTACAATTAAGACCAGTTGTAGGGCACTACTCTCCCAGGCTTGCCTCCTTACGTTAGCTACTTAGTGTAGATCTGCTTACAACCCACCACTTAAGGACATTCTGACCCTAGAAATGAAAATCTATGCAACTTAGACTTTTGTGTATGAGGAAGCTGGATATTCAAGTAAAGATAAGCATGGACAGAAAGGGTCCACTGGATGCCAGAAGGACCAGAGCAGCTAAGAGCACCTGAAACACTGAGAGGCTATGTAGCACATAGCTTAACAACATGACTGTGGAGCCAGACGGCTTGGTTTCAAACGCCTGCTCTGCCACATAGCTGTAGGAATTTGGGCTACTAACTTAACTTCTTTGCCTCAGTTTCCTTATCTCCAAAATAAGGACAATAACAGTATGTATCTCATAAAACCAGGAGAAGATTAATCAAGTTACTCTACAGTAATGTCTGAGCACAGGAAGTGGCTCTGGAGAGTCTGCAGTGACTTTGAGCCTCACATCTAGTACTGTGGGTCCACGTGTTGGGGCCCAGGAGCAAAGATGGAGATCCTTAGAGGATAGGAGTTGTTATGGTGATAGATGGCAACCCCAGAAGGGACTAAGGAAGAATGTGAACAGAGTAAACAGCTCAACACTTGTGTTGAGCAAACAGCTCTGCTTTGTGTCAAGGAAAGCTGACCCTTCTAAGTTTGAGACACTGTATAGCCTGTTCCCTTATGCCAGTATCATGAAAACAGCAAAACACCCTGAAGTTTTAAAACTGCCTTGGAACTGTAGTGTCAGAAAAGGGGTCCTAGAGTCAGTAACATAGTAACTCTTTATGTGTCTCCTCTCCACTCCTATCACCCGTGACCCAATGATGTGCACCTGTACAACCTAGCGTTCATAAACTCTTCATCAGCATTTGAATTATACCAAGTTCAGGAACACTACCCAGATAAGGCACATGAAACCAGGGCAAGCAGTGAAGGCAAGCCTCCAAAGGGGAGATATTCCTCCTGGTGGTGAACTTAGAAGTGAGCAGGAAAGCTGTGAGCTGCAGGTCATACAGCAACTGCAAGGGGGAGAATCCAGCATCTGTAAGACATCCCACCAGCATAGATCAGGGCAACTCTCCAACCTAGGAGATGAGTGAGACAGGGATATCAGGATACAAAACATGATGGGGGGGCAGGGAAACAGCCCAGTATGGTTACCTGGTTAAAACAACAGTTACACGACACTCCCATCATAATCATTCAGATAAGATAGGCAGTGCTGGAAAAAGGCAATGCAAGGCCTGCATATGGCAGAGAACTGAATGTGACAACAAATTATGAAATGCTAGTCTTTTTCCAGTTCTTTCTATTCCTACTCTTTTGAGGTCTTCTGATGTCTTTCTTGTATCTATTCTATTTTTCTTCCTGTAGCTTAACTGCCCTAACATTTTTGTCTTTTCAAAATTTTTTTAACTAAAGTATGATTAACAGTCTTATATTAATTTCAAGTGTATGACATATTAATTCAACAATTCCATACATTACTCAATGCTCACCACCCTAAGTGCAGTGACCATCTGTCTTCTTATCTTCTTTCTTATTTTACTTTTTCCCCCTCTATCTCTTTTCCCTAGTGCCTCGTCATCTCTCCTCTCTTGGTTTTTATATTACAACTCAGTGTGAGTGGAATATTCTGATTTTTTTCCTTGTATTATTTCATATCTCTTCTGCTTTTCTTTTGCGCACTTTCTTCTATGTTCTCTACTTTTCTTTATCCCATACATCTCACCTAATTTCTTTCCCTTCTAATGTCTCCCTCCTTGCTTTTTTCCATCTACTACTTCTTTCCTTTAGCTCTGTATCACTGACACTGGGGGCCTCCTATCCCCACCAAGCATCTTTCCAAGAAGAACAAATTCCAAGAAAACTTCAATCTATGACCTCACTTTCATCCCCTGACCTCACTCCTACCCTTTTTACCATAAGATTTAGAACACTAGAAAGCCATGAAAGATGAAGACCAGTGGGAACTACTGAACCAATTAGAACCAATAACAGAAACAATTACTTATATTTGCATCATGTTTTCTGTCAAGATTATTACAGAAGCAGGTACAACTGTGGCCTACAAGGTCTCCACATATTGGTCATTTAACATTTCCATTACAGGGATGAAGAGCTAGGATCTTGGCCAATGCCCAGGATCTAAAAAAAGGAAAAGTCTGTTCTGAGTACTCAAGCTCAAATCCCTTTGCATTATTAATTAACCAATAATGTAGAACCTGTACCTTTGGCTTGAGATAGTTATTTTTCCTTTTTTAGACCTTGAAGCATTATTGTAACCCTACTAAAGAAATTAACTAAAAATGTACTTGTGATGAACTAGAGGACAGGCAAAGTACAACTTTTGAAATCAATACCTTTTTTTTCATTTTTTTAAAAAGAGATCTAAAATGCTATCTAGGTCTACCATTTTAGCTGGAGACTCTATTGTAAGATATGAATGGTAATTTGATTTACTAAATTTGTAAGTCACTACAAATTCATTAGGTTTACAAAAGTGTGATTAGTAAGATTTTATACGTAAGATTAGTTAAGTCTGCCTACTTAGGTATTTGAAATATTTTTAAAAATTATATATACTGAATTTGAAATATAATACATTTTATATATTTGAGAATAAAAATAAGGAAATTTTTATATAAATTGATATGTAGATAGAGCAAAACGTTTTAAAAAGTTTAAAATATTAATCTGTAAAACCTGAGGCTTCACTAAACATGAATTAAAGGACAAGTATTCTCATTTTTATAAAAATCTCCTAGATGTATAAGTAAAATAAAAATAAGTTATGTTTAAATGCTTAAAAACTTGAGTTTTAAATGTTTTAAACTTTAATAAATTCAACAGTAATTAATACATAGGAAGCTGTAGATAAAACTCTCTCAGATGTTAACCACCAGGAATTTTCAAAGCATGTTCATGCATATTTTACAATTTTATCATCAAGATGAAACTATTCTCCTTCATTTGTGTGAGAGCTAAAAAGAAGGGCAAGACTGTATCTTCTTCAGTATCCTCAACACCTATCACATTACCCAGCACACAGAAAGCAGGGCCCCCACAAGATCCTGTATGCACTGAATGAATACAGTCTTGCTGAAAGAACAGGAAATGGAGGTTGAGAGAGAAAGGACTTGTTCAAGGTCAAAGAGTTATCAAAGGCAGGGCAGCAACTACACTCAGGTATTTCTCTTAATTTGTAGAACTTATAACCCTGCTGTTACCTGCTGCTATGCAAACAGCTGACAATACACAGAAGGGTCAATCTTGGCTGGGGAAAGGGTCTTGAGGTAAGAAGCAAAGAAGGGAAACAGTGATCATGCCTGGTGGACACGTGTTACTGCTGGAGTTAAGATGTGAATGAAAGATAAAGCAAGGAAAGAGAAAAAGAAGTGATAATACACAGAATGCACCAGAGAGAATGGAACAGAGAGCAGGAAATAGGCAACAGAAGCTGCTGATGAGGAATAATTAAAGAAGAGACAAGAAGATGAATAATATATAAGATAATCCTATAGTGGTTTAAGAAAGTGACCTGGTCAGTCTGAGGAATGGGCTAGAGAGCAGAGTATTCAAAATATTCAGGTGTAGCTCTGTACCAGCCAGATTTCTAGAATTCGAGTGCCGTAAGGGCCTTGGCAGTCACCCAGGGATTACTTCTACAACACAGGACCCATGGCTACCACATCCTTGACCCACAGTGACACATCACTCCTCTATAGGTAAGTTTCTGCCATTGCTAGTCAGACATATCCTGAGTCCCAGCCTAGAGAAAGAACCAGGTGATAAGTCAGCCATTAGTACCCTCTATTAAGACCTAGCTTTGAACATGAGTATAGTTGACACAACTGCTCAAAACCCCCCTGGAATCTGCACAAAGATCTATAAAAAAAAGAACATCTCCACAACATTTCCTCAAAATCACAACAAAAACTGACCCTTCTGACCTTAGCTGGCTTCTCTTGCAGGCTCACCAACCAATGATAAACACGAAGCATATGAAGAGTACGTGAATTTAAAGTTCACCCGTGTCTATCTGGTGTCTTAAGACTACATATAAAATGAGCCATTTCCTGTGACAAATGCACAGGTATCTTTTGGCATTCTTCTAGCCAGCTCTCCCTGACAGTTTTGATACCTCAATACTCTAGGTTTCTCAAGTTAGGAGATCAGACCACCAGTCTCTAAATAGATATGGAGAAACTCCAAAGGTCAGATTCTGAATCAGGGGGTAGAAACTTGCCGAGAGAGGTCATGATCCCATGAGTATCCAGTATCTCGTTCTTGGCCAAAGTCCCCGGTAATGAGTAGCTGCCAATGGTTGAGCCAGTAGGTGCCTCCTGTGTTGCTTTCAGGACGACAGCCATGTCCCAGAACATGTTTGGACCCTAGAGACAACAAAGCCCAGGTCAGTTTATGAGTGGATTGTCAGGGGGAGGTGGTATGATTAGTTTTGAAGATGAGAATGTAAGGACCTATTCCTGAAGACCATAAAAGATTTTTAAAAATTTTTTAACATTTAAAAACAAAAAAAAAGGAGAGGCGGGGCAAGATGGCGGAAGAGTAGGGTCCCCAAGTCACCTGTCCCCAACAAATTACCTAGATAACCTTCAAATAATCCTGAAAATCTACCAATTCGGTCTGAGATTTAAAGAGAGAACAGCTGGAATGCTACAGTGAGAAAAGTTCACGCTTCTATCAAGGTAGGGAGGGGGGGGGAAGTGGGGAGAGGAAAGAAATAAACAAAAGGCATCCAAGGGGGAGGGGCTCTGCGAGGAGCCACGCTAAGGCCAGGGCTAGTGTCCCCAGGACAGGAAAGCCATGCCTGGAGAAGCAGGAGTTTCACCCCATCTTCCCGGACTGAAAGGTGCTCACAGGGAGTTAGAGTAGGATCTGAGGAGGGGCGAGGATGCCCTCAGGCTCCCTGGGACACTAACAGAGGCACTTGCGCCCCAGGGAAAGCATGCCACACCCCGTGGCCCAGCTCCCTAAAGGGCTGCAGGGCACACCTGGCTGGACCCAGGAGCAGCTCAGAGGCGCTCCAGCAGAGGCTCTGCACAGAGGGGACTGCACGACCCCAGGAGCAGCTTGGGAGTGGCTCAGACCGCGGCTCCGGGGCGGAAGGGGCCTGGCGGCCGGGAGGGCAAATCCAACAGCACAGGCCCGGGAGCACAGGGCGCCAGGGACACAGCCCAAGATCCAGCACTCGCACCGGGACAGGCAGAAGCCAGGAGGGCCCAGGACAGCAGGGACACTCCTGCCCCAAGCGGAGCAGATCAGCGGCCCCGCCCCTGGAGGATCCAGGCCCCTGCAGACTGAGTGTTACTGCCAGAGCTGAATCCAGGGCTCCAAACCTGGCCGCCGCCACTGTTCTTGTTCCTCCTGGGGCCTCACAGGATAAACCCCCACTGAGCCTCACAGTGGCCTCACCAGATATATAGCTTAAACATCTTTCACTGAGCCCTGCACCAGGCAGGGGGCTGAGCACCTTCCCCAAGTGCTAACACCTGAAAATCAGCACAGCAGGCGCCTCCCCCAGAAGACCAGCTATACGGACAGGGGAAAAACAAATTATTGACAAAGCAGCACTGGAAAGTCCCAGTGGAAGTCGAGGGATTTACAGTATACAGAATCAGAGGATACTCCCCCTTGTTTTTTGTTTTTTGATTTCTGTTTGCTTCCCCCCGACCTTTCTTTTCTTCTCTTTTTTTTTTTTCTCTTTTTTTCGTTTTCTTTTCTTCTTTCTCTTCTTTTTCTCCTTTTCCCAATACAACTTGTTTTTGGCCACTCTGCACTGTGCAAAATGGCTAGAAGGAAAACCTCACCTCAAAAGAATTAGAAACAGTCCTCTCTCCCACACAGTTACATCTGGATTACAATTCAATGTCAGAAAGCCAATTCAGAAGCACTATTACACAGCTACTGGTGGCTCTAGAAAAAAGCATAAAGGACTCAAGAGACTTCATGACTGCAGAACTTAGATCTAATCAGGCAGACATTAAAAATCAATTGAATGAGATGCAATCCAAACTAGAGGTCCTAACGATGAGGGTTGACAAGGTGGAAGAACGAGGGAGTGACATAGAAGACAAGTTGATGGCAAAGAGGAAACTGAGGAAAAAAGAGACAAACAATTAAAAGATCATGAATAGATTAAGGGAAATAAGCGACAGCCTGAGGAAGAAAAATCTACATTTAATTGGGGTTCCCGAGGGCGCCGAAAGGGACAGAGGGCCAGAATATGTATTTGAACAAATCATACCTGAAAACTTTCCTAATCTGGGAATGGAAACAGGCATTCAGATCCAGGAAATAGAGAGATCCCCCCCTAAAAATCAATAAAAACTGTTCAACACCTTGACATTTAATAGTGAAGCTTGCAAATTTCAAAGATAAAGAGAAGATCCTTAAAGCAGCAAGAGACAAGAGATCCCTAACTTATAAGGGGAGAGATATCAGATTAACAGCAGACGTCTCCACAGAGACCTGGCAGGCCAGAAAGGGCTGGCAGGATATATTCAGGGTCCTAAATGAGAAAAACATGTAGCCAAGAATACTTTATCCAGCAAGGCTCTCATTCAGAATAGAAGGAGAGATAAAGAGCTTCCAAGACAAGTAGGAACTGAAAGAATATGTGACCATGAAACCAGCTCTGCAAGAAACTTTAAGGGGGACTCTTAAAATTCCTCTTTAAGAAGAATTCCAACGGAACAATCCACAAAAACAGGGACTGAATAGGTATCATGATGAAACTATACTCATATCTTTCAATAGTAACTCTGAACGTGAATGGGCTTAATGACCCTATCAAAAGGCGCAGGGTTTCAGGTTGGATAAAAAAACAAGACCTATCTATTTGCTGTCTACAAGAGACTCACTTTAGACATAAGGACACCTACAGCCTGAAAATAAAGGGTTGGAGAACCATTTACCATTCAAATGGTCCTCAAAAGAAAGCAGGGGTAGCCATCCTTATATCAGATAAACTAAAATTTACCCCAAAAACTGTAGTGAGAGATAAAGAGGGACATTGTATTATACTTAAAGGATCTATCCAAGAAGAGGACTAAACAATCCTCAATATATATGCTCCGAATGTGAGAGCTGCCAAATATATCAATCAACTAATAACCAAAGTTAAGACATACTTAGATAATAACACACTTATATTTGGTGACTTCAATGTAGCACTTTCTATACTCGATAGATATTCTAAGCACATCTCCAAAGAAACGAGCTTTAAATGACACACTGGACTAGATGGATTTCACAGATATCTACAGAAATTTACGTCCAAACGCAACTGAATACACATTCTTCTCAAGTGCACATGGAACTTTCTCCAGAATAGACCACATACTGGGTCACAAATAGGTCTGAACCGATACCAAAAGATTGGGATCCTCCCCTGCGTATTCTCAGACCATAATGCCTTGAAATTAGAACTAAATGGCAAGAATAAGGTTGGAAGGACGTCAAACACGTGGAGGTTAAGGACCATCCTGCTAAAAGATGAAAGGGTCAACCAGGAAATTAAGGAAGAATTAAAAAGATTCATGGAAACTAATAAGAATGAAGATACAACCATTCAAAATCTTTGGGATACAGCAAAAGCACTCCTGAGGGGGAAATACATCGCAATACAAGCAGCCATCCAAAAACTGGAAAGAACTCAAATACAAAAGCTAACCTTACACCTACAGGAGCTAGAGAAAAAACAGCAAATAGATCTTACACCCAGCAGAAGAGAATTAATAAAGATTCGCGCAGAACTCAATGAAATTGAGACCAGAAGAACTGTGGAACAGATTAACAAAACCAGGAGTTGGTTCTTTGAAAGAATTAATAAGAGAGATAAACCATTAGCCAGCCTTATTAAAAAGAAGAGAGAGAAGACTCAAATTAATAAAATCATGAATGAGAAAAGAGAGGTCACTACCAACACCAAGGAAATACAAACGATTTTACAAACATACTATGGGGCAGCCCCGGTGGCGCAGTGGTTTGGCGCCGCCTGCAGCCTGGGGTGTGATCCTGGAGACCCGGGATCGAGTCCCACGTCAGGCTCCCTGTGTGGAGCCTGCTTCTCCCTTTGCCTGTGTCTCTGCCTCTCTCTCTCTGTGTGTCTATGAATAAATAAATAAAATCTTAAAAAAATAAAATAAAATAAAAATAAATAAAAACATATTATGAACAGCTATACGCCAATAAATTAGGCAATCTAGAAGAAATGGACACATTTCTGGAAAACCTCAAACTACCAAAACTGGAACTGGAAGAAACAGAAAACCTGAACAGGCCAATAACCAGGGAGGAAATTGAAGCAGTCATCAAAAACCTCCCAAGACCAGGGCCAGATGGCTTCCCAGGGGAATTCTATCAAATGTTTAAAGAAGAAACCATACCTATTCTACTAAAGCTGTTCGGAAAGATAGAAAGAGATGGAGTACTTCCAAACTCGTCTATGAGGCCAGCATCACCTTAACTCCAAAACCAGACAAAGACCCCACCAAAAAGGAGAATTCTAGACCAATATCCCTGATGAACATGGATGCAAAAATTCTCAACAAGATACTATCCAATAGGATCCAACAGTACATTAAGAAGATTATTCACCATGAACAAGTAGGATTTATCCCCGGAATGCAACGCTGGTTCAACACTCGTAAAACAATCAGTGTGATTCATCATATCAGCAAGAGAAAAAACAAGAACCATATGATCCTTTCAATAGACGCAGAGAAAGCATTTGACAATATACAGCATCCATTCCTGATCAAAACTCTTCAGAGCTTAGGGATAGAGGGAACATTCCTCAACATCTTAAAAGCCATCTACGAAAAGCCCACAGCAAATATCATTCTCTTTTTTTTTTTTTTTTACAAATATCATTCTCAATGGGGAAGCACTGGGAGCCTTTCCCCTAAGATCAGGAACAAGACAGGGATGTTCACTCTCACCACTGCTATTCAACATAGTAATGGAAGTCCTAGCCTCAGCAATCAGGCAACATAAAGAAATAAAAGGCATTCAAATTGGCAAAGAAGAAGTCAAACTCTCCATCTTCACCGATGACATGATACTCTACGTAGAAAACCCAAAAGACTGCACCCCAATATTGCTAGAACTCATACAGCAATTTGGCAGTGTGGCAGGATACAAAATCAATGCCCAGCATTCAGTGGCATTTCTATAGAGCAACAATGAGACTGAAGAAAGAGAAATTAAGGAGTCAATCCCATTTACAATGGCACCCAAAAGCATAAGATACCTAGGAATAAACCTAACCAAAGAGGTAAAGGATCTATACCCTAAAAACTATAGAACACTTCTGAAAGAAATTGAGGAAGGCACAAAGAGATGGAAAAATATTCCATGCTCATGGATTGGAAGAATTAATATTGTGAAAATGTCAATGTTACCCAGGGCAATTTACATGTTCAATGCCATCCCTATCAAAATACCATGGACTTTCTTCAGAGAGTTAGAACAAATTATTTTAAGATTTGTGTGGAATCAGAAAAGACACCGAATAGCCAGGGGAATTTTAAAAAAGAAAACCATAGCTGGGGGCATCACAATGCCAGATTTCAGGTTGTACTACAAAGCTGTGGTCATCAAGACAGTGTGGTACTGGCACAAAAGCAGACACACAGAACAATGGAACAGAATAGAGAACCCAGAAGTGGACCCTGAACTTTATGGTCAACTAATATTCGATAAAGGAGGAAAGACTATCCACTGGAAGAAAGACAGTCTCTTCAATAAATGGTGCTGGGAAAATTGGACATCCACATGCAGAAGAATGAAACTAGACCACTCTCTTGCACCATACACAAAGATAAACTCAAAATGGATGAAAGATGTAAATGTGAGACAAGATTCCATCAAAATCCTAGAGGAGAACACAGGCAGCACCCTTTTTGAACTCGGCCACAGTAACTTCTTGGAAGATTCATCCAGGAAGGCTAAAGAAACAAAAGCAAAAATGAACTATTGGGGCTTCATTAAGATAAAAACCCTTTGCACAGCAAAGGATACAGTCAACAAATCTAAAAGACAAACTACAGAATGGGAGAAGATATTTGCAAATGACATATCAGATAAAGGGCTAGTTTCCAAGATCTATAAAGAACTTGTTGAACTCAACACCAAAGAAACAAACAATCCAATCATGAAATGGGCAAAAGACATGAAGAGAAATCTCACGGAGGAAGACATAGACATGGCCAACATGCACACGAGAAAATGCTCTGCATCACTTGCCATCAGGGAAAAATCAAAACCACAATGAGGTACCACCTCACGGAGGAAGACATAGACATGGCCAACATGCACACGAGAAAATGCTCTGCATCACTTGCCATCAGGGAAAAATCAAAACCACAATGAGGTACCACCTCACACCAGTAAGAATGGGGACAATTAACAAGGCAGGAAACACAAATGTTGGAGAGGATGCGGAGAAAAGGGAACCCTCTTACACTGTTGGTGGGAATGTGAACTGGTGCAGCCACTCTGGAAAACTGTGTGGAGGTTCCTCAGAGTTAAAAATAGACCTGCCCTACGACCCAGCAATTGCACTGCTGGGGATTTACCCCAAAGATACAGATGCAATGAAACGCCGGGACACCTGCACCCCGATGTTTCTAGCAGCAATGTCCACAATAGCCAAACTGTGGAAGGAGCCTCGGTGTCCATCGAAAGATGAATGGATAAAGAAGATGTGGTTTATGTATACAATGGAATATTCCTCAGCCATTAGAGACGACAATTACCCACCATTTGCTTCAACATGGATGGAACTGGAGGGTATTATGCTGAGTGAAGTAAGTCAATCGGAGAAGGACAAATAGCGTATGTTCTCATTCACTTGCGGAATATAAAAAATAGTGAAAGGGAATAAAGCGGAAAGGAGAAAAAATAACTGGGAAATATCAGAATGGGAGACAGAACATGAAAGACTCCTAACTCTGGGAAACGAACTAGGGGTGGTGGAAGGGGAGGAGGGTGGGGGCTGGGGGTGACTGGGTGTCAGGCACTGAGTTGGGCACTTGACGGGATGAGCACTGGGTGTTATTCTATATGTTGGCAAATTGAACACCAATAAAAAAGAAATTTATACATAAAAAAGTAAAAATAAAACAAAAAAGAAAAAAGAAAATAAAGGCAAAGGCTTCTCTGATCCCCAACATGGGTCAGGCAGAGAATCAAGGCACCGAGTTTTTTCTCTATCACTTTGATTTCACTTCACTACCCACTATAGCACCGAAACCTAATTTACCAGTGGGTGCATGACAAAAGAGCATGTGGGGAGATTTTCCAGGGTACAGTTTTCTGAGGTCTAAAGATCACAAAAGCAAGGTTATGATCTTTGGGGAACCACAGTATCATCTGGTTCAAATGTTTTGAAAGCATTAAGGACCAGAGTATAGGGTATATCCTCCCTCTTCGAAGTGCAACCCATAGATCATCACCAACTGCGAGCTTGTGAGTACAGAATCTTAACCCAGACCTCCTGAATCAGAATCTACATTTTTATAAGATCTCCTGGTGATTAAAATGTGAGATATCAATTATATTAAAATTTGAGAAGCACAGGTTAGAGCTATCAGAATCTGACTGGAATCACCTGAAGTTTTTAAAAAACACAGATGTCTGGGACCCACCACAGGATTTCATTTAACTGGAATAAAGTATGGCATGAGCATCACAATTTTACAAAAATCTCCCCAATCAATTCTGGGTAGCAAGGTTTGAGAACCACTGGTTTAGAGAAAGCACTAAATGTCCCATCAATCAGAAGAGACTATTTGTATTATATTCCAAAGGCCAAAGGCTAGAGCCCTTGCCAGAAAATAATACTCCAGGTGTGGAAGCAGAGGGACATAGTGCCCTCTGAAACTACTTGAGGTTTTCAGGTCTCTTCTCTCCGCTTCCTCCCAGACAATTATTTACCTTTTCCTCCTGTTCTGATATATCAAGGCCTGTCTGAGGACCTTCCCCAGGAGCCCAGACTTTGATGTTCTCAGAGTGCACTTGCTGACTGGATGCCTGACCCAGGAAGTTTTCTTCCTCTTCCTCCTCCTTTTTCACGGTCACTGAGCCCCAGGCAGTTAAATCCATGGCCTCTCTCAGTTGTGCAGTCATCTTCTATGCTCAGGAGGGGAATTATTATAGCTGGGGGCTGCCCAGCAGAGATCAAGTCCCATCTAATTTTTAAGTTTCAAAAGCTTCTTCTTAGGTTTCTTCCCAGGGCCAAAATGAAGACTGTCTACTGAAAAACCAGAAAACGTTGTTAGCATTGAGCAGAGGTATGCCTGGATGTCATAAAGCCGACTGGCCAATTTCACCAGTGCCTAAGCAGCAGCCACTATGGCAAGAGTCTGCTCTACTGCACCTTCATAGAATGGAGAGGGTTCAACTGCAAACATGTAATTTGTTCCCATAATAATCACAGATAGCTTTATATAATATTTATTGAGTTTTTTTCTTGTTTATAGGGATAACGTATTTTTATTGTAAAACTTGAAAAATACAGAAAAGACTAAGAACAATCAGTCCTACTCCATCTCCAAGGAGATGCAGCACAGAATTTAAGGGAAAAGCTTCAACCATAGTGACAATCATGACTTAATAAACTTTTTACCTATAGGGATATATATTTCATAATTATCACGGTTGTTTTTTTTTTAAGAAGGAATATTAAAACAGCGCTTTTTTAAATTAGCAAAGATACACAATAGCATAAACTAAAGAATCTCAAGAAAAAGACTGAGGGTCTACATACCAACATTTAGGGGTGGTCATCTTTGGGTGATGTAGTTTTGAGATTCTTTTTGTTTGCTTACTTTTTCCACTAATTCTAAATGCCTTGTATTACTCTTAAGATTAAAAAAAGAGATGTTTTATGTTGCCATTCTCCATGCTTATTATTTTTAGTAGCTATACAATAACCTATAGTATTAATTCCCCTATTCAGTCATTCTTAACCAAAAAGAACCAAGTAGGGGTGCCTGGGTGGCTCAGCGGTTTAGCGCCACCTTTGGCTCAGGGTGTGATTCCTGGTCCTGGGATCAAGTCCCACATCAGGCTCCCTGCATGGAGCCTGCTTTTCTCTCTGCCTGTGGCTCTGCCTCTCTCTCTGTTCTCTTTGTCTCTCATGAATAGATAAAATTTTTTTTTTTTTTAAAAAGGACCAAGTGATACAGAAACACACAGAATTAAATATATTCCCCCCACAGTTGTTACCAGTCATCAGTGTTTTCTCTGCATTTCCATACAGATATGTACACCTTTACAGAGAGCGCTTATTTCCCAAAACAGAGATTAGATCACACCTGTGCATTTTTCAGCAACTTGCATTGTTTCTTTCTTACCTCAATCTCTATATTTCACATAGTATTCCATAGTCTTAGATCTTTCCATATAAATATATACAGAGTTACTTCATTCTGGCACAGAATTCTGAATTATACCTATACTATAACTTAATCCTACTTATGAGCCATTGCTTTAGTAAAAGGCATTTTGATTGTTTTCAGTTTATATTCTTAATAATTAACGCTAAATTTTTTTCTGTGCAAATAGTTTTTTCTTCTGCTGAATTACTCCCTCGGAATATAGGCTCTGATTAGTGGTTCAAGGATTTCATGGTTGATAAACATTCCAAACTGCTTTCTTAAAGGATCACACCAACAACTTAACAGTACCCCTTCATCCTAATTGATTGTTTGTGTTGTTGTTTAATTTGTGAGTAAAACGATCTTACTGGTTTAGTTTATTATGAGGAAATTAAATTTCTTCTATTCCCCTTCAGACGTTTTACTGGGGGAAAAAGGTGCTAATTTTTGTCAAGTCCCCTTTTGCTACTATTGAAGTAATCGCATGCTTTCTCCTACGTCAGACTTATTGGCAATTTACCGCACACACTGAATTTCTTGACGCAGCAGTACTGTCACTCCTGCACCAATCCTCAATTCTGGGCGATTATTCTTTCCATCGTCCATTCTTTCCACGAGGTGAACTCCACCAGGTACAAAGGCCCGAACAGTCCCCTGCTGCGTCCCTCCGGACCTGCCTGCGGCTAAGGAACCTCACGCGCGCCTCCACCCAGACAGCACAGACTCCCCAGAGAGGGCTCCCCCAGCGCCCCTGCCCCCTGCAGACCCCAGGCGGCCGCACTCCGGGCGAGCCTGCCCCAGGCCCCAGGCCCCAGGCCCCAGGGCCGTCCGCGTTCAAGGTCCCCGGCCAGACCCCCGGCAGGCGCCAGCTGGGCTTCTGAAGTGATGGGACGCGGAGCCGCCTTAGGGACAAACAGGCCAGGGCCCCCGAGGAGGTCGCGGCGGCCCGCCCTTGGGATGGCCCTTCCCGCGCCCGGGACATTTGTGCCCACCCCCGCCAGACTCACTGACCGTGTCTCGAAGACGCCCGCCAGGAGCCCACGAGCACTACGGCAAAAGGCCAGCAGGATCCGACGCCCCGCGCCTCCGGCGCGAGAACAATAACCGGACAGGAAGTGCCTAGAGCCGGGCTTCCGGCTTCTCCAGTCTCCAGGCCGGCCTCTCTAGGAATCTCGGAGGTGCGGTCTTCTCGATGGATGTCCCAAATCGCCGCAGACCAGCGACGGGAGCCAAGTGCTTTGGAAGGTGCAGGTGAACTGTGGCCCCGAGCTTCAGGGAAGGGGACATCCCCTGGCTCGGCAGTACTTAGGCAAGGCGCGTAGGCAGGAACCTGAAGCCAGAAAGGATTTGTCTGTAGAAAGCCCTGATCATTTTGCCCCAAACGTTTTATTTTGAAAATTAAAAAAAAAAAAAAAAAAAAAGGAAAAAGAAAGAAAAGAAAATACAAACGGTACAGAATGGTACCATTAATACCGGTTTCCTCCACCTGGACTCAACACTTGGCTACATTTGCCATATCTTTCTATATATACTAAAATATTTTTGAAAGTTGTAAACATCAAAACACCATGCGAAATACTTCAAATGCATCCTTTAATAAATATTCTCCAAACGCTATACCACCATTACATATCGGTAAGAAAATGAACAATTCCATAATATCATCTAATATCCGACAATATCAAATCTCCCCAACTGTCCTAAAACATATTTCATAATTTTGTTCTTCCAAATCAGTTTCACACAGTGCACTTGGTTATGGCTTTTTTAGGGTCACCTTTTATTTCGAATTTAACAATTCACAGGAAGTTGGAAAGGTAATAATCCTGCCTCCAGTTTCCCTCAACGGGTACAACCTACATAATTATCGCTTAATATAAAAATCAGGAAATTGATACTGGCATATTTGTGTAGACTTCCACTCACACCTACTTCTACCTTTCTCACATATTTGTGTGACCACTACCACAATCAAGATACACAACTGTTCAACATCACAAAGACCTTGATAAGTGCTACCCTCCCTCTCCCTCCTGTCCCCACCCACCACCCCCAAGCTCTGGCAACCACTAACCTTTCATCTCTATATAGTTTTGTCATTTTAGAGTATTATATAGATAGAATCATACATAATACCTTTTGAGGTTGGATTTTTAATCAGCATAATTTTCTTGAAATTCTTCTTTTCATTGGAGCAACGGGTCATTCGTTTTATTGCACAGTAATAAGTATTCATGGTATAGATAAAAAACTATTTTGGCCACTTGTTGAGGCTATTTGGGTTCCTTACAGACGCTTATAAGTGCTATAAACAGTCACATACAGGAGTACAAATACTGGGTCATAACATAGGTGCGTGTTTGGTTTTGTAAGAAACTGCCAAACTTTTTCTCCAGAGTGGCTGTACCATTTAACAGCTCCAGCAACATATAAGATCCAGTTTCTCTGCACCCTTGCCAAGATTTAATATTTTTTTATTTTAAGCTATTCTGATAGATGTGCTGTGATTTTAAACCCTAGTGGTTAGTGACAGTAAACATCTTGTCATTTATTTGCTATCTATATTTCAGTGAAAAGTCTTTACATGTCTTTTGCTCATTTTCTACTTGAATCTATTATTGTTGAGTTTTGAGATATATAGTCTAGATACAAATCTTGTTGGAATATGATTTACAAGTATTTTCCCCAAGTCTGTAACGTCTTATTACTTTTAAGGTTTTTTTGGTTTTGTTTTGTTTTTGCAGAGCAAGTTATTTTCATTGTGATAAGGTTCAATTTATCATCTTTCCTTTTATGGAGGCTGCTTTTGATATATAAGTTTAAGAGTTCTTGCTTAGTCCTAGCTCTTGACTATACATGTATATATTTATGTATATTTGCCTATGGATATTCCAATTGCATCAGCAGCATTTTTTGAAAAGGCTATCCCTCTTTTACTGAATTGCTCTTGTATCTTTGCCATAAACCAATTGAGCACTTGTGTGAGTCTATTTCTGGATCTTAGTGTCTTATGGCTCTTTAATATTTTTTAAGAACAACCTTCCTCATTCACTTTTTATACCTTTCATTCTGGAAATTTTAATACATATACAAAAGCAGAGATGAATACAATGAACTCCCAATATTCATCCAGTATCAACAATTACCACCCTTCCCTTTTTTCATATTTTTTAAGAATCTAGTGCAGTTTTCTTATACAATATCCCATGTTCTAAACTTGTTTCTCATGGTGTCAATTTATCTTGTTCCTCTGCCTCCTGTATCTCCTGTAAACTGGCAATTAGGTCTACAAAGCTTGAAAAAATTCAGGTTACACTTTTGGCTTATTGCATCATATGAGGAGGCACATAACGTAGGCTGTCTCAGTCTTAGTGATGTTATATTTTAACTGGTTAAGAGGTGAATGCCAGCCTCTCCACTGTTAAAGTACGTCTTTCCCTTTGTAATTACATAATCTGTAGTGATTCTCCTATATAGCACAGATATAGAGCATCTCCATATTCATTACCTCATAACAACTTTGTAAGGTATTCTCCCTCCTGTTATACAGATGAGAAAATCAAGGCTCCAAGAAATGAAGGCATCTGTCCAAGCAAAGTAGCAGAAGCTGACTTACACTCAAGTCTTAAGATTTTAAATCTTGGGCCCTTCCAATTTTCACTCTTGTGTACCTTTCAGTCTAATGAGGAACCAGCCCTCAAGGAACTCTGGGGTTGAATTAGTAACATTTATCTACACATCAGTTCACCACTACTATTAGAAACACAATCCTGATACTAAGGCATTTATGATCCAGCTGCAGAATTGGGAGTTTTGAGAATTACAATATAAAATTAGCAACTCAATAATATAGGATGAATGAAGTATCAAATGTACAAAAAGCACAGACTGAATGAATGATTGGTTCAGAGGAATGGGCCTGATCACAGAGGTGGATTCCGAATTGATTTAATCAGAGCTTTAAGACCTTGGTTCCGGGTGAAACTTAGGTAGTAAGTTGAGTACTGGAGAAGAATGTTATTTCTTGAGTACCAAGCTTTCGTATGTAATGGTGAAATGTCGATTAGAACTTTTCAGTAATAGTAGCAGAGATCAACAGCTCGGGATGGGATTAAGGATTTTTTTTTCCCTATGAACAAGGAAAGCAACATAGGACTGTCCTTCCATTTTGATATTCTAGATCTGCTAGGTTTCAAATATTCAGGTTGAAAAATAGTTTTCTTTGGCATCAGTGTTAACAGCTGGACATAATATTGTTTTTCCATAATAAGCCAGTATTTTACCATCAAAACAAACTATGTATATTATTATCTACTAATACCATAAAAATTCTGAAAGCTATATTTAATAGTCTTAGACTATTAAATCCAAAGTTAGCTATCCACCATTCTTTCTCTTACTATAAAAAGGAGTATTTATGAGGTTCCCAGAACCCTAATATTGACATACTGAACAAACATTACATCATGTTCTAGATTCTGACCATATCTTTCACTCAACTTTATTGACAACTAAATTATTTCACAAAATATGTTCACAAATGTCCTTTCACTTAATCCTCAAACCCTTTGAGGTAGGCATTATGTCTACATTTGACTGACAGAGAAACGGAGGCCTTGAGCTGACTTAACAACACATGGCTAGTAAGAGAAAGAGCTAGGCCCTAAACCTAGGTCTTCTAACTTCCAATTTAGTAGTCTTAAGTTGTCCACAAACAGCAGACTCTTGCCCCCTCAACTCCTGTCTGACATATCTCAATCATATGGTCAATAGAGACTTTTTATAGTAGTGACACTATTTTTAAAAGGTATAATATACACATTTTCAGAAACAATGTCCATTTTTAATACAAAGATATTTTGCTATCATTTACATCTACATCATTACATCTCATAAGTTTCTTCAGTCTTCAATTGCTCTAAGGTCCCTTTCCAGAGTCATAATAAATGGTCTGGAATATAGTATAATTTACCTAGAATTTGCTTTATGTTTTTGTAGTCTTGAAAGTCTAGATTAACTTTCACATGCAAGTCATTTGTCTACAAAAGGGTGAATCATGAATTTTTTCCTTGCAAGGACCAAATACACTGTTTGTCTAACAGTTACTTAGATAGGCAGAGATTCTATCTCATTTTACAAATGACATTAGATTTTCTGAATCTGTCTGGGACTCCGTGGCATTTTGGAGCCAAGAGAATTCCTCCACACTACGGACTTCCTGTTGAAGATGAAGGTTTGAAATCTGAGAGAATTCTTTTTGAGACTCTTCACATTCACAGAGTTTTCCATCTGTATGAATTTTCTGATGTACAGTAAGGTTTTTTCTCTGCCTAAAAACTTTACTACAATCATTACACCCATATGGTTTTTCCCCTGTATGGATCCTCTGGTGGCCAACTAAATTCCTCTTAGAAGTAAAAGATTTTCTACACTTCTCACACTCATATGGTTTTTCCCCAGTGTGCATTCTCTGATGCACAACCAGGTTTTTATTCTGACTGAAGTCTTTACCACACTCATTACATTTATAAGGCTTTTCTCCAGTGTGGATTCTTTGATGTACCATAAGATTTCTACTAGAGGTAAGAACTTTTCTACATATATGACATTCATAGGTTTTTTCCCCACTGTGAATTCTTTGATGTTCAATAAGGTTTCTGTTGTAAGTAAAGCCTTTCCCACACTCATTACATGCATAGGGCTTTTCACCAGTGTGGATTCTTTGATGGGCTATAAGGTTTGAGCGGTAACTGAAGACTTTCCCACAGTCACTGCATTTATAAGATTTTTCCCTTGTGTGAATCCTCTGATGTCCAATGAGGCTCTTCTTCAAAATGAAGCATTTACCACATTCATTACACTCATAGGGTTTCTCACCACTGTGGATTCTTTTATGTTCAATGAGGTTTCTGTTAGAACTGAAAGCTCTTCCACACTCACTGCATTCAAAGGGCTTTTCTCCGGTGTGGATTCTCCGATGTACAAGCAGGCTTGAATTATAACTAAAAGCCTTCCCACAATCCTCACATTTGTAGGATTTCTCCTGTGTATGTAGTTTCTGATGAACCATGAAACTTTTGCTCATGATGAAAGTTTTCCCACACTCTCGACATTCATATGGCTTTTCCCCATTGTGTAGTCTCTCGTGGTCAATGAGGTTTCTGTTAGAACCAAAGACCTTACCACAGTCTTTACATTCATAGAGATTCTCTCCAGTATGGAACCTCTGATGTAAAATAAGGCTTTTTTTTAGAATGAAAACTTTCCCACATTCATTACATTCGTAAGGTTTCTCTCCATTGTGGAGTCTCTGGTGGTCAAAAAGGTAAGCACTCTGAGTGAAGGCTTTCCCACATTCAGTACATTTATACGGCTTCTCTCTGCTATGCATCCTCTTATGGTCAATGAGATTTGACTTTGAATTGAAAATCTTCCCACATTTTTTACAACCAAAAGTCTTCTTTTCTGTGTGTACTCTCTGGTGTAAGAGGAGGCTTTTGCTTCGAATGAAAACTTTTCCACATTCTTTACATTTGTATGGGTTCTCTGCACTGTGGAGCCGCTGATGGTCAACAAGGTAAGTGGTCTGAGCAAAGGTTTTTCCACACTCATCACATTTATAGGGTTTTTCCCCAGAGTGGATTCTCTGGTGCAGAATGAGGCTCTTCTTCAGAATGAAAGCTTTCTGACACTTGTTACATTTATAAGGTTCTTCCCCTTTGTGGAGCCTCTGATGGTCAATGAGGTAAGCATTCTGAGAGAAAACTTTCCCACACTCATTACATTTATAAGGTCTCTCCCCAGAATGGCGCCTTAGATGTATAATAAGGCCCGAGTGCCTATAGAAGCCCTTTCCACACTCCTTGCATTTATAAGGCTTCTCCCCAGTGTGAATTCTCTGATGGTTCAGAAGGTAAGCACTTTGAGAGAAGGCTTTCCCACATTCATTACATTTATAAGGTTTCTCCCCAGAATGGTTTCGTAAATGCATTAAAAGGCTTGAGCGCTGAATGAAGCCTTTTCCACATTCCTTACATTTATGAGGTTTCTCACCAGTGTGGATTCGCCGATGGTTTATAAGATGGGAGATTTTATTGAAATGTTTATAACATATATCACATTTATAAAACTTCTTTCCTTCAGTAGCTATTAAACTTTCAGAAAGAGCTGAACCTAAAGTCAAGCTTTCTCCAAATTCCTTCCACTTCTGTCCTCGTTTTTCTGGTAGAGTCCTTTTCTTCTTATCTCGTTCACAGAGAGGAACATTCTTCAGAGTATCTCTTTCCCCTGTTTTAGTTCCCCAATAACTTGCCAAAACTTGCCATTCACACGCTTCCTCAAAATCAAGGGTCTGGGGGACACTTCCTTGAAGTCTTTTGAATGTTCCTTTCTGAGAATCAGCTCTTTGAGAAATGGTTGGCTTTGGTGTCACCTCCTCATTCTCAGTCATGGCCTCCCATTCTGGTAAAAGGAATTAAAAATGCAAATGTTACCACGTAACTGTGTCAGTGAGAATAAGATCTTCATATGACTTTAAAATATTCAAATGAATTGCATTTATATGAATACAAAAAGAAGACACTTTTCATTAAATCAAAGTACAAAGCAGAATACTACACTGACAAGGTTGTAAATATATTAACAGAGAACTCACTTAGACACTTCTAAGCACTTTGTCTCCAAGAAATAGAAAGATGTAAAAAGGTAAATGATGTTGAGTAAACAGATGCAAGGAAGAACCAGAGAGAGAACGTGTGATCATGTGTAGGTGGTTCAGACATGAGGCTCACGATGTTGGACAGAATAGAGAGAATCACTGGGCTTATAAAGAACTCTTTATCTTCTTCATGCTAGGAAGATGGGAACTCTAATGGAGAGAAAATATACCTAAGAACCCTAAAATAATCTTTTATTTTTGAAAGTCAAGGGCATAAACATTTAATTACTTGAAAGCAAGTAACCTATAGGGGAAAAAATCTATTAAAAAGCAACTTAACGTTTAGAATTCATCGGTAACTACGACTATTCCTTTTAAAGTTGAGAAATGGAAAACATCAAGACTGACTTAGATTCAGTTAAATATAAAAATGAAGAGGGATGCCTAGGTGGCTCAGTTGTTTACGTATCTCATTCTTTTTTCTTTTCTTAAAATTTCATTTATTTATTCATGAGAGACACAGAGAGAGAGTCAGAGACACAGGCAGAGGGAGAAGCAGGCTCCCTGCAGGGAGCGCGATGTGGGACTCGATCCCAGGACCCCGGGATCACGCCCTGAGCCAAAGGTAGATGCTCAAGCGCTGAGCTACCCAGGTGTCCCAAGTATCGGATTCTTTTTTTTTGGATTCTTGATTTCAGCCCAGGTCACGATCTCAGGGTTGTGAGACTGAGCCCCATGTTGGGCTCTGCACTTCGCATGGAGTCTGCTTGTCTCTCTCCCTCCCTCTGTTTACTCTCTCTCTAAAATAAATAAATAAAATTTAAAAAATATATATAAGAAGAAATACAGAATGAAAAACTCAGATATCTTAAAAACATGAACATATCTATAAAATGATGTGGCTGCACTAGTAAATTGCTAGTCCCTTTCTACTCCAACATTCTCAAATATTGTAAAATGTGAAATTACTATTTTTAAAGTATTTTTTTATTTTTATTTATTTTTATTTATTTTTTATTGGTGTTCAATTCACCAACATACAGAATAACACCCAGTGCTCATCCCGTCAAGTGTCCCCCTCAGTGCCCGTCACCCATTCACCCCCACTCCCCACCCTCCTCCCCTTCCACCACCCCTAGTTCATTTCCCAGAGTTAGGAGTCTTTATGTTCTGTCTCCCTTTCTGATATTTCCCACACATTTCTTCTCCCTTCCCTTATATTCCCTTTCACTATTATTTATATTCCCCAAATGAATGAGATCATATAACGTTTGTCCTTCTCTGATTGACTTACTTCACTCAGCATAACCTCCAGTTCCATCCACGTTGAAGCAAATGGTTGGTATTTGTCGTTTCTAATGGCTGAGTAATATTCCATTGTATACATAAACCACCTCTTCTTTATCCATTCATCTTTCGATGGACACCGAGGCTCCTTCCACAGTTTGGCTATTGTGGACATTGCTGCTAGAAACATCGGGGTGCAGGTGTCCTGGTGTTTCATTGCATCTGAATCCTTGGGGTAAATCCCCAACAGTGCAATTGCTGGGTCGTAGGGCAGGTCTATTTTTAACTCTTTGAGGAACCTCCACACAGTTTTCCAGAGTGGCTGCACCATTTCACATTCCCACCAACAGTGTAAGAGGGTTCCCTTTTCTCCGCATCCTCTCCAACATTTGTGGTTTCCTGCCTTGTTAATTTTCCCCATTCTCACTGGTGTGAGGTGGTATCTCATTGTGGTTTTGATTTGTATTTCCCTGATGGCAAGTGATCCGGAGCATTTTCTCATGTGCGTGTTGGCCATGTCTATGTCTTCCTCTGTGAGATTTCTGTTCATGTCTTTTGCCCATTTCATGATTGGATTGTTTCTTTCTTTGCTGTTGAGTTTAACAAGTTCTTTATAGATCTTGGAAACTAGCCCTTTATCTGATATGTCATTTGCAAATATCCTCTCCCATTCTGTAGGTTGTCTTTGAGTTTTGTTGACTGTATCCTTTGCTGTGCAAAGGGTTTTTATCTTAATGAAGCCCCAATAGTTCATTTTTGCTTTTGTTTCTTTTGCCTTCGTGGATGTATCTTGCAAGGGGTTACTGTGGCCAAGTTCAAAAAGGGTGTTGCCTGTGTTGTCCTCTAGGATTTTGATGGAATCTTGTCTCACATTTAGATCTTTCATCCATTTTGAGTTTATCTTTGTGTATGGTGAAAGAGAGTGGTCTAGTTTCATTCTTCTGAATGTGGATGTCCAATTTTCCCAGCACCATCTATTGAAGAGACTGTCTTTCTTCCAGTGGATAGTCTTTCCTCCTTTATCGAATATTAGTTGACCATAAAGTTCAGGGTCCATTTCTGGATTCTCTATTCTGTTCCATTGTTCTGTGTGTCTGTTTTTGTGCCAGTACCAAACTGTCTTGATGACCACAGCTTTGTAGTACAATCTGAAATCTGGCATTGTGATGCCCCCAGCTATGGTTTTCTTTTTTAAAATTCCCCTGGCTATTAGGGGGTCTTTTCCATCAAAATCCTAGAGGAGAACACAGGCAACACCCTTTTTGAACTTGGCCACAGTAACCCCTTGCAAGATACATCCACGAAGGCAAAAGAAACCAAAGCAACAAACAATCCAATCATGAAATGGGCAAAAGACATGAACAGAAATCTCACAGAGGAAGACATAGACATGGCCAACATGCACATGAGAAAATGCTCCGGATCACTTGCCATCAGGGAAATACAAGTCAAAACCACAATGAGATACCACCTCACACCAGTGAGAATGGGGAAAATTAACAAGGCAGGAAACCACAAATGCTGGAGAGGATGTGGAGAAAAGGGAACCCTCTTACACTGTTGGTGGGAATGTGAAATGGTGCAGCCACTCTGGAAAACTGTGTGGAGGTTCCTCAAAGAGTTAAAAATAGACCTGCCCTACGACCCAGCAATTGCACTGTTGGGGATTTACCCCAAAGATTCAGATGCAATGAAACGCCGGGATACCTGCACCCCGATGTTTCTAGCAGCAATGTCCACAATAGCCAAACTGTGGAAGGAGCCTCGGTGTCCACTGAAAGATGAATGGATAAAGAAGATGTGGTTTATGTATACAATGGAATATTACTCAGCCATTAGAAACGACAAATACCCACCATTTGCTTCCATGTGGATGGAACTGGAGGGTATTATGCTGAGTTAAGTAAGTCAATCAGAGAAGGACAAACAGTGTATGTTCTCATTCATTTGGGGGAATATAAATAATAGTGAAAGGGAATATAAGGGAAGGGAGAAGAAATGTGTGGGAAATATCAGAAAGGGAGACAGAACATAAAGACTCCTAACTCTGGGAAACGAACTAGGGGTGGTGGAGGGGAGGAGGGCGGGGGGTGGGGGCGAATGGGTGACGGGCACTGAGGGGGCACTTGATGGGATGAGCACTGGGTGTTATTCTGTATGTTGGTAAATTGAACACCAATAAAAAATAAATTTATTATTTAAAAAAAAACTGCTAGAATTAAGTAAGTAGAGCAAGGATGCAGGACACAAGATCAATGAACAAAAAATAGTGGCATTTCTACACAATAGCACTAAACAATCCTAAAAGGAAATTAAGAAATAACAGCATAAAAAAAGAGTAAAAGACTTGGGAATAAATGTTAAAAAGAAGTACAAAACTTATACTCTGAAAACGATGAAACATTTTGAATGAAGTTAAAGACTAAATACAAGAAAATGTATCCCAGGTTCATGGACTGGAAGATTTAAAAATTGTTAATATGGCAACGATCCCCACACTAATCTACAAATTCAGTGCAATCCCTATCATAAGTTCACTGGCTTCTTCACAGAAATTGACAAACTAATCCTAAAATTGAGATGGAAACTTAACAAGGCTAGAATAGTTAAAACATACTGAAAAAGAAGAACACAATTGAAGGGCTCACCTTTCCTGATTTTATTTTATTTCATTTTTTAAAAAGATTTTAATTTATTTATTCATGAAGACACGGAAAGGGAGAGGCAGAGACACAGGCAGATGGAGAAGCAGGCTCCATGCAGGGAGCCCGATGTGGGACTCGATCCCGGATCCCTGGATCACGCCTCGAGCCAAAAGCAGACACTCAACTGCTGAGCCACCCAGGCCTAACCCTTCCTGATTTTAAAATGTACTTCAAAGCAACAGTAATAACACAGGGTGAAAAAAAAATGACAGGGTGCCACTGACATTAAGGATAGACATATAATCAAAGGAACAGAATTGAGAGTCCAGAAATAAGCCTTCACCTTTATGGTTAATTAATTTTCAAAAGGGCACCAAAACAATTCAATGGAGGGAAAATTGTGTTGAGATAGTGGAATGGTGCTGAGACACAGAAAGAATGAAGGTGAATCTTTACTTACACCACATACAAAAATGAATCAAGATGGATCAAAATACTTAACCTGAGAACTGAAACTATAAAACTCTTAGAAGAAAACAGACATAAACCTCCATGACCTTGAATTAGGCAATAGTTTTTTAAAATAAGTCAATCAGAGAAAAACAATTATATAGTATTTCACTCATATGCAGAATATAAAAAACAGTGCAAAGGATCATAAGGGAAGGGAAAGAAAACTAAATGGGAAGAAATCAGAGAGAGAAATCATGAGACACCCTTAACTTTGGGAAACAAACTGAGGATTACTGAAGGGGAGGTAGGCGGGGGCTGGGGTTACTGGGTGATGAGCAGTAGGTATTATACACAACTGATAAATTATTAATACTTTTGAAACAGATTGAATTGAAATTCAAAAAATACATAAGGCAAAAAATGATATATATTAGTGACTTTCTCTTCTTAAAATGAGTTACAAAAATATATATAACATCATATATGTAAAAAATATACATAATTATATGTACATCCACACACAAAAAATGAATTTTTAAAGGCCTAAAAATGTCAAGGGAAAGTGAAATGAGACATATCTTCCAATAATATTTTATATTTTACAGAGAATGTAATCATGTGTTAATTGTGTAATTAATAACTAAAAAAGAAGCTTGTAAATAAATCTTACTTTTCTATAAAAAAGAAATTAATCAAAATTATTATTTTTTTTTTTTTACTTTGTTTTTTTTTTTTTTTTTAAAGGTTATAGTTTTTATTTTTTTTATTTTTTTTTTAATGGTGTTCAATTTACTAACATACAGAATAACACCCAGTGCCCGTCATCCATTCACTCCCACCCCCCGCCCTCCTCCCCTTCTACCACCCCTAGTTCGTTTCCCAGAGTTAGCAGTCTTTACGTTCTGTCTCCCTTTCTGATATTTCCCACACATTTCTTCTCCCTTCCCTTATTTTCCCTTTCACTATTATTTATATTCCCCAAATGAATGAGAACATATAATGTTTGTCCTTCTCCGACTGACTTACTTCACTCAGCTAATCAAAATTATTAAGTTTTGTGGTTCAAAGCATTTCACTGTGAGAGTGAAAAGACACACGCAGAATGGGAGAAAATACATGAAAGTCTCATATTTGTATCTAAAATACATCAACTCCCACTACTCAACAATAAAAAGACAACCCAATTAAAATATAGGCAAAGAATCTGGAAAAACATTTCTTCAAAGATATACAGTCAATAAGCACATGAAAAGTTGCATAACATCTTCAGCCATCAGGGAAATGCAAATGAAAACCACAATGAGGGATCTCTGGGTGGCGCAGTGGTTTAGCGCCTGCCTTTGGCCCAGGGCGCGATCCTGGAGACCCGGGATCGAATCCCACGTCGGGCTCCCAGTGCATGGAGCCTGCTTCTCCCTCTGCCTGTGTCTCTGCCTCTCTCTCTCTCTCTATCTGTGACTACCATAAATAAATAAAAATTAAAAAAAAAATAAAAAAAAAATAAAAAAAAAAAGAAAACCACAATGATACCTTCTTAGACCCACTAGGATGGCTATAAAGAGTATTAATAAATGCTGGGAAAGACCTAGAGAAACTGGACAGTACTTGGGTGCCTCAGTCCGTTAAGCATCTGCTTTTGGATCAGGTCATGATCCTGGAGTCCCAGGTTCAAGCACCACATCTGGCTGAATGGGAAGTCTGCTTCTCCCTCTGATCCTCCTCTTTCTTTCTTGTGCTCTCTCTCTCTCAAATAAATATTTAAAAAAGAAAGAGCTGGAGAAATTGGAACCCTTATACATACACTACTGGTGAGAGTGCAAAATAATGCAGCAACTTTGGAACAGTCTGCCAATTCCTTATATGATTAAACAAAGAGTTACCCAGTGTTTTATACGGATGGATGTTCCTGTTATTTGTCCAACATAACCAGTCATCTAGACCTGCGTATAGGCAGGCAGGCTAATGAGTGTTGTGAGATTCGTGCTGTGTGAATAACCTTGGGAGCCTTGTTACTTAATATATATTATCTGGCGTCTAGGTCAGAACTGGCCCTTCTGGATTCCAAAAGTTATAAATCTTATTTCATATTCCCTCCTGCTCTAGGGAGGCTGGCCCCCAGGAATGTAACCTGGGAGGGGACAGACACACAGCCCAGGCTCCTTGAAAATATAAAAAGATGGTAACATAGAAATGCAGCTTACTCCAAACTGCACATAAGCAAAAAAATGTTTAACATAAAACTCCATGGGATGCCTGGGTGATTCAGCAGTTGAGCACCTGTCTTCGGCTCAGAGTGTGATCCTGGAGTCCGGGATGAAGTCCTACATCGGACTCCCTGCGAGGAGCCTGCTTCTCCCTCTGCTTGTGTTTCTGCCTCTCTCTCTCAATGTGGGTCTCTCATGAATAAATAAATAAAATCATTTAAAAAAATAATAACATCAAATCCCATCATTTGCCCTTTAACCATGGCCCTTATGGGGATGGTCAGTTGGAAGTTTGACCTGAAGGGAGGATGCTCTGCCCAAGCCTCTCAATATGGAAGCCAAGCTGTCTCCATGGGGCTTCCCAAGCTAATGAGGTTGTATGTTTTAAGTACCCAATGGGATGTAATTCTGTCTTGTTTTCATTTACTGCTTATTATTGCTCTCCTTTCCTTTTCTGTTTCAATAATAATAATAATAATAATAATAAAGTTTTATTTCCTTTTAGAAACCAAAACATAACTGTCGTGAATCTTTTCACAGAAGACCCAGCTACTCCACTCCTTGGTATATATCCAAGAGAAATGAAACCATAAAACCACACAAAAACTTCTGTACAATTATTCACAGCAGCGTTATTTCTATAGCTCAAAGGTGGAAACATTTTTAAATGTCCATCAATTGATGAATCAATAAAATGTGATATATACACACAAGAAAGTATTCAGCATTAAAAGGAATAAAGTATTAATACATGCTACAACATGGATGAACCTTGACAACATTGTGCTAAGTAAAAGCAGTCACAAAAGACCACATACTGTATGATTTCATTTATGTAAAATGTCTAGAGAATATACAGATCTAGAGAGATAGCAGATTAGTGGTTGCCTAGGGCTGGGTTGGAGGTGTAGCTGGGTGAAATGAATGTGATTGCTATACAGTACAAGGCTTCTTTTTGGGGGAAATGAACTATTCTAAAATTAATCATGGTGATAGTCACAGAGCTCTGTGTATACACTAACAAACCACTACACTGTAACCTTTAAATGGGTGATTTATAAAGTACATGAATTAAATCTCAATAAAACTGTTATTAAAATAGAAAGTCAGCCCTCTGTAAATCTTTCCCTTAGTCACCCACCACTGCCCCGAATCTCCCAATCTCCCAATCCTTCTACCATCCCAAGCTCCTATGGGTTCCCACAGTTGTGTACCATGTATTATATATATCATTTGTCACACTGTATTGTAACGATTAGTATAAATGTCTACCACTCCAACTTGAATGTTTGAAGGCAGGAACTAAGATTAACTTATGGGAAGTACTCAATATTTCTCGAATTTCCTTCAAATTCTATTCCAATCTCTTAAATAAACATATATAAATCTTTTACACACTGAAACACTGTGTGCAAGCCAGCTGAGAATTCTGCTTTTCTCCAAATAGTTTATCAATGCATGGAAATTGAGAATAGAGAATTGTCATATTTGATAGTGTCATAGTATATGACAGTATACTCCAGGTCAAACACCATAGATTGCTTAGTACTTTATCTTGGGGAATTTGGTCGGCCCCAACTTTTAACCGTTATAAATGTTTTTCTGGTACTATCCCTAGGCATATTATTTACTTCCCTCTTTCTGAAACATTTACTTAAGGTGTCCTCCTCAAATGAAAACCACTAGGTCAAAGGGCATAAGCACCTAGGTACCAACTTACTAAAGTCCCAACAACACTGCAGTTGAAGCATATCTTATTTATTAAAGTTGATTCAAACTTGTCTTTCCTTAAACAGCTAGACTATATAAGCAATTCCATTTTCTTCTTTTCCTTTTTTTTTTTTGGTTCAACTCTTAGACCCATCTAGACTTTATTCTGGTTTACAGCATGAGTTATATGGATACATGATGAGGGTTTATCATAAAATTCACTAATTTATTCATCAAACCTACTTCTAAATTCTTAGAAAAGATGGATTACTAAGTAAATAGCATTACAACTACTAAAAGCCACTTGGGTTAAAAAATAAACAAACTGGATTTGCATGTCATTCTATATATGAAAATAAATTTTATTTTATTTTAAAATTTTTTTTAAATTTATTTATTTATTTATTTATTTATTATAGTCACACAGAGAGAGAGAGAGGCAGAGACACAGGCAGAGGGAGAAGCAGGCTCCATGCACCGGGAGCCCGACGTGGGACTCGATCCCAGGTCTCCAGGATCGCGCCCTGGGCCAAAGGCGGGCGCCAAACCGCTGCGCCACCCAGGGATCCCCGAAAATAAATTTTAGATGGACTAAAGCTTCAATGTAAAATTGAAACAATGAAAATATCTGAAAAAAATACAAGTGATTAAAAAAAATAATAATCTTGGGCAGCCTGGGTGGCTCAGCGGTTTAGTGTTGCCTTCAGCCCAGGGCATGATCCTGGAGACCTGGGATCAAGTCCCACGTCAGGCTCCCTGCATGGAGCCTGCTTCTCCTTCTGCCTATGTCTCTGCTTTTCTCTCTCTCTCTCTCTCTGTCTCTCATGAGTAAATAAATAAAATCTTTAAAATAATAATAATTATTATTTTACTAGGGTGCCTCAGTGGCTCAGTCGGTTAAGCATCTGACTCTAGATTTTGGCTTGGTAATGATCTCAGGGTCATGGGATCAAGCCCTGTACCAGGCTCTGTGCTCACTGTGGAGTCTGCTTGAGATCCTCTCTCTTGGGACGCCTGGGTGACTCAGTGGTCAAGCACCTGCCTTCGGCGCAGAGCGTGATCCTGGGGTCCTGGGATCGAGTCTCGCATCAGGCTCCCTGCATGGAGCCTGCTTCTCCCTCTGCCTGTGTCTCTGCCTCTCTCGCTGTCTCTCTCATGAATAAATAAACAAAATCTTTAAAAACAATAAAAAATAAAAAGAGATTCTCTCTCTCTGCCCCTCCCCCTGCCGCTTGGACACTTTCCTGCTAAATAAAATCTTAACAATAAATGAATAATTAAAAATAATTTTACTGAAAAGAAGACCACAAAAGACCATAAAGTAAAATACTGCTAAGTTTAATACTACATAAAAAATTTCCTAAGGCTTAAAAATAACAATTCATAAATAACATTGAAATGCAAACAAATGGGAAAAACATATGCAATACTTGACAAAGGCTTGGCAGCTCTCATAAATAAAATTAATATGCAGAAAGGATATGAGTAAGAGTGAAATGACCAATAAACGTGAAAAGATTCTGACCACACTAATAATCAATGAAATGAAAAACAAATAATAGTATTTGCCACCTACCTAGCAGAGATTTAAAACACTAACCAAATCATAAGCATATATAAGGGAAATGGGCTTCCTTTTGCTCTGTTTATGGGAAAGTAAGTTAGTTGGTACATCACTGGGAGAAAGCAGTTTGGTAACGTGTTAAAATATAAAATCTGCAGAATGTTTGGCCCATTATCAGCACATCTGAGATAGTAAGAGATATTTTCTCATTAAGTATAAAAATATACAATATAAATTACTGTAGGTGATAAAATAATAAGGTTGCAACATACCAAAAAAATAATATTTTCATATATGTGCACCCTAGTCAATTAGAAAACTTCAGAAAATACTCCAATTCATGGGACACTTGGGTGGCTCAGCAGTTAAACATCTGCCTTCGGCTCAGAGCATGATCCTGGAGTTCTGGGGATTGAGTCCCACATCGGGCTCCCTGCAGGAAGCCTGCTTCTCCCTCTGCCCATATCTCTGCCCACCCCCTACCCTGTGTCTCTCGTGAATAAATAAAATCTTTAAAAAAAAAAGAAAGAAAATATTCCAATTCCAAAGATTCAACATAACCTGAAATATGCAAAATCCAGATGAAGACAATTTAAAAATAGGCCTGAAATATGAAAATAGCGCAGAACAAATGGAAAGGCATGTAATGTTTTTGAATAGAAATTCAGTATCAGATTAAAACACACACACACACACACACACACAAAAAGAAATTCAGTATCATAAAGCTGTCAACGTAAAGCATGATAGACAATGGAATACTATATAGCTACATAAACTGATGCTATGAATCTGTATTTCAGTCCAAATCAGATCAGTGCATTAGTTGATTCCTTAATTTTTAATGTATATTTGTCCAAACAAAATCTTACCTTTTTCTTCAAAGTCTAATAACACAAAGATACCTCCTTTATGGCCTTTCCTAACGTCAGGAATGCTACTGGTTGCTTTGTCCTCTTCATTTCCATCTCAAAAGGTTTATCACATTCTTATACTAATTATGTTACTCTGCCTTATTTATTCTTTCTATACTCATCAACCAAACCATGATAAGCTACTTAGGGGCAGACTCACATAATTTCCACAGCTGTCACCACATGAGAGATGTTTTCATGTTTGTTGCAAGCACAAATGGCTACTAAATATTTTTAAGTGTTCTGACTTTATTACTAGTCATAAAAATCTACCAGAAAATAAAGATATTACAACTTAAAAAAATCATATCAGCAGCAATTTAAAACAATGGGACTACACAGTACCAATAAAGACAGAAGAAAAGGAGTGTTCTTATGTACCTCTCCATGAGGACAGAGATCACCAAGGAAAGCAATTTGGCAGTATGACAGAAGAACCTTCTTAAAACAATTCAAACACTTAGGCCTAGTAACTCTGCTTCTAATAAAAATAATGAGAAATAAAGACTTTTAGGTATAGAGAAAGATGATTATTACAGAAATTATCCAGAATAAGGAAATGGCTGAATTACGGCACAATTATGTAGCCAACAAAAAGAAACTCATACAGGAAAAACTTGTGTGGGTTTAAGTTATATTTTCTTCTAATATTCTATGTTTTCCAAAACAAGTATATACTAATTTCATAGTCAGAAAACAAAGGCTGATGAATTAAAGGTAAGAATTGATGGGAAGAAAGAGTCCTTACCTAGGGAGGTCACATTTCCATAATTCTCCAACATCACATCCCAGTACAAGGCCCTCTGAATCGGGCCCAGACACTCCCATTCCTCTGAAGTGAAGCATACAGACACCTCCTCAAACATCACCAACTCCTGAAATAATAGGTATGTGTGAGATTATCTATGTCCAGGAGCTCCCCTAGCAAAAAGTTCCTTTCACATTCCTGGCAAAAGGACACATTATGAGGCCATGAAGTGAGCAAGGGCTATCAAGGAGACCCCACATAAAGTCTACCTTCCAATTGCATGGACTGTGATAGAGACAGGAACTAACTGGGCCCCAAACACTAGGATGACAGAGGATACCTAAGCCACAGTCTGGTAGTACAGGGAGGGCCTTAGGAATGAAAGAGAATGCAAATCTTACCTGGGGCTGGGCTGTTAGGAGCATGAGGGCCATTAACTGATTTCTTGGGTTCTCTTCCTGGGAAAGGGCAGAAGCTTCAGGGGCAGGAGAATCTGAGGAAGGAGAAAAAGCTGCATGTGAAATTACTGCTGTTCCTGACCACTACTCCAAGTATTGTTTCTTCTACAAACAGGGAATTCAGAAAGACCCAGAACTTCCAGAACTAGACAATGGTGGCCATAAAATGACTTACAAACCTTTTTCTGAGTGACCCCCAGGTACAGTACTGGAATAATAGAAGATTAGCAGTAAGAATGGATAAAAGGTCACAGGAATCCAGGAAAGGACAGACAGGGGAACAACAGAAAGAATTTGGTACCATAAGGGTTTCATATACAAGACAGGAAGAGAGGAAGAAACTAACTGTGAGTAGGAGGATGAGCCATAATAAAGACCCTGACAAAGTCCAAAGCCAGGATCGCTAAGTACCATGTTGAGCATCCTGGAGACTGAACACGAGTGAGTCAGTAAAAGGATTTTGGCAAATTTCAGTTGTTATGTGGCTGCCAGTGGGTACATGAAGAACTGCAGTTCCTGAAGTGCTCATCCCCTCCTGAAGAATGTCCCGGTCCTGAACAAGAACTGGAACCTGGGAATAAGCAAAACAAAATAAATAAGCTGACTCTTCTTGTACTTACAGAAAATAGACTCACCTGACAACTATGGACCTCTTTCTGCCCACAATCAAGAACTGTGAGATAAGAGACCCACCTCAAGTATGGAACATCAAAACAGCAATAAAGCTTTGCCTTGACAACAACGGAGCTGGCCCTGTAGCCCATTCATGGCACTGGTGGCCTTTCCCACTGAAACTGAACAAAATGATGGAAACAGAAGCCAGACCTGGGTGTGGGCTAAGGAGGGAAAGGGAAATTACAGTAATAATTAAGAGTATAGATTTTAGCCTCAGACCTGGTTTTAGATCAGACTTGGGTTCAATATACTCTTCTACTTATCTACCCCTTTATTATTCCTTCCTGCTTCAACAGAAGGAATACCAGAGTCTAGACACATGTTTGCTACTAGCTAAATGTCGGACATAAGGCAATCCAGCCTCCATTTATCTATCTCTCAAATAAGGATGGATTAGAGCTTTGTGAGGAACTATATAGCTCTAAAATTCTTCATTTTGAGGATGCCTGGGGGGCTCAGCAGCTGAGCATCTGCTGTCAGCTCAGGTTATGATCCTGGGGTCCTGGGATTGAGTTCCACATCGGGCTTCCTGCAGGAAGCCTGATTCTCCCTCTGCCTGTGTCTCTGCCTCTCTTTCTGAGTATCTCATGAATAAATAAAATCTCTTATAAATAAAATTCATTTTTATGATTAAAATAAACAAGCTCATCCTTGGTGCCTCTCCTAAGTTTGTTTCAGACTTCTTACATATAACGTTTCTAGTGGACTACAAACTGACAGAAAGAGATCTCATACACACACTGAGAAATATATTAAGATCCCAATTTAATGGTCAAGGATATAAAATCTTTCTAAAATTAAGTATCTCAACCCAATCCCTTGGCCCTAGGGCACACATGGGGAGGTCCTGCCAGATTTAGAGAGCTTTAGTCCTGTTTTCTCACTGCCTTTTATAATCAAGGCTTACCTCGTCACTCCTAACAGACTTATACAAATAATACATATGCTCCTGTTTAGGGGAACACTTATTTTTTTTTTAGGGGAACACTTAGAAACATTATGTTCTTCAGGTTTTTTTTTTTTTTTTAAAGATTTTATTTTATTATTTATTCATGATAGTCACAGAGAGAGAGAGAGAGAGAGAGAGGCAGAGACACAGGCAGAGGGAGAAGCAGGCTCCATGCACCGGGAGCCCGATGTGGGATTCGATCCCGGGTCTCCAGGATCGCGCCCTGGGCCAAAGGCAGGCGCCAAACCGCTGCGCCACCCAGGGATCCCTGTTCTTTAGGTTACTGAACCAAACTCAGCATTAGCAAGCATCACCAGATGAACAAAGTGCAGTCAATGCCTTTTTGCTAATTCTGAATTAGGAACAAGACACCAATCATAAATCCATTTCTCTGCAGATATTCTATGATCTGAAATAGCTCGTGAACCTGCTGTAATAAGCATTAGGGTTGCTAATGTGCTACTAATTATTTATGAAAATTATAGGATCAGCCTCCAGCCCAGCTCACCCTGCCTTAATTCTCTCCTTCCTTCCATCCCAAATCTCTCCCCTCCCCCTTTCTCACTTTTAATGCTGGTCCATCAAGGTCTTTCTGTAGCTCCTCTACCAAAGCCACGGCCTCCTCACAGCTCCCAGGGCGATGGATCTGCACCCAGGTCCGAATCTCCCCAGGAAGGATGCTCAGGAACTGCTCCAGGACCAGCAGCTCCAGGATCTGGGCCTTGGTACGTGCTTCTGGCCTCAGCCAACGACGACAGAGCTCCCGGAGCCGGCTCAGTGCTTCCTGGGGTCCAGATGTCTCATGATAACGTAACTGTCTAAAGTGCAGGTGGGAGGTCTCCCAAACAGAGGAGCTGCTTCCTTGGAAGCTGGTTCCCCATTTCCAGGTATCATCCTTCCCTTTAACAAGACCCTCTTGTCTCAGAGCACTGTGGGCCCAATTTTCTCTTGTCATTGCTGTCATTTAAGAAAGACTTCTCTCCAGGCCCTCTCAATCCTTGCTTGACTTCTTCCTTAAAGCTTGGAGAACATTATCTAGAAGACTTCAAGAAATCATTCATAAAGTTAACCCAAAGCAATAAATAACCAAGATTTCCAGACCCCAGTCAGTTTCCAGTGATGAAGAGAACCTCCCTAAATGCAAGGTTCTAGGTTTTAGGTATTGCCTACTCTGACAGAAGCCCCTGCCCAAAGCTCTAAGGACACAGATGCTCATGTTACCCAGATCACTGCTGTAACCAGACATGAAATCCCGTTAGTCTTTATTCACAGTGTCTCCTCCACATAATTATAATAAATCTTTTAACTACCACTCTAACAACAGGCATCCAGGCTTCTCCTGTGCAACCCTGAACAAGTTACTTCACTTTTGAGTCTCAGTTTCTTAACCTGCAGAACAGGGGTAATAATAAGTCCTATCTTACTGCCTTGTGAAAGAACTGGATATCTATATACAAGCTTTGAACAGTGCTTAGTATATGCACTCAAAGGTTAATTATTATCTTTCTATAACTCTTTTCTATGTTCTGTATGGTCAACAAGTAAGGTCTTAATCCTGATACACGAGACAAAACCCTAACACCCTCTCAATTGACAAAGAAAGGTTGAACTAAGTTAGCTTGAATATACATACTTTGAATTCTCTGAAAATTGTTCTTTGTGTTAATCAAAATATTTAGATAAATTTAGGGCAGCCCGGGTGGCTCAGTGGTTTAGCGCTGGCTTCAGCACAGGGAGTGATCCCGGAGTTCTGGGATTGAGTCCCATGTCGGGCTCTCTGCATGGAGCCTGCTTCTCTCCCTCTGCCTGTGTCTCTGTCTCTTTCTCTCTCTCATGAATAAAAAATAAAAATAAAAAAAAATTAGATAAATTTGACTTTTAATATATAAAACTTAGGCTTGTGGCTCTCTAAAATCTTTTTTAGGAATAATATTTATTTTTCTAATTACAAAACATAAAATTAATAAAATCAGGAAAAACATACAAAACCAGAGAATAATCATTACTATTGTTCTGTACTATGTTCTGATCATTTTGGATCACAAGATAGATTGGAACCAATAGTACAGCTCTGTACCTTGACATGTTGTCTTTTAACTGTAATATTATATAGTCTTCATCACTATTTTAAGAGCATATGAGCCCATTCATTACTTAGGTAGTCCCTTGTTATTAGATATTTAAATTATTTATAATTTCCTCCTATTATATAAATTAGGCCACAATGACTATCTTTGCTAATGAATTTTTGGTTACATCTCTGCTTATTTTTTCAGGAAAAATTCCCAGAAAAAAAAAAAAATTGTTGGGCTGGAAGGTACAAATAGTTATTTTATTTTATTTTATTTTATTTTATTTTATTTTATTTTATTTTATTTTATTTTTTTAGATTTATTTATTTATTTATTCATGAGAGAGACAGAAAGAAAGGCAGAGACACTGGCAGAGGGAGAAGCAGGTTCTGTGCAGGGAGCCCGACATGGGACTTGATTCCGGGTCTCCGGGATCAGGGTCCGGGTTGAAAGTGGCGCCAAACCGCTGAGCCACCCAGGCTGCCCCATGGAAGGTACAAATAGTTTTAACCTTTTGAGATTATAACAGTTATGTCACTGTCCATGACATATGAAAGCACCTTCACTAATTTAACACTTGGACTTTTCCGGAGCAATGTATATAGCTAGTAGAGGAGGCAGAAATGTAAACACAATTTCAATATAATATACAAATAAAATTAATAGGTCATACAAGCACAGTAAGAATTCATAGAAGGTTATTTTGGATTAGACTCTAAAGAAAAATAAAAAGACCATTGGGCTATTAGGCAAGCCATTTCAGGACGAAAGAACTGTATTTTCAAAAGTATGGGAATGACAGCACACACAGCTCTATTAGAAATGTGCTTTAAAAAAAAAAAAAAAAAAGGAAGAAAAAAAAAGAGAGAAAGAGAAAGAAAAAAGCTCTGTAAACCAGAGAAAGGAAGTAAACTCTGGAGGTAAGGCCATAGGAGTAGAGTCAAGAGATAAACAGAAGTCAAATTCTAAAAGCTCTCAAGAGGCAGTGGAAGAGGGTGGTCAGGTACTGTTTGTGATAAGCAACCAGTAAAGAGATTTTATTTTATATTTGTCCTTGTTATGTTTTTAAGCAGGTAATATTAGTTCGAAGTTTAAAATTGGGATGCAAAAAAAAAAAAATTGGGATGCGGGGTGGCTCAGTCGGTTGGTTAAGCATCTGCCTTCAGCTCAGGTCATGATCTCAGGGTCCGGGGATGGAGCCCCATGTCAAACTTGAGTCTGCTTCTCCCTCTCCCTCTGGTCCTCCCCCAACTCCTGCTCTCTAATAAATAAAATCTTTAAAGAAAAAAGAAAAATTATAAAATGCATACTGTGTAAAGTTTCCCTCTCCCCATTAGTTTCTTACTATCTTTCCAACTATTTATGTTTACACAATTAAGTATAATATGTATTGCTTTGTATCTTTTCCACCCCCATAAATGGTAGAACACCATGAATCCCATATTGCGTCTTTTTTTCCTCAGCACTCTATCTTAGGGCTGTCTGGCTGGGTCAGTCAGTGCAGCATGTGACTCTTGATTGTCACAGTTGTGAATTTGAGCCCCATACTGAGTGTAGAGATTATTTAAAAATCAAATCATAAAAAAAAAAAAAATGTATCTTAGAGATTTTTCCTGTCACACATAACCCCTTTTTACTGTAGTATAATTTATTTACCTACTCCATCATAGATGGGCAGGTAAATCTCATCTTTTCTTATTAAAAACAATATTATCATGAAAAACCTTGAGCATACATCAATTAGCATGTGTGCAGGCATATACATGAAAAGTTCCTCAAAGAATTGCTGGATCAAATTTATATGATTATATATATACACACACATAAATATTTTATATATACATACACACATATATATATGTATGTGTATATATATACGTATTAGATTTGATACAGCATGTGTACATGAGCAGGGGGAGGGGCAGAGAGGAGATACTGAAGCTGACTCTCCACTTAGCAGAAAACCTGACATGGGGCTCAAACATAGTACCCTGAGATCATGACTTTAGCAGAAATCAGATGCCCAGCTGACGGAGCCACCCAGATGCCCCATGACTTTATAATTTTGATATTGCCTAATTACTCCTTCTTTGGGCCTGGATGAATTTACAATTTACACTCCAAGAATGAGCAGTATGGGAGTGCCTTTCTCCTTACTCCTTCACCAAATCTAACTTGGATTTTGAGTGAATGAGAGTATTTTTATGAGTCATTTATATTTTATTTTCTGTTAACTATTCATATCTTTTGCTCATGTTTCTATTGGAATGTTTGGTCTTGTTAATGTGTAACTCTTTACATTATAAGAAAATTAGTCCTTTGTTACAATGGGACGTGGCAAATTTTTTCCTTTTGTCATGTCTCTGCCATGTATCTCATGTGATTTTATCTTATCTGTATTTGTCTTGCCATGCAACCAATCTCTTTCTAATGGCTCTAGGTTTTGTGTCACAGTTAGAAAGGCCTTTCTAACTCTAGGCATGAATTAAGTATTAACTAACAGGGTCAAAAATCTATATGGGCGGGATGATGGGAGAGGGAAGACTGGATCTCAGGAAGGCCAGGAAAGTTTTTACAGCGGTCTAAACAAATGATTAAGTTCTAAACTAAGTAGCAATAGGAATAAAATAATTGAGAAAACCTGAGGAATTCTTCGTAATTGATCTGGGGACTACAGAAAGAACTTTCAAAAAGGATTTCTATCCCATGTTCACAGACAGAAAGATTCAATATTGCCAAAGTGCCAGTTCTTTCCTATTTATAGTTCAACGCAATTTCCATTACAATATCAAGTTATTTTGTGGATACCGACAAACTCACTCTTAAGTTTATATGAGGAAAAAGACCCAGAATAGTCAACATGACATTGAAGGAGAATAAAAAAGTTAAAAAGGACTGATACCACACAACATAAAGAATTATGATAAAACTATAGTAATTAAGATAGTGTGGTATTGGTGAAATAATATACAAATTAATGAAACAGAATAGAGAGCCCAGAAACAAATCCACGTAAATATAGCAACTGTTACTGATAAAGGAGCAAAGGCAATACAGTGGAACAAAGAGAGTCTTTTTGACAAATAGTGCCAAGACACTATAACTGGACATCCACATGCAAAATAACAAAAAACAAAACAAAAACTAGACACAAACCTTCCACCCTTCACAAAAATTAAATCAAAATGGGTCTCAATGTGAAATGCAAAACTATAAAACTCGTAAAAGATAACAAGGGAAAACCTAAATGATCTTGGGTATGGTGGTAACTTTTTAGATACAACACAAAGATGTAATTCATGAAGAAAAAAAAACAGTAAGATGGACTTTGATAGAATTTTAAAAATTCTGCTGTGTGAAAAACACTGTTCAGAGCTTGAGAAGGCAAGCCACAAGCTGAGAAAAATATTTGCAAAAGACATGCATGTCTGATAAAGGACTGTTATCCTTTGTGTACTTCATATGCAAAGAACTCTTAAAACTCAACAATAAGAAAACAACTCAATTTAAAAATAGCCCAAAGACTTTAAGACACCTCACCGTGGACGCCTGGGTGGCTCTGTGGTTGAGTGTCTGTCTTTGGATCAGGTCATGATCCTGGGGTCCTGCATCAGGCTTCATGTGGGGAACCGGGTTCTCCCTCTGCCTGTGTTTCTGCCTGTGTCTTTCACAAGTAAATCAATACAAATCTTAAAAAACAAAAAAACAGACACCTTACCAAAAAAGATGTACAGGTTCTAAACAAGAACATGAAGAGATGGTTCACATCACGTCATCAGGGAAATGCAAGTTAAAACAACAAGGTATTGCCACACACCTATTAAGATGGCCAAAATCCAGAAGACTGACAATTCCAAATGCTGGTGAGGATGTGAAGCAACAGGAACTCTCATTCATTACTGGTGGAAATGCAAAATGGTACAGCGAACTTTGGAAGATAGGTCGGCATTTCTTGCAAAACTAAACAACTCTTTTCCACACAATCTAGCAATTGTGCTCCTTGGTATTTATTAAAAGGTCAAGAACAAATGTCCATACAAAATCTGCACACAGATGTTTATAGCAGCATTATGCATTAACTGTCAAAATACAGAGCCAACCAAACCAACCTAAAGACTTTTTAAGGCCAAACAACATCCATTCTAAAGTAATAGTTTCCAAACACTAGTTCGTTATAAAGATTTAATCTGGCAAATTGTAAAATGAAAAATACAGTAATTGTACATAATCACTGACAGAAGTTTGCAATAACCTTTCTTGCAAAGAATGGCTTTCATTCTGAGTTTACGGTGCCAGGACTTAGCATTAAAATATGCTCCCTTGGGGCACCTGGGTGGCTCATGGCTCAGATGGTTGAGTGTCGGCCTCAGGCTCAGGTCCAGATCTCCAGGCGCTGGGCTCCAGCTCCAAGTCCCACGCCCTACTCAGCGGGGGTCGGCTCCCCCCCGCCCCCCCCCCCGCCTCAGCCTCCCTGCTTGTGCTGTCTCTCTCAAATGAATAAAAAATAATACTCCCTTAAGTAATGGTGGTATGAGTGATCTAAGTTTGCTTCTTAAATATCATGCAAAATTAAAAGATGGAAATTATTCCATCCCTACGATAAGAAGTCCCCAGGAGTCTGGTTGTCATCGCTCTAGGAATGTCTCAAGCTGTAAGTCTCAGAGAAGACTGAAGAAAAGCAGAAAGGCCTGGCTCCCGAGGCAGCTTTCCTCCACGCCTGACTCCAGCAGCACACACACACACAGCGCGGCTCTGAGGCGCCGCCTTCACTACCTGCCCCAAGCCAGCACCTGCCCAGGTCAGGGCCAGGGCGTCTACCCAACACCAAGCTGGCGGGGACCGCGCCGGGAGTCAGCACCGCCCGAGGGAGCTTCAGGCCGCCCTCCGCGCCACCCCACCCGACCCGAGCCCACCGCGCTCACCGGGAATTCCCACTGTGCCTCTGGCTCTGGGCACTGCCGCCCGGGCGCTGGGACGCCGACAGAGGACACAAAAACCCCACGCGAAGGCAGCCGCGGTTCCGAGCAATGGCCGACCTGCAGGCACCGCGACTTCCGGCGGCCGCCGCCACTTCCGGCGGTTACCAGCCCCGCCCCGCTCCCCTGCTCTCTGCGAAGCCTCGTCTCTATGGTTCCTTGTTTTGGCCTGAGGAGGCGGGAGTGGCCGAGCTTCTGAGCCCTGGGGTTTTCCTCCTCCCAACAAAGGGGTGGGAGCTGTGGCACTCCAGACTTGGGAGGATGCAAAGGTGACTAACATGGCCCGGGCCCTCAGGACGCTGAATTACCTCCTAAATGAGTTGGACCTACTATCTTCACCTGTACCACCTGGACTTCTATATAGAGGGTCGTGGCTCTTGAGGACACTGCTTTGAAGAGGCCCAAAGGCGGTGGTCCTGAAATCAGTCTAGTATTTCCTAGCCTTAGAAGTGGCTGGGAATGGGATCCCTAGGTGGCTCAGCGGTTTAGCGCCTGCCTTTGGCCCTGGGGTCCTGGGATTGAGTTCCACATCGGTTCCCTGCATGGAGCCTACATCTCCCTCTGCCTGTCTCTCATGAATAAATAAATAAAATCTTAAAAAAAAAAAAAAAAAGTGGCTGGGAAGCAGAGCAAAATGTAACTGAGGCCTTTCATATTCCAACACATTGTGCAGATACTTTTCTTTTGGGTACTGGAAAATAATGGAAGTCGTTACTACACAGATGAAGGGATTATTTCTAAACACTAAATTCTTTGAGTCAAATATTAAAAGCAGCTTTTGCTTGTTACCAGAAGAAGATGCCATCTGTGCTCTCTACCACAGTCATCTCTGCCTACCTGTGATTTTTGTGCAACTCTTGAGGAATGGTTCTATCCATCCTGACAGCCTTCCATCTCTAGTGTGCATTGTGACATCTCAGTCTGTTTTGCCTCTGGGCTTGCTCTGCCAGCCCTGTCTCAGGAACTGCCTGGAAGACGTGGGTGAGAATAACAGCCTCAAGGGCAACCCTAAAAGAATGACAAATAGCAATTAGTGCATAAATGCCCAAGCTTCCTGTGCTTTGACAGCAAATTCTCAGCTCTGTCCTACGTGATTCTTAGGGGGCCCCAAGTGACATTGAGCCTTAGTTGCTCACAGTGGAACCACTCAATAACTCACACTTTATCGGCTTTTCCTCTGTTGCCCATCTTAGTCTTCCTGCTCCCTCCCTTCTGCTTCTTGGGATCACCTCCCAAATAACCTATCTACCCCTAAGTCCTTGTGGCATTAGGCTCTGCTTTTGGAGAAACCTAAACTTACAATCAACATCCTAGATTCAAATAAGAGTGTGTCCTTCCACAATGCCCAATTTTGTGAACGCCCCTGTATCAGTCTGATTGGAGACTAATTATTTTGTTCCAGAGGATCCAGGAGCCAATTCTTTAACTTCAAAGTTAGACAGGACTTTACACAGCGACACATATTAGCAAGCTTTATTAACACATCTCATCCTCCTGAATGATACAGTAATGAGGAAAAGGAAGCATCCCTGGTCAAAGAGGGGTCTATGGTTAAAATTTCTTACCATTATGAGAAGTGATCCAAGCCCAACCAGTCAGAAGACACTGTGAGAAACAGGTTCTTGTGGAGAATGCACCCCCATGAATAGCAGTCTGGGAGCCTCAACAACAAAAATAAATGAATCTTTAGGCCAGTGTTCCACTGTGAATGTAACTTAGTTGCTCCATATATGTTGGTTTTCTCTCTACTTTTCTCACTGCTGCTCAACTGTGAAAAATCTTCTGTCCCTCAAATAAGTTCTTTATTTCAGTTTCTGTTCAAATAAATCATACTTTATTTGCTGTGGCTCCTAACGGCTTAGCTTCTTTCCATACATCATTTCATCTTCAGTTCCTACTTTTTTTTTTAAAGATTTTATTTATTTATTCATGAGAGACAGAGAAAGGGGGAGAGAGAGAGAGAGAGAGGCAGAGACACAGGCAGAAGGAGACACAGGCTCCACACAGGGAGCTTGATATGGGACTCGATCCGGGGTCTCCAGGATCACGCCCTGGGCTGAAGGCAGGCGCCAAACTGCTGAGCCACCCAGGCTGCCCTCAGTTCCTACTTTTAACTTTCTTATTTTTGTTCTACTTCTGATTCAGAATTTCCAGAGAGAGGTATTCCAGTTGGCTCAGTCATTAAACATCTGTTTGGGCAGAGTTTCCCCCCCCCCCAACCCCTGCCACACACACACAAGTCATAGCAGAAGCTGATAATTAGCCTAGAGATAAGTTATACATGGATCTAGTGCCTGGCTCTGGTCCTATCACCTGTGGTTCATTATGGAATAAGTAGGGTCACTTGACAAAAAGTATGGTTACCCCAGCTTCCCCTCAGCCAAAACTGGATCAGGAAAGCCTTCTGGAAGAGGCGTTTAGGCAAGGTAGATTCTGTGATTGACTAGACAAGGACAGTAATCAACTACGGAGAAGGTGGGCTTAACAGTCAAGGATTCAGATATCTTCAACTTCTCACATACTAAAATGCAAAACAGTATGTGGCCCTGGTTAAAATTTGATGAAAGGAATCAACATTTTCATGTTTCACAACCATTACCATGATTACTCTGTAATCTCCCATATTTGACTTGAGGTGCTTGCTACCTCTTTGTCTCCCCAACATCTTCTGTGAGAGCCGTGGTACTATATGATGTCATGGTTGGAAAGGACCTTAGAGTTAATCATTTTACTAAGGAGATTACTTCTGTAAGATCACACACCACAACCTTGTCTCTTGCTTTTCAGTTGCCCTTCTAACTTGACTGTGACGGTTCAACATTTGTCTGTCCTGATCTCTCTTCTACTCCCCTGAATTGATCAACTTTCCCTTTTCTATTTTTTTCTGTCCCTGAAGAAAAAAAAATGAGCTCTTTCCAATTTTCCCTCTTGTTCTCAATGTGTCACTTCATTCCTTACCAATAATGTGAAGGTTTTTGTTTTTGTTTAGAAGTATAGGTTTCTTGATGATTCTGTTTCCACCACAGGACAAAAAGTAGCCTTTTGGCAGCAGATGAGAACTGGATGCAGAGTTCACAGTTGGCTCCAAAGAAGGAAATTTTTAAAAGATCAGAATCATCTAATGGTACATCAGGAGGACTCTGTGAGATGGTTCCTGGGGGAAGCAGCTAGATGCCCATAAAGATATTCTAGAGAAACTAGAAGCCAACTCTCACATTAAGAAGGAAGTAGACTGGAAAGTGATTCTTGGAAGTAATGGACAAAGAATCTTAAGAACACAAAAATATGGATTTGCTGAATATAAAGAACCTTGGGAACATCCTAATATTCCTTCTGAGCATCAAGGAGTTCTGAACTCTATGTGGTGAATGTGGCAAATCTATTAAGCAGAACTCACCCCTTAAGTGGGCATTAGACAATCCACAATGAAAAGAAACTATGAATGTAATAAGTGTGGTAAAATTATCAGGCAGAAATTTCCATCCAATGTATTTTTTATCTCAGACATTGTAATTTTCATGTCCAGAAGTTCAGTTTGGGTCTTTTTAATTTCTTCTATGTCTGAAAGTTCTATCTTTCCTCTAGATTTTTGATTATGTGATTTATAGTTATAACCGTTTTTAATATGCTTGATGGTTGATTCTAATACCTGTATCAGTTCCGGGTCAGTTTTGACGGATTGATTTTTGTGTGTCTGTAAATACAGGTTGTATTTCCTGTTTGTTGCATGCCTGGTAATAAGTGTATGCTATATATTTTGAATTTTATTTTGTTGAGGGATGGGTATATTTTGTTCCTATAAATATTCTTGAGGGTTTTTTTGTTTTGTTTTGTTTTTTAGAGAGTGTTGCAGTTAAGTTGCATTATGATCAGAGAACATACTTTATTATTTCAATCCTTTTAAAAGTATTGACATTCGTTTTATGGCCTAGTATATGGTCTATCCTGGAGAATGTTCTGTGTGAACTTGAGAGAAATGTATATTATGCTGTCCTTAGATGGAGTGTCCTAAAGTTGTATGTTAAGTCTCTTTGCATAAAGTGTTCAAGTCCTCCATTTCCTTGTTGATCTTCCCTGATTTTTCTTTTTATTTAAATTCATTTTGCCAACATATATCATTAGTTTTAGTAATGTATTAGTATTTAATAATTCATCAGTTGCATCTAACACCCAGTGCTCATCACATCACGTGCCCTCCTTAATGCCCATCATCCATTTACCCCATCCCCCAACCTGCTCCCCTTCAGCAACCCGCAGTTGGTTTCCCAGAGTTAAGAGTCTCACATGGTTTGTCTCCTTCTCTGATTTTTCCCCATTCAGTTTTCCCTCCCTCCCTATGTTCCTGTACACTATACACTATTTCTTATAGTCCACATATGAATGAAACCATAGAATTCTCTTTTTCTGATCAATTTATTTATACTTAGCATAATACCTGCAGTTCCATCTATTCCTGAAAATAAGGTTTCCAACTAATTAAAGTGTCTATTTCTTTTTTCGTTCCTATCAGTTTTTCCTTCATATATTTTGGCAGTCTTTTATTAGATGCATATATAATTATCTTCCTGATGGATTAACTCATCTCATTTTATATCATTATGAGATGTGCCTCTTCATCTTTAATGACCTTTTTCCTGTTGCAAAGTCTATTTTGTCTGTTATTAGTACAGCCATTCCAGTTTTCTTATGATTGCTCTTTGCATGATAGATCTTTTTCTATCCTTTCACATTTAATCTATTTGTATCTTTGAAACTAAAGTGGGTCTCCTATAGAAATATATACATATATTGTTTCTTTATCCAGTCTAATTTCTCTCCTTTTTTATTTGATTGCTTAACCCATTCATAGTCAATGTCATTATTGGTGTGTACTCTATTTATCCAAGGGATACAAAAATAGTGCTTTGAAGGGGCATATGCACCCCAATGTTTATAACAGCAACGTTCACAATAGCCAAAATATGGAAAAAGTACATCAATAGATGAATGGATAAGAAGTGTATTACGTATATATACAATGGAACATTACATCAAAAAGAATGAAATCTTGCCATTTGCAACACTGTGGATTGAACTAGAGAGTATTATGCTAAGCAAAACAAGTTAGTCAGAAAACAAATACCATATGATTTCACTCATATGTGGAATATCAGAAACAAAACAGATGAATATAGGGGAAGGGAAGGAAAAATAAAAACAGAGAGGGAGGCAAACCATAAGAGCCTCTTAACTGTAAACAAACTGAGGGTTGCTGGAAGGGAGTGGGGTAGAGGGATGGGGTAACTAGGTGATGGGCATTAAGGAGCGCACTTGATGTCATGAGCAACTGGGTGTTATATGCAACTGATGAATCACTGTATTCTACTCCTGAAACTACTAGTACACTATAAGTAAATTGAATTTAAATTTAAAAAAAGTAATGTTATTATTGGTATAGTTTGATTTATATTTTCCATTTTACTTTTTATTTTTCATACATCTCATGTCTTGTTTCTCTTATCTTCCTTCTTTTGCATTAAGTGAATATTCTAGTATGTTAATTCCCTTAATGATTTTTTTCATTGCAATTTTTACATTATTACTTAGTGGCTGTTCTTTATATCTTAAGCTATGAGAATCTACTTCAGATTTACAGTAACTTCCAGTGAGATACAGAACTGCTGCCTGCATAGCTCTATTTCCTTCCCCCTCTTTGTGCTATTATTATCATAATTATTATTTTATGTAATTTTATGTCTTTTAAAGAAGCAGAAAGACAAGAAGTTCATCTTATGGACCCACCCAGGGTTGGTGAGTACAGTTTAAATGACAAGTCCACTCTGAACATTGCAATCTCTCTAAGCCTTTTTTTTTTTTTTAAGATTTCATTTATTTCATGAGAGACACAAAGAGGCAGAGGCAGAGGGAGAAGCAGGCTCCCTTCGGGGACCTCGGTGCAGGACTGAATCCCAGGACCCTAGGATCATCAACTGAGCCAATATTTGTATTTTGGCAGACATTCAACCACTGAACCACCCAGGTATCCCTCTCTAAGCCTTTAAATTCCTTCCTCCAAATTAAAGGGAGATTGGGCATTTCCATTTCATTCACAGGGGACTATCTTTGGTTTGTGTTTCAGCCAGTCAACCAAACTATTGGAACCCTTCCTAACTCCAGGAGTTTCCCAATTCAAATGCTAATCTCTTCTGGAAATAACCTCACACATACCCAGAAACAATATCTTAACTATCTGGCATCTCTTAGCCCAGACAAGTTCAAAATAGTTAACCATCACACAATTTATCCCTTTAATTGGTGTAAGAATCTCATCTAATTGATATCATCTTTTTCAATCCTGATACAGGTACTTTGAGTCTCCTCTTTAGTTAATCTTGCTGGAGGTTTATCAAATTTATTGATTTTTAAAAAATAATCATTTTGGCTTTCATTGATTTTCTCTATAGATTTCCTGTTTTTAAGTTTTCCACTCTGACCTTATTATTTCATTTCTTCTTACTTTGATTCTAATTTGCTCTTATTCTAGTTGCTTAACCTTTCCTCTTTCCTAATACACATTTAGTGCTATAATGTCCCTCTACTGCTTTAACAATGTTCCATAAATTTTGATGTTTTTTTTTTTTCTGAGTCAATTCAAAATGCTTTCTATATATATTTCTTAATTTCATCTTTGGAGTCAAGATTTCATTTGTGTAATTTAGTTTCAAATAGTTGAGGATTTATAGGGATCTTTCTGTTACCAATTCTAATTGAATTCCATGGTGGTATGTTCTGTTGTTGCTGGCTAGTGTTAAATGTCTATTGGTCAAGTTGGTTGGTAGTATTGCTCAGATCTGTATCTTTGTTTTCTATATATTCTATCATTTGAGAAAGATGTATTGAAATCTGCTATGTACGTGGGCTTGTCTATTTCTCCTTACAGTTCTATCAGTTTTTACTCTGTGTATTTTAAAACTGCTTTTAAATATATCAATGTTTAAGATCAGGTACTCTTGATGAATTGACCCCTTTTCATTAGGAAATGACCTGTTTGTGTATAAAACATATATTTTATTAACTCAGTATGATAGCATGGAAAAAACTAACTTCATTAACTTCTTTTGGATTTACTTGGAATAACTTTATGAGCCCTTTAAGTTTTTTCTTTAATAAATTTATTTTTTATTGCTGTTCAATTTGCCAACATATAGAATAACACCCAGTGCTCATCCCATCAAGTGCCCCCCTCAGTGCCCATCATCCAGTCACCCCCACCCCCCGCCCACCTCCCCTCCCACCACCCCTAGTTCGTTTCCCAGAGTTAGGAGTATGAGCACTTTAGATACTGTAAACTTTCCATTATCAAATAGCTTTTTAAAATATATAATTACACATATGTTCATAGCATACATAAGATGGAATTTTGTTTTCATAAGATGGAATTAAGCTGCAATCAGTCGTATTTATTTTTCTTTTTTAAACTTTTTTTTGGGGAAAATAACAGGAAATTAAAAAGTACGGTGAATTCCTATGTATCTTTCACCCAGCTTCGTCCAATGGTCACATCTTGCATAACTAGAGCACAATATCTATCAATTCAACCAGGAAATTGAATGGTACAATCCACAGAGCTTATTCAGGTTCACCAACTTTGGATATGCTAATTGGTGGGTATATAATTCTATGCAATTTTATCTTTTTATTAATAACTAAAACTTTTTTTTTAAGATTCTATTTATTCACTCATGAGAGACCTACAGAGAGAAGCAGAGACATGGGCAGAGGGAGAAACAGGCTCCATGCAGGGAGCCCGATGCGGGACTCAATCCCAGGTCCCCAGGATCACAACCTGAATGGAAGGCAGAGGCTAAACCAGTGAGCCACCCGGGTGTCCCTGTTTTGTTATTTTTTTTTTAATTTTTATTTATTTATGATAGTCACACACACACACAGAGAGAGAGAGAGAGAGAGAGAGGCAGAGGGAAAAGCAGGCTCCATGCACTGGGAGCCCGACGTGGGACTCGATCCCGAATCTCCAGGATCACGCCCTGGGCCAAAGGCAGGCACTAAACCGCTGAGCCACCCAGGGATCCCCCTGTTTTGTTATTTTAATGATTGCTTTGGGATCTTCATCAGTCTACCTTCAAGTGACATTATACCATTTTCTGTATAGCAGTGGTACTCAACTTACTTAGTAATGGTTCTCCCCTGGGGGCTATTATCTAGATATTTTTGAAACAACAGAGGTATGGTGATACTGGCATCTAGTGGGTAGAAGCCATGGGTGCTGCTAAGTTTCGTATAATGCACAGGACAGCCCAACACAACAGTCCAAAATGTAAGACAGGGGCACCTGGCTGGCTCAAGGAGAAATGCATCCAGCTCTTTATTTCATGGTTTTGAGTTTGAGCTCAAATTGGGTGTAGATAACTTAAACTTTTTTAAAAAGCTATGCAGGAAGCCTGTTTCTCCCTCTGCCTGTGTCTCTGCTTCTCTCTCTCTCTGTGTCTCTCATGAATAAAGATTTTATTTATTTATCAATTTGAGAGAGCGGCTTCTCCCTCTGCCGGTGTCTCTGCTTCTCTCTCTCTCTCTGTGTCTCTCATGAATAAAGATTTTATTTATTTATTTATTTATTTATTTATTTATTTATTTATTTATTTATTTAAGAGAGAGAGAGAGCGAGGCCGAGGGAGAAGCAGGCTCCATGCAGGGAGCCGGATGTGGGACTCGATCCCGGGTCTCCAGGATCATGCCCTGGGCTGAAGGTGGCGCTAAATCACTGAGCCACTGGGGGTTCCCAATAAATAAAATCTTAAAAAAAGAAAGAGAGAAAAGAAAGAAAGGAAGGAAGGAAGGAAGGAAGGAAGGAAGGAAGGAAGGAAGGAAGGAAGGAAGGAAGGAAGGGAGGGAAAGAAGAAAGAAAGAAAGAAAGAAAGAAAGAAAGAAAGAAAGAAAGAAAGAAAGAAAGAGAAAGAAAGAAAGAAAGAAGAGAGAAAGAAAGAAAGAAAGAAAGAAAGAAAGAAAGAAAGAAAGAAAGAAAGAAAGAAAGGAAGAAAGAAAGAAAGAAAGAAAGAAAAGGGAAGGGAAGGGAAGGGAAGGGAAGGGAGAAAGAAACCTGTTGTAATCCCTATCTTTTTCCTCTGCACTGTTTTTATAATTTTCTCTTGACTGTTTTTGAGAAATTTGTGATGCACCTTGTAGTAATTTTCTTCAGATTTATTCTAGGTTTATTGCTCTACACTACCGAGGCAAGACCCTTCTGAGTAGTTTACCCAATGCACAAAGGAATTGTGTCTGACTCATGGCAAGACAGTATTTCTTACCTTGTTTCTGTGCCTGGAACTGTTCACTCCAATCCTTTGGAATGTTCCCCCCGCCACCCCCCTGGCCTTAGATAAGTTTCCTCATATAATGTGCCCATCAGTACTCTGCTGAATATCCTGACCATTCACAGATCTCCAGATATCTCTGCATAGTTCTCTCTCCTCCAGTACTATCTTGTGAACCCTACCTGCCTTGGTCTTCTTGGATTCTCAGCTCTCTCGTCAACTCAAGAATTTCACCAGACTCCACCAGCTCCCTCTCCTTATGCTACTGCCTGGGGATGCCTGGGAACTTTTTTTTTCTTTTTAATTTTATTTTATTTATTCATGAGAGACACAGAGAGAGAGGCAGAGACACAGGCAAAGGGAGAAGCAGGCTCCATGCAGGGAGCCTGACGTGGGACTCGATCCCGGGTCTACCAGGATCACACCCCAAGCTGCAGGCGGCGCTAAACCGCTGTGCCACCGGGGCTGCCCGCCTGGGGACTTTCTTAAGGCAATAAACTGGGGCACATATGGCTCACTTAACTTGTTTCTCTATATCAGAAATAAAAAATCCTTGATGTTTGTTACTGATATCAATAGGACCAAAATCATTGTTTCATATATTTTGTCTAGGATTCTAGTTTCAGGTAGGAATGTAATTCTGGTCCCTCTAACTCTAACATGGCCAGAAGAGGGAGTCTCTCCTTCAGTTTTATTCATGTTTAAGTATTTTCTCATTCTCATTAAGTTTTCTTCAAATCATGGATTATTTAGAAATGTGTTTACTTTCCAAATGTATGTGGTTTAATTAATTAATTAATTATTAGTTAATAATTGCATTATGATCAGGGCAGAGGACATTGTGTTGCCCTGTCTGGATTTCCCTGGATTGTCCCCTATCCTTCCACCCAGGAGGGCAGGCTGAAAGCCTTCAATTGTCAGTTCTCTCCAGGAACTATATCCTCAGCTGAAGAAGCCTACCTTACCCAAGATCATGGTTCCCTTTACGGTGGTGTGACAGGGCTTGTACTGAGTGACTGGCTGAAGCGGCATATGAGCCCAGACCTCTCTCCTCTGGTCTAGGCACTTCTGATAGTACAGACCCGTCTAATTGAGTCTGAAGGAACACAGAGGACTTCTCTTACTACTAGTTTGGTAGTTCTGTGTTCTTGGGTGTTAATCCAAGAATACTCTCTAATAAATTTGCTGTATGTTATCCTTTGTCTATACATACTTCCTGAAAAACAACCTAAAACAATTAGGTAACTCAGTTTAATTAGATAACTCAGTTTTTAAAAATTCACTAACTTTTAAATAACCATTCAAGAATACTTGGAAATGTACATACATACTTTTATATTACTTTCTTGGTTTAGAGTTTTCTAAATTTGAACTCTAAATTACCATGAGGATTGACTCATGACTACTAATTATTAGAGGCTTTTATTTTCTACTTAAAGTCCATGACAAAACTCACAAGCTTCCTTGATGTTTTCCTCTGCTCCTGGTTGACCTTTTCCTAATGCATGCTTTCGCTGGGAGTATAGTACACATCTGGGATTCTTATGGAAATCTCACTTCCAATTCTCCACCTCTTGCAAGGCCACAGATTCAAATTCTGCACTTGCAGCAGGTAAAATCTATGTCCCTTGTGACCAATATCATCAAACTGCCTCACAGCACCCAAAGTATCATCACCCACTTACCTTTCTGACTTCCACCTCCTATTTACTTTAGGCTCTGTGTGTTTACTTCACCTTCTCAAAAGCCCTTGAAAAGAATGTTTAAATTTAATCCAGAATTTCTAGGTTGTTTTGCAGCCAAAGGGCTTTATAATTATCTAGTTTGCCTTACTGTTCTTTTATGCCTTTTAAGGACATTAATCTCTGCTCAATTTTGTGGTAAAACAGACTGCAAATGTGACAGCATTTTGTTTCATACTCCATAAACTGGTTGCTAATTTGTCATGGTTATACAAACTTTGATATATGTCTTAATAATTTTGTAATTTATAGGTTCTTCTGAGGGAAAAATGGACTATCATCACAGTAGTGAGGTAAAGAGTCAAGGCTCCTAATGAAAAATTTTCAATTCCCACTGCAAAAGTGTTGTTTTATATAGACTCCTGGACCTTGGCCCACATTTGGCGGGCCTTGGAAATTGATCTGTGTGTGCTTTTACCTCCTGTGGTTCCCAAATTTGGAATCCACTGGCCTTAGTTTCAGAGACTGGTTATAGCTTTTGCATGTCTACAATCCCTGTGGTCAAACTGTACCATGTACATTTAAATGGTCAGTGGGAAGAGTGGGAACTAGTCAGGTCCTTATCTATGATGCCCAGAAAGGAGTCTGCTATCTCCTTTATACCACTTTATACCACTCACAAACATACTTTCTGGAGCAGAAACAGACTTCAGGGAACATGGCTGGTTTTATATAGCCATCTGAGGTCTACGGAATGGTAAAGATTTGAAACACAGATGGGCCCAGAGAAAGGGACTCGGATAATAATTGGCTAAACAATTCCTCTAAGGAAATTATAGGACACTTTCTGTTGGCTAGGGAGCTCTGATTTATGTAGTAGGAGTATGAAAAGAACAAGCTTTGTGTTGCGTTTAAATCAGAAACAAGCAAAATCACATCATTCCAAAAACAGCTGCTTAAAGAAAAGCAAACTGAACTGTTTTCTTCCCACTCTGAACAAAGGAAACAAGATAAAAAAATTCAGTGGTATTTATAACAAGTGAATGAAAACAGAATTTATTGGAGGAATTATAACTATGTCCTGCAAAAACAGTTTTATAACATCAGAGGTGATTAAAGACAATCAGTTTCAGAAAACAATCTAACAACACGAGCATACTATTTTATTTATTTATATTAAATGGAAAAATTAAAAAAAAGAAATCTGTCACTGAGGATACCGAACTAAAATAAAATTTAGTCTTAGAGGATTTAAATGCAACAGAATTATTCAGCTATTTAAGCCCCTTTTTGGTTTGATTTTCTTCTCAGTTCCAAGTAAGACCTAATACAGTACACACCACCAATAACATATTATATCTCTAAACCTAAGGAGAAACTCTTCTCTCTATGCAGATTCTTTGTCTTTCATATTTCTCTTCAATCAAGGCTATAAAAAATGAGATTTTATTCCACACTTTCTCAACTAAAAGGATACATATATATTCCTATTCCACACAAGAGCAATTCTACACAACCAGGATGTCTGTGGCTAAAAAATATCACCTCTTCATATTCCTCAAGAATATTCAGGGTACTAAAAACATAAATGAATAAGTGTGAGTGCACAAGAAGCCAGTAGATAACATAAAAAGGGATAGGCAATACACAGTAGTCTAGCAATGGGTTTTTGATGGAAAATAGGGGAAAATGGAAATAAACTCAGGGTTGAGGGAGACCAAAACTAACAAATGAGTGGCCGCAGAGGAGGCACTGGTTTCCATTAGCACAGGTAACTGGAAAAAACACAGAGACATCCTGAGTGCAGAGTGTGTCATGAAAAAGCCTGAAAGTATGATAAGAACTACATAATTCAAGTCTGACTGAAGTAAACAGCTGGTAGTCTTGAAAGTGTCCCTGGAGGAAGGTGGATGATCAGTTCACATTATACTACGGAATATTTATCTGAAAGGGTATGAGGACCACTTATCAGCATTTACCTGTGCAGCTTGAGAAAAGTATCAGCTTAGAAAACGGGTGAGCGTCTATTATCTTACCTTGCCTGGGGTAAGATAAGTGAAGATCTGTATTCAGATTTCTGGGTTTGAAATGGCACAGCATCCTTCCAGAAGGTATTTACTTTTGAAGATCACAAAAGTCTTTTAAGATGAAAAAGAGAGCCTATTTGAAGGAAGAATCTCAGGCACTATGACACAGTGATAGGAAATTGTTTTGGTTAGAGAATACCTACTCAGTAATACAGGAAGCATCAACAACTCTGCTCAGTAATAATAAATGCTCAAAATACAACCTCTGACAGGTATAAAGAAGCCAACTGACTGTTTTCTTAGTTTCGGCCACCAGTAGACATCAGTAATGGAGTTTCTACATAGGTAATCAGCAGGTGAGGATGGCTGGCATAACAAAAGGCATGGGATGCTAATTACAAATGCCTCCCTTAATTTTAGAAGGACATGTGACAAGAGGAAAATGATGGAAGGACCCTTAGTGTTATAGTAGTGTAACCCACTGCCATATGTGGGTTATTCTACCCTTGTGTCCACATAGACTCTTAGGGAAGTGCCTATTCAACAGTGATATAACAGTCCTATCCCTGAATCCAGCAACCTTCTTTTGAATAACCACGCAAACAAAGATGGACTATTACATCACAAAATTCCATGTACCAATCCTATAAAAATAGGACAAAACCAAACAATCTCTTTTCACACTATACCCTTTACAACCTTCTGCTTCCTTGTCTCCAGTAACAGCAAGGAAGAAATATATAATCCTTAAAACTAAATTACAAGGTGCAGGGACAAGCCATAAATCAAACTTAGGGAAGACAGATAGCATCTTCCTTATGAAACCATGATCAAATAATTATTTAGATACAATGTCCTTTCACAGAGGTGTCTACTCAGGAGAATCACAACTGGTCTCCTGCTCACATATAGAACCATCACGGTGGGCAGAGACACTGTGGTATAATGAAGAAAGCACAGACTTAAACCTCAGATCTGAGTTCAAATCCTGACTCCAATCACTAAGTAGCCAGTCACCTAACCCCAAGACACAATTATCTTGTACAAATGTTATAAGAATTGAATGGGATAACAATAATCCTTATATGCATAAAACAAATGACATTAGGCTTAGGAATTCACCATATACAAAGAAAGAGGGGCAACTGCATTTAAAAATGGGCAGATTCTTTCTAAGTGTTCCCAGGTGGATTTTGAGCCAAGGACTTAGAAGTTTAAAATACTGGTTTAAGGCCTTCTCAAAGGGCTGGACTTAAAGACATGCAGAGGAAGCTAGTAAGCACCTGTAGTACTGACTGCACAGCATCCCTCCCTTCTCTTAAGAAAGGTTTTTATAGATGATAAAAGGGAGAAAGACTCAGCATTTCCTCACTTCCTGACCAACCTTGACAAGTTGGTGAGAGGTAGATCTGGGATCAGAACACCTATCTCTGATTCCAAAGTCTGCACCTTTAGCTACTAAACTATACATAACATGAGAAGGCAGAGTCTTCCCCTAGTTTTAGATTATGCTCATTGCATCTTTACAGTTTTGAACCTGCAATTGTTTCAATTTCATAAGGGGACATTTTTTTCTGGTTTTGTAGACATATACCTAAAAAATAAAGCCTCTATTATCTGTACATCCTTCTACAACTGTGGAGAGGAGAATGTAGTAAATTTTTGCTGTTCTTTTAACCTAACAGCTGACAACTATACAGCCAGCTTATTTTAAAACTGCAAAGACCAATGACTAGTGTTTATTATTTAACAAACAGTAAACAGGCTCTAAAAGGAAGTGATTTGCTCATGGTTCCACTGCTACCAAGTACCAGTATTAGGGTGGAATCCCATGAGTTTAGGGTCCATATTCTCCATGCCTTTCATAACACTGTCAAGTGAAAATGAACATGTTCTGGTTGCACTTAAAAAATACTGTACTATTTTTAACTCTTTGAGGAACTTCCACAGTTTTCCAGAGTGGCTGCACCATTTCACATTCCCACCAACAGTGTAAGAGGGTTCCCTTTTCTCTGCATCCTCTCCAACATTTGTGGTTTCCTGCCTTATTAATTTTCCCCATTCTCACTGGTGTGAGGTGGTATCTCATTGTGGTTTTGATTTGTATTTCCCTGATGGCAAGTGATGCACAGCATTTTCTCACGTGCGTGCTGGCCATGTCTATGTCTTCCTCTCTGAGATTTCTGTTCATGTCTTTTGCCCATTTCATGATTGGATTGTTTGTTTCTTTGGTGTTGAGTTTAATAAGTTCTTTATAGATCTTGGAAAAGAGTTAAAAATAGACCTGCCCTATGACCCAGCAATTGCACTGCTGGGGATTTACCCCAAAGATACAGATGCAATGAAACGCCAGGACACCTGCACCCCGATGTTTCTAGCAGCAATGTCCACAATAGCCAAACTGTGGAAGGAGCCTCGGTGTTCATCGAAAGATGAATGGATAAAGAAGATGTGGTTTATGTATACAATGGAATATTACTCAGCCATTAGAAATGACAAATACCCACCATTTGCTTCAATGTGCATGGAACTGGAGGGTATTATGCTGAATGAAGTAAGTCAATCGGAGAAGGAGAAACATTATATGGTCTCATTCATTTGGGGAATATAAATAATAGTGAAAGGGAATAGAAGGGAAGGGAGAAGAAATGGGTAGGAAATATCAGAAAGGGAGAAAGAACATGAAGACTCCTAACTCTGGGAACAAACTAGGGGTAGTGGAAGGGGAGGAGGGCAGGGGGTGGGGGTGAATGGGTGACGGGCACTGAGGGGGGGCACTTGATGGGATGAGCACTGGGTGTTATTCTGTATGTTGGCAAATTGAACACCAATAAAAAATAAATTTATTACTAAAAAAAATAAATAAAAAATAAAAAATAAAAAAAGTACTATACTTCTTTCCTGAATATAAAAGTAGTATGTTCTCATTGTAGAAAATCTAAAATGCATAGAAAAGTATAAAGAAGAAAATAGAAATAGCCTATAATTCTATCACCCAATGATAATCACTGTCAATGTTTTGGTTTGGTATTATTTCATAACCATTTCTCTACTATATGTAAATGCTTTTCAAATATTTGGATCGAACTTGTTTTTTCTCTATCTTCTGTTTTATACAAATTTTTCCCCCATGGCATTAAATATTCTTTAAAGATGTTTATATAATGGCTGCAAAACCATCAAGTAGATAGACTATCATTCATTTAAACCACGTCCTATTGAAAATCTAGTTCTCTTCCTTGTTATATATGATGCTGGCATGAATATCCCTCTGTTAATCTTTGTCTGTTTCTGGTTACTTTCCCTGCATGGAGTCTTAAAAACTGAATTAAGTTGATAATAATGAAAAATTGCTTTTATAAAAAGTAGCAATTAGGACTACTACCAACAATATATTTTATTTATGAGATTTCTTTCTCCTCATTATGTTTTCTCTGGTGTTGAATAAGCTGCGAGCTGTAACGATAGGCTTTCCCACACTCACTACATTTATAGGGTTTCTCCTTAGTATGGGTTCTCAAATGTAAAATAACTTGAGAAGTCTGCCTGAAGGTTTTTCCACATTCGTTACATTTATAGGGTTTCTCTCCAGTGTGAACTCTCTGATGATCAATAAGGTTTCGATTAGAAGTAAAAGCTTTCCCACATTCATTACATTTGTAAGGTTTCTCTCTACGGTGAAGTCTCTGATGTTCACTAAGGGTCTTCCTTAAAATGAAAGTTTTTCCACACTCATCACACTCGTAAGGCTTCTCCCCTGTGTGAATTCTCTGATGGTCTATAATCTTTGTATTAGAAACACATGTTTTCCCACACTCCTTACATTTGTAAACTTTTTTTCCTTTGTGCATTCTTTGATGTTGAGTAAGATTTGAACTACGGCTAAAGGCTTTCCCACATTCAATACAAGTGTAGGGCTTCTCCCCAGTGTGAACTCTATGATGTGAAATAAGACCTGAACTCCGACTAAAGGCTTTCCCACACTCCTTACATTCATACGTTTTTTCCCCACTATGGATTCCCTGGTGCCGAATGAGGTGTGACTTACCACTGAAAGATTTCCCACATTCACTGCATGTGTAGGGCTTCAGTCCAGTGTGGATTCTCCGATGAACAACAAGGTTGGAGCTATGACTGAAGGCTTTTCCACACTCCTTACACTTATAGGGTTTCTCTCCTGTGTGGATTCTCTCATGCACTGTAAGGTTTGCACTCTGACTAAAAGCTTTCCCACACTCAGTACATACATACTGTTTCTTTTCAGCCTGAATTCTCCTGCTTGTTATAGGATCCAAGCACTGACTACCATCTTTTTCAGATTCTTGCTCACTTACTTCTGTAAGTGTTTTATTGTCTTTAACTGTCTTATGTCTGAAATTTCTCGTCTTTCTCCTCATTTTCTCTTGCTTGAAACATCACAGTGGCCTGTTGAATCTTCTCTTTCTCTTCAGAGGAGCTTTTTAAATTTTGACTTCCTGGGAAATACCTCTGTGGAGTTCTCTTGAAAAGTGCAAGATTCTAATTTTTCAGGAATAATACTTTGCAATCAATACCTCCTCAGTTCCAGTTCCACCATCTGACAGAAGAAACAGAAATTGCAATATTACCTATTCTTTTTCCTGGAGGAAGGAGAATTATCCAAAGATAACAAGATGTAGTACATCACAGGGTCTCACATGGAAGAAGAAGTGTTCAAAGATGGCGGAACAGATCAAAAGCAAGATGAGAAAAATGAGGGTAGACCCCGAGACCAAGGTAAAGGCATAAGAGAGGAACCCAACAGATCCAGCATTAGGATAAGCAATGAATAATATAAAATCCATCCTGATTTCTTCCTGTCTCACATTCTACTCCCAGAATTGGAGCCATCAAACTCCCCACCTGGTTCCCAGAAAAAATGAACTGAAAGATCCTTAGTTCAGTAGCTCTTCTTCCTCTTAAAAAAAAAAAAAAAAAAAAAAAAAAAAAGATTTAATTTATTTATTCATGAGAGACATACAGAGAGAGGCAGAGACATAGGAAGAGGGAGTAGAAATAGGCTCCATACAGACAGCCTGATGTAGGACTCGATCCTGGGACTCCGGCAGACACTCAACCACTGAGCCACCCAGGCATCCCTCAGTAGCTCTTCAAAAACAGTTTGGCTTTTAGTTCTTGCTGACCTATTCCCCTAATACCAATGATATAATGGCTGGCACAAAATAGATACTCAAGAACTATTTCATAGATCAGCAACTGGGATGGTCTTAGGGTACAAGAATTCGTCTTTTGTTCAAAGTCCAGATACAAGGCCCCTGGCTACATCCCTGTTTTTAAGTTCTGTCTTAATAAAGGGGAACACTATTCTTGCAGTACCAGAACCTATTGGAGCCTAGTCACACCACAGCCTACTCTGTAGGGATTGCTCTGTAGCTGGATCCAGCCACATGCACTCATTCAGTCTGTCTGTTTCTCACCAAGCTATCACTCTGATAAGCTATCATTCAATCCACTGCAAATTTGAGAGTCTGAGTTGGGGAACAGGGCTAGCTAAAGCATGGCAGGGGAAACTCTGATAAGACTGTGCATGGTATAATGTAAGTATCTAACATTGGCAAAAGGGTGAAAGGAGGAGGCAGTGCAATCAAAAGGGGCAAATACATGAAACCCATGACAGGAACGAGCATGAACTGCCTAGTGGGTTTAACATGAAACTCTGGACACACTGGTAACCCTAGGATATCTCAAATCTGGAGGGGACTGGAATCATAAAGGAAACAGAAAGATGACCCCATGATACTAATACATAATTAATGTTCCTTTTACCATGTTCCTCTTCAAATTTGTCCATATGTATAGTTATACAATTACAAATATACAGTAGATATAATTTTGCATTCTATCTCTTTAAATTTCATATGTAACTTTCCACGTTAGTTTTTTATCATCATAAGATCATTTTATGAAAATAAAATATACTACCAGTTGAATTCATTATAATTTACCTACAATTTTGCTAGTGTTAGACATTTCTGTTGCTCCCTGAGGTTTAACCACTTCAATTGTCACTTTGGATAAAGTTTTCTTCCAATTGAAATATGTTCCTAGAATAAAAGTTCCACAAAGGAGTTATTGGATCAGAAGGAATGAAATTGTTTTGCAATGCTGCCTATTGCTTTTCAAAAAAGTCTGACCAGTTTCCATGGTCTCATAGCTTTTTCATAGGCTGAGTCACACTCTCTAAAGGAGAAGCATGTCCAGTGGTTCAGTGCTCAAGATCAGCAAGAAAGGAAGAGAACTTCCAATTGAGATTAGAATTCATATTTCAGGAATATAGGTGCCACTGATGCCATACAGGGACACATATATACAAATCTGTGCTCAAGATATAAACGCAGAGAAAATGGTGGTTGAAGGGTGGATTCTTGCCAGGATACTGAACACATCCAGCTGTTGTTACCTCTCCTAATCAATAAGGAAGAAACTCAGTGAGAAGCCAGGTGCCTGCAGAGCAGGGTGGGACAGAAAGTGAAGCCATTTCCAATGTTCTCTCCGGGAAAGTTGATGGTTCTTTCTGAATTTCTTTTCCATTTGCAATCTTCTCTAAAACTCTTTTTTTCATACATGTCTTAAAGTAGTAGTTACTGAGCATTCTACTCTGTACACATCTCTGTTTTGGATCTAACACAGGGAAAATTTTAAAAAGCATTATTGCGGAAAGGTAGAAAATAACTGTGGATGAATGAATGGATGGATGAAAAGGTGGGTAAGTTTATATATTTACTGTTATAGAGGCCTCTCATTTTGCTAGCAAATTGTCTTCTGCCAACTTGCATTATTTTTTAATTCTTTTTATAGTATTTTTTATGAAAAGTTGGGAAATGACTTCCCAACTTGAGAATGGATCTTCATAATTATGAGAACAAGACATAATAAGGATTCAGAATGAGATAATGCCTTGAAGCCAGCCCCAGCTTGTCTCATTTCTAGGCATGACTGATCTGAAGCTTCCCAGTTAGCTATTGTAGTAACTATTCTACTGTCAAAGGCTGCTGTGGAAAAGATTAGTCTCGTGGCTTTCAAGAAAGAGGTGTTCATGGAAAATATTAATAGCTAGGTATTTACATGGCTCTGTCACAAAGAAATAAATACCATTATTGAATGTAAATAAAAAAAATACTATATGCTGGCAAACCAAACTTCAATTAAAAAATATTAAAAATAAAGGATTGTTAAATACTGAATGTGTCCCCCTCATCCCTAATTTACGTGTTGAAGCTCTAATGTCTAATGTAACTATATTTGAAGATGTGACCTTTAAGGAGGTAAATTAAGGTTAAATGAGATCATGAGGGTGGAGCTTTGACCTGACAAGATTAGTGTGTCCTTATAAGAAGACATAGGAGAGCCTTTTTTTTTTTTTTTTGAGAGCTCATTTTTGCTTCCATTTCTGCCTCTCCTCCTCCCAATAAACTGAGGATAGCCATTTGAGCACACAACAAGAAGGTGGCCATTTATAAGCCAGGAAGAGAGTCCTCACCAGAAACTGAATCAGGTGGTCACCTTGATCTTGGACTTCTAGGCTCCAGAACTGTGAGAAAAGAAATGTCTGTTGTTTACACTGCCCGTCTGTGGGATTTTATTATGGCAGCCTGAGCACACTAATACAAGCATGAAGTATTGCATCTACCTTTAAGGAGCTTACAGTGGAGTAAATGGTGAAAAATGAAGAAGCCAAATTAAGATTTATAAAGTATCCAATCAACAGGTGAAGGGTAAGAGGGAAGGGGACATTTACTGAATTGAATCCCTTTGGGGAAAGGTACTTTAAGAACGCACACCTTTGGATGAGCCCCAGAAGATGAAATTATTTCCTCCAAAAGAAGCTTGTGGAAAGGCAGAAAAAAAAAAAAAAGATTGCACAGGGCCAGTGTACTCAGAAATAAGTGTGAGATTACAGTATCACATAGCTTCATGATGGTGGGGATTTTGTCCATTTTCTTCACCTTTGTCTTCCCAGCAACTAGCACAGTCCCGGCATTCAGTAGGAATCAAAAAAATTTTTGTTTGAATGAACAAATGAAGGAATGAAAGAAGTTGCCTGAAGTTATAGGAGTCAGAACACTGAAATTATGGGGCATATATGGATATAATTTAATGGTCAATGGGAAATAAGTATTTACCATCATCGTTTTCTTTTTTTTTTAAATTTTTATTTATTTATGATAGTCATCAGAGAGAGAGAGAGAGGCAGAGACACAGGCAGAGGGAGAAGCAGGCTCCATGCACCGGGAGCCTGATGTGGGATTCGATCCCGGGTCTCCAGGATTGCGCCCTGGGCCAAAGGCAGGCGCCAAACCGCTGCGCCACCCAGGGATCCCGTCATCATCGTTTTCTTTCCCCAGTCTACATTCTTTTTTCTACCTTGCTGTTCTCCTGTCTCACTCTCACTTGTCAATAACACAGTTTTTTGAGCATTGCTATTCATATCCCCTAGTTCTCAAACTTCCCTCCACACCCCAGCACATTAATAATTCTCTCAGCTTCACAGAGTAGAAAACAGGACAGAGGCAGCTGGTTATCCCACGAGTTGCAAACTGAAGAAAACAGAATCAAGAGATGCCACCTAGGAGTAGAGCGTTCATATATCTCAGATGTCCCAGAACAGAGCTGGCTTATACCTGCTATTCTAGCATGATTATAAATCAGTGGCCTCCTGAACTCACAAAAATATCCCAGTTTGGACAATAAATTTCACATCATCCTTCCTAGATATGGCATGAGGAAAAGAACGCTTTAGGGTATAACATTGTATGTCAACTATACTTGAATTAAACGTGTTTCTTTAAAAAAGAATGCTTTAGGAAGATTAGCCCAGATGGAATAGAACTGCAAGAAAGAATGGAGGAAGGGAAATGAGTGGGGAGACTTTAGGAATGCAGTATTCATGACCCCTCTACTGAGGGTCTGCCACTTTCTAGGTGCCCAATAAATGTTTGTTGAACGAATGAATAAATGAATGTGATAGTGAGACCCTAGTCCAGGATAATGATAGGAAAGAGAAGGATGAAATCTAGCTATTTCCAGGAAAGCATATACTTATATCAGATTGGATACAGAGGATGACTAAAAGAAAGAATTCAAAGTTACCAGATCCAGGTCTGAATATCAACAATGGTCATGTCACTAAGGAAGATGAAGAACAGGAAAACACTTTAGATGAGAAGAGGAAGAATATGTCAAGAATGCAAATTTGAGAGTAAGACAGAGGGGACAAAGGAAGTCATGCAAATGTATAAGCTCACTGACATAGAGATTTTGGCTAGAAAAGCAGGAAGGGAGAAAGAGAAATGCACAAGGATGTGCCAAAAGGAAGCCCAATGTGGTTCTGGGGACCTGAGAAAGAAACAAGACTTATCAGAAGACCAGGGAGGGCTGGTCTAAGGAGAGGTTGGTCAAAAGAAAAACTACTTGTCCTCTGTCTGACTGAATGGGAAATTCCCTCAGAAAGAATTCCCAGGCACTGATATGTGTGCAGGGAGGCGAACTCTTGGCTAGAGAACTAGGAGGAGGGACAGATGAGACCACAGGGCCAGGAGGACACCAGGGGTATCCAAGCAACTGTGCATAAAAGCATAATCTCAGACAACTGGCAAATGAACCAATGAGGCTCCACAAATCTCCAACCTACAAATCCCTGAGACTGATGGGTGAGTGATCTTAGGACCATGTTCAGTGCAGGCTATGAGAAACTCACAAAGAGCAGGGTCATATTCCCAGAAAGAGAGAGAAAGTAGTTTTACCTTGGGAGGTCGTATTCCTCTAATTCACCATCATCACCTGCATGATCAAGTCTCTGTGAGCAGTGGTCACATGGTCCTTGGTTACTGATTAGCTGCAACGGATCGAGGACTAAGAGGGAATACCTGAAAAATTCCAGAGAGACTAATGAATGAAATATCAAAATTGAAAAGAAAAAAAAAATAAAAGAAAAGAACTGGGAGAAAAAAATCAGGGGATAATTTGATCCCAGGAAGCAAAAAGCCTAAAACAAGCCTGACATCATAACAAAAGCAGACAGATTTGATCATACAGAAATTCCTGTACTTCAAAAAAAAAAAAAAAAAGCCACCGTAACAAATCTGTAATATGAACTAGAGTTGCCTTATACTAAAGTTAACTGGTGTATGTCTGTGTCATTCTTCTTTCCAAGTACACATTAAGCTCTAAGCTCCCAAGAGCAAGGCCCATAGTATTCATATGTGGATTCCACAAAGTACTTAGCATAGAGGGGGTTCAGTAAATGTTATGATTTGAAATGTTAAACAAGTTCAAGATTCTATCTGGGTGTAGGGATGGTAAGAACTCCACGCTCCACACATGACCACTGCCATCTCTCCTCCACTTGTTCATCTCTTTCGTGCTTCATCTTGCCTGAACACCATGACAGTATATATTTAAAGTCTCAGCAGTGTTGTCTCAACAGGACTATCCAGGGACCCCAATTCTGAGACTGACCTAGTCTAACTACTCAGAGATTCCCAAAATGTCAGTGCTGGAAGGAATCATGCGGATTCCAAGTGACCTCTCTCAAAAGTAGTGATGAGGACATTGAAACTTAAAAGAAAGCTATGACTCAAGTCCAAGTCTCCTGCCATCCAAAGTTGAGTTCAACTATATTACTGTTCCTCCCACCCCCAAACTCTACTCCTCAAGGTCCCAGTTCTCTGCTTCTCTTCTCCTCAATAAAGAGCCATCCGGAAATGCTCCCTTGCAGTCATGGTCCTTTCCGCTAATGGGCAGGATTCCTGTCCCCAGATAACTCATTTCACACTATAGGTCTCTCACCTGCCCGGCACAGAAAGCCTCACTCCAAAGGGTCTGCCCAGCACAAGTCTTGCCTGATCTCTTTCTCGGGTTTGCTGAGGAAGTTCCTAATGGGGTGCTGAATCGCTGTAAACAGATAGAAATGACTGAGTTCTCCCAGAGCTCAACTCCAGGTGGACACTCAGAGTAGTGTCCCATCCATGGGTAACTCCCCTTCCTATAGAAGCGTGAGCAGTAAGGATGATCATTTCCATTCTGAAGATGAGGAAATGAAGCTACCAGACACTGAATTACTTGCCAAAGGTCGTATGGCTGGTGAGAAACAAGGCTTCTGTGGCTGAAGATCTACAGTGACCCCTTTTTACCTGTTGTTTGATCTACATAAAAAGTCTCCATACTCTTCTCTAACTGCAAAACGCATTCCCGCTGCTCTCCAGCCAGTCTGCAGCAGGAAGAGGAGACTTTGCTGAGTCAAGGATCTCCAGAGAGGAAGAACTAAGGCTTTAAAGGGACGAAAGTATTCTTGTTTGTTTTCAACGATTACCTAATTCTTAGGATGACTCGCCCTCCAAGTCTGTGTTTTCAAGCCCTCCAGACTTCCAGACTTGGCTTCTGGCTTTCCAAGCTTGTTCCGCTTCTTCCCTTCCAGAAAACACACAGCGGTAACCCCAGGACCTAGCACTTCGTGGTAGGTGCTCAACGAGTATTTGGTGGGCGGATGAGTAACCTCCTGCACAACTCTGTCCTCTCTGAGTCTTGTTTCCTCACCGGGAACGCAAGGGGCGCCACTGGCGATCCGGTTCACATCGGGGGTGAACTAGGGCTGCGGAATCCTCCAGTCTGGCTGGGGTCTGCTCTGCTGTTCCTGGGGCGGCCTGCCGGGGCCGGGGCCGGGGCCGGGGCCGGGGCCACCACTGTGAGCCCCGTGAGGGCAGCTAGGCGGGTTGGAGACCGAGCCCAGACAAAGGGCCAGCGCCGACCGAGGGGGCCGAGGCCCTCGGCCGGCCCTGGAGACGCCCGCGGCGGCGGCGACCGAGGCCCGAGTCCCGAGTCCCGGCCGCTGGCCCCCGCCCGCTCCCACCACGCGCACAGGGCTGGCGGCACCGGCTGCACACAGCGCTCGCCCGCGGCGCCCGGCCCACAGCTCGGGACGCGGCGCACACGGAACCGCGTCACCGACGCCGCGCGAGCCCCCCTTGCTCCCCCCGCCCGCCCTTCTAGGCGTCTGGAGGTCCCGGCGTCTCTGTGCCCCGGAGGCGGAGTCGGCCAGCTCCGCGGGAGCTCCGGCCCCACCCCCCGCACAGCGCGCCCTAGCACTGGCCGGGAGGACGGAGGGAGGACGGGGGAGGACGGAGGGAGGACGCGGGAGGACGGAGGGAGGACGGGGGAGGACGGGGGGAGGACGGGGGGAGGACGGAGGAGGACGGAGGAGGACGGGGGAGGACGGGGGGAGGACGGGGGAGGACGGGGGGAGGACGGAGGGTGGACGCGGGAGGACGGGGGGAGGACGGAGGAGGACGGGGGGAGGACGGGGGAGGACGGGGGGAGGACGGAGGGAGGACGCGGGAGGACGGAGGGAGGACGGGGGAGGACGGGGGGAGGACGGAGGAGGACGGAGGAGGACGGGGGAGGACGGGGGGAGGACGGGGGGAGGACGGGGGGAGGACGGAGGAGGACGGAGGAGGACGGGGGAGGACGGGGGGAGGACGGGGGAGGACGGGGGGAGGACGGAGGGAGGACGAGGGAGGACGGGGGGAGGACGGAGGAGGACGGGGGGAGGACGGGGGAGGACGGGGGGAGGACGGAGGGAGGACGCGGGAGGACGGGGGAGGACGGGGGAGGACGGAGGGAGGACGGAGGAGGACGGGGGAGGACGGAGGGAGGACGGGGGAGGACGGGGGGAGGACGGAGGAGGACGGGGGAGGACGGGGGGAGGACGGAGGGAGGACGAGGGAGGACGGGGGGAGGACGGAGGGAGGACGGGGGAGGACGGGGGGAGGACGGAGGGAGGACGGAGGAGGACGGGGGAGGACGGGGGGAGGACGGAGGGAGGACGAGGGAGGACGGGGGGAGGACGGAGGGAGGACGGGGGAGGACGGGGGGAGGACGGGGGAGGACGGGGGAGGACGAAGGGAGGACGGAGGGACTCGGAGGGCTCGGCCGATGAGGTCGAGAGGGCTCTAGACACGGTGGAGCCTGCTTAGAGGCCGGGTTGGGTGGGGAGGGGAACCAGTCACGGCAGCGACCATGGGAGGCTCCCTGAAATCAGGTTCCCTACTCGGGAAAAGTCGTCTTTCCTTCCACAGCTCCCGCCCCTTCCAGCCTCAAAGCCAGAACCAGTCCCCATCTACCGCCGGCCTGAGGGCTACGCATTGGGCGCTTACCTGTCGCCGCTTCAGACGCCGCACAGGAGGTGGCGGAGAACCTGAACTCGCTGCCTCCTAAAGCTTTCTTTCAAGTCAGGGGATATAAAGACAAACAAAGGCATCTGGGGGAAGAGTATTCCCAACAGAGGGAACATCAGGAGCAAAGTCCTTGAGTCAGGAGGCGGGTATGCGGCACGTTTCGGACCTCGGAGACCACAGGGGCTTCGGATGTGTCAGGAATAACTTAGGACGGGTTTGGAACTGAGGACTGACAAGATCTCATCTTTTTTCTTTTCATATCACATGTCCAAACTTTATTAGCTATTGGATACAAAAGAAGCCAAGAAACTTGTTCTGCAAATTCTGTGAATTTCTTGCTCAGAGTCCCCGGTCATTCTGACAGAAACCTCAACATGAAGGCTTTACTCGATGACATGACATTTAAAAATTTTGTTTTGGCTGCTCTGTCCAGAACAGTCTAAAGGGTGAGAGTAGAATCAGGGAGATTGAGGCTATTGTAGTATTCCAGATGAGAAACAATTGTTGCTTGAATTACCTTAGAAATGATGGGGGTGATGAGAAACGGTTCTGCATATACAGTTGATCCTTGAGCAATGTAGGGGTTAGGGACACAGACCCTGACAATTAAAAAAATATCCACATATCCCCATTTTAAATCCCCCCAAACTTACAAAGCCTTACAGACAGCACAGTCAATTCATACTTTTGTATGTTACACGAATTATGGCTCCCCAGCCAGACTCTGACCCTGAGGTCAGCCCTATAAACACCACTGTGTTTGGAGACACTACTGCCCCTAAAGTTCACACCCCTGGGGCCACACCTTGTCAAAGACCCCTGACTTACAGCTGAGGGCCCAGGACCACTGCCTCCCCAGGCCTTTAGTGGGGTACATTCTTAAGTGTCTACTCCTAGCAGTCCTACTTCTATAGTCAACATAAAAAGAATCAGCTTCAACAGGAGGACCCCCTCATCTTCATCATGGGCTGTTCCTCTGGGCCATTGACTATGTTTTCTTTCAGATTTGAATTGGTTTTTTTTGGGAGGCAAATGCATGGCCCCAGGGAATAGCTTCCTTGAAAATTAGCCGATGTTCTCCATCTTCTTCCTAGGCTCCATCTTCCTTCTTCATGTGTGGGCCTTGTTAGATGGGAAATAGATATCTAGTCTTGACCTCTGGAATCATGGAGCCAACTGAATGCCCATAGATAGAGCATTTCATCCCTACTCCCTGCCCTGCAATTTTTCCTAAAGTTGAGAAACGGTTCTGCATTTCTGCAACCTATATGAATAGGTTAGAGGTTATAGTTCAATCACTGTGGTCACAGTCCTCACAGAGCAGTTGATGGAAGTATTCCTCTTCCGTTCTCCTCCAGACCTGGATGTGGTGGGACTCCTTCTGCCTAAGCTTGACTCTTCCCCTCTCCCTGTTTTCTACTCAGAACCCTCATTTCTTCTCCAGAACTAATCATAAAAGTTTGTTCCCGTTTCTCTGCATAATTCTCATGTGCCTGTGATCTGTAAACCAAATGCAGAAAAACACTGATTTGGAGGAAGGGTGACATGGGGGCTGGGCCTGTTTCAAATTTCCTATGGCCCACCTAACAGGGTAGAGAGAATAGCATACCTTGATGGCTAGAAGGACTGACACCTGCATCTGACAGTGTGTTTGGAGTCCAAAGATGCAACTCAATATAAATGTGTCCCAGGGGAGGTATAAATGGGGAGACTTATCCCTGTCTCTTGGAACTGATGATACTCAAAATCCTCTCTGACTTGGGGCAGGCTGAACATCCCTACTATATACCCAGAGTCCACACTCTACACATTTCACCTTGTCTAATGTAGTCATTTATGTTGTAACTTTTTGCTTTATTATCCCAGGCAAATAATATACATAAATAACTGATATAAGGAACATGGCCTGGCTTTACAACTGCTGAGTTGGGGAAAACAAGGCAGGTTTTCATTTTAGGATATGACATATCCCTGAGAAACTCCTGACATTCTATTTTAAAAATCAGAGGGAATCACTCATTATATCTCCTCCTTTTCCCAACAATAGGGTACAAAATGGAGCTATATGCAGAGGGAACAAGCTAAGGTTAATTTCTATTACAAATATTAATAATTTGTGGTCTCAAATGTATGGGACTTAGACATTAACACTCCTGTCATAGCAATAAGACAAAAGCTGAAGAAGATGAAAAGAAACAATTCTTCAAAGATCCATCAGAGAACTGAGATCTCAGTGCAAACTGTCACCAAAAAATCTAGAGAGACAGGTGAATACAGAAGTATCAGAGCTTCAGAAGCATCTGTGTTTGCAGGAGCCAGAATCTGGGCTGCAAATTTATACAGTGAATGAAGAATCCCTGGAAGCTCTGTGAGCATGGGTGGAAAGTGAAAATCTCCAGGGGGGTATTTTGATGGAGGACTCTTCACTTCCATGATTACCTCCATTAGCCCTGTCCCCAACATTGTGAGGATGAAGGTAAAGGAAAAGTCCTTCTACTTCCAGCTGAAAAGAAGTGATGCAACCATTCTGGAACACACCCAGAGCCCTCTGTTCTCCTTAAGGAAGCCTTCCCTCAAGGGAAATTGTTGTAGCAGAGCAGTCACTTTGGATTTGACCACACCATAACTGGCCTGAGGAGAGGAAATCTCCACACCTAGATCCCTCCAGGTTTCTATGAGCATGAAGGAACCCAACTTCAGTTCCCTCTCCTATTCTCTTAACTAATGGAAACAAAGGTCTTGGAAGCACTTGTAAAAGGTCAAGTCCTAGGGACACATGCTCACTAAACCCTGAGACCTAATCATACAACTACACAACACTTCTCCTTCCTTACACACTTCTGCTGCATTAATGGGGACCTGATATCAAGATGCAATTTCAACTGAAGAACATCTGCTCTCAGATATTACTGAAGAAGAAGTATCAAGGAAAACCAAAACAAACAGGAGAGACAAACAACAACAAAAAAAACTCTTTGAAAATACAAAGGACCTCAGAGAAATTTATAGCTTCAGGCACCTCAGGCTTGCAGCAAACAGTGAACATGGAAAAAACTTCCAGAACATAAAAAGCCACATTAATGGAAACATTATTATAAATTTATTAAGTGAGAGGAGACAAGATTCCAGAAAGGAGTAGGGGTCCTTGATTCATCTGGTCCCCCAAACTTAACCTAGATAACTTTCAAAACATCCTGAACACCTATGAATTCCTTTTTAAATAATAAATTTATTTTTTATTGGTGTTCAATTTGCCAACATACAGAATAACACCCAGTGCTCATCCCATCAGGTGCCCCCCTCAGTGCCCATCAACCATTCACCCCCACCCCCTGCCCTCCTCCCCTTCCACCACCCCTAGTTCATTTCCCAGAGTTAGGAGTCTTTATGTTCTGTCTCCCTTTCTGATATTTCCTACCCATTTCTTCTCCCTCCCCTTCTATTCCCTTTCACTATTATTTATATTCCCCAAATGAATGAGAACATATAATGTTTGTCCTTCTCCGATTGACTTATTTCACTCAGCATAATACCCTCCAGTTCCATCCATGTTGAAGCAAATACACATATGACTTCAACCTGAGTAAAGAGAGAACAGCTGGAATGCTACAGAGAGAAAAGCAATCTCTTCTGACAAGGTAGGAAGGCAGAGAAGAAAGGCGGGGGAGAAGGGGAGCTGCAGAAAGCCACTGCAGAAAAGTGGTACAGTGAACAAATGGGAACTTTAGAAATATGCTCCTGAAAGAGACTTCCCTAACTTAAAAGGGCTCATCAGAGAAATAGAGCAGAATTGCAAGAGGGGCAGTGAAGCCTCAAAATTCCCAGAGACACAATAAGAATAGGGGTCCTCTGGAGAAAGCTCACAGCAAATTGTAGTCCAATCTGAGTAAAGAGCTGGAGCGCTACAGTCCTCCTGGGCATTTGAGAGAAGCAGGCTGGCACTAGTGCTCCCTTTACCCTAGAGCCTTACAATGGACAGAAGTGGCTGTCCTACATTCCCTTCGGGAGAGGTGGACCCCAGAAGCGTGGGTCCAGGAGTAAAGGGCCCTCCATCCCAAGGTGCCGAAGCAGAAAAAGCCAGAAATCCTCACTTCCCCTGAGACAGGCAGAACCAGACAGGGCACAGGACAGCAAGAACTCTACTTCCTCTGGGTGCCCTGCAAGCTGTGCAGATCAGTGCACCCACGCTAGCCCCCAGGAGCATCTAGGCCAGTGTGGACTGGGAGACTGCAATTAGGTACTTGCTGGGAGATCTTAGATCCTGAGCGGGAGATCTGGCCACTGCCATTTTTTTTCCTCTTTTCGCTTTTCAGCTGGTAGAGACAGGGCCTCTAGGGAACAAAGGCCTCATGGGATAAACAACTCATACAGAGCCCAGCACCAGGCAAGGGTTTTTCTTTATTCTGTCTCATTTTGTTTATACTGCTGGAAGTTAGTACCTTCTAATACACAACCAAAATACTCGCAGAACCAAGTAGAACACAATGTTGGTTCATTCTGTGAGACTATATTCTCTCTTCCCTGCCATTCTGCCCCCATCTTTTATCTTATTTATGTTTTTGTGGTCGATGTTGGGTTATTATATAAGATTTGTCAGATTATATAAGTTTGGAATTGACCATCTTCTAAAATAAAGAACAAAATACACCTAGATACAAGTGGATCATCCTCTAGGTCCCCTTAGGGAGAATACATTCTCTCACCAACACCACTTTCACACCAACACTACCAACACCGTCCATTTATTTTCTTCTTATTCTTTGCTTTCTGTTTTTCATTATTACTATCTGATTTAAATTTGTTTTTCACATTAGCGGTCCTTTTGTTTTTTTTGTTCAGTTCTGCTTTTCCTTTGATTTTTTCATCACCTATTGGGAATCATCTAGAGTGTATTTTACATACGTCATCGTTGATTTTTTTCCTGTATATTTTTTTATTTGAGTTTAATTTGTCAACCTATATTATAACATCCAGTGCTCATCCCATCAAGTTCCCCCCTCAGAACATTCCTCAACATCTTAAAAGCCATCTAGAAAAAGCCCACAGCAAATATCATTCTCATTGAGGAAGCACTGGGAGCCTTTCCCCTAAGATCAGGAACAAGACAGGGATGTTCACTCTCACCACTGCTATTCAACATAGTACTAGAAGTCCTAGCCTCAGCAATCAGGCAACAAAAAGAAATAAAAGGCATTCAAATTGGCAAAGAAGAAGTCAAACTCTTCCTCTTCGCCAATTACATGATACTCTACATAGAAAACCCAAAGACTCCACCCCAAGATTGCTGGAACTCATACAGCAATTTGGCAGTGTGTCAAGATACAAAATCAATGCCCAGAAGTCAGTGACATTTCTATACACTAACAATGATACTGAAGAAAGAGAAATTAAGGTGTCAATCCCATTTACAATTTCACCCAAAAGCATAAGATACCTAGGAATAAACCTAACCAAAGAGGTAAAGGATCCATACCCTAAAAACTATAGAACACATATGAAAGAAATTGAGGAAGACACAAAAAGATGGGAAAATATTCCATGCTCATGGATTGGAAGAATTAATATTGTGAAAATGTCAATGTTACCCAGGGCAATTTACACGTTTAATGCAATCCCTATCAAAATACCATGGACTTTCTTCAGAGAGTTAGAACAAATTATTTTAAGATTTGTGTGGAATCAGAAAAGACCCCAAATAGGCAGGGGAATTTTAAAGAAGAAAACCATAGCCGAGGGCATCACAATGCCAGATTTCAGGTTGTACTACAAAGCTGTGGTCATCAAGAGAGTGTGGTGCACACTGTCTGTGCACACACACAGACACATATCAATGGAACAGAATAGAGAATCCAGAAGTGGACCCTCAACTTTATGGTCACTAATATTCGACAAAGCAGGAAAGACTATCCAATGGAAAAAAGTCTCTTCAATAAATGGTGCTGGGAAAATTGGACATCCGCATGCAGAAGAATGAAACTAGACCACTCTCTTGCACCATACACAAAGATAAACTCAAAATGGATGAAAGATCTAAATGTGAGACAAGATTGCATCAAAATTCTAGAGGAGAACACAGGCAACACCCTTTTTGAACTTGGCCACAGTAACTTCTTGCAGGATACACCGATGAAGGCAAGAGAAACAAAAGCAAAAATGAACTATTGTGATTTCATCAAGATAGGAAGCTTTTGCACAGCAAAGGATACAGTCAACAAATCTAAAAGACAACCTGCAGAATGGGAGAAGATATTTGCAAATGACGTATCAGATAAAGGGCTAGTTTCCAAGATCTATAAAGAACTTGTTAAACTCAACACCAAAGAAAGAAACAATCCAATCATGAAATGGGCAAAAGACATGAACAGAAATCTCACAGAGGAAGACATAGACATGGCCAACAAGCACATGAGAAAATGCTCTGCATCACTTGCCATCAGGGAAATACAAATCAAAACCACAGTGAGATACCACCTCACACCAATGAGAATGGGGAAAATTAACAAGGCAGGAAACCACAAATGTTGGAGAGGATGTGGAGAAAAGGGAACCCTCTTGCACTGTTGGTGGGAATGTGAAATGGTGCAGCCACTCTGGAAACTGTGTGGAGGTTCCTCAAAGAGTTAAAAATAGATCCGCCCTACGACCCTGCTGGGGATTTACCCCAAAGATTCAGATGCAATGAAACGCCAGGACACCTGCACCCCGATGTTTCTAGTAGCAATGTCCACAATAGCCAAACTGTGGAAGGAGCCTCGGTGTCCATCGAAAGATGAATGGATAAAGAAGATGTGGTTTATGTATACAATGGAATATTACTCAGCCATTAGAAATGACAAATACCCACCATTTGCTTCGACGTGGATGGAACTGGAGGTTATTATGCTGAGTGAAGTAAGTCAATCGGAGAAGGACAAACATTATATGGTCTCATTCATTTGGGGAATATAAAAAATAGTGAAAGGGAATAAAGGGGAAAGGAGAAAAAATAAGTGGGAAATATCAGAAATGGAGACAGATCATGAGAGACTCCTAACTCTGGGAAATGAACTAGGGGTAGAGTAAGGGGAGGTGGGCGGGGGGGGGGGGATGGTGCCTGGGTGGTGGGCACTGAGGTGGGCACGTGACGAGATGAGCACTGGGTGTTATTCTGTATGTTGGCAAATTGAACACCAATTAAAAAATAAATTTATTAAAAAAAGAGTAAACATAAAAAAGTGCCTCCCTCAGTGCCTGTCACCCAGTCACCACATCCCCTCATCCACTTCAATGGGATAGATCTTTATAGATCTTGGAAACTAGCCCTTTATCTGATACGACGTCATTTGCAAATATCTTCTCCCGTTCTGTAGGTTGTCCTTTAGTTTTGTTGACTGTTTCTTTTGCTGTGCAGAAGCTTCTTGTCTTGAGTAAGTCCCAATAGTTCATTTTTGCTTTTGTTTCTTTTGCCTTCATCAAGAAGTTGCTGTGGCCAAGTTCAAAAAGGGTGTTGCCTGTGTTATCTTTTGAGTATCTTTTGAGTATCTTTGTGTATTGTGTAAGAGAAAGGTCCAGTTTCATTCTTCTGCACGTGGCTGTCCAATTTTCCCAGCACCATTTATTGAAGAGACTGACCTTTTTCCAGTGGATAGTCTTTTCTGGTTTGTCGAAGATGAGTTGACCGTACAGTTGAGTGCCCATTTCTGGGTTCTCTATTCTGTTCCATTGATCTATGTGTCTGTTTTGGGGCCATTACCACATTGTTTTGATGATCACAGCTTTGTAATACAACTTAAAACCTGGCATTGTGATGCACCCGGCTCTGGTTTTCTTTTTCAATATTCCTCTGGGCATTCAGGGTCTTTTCTGATTCCACACAAATCTTAAGATGATTTGTTCCAACTCTCTGAAGAAAGTCCTTGGTATTTTGATAGGGATTGCATTAAATGTGTAAATTGCTCTGGGTAGCATTGACATTTTCACAATATTAATTCCTCCAATCCATGAGCATGGAGTATTTTTCCATTGCTTTGTGTCTTCCTCAATTTCCCTCAGAAGTGTTGTGTAGTTTTTAGGGTATAGATGCTTTACCTCTTTGATTGGGTTTATTCATCGGTATCTTAAGCTTTTGGGTGCAATTGCAAATGGGATTGATTCCTTCATTTATTATTCTTCAGTCTCAATATTAGTGTATGGAACTGCCACTAATTTCTGGGCATCTATTTTGTATCCTGCCACATTGCCGAATTGCTATATGAGTTCCAGCAATCCTGACATGGAGCCTTTTGGCATTTCTACGCACAACATCATGTCATCTGTGAAGAGGGAGAGCTTGACTTCTTCTTTGCCAATTGGAATGCCTTTTATGTCTTTTTGTTGCCTGATTGCTGAGGCTAGGACTTCTATGTTGAATGGCAGTGGTGAGAGTGAACATCCCTGTCGTGTTCCTGATCTTAGGGGAAAGGCAGGCTCTCAGTTTTTCCCCATTGAGAATGATATTTGCTGTGGGCTTTTCGTAGATGGCTTTTAAGATGCTGAGGACTGTTCCCTCCCTCCCTACACTCTGAAGAGTTTTGATCAGGAATGGATGCTATATTTTGTCAAATGCTTTCTCTGCATCTATTGAGAGGATCACATGGTTCTTGTATTTTCTTTTGTTGATATGATGTATCATGTTGATTGCTTTACGAGTGTTGAACCAGCCCTGCATCCCAGAGATAAATCCCACTAGGTCATGGTGAATAGTCTTCTTAATGTACTGTTGGATCCTATTGGCTAGTATCTTCTTGAGAACTTTTGCATCGTGTTCATCAGGGATATTGTTCTATAATTCTCCTTTGGTGGGGTTTCTGTCTGGTTATGGAATTAAGGTGATGCTGGCTTCATAAAATGAGTTTGGAAGTATTCCGTCCCTTTTTTCTTTCAGAACAGCTTTAATAGAAGTGGAATTGTTTCTTCTTTAAACCTTTAATAGAATTCCACTGGGAAGCCATCTGGCCCTGGTCTTGGGAGGTTTTTGATGATGGATTCAATTTCCTCCCTGGTTATTGGCCTCTTCAGGTTTTCTATTTCTTCCTGTTCCAGTTTTGGTAATTGGTGGTTTTCCAAAAATGCATATATTTCTTCTATGATTGTCTAATTTATCACATATAGCTGCTTATAACATGTTTTTAAAATCGTTTGTATTTCCTTGGTATTGGTTGTGACCTCTCTTCTTTTATTCATGATTTTATTAATTTGAGTCTTTTTTCGTTTTAATAAGGCTGGCTAATGTTTATCTCTCTTATTAATTCTTTCAAAGAACCAAATCCTGGTTTTGTTGATCTGTTCTACAGTTCTTCTGGTCGCTATTTCATTGTCCTCTGCTTGGTGTAGGTTTTACTTACTGTTCTTTCTCCAAGTTCCTTTAGGTGCCAGGTTAGATTGTATATTTGAGTTTCTTCCAATTTTTTGAGGGATGCTTGTATTGTAATGTATTTCCCTCGTAGGACTGCTTTTGCTGAATCCCAAAGATTTTGAATGATTGTATCTTCACTTCCACTAGTTTCCAGAAATCTTTTATTTCTTCTCTAATTTCCTGATTGACCCATTTATCTTTTAGCAGGATGCTCTTTAACCTCCACCTGTTTGAGTTTCTTGCAAATTTGTTCTTGTGATTGAGTTCTAGTTTCAAAGCATTGTGGTCTGAATATGCAGGTGCCAATTCCAATATTTTGGTATTGGTTGAGACCTGATTTGTGACCCAGTATGTGGTCTATTCTGCGGAAAGTTCCATGTGCACTTGAGAAGAATGTGTATTCAGTTGCGTTCAGTTGTATATATCTGTGAAATCCATCTGGTCCAGTGTATCATTTAAAGCTATTGTTTCTTTGGTGATGTTGTGCTTAGAATATCTGTCATTTGCCGAAACTGCCATGTTGAAATCTCCTACTATTAGTGTATTATTATCTAAGTCTGTCTTTACTTTGGTTATTAGTGGATTGATATTCTTGGCAGCTCCTGCATTAAAGGCATAAATACTCATGACTGTTAGGCCTTTTTGTTGGATAGACCCTTTAATATGCTATAGTGTCACTCCTCATCTCTTATGACAGTCTTTTGGATAAACTTTAATTTATATTATATGAGGATTGCTACCCCAGCTTCCTCTTGAGGACCACTTGAATGGTAAATGGTTCTCCACTCTTTCATTTTCAGGCTGGAGAGGACCTTAGGTCTAAAATGAATCTCTTGTAGACAGCAAAAGGGTCTTCCTTTTTTATCCAGCCCGAAACCCTGCAAAGATCTTTTGATGGGTTCATTTAGCCCATTCAACGTTCAGAGTAACTATTGAAACATATGAATTTAGTGTCATTGTAATACCTATTCAGTCCCTGTTTTATGGATTATTTCTTTGGGCTTCCTCTTTCTTTTACAGGGTCCCTCTTAATATTTCTTGCAGAGTTGGTTTGGTGGTCACATTCTTTCAGCATCTGCCTATGTTGGAAACTCTCTATCTCTCCTTCTATTCTGAATGAGAGCCTTGATGGATATAGTATTCTTGTCTGCTTGTTCTTCTCATTTAGGATCCTGAATATATCCTGCCAGCCCTTTCAGGCCTGCCAGGTCTCTGTGGAAAGGCCTGCTGTTAATCTGATATTTCTTCCCATATGTTAGAAATCTTGTCTCTTGTTGCTTTAAGGATTTTCTCTCTATCTTTGGAATTTGCTAGTTTCACTATTAAATGTCAAGTTGTTGAAAGATTTTTATTGATTTTGGTGGGGGGGGACCTCTCTGGCTCCTGGATCTGAATGCCTGTTTCCTTCCCCAAATTAGGGAAATTCTCAGCTATGATTTGTTCAAATATGCTTTCTGGTCCTTTGTCCCTCCTGGCGCCCTCTGGAACCCCAATTAAATGTAGATTTTTCCTTCTGAGGCTGTCATTTATTTCCCTTAACTTTTACTCATGGTCTTTTGTTTTTCTCTTTTTTCCTTAACTTCCTTCCTTGCCATCAAGTTGTCTTCTATGTTGCTCACTCTTTCTTCCACCTCATTAACCCTTGTGTTAGGACTTCCAGTTTGGATTGCATCTCATTTAATTTATTTTTAATTTTGGCTTGATTAGATCTAAATTCTGCCGTCATGAAGTCTCTTGATTCCTTTATGCTTTTTTCCTGAGCCACCAGTAGCTTTATAATAGTGCTTCTGAATTGGCTGTCTGACAATGAATTATAATCCAAATTCTGTAACTCTGTGGCAAAGAGTACTGTTTCTGATTCTTTCTTTTGTGGTGAGTTCTTCCTTCTAGTCATTTTGTGCCATGCAGAGTGGCTGTATGACTGGGCTGAGTCAAGAATATAAGCCATGACCTAAGTAAATTTCACCCTAGATTATTCTGATGAGTTCAGAGACCAGAAATTGAAAACAAAGATCAGAGTTGAATAAAACAAAAGGACCACTAAAGTGAAAAATAAATTTTATTTATTTATTTATTTGTATAAATTTATTTTTATTGGTGTTCAATTTGCCAACATATAGAATAGCACCCAGTGCTCATCCCGTCAAGTGCCCACCTCAATGCCTGTCACCCAGTCACCCCCACCTCCCTCCCACCTCCCCTTCCACCACCCCTAGTTCATTTCCCAGAGTTAGGAGTCTTTCATGTTCTGTGAAAAACAAATTTTAAAACAAAGTAGTTAAAAATAAAAGGCCAAGAATCCCAGAGAAGTAGAAAAAAAAAGAGAGAAAAAAGAGCAAAAGAGCAAAAGTAAATTGGGAAAAAAGAAAGAAAAGAAAAGGAGAGGAAAAAAACCAGGGAGACTGAGAGATGGTTGTGATGATGAAGTTTTAGTGGAGGGAGAATGAGCACTACCTGAGGGATCCTAGAGGATGATCCTCTTGGTTCTGAGTGTATTAAGTTCTGTATGTTAGAAGATGCTCAGTACCAACTTTATATAAACCAGAAATACTTGTAGAGAGCCCCAATATTGACCACCATAACACAAAGGAGATAAAAGTGGGTGGTAGAATGGAAATGAAGAGAGAATATAATATCACAAAATGAACTAGACGGTATACCACTTGGTTTTAGGTGCATGCTGGTCATAGAAGGTATTAACTCCCACCATTGTAGAACCAAATGAGACAGAGAAAACAAAAAAGACAAAACAAAAGAAAACAAAAACATATCTTGTATATCTCCCAAAATTAAGTTGAGTAATTTTGAAGGGAATCTAGAAAAGGAAAATATATCTTAGACCTGTAACTATAGAAATATGAAAGTCAAAAAGGAAGAAACCTAAAAATGAAGAAGTAGTAAAATGTAGTTAAGGCGGGAAAAGAGAAAAGAAGTTGGAAATTTTTAGTTGGATATAAAAACAAATTGTACTGAAAAAAAGGTAAAAAGGAAAAAAAAAAAGAGGGGTATTCTCTAGCTCTATATACTATAAATTCCTTGACTTCTGGAGCTTTCCAGTGCTACCTGGTCAAGAACTTGCTCCTTCCCTGTCCCTCCAGCTTGTCTTCTGCAGGAGGGGCTGCTGTGCTGATTCTCAGGTGTGTGTGCATCTGGGGAGATGCCTGCCCCCCCCCGTTGGGTGAACAGCTCAGTGGAAGCTGTTTCTCCTGTGAGGCCTCTGTTTCCTGGGGGCCCCGCCCCTCCCAGGCACAAGGTGACATGACACCAGGAGGGACAACAACACTGGTGGAAGACAGGTCTCCAGCTTTGGAGTCAGCTGCAGCAGTAACTACCCCAGTCTCCCAGTCCACAATGGCCTGGATGCTCCTGGGGCAGGGGACGCTGATCTGCACAGTTCGGGTTGGGAGTTAGGAGTCTCTCATGTTCTGTCTCCATTTCTGATATTTCCCACCCATTTTTCTCCTTTCCCCTTTCTTCCCTTTCACTATTGTTTATATTCCCCAAATGAATAAGACCATATAATGTTTGTCCTTCTCTGATTGACTTATTTCACTCAGCATAATACCCTCCAGTTCCATCCACGTTGAAGCAAATGGTGGGTATTTGTCTTTTCTAATGGCTGAGTAATACTGCATTGCATGCATAAACCACATCTTCTTTTTTTGGATTTTTTTAAATAATAAATTTATTTTTTATTGGTGTTCAATTTGCCAACATACATAATAACACCCTGTGCTCATCCCGTCAAGTGTCCCCCTCAGTCCCGTCACCCATTCACCCCCAACCCCCGCCCTCCTCCCCTTCCACCACCCCTAGTTCGTTTGCCAGAGTCAGGAGTCTTTATGTTCTGTCTCCCTTTCAGATATTTCCTACCTATTTCTTCTCCCTTCCCTTCTATTCCCTTTCATTATTATTTATATTCCCCAAATGAATGAGAACATATGTTTGTCCTTCTCCGATTGACTTACTTCACTCAGCATAATACCCTCCAGTTCCATCCATGTTGAAGCAAATGGTGGGTAATTGTCGTCTCTAATGGCTGAGGAATATTCCATTGTATACATAAACCACATCTTCTTTATCCATTCATCTTTCGATGGACACCGAGGCTCCTTCCACAGTTTGGCTATTGTGGACATTGCTGCTAGAAACATCGGGGTGCAGGTGTCCTGGCGTTTCACTGCATCTGTATCATTGGGGTAAATCCCCAGCAGGGCAATTGATGGGTCGCAGTACTAGGTATTTATCCAAAGGATAAACATAGTAATTTGAAGGGGCACATGCACACCAAGGGTTATAGCAGCATTATCAACAACAGGAAAAATATGGAAAGAGCCTAGATGTCCATCAACAGATGAAAGGATAAAGATGTGATATACATATTATATACAAATTATTATTTATATTTATAGATATATAAATATTAGTCATCAGAAAATGAAATTTTGGCATTTGTAACTACATGCATCAAAGTGGAGGGTATTATTATGAGTGAAATAAGTCAGTCAGAGAAAGACAAATTATTTTCTTCCACTTATATGTGGAATTTAAGAAACAAAACACATGAACATTGGGGAAGGGAAGAAAAAATCAGATGAAAATGGAGAGGGAGACAAACAGTAAGAGACTCTATAGGAAACAAACTGAGGATTACTGGAGGGGAGATGGGTGGGTGGATGAGGTAACTGGGTGATGGGCGTTAAGGAGGGCACTTGATGTCATGAGCACTGGGTGTTATGTGCATCTGGTGAATCACTAAATCCTGCCTCTGAAAGTAATAATACATTATATATTAATCAAATGGAATTTATTTTTATTTATTTTTGTTTATTTATTAATTCATGATAGACACAGAGAGAGAGAGAAAGAGGCAGAGACATAGGCAGAGGGAGAAGCAGGCTCCATGCTGGGAGCCCAACGCGGGACTCGATCCCGGGACTCCAGGATCGCACCCTGTGCCCAAAGGCAGGCGCTAAACCTCTGAGCCACCTAGGGATCCCCTCAAATTGAGTTTAAATAAAAAAAAAACAGAAGCACTAATTCAAAAAGATATATGCAGACTCAATATTATTGGAGCTATAAATACAGCAGCCAATTATGGAGGCAATCCAGTTTTCCATCATAGCTGAATGGATAAAAAGATGTAAAATATATATTGTATATATTCATTTGAAAATTACATTTATAAAGAATGAAACCTTGCCAGTTGTGACAAATAGGTGTATCTAGAGGGTATTAGGCTAAGTGTAATACTTGAGAGAAAGATAAATACCATATGATTGATTTCAGTACATGTAGGATTTAAAAAACAAAACAGAAGCAGATTCATAGATACAGAGAACAATCTGGTGACTGCCAGAGGAGACGAGGATGGAGGTAGACAAAATAGAGAAAGGGTGGTCTTCTAGTTACAAAGGGGAAAATTCCATTCCAGATGTTTCCGTTGAAGACATAGGGAATGGGCTCAGCTGATGAGAGGATGCAAAGAGGGCCCCCGGCGTTGTCTGCACACTAGACGCTCTAGAGTTGGTTGCTGAGTGGTTACAAACTAATACCACCCTCTTAGCGGTGAGAGCAGTGCCCCTGCCTGTGGATGTTTCCTGACTGAGTAGGTCGATACTATTGGAAGACTCATTCCAGAACATTTCGTTTTTCCATCCTGGTTGTTGTCATTTCTTCTATTCTCTTTATTCCTGTTTGCCTCACTTGACAGTTGCAGGTGGGGAGGCTGGTTTCAGCTTGGGGTGGGTGCAACCTCCCCAACACAAGCCATGCAGCTGCTGAACAGGGTTCCTGCCATTTCTTCCAGCCCCACTGGTGGGTTCCCCGGCCCTCTGGATAGCTAATACTACAGTCCGATGGCTAGATTAATGCTGCTCTACAGGCTAACTCAAGTCCTCAACATGCTTCATTTACAATTATGTGGATGCTTTATTTTAGGAGCCTTTCTTTGAAAGGGCCACATAGCCCTACAGATAAATGACCTGCTGGGCTGTGTAGAAAATATTGTTCAAATGTTGCCAAATAATTGACTTTGTAAGGGGGGTATTAAGCTGCTGTTTATAAAGCTGGATGTCTAAAAAGCATTCTTGCTTGCTCTCTCTGTTGTACATGGTGTCTTAGCAAGTCCCGAATTTTTCCAATGAACCCGATTTCAATATATGGCATTTTTGTATGCCAAACTGGTGGCTTGTCCTTTGTATATATGGTAATGCTGATTTTATGACATCTGTTAAAACAAATTGCTATGATTCCAGTTCATAGAACGAAAAAAAGAGAATGTTTTATTTAAATTCCATTTGCCAAAATACATTATCACACCCAGTGTTCTTTCCATCAAGCACCCTCTGTAGTGACCATCACCCAGTTATCAGGTGCCCTTTCATGCAGCAGAAATGTGTTTGGAACGGGAAGCCTTGTGTAGTGGTATGAGTAGCTCTCATGGTTTAGCGAACATGTGTCCCTGGGAAGTGGCTTTAAGTGCTTCCAAGACTTTGTTCCCATTAGGTAAGAGAATAGCAGAGGGAGCTGGAGTTGGGTCCCCTGGTCCACAGAGAAGCCTGGAGGGCTCTATGTGTGGATATTTTTCTGTGTTCACTTGTCTCTCCAGTTTTTCTGGGGACAGTTTGGCCTGAGATCTCAGTTCTCTGATGGATTTTGGGAGGATTTGTTGATTTTCAGCTTCTTCGGCATTTCTTTTGTTGCAATGACAGGATTAATGATGTCTACACTCCACACATATCAGATGACACATTGGAAGTCTACTAAACTCATAGAATATACCCTTAGCAAAACTCAACTACCATATGGTCTGTGTTATATGTGACATTTAAGAAGAAAACCATATGAACACAGGGGAAGGGAAGACAGAATGAAAAAGAACAGAGACAAAAGCAAATATAGGAGACTTTTAATTCTAGGAAACAAGTTGATGGACAGGAAGTAGGTGGGGAATGGGGTAATTGAGGGATGGGCATTAAAGAGGGATTGTGACTTGATGAGCACTGGCCTTTCCATTCAACCTATTGATCACTGAATTCTGCCCCTGAAACTAATAATACATTATATGTTAACTACATCAAATTTAAAATTTTTAAAATTCCTCTGACCTTGTTTCCTCTACACAAGCATATGTATCCTTGAGTTGAGATTGCCATCCTCTTTACAAGGATGCTCTTGCTGTGTTCATCACAGAGATAGGGCTCTAGGAGTAGACACCTGGTAACACCCACCAGTAAAGGCATACTGGCAGACAGTTGTCCTGGGCCCTCTGCTATAAGTCAGGAGCTCTGAGAGGGCAGGGCCCAGGAGATGTGAGTTGAAGGGCAGTAGTGCATCTCCACAGAGTGGTGTCTATGGCGTTAACCTCAGGGTGAGGGGCTGGCTGGGGACCGACAGTCCTTCAGGTATGCTCAAGGAGGGGCTGGACATGGCAGCAGCAGTGATGGGGAGGCTGTGGTGGGGAGGGTCACTAGGACCCCAGTGGGAAGGGAGCCCTGACAAGTGAAGACAGGAAAATCTATACATCCCAGGTGGGGGCTCTATTTCAGAGGTGCTGGGAGCAGCAGGGAGGTACAACTGGCATCTGCTTCAGCTATAACTGAGGCCTTGTGTTACAGAGGGCCTGCCCACTAAACCCAGTAGAGGGTAATCCAGGATGGGCCGGAGTCCTATATGGAGGGGGACAGGGACTGCAGCTGCTTCTGGAGCTGGCCGGTCAGGAGTTGGGAGTCTCATGCAGACTCCCTGCCTGGTGAGGTGGAGGGGCCAGGGGCAGTGCTTTGAGGACCCAGTAGGTCAGGCTGACCAAAGTGACATGTGGCAGTGAGCAGGGCTCAGTCAGCCAGATGGACAGGGCTGGGGACAGTGATGGTGAACAGGTGACTGAAAGGGGTTCTGACAGAGAGGAGAGGAGGCCAGGTGAGCTGTGTGCCCTCTGAAACAGAGGATGCACAGATGCTGCCCCTCAATTGGACTCTAGGGTGGTCATGGAGCCGTGGTAGTCCTGCATCTTCTTGCACCTCTCACACTGTGCATTCCTTCTGGGATTGGAGAGATAGCTGGAGGAGGAGCAGACCTTGCAGTAGGCAGGGGGAAAGAACTGGAAGGCTGTATAGTGCTGTAGTTAGAGATGTGACACTCACCGGCCTCCAGACTCCCCGAAATGCACTGGGTGAGACCTGGGGTTCTGCTTCCTCCTCAGTTGCTAGTTCATTAGTACTGACTCTTAACCCAACTCAAAGGGTGTGGCAATCTCAGAGGATCCCTCTGTCTTGTCTCCAGGGCTCCTGAGTCTTGTCTGCTGGTTGGAAGTGCAAAAGTCTTCAGTTCCTGAGGCCTGCAAGTGTCAAGTGCACCTGAGCAGTACCTGCAGGTGTGTTTCTGCCTCATGGGAAGACCCCTGGGAAACGGGAAACCAGCAGTGCTGCAGCGGGAGACCAAAGGCCCATCAGTCCATTACGATGAGGGCCTCTGGAGCCCTGAGGTCTGGGAGATGGCAAGAAGTTCCTCCTCTGCACCTGTGAGAAACAGGACATGCTGTTGTACAAGATTATGGCACTTTGTTTGCTACAGCTTTTATAGGAGTTCTAGGATTTCTCTTAGGTTGGTTTTCTGAACTCTTGGGATGGAAGTTTCTTTGCAGAACCCAAGCCTGACACGAAGGAAGAGAAACTGCATCCATCCCCTGGGGCCTGAATGAAGGCTATATTAGCGATGCCATCGGGGCCCTTCCCTAAGAGCCCGCCTCCCTGTCGGTGCAGGGTGCTTCTGTTGCTTGCCAGTCACTTGCCCAATCTCTCTGAGAGCACTCAAGTGAACTCACTCAAACTCACTCAAGTGAGTTTCTTTCTGGATGAACCTTGGGCACATCTGCCTGTGGTGCATGGCATAGCAGTACGCCAGGCTGCTGTAGCACATAGGGAATGAGTTTGCAGAATATACACACTGAGCTGCAAGACATGTCTGAGTGGGAGCACAGGGCTCTGCTTTCCCTGATGGCTTTGTCTGCCAACTGGGACAGAATCTATGGAAGCTCCAAGGTCACGTGGAAAACTATTGCCATGAAGCTTGCCCCTATGTCCCAGAAGGGTCCATTAGGGTCAAGAAACCCAAGGAAATGGGAAGCTGCCAGCCAGATGGGGATTGCATCGTTACCCCACCTTGATACCAGGGCCTACCATGTGCCAGAGGGATGCACATCTGCGAGAGGTGAGCAGTCGTGCTTGCATGAGCACTGGAATGCCCTGTGCCTTCTCTCATTTAATAGATGCCCGAATAGGGGGAGCACAGTGCCACCCCCAAATGCCTCTTCACAACTAGTGATTAACAGAGCAAGCTCTCTGCTGACTTGGAGCCTGTTACAAAGGCAGGGTTGTGTCCTGCAGAGGGAGATGAAGAACAGAATCAAGGGCGCTCTTCAGAGAGCAAAGAATGCACAGCACCTCCTCCAGGCCTGCCCATGGTGACCTTCAGGCACCCAGAGCCCTGCCTGCTGGCGGACATTTCACTTCATGCTCTGCTGCATGCTGGGAGTAGCTACTGGGTCCCTGGGGGATGTGCTCAGGGCATCCTCCAGTGGCCTGCATAGATGTCGGCCATCCTCTTATTTTTTGAACCTAGGCAAGAGCAGCTACCTAGGCATTTTGGCTGATCAAGCTGCAGACCCACCAAGAAAGTTGAGGGAGTGATGAGCAACACGTGTACTTCTTTCCCTTACCCTTTTCGTGGCAGGCACTGCGCATTTACACGGCTTTGTGTTCCTGCTGAGAAACTGCATCCTCTGCTCTTTCTCCTGGGTCCTGTAATGGAGAAGGTTTGACAGCTGAAAGGAAGGGAAGATTTCAAGTATGACCAGAGTCACCTAGGGTAGAACTAGACCGTGTGCAGGGAGTCTAGGGCAGAGCCAGACAAAAAGCCAAAGGCTGGCTTTTTGACTCACAGCCTGGCTCCCTGCTGGGCCATTCAGGACAGATCACTCACCATGAATCAGTGGTGCAGGCCCAGGGTCAGGTGCTGGGCAGTGCTAAGGAAGGGGATGAGAGTGGCTGCAGAGATTTCCTAGACCCTGATGAGGCAAGGCTTCCAGTGCCTGGATGATACCAGGATCTACAGGGCCAGAGTCCTAGAAAGAGAAAATGGATAAGCGGTATACAGAGGATCTATGGGGACAAAGAGAGGAAGTGAAAAAGGATGAAGGAGCAAATACATTAGAGGCACCATACTTCTTCATTCCTTGGAACCTTTGAATGCACAGACTTGTTCAGGTGGACAGCACAGCAATGATTTCAGGGTGAATGGGGGAAAGGAAAGTGCAAAGCAATAGGCAGTGATATCCTAGACCCCACTTCTCCAGAGTTAAGGTGCCCTGAATTCCAGATGATCTATCCCTTCCTCAAGTCCTTCCCATCCTGGGTCTTTCTCCTATGTATTGAGGAACTTGACCTCTGTCCTCCAACCTACACTTCCATCCCATTATCTTGTGAAGATTTAGAGAGAATGAGAGAAAACTACGGGACAGTAACTTGTCCAATACACCTTAGTCTTTAAGTGAGGTCCTTGGAGATGTGAAGAGTATGGCCACATGAACACATGCTACTATGTGCCAGTGTTTACCCTGGACATTGGAAAGAGAGGATGAGGATGGATGTTCTGGAGAAGCTTGAGGAAATGACAGCATGTGTTGAGGGTGGCAAGGCCCAAAGTAGAATGGAGCACGTGCAGAGCCCCACAGCAAACAGTCTTTAACGAATCCAGCTGTGTGAGTGCTCTTGATGGAGGAGCCAGGGTGAGGACAGAGACATGAAGGTGATGTGACATGTCCTGTCAGTTAATAGAGTTTACTTCTTACCCATCACCTGGCACAGCCTACAGGTCTCCAGGCTCATGTATCTGGGAGCGAGTTCCTGTGTCCCTGCAGATTATGTGCCCCATAGGTCAATGAGAAGAAAGATCCTAACTCTTTCATGCATGATTCCAAAGTGATCTCAACGAGACAGAACCGAGATTGGACATTTGATTTTGGCAAAGAGGGGAAAGTGTAGGGAAAGGTACTTTTTAGAAAGTGAGAACAGATGTTCACAAACCCCGCACACTGAACTCATGTTTTCTACTATTATGTCACTATTATGTCACTACTATTTATGTTATAAAGTAGACGAATCTGATTCCTACACATAACTCATTTTCTTTCCTGATTCATATGCAACTTGTTCAGTCTCCAAATGAGCAGTTCCAACACAACTCCTCCCAGGGAATCTCTCCCATTTGGTTTACTCAGCATTGTTTCCTACCTGGAGATTTTCCCATCTCATTCCTTCAATCCTCAAGGTTCTCCACACACAAATCTAGGGAAAAACAGCGTTAGCAATATTGTTGTTAGTAGGGGACCAGCCACTCCTCCTACTTTCATTGAGGGTGTGGTCAGTCATCAACTATCTCCTGGATCTTTCTAGTGGATTCTCAGATCCTTACTGACTCGAAGCTAGAGAGCATTATTGTAAGTGTAATAAGCCAATCACAGAAACACAAATACCATGTGTTTGGTGACGACAAAGTATGTTAGTAGTCCAGTCATGGAAGTAGAGAGTAGAGGATTAATAGCCAAGCACTGTCGGGAGAAGGGAATGGGAGGTGCTGTCATAGGCTTCAATCATGCATGAGAATTTGCCCCAACTCTGACAGATGTCGACCTGCATGGTGGAGGGTGGAACCTACATCCATACCTTTCACGATCTGTGGGCTGACCACGAGCATGTGTGCTTCCTGTGTGTGTTCCACACAAATGACTATGCCAAAATGAGTTCTTAAATGCATATTATGTATCCTGGGTTATTTTTCCACTGAAGCCACTTAAAATATGGGGCACGGTGTGGCCTTATAGATAAGCATTTCCAGGTATGTAATGGATGAGGGACTTGTTACATGACTGATGCTCCCATAACTGAGGGACAACTGCAGATCCAGGCCCAGAGTCACAGGAGTGGGATGCGGGTATGGAATGCTACTTTTATGTTTCCATATAGAAGGCAAGAGCTGGAGGTATTCTCTCAGCAGGATCTCCTTCTGAGGAAAGAGAATTTTAAGCAAAACTGAAGGTACCGCTGTGTAGAGGGAGGCATGTGGTATTGCACGCAACACTGGTATATGAAGTGTAAATGTGGTGAAGGTGACATTTTTGGGGGGGAAGTTTGACTTGTGCTATTGGAAAATATGTCCTGAGGAAACAGACCCACAAAGACACATGCACACACACACACATGCATTGGAAGTTAAAGCACAGAGATAAACACAGCCACCCCCAACCCTCACACACACAACCCACACCACCTAAAAGACCTAGTACCTCAGAAAGTGTAGAACATGGACATGTTCCTTAGGGGACTGTTTCTCTCAATACATCACAAAATGCATACTCAGCTTGAGCCTAGTGTTAAGGTGGCTGTGCATACAAGAAGTCCTCACCTTCTTCCATCCTTATATTCTGACACGGAAAATGGATCTTGATAAAGAAAGGATCATTTTCCTTCCTGCCTGCATTCACCTGCAATTAGAGAGAAAATGTAGGAGCGCTCTATACAGCATTTACGCAGGTCTTTTGCTCTCTTTTGGAAAGTAAATGAAACAGTGGCGGAGTCTTTGACCCCAGAGTAACACACAGAGGACATTGAAGAAGCTTAGGCATTTCATACAAGATCTGGTGGGTCCATTTTGATCAGGAAACCAATAACTCACTTTCAAGGACGGACATTTCTGCTGAGGAAAATGCTCCCTACCATACCGTTTGTCCGTGATCTTGTCATCCATCAAATACCCTATTGTACCAGGTATCAGTTGGTAACACACTCTCCCTTGAAACTCTCCACACTGAGAGAATTAGATACATCATCTGAGATGTCCTGGCTCAGAATCACAGCTTCATTCTATTGAAAAAGTAAAAAATGTCTGTCTTAGACAAAAGAGTTTACCTCAGAGACTTTTGGGGCTTCTTCCTCTTCGGTGGCAGGAGGAAGATCGGCTATCAGGTCCTCAGTGGGAACTAGGGGGATACATAGGCACTGTTAGGGCCGCAGAGATGGTGCTCAGAAAGTAGTCTGGGAGCTTTGCTGGATGTGGTTACATTGTGGGAGTGCGCACATGGGTGGTGATCAGTACGCATTGAGCTGCTGCGGGGCCCTCCTCCTTGGTGGACAAAGGGAGGCAGAGAGGGCAGGAGCAAAGAAAGGAGAAATGGGACCTTTCACTTCCTTGTGAGAGGAATCCTATTCGGTGGGAAGAAGTCAGTCTAAAAGAGCATATACCCTAACATATATGCTATGTTGTAACGACAGAGTCCCTGATGCCTCCTGTATCTTTGAGGTTCAGCTAAATTGCCACTCTCTTCTTTGCAAACCAGTTCTTCCCCCAGGATGCCCACAGTCTGCTACTGTACTGATTATGTCTTCTGTAACATTTTCGGAGGCTGAAAGCAACCCTGGGCCAATATCCCATTGTAGTTGTTCACTGATCAATCATCCTAAAGAAAATCACATACAGAAGATTTGAAATATGGACATCCTAACATTTAAAAATAGCCATTTTCCTTTTCTTTATATTCAAGTTAGTTACCGTAACATGTAGTTTTGGTATCAGGAATAGAATGTAGTAATTATCTGTCAAGTGGAATTTTCCCTCCAGTCTTCCTTTCCTATGCAGTGTGTGTGTGTGTGTGTGTGTGTGTGTGTGTGTGTGTGTCTGTGTCTGTGTGTGTGTGTGTGTCTGTGGGGGTCCATGGAGTCTGGGTGTAATTATACTGGCATGGGCCATGGAGCCAGTGGGAGGGTCATTGCCGAGAAGAACCACACAGCGAGTGCTTGCAGTCTCTGGCCTGACTGTGCAGGAGACTGAAACAAGGGTGTTAAGCACCAAGCTAAGGACCAAGTTTTCCGTTGAGTTCCTCTTTTCCACTGTCCCCTGGGTGTGTGATTGCAGGAGTTGAGCGCTTGTATGCCTAATGAAAATGTCATCAAACACACTGAAATATCTGTCTGCTGCTTCTCTGCTTCAGCCGTGTCTGATCAAGGACTCCAGCAATGATTGCTGTTTCCTGCACTGTCTTGCATGGGACCTCTCCCCTCTGAGAATCTGTGGGCTGACCAGAAGTCTGCGGGCCTTCTAGGTGCAGTACACACCAATGTTATGCCCAAGCAGCTGTGAAGTACCCTCTAACTCCCCTGCTTTCTGGGGCCACTGAGGCCTCGTTTGACTTTTGGGCACTCTGTGGGACCTCTGTAGCCTCCGGTACTGTCAGTCATGGACTCTGATGCTGGAACTCCCTTGCTCTCTGATGACCCAGGGGCTGAGAGATAAGGGCAGGTCAGTAGCCCAGGGCACCAACATTGGGACATAGGCGTTGGTTCACATGGTGACCTTTCCACATAGGAAGGGAATGGCTTGGGCCATTCATCTCTGCTCTATATCTAGTGAGGTGAAGTAATTTTGAAGAATCCTCCAGACACAAATGCTGTGAAGGAGGAATGGGCCAATGTAGGCAAAGTGTGCCTTGGAGGGTTTTTTTTTTCCTTCTTTACAACTTCAACACTTGCAGTTTGTTGTTTAAGTGAGAAAGAGCTCCAGAAGGAATATGCACACACACAACCACACGCACACACAGACACCTCTCACAGTCATGTTACAGAGACTCATGCATAACTCCCTCCAAACCTCATACACATAAACCTCATTGAAAAAACTACTTCCTCTGGAGTCTATAGAACATGGTTCTAGTTCTTCCCAGGAGAGGCCGTTGCTCTCGTGATTCTCCTATCCCCCTCCCAGTGGAAACCCGGAAACTGGTGGTTCTCCAAAGCAGCCAGGGCAGCCCCACCTTCTTCATCACCTAGATTCTGTGTGAAAATGCCCTGAGTCTAGGATACGTACAGCTCTCCTTTCCTCCTGCATCCACCTGTGATTGAGAGAAAAGAAGACATTAGGAGGGTCATATCCTTCTATACACTGCTTTGAAGATGAGTCCAGGAAACCAGATCATATATAGTGTTTGAGTCGATGGCTCCCCCAATTTAAAGAGGACACCCAAGGGAAGAGGCTTGACCATTGCCTGGCAGACCTGTCCAGTCCATTCTGATCAGCAAGTACAAAATTCCTTTTCAAGGAAGAAAAGGTTCTGTGGATGAGAATGCTCTCTACTCTACATGTTGTAACTGATGCTGTCATTTCTCTTGCCTCTTGTTTCAGCTGTCAGGTGATTATAGACTTTCACTCGACATGGCCCCAAACAGGGAATTGCACATAGCATTGCTTGTGTACATTGTGATGTCCTACAATCTGCATTGATTTGAAAACTACCCGAGAAGAGAGAGGAGAGAGATAGATAGAGACAGAGACAGGGACAGAGAGAGAGACAGAGAGATTTCTACATCAGGAAAAGAAAGCTGATCTTACCTTGGGGAGATATGGGGCCCCTTCCTCTGCCCCGCCATCAGGAGAAACCTCCAGTGGGCCCTCTGCAAGACAGGGAAGGCACAGATACCTGTCAGCGCATTGCTGGTGTTGCTCAGGAATTACTCAAGGAGCTTTGCTTGAGGTGGACACAGGGCTACAGCGCTTGTTACTCACTGGTGAACAAGGAAGGACTGAGCTGCTCCTGGGCCCACCTACTTAGTGGATGACGGAAGGCAAAGGAGAGGAGCAGCAAAGAAGTGGGAAACAGAATCTATGTCTTTTTTAGCTAAGGAGACATAATCAGTGTGAAATAGTCAACGTGAAGAAGGGCAAACACTAAGTGCATACCTTGTTGCAGTGACAGGGTCATGGGAAGCACCCTGCCCAGGGTAAATTTCCACTTCTCCACATAATATAGGACTACTCTGGCTTCTATGCGTTCACAAAGGCAGCTTCTCTATTCATCATCTAGTCTATAGGATTACTCCTTGTGTTTTGGGGGATGTAACTGACCTAATGTCTATGCTTCTCATCGTGTGTAAGTACACGCTCGGTGGTAATAATGACATTCAGAGTTCTTTGTGTCCATTACTACCATTTACACACAAAACTCTCACCAAGTCGAAAAATACCTCTGTACCCTTGAAGAACTAACTCCGCCCTCTCGCCCCCACCCCGCTGCCTTTAACCCTTGTAACCTCCCCTTTCTTTCTCTAGAAATTGCCTGCTGTGTGGAGTTCTTTCAGGGGAATCATAAAATATAGGATTTTCTCAGCTGGCAGCTCCAAAATATCTTATTTCTCAAGGTCGATTCATGTTGTAGCATGTTGTGAATTCAATTGTATGAATGTTTGATTACTATCTCACACTGTGTGTGCAACACACAGACACACGCACTCACGTATATGCCATTTTATTTATCAATTCTTCAGTTGATGGCCTTTCCAGGAGTGTCCGCCTGTAGCTATTGTGCGTCATGCTACTGTGGACGTAGGTGTAAAGATTCTGTGCGTTGCCAGAGGGGGGACACTTGACATGATGCAATTGTCAAAGCTCTTAGAATGTCAACTCACAAAGCATGAGTTTTAGTGTAAATTCAGCACTTTGCATTTAAAAATATATGGGTGTAGTTTCTCTGATTGAAAGAAATGTCCCACACTCATGTAAGAAGCTATCCCTTAGGGGAAAGTGGAGGTGTAGCTTATGGAGATTTTCTGCATTATCTGTCCAACCTTTATGTGTACCTTAACCTGCCCTGAATCCTAGCTGTTAGTTGGTTTGAAAAGTTTAGAAGCAGTGGTCCAGGGAGAGCTTTAGACCTCCCAATATTCCAAAATCAGCTAAGGTCTAAAGATGCACTAGAGAAGTTGTTTACTAGTAGAGTGAGCCCACTTTTGAGTTAGAAATGCATCCGGACCCTTCTCCTACCACCAGTTGACTTAGTGAATTTAAATTTGTACAGAGGAAATAACAACAACAAAAAGGACCGTCACATTATGTTTTTGCTATCTCATAAGCATATAGTCCTTAATGAAAGAGAGTACTCTGGATTGACTTAATGAGGAAATTTCCACAATACCTTCCTCTGTGTCCGCTGCAGGATTGACCCTATTGCGGGGCCAGAAGCGGCCTTGCCTGGTCTGCCTTTTGAGGACAGAAGGTGATGTTCTTGGTGTGTCCAGCACGTTTCCTCTTCTGCAGTCCGAGCAAAATTCTGGAAATTGGGCCAGAAGGGAGAAAATTGTTGGCCACTTGCAGGCAGAAAACCATAGGGAATTGCACGGTTCAGTCTGTTCAGCTGTTCAGCTTGAGCCCTCTGGATCAAAGTTGGAGGCAGGAAGTTGCTACAGTTGGTGTGCACTTACAACCCCCACAGACAAGTTTTGTGGGCAATCACATGACTTTGGCTGAGTTATTAGAGAGATGCCACATGGCACAGGGAGCAAAACTGACGACCTAGGACGGGAGTCCTAGTTAGGACGACCATGTACCCCAGAGAGTGGTGGGGAGCCCTCTGCACCTCCGTTCCCTATTCTGGAATGTGGAAACGAGGGGAGATTTGGTTGACCACCAATAAAACTGAAAGGAAAGGCAAGGACTGGTGCTTCACTATTGCTCCATAAGCGTTCAGATTTTGAATGAGTAGAGAATGAGCTGGACACTTGGTAATGAGTGAATCCAGAGAGGGGAATTGAATGTCTCCACAGTAACGGAGGATGGAGGCTTAGTCCTCAGCCTTGACGTGAGACTGATGTGTCCAAATCACGGAGAATACGTTATTAACATCTGCTGTGATCTGACACCAGCCTTCTTAGGGCTTGGCAAGCAGGGATCGTCACTCATGTCCTACAGTGAAGCTGTGGGAAATTACGTAGAATTACTGAAATTGAGGGAGATTAAAATTTAAGGAGATGGAGTAACATGTCCAGACTTGCCACACTGGTGAATGACGGATCTGGGGCACCAAGGTAGTTAGGTTCAGGGTATAGAGATCACTGGCCACCTGAGACCAACCTGAGGACCCTGAGAAAATGCCTGGGGCCCCTGAATCATGACTCTCCTCCATGTCCCAAATCTTCTTGCCCAGAGTTTCTATGGGAGAGAATGGATGCCCTGGAAGAAGTGTTTGACTAGAGAAAAAGCCAAGACTGAATTCAGCTGATAGCTCTATGAATCCATCCCACCCCAGAATGGTTGAATGAGTGAATTCTGTGACTCTCAGTGACTTGCTATTTACCTGGCAAAGGTCTGAGGGGCATGGACTAAGGACAGGCTGAGAGTGGGCTTGGTTGCTCTTTCTGACCTCCTACATATCCATCCCCACTCTCAGTATCCATCACCCTCTCTAGACACCATGGTGGCAGGGGACAGGGTGGAGATCCCAGTCTAAGACTCTCTTGAGAACGTTGGCCAAACCCTCCATCCCTCAGTTGCAAATATCCATTTCACTGTGGCCACAAATGACGCAGTCCCATCTTACCCCAGTCCCAGGTATCACTCCAAAGCCAGTGAACGTGTGCACTTTGACCCAGAAAACTCCTGTAAGAATTCCGTTTCACGCTGGGACACCTGCACCCTGATGTTTCTAGCAGCAATGTCCACAATAGCCAAACTGTGGAAGGAGCCTCGGTGTCCATCGAAATATGGATAAAGAAGAAGTGGTTTATGTATACAATGAAATATTACTCAGCCATTAGAAATGACAAATACCCACCATTTGCTTCGACGTGGAGGGACCTGGAGGGTATTATGCTGAGTGAAATAAGTCAATCGGAGAAGGACAAACATTATATGGTCTCATTCATTTGGGGAATATAAAAAATAGTGAAAGGGACTAGAAGGGAAGGGAGAAGAAATGGGTAGGAAATATCCAAAAGGGAGACAGAACATGAAGACTCCTAACTCTGGGAAACGAACTAGGGGTGGTGGAAGGGGAGGAGGGCGGAGGGTGGGGGTGAATGGTTGATGGGCACTGAGGGGGGCACTTGACAGGATGAGCACTGGGTGTTATTCTGTATGTTGGCAAATTGAACACCAATAAAAAATAAATTTATTGTTAAAAAAAAAAGAATTCCGTTTCATTCTATAGAAAAATCTCTGGATTTAGACTGGGAATATATGCCCTCAGATTCTGACGTCTATATTGAGGAAAACTTGAGTGGGAATTCTCCTGGTATTCTCCAAATGGAGTGACTCTTGCTGAAATGGCACCAACACTCTCCCGACCCATTGAAAGCAGTGTGGGTGTGTTTCTGTGTGTTTTCTCGATGCAAATATATACAAAACTGGCATGTGGAAATCACACATTGTCCTAAATTTAGGATGGTATTAAGGCAGGCAGCTTGAGAGAAGGACAATAGGCCCGTAACACGGAAGTTTATACAATATCTTTACATAACCCTCTATACAATCAGACGATGAGAAGTTTAAAAAGATGAGCATAATTTAGTAAAAGTTTCATAGCCAATTTGAAGGAACAAGCCTTGGAACTCGAATAGGTACATACCTGAAGAGCAACAGTTCAGATTTCCCATCGTGGGGAGCTCCACAACTATTACCACACTGGTACTGCTCAGCTCTGAGAGTAACAGTGGGAAATTAAGGGATTGTGCGCATCATCACATCCCCATGGTAACGGGCCATTGTATAACTTCCAGAGTGAATGCACATCTACACAGCATGGGCCTTTGTGATGCGGTGTGGGCTACTGTCTGTCTACATGGCCACCTGTGGCACTTAGCAGGAAAAAAGTAAGTTTTTCCCCTAAGGTTAGGAACTCAACAGGGATGCCCATTCTCACCGCTGTTGTTTGACATAGTGCTAGAAGTCCCAGCCTCAGGAATATGACAACAAAAAGAAACAAAAGGCATTCAAATGGTCAAAGAAGAAGTCAAACTTTTATCATCTGCAGATGACAGGATACTGTATGTACAAAACCCAAAAGACTCCACCCTAAGATGGGTGGAACTGGTAGAGGAATTCAGTACTATGGCAGGGTACAAAGTCAATGCACAGGAATCTGTTGATGAGACAGAAAAAAGAGTTTTTTTTTCCCCCAAATTTCCTCTTGTGATTGAGTTCTAGTTTCAAATCATGTGGTCTGAAAATATGCAGGGGACAATCCCAATCTTTTGGTATCGGTTGAGAGCTGATTTGTGATCCAGTATGTGGTCTCTTCTAGAGAAACTTCCACGTGCACTTGAGAAGGACGTGTATTCAGTTGTGTTCGGTGGCAAAGTTCTGTATATAGGTGAAATCTATTGGGTCTACTGTATCATTTAAAGCCCTTGTTAATTTGGGCATAAATATTCATGATTGTTAGGTCTTCTTGTTGGATATATCCTTTAAGTATGATATAGTGTTCCTCTTTTCTCTTACTAAAGTCTTTGGGATAAAGTTCATTTTATCTAATATGAGGATTGCTACCCCAGCTTCCTTTTGAGGACCATTTGAATGGTAAATGGTTCTCCAAACATTCATTTTCAGGCTGGAGGTGTCCTTAGCTCTAAAATGAGTCTCTTCGAGACTAAAGGGATCTGTCTTGCTTTATTATCCTGTCAGAAACCCTGCATCTTTTCATGGGATCATTTTGCACTTTCACATTCAGAGTAACTATTGAAACATATGAATTTAGTGTCATCATAATACCTCTTCAATCCCTCCCTGTTTTGTGGATTATTTCTTCAAGCTTCCTCTTTCTTTTACAGGGTCCCCCTTAATATTTTTTGCAGAGCTTGTTTGGTGGTCACATATCTTTTAAGTTTCTGCCTATGTTGGAAGCTCTTTATGTCTCCTTCTTTCTGAATGAGAGCCTTGAAGGATAGAGTATTCTTGGCTGCATGTTCTTCCCCTTTAGGACCCTGAATATATCCTGCCAGGCCATCTGGCCTGCCAGCTCTCTGTGGAGAACTCTGCTGTTAATCTAATAAATTTCCCCATATAAGTTTGGAATCTCCTATCTCTCACTGCTTTAAGGATTTTCTCTTGTCTTTGGCAAGTTTCAAATTAAATGTCAAGGTGTTACAAAACAGACATATAGATCAATAGAACAGAATAGAGAACCCAGAAATGGGTGCTCAACTCTATGTTCAACTAATATTCGAAGGCAGCAAAGACTGTCCCCTGGAAAAAGGACAGTCTCTTCAATAAATGGTGCTGGGAAAATTGAACAGCCATGTGCAGAAGAATGAACTACACCATTCTTTTCCACCAGACAAAAAGATAAACTCTAACTGGATTAAAGATCTAAATGTGAGACAAGAATCCATCAAGTTCCTAGAGGATAACACAGGCAACACCATTTTTGAACTTGGCCACAGCAACGTCCTGCAAGATACATCTATGAAGGCAAGGGAACAAAAGCAATAATGAACTATTGGGACTTCATCAAGATAAAGAGCTTCTGCACAGCAAAAGAAACAGTCTACAAAACTACAAGACAACCTACAGAATGGGAGAAGATATTTGCAAATGACATATTAGTTAATGGGCTAGTATCCAAGATTGATAGAGAACTTATCAAGCTTAATGCCAAGGAACAAAAAATCTAATCATGAAATGGGCAGAGGACAAAAACAGACAAATCTACAAAGAAGACATACTCATGGTCAACAAGCATATGAGAACATGCTCCACATCACATGCCATTGGGTAAATACAAATCAAAACTACAATGAGATACTACCACATGCCAGTGAGATTGGCGAAACTAACAAGGCAGGACACAGCAAACTTTGGAGAGGATGTGGGGAAAGGGGAAACATCTTGCACTGTTGGTGGAAATGTGAACTGGTAGCCACTCTGGGAAAATGTGTGGAGGTTCCTCAAGAAACTAAAACTAGACCTACCTTACAAGCCAGCAACTCCACTGCTGGGTATTTACCCTAAAGACACAGATGTAGTGAAACACCATGATTTTGATGGAATCTTGTCTCACATTTAGATCTTTCATCCATTTTGAGTTTATCTTTGTGTATGGTGAAAGACAGTGGTCTAGTTTCATTCTTCTGCCACCTGCACTCCAGTGTTCATACCAGCAATATCCACAACAGGAAAACTGTATAGGAGCCACGATTTCCTTCGACACACGAATGGGTAAGGAAGATGTGGTCTAAATATACAATGGAATATTAGCCATCAGAAAGGACAAACACCAGCATTTGCTTCGATGTGGATGGAACTGGAGGGCATGATGCTGACTGAAGTCAGTCAATGGGAGAAAGGCAATCATCATATGCTTCCACTCATGTGTGAAAAATAAGCAATAGTGAAAAGGGTTATCAAGAAAGGAGGGGAACTGAGAGGAAAAAGTAGAGAGGGAGAGAAACCATGAGAGACTCCTAACTCTGGGAAATGAACAAAGGGTTGCAGAAGGGGAGGTGCGTGGGGCAATGGGATGACTGCATGATGGCCACTAAGGAGGGCACTCGAAGGAATGAGCACTGTGTGTTAAACTATATGTTGGCAAATGGAATTTAAATGCAGTAATCATGATTAAAATCCAGAAACAGTCTTTCAGGGAGATAGCGATAATGCTCTATGTCCAAAAAGTAGCTAAGGTCAGTGAATTGCACCGGACACATTGGTTACTAGTAAAGTGAACTGAATGTACCCATTGTCTGAGTAAATGTAAATTTGGGCATGTGAATTCACAGGGAAAGATGGGTCCCCTGGCTGCCTCAGTCAAGGAGGCATGCAACTCTTGATCTCAGGGTCCTCACATTGAACATACAACCTAGTTTTTAAACGTTCTTTTCAAACACAGAGAAGTGTGTCCCAGCATGTTTATTCCTGTGTCTTAAGGACATGAGACTTAGAGAGAATCCTCCATGTCAACCAAGTGAGAAAATCTCCACAGTACCTTGATCTGGGTCATCTGTACCTTGTACCCGTGTGTGGCCAGAAGTGGACTTTCGCCAATGGTCAGAAGGGGGGCCAGAAGTTGATATTTCTGGACTAGGGTTGCCCATTTCTTCCTGAATCTCGCAAACAAGATCCTGGGAAATACATAACGATACAGAGCACGGTTGGCAACTTGCTGACAGAAGACCATAGGGAACTTTGTCAGAGTGCAATCTTCTTTCCTTCTTCATCAGCTGCCTGGCAGAGACTCCTGAATTACAGTTGACCTTAGAAAGATGTTACAGATTGGCCTGGACTTCCACAGCCCACAGACTGGGTTGGTGGACAGGTACCTTCTCTGGCTGATACATTCTAGACACGCAGCACAGTGACCACACCTATTGGCCCGGGTTCCCATACCACTTAGCAGGTACACATAGCTGAGAGAGTTATGGGGACCCCTCAGTGCCTCAGATCCCTGTTCTGCAAAGTGGAAATGTTATCCAGGTCTACAAATTGCTGTTCAATGTGTTAAGTTAGGAGGCTAAGAGCACTTTCCTACCAGGAAAGCCTTAAGGGAAGGAAAGGACTGATGCTTCACAATTGCTCTATAGCTGTTCAGCTACTGAATGCCTAGAGAATGAGCTCCACACATGGTAGTGGCTGCTTCCAGAGAGGGGACATGGCTGGCTCCACAGCAGGGGGGATGGAGGCTGACTCCTCAGCCTTTACATGGCAATGTCACAGAAGGGCTCATAGATAATATGTATCGTCGGCTCCTGTGATCCCCCCTTCAGCCCGCCCGGAGAGGTCAGAGAAGGGGCTTCAACCCATCGTTTACAGTGTAGGCTTTGGAAATGTAGAGAGATTAAGTGAATGCCCAGAGGTGGCTACAATGATGAGTGTTAGATCCCAGACAGGAATGTAGTTGTTCCCTGGGAGAGAGATCTGAAATACTCTGTATTTTCACAAATCCTCCTGCCCCACAATTGCCGAGGGATACAGTGCATGCCCTGGAGTAGGTGCCTGGGCCAGGAAAAGAGCTGGAAACCTAGCTCAGCCTCCTGATCCTGTGTTTCATCCCTGACAGAAGATAGGATGGTTTCCTCCAAACCAAGCCCATGTGAGGTTCAGGGAAATCCAACAGTGGCCATCCTCCCCAGCATCTTCCAAGCGTCTGCTTCCTCTCCCTGGGCCTTTCAATGACCAGGTGACCACACCCAATGACCAGTGGTCTCTTCAGCCCTCAAGCTGACTCCAAACCCATGACATCCCAAACCAACTGTTATATGATGGCTCTGCCCAGAATTAGCTTCTCTTCAACTCACCAACTCTAGATGAACAGTTCCAGTGTGCTCATGGGAAGGGGGACGTCTGGGCTAGGGCTTTAGTTGTTGAAAGATTAATTCTGTGCTGTTCAGCGTCTCACTACTGATGTGAGTGACTGAGCAGTGTGGACTAAGGCCTGGCTGACAGCGCGTGTGGCTGCACTGGCTGCTTTTGTGCCTTCCTGCTCCCATTCTCCCGTGGATCCAGTCTGTGCTCTGGGATCTCTCCTCATCCTTCTCTAGACCCAGCATTGGGAGGCAGCAGGGGCTTCCCTGCATACCCACCAAAACCAAAGCCTGCGGGAGCCCACCTCTGGTCTCTCTTTAGAAAACAACAGCCAGACCATCTGCTTCTCAGTGGCCTGATACAAGAATGAACATTGTAAAGTAACAGCACAATATTAGAAAACACCTTTCTATAACCCTGTAGACGAATTGGAGAGTGGAAATGCAAAAGAGCACGTGAATATGATTTCAGTAAAAGTTATCCAGCCCGGGGGGGAAGGAACAGTCTTAAGAAAAGTAATGTGAACATACCTGTAGAAAAACAATTCAGATTTCCCATCATGAGGAGCATCTCAGCTATCACCACTTGGCTGTTGCTCAGCTCAGAGAGTGACAGTTGGGATAGAATGCAAAGTGTGCATCATCATATCCCCATGGCGATTGGTCATCAAGGGCCTTCAGAGTGAACGTGCCTCTGCACGCTGTGGGTCCAACTGCTGCTGTTTAGAAGAGTGTCTGTTTACATGGGCACGTGTGGCATTTACGAGGACATATGTGTTTCAAGTTATATCAGAAAACAGAAAACAAAAAAGAAAACAGTGCCTGCCTAATGCAGGTGGCAGAAAAAATTTCAGCGTGAAAAGTGCAAAGCGAGCATGTTCAAAAAAGAGAAGCTCCATCCTTGATTTGAAATACCATCTCCCCCCACTTTGACTATTCCTGAGCTTCCTCAATTTTAGGAAACTCCAGGTCAACCTCTCCAGGAGAGGGAGGGGGCAAGAGGGCAGAAGAGGAGGGGCCTCAACTCACCTGATCCCACCCACTTACCTAGATGACTTTCAAAATACCCTACACACCTACGAATTTGACCTGAGACTTAGAGAGAATAGCTGGAATGCTACACAGAGAAACATTTTTGCTGCTAACAAGGTAGGAAAGTCTAGTATCCAAGATCTATAAAGAACTTACTAAACTCAACACCAAAGAAACAATCCAATCATGAAATGGGCAAAAGACATCAAGAGAAATCTCACGAGGAAGACATAGACATGGCCAACACGCACATGAGAAAATGCTCCGCATCACGTGCCGTCAGGGAAATTCAAATCAAAACCGCAATGAGATACCACCTCACACCAGTGAGAATGGGGAAGATTAACAAGGCAGGAAACAGGATCCCTGGGTGGCGCAGCGGTTTGGCGCCTGCCTTTGACCCAGGGCGCGATCCTGGAGCCTCGGGATCGAATCCCACGTCGGGCTCCCGGTGCATGGAGCCTGCTTCTCCCTCTGCCTGTGTCTCTGCCTCTCTCTCTCACTCTCCCTCTCTCTCTCTCTCTCTCTCTGTGACTATCATAAAAAAAAAACAAGGCAGGACACAACAAATGTTGGAGAGGATGTGGAGAAAGGGGAACCCGCTTGCACTGTTGGTGGGAATGTGACCTGGTGCAGCCACTCTGGAAAACTGTGTGGAGGTTCCTCAAAGAGTTAAAAATAGACCTGCCCTACGACCCAGCAATTGCACTGTTAGGGATTTACCCCAAAGATACAGATGCAATGAAACGCCGGGACACCTGCACCCCGATGTTTCTAGCAGTAATGTCCACAACAGCCAAACTGTGGAAGGAGCCTCGGTGTCCATCGAAAGATGAATGGATAAAGAAGATGTGGTTTATGTATACAATGGAATATTCCTCAGCCATTAGAAACGACAAATACCCACCATTTGCTTCAACGTGGATGGAACTGGAGGGTGTTATGCTGAGTGAAGTTAGTCAATTGGAGAAGGACAAACATTATATGGTCTCATTCATTTGGGCAATATAAAAAATAATAAAAGGGAATAAAGGGGGAAGGAGAAAAAATGAGTGGGAAATATCAGAGAGGGACACAGAACATGAGAGACTCCTTACTTTGGGAGACGAACAAGGGGTGGTGGAAAGGGAGGTGGGCAGGGGGGTGGGGGTGACTGGGTGATGGGCACTGAGGGGGTGCTTGATGGGATGAGCACTGGGAGTTATACTATATGTTGGCAAATTGAACTCCAATAAAAAATAATAAATAAAAAAATTAAAAAAAGAAAAAACCACATGGATTAAAATTCACATGGAACCAGCCCTTCAGCTTCACAGGAACATTTTAGCTAAAGTATTAATGATGATGTGACTGTGATAGCAGTGCCATAAAACAAGTGACCTTCATGGACAAAACTGTGTGGTTAAAATTAGAAAGACAAAAGAAAATGAGATCTGATTATTAATGTAATTAGTTGATGATCCAGTGGGATGACAGATCCATAAATGCCAGCTATAGACTGATGATAATGGAGCATTCAAATCTCCAAACTGGTGCTCAAGTCCTGCTCTCAGAAATAATGAGGGACCTGTTTCCTCTATCCTGCCTCCTTGCAAGGTGCTAATGCCATGTTCCGAATAACGATGTGCCAAGCTAGCATAATGGCAGTGCTGGCTCTTGCTGCACATTAACTCCACTATTTGTTTTCTGTTCCTCCAGGGTCTGAGCTTTTGAAAATTGGACATTTATGAAGTGCTATCATGAATCAGACAGGGAGAGAATATTATGATTAACCCTGCTTACGGATGGCCAGATTCACAGCATGTTCATAAATTCAAAGTATGTTGAGGGTATAATGCACTAGAATCTTTTTATTTATTTATTTTGAAATAATCCCCCTCAAGACCTCTATTAGAGTGCCTAAATTACCTTTAAAAGTGTAATTTGGCACCGGACTTGTTACTGACTCCTTCAAGCTCAATATTTCAGTGCCTAAGTAGAACCAGTTATGCATATAGAGATAAAACACTTCACAGGTCCATAGCTTCATTCAGGTGGGTAGTCTTTGTTGGCTGTTAAACTTGATAGTATCCAGTGAGATTATTCAGACAATCATAAGCCACAGTGAGGACATGGTTTGCCCCAGAACACAGGTCAATAAATGACAGAACTAGTGCCTGAATCCTACAACCTTTACCTCAAGATAGCACCATATCCATTGTATCAAAAGAGATTTGAATTTTTACTTTGGCCAATATACAATTGTTTAAGCAGTGGGATGATTCTTAAAGTGGGCTAATTTCCTGAAATGCATGTAGGTATCAATATTGTTCCAGCTCTGAAGAGTCTATTTTTTTAAATTTTGTAGGTCTTAATTTTGGATACAGAATTTTATATAAACAGTTCTCTGGGAAGGTGAAATGTAAGTCATCTTTCAAGTGTTTCAGTGATCACTGAGGGCTAAACAGAAGAAAATCACCACTCAGAAATAAACACCAAGAGCATTTTCCTATATATTTCCCATGTTCTTCTGTGTATATAGTATACCAGAAGGACTCTACATATGTCTGTTCAAAGCTCATAGAAATAATTGAGTGGTAAAATGTGCCAGGCACCCTGTGACAACTTGCTTCAAATGGGCATTTATAAGCATGTGCTATTTATGATGCTTTCTTAATTTCTGAAAATATGAATTTATTAAACTCTCATTTGGTAATGATGGAACAACAAGGTTTAGATTGTTGGAAGAAAGTAATGCAGGTACATTATAATTTAATGATAATTAAATCTTTATGTCTTATGTCATGAAAAAAAAAAAAAAGGAAAGCCGACAAATAAAGAAAGGAAAACAGTGGGCGAGGGGAACCGCAAGTAGGCCGCCTACAGCAGAGCAGTGGTAGCCCCTGGGGCACGAAAGCCCAGCCCTGGACAAGCAGGGCTTTTAATAAGCTGAGCTTGAGTTTTCCCTGATGGAAAAGCGCTTAGCCAGGAAATCAGGCCGATTCGAGGGAGGGGCAGTGAAGCCTCCAGATTCCTGGGGTCACTATAAGAGGAGGGGCACCCCGGGGGAAAGCTCACCACAAACCGCAGAGGCATATCAGGAAAGGGCTGCAGCGCCGCAGCCCTCCCGCGCATTTGGGAGAAGCCAGTCAGGTAGGGGAGCCGGCCCAGGTGAGAGGGCTGGACCCTGTTCTCTTCTGGAGAGGCAGGCCCTGGGAGCGTGGGTCCAGCAGCACAGGGCCCCGGGCTCAGGGCGCCCAGGGGGATAAAGCCGGCGATTCTGGGTTCCTCCTGGGACAGGCTGAAGCAGGGAGGATAAAGGAAAGCAACAAGCATCCTGCTGCTGGGCGCCCCACAAGCTGTGCAGATCAGTGCACCCGCGCCTGCCCCGGGAGCATCTAGGCCAGTGCAGACTGGGCACTGCAGGCAGTGACTCACGGGGAGCTGACTCCACAGCTGGACAGCTGGCCGCCCTCGGGATTGTTTTTCCTCCTTCTGTCACCTTGTGCCTCGGAGAGGCAAGACCTCTAGGGAACCAAGGCCCCCAGGGAGATAGCTCATCCTGAGCCCAGCACCTGGCAAGGGGTGGGGCCTGTCCACCCAGGCACACACTCACCTGAGAATCAGCACAGCACACCCCTCCCCCAGGAGAACTGCTGGAAGAACAAGGGAAAAACAACGTTATTGACCAAGCAGCGCTGGAAAGCTCCAGGACTGAGGGAAATTAGTATATAGAACTAGGGCCTTTTGTCCTTTTTTTTTTCTTTTTCTTTTTCCAATCCGACTCCTTTTTATATCAGACTACAAGTTTCCAATAATTTTTCTCTTTTCCCACCTTTACTACAATATTTTACCAGTTATTTTTAAATTGTTTTGACTTTCATATTTCTACAATTACATGTCTTAGATATATTTGGCACTTCTGGATCCCTTCAAGGTATTCACTTAAATTTTGGGGTTTTGTTTTGTATTTTTTTTCTTTTCTGTCTCATTTTCTTCTACAATAGTGGAAGTTCATACCTTATAAAACAGGATCAACAGAGGATCCCTGGTGGCGCAGCGGTTTGGCGCCTGCCTTTGGCCCAGGGCGCGATCTTGGAGACCCGGGATCGAATCCCACATCGGGCTCCTGCAGCATGGAGCCTGCCTATGTCTCTGCCTCTCTCTCTCTCTCTCTGTGACTATCATAAATAAATAATAATTAAAAAAAAAAACAAAAAACAAAACAGGATCAACATACACTTAGAACAAAGTGGAATGCTGAGTTGGTTCTTTTTTTTTTTTTTTGAGTTGGTTCATTCTGTGAGATTATACTCTCTCTTCCATTTCTGACGTCCCCCTTATTTTATCTTCTTTATATTTTTGTGGGAAAGGTGGGGCTTTATTTATTTATGTCTGGTTTATATACATTTGGGATTATCCATCTTCTAACATACAGAACAAAATACACTCAGAACCAAGAAAATCACCCTCTAGGACACCTCAGCTACACATCATGTCTCCCCGACCACCTCTTCAACACCAAGACCCCCCCTTTTTTTTCTCTCTACTTCCTTTCCTTTTCTTCTTTTTTTGTGTTGTTTTTTTTCCTTTCTTTGACTACTTTGTTTTAAAATTTGATTTTCATGTTAGTGGTCCTTTTGTTTCATTGGTTTCTGTTCTTTTTTTTTTTAAATATTCTTGTCTCTGACCTCTTCAGTATCATCTAGGGTGTATTTTACATAGGTCCTGTTTGATCATTTTGATTCACCCTGATCAAACAGCCACTGCCTTGGGCAAAATGCCTAGAAGGAAGAGATCACCACCAAAGAACTGACAAGAAACATTTCTCTCTGCCACAGAGTTACCAAATTAGGATTTAAATAAATGTCAGAAATCCAACTTGAGAAGTATTATTATAAAGGCACTGGTGGCTCTTTTTAAAAAAATAAATTTGTTTTAATTGCTATTCAATTTGCCAACACACAGAATAACATCCAGTGCTCTTCCCGTCAAGTGCCCCCCTCAGTGCCCATCACCCATTCACACCCACCCCCCACCCTCCTCCCCTTCCACCACCCCTAGTTCGTTTCCCAGAGTTAGGAGTCTTTATATTCTGTCTCCCTTTCTGATATTTCCCACACATTTCTTCTCCCTTCCCTTCTATTCCCTTTCACTATTATTTATATTCCCCAAATGAATGAGAACATATAATGTCTTCCTTCTCTGATCGACTTACTTCACTCAGCATAATACACTCCAGTTCCATCCACGTTGAAGCAAATGATGGGTATTTGTCATTTCTAATGGCTGAGTAATATTCCTTTTTTTAAATAAATTTATTTTTTATTGGTGTTCAATTTACCAACATACAGAATGACACCCAGTGCTTATCCCGTCAAGTTCCACCCTCAGTGCCCATCACCCAGTCACCCCTACCCCCCTGCCCACCTCCCCTTCCACCACCCCAGTTCGTTTCCCAGAGTTAGGGGTCTTTATGTTCTGTCTCCCTTTCTGATATTTCCCACACATTTCTTCTCCCTTTCCTTCTATTCCCTTTCACTATTATTTATATTCCCCAAATGAATGAGATCATATAACGTTTGTCCTTCTCCGATTGACTTACTTCACTCAGCATAATACCCTCCAGTACCATCCACGTCAAAGCAAATGGTGAGTATTTGTCGTTTCTAATGGCTGAATGATATTCCATTGTATACATAAACCACATCTTCTTTATCCATTCATCTTTCGATGGGCACTGAGGCTCCTTCCACAGTTAGGCTATTGTGGACATTGCTGCTAGAAACATCGGGGTGCAGGTGTCCCGGCGTTTCATTGCATCTGTATCTTGGGCGCAAATCCCCAGCAGTGCAATTGCTGGGTCGTAGGGCAGGTCTATTTTTAACTCTTTGAGGAACCTCCACACAGTTTTCCAGAGTGGCTGCACCAGTTCACATTCCCACCAACAGTTCACATTCCCACCAACACATTCCCACCAACAGTTCACAAGAGGGTTCCCTTTTCTCCACATCTTCTCCAACATTTGTTGTGTCCTGCCTTGTTAATCTTCCCCATTCTCACTGGTGTGAGGTGGTATCTCATTGCGGTTTTGATTTGAATTTCCCTGACGGCACGTGATGCGGAGCATTTTCTCATGTGCGTGTTGGCCATGTCTATGTCTTCCTCGTGAGATTTCTCTTGATGTCTTTTGCCCATTTCATGATTGGATTGTTTCTTTGGTGTTGAGTTTAGTAAGTTCTTTATAGATCTTGGATACTAGACTTTCCTACCTTGTTAGCAGCAAAAATGTTTCTCTGTGTAGCATTCCAGCTATTCTCTCTAAGTCTCAGGTCAAATTCGTAGGTGTGTAGGGTATTTTGAAAGTCATCTAGGTAAGTGGGTGGGATCAGGTGAGTTGAGGCCCCTCCTCTTCTGCCCTCTTGCCCCCTCCCTCTCCTGGAGAGGTTGACCTGGAGTTTCCTAAAATTGAGGAAGCTCAGGAATAGTCAAAGTGGGGGGAGATGGTATTTCAAATCAAGGATGGAGCTTCTCTTTTTTGAACATGCTCGCTTTGCACTTTTCACGCTGAAATTTTTTCTGCCACCTGCATTAGGCAGGCACTGTTTTCTTTTTTGTTTTCTGTTTTCTGATATAACTTGAAACACATATGTCCTCGTAAATGCCACACGTGCCCATGTAAACAGACACTCTTCTAAACAGCAGCAGTTGGACCCACAGCGTGCAGAGGCACGTTCACTCTGAAGGCCCTTGATGACCAATCGCCATGGGGATATGATGATGCACACTTTGCATTCTATCCCAACTGTCACTCTCTGAGCTGAGCAACAGCCAAGTGGTGATAGCTGAGATGCTCCTCATGATGGGAAATCTGAATTGTTTTTCTACAGGTATGTTCACATTACTTTTCTTAAGACTGTTCCTTCCCCCCCGGGCTGGATAACTTTTACTGAAATCATATTCACGTGCTCTTTTGCATTTCCACTCTCCAATTCGTCTACAGGGTTATAGAAAGGTGTTTTCTAATATTGTGCTGTTACTTTACAATGTTCATTCTTGTATCAGGCCACTGAGAAGCAGATGGTCTGGCTGTTGTTTTCTAAAGAGAGACCAGAGGTGGGCTCCCGCAGGCTTTGGTTTTGGTGGGTATGCAGGGAAGCCCCTGCTGCCTCCCAATGCTGGGTCTAGAGAAGGATGAGGAGAGATCCCAGAGCACAGACTGGATCCACGGGAGAATGGGAGCAGGAAGGCACAAAAGCAGCCAGTGCAGCCACACGCGCTGTCAGCCAGGCCTTAGTCCACACTGCTCAGTCACTCACATCAGTAGTGAGACGCTGAACAGCACAGAATTAATCTTTCAACAACTAAAGCCCTAGCCCAGACGTCCCCCTTCCCATGAGCACACTGGAACTGTTCATCTAGAGTTGGTGAGTTGAAGAGAAGCTAATTCTGGGCAGAGCCATCATATAACAGTTGGTTTGGGATGTCATGGGTTTGGAGTCAGCTTGAGGGCTGAAGAGACCACTGGTCATTGGGTGTGGTCACCTGGTCATTGAAAGGCCCAGGGAGAGGAAGCAGACGCTTGGAAGATGCTGGGGAGGATGGCCACTGTTGGATTTCCCTGAACCTCACATGGGCTTGGTTTGGAGGAAACCATCCTATCTTCTGTCAGGGATGAAACACAGGATCAGGAGGCTGAGCTAGGTTTCCAGCTCTTTTCCTGGCCCAGGCACCTACTCCAGGGCATGCACTGTATCCCTCGGCAATTGTGGGGCAGGAGGATTTGTGAAAATACAGAGTATTTCAGATCTCTCTCCCAGGGAACAACTACATTCCTGTCTGGGATCTAACACTCATCATTGTAGCCACCTCTGGGCATTCACTTAATCTCTCTACATTTCCAAAGCCTACACTGTAAACGATGGGTTGAAGCCCCTTCTCTGACCTCTCCGGGCGGGCTGAAGGGGGGATCACAGGAGCCGACGATACATATTATCTATGAGCCCTTCTGTGACATTGCCATGTAAAGGCTGAGGAGTCAGCCTCCATCCCCCCTGCTGTGGAGCCAGCCATGTCCCCTCTCTGGAAGCAGCCACTACCATGTGTGGAGCTCATTCTCTAGGCATTCAGTAGCTGAACAGCTATAGAGCAATTGTGAAGCATCAGTCCTTTCCTTCCCTTAAGGCTTTCCTGGTAGGAAAGTGCTCTTAGCCTCCTAACTTAACACATTGAACAGCAATTTGTAGACCTGGATAACATTTCCACTTTGCAGAACAGGGATCTGAGGCACTGAGGGGTCCCCATAACTCTCTCAGCTATGTGTACCTGCTAAGTGGTATGGGAACCCGGGCCAATAGGTGTGGTCACTGTGCTGCGTGTCTAGAATGTATCAGCCAGAGAAGGTACCTGTCCACCAACCCAGTCTGTGGGCTGTGGAAGTCCAGGCCAATCTGTAACATCTTTCTAAGGTCAACTGTAATTCAGGAGTCTCTGCCAGGCAGCTGATGAAGAAGGAAAGAAGATTGCACTCTGACAAAGTTCCCTATGGTCTTCTGTCAGCAAGTTGCCAACCGTGCTCTGTATCGTTATGTATTTCCCAGGATCTTGTTTGCGAGATTCAGGAAGAAATGGGCAACCCTAGTCCAGAAATATCAACTTCTGGCCCCCCTTCTGACCATTGGCGAAAGTCCACTTCTGGCCACACACGGGTACAAGGTACAGATGACCCAGATCAAGGTACTGTGGAGATTTTCTCACTTGGTTGACATGGAGGATTCTCTCTAAGTCTCATGTCCTTAAGACACAGGAATAAACATGCTGGGACACACTTCTCTGTGTTTGAAAAGAACGTTTAAAAACTAGGTTGTATGTTCAATGTGAGGACCCTGAGATCAAGAGTTGCATGCCTCCTTGACTGAGGCAGCCAGGGGACCCATCTTTCCCTGTGAATTCACATGCCCAAATTTACATTTACTCAGACAATGGGTACATTCAGTTCACTTTACTAGTAACCAATGTGTCCGGTGCAATTCACTGACCTTAGCTACTTTTTGGACATAGAGCATTATCGCTATCTCCCTGAAAGACTGTTTCTGGATTTTAATCATGATTACTGCATTTAAATTCCATTTGCCAACATATAGTTTAACACACAGTGCTCATTCCTTCGAGTGCCCTCCTTAGTGGCCATCATGCAGTCATCCCATTGCCCCACGCACCTCCCCTTCTGCAACCCTTTGTTCATTTCCCAGAGTTAGGAGTCTCTCATGGTTTCTCTCCCTCTCTACTTTTTCCTCTCAGTTCCCCTCCTTTCTTGATAACCCTTTTCACTATTGCTTATTTTTCACACATGAGTGGAAGCATATGATGATTGCCTTTCTCCCATTGACTGACTTCAGTCAGCATCATGCCCTCCAGTTCCATCCACATCGAAGCAAATGCTGGTGTTTGTCCTTTCTGATGGCTAATATTCCATTGTATATTTAGACCACATCTTCCTTACCCATTCGTGTGTCGAAGGAAATCGTGGCTCCTATACAGTTTTCCTGTTGTGGATATTGCTGGTATGAACACTGGAGTGCAGGTGGCAGAAGAATGAAACTAGACCACTGTCTTTCACCATACACAAAGATAAACTCAAAATGGATGAAAGATCTAAATGTGAGACAAGATTCCATCAAAATCATGGTGTTTCACTACATCTGTGTCTTTAGGGTAAATACCCAGCAGTGGAGTTGCTGGCTTGTAAGGTAGGTCTAGTTTTAGTTTCTTGAGGAACCTCCACACATTTTCCCAGAGTGGCTACCAGTTCACATTTCCACCAACAGTGCAAGATGTTTCCCCTTTCCCCACATCCTCTCCAAAGTTTGCTGTGTCCTGCCTTGTTAGTTTCGCCAATCTCACTGGCATGTGGTAGTATCTCATTGTAGTTTTGATTTGTATTTACCCAATGGCATGTGATGTGGAGCATGTTCTCATATGCTTGTTGACCATGAGTATGTCTTCTTTGTAGATTTGTCTGTTTTTGTCCTCTGCCCATTTCATGATTAGATTTTTTGTTCCTTGGCATTAAGCTTGATAAGTTCTCTATCAATCTTGGATACTAGCCCATTAACTAATATGTCATTTGCAAATATCTTCTCCCATTCTGTAGGTTGTCTTGTAGTTTTGTAGACTGTTTCTTTTGCTGTGCAGAAGCTCTTTATCTTGATGAAGTCCCAATAGTTCATTATTGCTTTTGTTCCCTTGCCTTCATAGATGTATCTTGCAGGACGTTGCTGTGGCCAAGTTCAAAAATGGTGTTGCCTGTGTTATCCTCTAGGAACTTGATGGATTCTTGTCTCACATTTAGATCTTTAATCCAGTTAGAGTTTATCTTTTTGTCTGGTGGAAAAGAATGGTGTAGTTCATTCTTCTGCACATGGCTGTTCAATTTTCCCAGCACCATTTATTGAAGAGACTGTCCTTTTTCCAGGGGACAGTCTTTGCTGCCTTCGAATATTAGTTGAACATAGAGTTGAGCACCCATTTCTGGGTTCTCTATTCTGTTCTATTGATCTATATGTCTGTTTTGTAACACCTTGACATTTAATTTGAAACTTGCCAAAGACAAGAGAAAATCCTTAAAGCAGTGAGAGATAGGAGATTCCAAACTTATATGGGGAAATTTATTAGATTAACAGCAGAGTTCTCCACAGAGAGCTGGCAGGCCAGATGGCCTGGCAGGATATATTCAGGGTCCTAAAGGGGAAGAACATGCAGCCAAGAATACTCTATCCTTCAAGGCTCTCATTCAGAAAGAAGGAGACATAAAGAGCTTCCAACATAGGCAGAAACTTAAAAGATATGTGACCACCAAACAAGCTCTGCAAAAAATATTAAGGGGGACCCTGTAAAAGAAAGAGGAAGCTTGAAGAAATAATCCACAAAACAGGGAGGGATTGAAGAGGTATTATGATGACACTAAATTCATATGTTTCAATAGTTACTCTGAATGTGAAAGTGCAAAATGATCCCATGAAAAGATGCAGGGTTTCTGACAGGATAATAAAGCAAGACAGATCCCTTTAGTCTCGAAGAGACTCATTTTAGAGCTAAGGACACCTCCAGCCTGAAAATGAATGTTTGGAGAACCATTTACCATTCAAATGGTCCTCAAAAGGAAGCTGGGGTAGCAATCCTCATATTAGATAAAATGAACTTTATCCCAAAGACTTTAGTAAGAGAAAAGAGGAACACTATATCATACTTAAAGGATATATCCAACAAGAAGACCTAACAATCATGAATATTTATGCCCAAATTAACAAGGGCTTTAAATGATACAGTAGACCCAATAGATTTCACCTATATACAGAACTTTGCCACCGAACACAACTGAATACACGTCCTTCTCAAGTGCACGTGGAAGTTTCTCTAGAAGAGACCACATACTGGATCACAAATCAGCTCTCAACCGATACCAAAAGATTGGGATTGTCCCCTGCATATTTTCAGACCACATGATTTGAAACTAGAACTCAATCACAAGAGGAAATTTGGGGGAAAAAAAAACTCTTTTTTCTGTCTCATCAACAGATTCCTGTGCATTGACTTTGTACCCTGCCATAGTACTGAATTCCTCTACCAGTTCCACCCATCTTAGGGTGGAGTCTTTTGGGTTTTGTACATACAGTATCCTGTCATCTGCAGATGATAAAAGTTTGACTTCTTCTTTGACCATTTGAATGCCTTTTGTTTCTTTTTGTTGTCATATTCCTGAGGCTGGGACTTCTAGCACTATGTCAAACAACAGCGGTGAGAATGGGCATCCCTGTTGAGTTCCTAACCTTAGGGGAAAAACTTACTTTTTTCCTGCTAAGTGCCACAGGTGGCCATGTAGACAGACAGTAGCCCACACCGCATCACAAAGGCCCATGCTGTGTAGATGTGCATTCACTCTGGAAGTTATACAATGGCCCGTTACCATGGGGATGTGATGATGCGCACAATCCCTTAATTTCCCACTGTTACTCTCAGAGCTGAGCAGTACCAGTGTGGTAATAGTTGTGGAGCTCCCCACGATGGGAAATCTGAACTGTTGCTCTTCAGGTATGTACCTATTCGAGTTCCAAGGCTTGTTCCTTCAAATTGGCTATGAAACTTTTACTAAATTATGCTCATCTTTTTAAACTTCTCATCGTCTGATTGTATAGAGGGTTATGTAAAGATATTGTATAAACTTCCGTGTTACGGGCCTATTGTCCTTCTCTCAAGCTGCCTGCCTTAATACCATCCTAAATTTAGGACAATGTGTGATTTCCACATGCCAGTTTTGTATATATTTGCATCGAGAAAACACACAGAAACACACCCACACTGCTTTCAATGGGTCGGGAGAGTGTTGGTGCCATTTCAGCAAGAGTCACTCCATTTGGAGAATACCAGGAGAATTCCCACTCAAGTTTTCCTCAATATAGACGTCAGAATCTGAGGGCATATATTCCCAGTCTAAATCCAGAGATTTTTCTATAGAATGAAACGGAATTCTTTTTTTTTTAACAATAAATTTATTTTTTATTGGTGTTCAATTTGCCAACATACAGAATAACACCCAGTGCTCATCCTGTCAAGTGCCCCCCTCAGTGCCCATCAACCATTCACCCCCACCCTCCGCCCTCCTCCCCTTCCACCACCCCTAGTTCGTTTCCCAGAGTTAGGAGTCTTCATGTTCTGTCTCCCTTTTGGATATTTCCTACCCATTTCTTCTCCCTTCCCTTCTAGTCCCTTTCACTATTTTTTATATTCCCCAAATGAATGAGACCATATAATGTTTGTCCTTCTCCGATTGACTTATTTCACTCAGCATAATACCCTCCAGGTCCCTCCACGTCGAAGCAAATGGTGGGTATTTGTCATTTCTAATGGCTGAGTAATATTTCATTGTATACATAAACCACTTCTTCTTTATCCATATTTCGATGGACACCGAGGCTCCTTCCACAGTTTGGCTATTGTGGACATTGCTGCTAGAAACATCAGGGTGCAGGTGTCCCAGCGTGAAACGGAATTCTTACAGGAGTTTTCTGGGTCAAAGTGCACACGTTCACTGGCTTTGGAGTGATACCTGGGACTGGGGTAAGATGGGACTGCGTCATTTGTGGCCACAGTGAAATGGATATTTGCAACTGAGGGATGGAGGGTTTGGCCAACGTTCTCAAGAGAGTCTTAGACTGGGATCTCCACCCTGTCCCCTGCCACCATGGTGTCTAGAGAGGGTGATGGATACTGAGAGTGGGGATGGATATGTAGGAGGTCAGAAAGAGCAACCAAGCCCACTCTCAGCCTGTCCTTAGTCCATGCCCCTCAGACCTTTGCCAGGTAAATAGCAAGTCACTGAGAGTCACAGAATTCACTCATTCAACCATTCTGGGGTGGGATGGATTCATAGAGCTATCAGCTGAATTCAGTCTTGGCTTTTTCTCTAGTCAAACACTTCTTCCAGGGCATCCATTCTCTCCCATAGAAACTCTGGGCAAGAAGATTTGGGACATGGAGGAGAGTCATGATTCAGGGGCCCCAGGCATTTTCTCAGGGTCCTCAGGTTGGTCTCAGGTGGCCAGTGATCTCTATACCCTGAACCTAACTACCTTGGTGCCCCAGATCCGTCATTCACCAGTGTGGCAAGTCTGGACATGTTACTCCATCTCCTTAAATTTTAATCTCCCTCAATTTCAGTAATTCTACGTAATTTCCCACAGCTTCACTGTAGGACATGAGTGACGATCCCTGCTTGCCAAGCCCTAAGAAGGCTGGTGTCAGATCACAGCAGATGTTAATAACGTATTCTCCGTGATTTGGACACATCAGTCTCACGTCAAGGCTGAGGACTAAGCCTCCATCCTCCGTTACTGTGGAGACATTCAATTCCCCTCTCTGGATTCACTCATTACCAAGTGTCCAGCTCATTCTCTACTCATTCAAAATCTGAACGCTTATGGAGCAATAGTGAAGCACCAGTCCTTGCCTTTCCTTTCAGTTTTATTGGTGGTCAACCAAATCTCCCCTCGTTTCCACATTCCAGAATAGGGAACGGAGGTGCAGAGGGCTCCCCACCACTCTCTGGGGTACATGGTCGTCCTAACTAGGACTCCCGTCCTAGGTCGTCAGTTTTGCTCCCTGTGCCATGTGGCATCTCTCTAATAACTCAGCCAAAGTCATGTGATTGCCCACAAAACTTGTCTGTGGGGGTTGTAAGTGCACACCAACTGTAGCAACTTCCTGCCTCCAACTTTGATCCAGAGGGCTCAAGCTGAACAGCTGAACAGACTGAACCGTGCAATTCCCTATGGTTTTCTGCCTGCAAGTGGCCAACAATTTTCTCCCTTCTGGCCCAATTTCCAGAATTTTGCTCGGACTGCAGAAGAGGAAACGTGCTGGACACACCAAGAACATCACCTTCTGTCCTCAAAAGGCAGACCAGGCAAGGCCGCTTCTGGCCCCGCAATAGGGTCAATCCTGCAGCGGACACAGAGGAAGGTATTGTGGAAATTTCCTCATTAAGTCAATCCAGAGTACTCTCTTTCATTAAGGACTATATGCTTATGAGATAGCAAAAACATAATGTGACGGTCCTTTTTGTTGTTGTTATTTCCTCTGTACAAATTTAAATTCACTAAGTCAACTGGTGGTAGGAGAAGGGTCCGGATGCATTTCTAACTCAAAAGTGGGCTCACTCTACTAGTAAACAACTTCTCTAGTGCATCTTTAGACCTTAGCTGATTTTGGAATATTGGGAGGTCTAAAGCTCTCCCTGGACCACTGCTTCTAAACTTTTCAAACCAACTAACAGCTAGGATTCAGGGCAGGTTAAGGTACACATAAAGGTTGGACAGATAATGCAGAAAATCTCCATAAGCTACACCTCCACTTTCCCCTAAGGGATAGCTTCTTACATGAGTGTGGGACATTTCTTTCAATCAGAGAAACTACACCCATATATTTTTAAATGCAAAGTGCTGAATTTACACTAAAACTCATGCTTTGTGAGTTGACATTCTAAGAGCTTTGACAATTGCATCATGTCAAGTGTCCCCCCTCTGGCAACGCACAGAATCTTTACACCTACGTCCACAGTAGCATGACGCACAATAGCTACAGGCGGACACTCCTGGAAAGGCCATCAACTGAAGAATTGATAAATAAAATGGCATATACGTGAGTGCGTGTGTCTGTGTGTTGCACACACAGTGTGAGATAGTAATCAAACATTCATACAATTGAATTCACAACATGCTACAACATGAATCGACCTTGAGAAATAAGATATTTTGGAGCTGCCAGCTGAGAAAATCCTATATTTTATGATTCCCCTGAAAGAACTCCACACAGCAGGCAATTTCTAGAGAAAGAAAGGGGAGGTTACAAGGGTTAAAGGCAGCGGGGTGGGGGCGAGAGGGCGGAGTTAGTTCTTCAAGGGTACAGAGGTATTTTTCGACTTGGTGAGAGTTTTGTGTGTAAATGGTAGTAATGGACACAAAGAACTCTGAATGTCATTATTACCACCGAGCGTGTACTTACACACGATGAGAAGCATAGACATTAGGTCAGTTACATCCCCCAAAACACAAGGAGTAATCCTATAGACTAGATGATGAATAGAGAAGCTGCCTTTGTGAACGCATAGAAGCCAGAGTAGTCCTATATTATGTGGAGAAGTGGAAATTTACCCTGGGCAGGGTGCTTCCCATGACCCTGTCACTGCAACAAGGTATGCACTTAGTGTTTGCCCTTCTTCACGTTGACTATTTCACACTGATTATGTCTCCTTAGCTAAAAAAGACATAGATTCTGTTTCCCACTTCTTTGCTGCTCCTCTCCTTTGCCTTCCGTCATCCACTAAGTAGGTGGGCCCAGGAGCAGCTCAGTCCTTCCTTGTTCACCAGTGAGTAACAAGCGCTGTAGCCCTGTGTCCACCTCAAGCAAAGCTCCTTGAGTAATTCCTGAGCAACACCAGCAATGCGCTGACAGGTATCTGTGCCTTCCCTGTCTTGCAGAGGGCCCACTGGAGGTTTCTCCTGATGGCGGGGCAGAGGAAGGGGCCCCATATCTCCCCAAGGTAAGATCAGCTTTCTTTTCCTGATGTAGAAATCTCTCTGTCTCTCTCTCTGTCCCTGTCTCTGTCTCTATCTATCTCTCTCCTCTCTCTTCTCGGGTAGTTTTCAAATCAATGCAGATTGTAGGACATCACAATGTACACAAGCAATGCTATGTGCAATTCCCTGTTTGGGGCCATGTCGAGTGAAAGTCTATAATCACCTGACAGCTGAAACAAGAGGCAAGAGAAATGACAGCATCAGTTACAACATGTAGAGTAGAGAGCATTCTCATCCACAGAACCTTTTCTTCCTTGAAAAGGAATTTTGTACTTGCTGATCAGAATGGACTGGACAGGTCTGCCAGGCAATGGTCAAGCCTCTTCCCTTGGGTGTCCTCTTTAAATTGGGGGAGCCATCGACTCAAACACTATATATGATCTGGTTTCCTGGACTCATCTTCAAAGCAGTGTATAGAAGGATATGACCCTCCTAATGTCTTCTTTTCTCTCAATCACAGGTGGATGCAGGAGGAAAGGAGAGCTGTACGTATCCTAGACTCAGGGCATTTTCACACAGAATCTAGGTGATGAAGAAGGTGGGGCTGCCCTGGCTGCTTTGGAGAACCACCAGTTTCCGGGTTTCCACTGGGAGGGGGATAGGAGAATCACGAGAGCAACGGCCTCTCCTGGGAAGAACTAGAACCATGTTCTATAGACTCCAGAGGAAGTAGTTTTTTCAATGAGGTTTATGTGTATGAGGTTTGGAGGGAGTTATGCATGAGTCTCTGTAACATGACTGTGAGAGGTGTCTGTGTGTGCGTGTGGTTGTGTGTGTGCATATTCCTTCTGGAGCTCTTTCTCACTTAAACAACAAACTGCAAGTGTTGAAGTTGTAAAGAAGGAAAAAAAAAACCCTCCAAGGCACACTTTGCCTACATTGGCCCATTCCTCCTTCACAGCATTTGTGTCTGGAGGATTCTTCAAAATTACTTCACCTCACTAGATATAGAGCAGAGATGAATGGCCCAAGCCATTCCCTTCCTATGTGGAAAGGTCACCATGTGAACCAACGCCTATGTCCCAATGTTGGTGCCCTGGGCTACTGACCTGCCCTTATCTCTCAGCCCCTGGGTCATCAGAGAGCAAGGGAGTTCCAGCATCAGAGTCCATGACTGACAGTACCGGAGGCTACAGAGGTCCCACAGAGTGCCCAAAAGTCAAACGAGGCCTCAGTGGCCCCAGAAAGCAGGGGAGTTAGAGGGTACTTCACAGCTGCTTGGGCATAACATTGGTGTGTACTGCACCTAGAAGGCCCGCAGACTTCTGGTCAGCCCACAGATTCTCAGAGGGGAGAGGTCCCATGCAAGACAGTGCAGGAAACAGCAATCATTGCTGGAGTCCTTGATCAGACACGGCTGAAGCAGAGAAGCAGCAGACAGATATTTCAGTGTGTTTGATGACATTTTCATTAGGCATACAAGCGCTCAACTCCTGCAATCACACACCCAGGGGACAGTGGAAAAGAGGAACTCAACGGAAAACTTGGTCCTTAGCTTGGTGCTTAACACCCTTGTTTCAGTCTCCTGCACAGTCAGGCCAGAGACTGCAAGCACTCGCTGTGTGGTTCTTCTCGGCAATGACCCTCCCACTGGCTCCATGGCCCATGCCAGTATAATTACACCCAGACTCCATGGACCCCCACAGACACACACACACACACAGACACAGACACACACACACACACACACACACACACACACACACACACTGCATAGGAAAGGAAGACTGGAGGGAAAATTCCACTTGACAGATAATTACTACATTCTATTCCTGATACCAAAACTACATGTTACGGTAACTAACTTGAATATAAAGAAAAGGAAAATGGCTATTTTTAAATGTTAGGATGTCCATATTTCAAATCTTCTGTATGTGATTTTCTTTAGGATGATTGATCAGTGAACAACTACAATGGGATATTGGCCCAGGGTTGCTTTCAGCCTCCGAAAATGTTACAGAAGACATAATCAGTACAGTAGCAGACTGTGGGCATCCTGGGGGAAGAACTGGTTTGCAAAGAAGAGAGTGGCAATTTAGCTGAACCTCAAAGATACAGGAGGCATCAGGGACTCTGTCGTTACAACATAGCATATATGTTAGGGTATATGCTCTTTTAGACTGACTTCTTCCCACCGAATAGGATTCCTCTCACAAGGAAGTGAAAGGTCCCATTTCTCCTTTCTTTGCTCCTGCCCTCTCTGCCTCCCTTTGTCCACCAAGGAGGAGGGCCCCGCAGCAGCTCAATGCGTACTGATCACCACCCATGTGCGCACTCCCACAATGTAACCACATCCAGCAAAGCTCCCAGACTACTTTCTGAGCACCATCTCTGCGGCCCTAACAGTGCCTATGTATCCCCCTAGTTCCCACTGAGGACCTGATAGCCGATCTTCCTCCTGCCACCGAAGAGGAAGAAGCCCCAAAAGTCTCTGAGGTAAACTCTTTTGTCTAAGACAGACATTTTTTACTTTTTCAATAGAATGAAGCTGTGATTCTGAGCCAGGACATCTCAGATGATGTATCTAATTCTCTCAGTGTGGAGAGTTTCAAGGGAGAGTGTGTTACCAACTGATACCTGGTACAATAGGGTATTTGATGGATGACAAGATCACGGACAAACGGTATGGTAGGGAGCATTTTCCTCAGCAGAAATGTCCGTCCTTGAAAGTGAGTTATTGGTTTCCTGATCAAAATGGACCCACCAGATCTTGTATGAAATGCCTAAGCTTCTTCAATGTCCTCTGTGTGTTACTCTGGGGTCAAAGACTCCGCCACTGTTTCATTTACTTTCCAAAAGAGAGCAAAAGACCTGCGTAAATGCTGTATAGAGCGCTCCTACATTTTCTCTCTAATTGCAGGTGAATGCAGGCAGGAAGGAAAATGATCCTTTCTTTATCAAGATCCATTTTCCGTGTCAGAATATAAGGATGGAAGAAGGTGAGGACTTCTTGTATGCACAGCCACCTTAACACTAGGCTCAAGCTGAGTATGCATTTTGTGATGTATTGAGAGAAACAGTCCCCTAAGGAACATGTCCATGTTCTACACTTTCTGAGGTACTAGGTCTTTTAGGTGGTGTGGGTTGTGTGTGTGAGGGTTGGGGGTGGCTGTGTTTATCTCTGTGCTTTAACTTCCAATGCATGTGTGTGTGTGTGCATGTGTCTTTGTGGGTCTGTTTCCTCAGGACATATTTTCCAATAGCACAAGTCAAACTTCCCCCCCAAAAATGTCACCTTCACCACATTTACACTTCATATACCAGTGTTGCGTGCAATACCACATGCCTCCCTCTACACAGCGGTACCTTCAGTTTTGCTTAAAATTCTCTTTCCTCAGAAGGAGATCCTGCTGAGAGAATACCTCCAGCTCTTGCCTTCTATATGGAAACATAAAAGTAGCATTCCATACCCGCATCCCACTCCTGTGACTCTGGGCCTGGATCTGCAGTTGTCCCTCAGTTATGGGAGCATCAGTCATGTAACAAGTCCCTCATCCATTACATACCTGGAAATGCTTATCTATAAGGCCACACCGTGCCCCATATTTTAAGTGGCTTCAGTGGAAAAATAACCCAGGATACATAATATGCATTTAAGAACTCATTTTGGCATAGTCATTTGTGTGGAACACACACAGGAAGCACACATGCTCGTGGTCAGCCCACAGATCGTGAAAGGTATGGATGTAGGTTCCACCCTCCACCATGCAGGTCGACATCTGTCAGAGTTGGGGCAAATTCTCATGCATGATTGAAGCCTATGACAGCACCTCCCATTCCCTTCTCCCGACAGTGCTTGGCTATTAATCCTCTACTCTCTACTTCCATGACTGGACTACTAACATACTTTGTCGTCACCAAACACATGGTATTTGTGTTTCTGTGATTGGCTTATTACACTTACAATAATGCTCTCTAGCTTCGAGTCAGTAAGGATCTGAGAATCCACTAGAAAGATCCAGGAGATAGTTGATGACTGACCACACCCTCAATGAAAGTAGGAGGAGTGGCTGGTCCCCTACTAACAACAATATTGCTAACGCTGTTTTTCCCTAGATTTGTGTGTGGAGAACCTTGAGGATTGAAGGAATGAGATGGGAAAATCTCCAGGTAGGAAACAATGCTGAGTAAACCAAATGGGAGAGATTCCCTGGGAGGAGTTGTGTTGGAACTGCTCATTTGGAGACTGAACAAGTTGCATATGAATCAGGAAAGAAAATGAGTTATGTGTAGGAATCAGATTCGTCTACTTTATAACATAAATAGTAGTGACATAATAGTGACATAATAGTAGAAAACATGAGTTCAGTGTGCGGGGTTTGTGAACATCTGTTCTCACTTTCTAAAAAGTACCTTTCCCTACACTTTCCCCTCTTTGCCAAAATCAAATGTCCAATCTCGGTTCTGTCTCGTTGAGATCACTTTGGAATCATGCATGAAAGAGTTAGGATCTTTCTTCTCATTGACCTATGGGGCACATAATCTGCAGGGACACAGGAACTCGCTCCCAGATACATGAGCCTGGAGACCTGTAGGCTGTGCCAGGTGATGGGTAAGAAGTAAACTCTATTAACTGACAGGACATGTCACATCACCTTCATGTCTCTGTCCTCACCCTGGCTCCTCCATCAAGAGCACTCACACAGCTGGATTCGTTAAAGACTGTTTGCTGTGGGGCTCTGCACGTGCTCCATTCTACTTTGGGCCTTGCCACCCTCAACACATGCTGTCATTTCCTCAAGCTTCTCCAGAACATCCATCCTCATCCTCTCTTTCCAATGTCCAGGGTAAACACTGGCACATAGTAGCATGTGTTCATGTGGCCATACTCTTCACATCTCCAAGGACCTCACTTAAAGACTAAGGTGTATTGGACAAGTTACTGTCCCGTAGTTTTCTCTCATTCTCTCTAAATCTTCACAAGATAATGGGATGGAAGTGTAGGTTGGAGGACAGAGGTCAAGTTCCTCAATACATAGGAGAAAGACCCAGGATGGGAAGGACTTGAGGAAGGGATAGATCATCTGGAATTCAGGGCACCTTAACTCTGGAGAAGTGGGGTCTAGGATATCACTGCCTATTGCTTTGCACTTTCCTTTCCCCCATTCACCCTGAAATCATTGCTGTGCTGTCCACCTGAACAAGTCTGTGCATTCAAAGGTTCCAAGGAATGAAGAAGTATGGTGCCTCTAATGTATTTGCTCCTTCATCCTTTTTCACTTCCTCTCTTTGTCCCCATAGATCCTCTGTATACCGCTTATCCATTTTCTCTTTCTAGGACTCTGGCCCTGTAGATCCTGGTATCATCCAGGCACTGGAAGCCTTGCCTCATCAGGGTCTAGGAAATCTCTGCAGCCACTCTCATCCCCTTCCTTAGCACTGCCCAGCACCTGACCCTGGGCCTGCACCACTGATTCATGGTGAGTGATCTGTCCTGAATGGCCCAGCAGGGAGCCAGGCTGTGAGTCAAAAAGCCAGCCTTTGGCTTTTTGTCTGGCTCTGCCCTAGACTCCCTGCACACGGTCTAGTTCTACCCTAGGTGACTCTGGTCATACTTGAAATCTTCCCTTCCTTTCAGCTGTCAAACCTTCTCCATTACAGGACCCAGGAGAAAGAGCAGAGGATGCAGTTTCTCAGCAGGAACACAAAGCCGTGTAAATGCGCAGTGCCTGCCACGAAAAGGGTAAGGGAAAGAAGTACACGTGTTGCTCATCACTCCCTCAACTTTCTTGGTGGGTCTGCAGCTTGATCAGCCAAAATGCCTAGGTAGCTGCTCTTGCCTAGGTTCAAAAAATAAGAGGATGGCCGACATCTATGCAGGCCACTGGAGGATGCCCTGAGCACATCCCCCAGGGACCCAGTAGCTACTCCCAGCATGCAGCAGAGCATGAAGTGAAATGTCCGCCAGCAGGCAGGGCTCTGGGTGCCTGAAGGTCACCATGGGCAGGCCTGGAGGAGGTGCTGTGCATTCTTTGCTCTCTGAAGAGCGCCCTTGATTCTGTTCTTCATCTCCCTCTGCAGGACACAACCCTGCCTTTGTAACAGGCTCCAAGTCAGCAGAGAGCTTGCTCTGTTAATCACTAGTTGTGAAGAGGCATTTGGGGGTGGCACTGTGCTCCCCCTATTCGGGCATCTATTAAATGAGAGAAGGCACAGGGCATTCCAGTGCTCATGCAAGCACGACTGCTCACCTCTCGCAGATGTGCATCCCTCTGGCACATGGTAGGCCCTGGTATCAAGGTGGGGTAACGATGCAATCCCCATCTGGCTGGCAGCTTCCCATTTCCTTGGGTTTCTTGACCCTAATGGACCCTTCTGGGACATAGGGGCAAGCTTCATGGCAATAGTTTTCCACGTGACCTTGGAGCTTCCATAGATTCTGTCCCAGTTGGCAGACAAAGCCATCAGGGAAAGCAGAGCCCTGTGCTCCCACTCAGACATGTCTTGCAGCTCAGTGTGTATATTCTGCAAACTCATTCCCTATGTGCTACAGCAGCCTGGCGTACTGCTATGCCATGCACCACAGGCAGATGTGCCCAAGGTTCATCCAGAAAGAAACTCACTTGAGTGAGTTTGAGTGAGTTCACTTGAGTGCTCTCAGAGAGATTGGGCAAGTGACTGGCAAGCAACAGAAGCACCCTGCACCGACAGGGAGGCGGGCTCTTAGGGAAGGGCCCCGATGGCATCGCTAATATAGCCTTCATTCAGGCCCCAGGGGATGGATGCAGTTTCTCTTCCTTCGTGTCAGGCTTGGGTTCTGCAAAGAAACTTCCATCCCAAGAGTTCAGAAAACCAACCTAAGAGAAATCCTAGAACTCCTATAAAAGCTGTAGCAAACAAAGTGCCATAATCTTGTACAACAGCATGTCCTGTTTCTCACAGGTGCAGAGGAGGAACTTCTTGCCATCTCCCAGACCTCAGGGCTCCAGAGGCCCTCATCGTAATGGACTGATGGGCCTTTGGTCTCCCGCTGCAGCACTGCTGGTTTCCCGTTTCCCAGGGGTCTTCCCATGAGGCAGAAACACACCTGCAGGTACTGCTCAGGTGCACTTGACACTTGCAGGCCTCAGGAACTGAAGACTTTTGCACTTCCAACCAGCAGACAAGACTCAGGAGCCCTGGAGACAAGACAGAGGGATCCTCTGAGATTGCCACACCCTTTGAGTTGGGTTAAGAGTCAGTACTAATGAACTAGCAACTGAGGAGGAAGCAGAACCCCAGGTCTCACCCAGTGCATTTCGGGGAGTCTGGAGGCCGGTGAGTGTCACATCTCTAACTACAGCACTATACAGCCTTCCAGTTCTTTCCCCCTGCCTACTGCAAGGTCTGCTCCTCCTCCAGCTATCTCTCCAATCCCAGAAGGAATGCACAGTGTGAGAGGTGCAAGAAGATGCAGGACTACCACGGCTCCATGACCACCCTAGAGTCCAATTGAGGGGCAGCATCTGTGCATCCTCTGTTTCAGAGGGCACACAGCTCACCTGGCCTCCTCTCCTCTCTGTCAGAACCCCTTTCAGTCACCTGTTCACCATCACTGTCCCCAGCCCTGTCCATCTGGCTGACTGAGCCCTGCTCACTGCCACATGTCACTTTGGTCAGCCTGACCTACTGGGTCCTCAAAGCACTGCCCCTGGCCCCTCCACCTCACCAGGCAGGGAGTCTGCATGAGACTCCCAACTCCTGACCGGCCAGCTCCAGAAGCAGCTGCAGTCCCTGTCCCCCTCCATATAGGACTCCGGCCCATCCTGGATTACCCTCTACTGGGTTTAGTGGGCAGGCCCTCTGTAACACAAGGCCTCAGTTATAGCTGAAGCAGATGCCAGTTGTACCTCCCTGCTGCTCCCAGCACCTCTGAAATAGAGCCCCCACCTGGGATGTATAGATTTTCCTGTCTTCACTTGTCAGGGCTCCCTTCCCACTGGGGTCCTAGTGACCCTCCCCACCACAGCCTCCCCATCACTGCTGCTGCCATGTCCAGCCCCTCCTTGAGCATACCTGAAGGACTGTCGGTCCCCAGCCAGCCCCTCACCCTGAGGTTAACGCCATAGACACCACTCTGTGGAGATGCACTACTGCCCTTCAACTCACATCTCCTGGGCCCTGCCCTCTCAGAGCTCCTGACTTATAGCAGAGGGCCCAGGACAACTGTCTGCCAGTATGCCTTTACTGGTGGGTGTTACCAGGTGTCTACTCCTAGAGCCCTATCTCTGTGATGAACACAGCAAGAGCATCCTTGTAAAGAGGATGGCAATCTCAACTCAAGGATACATATGCTTGTGTAGAGGAAACAAGGTCAGAGGAATTTTAAAAATTTTAAATTTGATGTAGTTAACATATAATGTATTATTAGTTTCAGGGGCAGAATTCAGTGATCAATAGGTTGAATGGAAAGGCCAGTGCTCATCAAGTCACAATCCCTCTTTAATGCCCATCCCTCAATTACCCCATTCCCCACCTACTTCCTGTCCATCAACTTGTTTCCTAGAATTAAAAGTCTCCTATATTTGCTTTTGTCTCTGTTCTTTTTCATTCTGTCTTCCCTTCCCCTGTGTTCATATGGTTTTCTTCTTAAATGTCACATATAACACAGACCATATGGTAGTTGAGTTTTGCTAAGGGTATATTCTATGAGTTTAGTAGACTTCCAATGTGTCATCTGATATGTGTGGAGTGTAGACATCATTAATCCTGTCATTGCAACAAAAGAAATGCCGAAGAAGCTGAAAATCAACAAATCCTCCCAAAATCCATCAGAGAACTGAGATCTCAGGCCAAACTGTCCCCAGAAAAACTGGAGAGACAAGTGAACACAGAAAAATATCCACACATAGAGCCCTCCAGGCTTCTCTGTGGACCAGGGGACCCAACTCCAGCTCCCTCTGCTATTCTCTTACCTAATGGGAACAAAGTCTTGGAAGCACTTAAAGCCACTTCCCAGGGACACATGTTCGCTAAACCATGAGAGCTACTCATACCACTACACAAGGCTTCCCGTTCCAAACACATTTCTGCTGCATGAAAGGGCACCTGATAACTGGGTGATGGTCACTACAGAGGGTGCTTGATGGAAAGAACACTGGGTGTGATAATGTATTTTGGCAAATGGAATTTAAATAAAACATTCTCTTTTTTTCGTTCTATGAACTGGAATCATAGCAATTTGTTTTAACAGATGTCATAAAATCAGCATTACCATATATACAAAGGACAAGCCACCAGTTTGGCATACAAAAATGCCATATATTGAAATCGGGTTCATTGGAAAAATTCGGGACTTGCTAAGACACCATGTACAACAGAGAGAGCAAGCAAGAATGCTTTTTAGACATCCAGCTTTATAAACAGCAGCTTAATACCCCCCTTACAAAGTCAATTATTTGGCAACATTTGAACAATATTTTCTACACAGCCCAGCAGGTCATTTATCTGTAGGGCTATGTGGCCCTTTCAAAGAAAGGCTCCTAAAATAAAGCATCCACATAATTGTAAATGAAGCATGTTGAGGACTTGAGTTAGCCTGTAGAGCAGCATTAATCTAGCCATCGGACTGTAGTATTAGCTATCCAGAGGGCCGGGGAACCCACCAGTGGGGCTGGAAGAAATGGCAGGAACCCTGTTCAGCAGCTGCATGGCTTGTGTTGGGGAGGTTGCACCCACCCCAAGCTGAAACCAGCCTCCCCACCTGCAACTGTCAAGTGAGGCAAACAGGAATAAAGAGAATAGAAGAAATGACAACAACCAGGATGGAAAAACGAAATGTTCTGGAATGAGTCTTCCAATAGTATCGACCTACTCAGTCAGGAAACATCCACAGGCAGGGGCACTGCTCTCACCGCTAAGAGGGTGGTATTAGTTTGTAACCACTCAGCAACCAACTCTAGAGCGTCTAGTGTGCAGACAACGCCGGGGGCCCTCTTTGCATCCTCTCATCAGCTGAGCCCATTCCCTATGTCTTCAACGGAAACATCTGGAATGGAATTTTCCCCTTTGTAACTAGAAGACCACCCTTTCTCTATTTTGTCTACCTCCATCCTCGTCTCCTCTGGCAGTCACCAGATTGTTCTCTGTATCTATGAATCTGCTTCTGTTTTGTTTTTTAAATCCTACATGTACTGAAATCAATCATATGGTATTTATCTTTCTCTCAAGTATTACACTTAGCCTAATACCCTCTAGATACACCTATTTGTCACAACTGGCAAGGTTTCATTCTTTATAAATGTAATTTTCAAATGAATATATACAATATATATTTTACATCTTTTTATCCATTCAGCTATGATGGAAAACTGGATTGCCTCCATAATTGGCTGCTGTATTTATAGCTCCAATAATATTGAGTCTGCATATATCTTTTTGAATTAGTGCTTCTGTTTTTTTTTTATTTAAACTCAATTTGAGGGGATCCCTAGGTGGCTCAGAGGTTTAGCGCCTGCCTTTGGGCACAGGGTGCGATCCTGGAGTCCCGGGATCGAGTCCCGCGTTGGGCTCCCAGCATGGAGCCTGCTTCTCCCTCTGCCTATGTCTCTGCCTCTTTCTCTCTCTCTCTGTGTCTATCATGAATTAATAAATAAACAAAAATAAATAAAAATAAATTCCATTTGATTAATATATAATGTATTATTACTTTCAGAGGCAGGATTTAGTGATTCACCAGATGCACATAACACCCAGTGCTCATGACATCAAGTGCCCTCCTTAACGCCCATCACCCAGTTACCTCATCCACCCACCCATCTCCCCTCCAGTAATCCTCAGTTTGTTTCCTATAGAGTCTCTTACTGTTTGTCTCCCTCTCCATTTTCATCTGATTTTTTCTTCCCTTCCCCAATGTTCATGTGTTTTGTTTCTTAAATTCCACATATAAGTGGAAGAAAATAATTTGTCTTTCTCTGACTGACTTATTTCACTCATAATAATACCCTCCACTTTGATGCATGTAGTTACAAATGCCAAAATTTCATTTTCTGATGACTAATATTTATATATCTATAAATATAAATAATAATTTGTATATAATATGTATATCACATCTTTATCCTTTCATCTGTTGATGGACATCTAGGCTCTTTCCATATTTTTCCTGTTGTTGATAATGCTGCTATAACCCTTGGTGTGCATGTGCCCCTTCAAATTACTATGTTTATCCTTTGGATAAATACCTAGTACTGCGACCCATCAATTGCCCTGCTGGGGATTTACCCCAATGATACAGATGCAGTGAAACGCCAGGACACCTGCACCCCGATGTTTCTAGCAGCAATGTCCACAATAGCCAAACTGTGGAAGGAGCCTCGGTGTCCATCGAAAGATGAATGGATAAAGAAGATGTGGTTTATGTATACAATGGAATATTCCTCAGCCATTAGAGACGACAATTACCCACCATTTGCTTCAACATGGATGGAACTGGAGGGTATTATGCTGAGTGAAGTAAGTCAATCGGAGAAGGACAAACATATGTTCTCATTCATTTGGGGAATATAAATAATAATGAAAGGGAATAGAAGGGAAGGGAGAAGAAATAGGTAGGAAATATCTGAAAGGGAGACAGAACATAAAGACTCCTGACTCTGGCAAACGAACTAGGGGTGGCAAGTGATGCAGAGCATTTTCTCATGTGCATGTTGGCCATGTCTATGTCTTCCTCTGTGAGATTTCTCTTCATGTCTTTTGCCCATTTCATGATTGGATTGCTTGTTTCTCGGTGTTGAGTTTAATAAGTTCTTTATAGATCTTGGAAACTACCCCTTTATCTGATACGTCATTTGCAAATATCTTCTCCCATTCTGCAGGTTGTCTTTGAGTTTTGTTGACTGTATCCTTTGCTGTGCAAAAGCTTCTTATCTTGAAGAAGTCCTAATAGTTCATTTTTGCTTTTGTTTCTTTTGCCTTCATGTATGTATCTTGCAAGAAGTTGCTGTGGCCAAGTTCAAAATGGGTGTTGCCTGTGTTCTCCTCTAGGATTTTGATGGAATCTTGTCTCACATTTAGATCTTTCATCCAGTTTGAGTTTATCTTTGTGTATGGTGCAAGAGAGTGGTCTAGTTTCATTCTTCTGCATGTGGATGTCCAATTTTCCCAGCACCATTTACTGAAGAGACTGTCTTTCTTCCAGTGGATAGTCTTTCCTCCTTTGTCGAATATTAGTTGACCATAAAGTTGAGGGTCCACTTCTGGATTCTCTATTCTGTTCCATTGATCTATGTGTCTGTTTTTGTGCCAGTACCACACTGTCTTGATGACCACAGCTTTGTAGTACAACCTGAAATCTGGCATTGTGATGCCCCCAGCTATGGTTTTCTTTTTTAAAATTTCCCTGGGAATTCGGGGTCTTTTCTGATTCCACACAAATCTTAAAATAATTTGTTCTAACTCTCTGAAGAAAGTCCATGGTATTTTGATAGGGATTGCATTAAGCGTGTAAATTGCCCTGGGTAACATCGACATTTTCACAATATTAATTCTGCCAATCCATGAGCATGGAATATTTTTCCATCTCTTTGTGTCTTCCTCAATTTCTTTAAGAAGTGTCTATAGTTTTTAGGGTATAGATCCTTTACCTCTTTCGTTAGGTTCATTCCTAGGTATCTTATGCTTTTGGGTGCAATTGTAAATGGGATTGACTCCTTAATTTCTCTCTCTTCACATAGAAAAAAAATTTCTCTTTCTTCAGTCTCATTGTTAGTGTATAGAAATGCCACTGATTTCTGGGCATTGATTTTGTATCCTGCCACACTACCAAATTGCTGTATGAGTTCTAGCAATCTTGGGGTGGAGGCTTTTGGGTTTTCTAGGTACAGTATCATGTCATTGACGAAGAGAGAGTGTTTGACTTCTTCTTTGCCAATTTGAATGCCTTTAATGTCTTTTTGTTGTCTGATTGCTGAGGCTAGGACTTCCAGTACTATGTTGAATAGCAGTGGTGAGAGTGGACATCCCTGTCTTGTTCCTGATCTTAGGGGAAAGGCTCCCAGTGCTTCCCCATTGAGAATATTTGCTGTGGGCTTTTCGTAGATGGCTTTTAAGATGTAGAGGAATGTTTCCTCTATCCCTACACTCTGAAGAGTCTTGATCAGGAATGGATGCTGTATTTTGTCAAATGCTTTCTCTGCATCTAATGAGAGGATCCTATGGTTCTTGGTTTTTCTCTTGCTGATATGATGAATCACATTGATTGTTTTACAAGTGTTGAACCAGCCTTGTGTCCCGGGGATGAATCCTACTTGGTCATGGTGAGTAATTTTCTTAATGTACTGTTGGATCCTATTGGCTAGTATCTTGTTGAGAATTTTTGCATCCATGTTCATCAGGGATATTAGTCTGTAATTCTCCTTTTTGCTGGGGTCTTTGTCTGGTTTTGGAATTAAGGTGATGCTGGCCTCATAGAACGAATTTGGAAGTACTCCATCTCTTTCTGTTTTTCCAAACAGCTTTAGTAGAATAGGTATGGTTTCTTCTCTAAACGTTTGATAGAATTCCCCAGGGAAGCCATATGGCCCTGGACTTTTGTGTCTTGGGAGGTTTTTGATGACTGCTTCAATCTCCTCCCTGGTTTTTGGCCTGTTCAGGTTTTCTATGTCTTCCTGTTCCAGTTTTGGTAGTTTGTGGCTTTCCAGGAATGCGTCCATTTCTTCTAGATTGCCTAATTTATTGGCGTATAGGTGTTGATAATATGTTTTTAAAATCGTTTGTATTTCCTTGGTGTTGGTAGTGATCTCTCCTTTCTCATTCATGATTTTATTAATTTGAGTCTTCTCTCTCTTCTTTTTAATAAGGCTGGCTAATGGCTTATCTATCTTATTGACTCTTTCAAAGAACGAACTCCTGGTTTTGTTGATCTGTTCCATAGTTCTTCTGGTCTCAATGTCGTTGAGTTCTGCTCGAATCTTTATGAACTCTCTTCTTCTGCTGAATGTAGGATCTATTTGCTGTTTTTTCTCTAGCTCCTTTAGGTGTAAGGTTACCCTTTGTATTTGAGTTCTTTCCAGTTTTAGAATGGATGCTTGTATTGTGATGCATTTCTCCCTCAGGACTGCTTTTGCGGCAACGGTTATATCTTCATTCTCATTAGTTTCCATGAATCTTTTTAATTCTTCCTTAATTTCCTGGTTGACCCTTTCATCTTTTAGCAGTTTGGTCCTTAACCTCCACGTGTTTGAAGTCCTTCCAAACATCTTGTTGTGATTTAGTTCTAATTTCAAGGCATTATGGTCTGAGAATATGCAGGGGACGATCCCAATCTTTTGGTATCGGTTCAGACCCGATTTGTGACCCAGTATGTGGTCTATTCTGGAGAAAGTTCCATGTGCACTTGAGAAGAATGTGTATTCAGTTGAGTTTGGATGTAAAGTTCTGTAGATATCTGTGAAATCCATCTGGTCCACTGTATCATTTAAAGCTCTCCTTTCTTTGGAGATGTTGTGTTTAGAAGACCTATCGAGTATAGAAAGCGCTAGATTGAAGTCACCAAGTATAAGTGTATTATTATCTAAGTATGTCTTAATTTTGGTTATTAATTGATTGATATATTTGGCAGCTCCCACATTCGGGGCATATATACTGAGGATTGTTAAGTCCACTTGTTGGATAGATCCTTTATCCAGTCTGACACCCTGTGCCTTTTGATGGGGTCATTAAGCCCGTTCACCTTCAGAGTTACTATCAAAAGATATGAGTATAGTTTCATCATGATACCTATTCAGTCCTTGTTTTTGTGGATTGTTCCACTGAACTTCTTCTTAAAGGGGAATTTTAAGAGTCCCCCTTACTGTTTCTTGCAGAGCTGGTTTAGAGGTCACATATTCTTTCAGTTCCTGCCTGTCTTGGAAGCTCTGTATCTCTCCTTCCATTCTGAATGAGAGCCTTGCTGGATAAAGTATTCTTGGTTGCATGTTCTTCTCATTGAGGACCCCGAATATATCTTGCCAGCCCTTTCTGGCCTGCCAGGTCTCTGTGGGAGGTCTGCTCTTACCCCAATACTCCTCCCCACAAAAGTCAGGGATTTCTTGTCTCTTGCTGCTTTAAGGATCTTCTCTTTATGTTTGGAATTTGCAAGCTTAACTATTAAATGTCAAGTAGTTGAACGGTTTTTATTGATTTTAGGGGGGTATCTCTCTATTTCCTGGATCTGAATGCCTGTTTCCCTTCCCAGATTAGGAAAGTTTTCAGCTATGATTTGTTCAAATACATATTCTGGCCCTCTGTCCCTTTCGGCGTCCTTGGGAACCCCAATTAAATGTAGGTTTTTCTTCCTCAGGCTGTCGTTTATTTCCCTTAATTTATCCCCATAGTCTTTTAATTGTTTGTCTCTTTTTTCATCAGTTTCCCTCTTTGCCATCACCTTGTCTTCTATGTCACTCCCTCGTTCTTATACCTCGTTAACCCTCGTCATTAGGACTTCTAGTTTGGATTGCATCTCATTCAATTGATTTTTAATTTCTGCCTGATTGGATCTAAGTTCTGCAGTCATGAAGTCTCTTGAGTCCTTTATGCTTTTTTCTAGAGCCACCAGTAGCTATGTAAATAGTGCTTCTGAATTGGCTTTCTGACATTGAATTGTAATCCAGATGTAACTGTGTGGGAGAGAGGACTGTTCCTAATTCTTTTGAGGTGAGGTTTTCCTTCTAGTCATTTTGCTCAGTGCAGAGTGGCCCAAAACAAGTTGCATTGGGAAAAGGAGAAAAAGAGAGGAGAGAAAGAAGGAAAGAAAAGAAAAAAAGAAAAAAGAAAAAAGGAAGAAAATGAGAAAAAAAGAGAAGAAAAAAGAGTGGGGGAAGTGAACAGAAATAAAAAACAAAAAAACAAAAAACCCACGGGGAACAGAATTTTCTGATTCTGTATACTTTAAGTCCCTTGACTTCCCCTGGAACTTGTCCGTCTAGCTGGTCTTCTGGGGTGGTGCCTGTTGTGCTGATTTTCAGGTGTTAGCACTTGGGGGAGCTTCCCAGCCCCCTGCCTGGTGCAGGGCTCAGGGGGGGTTGTTTGCCCCGTGAGGCCCCAGGAGGAACAACCCCAGCGGCGGGGCCAGCTCTGGAGCCCTGGATCAGCTCCCTCAGTAACTCCCAAACTCTCTGTCTGCAGGGCCTGGAGGCTCCGGGGCGGGGCCACTGATCTGCTCAGCTTGGGCAGGAGCTTCCTCGCTGTCCTGGGCCCTCCCGGCCTCTGCCTGTCCCGGGGTGAGGCCGGATCCTGGGCTGTGTCCCCGCGCCCTGTGCTCCGGGGCCTGCGCTGTTGGATTCGCACTCCCTGCAGCGCAGCCCCCTCTGCGGAGCCGCCCCCGAGCCCCCCCGAGCTGCTCCCGCCCCGCAGCCCCCTCCACGGAGCCGCCCCCGAGCCCCCCGAGCTGCTCCCGCCCTGCAGCCCCCTCCGCGGAGCCGCCCCCGAGTCCCCCCGAGTCCCCCCGAGCTGCTCCCGCCCCGCAGCCCCCTCCGCGGAGCCGCCCCCGAGCCTCCCGAGCTGCTCCCGGGGCCACGCAGCCCCCTCCGCGGAGCCGCCGCCCGAGCCCCTCCGAGCTGCTCCGGGTCCCGCCGTGCGCGCTGCAGCCCTTAGGGAGCTCGGCGCACTGTCCCGGGGCGCAGGTGTCTGTTAGTGTCCCCGGAGCCCGAGGGCATCCCCGCCCTCCTGGGTCCTGCTCCACCTCCCTGCAGCCCCTTTCCGCCCGGGAAGGTTGGTGCAGCTCCTGCTTCTCCGGGACGGGGCTCTCCTGTCCTGGGGACACTCGCCCCAGCCTCAGCCCGGCTCCTCGTGGGGCCCCTCCCCCTTGGAGGCCTTTTGTTTCTTTATTTCTTTTTCCCCGTCTTCCTACCTTGATAGAAGCGCGAACTCTTCTCACCGTAGCATTCCAGCTGTTCTTCTCTTTAAATCTCAGGCAGAATTCGTAGATTTTCAGGATGGTTTGAAGGTTATCTAGGTAATTTGGTGGGGACAGGTGACTTGGGGACCCTACTCTTCCGCCATCTTGCCCCTCCTCCCCCAGGAATATATATATATGTATATATATATATTTTTTTAAAGACACATTTATTCAGCGTCATGATCAGACTATTACATTTAGCAATCAACAGCATGGGTGCAAAAAAAATCTACATTAAAACCCTTTGTTGGAATGCTTTGCACTTTCCACAGAACAGAACTAAAATTAGAACAGAAATTTAGAACAGAAACTAAAATAACCTGTTATACAATTAGTCACAAATATAGTCCTGGAGTTTTTTGCCAATACATGAGTATTGTCTAAAACATGTCTTCTTTGTAGCAGCTAGGCCCCGCCACCACTGTGCTTGGCTGAGTTCACAAATCTGTTGTAACCTGTAGCTTCCCTGTCACTTCTGCTAAGCTTTGTTTCCTGGCATTAATTAAAACCTTCTGCCACTGCCATAGGTGCTGCTGCTGCTGCTGCTGCTGCTGGAACCGCCATAGCCACCTTGGTTTCATGGTTTGGCAAAGTATTGGCCTCCACCATCATAGGGGCCAGAGCTTCTGCCTCCAAAACTTCCTCCTTTCATGGGTCCAAAATTTGAGGATTGATTGTTGTAATTGCCAAAATCGTTATAGCTTCCGCCACCTCCAAAGTTGCTTCCATCATTACCAAATCCATTATAGCCATCCCCACTGCCACCGTATCCACCACCATCTCGACCACTGAAGTTTCCTCCACAACCAAAGTTGTCATTCCCACCAAAACCACCTCCACGACCACCACCAACGTTTCCAGAACCACTTCGGCCTCTTTGGCTGGACGAAGCACTAGCCATCTCTTGCTTCGATAGGGCTTTCCTTACTTCACAGTTGTGGCCATTCACAGTATGGGATTTTTGAATGACAATCTTGTCTACAGAGTCGTGGTCGTCAAAGGTCACAAAAGCAAAACCTCTCTTTTTGCCACTGCCTTGGTCAGTCACTCAATCTCAATCACTTCAATTTTCCCATACTGTTCAAAATAATCTCTTAGATGATGTTCTTCAGTGTCTTATTTAATGCCACCAACAAAAATCCTTTTCACAGTTAAGTGGGCACCGGGTCTTTGAGAATCTTCTCGGGAGACAGCCCTCTTTGGTTCCACGACTCTTCCGGCCACCTCGAGCGGCCGGGCCTTCATGGCCCGTCCGCCTCCTCCACGGTGGCGTAGGTGAGAACCCAAAGCCTCTGGAGCACTTGGTGTTGGGCTCTCTCATTACCACACAGTCCATAAGCGTCCCCCATTGCTCAAAATGGGTCCTCAGACTCTCATCGGTTGTTTCGAAGCTCAGACCGCCGATGAAGAGCTTCCACAGCTGCTCGGGCTCTTTGGGAGACTCTGACTTAGACGTGACCACGGTGGGAGGGGAGACTTTAACGATGCTTACTCAGCGGCGTCCAGGGGCAGAAAGGAGTAATCTAACGGATGTATCTAGGAATATATATATATTTAAAGAAACAACCTACAGCAATAGCTGAGTCTGTAAAGAGTATTCATCACCCTCCAAAGGCTCACGGCCCGACAGAGATGTCAACAGGCATAAGAAGGAGCAAGAGAAACTATAATGCGGTTCTCATCTCCCTTTTGCTGCAGAATGTCAAGGGCCCACCTACCTCTGTGGGCCTCCACGGGCTCATGTACAGAATGAAGCCACCAGGGATTGCCTTCGGCTCTGACTCTCGGTGCTTTCAGTTGTGAATGTTTCACTCATGTGCAACTGTGAATTCCGGCGGAGTGTGTCACTGGACTTTTGTCGCAAAGGACAGATGAGTTGTTCGTGTTGTGAGGGAATGCCAGAAGTGGCCAGAGCAATGGGATGCCAGCTAACAGTGAAACAGCCAGTCTACAAAAATTCTATCTGCAGGCTCAGGTGTGACACGCACACACAAACACACGCGCACTTACACGTGTGCACAACAGCGCACCATAAGAGGCAATGTACAAGTAACTGGAGACAGAATCCATTTAAACAATATTTCTTATGTCAGTAAGACTCACACAGGAAATTCTGATCTTGCTATTACTGTTAGCTTAAATTGTAAAGTCAAGAATATCACAGAGCTGATTAATTTTGCACTGCTCAACTGCAGCTCTAGCATGGGATTGTCCTTCAGTTACGTGGACAATTTTACTCTACAGCTTGGCACTAAGAAACGCAGGGCTCTATGGCCACACACATCTGTCTGTAGCCAACCTATTTAACACACTGGACTCTAGGACATACTGCACTACAGGGCCAGTCATTTCATACTGTACATAAACAGATGCAGATATCATTCACAAAATTATCTCTGATATGGCCTGGCTGAAAATCCCAAGGGTAAAGTCTATTTGAAATGTAACATTCTTAATGCAACGTTTTGGTGGATTTTTTTTTCCTCCAAGAGGAATAGAAATGAGGTCAGACAACGCGTCACGGCAGCCTGGCCGATTTTGTGAAGTGGACGCTGACCCAATGGGATAGTAGGTTACGTAATAGAGGATAGTATTCAGTGAATATGACACCTAATTTATTAATACCAAATAAACCCTAGACTATTTGTTGTAGAATGCCCAATAGCTCACACAATGAAATGGCATTTTAACCTAATTTCTACTTTGAGCTTTCAAATACACTTGCTTCATGAATTCCATAAAAGAAATTAGAACTGTAAAAGTTCCCAGCTATTTCTGAATGCACACACATCCAGGCACAAGAATCTCTACCACTTATGCCAGCAGATCTTTCTTCACAACCATCTGTAGGCCACTACACATTTAAGAATATTTGAGAATTGAGGATGAACTGATCCACTTAAGTTGGGAATGTGAGTTGTTAGTTTACCTTGTCACTTTTCTCAGTAGAAACATTTTGAAGTACAAGAGATCTTCTCACTTATCCCAACAAGAGGAAACTAGAGTCCTAGACGGTTTAAGTCTCACAGCACGACATCTTTCACAAAGTAATCATGGACTGTCTATTAAAATGTCAGTCCGGGTTTGTCATGGGAGAACAACACTCATATCTACTAGGACACCTCCAAACCAGGAGAAAAGACAGAGTCTTCTGTTACTTTCCATTTGTGCCTCACAGATAACGGGACTTGAATACACGGAAGAGGAGCAAATGTTGGACGTGACGAGTGGGTGACACTTAACTGAGCGGGTACCGGTGCCCAAGAGGTGGCCACTGTGTCAGACCCTGGACCCATTTGGGCCCATGACGTCTTACTCCTGGGATTCTTCTGAAAAGATTCAAAACCTGAGGTAAGTCAAAGGACACATGCATGCATGCACACACAAATACACAATATTTACATTTAAAATTCTTATCTCATGAGATGGCTTGAGAACAATTGGCCTATAGGGTTCCTGTGGGATTAGGTATTTCTTGTTATTACTCAGTTTACTGCTCCCTCTTTGGGCTTTCAGTTTCATAAAAGGGTAGGAAGCTCTAATTACAAGGGAAGAAAAATGAAGGTACCTAACAAAACACAACACACCAGGAACACTTGTGCAAATGTTTTCTTCCAAAAAATGACCCTCCACTTCACTTACTTTAATTTGGGTGCCATTCAAAAGGTATAAAAAGCCTTAGCAACTAAAGGAGACTGGATTTCCATTAAAAAGGGGAAAGAAACCAGCACTGCATGTCCCTGCTGAATTTTTACCTGGATTCTCAGGACTAATTCTACTTGTATACAAAGCATCTTTGTTTTAAGCTACCACCTTTAGAGAAAATCACATCGTATGCATTTGCACGGTTTGACGTTTAAGTAGAAAACGTTTCTCTCGTAACATGATTTTGAACAATCAGAAATTACGGTGCATTTCCTAAATGCTTATGAGGATGCATGCAATCATCTTCGAAGCTGTTGCCACCAACACTCAGAATGATTTGCCTGGCACCCTGTGGAGACCTCTCCTCTGCCCTCCGGGATTGTCTTCCCTTAATCAAGGGGCAGCCCTGAGGCCAGCGCTGGCACCAAATGCTCAGCGTCGCCCCCCCACCTTCTCGCTGGGATCCCATTACCAACAGCTGCTCAAGTCCTAGTTGGCACCCACGAGAGACTTTGCCGCAGGCCCGCTCAGCCACAGGATACCACAGTGAAGCGCTTAGCAATGCAAGACGGGTTGTGCAGCGCGACGCCCAGGAGGAAGACCAGGACGCAGGCCACAGGATCACAGTGCACACCCGAGACCAGGTGGAGCTTTGCACCCCGCCGCCGCCGCCTCCTGGGGCGGTCCCCCCGACGCCCTTGCTGGGGCTGCTGTTCCCCAGGGATCGTCACCACCCTCCGTGACGGGCTTCTGCTGGCCCCGGGGCAGCAGGCGGCAGCCCACGTCTCTGGGCAGCAGCGCTCGCTCCTTGGAGATGGGCAAGGGCAGCATGTAGCACCCCTTCGCTGGGAAGTCTGATGAAGCCCGGGGTGTGCTGGGTCGCGTGCCGAATGGTGATGACCGCCAGGACCTCGGGGTCGTTGGGGAGCTGTGACACGGAGAAGCCCGGGGGCAGCTTGGTGATGCCCCAGCTCGTCCTCCTCTGCTGGAGGCCCACGGAGCAGCAGGTGTGTTTGCAGTGCAGCAGCTTGGGCCTTCGACTGGGGCTGGAGTCACTGAAGCAGATCTGACACGGCAGCGGACTCCCGGCGGGGGGTGTCCTTCGTGGCCCGGGGGCGGGGAGGCCCAGGCCCAGGCCCAGGCCCAGGCCCAGGCGGAGGAGCTTGCTGTCAGAGGCCGGCGCCCGCGGCCTCCTCCTTGTGGTCTTTCCTAGTGGCCAGGCGGCCCGGGAGCTCACAGGCCCAGGGCACACGCGGGTATGTTAGTTTGTCTCTCCTCGGCGGGCTCCGGCGCTCCCTGCAGAGGCGGCGGCGGCCTGGCCCGGTGGTCCCTGATGGAGGCTTGGCGGCGGCTCGGGAGGCGCCCCACCTGCCCGCCGCCCTGAGCGCTCCCGGTCGGAGCCCGCCGCCAGGAAATCAAGCATTCTTTTAAGATCTTCATCTGGGGATCCCTGGGTGGCGCAGAGGTGTGGCGCCTGCCTTTGGGCCAGGGCCTGGTCCCGGAGTCCCGGGATCCAGTCCCACGTCGGGCTCCTGGCATGGAGCCTACTTCTCCCTCTGCCTGTGTCTCTGCGTCTCTCTCTCTCTCTCTCTCTCTCTCTCTCTCTCTCCCTCTTTCTCTCATAAATATAGAAGTAAAAAAATCTTTAAGAAAAAAAGATCTTGATCTGTGAACTTGAGAGACCTGTCCCCTTGAGATGCCATCTATTTCCAGGAGTCACCTCCCTCGTCAATTTTAAGTTTAGATTTCTAGCTGAAGTGCAATTCCAAGAGTCTAAAGTCTCTTTTAACTGGGACATGTGGACCTAAAAGTCAAGTTCCTGAAGTTTGACTACTGTATGGGTAGTGAGGAGGACCGGGTATCGTCTCTACCAAGGGGGTTCAAGGCAGTCTTTCTTCTTAGACCTTCCAAATCAGAAGGATGGGAGAAAAGTGACTTTACTATGGAGAGTTGTAGGAATCCACTGAATCCACTTCAGTTTATATGTATATCACAAAACCTCAAAGACAGTACGTAGGACTAAAATCTGAAACAAGAGAAAAAGAAAAAAAGAAAAAAGAAGTGATGGCCACTGTAAGCAGAGAGGTGGACTTTCTGGGGAAGGATCAAATGGCAACTGTAGACATTAAAATCATGCTAACCACACAGGAATTTAGTGAGCTCCTGAGCATGGAGCATTCAGTGAGCTTGCAGGTAGCGCCCCAGGACTTTCACAAACTTAAATATAACCCAAAACAGACCAATGAGAACAGTCAGGAACTGTGGAGAATGAGAAAGGATATAACATCTGTGTAGGGAAATACTACAAGGAGAAGAAAACACGGGACATAGAATTAAAAGAAATAAATACTTGAAGTACTAATGACAGAAAACTTGTCTTTCATGTACCTGAACTACAAACCCATACGTCTCAGAAAAGTCCAAGCAGGATATCTATCATGGGACCAACACTTTGCATGTGATATAACTTTGTGAAACATGAAGATAAGAAGAAAATGTTGACAGAAACTTCCCTGGAGCAAAACGAGAGTCATCAAAATTTCATTGGTTTCTCTTCAGCCAGACAGAGAAGCCAACCCAGAGTTGGAGGGACAGATTTTAAGTATGGAAAGAAAAACGCTGTCCATCTGAAGTTCTGCATTCATCAAATGACCTCTCCAAATTGCCCAGTGTCCAGAACTTCCATGCTTTTTGTCCTTCTTTCTAATTATTGCTGGCACTTGAAGAGTTCTCTTCTCTCTCAGGCACTGGGGAAATTTCATAAAAATGACATTTTTTTCTTTTGGAGTTTGATTTGCCAACATATAGTATAACCCCCAGTACTCATCCCGTCAGGTACCCCCCACAGTGTGTGACACTCAGACACCCCATCCCCCCACCAACCTCCCCTTCCACTACCCCTTGTTCATTTCCCAGAGTTAGGAGTCTCTCGTGTTCTGTCTCCCTCACTGATATTTCCCCCTCATTTGCTCTCCCTTCCCCTTTATTCATTTTCAGTATTTTTATATTCCCCAAATGAATGCGACCATATAATGTTTGTCCTTCTCCCTCTGACTTACTTCACTCAGCATAATACCCTCCAGTTCCATCCACGTCAAAGCAAATGGTGGGGATTCATCACTTCTGATGGCTGAGTAATATTCCACTGTATACATAGACCACATCGTCTGTATCCATTCATTGCCGATGGACACCGAGGTTCCTTCCACTGTTTGGCTATTGTGGACATTGCTGCTATGAACATTGGGGTGCAGGTGTCCTGGCATATCCTCTACTCTCTACTTCCATGACTTGGACTATTTACATACCTTGTGGTCACACAAACACATGGTATTTGTGTTTCTGTGATTGGCTTATTACACTTACAATAATGCTCTCTAGCTTCGAGTCAGTAAGGGTCTGAGAATCCACTAGAAAGATCCAGGAGACAGTTGATGACTGAACACACCCTCAATGACAGTAGGAGGAGTGGTTGGGCCCCTCCCTAACAACAAGATTGCTAATGCCATGTTTCCCTAGATTTGGGTGTGGAGAACCTTGAGGACTGAAGGAATGAGATGGGAAAATCTCCAGGTAGGAAACAATGCTGAGTAAACCCAATGGGAGATTTTTCCTGGGGAAAGTTGGGTTAGAGCTGCACATTTGGAGACTGAGCAAGTTGCATAGGAAATCAGATAAGAAAATGAGGTATGTGTAGGAATCACATTTGTCCACTTTATAATTTCGTGACAAAATAGTAGAAAACAAGCCTTCAGTGTGCGGGGTTTGTGAACATCTGTTCTCACTTTCTAAAAAGTACCTTTCCCTACACTTTCCCCTCTTTGCCAAAATCAAATGTCCAATCTCGGTTCTGTCTGGTTGACATCACTTGGGAATCATGCATGTAAGAGTTAGGATCTTTCTTGTCATTGACCTCCAGGGCACATAATCTGTGGCGACACAAGAACTCGCTCCCAGATACCTGAGCCTGGAGACCTGTAGGCTGTGCCAGGTGGTGGGTGGGAAGTAAAGTCTGTAACTGACAGGACATGTCACATCATGTTCATGTCTCTGTCCTCACTTTGCCTCCTCCTCCAAGACCTCTCGTGCAGCTGGATTCATTAAAGACTATTTGCTGTGAGGCTCTGCACGTGCTCCATTCTAGTTTGGGCCTTGCCACCCTCCACACCTCACCTGAGTGTGATGTAGAAATGTATTTCCTTCTTAGTGCGACCTCTGCACACATGCTCTGGAAGTTCTCAGTGGATGGTAGGATTTCTTTTTGTTTGTTTGTTTGTTTTGTTAGTCTTTCTTTTAGTCTTTTTTTAATAATAAATTTATTTTTTATTGGTGTTCAATTTGCCAACATACAGAATAACACCCAGTGCTCATCCCGTCAAGTGCCCCCCTTAGTGCCCGTCACCCATTCACGCCCACCCCCTGCCCTCCTCCCCTTCCACCACCCCTAGTTCGTTTCCCAGAGTTAGGAGTCTTTATGTTCTGTCTCCCTTTCTGATATTTCCCACACATTTCTTCTCCCTTCCCTTCTATTCCCTTTCACTATTATTTATATTCCCCAAATGAATGAGAACATACACTGTTTGTCCTTCTCTGATTGACTCATTTCACTCAGCATAATACCCTCCAGTTCGGATGGTAGGATTTCTAGAGGGCTGTGTCAAGGGGCTGGTTGTTGGGGCTCCACCACAGACTTATTCTCATGGACCTGCTCACCTGCCACCTGACATTGATCAGGTCCAGGACAGAGACTCTGGGGAGCAATCCAGGGGTCTCTGCTCCCCTCCAATCCAGTAGCACAGCCACACAACCGTGGCCCTGCCTCCTATCAGGCCCCTGGTATCACCACACTCTGACATTTCCTCAAGCTTCTCCAGAACGTACATCCCCATCCTCTCTTTCCAACGTCTTGGGCAAACTCTGGTGCGTAGCATGTGTTCATGTGGCCCTACTGTTATGGATATTGGAATAGAACTGTAGGTACGAAGTCAGAGATCAACCTCCACAATACACAGGGGAAGAGACCCAGGCTGGGGAGGACCTAAGGAAGGGACAGATCATCTGGAATTCAGGATACCTCAACCCTGGAGAAGTGAGGTCTAGGATATCACCGCCAATAGTTCTGTACTTTACTTTCCCCCACCCACCCTGAAATCATTTCTGCGTTGTCGATTGGAAACGAGTCTGTGGATTCAGGGGGTTCCAAGGAATGAAAAAATATGGTGCCTGTAATGTATTTGCTCCTTCATCCTTTTTCACTTCCTCTCTTTGCTCTCCACAGGTTCCTCTTTACACCACTCATCCATTTTCTCTTTCTAGGACTCTGGCCCTGTAGATCCTGGTATCATCCAGGCACTGGAAGCCTTGCCTCATCAGGGTCTAGGAAATCTCTGCAGCCACTCTCACCCCCTTCCTTAGCACTGCCCAGCACCTGACCCTGGGCCTGCACCACTGATTCATGGTGAGTGATCTGTCCTGAATGGCCCAGCAGGGAGCCAGGCCTTAAGTCAAAAGCCAGCCAATCTGGCTCTGCCCTAGACTCCCTGCACACAGTCTAGTTCTACCCTACCCTGCACATGGTCTAGTTCTACCCTAGGTGACTCTGGTCATACTTGAAATCTTCCCTTCCTTTCAGCTGTCAAACCTTCTCCATTACAGGACCCAGGAGAAAGAGCAGAGGATGCAGTTTCTCAGCAGGAACACAAAGCCGTGTAAATGCGCAGTGCCTGCCACGAAAAGGGTAAGGGAAAGAAGTACACGTGTTGCTCATCACTCCCTCAACTTTCTTGGTGGGTCTGCAGCTTGATCAGCCAAAATGCCTAGGTAGCTGCTCTTGCCTAGGTTCAAAAAATAAGAGGATGGCCGACATCTATGCAGGCCACTGGAGGATGCCCTGAGCACATCCCCCAGGGACCCAGTAGCTACTCCCATCATGCAGCAGAGCATGAAGGGCTATGTCCGCCAGCAGCTGCTTCCCTTGGACGCAGGGCTCTGGGTGCCTGAAGGCCATCATGGGCAGGCCTGGACAAGGTGTTGTGCATTCTTTGCTTTCTGAAGGGCACCCTTGATGCTGTTCTTCATCTCCCTCTGCAGGACACAGCCCTGCCTTTGTAACAGGCTCCAAGTCAGCAGAGAGCTTGCTCTGTTAATCACTAGTTGTGAAGAGGCATTTGGGGGTGGTCCTGTGCTCCCCCTACCAGGCATCTGTTAAATGAGTGAAGACACAGGGCACTCCAGTGCTCCCACAAGCACGACTGCTCCCCTCTCCCAGATTTGCATTCCTCTGGCACATGGTAGGCCCTGGTATCAAGGTGGGAACATGATGGGATCCCCATTTTTGAGCAGAGGTTTTTCTTGGTTGAGTGTTCACTTGGTTTTACAGATATGTAACTGGTCAGTGTGTTGTTTACTTGGTGTTTTCATTGGGGGAAGTTGGGCTGGAGCTTCCTAGTCTCCCATTCTGCTGATATCACTCTCTCTCAGTTTTCTTTTAAATTTATTTTTTGTATTACCTTAGTTGTAGTAATCATTTCAGACTATTAACTCTAAGAAATGAACAAGGGGTAGTGGAAAGGGAGGTCGGCGGGGGGATGGGGTGACTGGTGACAGGCACGGAGGGAGGCACTTGACGGGATGAGCACTGGGGGTTATATGTTGGCAAGTCAAACTCCAGTAAAAAATATACAAAAAAAATAAAAGAGACAAAGGCCAAGTATAATATAATCTATGTTTTATTTTATACTTCCCTGATTGTTAAAATCTAAACAGAAGTTTTGCTTAAACATAAAAAGAAAAAGAGAAAACACATTGATAGGATTAAGTACTAGGAGCAGAAGGAGGGTGTGCAAGGAAGGCTGTCCTGGAAAGGGTTGCACATTTGCAGACACACCAGCAGAATGGCCCACAAAGCTTGGACCCAGTGAAGGCTGTGCTTAAGCCATAGGTCAGTCCTGAGGCTTGAGCATAGAAGGTGTCTCCTTCCTGCTCCTCCCCAATCCAAGCTGCATGGACACAGAACAGGGCCAGCATATCCCTTGAGTGCACTGGACAGGTCTCTTCCTTCAGCATCTTCAGGCCAGAGTCCCCTGCTCTCCACACATACATGTGCACTTATGTGCACTCACCAAGCACAGGGGTACACACTTATGTCCAGGAACATGCAGTCACATCGACACACAAACAAAGCTTCTGATTTCAGACCTCCCTCACCCTCACAGGCTCAGGTTCCAACTCCAGAGTCAAGATGTGCGTCAGTGTCATTAGCAGACTGACAAAGGGCCATTGCAGAGGCAGGATGTCAACCATCCTTCCTGAGGACCCAGCCAGGGAGAAACTGTATTCTGTACCCTTCTGGTGTGAAGGAAAATTCTACTGAGCAACTGGGGCTGCCTGAGTTCATTAGGGAGGTCCAGATGCCGCTTCTGAGATGCCATCCAGCTCTGCTTCACTCCTCAATAACCAGTTGATAAGAAAGCACAGAGTCAGGAGCCCAGTTCCTAGGAGGTCCCCCAGCCCTGTGAGATAGGGGATACAGTGGTTGTCTGGATCCAGGGCCTGGTGCCATGTCAGCCGAACCATCACTTCTGCCAGGTACAGCAGAATCGTCACCTGGCAAGCAAGACACACACAAAAAATGACAACTAAGTCAGAAAGCCAAGTGTCACTAAGAAACACTAGCAGATTTCAAAGGCAGAAACCAAGGTGACCATGTCAACTCCAGGGAGTTTCCTTCCTCCCACTTTTCTTGGGGTCAATGCCCAGCTCTGAGCTCATGCAGAGGCAGAAAGGCCACCTTCATCCATACTTGCCTAGCCTCCCTCTCTGTGGTCAGGCCCTGCTCGTGTCATCCTTAGGTGTTAGACCATCTCTGCCACACCAGCTCCTCTCACTGTCCTTGGAAACTCAAGACACAGACCTTACTGGGACTTTAATTTGGGTTTTCTGGAAGCCCTTGGATGAACAGCTTTGGACAGTAAGCCATTCCTGAAAGTGCTACTGGCTAGTCTGCACAGTCCTAGCATTTCATTTCAGGGCTCCTTGGTCCCCTGACCCAGGCTGACTCCAGCCCCTTCCCTGCTCAAGACAGTTTCTCACTGTACCCCAGCCTATCCTTCAGAGTCAGGGACATGCAGCCACTGCAAGTGTCCTAACTCAAGGAGATTTGAAAATGTCAGTCCCTGGTTCTAGCATTGCCCTCCTAGAATTGCCCATCAGTGCCCAGTTATCTCTGCGGACACCTTGGTCCCAGGAGAGACACTGGCCATCTAGTCTGGGCAGACAGCCTGCAGAGTACTACCCAGAGGCAGGCATCAGCTTGACCTCTTTCATCATGTCCTTATAACCATCCAACCCTGACTAAAGTCCACATATACCTTTTAGCAACACCCCAGCAGGGTCTCTGCCCACCCTATCTGTGATGGGTGATGTGCATGGCCCATTTCATCAGCTAGATCTCCTCAAACAACTTGCTTCATGACAACTGGCTGCAACTTCAGGATCATCCTCTGATCCTCTGGTAAGGTGTGTCCAGCATGCTATATGTAGTACTGAGTGTTCCTTGTCGGGAGTGTACCTTATGAAGTGTGCAGTATAGCATGTGTTGTATGTAATGTGCAGTGTGAAGTGTGCAATGCAGAATGTGGAGTGGCCTCTGTGTCTGGATCATGCCCTTGGGCTTGCATAAGTTGACTTCTTAGAAGATGGGGGCTGTACCCTGCCATGTCCAGGAACCCACCACCCGTACCCCTTCAGCATCTTTCCCAGGACAAGGAGATAAATCTAACTAACCACCGAATGCTGTTCTGATATTGCTATAGTTATCCTTACCTGGATTAGGCTTGCTAGCAGATAGAACACCACAAAGATCTTACTGTTTGGGACCAAATGGCCTTCCACCAAGTAGATGATGTAGAAGAAAATCAGATGGCCTGGAACCACCAGAAAGAGCAGGACTCGGGCTGATATGGAATTAATTTCTGGAAAAGACAAAACCAAGGATGTTGTATGACCTTTTGGACAGCAGAGGCCACCTTGGCATGTGACCGTCTCCCGGGAGGCATCCACATTCATTTATCTACTACATGAGTGTTTACTGAGCACCTACTACATGGCAAGCATGTTCTAGCAGATGGGGATACAATCCTGTCCCTTCCCTCATGGAACTGACATCTTAGGGAAGAAAAAACCCCCAAAAGTGAGTAGCAGAAACAAACAAGAAACATCATTTGAAATTGACCAGTTCTAAGGGGAAAATAAACCAGGGTAAGGTAGTAGAGAACAAAGTGTATATTAGTATGATGAATACTAGAGACTAGAAGCCCCCTAGAGAAGATGACATATAAGCTGACATATGAATCTGGAGGAGAGGACTCTGGGCAGAGGAAAGAGAACATGCAAGGGGCTTAAGGTGGAAGGGAGCTCTGGAATGTGGAAGAACAAAGGCTCAGCATGTGGAATTAGTAATCCATGGAAGGGTGGGACATTCATGGGGGGCCTCAGGCAGCCCCTTCCTCATGCTATACCTCTGGGATCTATTTGACACATTCTCTTTTGGCTTCAGCACTCAAAGAATTTGAGACTCTGCAAAAAGTATGACTTCTCTGCCCCAAACACTCACACTTTAAAAACTGTAACATGTGAATGCAACTGACTTCTCAAACAGAAATAGAGTTTCAATAAAAAGTCTCCACTTGTCTCTGAGTTAATATATTTCATCAAGCTAATAAGAAAGAGGAGGAATGATCATAAGGCTTAGAAGCTAAAAACACTACCATAAAATAATATGTAGAGAAAGGTGAGAATACTCAAGAGCTCCAAAACCTATTCATGATGAAAAAGTAGACAAGCTAAGAAGATTCTTTGGAAAAAAAGTAGAAGCAAAATAAATAACTGCTACTGGCAGCTGACACTAAAACTCAAGAAAATCTATAGAAACACTACGTAAATAAAAATTCAGTAAAAAAAAAAAATGCTGCTATTACTGGCTGCCCTCCACGACCCAGATCTATGTGTTGTAAGCTAACCCTCAATGTGATTATATTTGGAAATGATTAGGTTATAAGGGCACAACATTCATGAATGCCATTAGTGCTTATAATCTTTTAAGAGAGACCTCAAAAGGCTTCTTCACTCCTTCCACCATGTTAACAACACAACAAAAAGACAACTGTCTAAGAATCAGAAAGCAGGCCATCACCAGACAGAATTTGTTAGTGCCTTGACCTTGAACTTACACCCACCAAGCTATAAAAAATAAGTTTCTTGTGTTTATGATAGACCCATTCTATACCTCCATTATAGCAGCCTGAACTAAGGTACAGAAATAATAGAGAAAAAGAAATAGATTTTCTATATATAAATGACAAATTAGAAAATGTAATAGGAATTTCCACTTTAAGACAAGATGGCTAGATATATTTCTTCCTATTCCTCTCATTAAATACAATTAAAACTCTTGAACATTATATATAAATCAAACATAAGATTTAAAAAGGGGGAGGGGGATGGGGAAAGATGGCAGAAGAGTAGGGCTCAGAAGTCACCTGTCCCCACCAAATTACCTAGATAACCTTCAAATCATCCTGAAAATCTACGAATTCGGCCTGAGATTTAAAGAGAGACCAGCTGGAATGCTACAGTGAGAAGAGTTCAAAAGAAATAAAAACAAAAGGCCTCCCAGGGGGAGGGGCCCCGCGAGGAGCCGGGCTGAGGCCGGGGCGAGTGTCCCCAGGACAGGAGAGCCCCGTCCCGGAGAAGCAGGAGCTGCACCAACATTCCCGGGTGGAAAGGGGCTCGCAGGGAGTTGGAGCAGGACCCAGGAGGGCGGGGATGCCCTCGGGCTCCCGGGGACACTAACAGACACCTGCGCCCCGGGAGAGCCGCCACGCCCCGAGGCCGAGCTCCTTAAAGGGCTGCAGCGCGCGGCTGGACCCGGAGCATCTCGGAAGCGGCTCAGACAGAGGCAGAGGCTCCGCACAGAGGTGGCTGCGGGGCCAGGAGCGCGAATCCAACAGCGCAGGCCCAGGAGCACAGGGCGCCAGGGACACAGCCCAGGATCTGGTGCTCCCTCTGGGATAGGCAGAAGCCAGGAGGGCACAGGACAGCAGGGACACTACTGCCCCAAGCAGAGCAGATCAGCGGCCCCGCCCCCGGAGCATCCAGGCCCTGCAGAGGGAGAGCTCCATAGTTACTGCAGGAGCTGAATCCAGGGCTCCAGAGCGGCTGCCACCACTGTTGTCGTTCCTCCTGGGGCCTCACAGGAAAAACAACCCCCACTGAGCCTCACAGTGGCCTCACCGGATAAACAGGATAAACATCACTCACTGACGCCTGCACCAGGCAGGGGGATGAACATCTCCCCCAAGTGCTAACACCTGTAAATCTGCACAGCAGGCCCCGCCCCCAGAAGACCAGCTAGATGGACAGGGGAAAAACAATTATTGACCAAGCAATACTGGAAAGTTTCAGGGTAAGTCGAGGGATTTACAGTATACAAAATCAGAGGATACTCCCATTGTTTTTTTGTTTTGTTTTCTTTTTGTTTTATTTTTTAATTTGTTTGCTCCCCCCCCCTTTTTTCTCTTCCTTTTTTTTCTTTCCTTCTTTCTCTTCTCTCCTTTTCTCCTTTCCCCAACACAACTTGTTCATGGCCACTATGCACTGAGCAAAATGACTAGAAGGAAAACCTCACCTCAAAAGAAAGAATCAGAAACAGTCCTCTCTCCCCCAGAGTTACAAAACCTGGATCACAATTCAATGTCAGAAAGCCAATTCAGAAGCACTATTATACAGCTACTGGTGACTCTAGAAAAAAGCATAAAGGACTCAAGATAATTCATGACTGCAGAATTAAGATCTAATCAGGCAGAAATTAAAAATCAATTAAATGAGGTGCAATCCAAACTAGAGGTCCTAAGACGAGGGTTAACGAGGTGGAAGAACAAGTGAGTGACATAGAAGACAAGGTGATGGCAAAGAGGGAAACTGAGGAAAAAAGAGACAATTAAAACATCCTGAGGATAGATTAAGGGAAAAAAGTGACAGCCTAAGGAAGAAAAATCTACATTTAATTGGGGTTCCCGAGGGCGCAGAAAGGGCCAGAGGGCCAGAATATGTATTTGAACAAATCATAGCTGAAAACTTTCCTAATCTGGGAAGGGAAACAGGTATTCGGATCCAGGAAATAGAGAGATTCCCCCCCTAAAATCAATAAAAACTACTCAAAACCTCGACATTTAATAGTGAAGCTTGCAATTCCAAAGATAAAGAGAATATCCTTAAAGCAGCAAGAGACAAGAAATCCCTAACTTATATGGTGAGAAAGATCAGATTAAGAGCAGACCTCTCTACAGAGACCTGGCAGGCCCGAAAGGGAGAAAAACATGCAGCCAAGAATACTTTATCCAGCAAGGCTCTCATTTAGAATAGAAGGAGAGATAAAGAGCTTCCAAGACAGGCAGAAACTGAAAGAATATGTGACCACCAAGCCAGCTCTGCAAGAAATCTTAAGGGGGACTCTTAAAATTCCTCTTTAAGAAGAAGTCCAATGGAACAATCCACAAAAAAAGGGACTGAATAGGTATCATGATGACACTAAATTCATATCTTTCAAAAGTAACTCTGAACGTGAATGGGCTTAATGACCCCATCAAAAGGTGCAAGGTTTCAGACTGGATAAAAAAGCAGGACCCATCTATTTGCTGTCTACAAGAGACTCATTTTAGACATAAGGACACCTACAGCCTGAAAATAAAAGATTGGAGAAACATATACCATTCAAATAGCCCTCAAAAGAAAGCAGGGGTAGCCATCCTTATATCAGATAAATTAAACTTTATCCCGAAGACTGTAGTGAGAGATGAAGACGGACAATATATCATACTTCAAGGATCTATCCAACAAGAAGGCTTAACAATCATGAATATTTATGCCCCAAATGTGGGAGCTGCCAAGAATATCAATCAATTAATAACAAAAGTTAAGACATACTTAGAATATAATACACTTATACTTGGTGACTTTAATGTAGAGCTTTCTACACTCGATAGGTCTTCTAAGCACAACATCTCCAAAGAAACCAGAGCTTTAAATGAAACACTGGACCAGATGGATTTCACAGATATCTACACAACTTTACGTCCAAACGCAACTGAATACACATTCTTCTCAAGTGCACATGGAACTTTCTCCAGAATAGACCACATACAGGGACACAAATCTGGTCTGAACCAATATCAAAAGATTGGGATCGCCCCCTGCGTATTCTCAGACCATAATGCCTTGGAATTAGAACTAAATCACAACAAGATGTGTGGAAGGACTTCAAACACGTGGAGGTTAAGGACCATCCTGCAAAAAGATGAAAGGGCCAACCAGGAAATGAAGGAATTTTAAAGATTCATGGAAATTAATGAGAATGAAGATACAACCATTCAAAATCTTTGGGATACAGCAAAAGCAGTCCTGAGGGGAAAATACATCTCAATACAAGCATCCATCTGAAAACTGGAAAGAACTCAAATACAAAAGCTAAACTTACACCTAAAGGAGCAAGAGAAAAAACAGCAAATCGATCCTACACCCAGCAGAAGAGAGTTACTAAAGATTCAAGCAGAACTCAATGAAATCGAAACCAGAAGAACTGAGGAACAGATGAACAAAACCAGGAGTTGGTTCTTTGAAAGAATTAATAAGAGAGATAAACCATCAGCCAGCCTTATTAAAAAGAGGAGAGAGAAGACTCAAATTAATAAAATCATGAATGAGAAAGGGGAGATCATTACCAACACCAAGGAAATCAAAACGATTTTAAAAACATATTATGAACAGCTATACACCAATAAATTAGGCAATCTAGAAGAAATGGACGCATTCCTGGAAAGCCACAAACTACCAAAACTGGAACAGGAAGAAATAAAAAACCTGAACAGGCCAATAACTAGGGAGGAGATTGAAGCAGTCATCAAAAACGTCCCAAGACACAAAAGTCCAGGGGCAGATGGCTTCCCTGGGAAATTCTATAAAACGTTAAAGAAGAAACCATACCTATTCTACTAAAGCTGTTCAGAAAGATAGAAAGAGATGGAGTACTTCCAAACTGGTTCTATGAGGCCAGCATCACCTTAATTCCAAAACCAGACAAAGACCCCACCAAAAAGGAGAATTATAGACCAATATCCCTGATGAACATGGATGCAAAAATTCTCAACAAGATACTAGCCATTAGGATCCAACAATACATTAAGAAGATTATTCACCATGACCAAGTGGGATTTATCCCCAGGATGCAAGGCTGGTTCAACACTTGTAAAACAATCAATGTGATTCATCATATCAGCAAGAGAAAAACCAAGAACCATATGATCCTCTCATTAGATGCAGAGAAAGCATTTGACAAAATACAGCATCCATTCCTGATCAAGACTCTTCAGAGTGTAGGGATAGAGGGAACATTCCTCAACATCTTAAAAGCCATCTACAAAAAACCCACAGCAAATATCATTCTCAATGGGGAAGCACTGGGAGCCTTTCCCCTAAGATCAGGAACAAGACAGGGATGTCCACTCTCACCACTGCTATTCAACATAGTACTGGAAGTCCTAGCCTCAGCAATCAGACAACAAAAAGACATTAAAGGCATTCAAATTGGCAAGGAAGAAGTCAAACTCTCCCTCTTTGCCGATGACAACAGACAACAAAAATCATAATAGGCATTCAAATTGGCAAAGAAGTCAAACTCTCCCTCTTCCCCTATGACTTGATACACTACATAGAAAACTCAAAAGACTCCACCCCAAGATTGCTAGAACTCATACAGGAATTTGGTAGTGTGGCCGGATACAAAATCAATGCCCAGAAGTCAGTGACATTTCTTGTTTTTTTTTTTTTTTAAGTTTTTATTTTTTTTATCTTCTTTCAAATAATACATTTATTTTTTATTGGTGTTCAATTTGCCAACATACAGAATAACACCCAGTGCTCATCCGGTCAAGTGCCCACCTCAGTGCCCGCCACCCACTCACCACCATCCCCCGCCCTCCTCCCCTTCCACCACCCCTAGTTCGTTTCCCAGAGTTAGGAGTCTCTCATGTTCTGTCTCCCTTTCCGATTTTCCCACACATTTCTTCTCCCTTCTCCTCTTTTCCCTTTCACTATTATTTATATTCCCCAAATGAATGAGACCATATAATGTTTTGCCTTCTCTGATTGACTTACTTCACTCAACATAATACCCTCCAGTTCCACCCACGTCGAAAAAAATGTGGGTATTTGTCATTTCTAATGGCTGAGTAATATTCCATTGTATACATAAACCACATCTTCTTTATCCATTCATCATTCAATGGACACCGAGGCTCCTTCCACCATTTGGCTATTGTGGCCATTGCTGCTAGAAACATCGGGGTGCAGGTGTCCCAGCATTTCATTGCATCTGTATCTTTGGGGTAAATCCCCAGCAGTGTAATTGCTAGGTCGTAGGGCAGGTCTATTTTTAACTCTTTGTAGAACCTCCACACACTTTTCAAAGTGGCTGCACCAGTTCACATTCTCCGTGGCATTTGTATACATTAACAATGAGACTGAAGAAAGAGAAATTAAGGAGTCAATCCCATTTACAATGGCACCCAAAAGCATAAGATACCTAGGAATAAACCTAACCACAGAGGTAAAGGATCTATACCCTAAAAACTATGGAACCTTTTTGAAAGAAACTGAGGAAGACACAAAGAGATGGAAAAATATTCCATGCTCATGGATTGGAAGAATTAATATTGTGAAAATGTCAATGTTACCCAGGGCAATTTCCTGGTTAATGCAATACCTATCAAAATACTATGGACTGTTAGAGAATTAGAACAAATTATTTTAAGATTTGTGTGGAATCAGTAAAGACCCCGAAGAGCCAGGGGAATTTAAAAAAAAAAAAAACATAGCTGGGGGCATCACAATGCCAGATTTCAGGTTGTACTACAAAGCTGTGATCATCAAGACAGTGTGGTACTGGCACAAAAACAGACACACAGAACAATGGAACAGAATAGAGAATCCAGAAGTGGACCCTCAACTTTATGGTCAACTAATATTTGATAAAGGAGGAAAGACTATCCACTGGAAGAAAGACAGTCTCTTCAATAGATGGTGCTGGGAAAATTGGACATCCACATGCAGAAGAATGAATCTAGACTACTCTCTTTCACCATACACAAAGATAAACTCAAAATGGATGAAAGATCTAAATGTGAGACAAGATGCCACCAAAATGCTAGAGAGAACACAGGCAACACCCTATTTGAACTTGGCCACAGTAACTTCTTACAAGATACATCCATGAAGGCAAAAGAAACAAAAGCAAAAATGAACTATTGGGACTTCATCAAGATAAGAAGCTTTTGCACAGCAAAGGATACAGTCAACAAAACTCAAAGACAACCTACAGAATGGGAGAAGATATTTGCAAATGACGTATCAGATAAAGGGCTAGTTTCCAAGATCTATAAAGAACTTATTAAACTCAACACCAAAGAAACAAACAATCCAATCATGAAATGGGCAAAACACATGAAGAGAAATCTCACAGTGGAAGACATAGACATGGCCTACATGCACATGAGAAAATGCTCTGCACCACTTGACATCAGGGAAATACAAATCAAAACCACAATGAGATACCACCTCACACCAGTGAGAATGGGGAAAATTAACAAGGCAGGAAACCACAAATGTTGGAGAGGATGCGGAGAAAAGGGAACCCTCTTGCTCTGTTGGTGGGAATGTGAAATGGTGCAGCCACTCTGGAAAACTGTGTGGAGGTTCCTCAAAGAGTTAAAAATAGACCTGCCCTATGACCCAGCACTTGCACTGTTGGGAATTTACCCAAAAGATACAGATGCAGTGAAACGCCGGGATACCTGCACCCGATGTTTCTAGCAGCAATGTCCACAATAGCCAAACTGTGGAAGGAGCCTTGGTCCCTATCGAAAGATGAATGGATAAAGACGATGTGGTTTATGTATACAATGGAATATCATTCAGCCATTAGAAACGACAAATACCCACCATTTGCTTCGAGATGGATGGAACTGGAGGGTATTATGCTATGTGGAGTAAGTCAATCGGAGAAGGACAAACATTATATGGTCTCATTCATTTGGGAACTATAAATAGTAGTGAAAGGCAATTAAGGGGAAAGGAGAAAAAATAAGTGGGAAATATCAGTAAGGGAGAGAGAACATGGAAGACTCCTAACTCTGGGAAACAAACTACGGGTTGTTGAAGGCGAGGAGGGCAGGAGGTGGGGGTGACTGCGTGGCGGGCACTGAGGTGGGCACTTGACAGGATGAGCACTGGGTGTTATTCTGTATGTTGGCAAATTGAACACCAGTATAATATAAATTTATTATTAAAAAATAAAATAAAAAGTGGAGAGGAAAGATGATCTGACCAGAGGCCTAGGGACATGACCAACAACACAGAGAGGAGTTCTCTGAGTTGTTTTGGTGTTTGGAGGAAGTTTTGCTTCATATATCCCAGACCAGATGCTGGAGAAGTCAGCAACCCAGAAATTTCAATGGCCACAGACCAAAAAAAAAAAAAAAAAAAAAATCAATAAAAGCCTGCTTCGTCTAACCAAAGAGCCAAAAGAGGGACAGCCAAGCACAACACAAAACTTAGACAACAACTGCTCAATCCAGTCAAACATCACAGGAAAAATGACAGCCCCACTTCCATCAGCAAAGATCCAAGAGGGAGCCTTGACTTCTAGGTGGAATACGGCACTCATCATTTCCAGTTGAGGTGTGATAGAGAAGGCTTAGTGGAAAGTAAGTGGTACTCTGCTTGGTGGTAATGAGACCCCCACCCCATCTTGTATGTGAAGGCCATGTGGGCAGCAATAACAAGGCATCTCTCTCCTTTTCCGTCAGGGTGGTGTCAGACCACCAGCAATGAGGTGCTTCTCTTCCCTCAGTGTGTGAATGGAGATGGTATGGATGGTGGGGGTGGTAGAAATCTGGGATTCTACCCAAACCACTCCCCAGCAGTAAGGAAGCAATGGATTCCATTTCCTTCAGTGGTGCAGTGTCAGGAGAGGGAACTGAAAAAGACTTCGATGAGACCCAGAGTTTTGTAACCTATACCTTGAATGCCTGGGATTCACTCTGAAATCCCTTTTTATAAAAGAAATAAAATTTCAATGTGATGAGAAAGACAACCAACAGACACTAAGAATGAGATGGTGCAGATGGAATTATCTAAAAGCATTTTTAATGGATCCATTATAAAAGTGCTTCAACCAGCATTACAAATATACTTGAAACAAATGATGAAAATAGAAAGTTTTGGTAAAAAACAAAACAAAACAAAGTCTCCAGAAAGAAACAAGATTCAAGGAAGACCCATGTGGAAACTTTATAACTGAAAAAGTACAATAGCCAAAAAACCCAAAACAAATCAATGAAAGGATGAATAGCAGAGTTAGAGAGGGAAGAGGAAAGAATCTGTGAACTTCAAGAAAAAACATGGAAATTAGCCAGTCTGAACAAGAGAGAGTAAATTCGTTGGGGTAAAATCGAACAGAGCTTCAGGGGCTTGTGGGACTGTAACAAAAGATCCCCCATTCATGTCATCAGGATATCAGAGGAAAAGAAGAGAGTGGGGCTGAAAGCATATTTGAAAAAAAAAATCATGGCTCTAAATTTCCCAAATTTGCCAAAAGATAAATCCATGTATTCAAGGAGCTGAGTGAACTCCAAATATAGTAAACCCTAAGAAATCCACACCAATGTGCATCATAACTCAAAGAAGCAAGGAAAAGCCTTGAAATAAACAAAAGATAAATGTCACCCTGTGTATACAATAAAAACAATTTGAATGACAGCAATTTCTCATCAGAACCAGAGAAGTCAGAAGAAAGTGGTACATTTTTCAAGTGCTGAAAAGAACCATCAACCCTGAATTTTACATCCAGCAAAAATATCCTTCTAGGATGTGCCAGCAAACTTATCCTAAAAGAATGGCTAGTATTTGAAACAGAAAGGAAATGATAAAAGAAAATGCAATGGGAGAAAAGATCCAATTTTTAAAAGTAATCAAAAGAAAAAAGACCTGTGATGGTTTCCAGTGGTTCTCAGAATAGAATCCAGTCTCCCTTCCTCAAGCTTCACGGCCCTAAAATAATTAACTCCTCTTTCCCTCTCTGGTCTCAGCTTCCTCCATCCTCTCCCCTGCTCATTATGCTCAGGCCTCACTGGCCTTTCACTTCTTCAGACTTACCAAGCTCCTTCCTGCTTCTTCCTGCTTCCTTTGCTCATGCCGTTCCCCTGCCCCCACCCCCACCTCAAGCACTCCTGCATGCATCCCCCCCACCCTCCCCTCGCACCATCCCCTGCCCCCTATGGTCTTCAGAGAGGAACTTTCTAAACCCAAATCTCAGTATCTCCTGAAATTCCTTTCAATGCACCCTGTGCTTCTGTATTTTAAAAGATACCACAATTTGTAGTTAAAGGTCCCTTTTGTTGGTGTGTTTATCTGCTCTTCTGGACTATGCATATCCCTGTGGGCAAGAATCATGTTTCTCTGACTCATCACTGCACCTAGGACCTGCCAGACCTTCAGTAAATACTTGAATGAATCAGTAAGTCAACTACAGGCAGGGTGGAGAGTCAAGTCTCTGGGAGGAAGAGCTGCGTCCTTGAAGATGATCTGCGCTGAGGTCGGTACTGGTCTTAGGCATCTGTTATTACAGACCAGAGTCCAGTGACAGCAAATTTTACTTGTTTAAAGAAGTGGCTGTGTGGCCTCTGGAACACACCAGACCCACCTGAGGTACAGAACGTGGAGCATGGGTTAGGCCAAAACTGTTTCATCCAGAGGGGTAGGACACCAGGCGTGCTCCACATGTGCAGGTATGTGGAGATCCGGCTGGTCTGGATGGCCACCAGATTGCCACCAACACCTGGGAGGAGGAAAAGAATGTTGTTTCTCTTCCCTTATTTTAAGTCTATGTCCTCCAGAAAGCCTTCCTTGACTGATTCAGCACTGTATCTCTTCTTCATCCCTACCACTTGGTCACAGATCTTGTTTGGCCCCAAGCAAGGGTAAACTGGACTTTGTGAGTGAGGTATCAAGGTGATAACTGCATCTCCTTGACAGCTACCTCTTATGGTGAAGGAAGTATGACCAGCAAAGTAGGTTTTTAACATGTATATGTTGGGCAAAGGGATGAGTGTGAAGGGGGAGGGAGGATGGAGGACAGTGACGGGAAGGTCTATGGAAGGTATCTTGATATGCCACTCAAGGAACCAGATTACAGACTGGAACATCTGAGATCATGAAGGGATATTTTTTACCCTAAGGTGGGAAGGAGACAGAAAAGAAAGTGGGGGACAGCAGCAAGGAAGAGGAGAAAACGGATGCAACAGGTCTGGGGCTTATTGCTGAGGCCCCTGCTTCCACAGTGAGCAGACTGTGCCCACTCTGACAGGACCACGGGGCCCAGGTGACAGAAGCCATGCCAAGGAACCTCTTTAGGGCCAGGATTTGGGGCTGGCCGAGAATGGGTCCAACCCATAGCTATCTCTTTTAGAGGGTGGGCGGACTGCCCCCATTCTATTTCTTCAGCCCCCTGGGGAACAACCCCTCACTGGGCTAGATATGCCCCAGTGGGCTCCAGAGGGAGAAACCAACTGCCCTGGGTACAAAAAATGGTCTACAGGCAGAGCACAGTTGCAGATCTATCTGCTAGACCCTCATGATTTTTAAAAAAATAAAAAAACTTTTAAGAAGTAACTCACATTAATTGCTAGCTTCTCCTAACAAGTCAGGTCAGGCCACTCCAGACCTCCATTCTTGCCAAGCAGCTACTGGCTGGAGCTGAGCAGGCCCCACTCTGTCCACACCAGGAACACGTGCCGCAGTGTGACCTGTTCCCTGCTACTCCTTACCACCCGGTTACTGTCACACCTGCTGAGCGCATTCAAACTACTCATGTGACCCCAGAGGCATCTCACTTGGTGACATCCATGGAAGTCTTTCCAGGTTTTAAACACTGGGGCCTTATCTAGCTACTGCTGCCCTGTAGGTGGCCAGCCCCTTGTGCTGGGAGAAAACCTGCTGGGTGGCCCACTGACACGCAAGGAATAATCACCAGGGCTCCCACAGAAGTAAAGAGGAGGAGTGCTCAAGGGTCTTTGAAGCCTGTTTCTGCAGTCCCAGAGCACCAGGGCCCGGGACCAAGCAAAGTGTGCAGTAAGTCATCATGTTTGGTTCCTCTCCCAACCAGCTGGTCCCATTTACAGATCCTTATCAGAAGCTGGACATGAACCAAGCTTTGGTTAAAAGAGAGGTCCTCACCACAAATGCCCACAGAGTCTAAGCCTAGAACGTGAATCAGTGAAGGGTCAGGTGAAAGACTATGGGAAATGGAGGTGATTCAGGCAAAGCCATCAGCACAAGTCGTCTCTCAGGGGGAGCGGATTCTCACCTCACCCAGAGCATAAATTCATTATTGTCATAGCCTTACTTTTTAAGGAGAAGACTGAAGTCCACATTTTTATGTACAACTGTCTGAGTTTTGAATATCATCAATGAATCTAAGTTTAAAAACATATAAAGCCAAACCATGTCACCCCAGTTCTGAAGGCACCTGCAGTCCGCAGGAGCCAGTAAACCCTGACTAAGACACTGTGTGCTTTCAAGGTGGGGGATTTAGCTCCATGGGAAGCTCAAGTCTCTGCGGTGACTATGAAGAAAAGGGTGTGGGCTGGCGGACAGTAGGCAGGGCTTTCTCCTCGGGGGTCTCCTTCCACCTGAGACAAGCCAACCCAGCAGCCACTGCCCAGCAGAAGCATGGCCATGGCTGTTTCCAGACTCGGCCTCTGAGGGTGTGGGGCCAGATCTCTGAAGGGGCTGCTGTGCAGGTCCCACCACCCCGGCCCAGGGGCCCCAGGTGATGCTGCTGCCAGGACCTACCACAGATGATGGGAGTAAATATGGCCATGCCCTGGTACTGCTGTTTAGAAATAGTCTTGTTCAAGATGAGACCTCCAAAACTGGGGAGAAGGTAGAGGACAAATGGTTAGTTTACCCTTGTAGGTGACCCGCTTCACCCCTATACAGGATGTTTCATCAGCATTGCCCTCTCAGCTTAGTGAATACTTTCCTGACTCCTCCACAAAATCTGTTATAGTTAAGCTAGTTTCCCCAGGGTCCCCTGCACTATGCACACTTGCTGGTCCACCTCTGTTCTGAGCCTCTGCTGTTCCAGAAGGCCCATCAGATAATGTCAGCCCATTAAAAAAGTATGACAAACTCTGTTCCAAGGCCACCTAGCTGGCTGGGCTCTCCCACGTGACAGCGCCTGAACCGCCACTGAAATGCTTGTTTCCTGAGCAGAAAATGGAATCTGCAGGAGCATCCTCATGCTCCTTGTTCTCAAGGATGCCACAAGACCTCACTCCCACCAGCCCCTGTAGCTTAGCAAAGGCTGCCCTGCCCCTCCAGCCCTGGACTGGTTAAATTGGTCCATAAAAGGATCCCAGGAGCTTTCTGGAAGCAACAACATCTAGACCATAACAGTGTCTCCCTGAGATTTACAGTTAGAGAGCACCTCAGAAAAGACTGGGGTGACCCCCATCCAGGTCTACTAACAGAAAGGGCTCTGGAGGATGGAGTTTGAGGGTGGAAGACCTGAACTCAGCTGAAGGGCTCAGGACCACTCATCCCTCAGCCCCCCAGGTCCCGCCAGCTCTGCTGTACAAATGGTGTCCACAGAGCTGTTGCCTTGGAGCCTGCAGCCTTGCAGGGGTGAGGGACTCCCTGCAACCTAGCAGGGATTGAGGCCAGTGAGAGCTCTGGCATCCCATGAGGGGAGACCCAGGGTTCTGTGGCACCATGAGGGGACCATGGCGGCAGTGCACTCAGCTGATATTCCCAGGTTCAGCTCTTCCTGGCTCTCCGGTGCTCCTGAAATTGTAAATAAGACTGCCTCTCAGAATAAGGAAGGCTTAAGGTTCTTGGTGAGAGGGAAAGAGGTGAAGAACAAAGAGGTATGACTCAACTGGCACCATGATCATGGAGGAAGTGAGTGCCACCCTGGCTCCAGCTCTGCAGCTCTTAGGCTACTCTCCTTGTCCACAGGGCTGGGGGTGGCACGGGAAGGGAGAAGGTGGTGGCAGCCCTCACTCACACTCACCTGCTGATGACCATCGCTAAGATGATTGGGAACCACCCGAACTTCAGGATCTTCATGATGGGTGGGTTCTGCTTGGCAATGAGGACCCACATGGGGATCAGGGCCATGAAGCCAATACAGACCAGCGGTGTTAGATATCGATTTTCTGTGGGGAGAGAGGGGATGTGTGCCAGGGCACATGAGCATGGCCTGCTGGGCCATAGCCTAGGCTGCAAAGATGAGGGGTAGGCTGAGAGCTAAGGGTGCTAGAGGTCTGAGGAGACACTTTTGTCCCTGGCAGCTTAAGGTAGACCACCTAACATCTCTCAAAGAATTTTTTACCATCTTATTAAAGCAACTTGGAGAAGCTCCTCTTTGTCCTCACTTCTCTTTTTTGCTATTTTCTTGACATAAGTACCCTCTTCCATCTCCTCCCACCCCAACCTTATTATTATTATTAATGGTGCATTGGTGGAATTGTGACATGGGTGAGTTGTGTGCTCAGCACTTCCCAAGCACAAACTCATTTCATGTTCTCAGCTACTCCTCAGATGGGCATATGTGAGACTACAGTGCAAAGAGGTGGCCCACCGGGATTCAAGCCAACACACAGAAATCAGGACTGAAGCCAGAGTTAATTAATGATGCCAGTCCTGCTGCTGGCTGAGGCCAGCCCAAGGTGACCTTCTTGGCAACCAAGAGTCTCCTAGGGCCCAGAACATGGCCAGCTTTGCAGCTACTCATGCCCTCTGTCCTTTTTCTCAAGCTGGAGTGAGCCATGAAAATGGACTGATGCCACCTGCCCCCTGGCACTCAGGGTTGTGACCATGTTCAGAATCCACACTTAACTAGATCCAAACAATTATGGGTGGCCAGCTTAGGGGGCAAGTGACCACTGTGATGCTCAGAGGGGAGTAGTCATCAGCTGTGCAAACCTAGCCGGTGAGAACCATCTGGCAAGAGGCATGCTGCCTATCTACACGGCCCAGGGTGTGAGCAAAGCTCGGTGCTCCCAGGGCAGACCTGGGGAGACCCGTGGCAGAATCAGGCCCTTGGCCTCGAGGGCTTGTCATATAAGATGTGTCAGTGCCTCCCTCGGCTGCTGACCAGGACACTGGGCTACCTTTGGAGGAGCCGTGGGCCTCTCCTGCCTCACATGGGTACAGAGAGCACAGGCTGCTGCCGCTGCCCATGGCTGTGACATTCGTCCTTGGGAGTCCCTTCCTGGGCTTTGTATGGGTCCAGTGTGAATTGCCTTCCCATGGAACTCTGTTAACCTATGAGGATGCGCTGAAATGGCCAGGCCAGCCTCCAGCCCTCCCTGGCCTCCTCTGGCACCCTTGACCTAAGGCGGAGACTGATAACCTATGTGCCAACCTGAATGGTTGGGAGAGCTTCAGGTACCTGCTGGAGAACACCTCAAACTTGTTGAATGACCTCAGGCTTTGCCTCTGGAAAAGTAGGATTTCTGATCCTACGGCAGACCCCAGAGTTTCCTTTCTGTGTGACGGCTTCCTGATTTGAATGCTGCAAGCTGGGTGCGGACGTTGGACCCAGCTTTGCCTATGGGCCCCTCCTCTCTGGGGCACTCCTTACCTCTGTGTTTATAGAAGAAGCTGCTAACAAAAGCCAGAATGGACAATGTGATGAGGTCCCCCAGGCTGGCAGCAATAGGTGTGGCAATGTTGTCTGGGTTGACTCCGAACTTCCGAGCGCCAATCACTATACAGACCATCAGCATTCCTGCAGAGAAGAAACACAGGAAACTCAAAGCACAGGATGAGAAGGTGGTCAGGGGGCTGCTCGGTAACTCACGTCTAACCACGCAGATCTGGCCTGGAGCCATGCTGCCCTGACACTCCGCTTGACCGCTACACTGGAGCCTGAGAAGGCTGTGCGGGGGCGGGAAGGGGGGGCGGGTAAGACCCCGTGACTTGTGGCTGTAATGTCAAGGAGCAGCCTGAGAGCTTTGATGATACACTCAAACCCATGGGGGAGATAGCAGGAAGGTGATTCCTGGGCTCCCAAAAAACCTAGAATTAGAGACATGAAGTTCACAGCCCTTCACTACAGGAAAAATGACTTTGAAACTGCTCTGAGCAGTGGAGCCCCGGGGGCAGAGCATCGCCTCCTGTGTCCCTTGGCATCCCTGGAGAAACAGGTGCCTCAGTGGGATTGGCCACAGGAGACGTTTGTTAGGAGCAAAGTCTGTGAGAGGGAGTACTGGCAGGGGCAGAGAGTGCTGAGAGAGCCATGGGGTGGCATGTAGGTGGCCCAGGGTAGGAAGAGAGGGAAGGATGTAGAAGCACATGCAGACTGCAGTGCAGTGCCCACAGTGGGGCCGCATCTCTGGGGAACAGGAACCCGGCAAGGTGCAGGCAACAGGTGGCCTCTGCCGGGGAAGGTGGCTGGATTTTCAGGTTTCGTGCTGGAGACCCCCAGGGTCTTACTTCCCATCCCAACCCTGTGTCCTGAGGTGAGTGTCATGTACCATCTTCTAGCCCTCAGCCACTGCCTAGGACTTAATCCACTGGGTCTTTAAGAAGGTACTTTGTATCTTGGCTATTGTTGCTTTAACACTTTACCCGGGATTCTGTAACTCTAAATATAATTATCACCTCAATGCCATACTAACGCTGCCACCACTGGCTTCAGTCTGTGCCTTATTTTGTGACCAGGTCATAGCTACTTTATCTCTTTTGAAATGTCAGTTCTAAGTGAAGTTGAGTCTGTGCAGCTGATGGTCTGGTGACAGTCCCATGGGACTACATAGACACCACGAGATTGAGAGCACTTCCCACCACCTGGCTTTACAGCACAGTCATGCTAAGGTCCCACTATGAGCCACCAGCAATGTTTTGGAATGTCTACACATCTCTGGATCATGAGGCTGAGCTGCACTTCGGTTTCCTCATCTATAAAATGGGAGCTAGAAATGTCATTCTCACAGGGTCCCACAGGAACAGGAGTGCCCTCCTGAATCATCTGATTGTGTTGTTTTCAGAGGAGACTTCCTGTCAAAGATCTCCTGGGCTCTAATTCTCCAGAAGGTATGGCGCACTCATCCTGTTCTTTCCTTGGCCAGACTGGTACACGAACCTGACCAGGAGCACACATCCTACCCAGGGAAGCAGAGTTTGTGGATCTCTTCCTGGGTTTCTGCCCTCCTACCCTCCCTCCTGATTATATATATACATTAACAGAGGAAGGAAGAGAGGCCGCCAAATAACCTGCCACATTATCTTACAGAACACTGAGCTCAAAGGTGTTTTGTGAGCAGTCAGCTGGGGGACAGAAGAGCAAATGCAAATCCAATTTACATTTTCACTTATTCTTTCCTGCACTTGCACACGGTTTGCAAGAGATGGTCAGACATGCAGTCCAGAAGAGAACCAGAATTAAGTCTATTCACTCAGCAAACATTTAAGAGCTGGTAATATGCCTATTTTAGGTACTGAAAATAACCATCAGGCTCTGTACTCATACAGTAAATGTTTGTCGGGTGGAAGAACAGACAGTGCCCAATAAATGAATAAGCATTTGAAGTACACAAACAGGACATGAAAAGAAAGCATAACTGTCAATGGGGACAGGGGAGGGAGGCTTCCCTAGATTTCTGATCAGCGAGGGCTCAGAAAGGAGATACTTGGCACTTTGCTGAAATTATCTATGTGCTCATGTACAGATGTCTCACTCTGCATCAGAATATAAACATCGCAACATGGTGCAGTCACTCAACAGAGCATCCCTAGCACTGCAGCGGTGCCTGGCATGCAGTAGACACTCAGTAAGTGCTGAGTAATGAGTGACTAGGTGACATTCTATGGTAACTGCCCAGTCACTGTGGTTGCCACTGACATGCATGAGCTCCCTGAAGACAGGGTTTTATCTGTCAATGCTTGTGTCTTCCTGCCTTCTGCAAACATGTAGGAAGATCTGATGTGTGGCAGGCAGTGTGATCAGGGCAGAATAGGAGAAGCAGGGCCCCTCTCTGAGGAGCTGACATTTTAGCTAGCAGGTGAGACAGCAAATGAATGGAAAAAGTGGATAATTACAGATTTTCACAAGTGCTATAAAGGTAAATAGGTACATGGTGCAGAAGAGCATGGTGGCAACTGGGGGAAGGGTAGAGGGCAGAATTTGTTCAAAGGTAGTCAGAAAAGACATCTCTGCAGAGATGACATTGAAGTTAAAATCTGAGCCTTGCTCCTCACCCTGACTACAGCCTCCAGAGCCTGCCACAGGCCCATATGCAAAGCCATGCTCAAGAAAAGTTTACAGACTGACTGAATGAATGAATAAGTGAATGGATGGAAGGATGGGTGGATGGATGAATGAGGAGATGAATGTGTCTAATGAGTGAAGTCCAGTTTTTTAAACAAGCAGAGGGAAGAGAAGTGGAGTCAGCAGCTCACTCGGCACACACACCCTGCCTAGGAGCGGACTCATCATCCTCCCTGCCCACCTTTAATTTAACAGGGGTCTTAGAAACCCAACAGGCTCTCCTCCTTACCCTGGCAGGACAGGTGAGGCTTCATCATCGGCACTCCCATCTTTCACATCTCAAGGAATTGAAACAAAGAGCTGAGAGCAGAACACTGAGGAATGGGGCAGGGAGAGATCCAGGAGAGGGTGGTCACTGGGGCGGGGGCACAGCTCACCAAGGGCGAACGCGGCGAGGAAGGCAGTGATGACGCTGCTGGCACACAACAACTCCACCTTTGCAAAGTCTAACTCCTCCCTAGACACAGCACCCAGCAGCAGGGCAGCCACAGCAGCCAGGAGCCCCACAACTGTGGCCTGCACCTGTCAGGGCAGAAATCAGAAACATGAAGGAAGGTGCCTCTGACCACCATTGCTTCTCTCTGCCTTTCACTCCGCCTCCTCTCTGACCTGGAGATGTCAGTATGCCACTCATCACTACCTCCCTTCCCTTGCCCTAAAATCTGCCAGTGGCCCCTCCAACCTGGGAAAGACAAAGACTGACACCTTGCTTCAATCCAACTCCCTTGAAAACTACTGTTTTCCTATTCTGCAGCTAGTTCAGTGCTATCTTCCATCAGGAAATCTTAATCCTTTCCTCAGCCCTTGGCCAAGGGCCCCAAGTCTCTTGCTCATGGCTCCTCTCACTGCTCTGGGCAAAAAGTGCTCTGTAATCTCCAGCTACCCAGACAACCAACCTCCCCTACAAGGTGAAAACATTCCACGACCCACAGTTACACCTTGGGAGTCTCTGTGCACACTTTCCATCTCTCTCCCTGACTTTCCTTCCTAGGCACCTGCCCTGTGTGCTAGTATTCCCCTTTCTCTACATTCTCCTCAATCCTAGCTGCAGTTCCCATCTCATCTCATCTCAGTGGAGACACAGCACTGCCACTTACTCAAGCCAGTACTGTGAGGTGCAGGTCGGAATATCAGATACTGGCATCTGTTATCAGTACAGCTGACCCTTGAACAACATAGGCATTAGGGGCACTGACATGCTGTGCAGTTGAAACCTGTGTATAACTTGTGACTCCCCCAAAACTTAACTACTCATAGCCTACTATTGACCAGAAGCCTTACCATAACATAAAGTCAATTAACACATATTTTGTGTGTTATGTGTTTTACATACTGTATTCTTACACTAAAGTAAGCTAGAGAAGAGAAAATTAAGAAAATCATAAGGAATCATACATCTATGGTACTATATTTATTGAAACAAATCTGTACAGAAACAGACCTGCACGGTTCAAACCTGTGTCAACCAAGGGTCAACTGTAATTCAAATGTCTCAATGGAAACATGCTGTGTTATTAAAGAAGGTTGAATAAACAGGGAACTCTACCATATATGTGGATGAAAAATGTTCCCCAAGTTAGCCTATGTAATTCCCATCAAAGTCCCAACAAGACTTTTCATGGCACTTAACAACTCATCTTAAAATTCACAAAGATGAGTAGATGTACAAGAACAGCCAAGACAATTTGAAAAAAAGAAAAATATAAAGAGGAAGTTAGGGCATATTCATTATCAAGACATAGTTTTGGGAGGCGGGGCAAGATGGCGGAAGAGTAGGGTCCCCAAGTCACCTGTCCCCTAGCTAACTTTCAAATGATCCTGAAAACCTATGAATTCAGCCTGAGATTTAAAGAGAGAACAGCTGGAATGTTACAGTGAGAAGAGTTCACGCTTCTATCAAGGTAGGAAGACAGAAAAAACTAAATAAATAAAAAAGCATCCAAGGGGGAGGGGCCCCACGAGGACCCGGGCTAAGGCTGCCCGGCCAGTGCCCCCAGGACAGGAAAGCCCAGGCCCGGAGAAGCAGGAGCTTTACGAACCTTACCGGACAGAAAGGTGCTCACAGGGAGCTGGGGCAGGACCCCAGGAGGGGCAGGGTTGCCCGCAGGCTCCCAGGGGCACGAACAGAGGATCTGCGCCCCGGGGAGAGCGCACAGACCCCACCCCTGAGCTCCCTTACGGGCTGCAGCGCACGCCGCCCCGGGGGTCCCAGCAGCAGCTGGGGGTGGGGCGACTACGGTGGCGGCTCCACGCGGGGGAGCTGCGCGGCCCTGGGAGCGTGATTCTAGCAGCGCAAGCCCCGGAGCCCAGGGCGCCGGGGACACAGCCCAAGATCTGGCGCTCCCCCCGGGATGGGCAGAGGCTGGGAGGGCCCAGGACAGCGAGGACGCTCCTGCCCCCGAGCTGTGCAGATCGGCGCCCCCCTCTCCCCCGAGAGCATCCAGGTCCCTGCGGAGTGAGAGCTCTGGTAGTTACTGCGGGAGCTGACTCCAGGGCAGGAGAGCTGGCCGCCAGCACTGTTGTTGCTCCTCCTGGTGTCACCATTTATACCTGGGACTGAGCAGGGGCCTCACAGGATAAACAACTCCCACTGAGCTGTGCACCTGGCACGGGGCTGGGCAGCTCCCCCAGGTGCCCACACCTGAGAATCAGCAACAGGCCCCTCCCCAGAAGACCAGCTGGAAGGACTGGGGAAAAGCAAGTTATTGACCAAGCAGCACTGGAAAGTTCCAGGGGAAGTTGAGGGATTTACAGTATATAGAATCAGAGGATACTCCCCCTCGTTTTTTGTTTTCTGTTTGCTTCCCCACCCCTTTTTTATTTTTTTTTCTTCTTCTTTTTCTTTTCTTCTTCTTCTTCTCTCTTTTTCTCCTTTTTCCAGTACAACTTGTTTTTGGCTACTCTGCACTGAGCAAAATTACTAGAAGGAAAACCTCACCTCAAAAGAAAGAACCAGAAACAGTCCTCTCTCCCCCAGTGTTACAAAATCTGGATTACAATTCAATATCAGAAAGCCAATTCAGAAGCACAATTATAGAGCTACTGGTGGCTCTAGAAAAAAGCATAAAGGATTCAAGAGACTTCATGATGGCAGAATTTAGATCTAATCAGGCAGAAATTAAAAATCAATTAAATGAGATACAATCCAAACTAGAGGTCCTAAGACGAGGGTTAATGAGTTAGAAGAACGAGTCAGTGACATAGAAGACAATTTGATGGCAAGGAGGGAAACTGAGGGAAAAAGAGAAAAACAATTAAAAGATCATGAGGATAGGTTAAGGGAAATATATGACAGCCTCAGAAAGAAAAATCTACATTTAATTGGGGTTCCCGAGGACACCGAAAGGGACAGAGGTCCAGAATATGTATTTGTATGTATTTCATAGCTGAAAACTTTCCTAATCTGGGAATGGAAACAGGCATTCAGATCCAGGAAATAGAGAGATTCCCCCCTAAAATAAATAAACACCGCTCAACACCTCAACATTTAATAGTGAAGCTTGCAAATTCCAAAGATAAAGAGAAGATCCTTAAAGCAGCAAGAGACAAGAAATCTCTAATATTTATGGGGACAAATATTAGATTAACAGCAGATGTCTCCACAGAGACCTGGCAGGCCAGAAAGGGCTGGCAGGATATATTCAGGGTCCTAAATGAGAAGAACATGCAGCCAAGAATACTTTATCCAGCAAGGCTCTCATTCAGAATAGAAGGAGAGATACGGAGCTTCCAAGATATGCAAAAACTGAAAGAATATGTGACCACCAAGCCAGCTCTGCAAGAAATACTAAGGGGGATGCTGTATTAGAATGAGGAAGTCAAAGGGAACAATCCATAAAAACAGGGACTGAATAGATATCATGATGACCGTAAATTCATATCTTTCAATAGTAACTCTGAACGTGAATGGGCTTAATGACCCCATCAAAAGGTGCAGGGTTTCAGACTGGATAAAAAAGCAGGACCCATCTATTTGCTGTCTACAAGAGTTTAATTTTAGACATAAGGACACCTACAGCCTGAAAATAAAGGGTTGGAGAACCATTTACCATTCAAATGGTCCTCAAAAGAAAGCAGGGGTAGCCATCCTTATATCAGATGAATTAAAGTTTATCCCGAAGATGGTAGTAAGAGATGAAGAAGGACACTATATCATACTTCAAGAATCTATCCAAAAGAGGACCTGAAAATCATGAATATTTATGCCCCGAATGTGGGAGCTGCCAAGTATATCAATTAATAACCAAACTTAAGACACACTTAAGATAATAATACACTTATAGTTGGTGACTTGAATGTAGTGCTTTCTACAATCGACAGATCTTCTACACACAACATCTCCAAAGAAACAAGTTTTTTTTAATAATAAATTTATTTTTTATTGGTGTTCAATTTACCAACATACAGAATAACACCCAGTGCTCATCCCATCAAGTGCCCCCCGCAGTGCCCGTCACCCATTCACAAACCCCCCCCCCCTGCCCTCTTCCCCTTCCATCAACCCCTAGTTCGTTTTCCAGAGTTAGGAGTCTTTATGTTCTGTCTTAAATGATACACTGGAATAGATGGATTTCAAGATATTTACAGAACTTTACATCTAAATGCAACTGAATACACATTCTTCTCAAGTGCACATGGAACTTGCTCCAGAATAGACCACATACTGGGTCACAAATCAGGTCTTAACCAGTACCAAAAGATTGGGATCATCCACTGAATATTTTTAGATCATAATGCTTTGAAATTAGAACTAAATCACAAGAAGAAGTTTGGAAGGATTTCAAACATGTGGAGGTTAAGGACCATCCTGCTATAAGATGAAAGGGTCAACCAGGAAATCAGGGAAAAATTAAAAGGATTCATGGAAACTAAAGAGAATGAAGATACAACCGTTCAAAATATTTGGGATACAGCAAAAGAGGTCCTGAGGGGGAAATACATCGCAATACAAACATCCGTCCAAAAACTGGAAAGAATTCAAATACAAAAGCTAAACTTGCACCTAAAGGAGCTAGGGAAAAAACAGCAAATAGATCCTACACCTAGCAGAAGAAGAGAGTTCATAAAGATTCGAGCAGAACTCAACGAAATCAAGACCAGAAGAACTGTGGAACAGACCAACAGAACCAGGAGTTGGTTCTTTGAAAGAATTAATAAGATACATAAACCATCAGCCAGCCTTATTAAAAAGAGGAGAGAGAAGACTCAAATTAATAAAATCATGAATGAGAAAGGAGAGATCACCACCAACACTAACGAAATACAAACGATTTTAAAAACATATTATGAACAGCTATACACCAATAAATTAGGCAATCTAGAAGAAATGGACACATTCCTGGAAAGCCACAAACTACCAAAACTGGAACAGGAAGAAATAGAAAACCTGAACAGGCCAATAACCAGGGAGGAGATTGAAGCAGTCATCAAAAACCTCCCAAGACACAAAAGTCCAGGGCCAGATGGCTTCCCTGGGGAATTCTATCAAACGTTTAGAGAAGAAACCATACCTATTCTCCTAAAGCTGTTTGGAAAGATAGAAAGAGATGGAGTACTTCCAAACTGGTTCTATGAGGCCAGCATCACCTTCATTCCAAAACCAGACAAAGACCCCACCAAAAAGGAGAATTCTAGACCAATATCCCTGATGAAAATGGATGCAAAAATTCTCAACAAAATACTAGCGAATAAGATCCAACAATACATTAAGAAGATTATTCACCATGACCAAGTGGGATTTATCCCCGGGATGCAATAAAAAATAAATTTATTATTAAAAAAATTTTTTTAAATGAACATCAATCAAAAATAAATTATTAAAAAATGGAAAAAATACACATTAAGAAATATATGGGAAAATGGTTCTCCTATACATAGATGGTAAAACTGATATAGGAATTTGTGGGGGGGTGGTAAGTCTGGCTACAATTTATCCATATACTTTATGTTCTAGCACCTTCCCAGGAAAACATTCACATATGTGAATAAAGAACCAGGTAATAGTGATAATGATGACTGGAGCTGATATTTACTAAGTGCTTACTATCTGCTAGTCTAAGTGATTTTCCATTCATTAAGTCACTTTAAAAGCACAAGTTATGGAATTATATGTACAGTGCAATACATTATATGTACAGTGCAATACATTTTATGCTTAAAAACACAGAAAGTTGTATCATGTATTGTCTATGGGCACATACTTATATCAGCAAATGCAGAAAGCCGTTCAGAAGAATACTTTTAATGCTGGTGAGGTTATGGAGAAACTAATAATTGAAATATTAATACTGTTGCTATTACTTGCTATTAAGAATTCAAATATTTCATAATCCTTTTTTGAAAAATCCAGAACTTTAAATTGTTCAAACCTTGTGAACTTGTGGGAAGAGCTCTTAAGAAGTACATGCAAAAAGAGAACAATTTCATTGCAGTATAATTTGTCGAGTAGAAGCCTACAAACATTTGCAGGTGCATCCTCATGGTGACAATCAAATGAAGTGGAACAGGGCTGAGTTTGGACAGTTTGCATTGGCCCTTCCAGACCAGCTCTGCGTGGGCCCTACAAGTTGTTAAATATTGTGGGTATATTTGTTTTTTTTAAGAGTTTTTTTAAAATTTATTTATTCATGAGAGACAGAGAGAGAGGCAGGCAGAGACATAGGCAGAGGGAGAAGCAGGCTCCATGCAGGGAGCCAGATGTGAGACTCGATCCTGGTTCTCCAGGATCACATGCTGGGCCGAAGGCAGATGCTCAACTGCTGAGCCACCCAGGAGTCCCTGTGGGTATATTTGTGATAGAATACAGTTATTAAAAGCTCAATTATGAAACTTATTGTACCACTTATGATTCAGTGTTAAGCTTTTCTAAAAATGGAAGAGAAAAAATTATATCCATGCATGATCAGGACAATATCCAAGCCAGTGCCTGGCCCAGAGTGGGACTTAATGAATGCTAAGAATCAATCAGGGGATCCCTGGGTGGCTCAGTGGTTTGGTACCTGCCTTTGGCCCGGGGCGTGATCCTGGGGTCCTGGGATTGAGTCCCGCATTGAGCTCCCAGCATGGAGTCTGTTTCTCCCTCTGCCTGTGTCTCTGCCTCTCTCTCTCCCTCTCTATCATAAATAGATAAATAAATCTTTTTTTTTAAAAAAAGCATCAATCATGCAGAAATGTGCACACCTATGGACCAGGATTCGATGACTGAGGGGTTTGTTACCTGCCCCTTTCCAGACCCTCTGTTAAGGGTATCAGGAGCATCTCATTTAGTCTCCAAAGTTCTTTAGCCACAGGCCATGGGCCTGGCCCACATGACTCAGCTCAAGTGGAGAAGGCAGACATCTAAACACAGAATTGCAACCAGGGCCACCCCAGCAGCATGTGCAAGGCCCCAAAGAGTACCCAGTGTCGAGCTGGACCTGAGACCCAACTGGAGCTTCACTGCCGGGAGAACAGAAGAGAAAGGACAGTCCAAGGAGAGACAACCACATATGCAAAGGAACATGAGGCTGTAGGACAGGACCAGACCAGGAGCATCTCTGAAAACAACCAGCAACAGAACTTTAGGAGAAGGATTCTTGATGAGGTTTAGGATTTAGAAAAGGTCACTCAGGTGGCCATCCAGAGGAGGACTGGAGAGGAAGAAGCCTGGGACAGAACAGTGAAGAGGTTTTCAGTCAGTGAGGCCAGAGACCAAGAGGCCAAGGTGAGGAGGAAAAGCAAGGCTGATTCAAGCACAACTCAGAGGCAGACTCCTCAGCAAGTGGACATAAGGATGAAGAGCAGAGAGATTCTGAGGGCAACTTGGTCTCTAGCCTGGTTAATGGGCCCAGCAACCATGATTGTGAGACTACCACAAGCTGGCCAGGTGCGACAGCCCTCCACAATTAACATTTCACAATGGCCCATCTTATACATAAGATGAGGTGACTTGCCCAAGGGCCACCAGCTGGTCAACCTCCAAAATGAGCTTTCAACCAACAAACTCTTTAGGGTTGGGAACTTCACTAGAGAGGAGTGTGAGAAGATGAGGTGATGAGGCCAGATCTGGCTAAGCTGTTTCGGGGATGCTTCTGGGACAGGTAGATGGAGATGCCCAGTGGGCAGCTAGAAATAGGGACTCTGGAACTCAGGTGAACTAATTCGATAGAGACATACAGCTAAGCAAATCTTGTGTGTCCTGCACAAGGCCACCCAGTTGATAAATGACAGCCTTAACTCCAGGCCCATCTGATCTGAGTCTGGGTTGTTTTAGTGGCCAAATAATCCCATAGGATCTGGATGAAGCCACTTATTCTCCTGCCTTGAACCAACCTCTTCTCAGTTTCCCCATGCCCCAGACTTCCTGACTCTGTAATACTCTGAGATTCCGAGGATGAGAATTTAGCCCAATGAGGGTCTGCTAGAAGGAGGTACAAGTCTGACTGAGCATGAAACATTTAAGGGACAAAGGCATAGAGGAAGGGGGGTAAAGTATCCTGCAAAGGCTAAAAGGAACAGGCTGAGAGGCAGGATGGTGACCTAGGAGGACCCTCCAGGCAGGAAGAATCACAGATGCTCTAGAAAAAGTAAGTAGGATCATGTGTATGAGGTGAGCAGAAGGTATGCCAATTAGGATGTCAGTGACCTTGGCAAGCACAACTTGAGTCAAAATAGGGGGAAGAGAGAGCTGTTAGCTCCATCCAGGCTATGAGAAAGAGGAGTGAGCAAGTACAGGTAAATCTTTCAATAAGCCAGTCTTAAAAGACAGGTGGGGGTGGTCGCTAGAGAGACCTTAGGTTCCTAGAAGCAGCATCTACTTTCAGGTAGACATGCTGGTGCCCTGTAGTTGAGCTGAGCCTCCAGGTGCTGTATGAGTGTGGTCTGGTAGGTGCAGGGTGGACAGGTAGCCCATTCCCGAAGTTCAGTCCAGAATGCAGGGATAAGCACTTACTTAGTTGTCACCTTTCCTATCTGGAGCAGGCCTGGCAGATTCAAAAGCAGGGAGGAGGAGATTCATCAATTGGACAAAGGAGAGAGTCACCTGAATAAGGGCGAGGTTACTGCTGATCACTCTGTGCTGCTCCTGGGGATCATCAATTTGTCCAGTGTTGGCCTAAGATGGAGAGAAAATGACAAAGGGTAAGACTGGCCAGGCACAAAGCCAGGCCAAGCCTTCCTGGAAAAGGCAGTCTCTCAGGAGAGAAATCAGCAAATATCATTTCATTGACATTAGAACAAGTTATTCTGGCCAGCTTTCAAAACTGGGGGTGGGAAACATAAGGACAGAAGTCCTTTTAAGAATAAGATGGTGTCACAGACCATCTCTCCCATGCTCAAGTACACATGACATTCCAGGGCCACCTGACTCTCAAGCTCATCCACAGACAGCAAGGAGAAGACTCCTGCTAGGAAGCCAGCTTGTGCCGTCAGCCAGGTCTTTGGCCACGTTCTCCCCAACACCCACAATTCCCTTCTTCCCCCCCTCCAGCAAGTCACATCTCAGATGACCACTAATCACCCCAACATGACCCCTGCAAATCATCCCATTTAAGAAATGCTTAAATATTTCTTCTCTCAGGATAAAAAAACAAGATCAGAAATATGATTTCTTCCTTTGAAAATGGTAGTCAGCTCCTAACTTCATAGCACTTGCCAGCAAAATTTGGGACATAGATAAATATATTTTCCTAGCTCCTTTGTACTGAGTTCATGAAGTTCCTGAACTCCAAGGGAAAAATGGAATTACTTTTCATGAACAAATAAGGGGATACTTTTGTTTTTGGCATGATGGACTCCTCAGATGCACCAAGGAACACCTATGGAGTCCCAGGCGACTCTTCCTTCACAAATAGACAGGTACCCACCTCAGGGGTGCTCACAGGGACAAGGGACCAAGGTGGAGCAGAACACAGCCACAGAGCTGCCCTGTGCCAAACAGCAGGCTTGTTTCCATTCTCTGCTCCCCACTGTACTAGGTGCTTACTGGACTCCGTATGCCTGTTTGTTGTTTCCTATCAGTCAGCCAACTCCAACTCTAGTTCTCTTCAGTTAAGGGGTGCTACTGGCCCATGACCCCTGAGTATGAATCAGAAAGGCATTCCTTCTCAAGATGTGATATTTCCAAGTCGAGGCTAAACAGGAAAGAGAGTGTTACTAAGAGGTGCAGGAGGAGGAGGGGAGGGCTGGGGAGCTAGCAGACCTCATAGAGATGAGGAAGGAAGAGCAGTAGAGGGAAGGAAGCCGTGAGAAGAGGTAGAATGTTAAGTAATAGGATTTTGGAGCATGTGTAAGTATTTCAAGACCAGGCACGGGGCCTGGGCAGCTGAAGTGGAATGGAGGTGAACATCACTGGAGAGGAAGCTGTCCAAAAATTGGGAGGCTTGGGTTTGGGGTGAGTTATCTATGTGGATGCTGAGATAGTCCAGGATGCTGGTGGGATTTGGTGTGAACATCGTTATATGGTCCATTTTCTAGGACTGTGGAGGAACTTATTAAGCCAGTAAGAGGCAGAGAAGGAAGCAGGGCAAGATAGTGAAGACCAGGCCAGTAGGATAAACCACAGGGAGGAGACCCAGGGGCCAGGTCTCAATCAAGGAGATGGACACAGCTCTACCCTGGAATGGCAGTCCCAGAGATGTTAGGGTAAGAGTTGGAGCAACAAAGCCAGTCTAGGGGCACCTGGGTGGCTCAGCAGTTGAGCATCTGCCTTTGACTCAAGTCATAATCCGGGGGTCCTAGGATTGAGTCCTGCATCAGGCTCCCTGCGGGGAGCCTGCTTCTCCCTCTGCCTGTGTCTGCCTCTGTCTCTCATGAATAAAAAAATAAAATCTTTAAAACAAACAAACAAACAAAAACAAACAAACAAAGCCAGCCTAAGCACAGGCTTGGTAACATTTGCTAAGAATGCAAAGAGAAAATCAGTGAAAGTTGGGGCATCTATTAGAGTGACCAACTTAGATTCACCTCAGCAGAAGAGGTTGGGGAGGCCCTTCCCAAATGTGCATTTAGATCACATACACTTGAACATTTTAAAACGCCTTTTAATGTCTAACAGGCATAGGTTTCTATGTGAAATCCTATGGGATCCTATCAAAGTTTTAGGTTTTCTAAAGTTTTCCTTACTGGCTGCATCAAACAGGCTGTTTTCATAGATTCAGACTGTGATGATGAAAGGTACCCTCCAGGTACTTCCCTGGGTCTGGATTGTGCCTGGAAGGCTGACACATAGAGCTGCATATACAAGCTCCCTTGCCTTGCTGTTTCTGGTTGGTTCTGACCAATGGGAGTCATGGAAAGGCCCCAGCAGGACAGCAAAGGTGAGAATGGGGTAGGTGTATCTCTGTGTACTTCCCGCTGCCCCGTGGCTGTGTTCCTTCACACAGACCTTCAGCTCCAGCCAAATGGCCCTCTCCTACAACTGACAGGTTGTAGGTTCAGCTCTCCAGGGTTCTGAGAACCATCCCCACTCCCACCTATCCTCTTGCCCCTTTAGGCCTAGACTAATCATCACTTCCTGTTGTTGCCAGTCCTGGGTGCTTTACTGCACCTTGATGGCTTCCCATAACCCTGTCCAGAACTTGGTCAATAAACTGTTCATTGAACTCTGCCTCAAATCCCATCAGTATGTTCCACCTCTAGTGGTCCTTTTGTTTTATTTTGCTCTATTCTTCTTTTTTCCTTTATTTTCTGGCCTCTGAACTCTTCGGAGTTCTCTAGGGTGTATTTTACATAGGACGTGGTTAATATTTTTGACTCAGCCCGCTCATACAGTCACTCTACACTGGACAAAATGACTAGAAGGAAGAATTCACCACAAAAGAGCAAACCAGAAGCAATACTCTCTGTCACAGAGTTACTGAATGGGGATTCAAATACAATGTCAGAAATTCAATTCAGAAGTACGACTATAAAGTTACTGGTGGCATAAAGGACTCTAGAGACTCTGTTACTGCAGAACTGAAACCTAATCAGGCTTAAAGATAGTTTAACTGAGATTCAATCCAAACTGGATGCTTTAACTGCTAGGGTTAATTAGGTGGAAGAGTGAGTGACATAGAAGACAATTTGATGGCAAGTAAGGAAGCTGAGGAAAAAGATAAAAACAATTAAGAGCCCATGAGGAAAGCCTTAGGGAAATAAATGATAGCTTGAGAAGGAAAACTATACATCTAATTTGGATTCCAGAAGAGGCTGAGAGAGAGAGAGAGAGAGAGAGAGAGAGAGAACCACAAAGTATATTTGAATAAGTCATAGCTGAGAACCTCCCTAATATGGGGAAGGAAACAGATATTCAGACCCAACAGATAGAGGACCCCCCAAAAAATCAATTAAAAATGTTCAACACCTCACCTCGACACTTAATAGTGAAACTTGCAAATTTCAAAGATAAAGAGAAAATTCTTAAACTCAACAGCAAAGAAAAAAACAGTCCAATCATGAAATGGGCAAAAGACATGAACAGAAATTTCACCAAAGAAGACATACACGTGGCCAACAAACACATGAGAAAACGCTCTGCATCACTGGCCATCAGGAAATACAAATCAAAACCACAATGAGATACCACCTCACACCAGTGAGAATGGGGAAAATTAACAAGACAGGAAACAACAAATGTTGGAGAGGATGTGGAGAAAGGGGAACCCTCTTGCACTGTTGGTGGGAATGTGAACTGGTGCAGCCACCCTGGAAAACTGTGTGGAGGTTCTTCAAAGAGGTAAAACTAGAACTGCCCTATGACCCAGCAATTGCACTGCTGGGGATTTTCCTGTCCCCTTTTTTGGAGTATCTTTACTCCAAAGATACAGATGCAGTGAAATGCCAGTTCACCTGCTCTCCAATATTCATAGCAGCAATGTCCACAATAGCCAAACTGTGGAAGGAGCCTCGGTGTCCATCGACAGATGAATGGATAAGGAAGATGTGGTCTATATATACAATGGAATATTACTCAGCCATTAGAAATGACAAATACCCACCATTTGCTTCAATGTGGATGGAACTGGAGGGTATTATGCTTGGTGAAGTAAGTGAATCGGAGAAGGACAATCATCATATGGTTTCACTCATACAGGGAATATAAAAAAGTAGTGAAAGGGATTATAGGGGAAAGGAAAGAAAATGAGTGAGAAAAAGCAGAGAGGGTGAAAAAACATGAGAGACTCCTAACTCTGGGAAACGACAAGGGGTAGTGGAAAGGGAGGTGTGTGGCGGTTGGGGTGACTGGTGACGGGCACTGAGGGGGGCACTTGATGGGATGAGCACTGGATGTTATACTATATGTTGGCAAATCGAACTCCAATAAAAAATATAGATAGATAGATAGATAGATAGATAGAAAGAAAGAAAGAGAAAGACACACACAAAAAGAAAGAAAAATACACAAAAAGAAAGAAAGAAAAATATACACAGAAAGAAAAAGAAAGAAAGAGAGAAAGAAAGAAAGAGAAAGAAAGAAAGAAAGAAAGAAAAAAGAAGAAAGAAAGAAAGAAAGAAAGAAAAAAGAAAGAAAGAAAGAAAGAAAGAAAGAAAGAAAGAAAGAAAGAAAGGGAATAGAAAAAGGAGAAAATGAAATCAGGATTTGGTTCTTTGGAAAGATCTACAAAATTCACAAATCTTTAACTACACTGACTAGGAAAAAGAAAAGACTCAAAACTAGAAATGAAAGATGGACATTATTATCAATCTCTATCAAAATCACAATGGTATTTTTTTGCAAAAGAGAATAATCCATTTAAAAATGCATATAAGGAGCAGCCCCAGTGGCTTAGTGGTTTAGCGCTGCCTTCAGCCCAGGGTGTGATCCTGGAGACCCAGGATCAAGTCCCACATCGGGCTCGCTGCATGGAGCCTGCTTCTCCCTCTGCCTCTGTCTCTGCCCCCCCTCTTCGTGTGTGTGTGTGTCTCTCATGAATAAATAAATAAAATCTTTTTAAAAAATGCATATGAGGGGCACCTGGGTGGCTCAGTGGTTGAGCATTTCCCTTTGGCTCAGGTCATGATCCGGGGGTACTGGGATCGAGTCCCACATCAGGTTCCCCGCAGGGAGCCTGCTTCTCCCTCTGCCTATGTCTCTGCCTCTTTCTCTGTGTCTCTCATGAATAAAGAAATAAAATCATAAGAAAAAATTCATATGAAATTTCAAGGAACCCCAAATAACCAAAATAATCACAAAAAAAGGAAAGAAAAAGTGGGAGGTTTTACATGCCATGATTTTAAAACGTATTACAAAGTTACAGTAATCAAAACAGTGTGGCACTAACATAAAAACAGACATGTAGATCAATGGAATAGACTAGAGAGCCTAGTAATAAACCTTCACATATATGGTTGAAAGATATTCAACAAGGATGCCACAAGTATTCCATGGGGAAAAGACAAACTTTTCACCAAATCATGCTGGAGAAAATTGCATATCCACATGGAAAAGAATCAAGTGGGACCCCAATATCACACCTAGAAATGAACTCAAAATGGATCAAAGGCCTACACATAAGAGTTGAAACTACAAAAGCCTTCTATGAAAACATAGGAGAAAAGCTTTATGACATTAGATCTGGCAATGACTTCTTGGATATGATAACAAAAGCACAGAAAATAAAAGTAAAAATAAACAAACTGGACTACATCAAAATTAAAAACTTCTCTGCATCAAAGGATACCATCAACAGGGTACAAGGGCAACCTACAGAATGCATGAAAATATCTGCAAATCACAGATCTGATAAGGGATTAATATCCAGAATATATAAAGAACAAACTACAACAACAACCCAATTAAAAATATGCAAAGGACTTGAATAGACATTACTCCAACACAGAATGGCTAAAAAGCACATGAAAAGATGCTCAACATAACTAATTTACCAGGGAAATGTATATCAGAAATACAATAGGTACCACCTCACACCCATTAGGATGATCACTATCAAAGAAACAGAAAGTAACAAGTGCTGGAAATAATGTGGGGAATTTGGAACTCCTGTGCACCATTGTTGGTAGTCTAAAATTGTGCAACCCCTACATAAATTAGTATTGTGGTTCCTCAAAAAATTAAAAATAGAATTACCACATGATCTAGAAATTGTACCTCGAAGGAATTGAATGCAAGGATGTTAAGATATAGCTACATACGCATTTTCATAGCAATATTATTTGCAATACCCAAATGGTGGAAACAACTCTAGTGTGTACTAAAGAATGAATGGATAAACAAACAGTGCTCTATACACACAACGGAATATGAGAGTTAATAAGAAAGTAAATTCTGACATGCTAAAATATCAGTAAACTTGATCACACTCTGCTAAGTGAAATAATACAGTCACAAAAGTACAAAGACTGGAGAGGAGGGGCAAGATGGCTGAAGAGTAGGGTCCCCGAGTCACCTGTCCCCACCAAATTACCTAGATAACCTTCACATCATCCTGAAAATCTACGAATTCGGCCTGAGATTTAAAGAGAGAAGAGCTGAAATGCTACAGTGAGAAGAGTTCGCGCTTCTATCAAGGTAGGAAGACGGGGAAAAAGAAATAAAGAAACAAAAGGCCTCCAAGGGGGAGGGGCCCCGCGAGGAGCTGGGCTGAGGCCGGGGCGAGTGTCCGCAGGACAGGAGAGCCCCGTCCCGGAGGAGCAGGAGCTGCACCGACCTTCCCGGGGGAAAGGGGCTGCAGGGAGGTGGAGCAGGACCCAGGAGGGCGGGGATGCCCTCGGGCTCCGGGGACACTAACAGGCACCTGCGCCCCGGGGGAGTGCGCCACACCCCGCAGCCGAGCTCCCTAAAGGGCTGCAGCGCGTGCACCGGGGAACCCGGGAGAAGCTCGGAGGGGCGGGCTGAGGCTCCCCGCATAGGGGGCTGCGCGGCCCCGGGGAGCAGCTCGGGGCGGCTCCGGCAGAGGCTATACTCGGAGAGGGCTGCACCGCCGGGAGCGCGATTCCAACAGCGCAGGCCCCGGAGCACAGGGCGCCGGACACAGCCCAGGATCCGGCCTCCACCAGGGACAGGCAGAGGCCGGGAGGGCCCAGGACTGCAAGGACCCTTCAACCTCCGAGCGGCCCCGAGCTGAGGAGATCAGCAGCTCCGCCCCGGAGCATCCAGGCCCCTGTAGACTGAGAGCTCCATAGTTACTGAGGGAGCTGATCCAGGGCTCCAGAGCTGGCCGCCGCCACTGTTCTTGTTCCTCCTGGGGCCTCACAGGATAAACCCCCACTGAGCCTCACAGTGGCCTCACCAGATACATACCTTAAACATCTTTCACTGAGCCCTGCACCAGGCAGGGGGCTGAGCACCTTCCCCAAGTGCTAACACCTGAAAATCAGCACAGCAGGCCCCTCCCCCAGAAGGGGAAAAACAAATTATTGACCAAGCAACACTGGAAAGTTCCAGGGGAAGTCAGAGATTGACAGTATACAGAATCAGAGGATACGCCCCCTTGTCTTTTGTTTTTTTGATTTGTTTGCTTCCCCCCGCCCTTTTTTTTCTTTTTTCTTCTCTTCTCTTTTTTTACTCCTTTTTTTCTTTCTTTTTTTTCTTTTTTCTTTTCTTCTTTCTCTTCTCTCTTTTTCTCCTTTTCCCAATACAACGTGTTTTTGGCCATTCTGCACTGAGCAAAATGACTAGAAGGAAAACCTCACCTCAAAAGAAAGAATCAGCAACAGTCCTCTCTCCCCCAGAGTTAAAAAATTTGGATTACAATTCAATGTCAGAAAGCCATTTCAGAAGCACAATTATAAAGCTACTGGTGGCTCTAGAAAAAAGCATAAAGGACTCAAGAGACTTCATGATGGCATAATTTAGATCTAATCAGGCAGAAATTAAAAATCGATTGAATGAGATGCAATCCAAACTAGAGGTCCTAAGACAAGGGTTAACGAGGTAGAAGAACGAATGAGTGACATAGAAGACAAGTTCATAGCAAAGAGGGAAACTGAGGAAAAAAGAGACAAACAAAAGATCATGAGGATAGATTAATGGGAAAAAAATGTCAGCCTGGGGAAGAAAAATCTACGTTTAATTGGGGTTCCTGAGGGCACCGAAAGGGACAGTGGTCCAGAATATGTATTGGAACAAATCATAGCTGAAAACATTCCTAATCTAGGAATGGAAACAGGCATTAAGATCCAGGAAATAGAGATTCCCCCCCTAAAATAAATAAAAACTGCTCAACACCTCGACATTTAATAGTTAAGCTTGCAAATTCCAAAGATAAAGAGAAGATCCTTAAAGCAGCAAGAGATAAGAAATCTCCACTTTTATGGGGACAAATATTGGATTAACAGCAGACCTCTCCACAGAGACCTGGCAGGCCAGAAAGGGCTGGCAGGATATATTCAGGGTCCTAAATGAGAAGAACATGCAACCAAGAATACTTTATCCAGCAAGGCTCTCATTCAAAATGGAAGGAGAAATAAAGAGCTTCCAAGACAGGCAGGAACTGAAAGAAAGAATATGTGACCTCCAAACCAGCTTTGCAAGAAATTTTAAGGGGGACTCTTAAAATTTCTCTTTAAGAAGAAGTCCAATGGAACAATCCACAAAAACAAGGACTGAATAGATATCATGATGACACTAAACTCATATCTTTCAATAGTAACTCTGAACGTGAATGGACTTAATGACCCCATCAAAAGTCGCAGGGTTTCAGACTGGATAAAAAAGCAGGACCCATCTATGTGCTGTCTACAAGAGACTCATTTTAGACAGAAGGACACCTACAGCCTGAAAATAAAAGGTTGGAGAACCATTTACAATTCAAACGGTCCTCAAAAGAAAGCAGGGGTAGCCATCCTTATATCAGATAAACTAAAATTTACCCCGAAGACTGTAGTGAGAGATGAAGAGGGACACTATATCATACTTAAAGGATCTATTCAACAAGAGGACTTAAAATCCTCAGTATATATGCCCCGAATGTGGGAGCTGCCAAATATGTCAATCAATTAATAACCAAAGTTAAGACATACTTAGATAATAAGACACTTATACTTGGTGACTTCAATCTAGCACTTTCTACACTCGATAGGTCTTCTAAACACAACATCTCCAAAGAAACGAGAGCTTTAAATGATACACTGGACCAGATGGACTTCACAGATATCTACAGAACTTTACATCCAAATTCAACTGAATACACATTCTTCTCAAGTGCACATGGAACTTTCTCCAGAATAGACCACATACTGGGTCACAAATCGGGTCTGAACCGATACCAAAAGATTGGGATCGTCCTCTGCATATTCTCAGACCATAATGCCTTGAAATTAGAACTAAATCACAAGAAGTTTGGAAGGACTTCAAACACATGGAGGTTAAGGACCATCTTGCTAAAAGATGAAAGGGTCAACCAGGAAATTAAGGAAGAATTAAAAGATTCATGGAAACTAATGAGAATGAAGATACAACCGTTCAAAATCTTTGGGATGCAGCAAAAGCAGGTCTAAGGGGGAAATACATCACAATACAAGCATCCATTCAAAAACTGTAAAGAACTCAAATACAAAAGTTAATCTTACACATAAAGGAGCTAGAGAAAAAACAGCAGATGGACCCCACGCCCAGCAGAATAAGAGAGTTAATTAAAATTCAAGCAGAATTCAATGAAATCGAGACCAGAAGAAGTGTGGAACAGATCAACAAAACCAGGAGTTGGTTCTTTGATAGAATTAATAAGATAGATAACCCATTAGCCAGCCTTATTAAAAAGAAGAGAGAGAAGACTCAAATTAATAAAATCATGAATGACAAAGGAGAGATCACTACCAACACCAAGGAAATACAAACGATTTTAAAAACATACTATGAACAGCTATGCGCCAATAAATTAGGCAATCTAGAAAAAATGGACACATTCCTGGAAAGCCACAAACTACCAAAACTGGAACAGGAAGAAATAGAAAACCTGAACAGGCCAATAACCAGGGAGGAGATTGAAGCAGTCATCAAAAACCTCCCAAGACACAAGAGTCCAGAGCCAGATGGCTTCCCAGGGGAATTCTATCAAACGTTTAAAGAAGAAATCATACCTATTCTACTAAAGCTATTCAGAAAGATAGAAAGAGATGGAGTACTTCCAAATTCATCCTATGAGGCCAGCATCACCTTCATTCCAAAACCAGACAAAGACCCCACCAAAAAGGAGAATTACAGACCAATATCCCTGATGAACATGGATGCAAAAATTCTCAACAAGATACTAGCCAATAGGATCCAACAGTAACATTAAGAAAATTATTCACCATGACCAAGTAGGATTTATTCCCGGGACACAAGGCTGGTTCAACACTAGTAAAACAATCAATGTGATTCATCATATCAGCAAGAGAAAAACCAAGAACCATATGATCCTCTCATTAGATGCAGAGAAAGCATTTGACAAAATACAGCATCCATTCCTGATCAAAACTCTTCAGTGTAGGGATAGAGGGAACTTTCCTTGACATCTTAAAAGCCATCTACAAAAAGCCCACAGCAAATATCATTCTCAACGGGGAAGCACTGGGAGCCTTTCCCCTAAGATCAGGAACAAGACAGGGATGTCCACTCTCACCACTGCTATTCAACATGGTATTGGAAGTCCTAGCCTCAGCAATCAGACAACAAAAAGACATTAAAGGCATTCAAATTGGCAAAGAACAAGTCAAACTCTCCCTCTTCACCAATGACATGATACTGTACCTAGAAAACCCAAAAGCCTCCACCCCAAGATTGCTAGAACTCATACAACAATTTGGTAGCGTGGCAGGATACAAAATCAATGCCCAGAAGTCAGTGGCATTTCTATACACTAACAATGAGACTGAAGAAAGAGAAATTAAGGAGTCAATCCCATTTACAATTGCACCCAAAAGCATAAGATACCTAGGAATAAACCTTACCAAAGAGGTAAAGGATCTATACCCTAAAAACTACAGAACACTTCTGAAAGAAATTGAGAAAGACACAAAGAGATGGAAAAATATTCCATGCTCATGGATTGGCAGAATTAATATTGTGAAAATGTCAATGTTACCCAGGGCAATGTACACGTTTAATGCAATCCCTATCAAAATACCATGGACTTTCTTCAGAGAGTTAGAACAAATTATTTTAAGATTTGTGTGGAATCAGAAAAGACCCCGAATAGCCAAGGGAATTTTAAAAAAGAAAACCATATCTGGGGGCATCACACTGCCAGATTTCAGATTGTACTACAATGCTGTGGTCATCTAGACAGTGTGGTACTGGCACAAAAACAGACACATAGATCAATGGAACAGAATAGAGAACCCAGAAATGGACCCTGAACTTTATGGTCAACTAATATTCGACAAAGGAGGAAGGACTCTCCACTGGAAAAAAGGCAGTCTCTTCAATAAATGGTGCTGGGAAAATTGGACATCCACATGCAGAAGAATGAAACTAGACCACTCTCCTTCACCATACACAAAGATAAACTCAAAATGGATGAAAGATCTAAATGTGAGACAAGATTGCATCAAAATCCTAGAGGAGAACACAGGCAACACCCTTTTTGAACTTGGCCACAGTAACTTCTTGCAAGATACACCGATGAAGGCAAGAGAAACAAAAGCAAAAATGAACTATTGTGATTTCATCAAGATAGGAAGCTTTTGCACAGCAAAGGATACAGTCAACAAATCTAAAAGACAACCTGCAGAATGGGAGAAGATATTTGCAAATGACGTATCAGATAAAGGGCTAGTTTCCAAGATCTATAAAGAACTTCTTAAACTCAACACCAAAGAAAGAAACAATCCAATCATGAAATGGGCAAAAGACATGAACAGAAATCTCACAGAGGAAGACATAGACATGGCCAACACGCACATGAGAAAATGCTCTGCATGACTTGACATCAGGGAAATACAAATCAAAACCACAATGAGGTACCACCTCACACCAGTGAGAATGGGGAAAATTAACAAGGCAGGAAACCACAAATGTTGGAGAGGATGTGGAGAAAAGGGAACCCTCTTGCACTGTTGGTGGGAATGTGAAATGGTGCAGCCACTCTGGAAACTGTGTGGAGGTTCCTCAAAGAGTTAAAAATAGATCCGCCCTACGACCCTGCTGGGGATTTACCCCAAAGATTCAGATGCAATGAAACGCCAGGACACCTGCACCCCGATGTTTCTAGTAGCAATGTCCACAATAGCCAAACTGTGGAAGGAGCCTCGGTGTCCATCGAAAGATGAATGGATAAAGAAGATGTGGTCTATGTATACAATGGAATATTCCTCAGCCATTAGAAACGACAAACACCCACCATTTGCTTCAATGTGGATGGAACTGGAGGGTATTATGCTGAGTGAAATAAGTCAATCAGAGAAGGACAAACATTATATGTTCTCATTCATTTGGGGAATATAAAAAATAGTGAAAGGGACTAGAAGGGAAGGGAGAAGAAATGTGTGGGAAATATCAGAAAGGGAGACAGAATATAAAGACTCCTAACTCTGGGAAACGAACTAGGGGTGGTGGAAGGGGAGGAGGGCGGGGGGTGGGGGTGAATGGGTAATGGGCACTGAGGGGGGCACTTGCCGGATGAGCACTGGGTGTTATTCTGTATGTTGGCAAATTGAACACCAATAAAAAATATATTTATTATTTAAAAAAAAGAAAAAAGGGGAAAGGAGAAAAAAATGAGTGAGAAATATCAGAAAGGGAGACAGAACATGAAAGACTCCTAACTCTGGGAACCTAGGGGTAGTGGAAGGGGAGGTGGGCCCGGGGTGGGGGTGACTGGGTGATGGGCACTGAGGTGGGCACTTGGCGGGATGAGCACTGGGTGTTATTCTATATGTTGGCAAATTGAACACCAATAAAAAATAAATTTATTTAAAAAATCGGAAAAAAATAAAACTAAATAAAATGCGGAAATCAGTATTCTTTCTCTTTTCCTTTTAATATTTCCTTGGCTATTCTCACTCACATATGTATCTAGATCATCTTTAAAATAATATTGTCAATTTTAAAATAATATTGTTCTCCTAATTCCCTCTGGCATACTGATAGCAACAGCAGTAATTTTATAAACTAAAACAAGGAAAATTGGTAACTTTACAGCATTGACTTTTCCCATTCAGGAACTTGATCTCTCTCTCTCTCCAAATTTATATTTCCCTTGTAAAGTATTGCTGTTTTATTTGTATAAGTCCTGAACATTTCTGAGGCTTCAGTCTGAAGATGTTTTAAAATTAGTTAATGGCTTGAAAGATACCTCTTTTCTAACTGTATTTTATAAATGATTATTTCTAGTGTATACAGGAATACACAGATACACATTTATGTATGTCAATACATATATTTTTAAACTTTCATTCAGATATTTTGAAACCAGATCACTTTATTGAGCTTATTAGTTTAATAGTTTTGTAGTTGATTTGCTTAGATTTTTCCAAAATGGCAAAATCTATAGAAAATAATGAGTTTTTTTCCTCCTTGTCAATATTGGAGGCTCTTACTTCTTTATTTATTACATTACCTAAAACATCCAGAACAATATAGGTTCTGGAACAGAAATATGAAACAATGTAAATAAAACAAAGTAAATATAAAACAATATAAAAAATTCCTGTACTTCAAGTTGCACTAAGAATATTTTTTTAAAATCATGAATGCTCATGGAAAACAAAACTTATCTAAGGAGACTGGAGCTGGATCACAGTTGCCAGGACAGAGTGGCAGGAGAGGCTGGACAGAGTATGTCAGGAGACATCTCCTGAGGAGAAGGAAATGTTCTAGATCTCGACTGGGGTGGTACTTACACAGGGACACAGATCTGTCAAAAGCCAATGACCTGTACACTTAATATTTGTGAGTTTCTATTTTATTAATTTATACCTAATATAGCAAATTAAACAAAAATAAAGAATGGGTGTGGAGTACCTTCAAAGGTTCTACTGCGATGATAATGGTATTCTCCTTGGACAGACGCCTGTAATGAATTATACTACCAGTTGTCTTTGCCCTCCCTGTTTGATGTATTTTAAACAAATTACAACTATGATTTGATCATTGTAGAGAATGTTTAACATGTAGGGAAGCATCATGAAATAAAAATGTTATACTTTAACTGAAGAGATGGCAATCAATACTTCTTCCCTCTCAAACACTTCCCAACGTAATCACACATGTATGTGTCTGCATCATGTTATCTGCTACTTAAAACATTTCAATGTCCTATGAGGCTAGAAATGATCCAGCCCTATGCATTAATTCCCTATTACTATTGTAACAAATTATCACAAATTTCATGGTTTGAAACAACAAATGCATTCTCCTATAGTTCTGGAGGCACAGAGTCTGAAATGAGCCTTCTGGGGCAAACATCAAGGTGTCAACAGGGCCTCACTCCCCTGGAAGCTCTAGGGAGGAATCTGTTTCTTTCCCTCCCTAGCAGGTAGCACTACATTTCCTGGCTCTTCCTCTGTCTTCAAATCCAGTGGCCTAGCATATTCTCTGACTTGGCATCCCTCACATGACTTTTTCTTCTGAAACTCCCCTGTCTTCCTCTCCCTTGTGATGACACTGGAGCCCACCTGGATAACCCGGGGTCATCTCCCAGGCCAAGGTCCTTCACTTAACCACACCTGCAAAGACCCTGTCCACATGAGAATGGACACATGGCACAGGCCCCATGGATGAGGGTGTGGTTCCTCAGGGGCCACTGTCCAGCTGACTGCCCCTCACCCACCTCTCAGGCAGCCTCTGCCCCTTGCCTGCACTATTCCAGCTCTATCGCTCATCTTTCCTTCTCTTGTGTATACCACACCTCCTCTTGCCACAGGTACCATGCACATACTGGATGTGAGATGGGCTTCATAGAAGGGGAGAGACCATTCTACATAATGGAAGAAGACTTTCAGTTCCCAGGGTAGCCACAAGAGGTGAAGGAGTGACCACGAGAGGAAGAGTGTGAAACACAGACCCCTCTGCTGATGAAACATTAAAGAAGCCATTCTAGAGAAAAAAAATCCTCTAACCGAGGTGGGCAGTGTGGTGATCCAAATCCTCCATCTCCTCTCCCAAACCCTCCAGTAAGCCTGTGCTGCTCATTACAGCTTGTATGTGTGTGTGTGGAGCTGGGCTCAGGGACACAGAGCAGCCCCTGAAACCAGGTTAAATCAGTGGCACACAGGGCTGGGTCCAGCCCTTGTCAGCAGTTTAGCTGGGCCATGGAAAAACAGGATGGCAGGCCAGGAGGAGTGACCAGATGGAGCATCATGATAGAACAAACCTTCATGATACTGGTGTTTCCAGAAAGTACAGCCCACCTGCTAACGAGCTACAAGGCAAGACTGGGAGGTGCCCAGTGGCCAACCCCAGGGGACAGGTGGCCTAGACGCTCAGGTGTCTACTTACAGCTGTGGAGAGTCGCGATGCCAGTGTCATTTCCAGGTTCCCCTTCAGGCCCACCAGAGGTGGCACCAACGTCAACAGGTCTTTAACCTCCACAAACACGGGCCAGTGCTGGTGAGCAAAGAAATAAGATCAATCCGAATACACATGTTGGCACATCTTCCAAATTTCTTCAAAGAAGTTGTGGCAAGTTCCTTTGCATTTGTCAGACCAAATAGTTTCTTAAATGGGTTTAAATTAAACACAGAATAAAAAAGCCATGTAATTTTCTTAATACTATTCAGTGAAGAGCACCAGTGGGCCTCAGGAGAGCCCCTTTCTTTCTCTGGCCTTCAGCAGCTGGGAAAACCGGAGGCCAAGCTGGGTCCAAGGCTGCCTTGCAAACATGTGTGTCTGGTGTGGCCCATGTGTTTGCAGCAACAGAAATGAGTCATAGGCAAGGAGGTGCTCCTACTGTCTGTTGGAAGCCTCCCGGTCTCCCAGAAGCATCCGGCCCCAGTGCCCTGTGCAACTGTCCTATCAGTGCACCATATCCTATCCAGACAGGTCAGTTTGCCATCCAGTTCCTGGTGCAGGCCTCCCTGCCTGGGCCCTGGCCTCCCCTGAGGCTGGCATCCTCTACCCCAAGCCTCCTCCCACCTCTAGCAAGCTGGCCTGCTCTGAAGCACTCTCTGTTGGGCCAACACACAAGACCAACTCAGGAGTAAAAATAACCCCCCTCTCTCAGCATCCCCTGCCACAGAAGCCTCACCAATAACCAAAAGACTGTCTGTACTACGCGTACAGCCTGAGCAGAGCAGACAGGTCCCCTCCCCACCTGTCCAGCGCCCTGTCCCCATGACCATGGCCACTTGATCTTCCTCACTCCTTGCAAATGCCCCCTCATTCATCTGTATCTCTGCACACAGAGTTCCCTTTGCTTGGAACGTTTGCTACCTCTCACATCATCCTAGAAACTGTTATATTGTCCTTTAAGGTCCAACTCCATTGTCTTGTTGAACACAGATTCTCTGAACCCTCTGGGAAGAATGAATTGTTTCCTCTTTCTTGGCTCACTGCTTCTGCTCCCTTATACTCCTTTGTGGGATGATCCAATGAGCACCTGCCTCACCCGCGAGGCTACAAATGCCAGGAAGGCAGGGACAGGTTTGTTTCTACTCACTGAGACACCCCCAAGGCCCAAGAGCAGCTGGCACAGAATTCAACACAATATGCTGAGTGAGTAAATGAGGAACCAGATGAATGAATGAATTCACCTAACCTACTCTGCGCTGCAAAGCAGGCATCCTGTCTGAATCCTCTCTGACTCTAACAGTTAAAACCACAGTCATTGCCTCTGGGTGCATGCTCACTCACATAACCCCGATAAAGTCTGAAGGACACACATGACCTGATAACAGAGGCTTCCTCCAGGAAAAAATGGAGACTGAGGGCTTAACTTCAACTGCAATATTTATTTTATAAAAAAGAGAAACATTTGTACTTTCCTTGTGTAACAGAAAAATAATTTTTTGAAAAATAAAAATGAACTGCTACTCTGGCCACTTACTGGGTCTCAATCCCTGGGCCCCACTAGAGACTGAACCCAGACCCTATAAACAGAGACCCCTGGCCCCAAGTCTAGAGGTCAAGCCAGCACCTGCACCGTGGCCTTGGGGCCAGCCCACTGTGCCAGGGGCGGCCATACAGCGCATTTGCCAGGCGGTCGTGCTTGATGCAGACTCACACACCCCAAGGCCCCAGCATGCAGAGCCTGGGTGCAGCTGGGGCAGGTCACCCTCCTGTGCTGTGGCCTCCTCTGGGGAGCGGCACTGGCAAGGCCGCCTCCTGCACCACTGAGCGGCTGCGAGCAGGGTGGTTGTGGTGCACAGGCAGGAGCCACACAAACTTGAGTGCCCTTGAATTTCACCGCCCGGAAGTCACTGCATGTTTGCAAAGTGGGGAGAAGGAATGAGCAGTGTCTTCCGGGGCTGTTTTCTGTTTCTCTCAGCTGCTGGGCCTCCTGATGCTGGATGGCTCAAGGCCTGAAATTGCAATCTTCCGCCAGTCTGCTCTGGGCCCGAGCCTAAGACACCCCTTCTTGTGCACGCTCGACACACAGGCCCAGAGAGGTGTTCCGCCCTCCAGCTGGACTTCTTCCTAGACTGGCCTTCTGTGCCACCTTTACTGTTGGCCACGCATCATCCCAAGCCCATCTTCCCCTCACATGCCACCACATCTTCTAGACTCTACCAAGATCCTTCAACTGATTGATCAATAGTTTCCCAGGCCATAGCAAGTAAGGGAAATGCAAGGTGGTTGGAGGGGGTCGAACCCATGCTCCACAAGGAGGTCATGGAAGGTCAAAAAAGAAGAGACCCAGAGCAGAGCCTTTCTCCCCAGGATCCACAGAAGGGTCTTAGGGAAGGGGTGAGACTACTGGAGCAGCTCAAGGGATGAAGCTCTGAGGTGGGAGAGATGGGTATCTAGGCTGCAAGCCCAAATGAATGCTGACAGCAAGCTGCCCCAGCCCCAGGACGGAGGAGCACCATCTGCTGAGCTGTGCAAGCAGAGGCCACCCAGGAGGCATCATGAGCCTAATCCAGAGGCCAAGGGACAGGTGGGTGTTGAGTATCCCTTTCCACCTCAGAGACAGGTGCACAGGGAATGCTGAGTGGTCATCGGGAAGGAGATACGGGTTTAACTGAGGAAGGCACACACTAGCTGGGATGTCCCCAGGGCCTCCAAAATGAAATTTAAATTTAATTCCACTGACTAAAAAGCATATCATATAGTATGATGCCATACTTTCTTAACAGATACACACCACAATGTTGATAGAGATCATGGGCACCCTCACTTCTTCACTTACATTTATTGCCTAGTTTTTCTGGAATCACAAACTAATTCTATAAAGATGTTTAGGCAAACAGAGCCAACCCTCGATGATTCAGACAGCATCACCTGAGCCAATCCCAGGGCATAAGCAGACCAGAAGAAGTGAAGTATATGCTCACTTGGAGGCCTCCCCACAAATGCCTCCACGCAACAGAGATCACCACATCCCCATGCTTGCCTGGACCCCAGCCCAGGCTCCAGACCTTGTCCCCCTCCCATGAAGAGCCCCATAGAGATGGGGGTAGCTGGAGGGAACAGTGCCCACCCTCACAACCCTATGATGCAGGTGCATTCGTTAACCCCATCTATAGCTGGGGAAGCTGATGAGGGGGAGGCTAACGAATTTTCTCAGGGAGTGAGCAAATGGCAGAGGATCTGAACCTCCCCAAGGCTATTGGAGGAACCTGCAGCAGGCACCATTGCGGGACTCCTGGACATCAGGCCAGGCTCAGGGCTGCAGCCCCACTCAGGGCCTCTGCTGTCCCCTGGCCAGTCCTATCCGTGATGCCCAGGGAGCCTGGTTCTCCTCACCCTCCACCCAGGGCCCTGAGCTGGCCCTCATATACCCAGTACGCACTTGGATGGTGTTCATCACCAGGCCGGCTGTCAACATGCCCAAGCCGGAGAGTAGAATGGGCACCACAATCTGGCAAATGATAGTGAAGATGGTCTCAGGGAAGACTCCATGGGGGGACCGGGTGAGTTCACAGCTGAAGCCTCGCAGCTTCTGGCCCTGGAAGCGAAACTCCAGATTCAGCTGGGTGACCACCATGGTCAGGCTGCGACCACATCTGCAGGAGCAAGATGTCCAAGTCTATCCTCTGTCCTCTTTGCCCACACCAGGGTACGTTTCCTAAGAGGTCCACACAGGTAACATTGCCAGTGCTCTGAGCTGGCAGAAGGCTCCCCGACTGCCCCTCAGCCAAGGGCGAGAGCAAGCAAGGAACAAAGGCCAGTGTGACTCAGAGCTTCAGTCGGGGCCTTGGCGAGCTCCTGCTTTCTGTCCACTCCCTCAGATCAGGTTCCGCTCAGAGTGGTTGCCATGTCAGCCGGGACCTCCCTCAGCTGGATGGTTGTGAGGAGGCTCAAAGTCTCTCTCAGTGACCTTGATAGCATCCAGCCATCCAGCCCACACTGACTTGGGCTGGACCCAGGGAGATAGAGCTGCAGGAGGCCTGGCCTTGGTGAGGGCCACAAAGAATCCTGCCCGCCTCTGTACATGCAACCCAGGCTGCTTCTACGCTTGGCAGAGAAGGGCCTGGAGAAATCTCCATAAAGGACACACTCCTACCGCCCCCTGAGGAGTTTCATTCTTTAAGGTCGAGAGGGCTGGAGGCACCCAAGAAAGAAGCCATGTCCTACAATCCCCATGACTTCAGAGTCCAAAGGCTCATGACCATAGGAAGATATATTCACAGAGTAAATGCAGCCCTGTTCTTTACCAAGGGCCCAGAAGGCTTATAAACATGCTTCAAAAGGGACCCCACCATTCTCATCCACTACAAAGGTCAGACCAGCCCTAATTCTCCGCTGGCTCCCCAACCCAGAGAACTAGCTGGGATGTCACCTCTGCTGCCAGGGATTCGACTGTTGAGTGTGCCCTGTGCATTCATTCCACAGGTACCAGGGACGAATTGTCAGGCCTGAGGGCTGGCTGGAACAAGGATCATGGCCACAGCCAAACGAGGACTGAGGTCAGAAACACACTCACCTACTGACCCCAGGGGACTTCACCTGGACCAGGCCCTGATCTAGGGCTCAACTTCTGCTCCTGTTCCTCTTGGGCAACTCAGGTGGCTACCCTCTGTTGAACAGTCTAACCCACACTCAGGTCCCATCCCCTTAGCCTGGAGTTCATGGTCCTCACCAATCTAGATCCTCCTGACTTCCCCAACCCTACCCACCTCCTCACCAACTACAGCCAAACTTGTCCAACAATTATCTCCCTCAAATGCCAGATACTGCTCCTCTCTGCACCTGTCCTTACACAATTCATCTACTCATTCATTCAACAGATACTTTTAAGCCCTTTCTTGGAGCCAGATAATGAGCTCTAACCATCTTGGACTTTCCTCCCATCAAGAGTTGGAGTTTCTGTCTCCTCCCCTTTGATTTGTGACTGCAAATAGACCAAATAGACCAGTAGAACACAGCAGAAGAGACACCATGCCAGTCCGATTCTTGAGAAACTGAGTCTCTACTTCCCATCTCCTGAGATGCTCATGCTTGAAACCTAAACACCATGCTGTGAGGAACCCAAGTGGTCACACAGAGAGGCCACCTACAACTGAGATTCCAAGTGACAGCCAGCAGCAACTTTCACGTCCTGTGACTGAACTAGACTGCAATGTGCACAATGCGTAGCAAGTCAACCAAGCAGATTCTGTGACTGAGAAGACATCCATTCTCACAGAGCCCTATCCAAACTGTAGATTCATGATCCAACTGGCTTTTAAAAAGCCACTAAATTTGAGTGTGGGTATACTGTGTAGCAATAGGTCACGGGGACATCTCGGGAGCCTCATCCCCACTCTTTACTTTTCTCATCTCAGATAAACTAACAACTTCCAAGCCTCCCCTGAACTTTCAGGCTCCATGTAACCCCCATGTAACTCGATCAATCTTCCATGATCATTCTTTCCAACCCCTCTCCCAAGCCTCCTGCCTCAATGAATGGTTCTGCCAGAAACCCAAACCCCACTCCAATCACACATGCCCCAACCATCTCAACCCCACATCTAATCTGCCTGTCCCCTTGTCTCTCCCATGTGTATCCCCTCCTCTCCAGCACATGAACACCACCTTCACCAGGGTCCTTTCTACTTCCTAACCCATCTTCCATCAGAAGTAATACATGTTCTTCACATTAACATTTTATATTACATCTCCAAGTCACCTGCTTTCCCAAATATTCTTAAGAGCTATCAATTCATTACCTGAGAAGCTGATATTCTTTGGTCAGACATTCAAGGTTCTTCACAATTGGGGAGGAGGGAAGCATCCATTTAAGCCCTCTCTTTATAGAACATGGTCACAAACCACACTCCCTAGAAGGAACTTCCTGTGGACATTCATGTGGGCTGTGCCTATGTTCACACTGCTCCTTCTATAGGTTCCACACACTGCTCAGGCCAAACTCCCTCCAAACCTTATGGCCAAGTGAGATGCCTTACCATATTTGAGGCCATCCCAGTTTCCTGGCCAGAGCCCAACATCTCCACCAGAATTCCCAAAGCTCTTTTTCTGAAGACCTCTGAGGACAAGTCTACATTTCCCGGATGCAGCATGAAATGCACACACATTGACTCTCCCTTCCTGGAGTGCGCTCCTCTTGCTATAGAGTCTGGCTGACACACAGCCACAAACTTCAGAGCAACGGAAAGTATTCATAATTTATTCCACAATGAGTACTGGGGGCCTTATGTTTGCCAGACTCTTGGTCTAAGTGTCATGGTACATCTGTTAGCTGAAAGACACATGCTTAGAGCCTTTTAGTGTGGCAGCTAATCATAAAAATAAAAATGTAATTATGACCTGCAGTAAATGCTCTGAAGGAAACCCAAGGAATAGGAGCAGAGGTGAGGACAGCCAACCACACACGGCACCAAGATCTGCAAATGAATGAATGAACGAATGAAAGATCTTCATTCTCTTATATAGCCATCTGTGCTTCCCAATGTCCATTCATGTTAAAGCATTTCATGTTCAGTCTATCACCAGAATTGCAAAATATCTCTAGGATGTTCACCAGGAAGAACAACCTTCTGTTTTTGCAAATGAGAAGTCAAACGCCCTGAGAGGGTTTGCCCAAGATCACACTCCATCAGGATCAGAGGCAAGACTAAGCTCTGACATGGGGTGCAGACTGCTTCCACCTCTCCCTGTGGTTGGCTCCTTGCTCTTCTCTCATCTGCTGCTCCCCACCATCTGTGGTATGGGTCGATGTGTTCAAACAAGAGTCTGAACCAGTAGAAGACAGAGAGAAATGGTGTATTTCTTTTCTTTAAAATTCAGTTAATTAACATACACTATATTATTGGTTTCAAAGGTAGAAGTCAGTGATTCATCAGTCTCATACAACACCCAGTGCTCATTCCATCACTGCCCTCCTTAATGCCTATCACCTAGTTACCCCATCCTCCACATACCACCCCTCCAGCTACCCTCAGTTTGTTTCCTATGGTTAAGAGTCTCTTATGATTTGTCTCCTTCTCTGAGTTTGTCTCATTTTATTTTTCCCTGTCTTCCTCTATGTTCATCTGTTTTATTTATTAAATTCTACATATGAAGGAGGGGCAAGATGGCGGAAGAGTAGGGTCGCCAAGTCACCTGTCCCCACCAAATTACCTAGATAACTTTCACATCATCCTGAAAACCTATGAATTCGGCCTGAGAATTAAAGAGAGAACAAAAATGCCACAGTGAGAAGAGTTCACGCTTTTATCAAAGTAGGAAGACGGGGGGTGGGGTGGGGGGGTAGATAAAGAAATAAAAAGCATCCAAGGGGGAGGGGCCCCGTGAGGAGCCGGGCTAAGGCCCCCCCGGCAACTGCCCGCAGGACAGGAAAGCCCAGTCCCAGAGAAGCAGGACCTTCACCCATCTTCCCAGACCGAAAGGCGCTCCCAGGGAGTTGGAGCAGGACCCCAGGAGGGGCAGGGATGCCCTCAGGATCCCAGAGGCACTAACAGAGGACCTGCGCCCCAGGCGGAGAGCGCGCCACACCCCACAGCCGAGCTCCCTAAAGGGCTGCAGCAAGTGTCCAGCAAGGCGGGGAGCAGCTCAGGTGGCAGCTCCGGCGGCGGCTCTGTGCAGAGGGGGCTGCAGCCGAGAGCGCGATTCCAGTGGTGCAGGCCGCAGAGCCCAGGGCGCCGGGGGACACAGCCAGGGATCCAGCTCTCCCCTCGGGATGGGCAGAGGCTGGGAGGGCCCAGGACAGCGAGGACGCTCCTGCCCCCGCGCTGTGCAGATCGGCGCCCTCCCCCCTGGAACATCCAGGTCCCTACAGACTGAGAGCTCCGGTAGTTACTGCAGGAGCTGAATCCAGGGCTGGAGAGCTGACTGCCGCCACTGTTGTTCTTCCCGGGGCTTCACAGGATAAACAACCCCCACTGAGCCTCACAGTGGCCTCACAGGATAAACAGGATAAACATTACTCACTGAGCACTGCACCAGGCAGGGGGCTGAGCAGCTCTCCCAAGTGCTCACACCTGAGAATCAGCACAGTAGGCCCCTCCCCCAGAAGACCAGCTAAACGGACAGGGGAAAAGCAAGTTATTGACCAAGCAGAACTGGAAAGTTCCAGGGGACGTCGAGAGATTTACAGTATAGAGAATCAGAGGATACTCCCCCTTGTTTTTTGATTTCTGTTTGCTTCCCTCCCGTTTTTTCTTTTTCTTATCTTCTTCTTCTATTTTTTTCTTTTTCTTTTCTTTTTTCTCTTCTTTTTCTCCTTTTCCCAGTACAACTTATTTTGGCCACTCTGCACTGGGCAAAATGACTAGAAGGAAAAACTCACCTCAAAGGAAAGAATCAGAAACAGTCCTCTCTCCCACAGAGTTACAAAATTTGGATTACAATTCAATGTCAGAAAGCCAATTCAGAAGCACTATTACACAGCTACTAGTGGCTCTAGAAAAAAAGCATAAAGGACTCAAGAGACTTCATTACTGCAGAATTTAGATATAATGAGGCAGAAATTAAAAATCAATTAAATGAGATGCAATCCAAACTCGAGGTCCTAACTATGAGGGTTAATGAGGTAGAACGAGTGAGTAACCTAGAAGGCAAGTTGATGGCAAAAGGGAAACTGAGGGAAAAAAGAAAAAACAATTAAAAGATCATGATAAGTTAAGGGAAATAAGTGGCAGCCTCAAAAGGAAAAATCCATGTTTAATTGGGATTCCCGAGGGTGCCAAAAGAGACAGAGGTCCAGAATATGTATTTGTATGTATTTCATAGCTGAAAAATTTCCTAATCTGGGAAGGGAAACAGGCATTCAGATCCAGGAAATAGAGATTCCCCACCCCAAAATCAATAAAAACTGCTCAACACCTCAAAATTTAATAGTGAAGCTTACAAATTCCAAAGACAAAGAGAAGGTACCTAAAGTACCTGGAGACAAGAAATCTCTAAATTTATGGGGGAAAATATTGGATTAACAGCAAACCTCTCCACAGAGACCTGGCAGGCCAGAAAGGGCTGGCAAGATATATTCAGGGTCCTACATGAGAAGAACCTGAAGCCAAGAATCCTTTATCCAGCAAGGATCTCATTCAGAATAGGAGAGATAAAGAGCTTCCAAGATAGGCAGAAACTGAAAGAATATGTGACCACCAAACCAGTTCTCCAAGAAATACTAAGGGGGATTCTGTAATAGAGGAAGTCCAAGGGAACAATCCACAAAAACAGGGACTGAATAGGTATCATGATGACACTAAATTCATATCTTTTAATAGCAACTCTGAACGTGAATGGGCTTAATGGCCCCATCAAAAGGCGCAGGGTGTCAGACTGGATAAAAAAGCAGGACCCATTTATTTTCTGTCTACAAGAGACTCATTTTAGACAGAAGGACACCTACACCCTGAAAATAAAATAAAAGGTTGGAGAAACATATACCATTCAAATAGCCCTCAAAAGAAAGCAGGGGTAGCCATCCTTATATCATATAACCTAAACTTTATCCCGAAGATGGTAGTAAGAGATGAAGAGGGGCACTATATCATACTTCAAGAATCTAGCCAACAAGTGGACTTAACAATCATGAATATTTATGCCCCGAATGTGGGAGCTTCAAGTATATCAATCAGTTAATAACCAAAGTTAAGACATACTTAAGATAATAAGACATTTATACTTGGTGACTTCAATGTAGCGCTTTCTACAATCGACAGATCTTCTAAGCACAACATCTCCAAAGAACAAGAGTTTTTTTTTAATTTTTTTTTATTTATGATAGTCACACGGAGAGAAGGGTGGGGGGAGAGAAATAGGCAGAGGGAGAAGCAGGCTCCATGCACCGGGAGCCCGATGTGAGATTCGATCCCAGGTCTCAAGGATCGCGCCCTGGGCCAAAGGCAGGTGCTAAACCGCTGCACCACCCAGGGATCCCAGAACAAGAGTTTTAAATGATACACTGGACCAGATGGATTTCACAAATATCTACAGAAATTTAATCCAAACGCAACTGAATACACATTCTTCTCAACTGCACATGGAACTTGCTCCATGATAGACCACATACTGGGTCACAAATGAGGGCTTAACTGATACAAAAAGACTGGGATCATACACTGCATATTTTTAGACCATAATGCTTTGAAATTAGAACTAAATCACAAGAAGAAGTTTGGAAGGATTTCAAACACGTGGATGTTAAGGACCATCCTGCTAAAAGATGAAAGGGTCAACCAGGAAATCAGGTAAAAATTAAAAAGATTCATGGAAACTAAAGAGAATGAAGATACAACCATTCAAAATCATTGGGATACAGCAAAAGCAGTCCTAGGGGGAAATACATCGCAATAAAAACATCCATCCAAAAACTGGAAAGAACTCAAATACAAAAGCTAACCTTGCACCTAAAGGAGCTAGAGAAAAAACAGCAAATCGATCCTACACCCAGCAGAAGAAAAGAGTTCATAAAGATTCGAGCAGAACTCAACGAAATCGAGACCAGAAGAACTGTGGAACAGATCAACAAAACCAGGAGTTGGTTCTTTGAAAGATTAATGAGAGATAAACCATTAGCCAGCCTTATTAAAAAGAAGAGAGAAAAGACTCAACTTAATAAAATCATGAATGAGAAAGGAGAGATCACCACCAATACCAAGGAAATACAAATGATCTTAAAAACTTATTATGAGCAGCTTTATGCCAATAAATTAGGCAATCTAGAAGAAATGGATGCATTTCTGGAAAACCACAAAATACGAAAACTGGAACAGGAAGAAATAGAAAACCTAAACAGGCCAATAACCAGGGAGGAGATTGAAGCAGTCATCAAAAACCTCCCAAGACACAAAAGTCCAGGGCCAGATGGCTTCCCAGGGGAATTCTATCAAACATTTAAAGAAGAAACCATACCAATTCTACTAAAGCTATTCAGAAAGGTAGAAAGAGATGAAATACTTCCAAACTCATTCTATGAGGCCAGCACCACCTTAATTCCAAAACCAGACAAAGACCCCACCAAAAAGGAGAATTACAGACCAATATCCCTGATGAACATGGATGCAAAAATTCTCAACAAGGTACTAGCCAATAGGATCCAAAAATACATTAAGAAGATTATTCACCATGACCAAGTGGGATTTATCCCCGGGATGCAAGGCTGGTTCAACATTTGTAAAGCAATCAATGTGATTCATCATATCAGCAAGAGAAAAAACAAGAACCATATGATCCTCTCAATAGATGCAAAGAAAGCATTTGACAAAATACAGCATCCATTCCTGATCAAAACTCTTCAGAGTGTAGGGAGGGAGGGAACATTCCTCAGCATCCTAAAAGCCATCTAAGAAAAGCCCACAGCAAATATCATTCTCAATGGGGAAGCACTGGGAGCCTTTCCCCTAAGATCAGGAACAAGACAGGGATGTCCACTCTCACCACTGCTATTCAACATAGTACTGGAAGTCCTAGCCTCAGCAATCAGACAACAAAAAGACATTAAAGGCATTCAAATTGGCAAGGAAGAAGTCAAACTCTCCCTCTTTGCCGATGACATGATAATCTACATAGAAAACTCAAAAGACTCCACCCCAATATTGCTAGAACTCATACAGCATATTGGCAGTGTGGCAGGATACAAAATCAATGCCCAGAAGTCAGTGGCATTTCTATACACTAACAATGAGACTGAAGAAAGAGAAATTAAGGAGTCAATCCCATTTACAATAGCACCCAAAAGCTTAAGATACCTAGGAATAAACCTAAGCACAGAGGTAAAGGATCTATACCCTAAACACTACACAACACTTCTGAAAGAAATTGAGGAAGACACAAAGAGATGGGATAATATTCCATGCTCATGGACTGGCAGAATTAATATTGTGAAAATGTCAATGTTACCCAGGGCAACTTACATGTTTAATGCAATCCCTATCAAAATACCATGGACTTTCTTCAGAGAGTTGGAACAAATTATCTTAAGATTTGTGTAGAATCAGAAAAGACCCTGAATAGCCAGGGGAATTTTAAAAAAGAAAACCATAGCTGGGGGCATCACAATGCCAGATTTCAGGTTGTACTACAAAGCTGTGGTCATCAAGACAGTGTGGTACTGGCACAAAAACAGACACATAGATCAATGGAACAGAATAGAGAACCCAGAAATGGACCTTGAACTTTATGGTCAACTAATATTCGATAAAGGAGGAAAGACTATCCATTGGAAGAAAGACAGTCTCTTCAATAGATGGTGCTGGGAAAATTGGACATCCACATGCAGAAGAATGAAACTAGACCACTCTCTTTCACCATACACAAAGATAAACTCAAACTGGACGAAAGATCTAAATGCGAGACAAGATGCCATCAAAATCCTAGAGGAGAACACAGGCAACACCCTTTTTGAACTTGGCCACAGCAACTTCTTGCAAGATTCATCCATGAAGGCAAGGGAAACAAAAGCAAAAATGAACTATTGGGACTTCATCAAGATAAGAAGCTTTTTCACAGCAAAGGATACAGTCAACAAAACTCAAAGACAACCTGCAGAATGGGAGAAGATATTTGCAAATGACGTATCAGATAAAGGGCTAGTTTCCAAGATCTATGAAGAACTTCTTAAACTCAACACCAAAGAAACAAACAATCCAATCATGAAATGGGCAAAACACATGAACAGAAATCTCACAGATGAAGACATAGACATGGCCAACATGCACATGAGAAAATGCTCTGCATCACTTGCCATCAGGGAAATACAAATCAAAACCACAATGAGATACCACCTCACACCAGTGAGAATGGGGAAAATTAACAAGGCAGGAAACCACAAATGTTGGAGAGGATGTGGAGAAAAGGGAACCCTCTTGCACTGTTGGTGGGAATGTGAACTGGTGCAGCCACTGTGGAAAACTGTGTGGAGGTTCCTCAAAGAGTTAAAAATAGACCTGCCCTACGACCCAGCAATTGCACTGCTGTGGATTTACCCCAAAGATCCAGAGGCAATGAAACGCCGGGACACCTGCACCCCAATGTTTCTAGCAGCAATGTCCACAATAGCCAAACTGTGGAAGGAGCCTCGGTGTCCATCGAAAGTTGAATGGATAAAGAAGCTGTGGTCTATGTATACAATGGAATATCACTCAGCCATTAGAAATGACAAATACCCAGCATTTGTTTTGACATGGATGGAACTGGAGGGTATTATGCTGAGTGAAGTAAGTCAATCAGGAGGATAAGCATTATATGGTCTCATTCATTTGGGGAATATAAATAATAGTGAAAGGGGAAAGGAGGAAAAATAAGTGGGAAATATCAGAAAGGGAGACAGAACATGGAAGACTCCCAACTCTGGGAAACGAACTAGGGGTGGTGGAAGGGGAGGTGGGCAGGGGATGGGGGTGACTGGGTGGCGGGCACTGAGGGGGCACTTGTCGGGATGAGCACTGGGTGTTATTCTGCATGTTGGCAAATTGAACACCAATAAATAATAAATTTATTATGAAAAAAATAAAGACTCCTAACTCTGGGAAACAAACTAAGGGTGGTGGAAGGGGAGGTGGGCGGGGGGTGGGGGAGACTGGGTGATGGGCACTGAGGTGAGCACTTGATGGGATGAGCACTGGGTGTTATTCTATATGTTGACAAATTGAACACCAATAAAAAATAAATTTATAAAAAAATCCTCCTTATCAAGGAGATCAGGCATAGTCCCCACTTATCTCCCAGTAGGGTGTATTAGTTCCTGCCAGCCCACAGAATTAGTCAAACAAGCCAACCACACCTTCCCATGGGAACCAAGGGCACTTCATCCTATTGTTACTACAAAGCCTGCCTCCTCAATCTCCTGGCAGTTCACTCTGTTCCCCGGTGCTACCTTGTGTGTCCCTGGGTGGTAGGCAGTGTCCTCCTCCCCCAGGCTGTGAATGCATGTGACTGATAAACTCTGTGATTTCCTCTGTTCAGTGCTGGCTTGTCATGTGTTTGGCCATCTCCATAATGCTAGGGTGGGAACCAATACCTGGCATCGTGAATAGGACAGCCCAAGTCTGGTCAGCTTTTTCCAGCTGCTCTCTGCTGACCAACCAGCTCCTGTCATGGCCAGCGCTGCCTGGGCTGGGGCTGCTAACTGCCAGCCAGCTTGTGTATTAGCCTGCTCCATGTTCCACTGCCATCTCCTTTCATTCCCAAGAACTATTGTCAACTGGCCATATCCTCAGCAGGAGGTGCGGTCAGGGGCAGTCTGTGTTTGGCAAATGCTCTATGATACTCGGGGCACCTAGTCTGACTTATAAATTAAATTGCCAAAATGGGATCCCATGAAACAACCCCTTCTGCTGAACTCAAATAGTTAACATAGTCCAACATAAACTAACATAGGGTCTTTAAGGATTGAAATTAATCATATAAGACCTACTTGGTAAAGGGTTGATGATTGCTACTGTTTCTCCTTTTTAAAAATCCAATTTGGCCTGTTCTTTAACGTGGAAAGAATATACAGTGCTTTCAAGCGAACCACAGACTCAGTGCTCTGGTTCCATTCCTTGAGGCCCCATCCAATATTACTGAGATTACTGACTCCACCCAATCAGCAACCAGTATTTTGCTACTAGAGATCTGGCTAATATGTTCTACTCAGTGTCTATTTCAACAACCTCTTAGGTGCAGTTGACCTTCAACTCCAAATGGGCACCGTAGACTTTTCCAGGCTACTCACTACCTCACCAAGAGTGTGCACACTCTCAACTATTCGCACCTTTATCTAAGAGCACAGATCTGACATTACATTCTGATGTCCTCCTCCAAAGAGACTCACATGACACATTCATTAAGGACATCCAGATACTCAGAAAGGAGCTCACAAAAAGAGGATGGGCCATTACTCTACATGTAGGGCAAAGCTGGCCATCTTGGCAAATTCATGAAAATTATTTTGGTCAACCAAGGGCAACTCCATTCATGATACTATCAGAAAACAGCTACTGAACTCTCAGCACATACACAGTTAATACAAGACCAACATCTTTTAGTGCTTTTTGGATTCCAGAGGCAACAGTCCTCATCTACACATTTTCCTTATGCCCGATTATGCTGTCACTTGCAAAGAAGCCTGCCTTGAATGGACATCTCCAACAAAAAGCTCTAGAATCTGTCCCAATTAAAATCAACAGGCATTCCCATGTGCCCTCAAATACTCCTTCACTGATAGAGCGTTAGCAACCTCCTCGTATGCTTCCTGGAGTCTCTGGACCACATATCCATAATGGACATACAGTGCCCAAGGCCCTCAGATGCAAGAAAATATCCTCTTTGTCTACACTATATACCAACAAAGTAACAACTGCTGCCCACATCCTGGGCTCTCCTGGAAAGAGAGGTTCCTATAGATACTGGCGTGTGACCCTCCACATCCAGCTGTCCATTGAGCCTTGGGAGGCATAGCTACTGAGGTCTCCTCAATGTAGGAGAGAGTCAAGCTTGAGGCCGCTGGCTTATCCCATCTGCAGGGGAAGGTCTCCTGTTCTTCCTCAGTCCCTTGCTGGATGCCACCATACCAGAAGAGGTCACCCCTCCCCAGTCCCCTTGGCTATGTAGGGAGCCCCCATGACATCAACTGAGTGAACTGCAATGGAGTTTGTCTACTTTATGGATGGTATGAGCACCATGCTACAGGGTGGAGCTCATGTGGAATATTTATGTCCCTAATAAAGGACACAACCCACCCAACAGTCAGCAAAAGAAGCCAAGCTTTAGGCTGCCATTTAGCACTGGATGCCCTGGCCAGCAAATGGCTCCATCAGCACCTCTTACAAACTCTTGGGCCACTGTCTTAGAGTTGTTCCTTTTAGGATAAGGAACTCAGGGCACTCTTGCCTCAGAGACACCCCAAATATAAATCAAAATCACAGATGTCCCCACATGCAGTAAGGCCACAATGCAAGGCCTCCCTGGGACACCACTTGTCCTCCTTGGTGTTCCAACATTACAGATCATGGCCAGACCCTCATTTTGCTTCTCAGGATACATAATGCTGGCCCTACAGGAAGGACTCAATAAATAAAATCCCACCTCCCCTGGAGACCACAAGCAGCCAGTGGAACTGAAAGGCACACACTGGTCTCCTCAAACAACTCCTATTTAAGCTACAAGGTGTCAAATGAGCCTCCAGTGGGGCCAGGGAGCTGATTAATCTGGCTTTGGTTTAAATCTGGATTCACGCTCCTGGGGACACACACTCCATGCACCCCCAACACAGGCCCCTCCACTGCATTTATTAGCTGCAATGGGGAAGCCCTATAAGTTCACCATGGGGCCCTCAGCCCTCAGGTCAAGAGACTTCTTCACTTGGGCGGGAGGCAGTGTGCCTGTTCCCTAGAAGTCCCAGTCACCACCAAGGCTTAAGTTAGTGTGAAGGCATCACTGGCTCAATGTGGTGTGAGGCCTCAAACTAGCAGTATTAGGTGCTGCTGTGAATGGGGGCAAAGCAGGAGGGCTCTAAGTAGCCTAAACCCCAAGTTCCACCCTGATGTGCCCACAGCCCTTCTTACCACAGCACCTTCTTATCCCTGACTAGTGGGCTCCATCTATTTCCCTGCCAGCCCGTGAATAAGCCAGTCACACCCTCCTGCAGAAACAGGGGCTCCTCCACCTTCTTGAGATCACAGAGTGCCTCCCACAGCCCCTGCAGGCTCATGCTGCTCCCAAGGAGTCCCTTGTGCGGGCCCTACACAGCATCTGCTATCCCCTCTCAGGCTAGGGGGACATGTGATGAAAAACCTGCTGTATTTCTCAACAGTCCAGGGCTGGGCACCCTGGGTTCAGTCATCCCCATAACCCTAGGATGGGAATACTCCCTCACCAAGGGAAGGCAACAGGCTGGCCTCATCCCCTGTGGCACTCAATCCAGGCTTCAATCCCTTACCTCACAGAACTCTCCACATCCTCGCTTCTCCCTCCTGCCAGCCCCCTGCCCTCCTCCCTGTCTAGGCTGCTCCATATCTCTGCTAAGGCATGATCCGTCTCAGACCCTCCCTCCTCTCTACCCTGACCCTACTTCCATGGGGCCCAAGGTTCCTGACCACTCTACAGACCAGCACTATGTCTGTGGACCACCAGTTTGAACTTCTGCTATGTGTAGTGCAGACTCATCACAAAGAATGGGGTTCTTTCTTCTTCATGTGAACACATTCCCAAACCTTGTAATATATGGGCACCTAGGGGCTGGAGGGCTGGATGAGAGGCAGCTTGTTTCTACAAAAGACACGGGCTCAGAGCCTTAAAAGAAAGAGTATTAATCTCACTACATTAAAGCAATATGCAGGGCGAAAAAACCACCAAAAGCAAAGTCAAAAGACAGATAGAAAAATGAGAAACATATTTATAATCCATATCGCAATTAAAGGGCCAATTGCCCTATATATAAAGAGCCCTTAGGTATCAATAAGAAAAAGGACAACCACTCCATAAAAATATGGGCAAAGAATAGAAGCAAATGCCCAGAGATATTCAACTTTACTCATTAATCTAAGAAATGCAAATTACACTGCAAGGGGCCTCGAGAATGGCCCAGTGCCTACACGCCATGTAATCTCCTCTTGAACACAGGCTGAGTTCAGTGACTTGCTTGTAGCCAAAAGAAGAAAGATGTGCTTCTGTGGGGAGGTTACAAAAGGCAGGCTTTTGTGTCTTGCTAGCAGACGCTGCTTCCTTCTCAGACTGCACGCTTTGATGAAGTAGCCATGCTGGACACGTCCAGTGGGGAAAGTACTGAAGGTGGCCTCTGGGCAACAGCCAGTGAGGAACTCAGTCCAACAACTCACCAGGAGCTGAATCCCTCCCACAGCCATGTGAGCACTCCAGGAAGATGCCTCCGCCGTGGCCCAACACCTGGACTATGGCCTCCTGAGAGGCCTGGCAGCAGAAAACCCAGCTAACCAGGGTTCGTGGCCCACAGCACCCACGAGATGATAAGTGAATGCCATTTCAAGCTGCTAACTTTGGTGATAACATGTTACATCCAGATGGAAACTAATAGAGTGTACAATGAAATGCAATTTTCCATCTACCTGATTATTCAAGATCAATGGATCTGATAATAAAAACTGTGTTGCCAAGTGCTGGGAATCAGGCATTTTCCTTTGGTGCTGGAGGGAGTAGAACTGTCCCCACCCCCAGGGCAAGTGATTTGAAGATATCTGTCAAAGTGCAGGCACTTTGTAGCCACAAGCACTTCTACTGGCAATAATTCATCCAACTCACTTACTCAGGAGCCTGTTAAATGTCAAGAAGATTTATTGTAGCTTTTGTGAGAGGAATATTATTTGAAGTTGTCAGGAGCTGCATCGTGCCCCCTCCCCTAAACTGAAGTTCTAACCACCCCCATACTTCACAATATGACTGTATGTGGTGCCAACAAATTGAGCTTTTTAAAAAAAAATTTTTACTTATTTATTCATTCATGAGAGAGAGAGAGAGGCAGAGACACAGGCAGAGGGAGAAGCAGGCTCCATGTAGGGAGCCCGACGTGGGACTCGATCCTGGGTTAGCTGGATCACACACTCTGGGCTGAAGGTGGTGCTAAACCACTGAGCCACCCGGGCTGCCCCAAATTGGGCTTTAAAGAGGTATTAAATTGTAATGAGGTCATAAGCAGAGGCCTCAATCCAATCTGACCAATATCCTCACAAGAAAAGGACATTTGAACACAGACAGCACAGAGGGAAGGCCACACGAGGGCACAGGGAGAAGATGGCCAGCAGCAGCCAAGGGCAGGGGCCTCAGGAGAAACCAACCCAAGGACAGACACCTGGATTTGGCATTTCCAGCTCCAGAACCATGAGAAAATAAGTCTCTCTCATTTAAGCCATTTTTAATGGTTGTTCAGTGTTCCATTATAAAAATACACCAGAATTTATTTAGCCATTTCTGTCCAGATGTGCTTTTAAATTTAATATAATAGTGTGCTAAGGCTGCCGTCACAAAGTGGCTTAAATGTTCTGCTCATGGCTATGCGACCTCTCCCAATGTAATTTATAAACTTGTGTGTGGCGCACATTTCCTAAACCACTGTGGGAGACCATATACACATGTATGTATACATACACACGTGTGAGGTGTGTGTGTGTGTGTGTGTGTGTGTGTGTGTGAGGGACATGTGCTCAGTGATGTCATACTGACAGGAACATGTAATAAAAGAGGCTTTTTGAGAATTTCAGGTGTAGAGCACAGACTGCATGGAGCAGGACCTGAAGGAAGGAGGGTGGTGAGGAGGCAGGGGAGGAGATGGGAGTGGGGTGGGGAGGAATCAACCGGTTATGGGCACCAGGTCACCAGGAGAGGGGGCTGAGGGATCTGGAGGTCACAGGGACACCAAACATGGGGAATGGGGCTGAATCAGACTGGGATGGGGACTCCAGTTTAGGAGAGCCATCCTGGGGCCTGACAAGGTCCAGGTGGATCCTGGAAATGGAGCTGGTGGTCACAGGTGTGATGTCATGAGGAACTGGACAGCTGGGTGCTGGAAGGGTCTCTGAGAACCTCAGACTAGGGTGCGGCCAGGCAGGTGATGGAGTGGAGTGGGATGATGTGATAAGAGGGAGTGTGGGGATAGTGGCATCTAAAGGAGGCAGCAACCACTGCCTATGGCCATGAGACAATGTGGGTTCAACATAGTTACCAAATTTTCAAGAGGAAACAGAAATTCAGACTTATATATGAAATCTGATATTAGCATTGCTTAAAAAAAAAAAAAAAAGGTAAACCACCAGCCTTGGGGCGCCCAGGTGGCTCAGTCAGTGGGTGTCTGTCTTCAGCTCAGACCAGGATCCCAGAGTCCTGGATCAAGTCCCGCATTGGGCTCCTCGATCAGCAGGGAGCCTGCTTTTCCCTCTGCCTGCCGCTCCCCTTTGCTTGTGTGCTCACTCTCTGACAAATAAATAAAATCTTAAAAAAAATAAGAAATAAACCACCAGCCTTACAGCTAAGTGGCAGAACTGGGACTCAAATCAGTGAGGGGCAGGGCCTAAGTTGACACCCTCCCCACCCCCGCACAGAGTCCCTAGAGCCTTGAGTGAAGCATGGCTGGGAGCTGTCACGTGTGTCAGTCCTGCTTCCTCCAGCCTGCCCCACTCTATGATCTTTGTTCTCTGTTGCTTGCTGAGTGATAGGACAGATCTGGCCAGTCATGACTTAGAATATTCTTAGGTATTATGTTTTCCAGGGAGGGGTTCTGAAGATCTCCCTGATGGAAGGCTGAGGCTTTAATGGTAGAACAGGAAAGGCATGGTACTTTGGTAACTTTTTTGTCTGATGGGTTCTCATTAGGTGGCATTCTGGTAGGGCTGCAAATCAAGGGGCCCTGCCTCCCCTCAATAAATGATGACACTGTGAGTCCAGCTAGCCAAGCAGAGAATGTCCTCCCTCAGGGAATAGTGACTGGAACAGGAGTAGACATCAGGATCAATTTTTAGAGATTGACAAAGTGGTCTCTCTTTATTCTAAGAACACATGTACTAAGGATTAACTGCCAAGGGCCATCCTCCCCTCTAGGTAAGGAATCTCACCTGAAAATAAAACACAGCTAAATGACAGAAAAAAGGCCAGCATCCTGATATCATCTAAGCACCTGGATCATGCAATGCCTGAAATCCAACCCCTTGGCTATTTCGACTATATGAGCTTATAAATTGTCTTTTTAAAGCTTAACCTGGGTTAAATTTAGTCTCTGTCACCAGGAACTACAAGAATCTTGCCCAATTTGTAACAAAATGGTATTTGCGAAGAGAAGGCCCTGCCCCTTGTCTCTCAAGCTAGACTCAACATGCTTACTCTTCAGGTATGAAGTTCAACAATGCCCCAAACAGCACCATTACCATTTAGTTCCCTCTTACCTGGAAATAGTTCAGAAGTACGCCAGCCCCAGAGAGTCCCAGTCCTGCAAACAGGAAAGGCACTATCACCTGAAGGCCAATGGACAAGGCAGTCTCCCTGCTAAGCTCAGACCCCGGTGGTTTCAGGACTACCACATGGCTCTCTGATACACTCAGAGGTCCATCTTCTGAGGCTGCAGAGAGTCTTCCAGGACTGAGGGTATGTGGCAGAACCAGCTCCTCTGGCCTCCGCTGTCGAGTCTCTGTCCCATCCATGTGAGCAGAGCTGAGTCCCGGGCAGCCTTAACCTGGGAGACACAAGGTAACAGAGGCTGTCAGTAGAGCGCCTGACCATAGGGCTGATGTCCTTGGGCCCTCCTGCCCAGCAGACGGCTCACCCAGGGACTGCTCCAATGGTCTCCTGCAACCCCTATTTAAACAGCTTTTTATTTAATTGGCACATGTTTGAGGAAAAAAACACTTTCTAGAAGAGAGCACTAAATATTTACAAATTACACTTAGCAAAACTGGTGGCATAGGGAGCTCTGAGAATTCTCTTCTCCATAAAAGAACAAGAAAGCCAGTAAAAACTATCAGGATCCACTTGTTCAGAACTCTGGAAATTAATCAAAGGCTTGCAGCAGTGCAAGGAAGAAAGAAATGCTGAGTCCTCAGCAGGAACAGCAACATGGGTGCCTGTGATAAGGTAACTGTGCCTCAGTCCCACCCCTGCTCTCTGGCTCTGCAGCAGTCTTGAGAACCAACAGCCCAGGGAGAACAGAATGAGCTCCAGCTCTTTCAAAGCCTCATTCTCAAAAAAAAAAAAAAAAAAAAAAAAAAAAAAAAAAGGTCATTATTTGACCTAGCAGGTGGAATTGCCATGTACAGACTGGAGGTATCTCACCCAACTTACAATTCATTCAGGAGAAAATGCCTTCTGCCTGGGGAACATTGGTTGAAGCAATCAGAGGTACTACACAGCTGGCTGAGGCAATGGGTGGCAGCTGGGGCCCATAATAGCTAACCAAAAAGCCTAAAAGGAAAAGCTGGGGAACGAGCTGTCTTTGTAAATTCTAAACAGTTGCTAAATATTGCAGGGAATCTAGCTGGTCACTCACATTCAGCTGGGCATCTGCTCAGGAAATAGCTGAGGAGGCCCGAAGCTCTGACCTCCAGCTCATCTGGAGGCTCTGCAGGAGCAGGAGGGGGGCGGCATTGCCGGCGCCTGACGTGTGCCGAGCCCCCCAGGCAAAGACGGTGAGATTCCTGGGGTCCACACACATCATTCCAGGAGATCTCCTGTCACGCCTTACCTGACCACCAGCAGAGGTACAACACAGAATGCAAAGCAAGAATGCAATGCTGAAGAATTCAGCAAAGTCACTAAAGACAACAACCCCAGCAAGCAGCAATAACAAGAAACCCTGAGAAGAGGGGAGCATCTGATTTCCAGAGTTGTCACATTCCAGAATTTTAAATGTCCAGTTTTCAACAAAAAATATGGGACCTCCTAACTCTGGGAAACGAACCAGGGGTGGTGGAAGGGGAGGTGGGCGGGGGGTGGGGGTCACTGGGTGGCGGGCACTGAAAGGGCACTTGACGGGATGAGTACTGGGTGTTATTCTGTATGTTGACAAATTGAACACCAATAAAAAATAAATTTAAAAAAATATGAGACCTGCAAGGAATCATGACACGGTGAGCTATGCACAGGGATAAAAAGCAATTAATAAAATATATCATGAGGAAGCCCAGACATTGGACTAACTAGGCAAGAACTTTAAATAGCTATTTTTTAAAAAATAAAAAATAAATCAACTTTTTATTTTATTTTTTTAAATGTATTTATTTATTTTATGATAGTCACACACAGAGAGAGAGAGAGGCAGAGACACAGGCAGAGGGAGAAGCAGGCTCCATGCACCGGGAGCCCGACGTGGGATTCGATCCCGGGTCTCCAGGATCGCGCCCTGGGCCAAAGGCAGGCGCCAAACCGCTGCGCCACCCAGGGATCCCTAAATCAACTTTTTAAATATGTTCAAAGAACTTAGGTAACTATGCATGAAGAACTAGAAAAGTATGAAAATGAAGTCTAACCAAATAAGGACTATCAATAAAGAGATAAAAACTACTTTTAAAAGAACCAAATAGAAATTCTGGAGTCGTAAAATAAAATAACCAAAATGTAAAATTCCCTTGAGGAGTGCGCCAGTTGACCTGGGCGGGAGAGTAAGGAACCACTGAACTGAAAGATAAATCAGCAGATATTATCCAACCCGAAGAACAGAAAGAAAACGAGATGAAGAAAAATGAACCAGTCCTCAGTGGGCTACGGGACACCATCAAAGCATCCAGCGTAACAGGAGGCTCAGAAAGGGATGAGAGATCAGAATATCTGAAGACATAACAGGCAAAACCTTTCCAGATATGGTCAGAAAGATTTCCATATTCAAGAAGCTCAACAAATTCCAAGTAAAGTAAATTTAGAGATCCACACAAAGACACACTATCCTCAAACAATGACAAAGAATCTTAAAGGCAGGGAGAAGCCCCCCTTCATGCACCAGAGCTCCTCAAGAAGATTAACAGCTTAATTCTCATCAGAAACCACCAAGGAAGAAATGGGTAGGAAATATCAGAAAGGGAGACAGAACATAAAGACTCCTAACTCTCGGGAATCCTGGGTGGCGCAGCGGCTTGGCGCCTGCCTTTGGCCCAGGGCGCGATCCTGGAGACCCAGGATCGAATCCCACGTCGGGCTCCCGGTGCATGGAGCCTGCTTCTCCCTCTGCCTGTGTCTCTGCCTCTCTCTCTCTCTCTGTGTAACTATCATAAATAAATAAAAATTAAAAAAAAAGACTCCTAACTCTGGCAAACGAACTAGGGGTGGTGGAAGGGGAGGAGGACAGGGGGGTGGGGGTGAATGGGTGTCAGGCACTGAGGGGGGCACTTGATGGGATGAGCACTGGGTGATATTCTGTATGTTGGCAAATTGAACACCAATAAAAAATTTATTAAAAAAAAAAAGAAACCACCAAGGCCAGAGGCAACAGGATGACATATTCCAAGTGCTTAAAGAATGAGACCACCAATCGAGAGCTCTGTAAGGAGCAAACAAAGGTAGCCTTCAAAAATGAAGGACAAATTGAGAGATTCCCAGAGGAACAAAGACCAAGAGAATTTGACACTAGCACACCTGTCTACGGGGAACACCAAAGAAAGTCCTTCAGGCTTCAACTGACAGGACCCAGATAGCAGTTCTTATCCACAAAAAGAAATCCAGAGTGTGAGCAAAGGTAACTACATAGAGAAATAAAACAAACAAAAAAACAGTATAAATGTATTTTTGTTCGTAGCTCTTTTTTCTCTTATCCAATCCAAAGACAGCTGCGTAATTCAGCGATTATATTGGTGTAAACATGTATTTTCTGTTCTCTTGAATCATACATTTTGAAGGGGCAAATTTTATGGTATGTGATTTGTAGCTCAATAAAAAATATTCGTGAATTATTTATGGAAAATAAGGTCAAGAAGCAGAAGGCCACCAGCTTCCCGAAGTGTCTGAGCCCCTGTCCAATAACAGCCCCTGCTCTTTATCACAGAGGCCCAGTGTCCAAGCTCCTCGGTTTTTGTTTCATTCCTTCCTTAGTGTTACCAACTGCGAGTGCAGTCCTCAACATAGTGTTCTGCTCACTTTACGATTTAGATTAGCAAAGTCACACTCCATCCATCCGTGTCTGATTTGTTTAGCCCGACGTTAAGTTTCTCACGTTCATCTTTGTGTATGGTGTAAGAAAATGGTCTAGTTTCATTCTTCTGCATGTGGATGTCCAATTTTCCCAGCACCATTTATTGAAGAGACTGTCCTTTTTCCAGTGGATAGTCTTTCCTGCTTTGTCGAATATTAGTTGACCATAGAGTTCAGGGTCCACTTCTGGGTTCTCTATTCTGTTCCATTGATCTATGAGTCTGTTTTTGTGCCAGTACCACACTGTCTTGATGACCACAGCTTTGTAGTACAACCTGAAATCTGGCATTGTGATGCCCCCAGCTCTGGTTTTCTTTTTTAATATTCCCCTGGCTATTCGGGGTCTTTTCTGATTCTATACAAATCTTAAGATGATCAGCCAGACTGTAGGACCATCTCTTTTCACTGCTACATAGAATGTGACATGCCATGATCCCCCCTGTTCTACTCTTGAAGGACATCCTTTCCAAAATAAAAATCACTTGATTTTTTTTTAAGATTTTATTTATTCAGAGAGACAGAGAGAGAGAGAGAGAGAGAGAGGCAGAGACACAGGCAGAAGGAGAAGCAGGCTCCATGCAGGGAGCCGGACGTGGGACTTGATCCCGGGACTCCAGGATCACGCCCTGGGCCGAAGGCAGGCGCTCAACCGCTGAGCCACCCAGGCAACCCACTTGATTGATTTTTAATACACAAGTAATGTGTTCAAAAGAAATACAATTTAGAAAACACAAAAAGGTATAAATATGGAAGTTTAAATCATCAACATTTTTTAAAAGATTTTATTTATTTGGTAGGAAGTATGGGGGGGTGCGGGGGGAGAAACAGCACCCCCCCCCACCGCAGGCTGAACAGAGTGCCGGTTGCAGGGCTCCATCTCAGGACCCTGAGATCATGACCTGAGCTCACAGCAGATGCCTCACTGCCTGAGCCACTGTGGTGCCCCAAGTCATCAACAATTTTACTGCCCCCAAATAAGTAATGCTAAATCTAGTATATACCCTTCCAGTGTACACAAACACACACACACTATTTTTTTTAATGTTCTAGATCCCAGGCTGTTTTATTTAATAAAATGTATATACCTGTCCACCTCTAGTTTTAGCATAATTTTTATGGCTTCTTATGTCATCCTTGACAGTGCACCCAGGTGTTGGTAAAACTTTCTTTTCCACAGGATTTATAGACTGAAGAAGAGCAGAGAGAAGAACCCAGCACAGACAAGTTGCTACATGTTTTAACTTGTATCCACAAGCTGCCCAAGGCCACCAGCCCCATTTCCTCATTGGCAGGGGGGCCACGGGTGCACTGTGCACAGCAGGTTTATTGAGTCAGCAGAGACGCTGGGCCTGTGAGCACAGACTGAATGAGCAATGGGTAAGCAGGGCACAGGGGAAGCCTCACACCTTTTAGGGACACCTCTGAAGGTAGGAACAATCCCCACACACAAGCCTATAGAACTTGGGCCAAGGCAGGCTTTGCTCGGCTCAAAAAGGCAATAAACCACACACACACAGAAAAGAAAAAAAAAGGTAATGGGAATTACTTATTCCTGCATGACTCCACTGTCCTAAAGGCTTTGTAGCAGCGCCAGCAGTAGGATAGGAAATGTCTGCTCCTCTTGCCACACCAGGGCAGTGCCACCCTAGCCTCCACCCTGGTCCTGCCCCCACAGGAGCCACCCTTACCTGGCTGGTCCAGGCGCAGGTCATTCGTTAGAACTGAGACCCACACCCCACCTTCCCAGTGGCTTTCCTGTCCTAGACCCTCTAAGCCTGAACCTTAGACCCTTGAGACAAACCAACCACTCTCTTTAAATGCATCACATGCTGTGCAGAAATGCTGGTAAACTGAGTCAGGCCCACTAGGGAGGCCTGGCCATTGCGGCAAAGTGGGTCATGGTAGAGAGATGAGTCCCAGACCCACCATCACTGGGAGCACATGCAGAGCTGTCAGCTTGGGCTCAGGTCCCCATTCTGCTGTTCTATGCAGCTCCCCTGGAACCCACAGGGTTGAAGGACAATCAGAACAGGGCTGGGGGGCTCTGGGTCCCTGAAGTGCCAGATCCACAATCTCTTCAAACAAATAATAGACACAGCTACCCATGACCCATGCGGTGGGCCTCCATACCCGGTACCCCCACCAGGAAGGTCTATTACTGCCTGCATCACATGGCAGAGGAAACAGGATAAAGGGGGCGAGGAGTCCCAAAGCCCACCTCAGCCTCTCAAGGACTTGCACTCACCAGGGTCTCCTCTCTCCTGCCTTTTCAGTTTCTCCCCCTCTACCTCTGTGGGATCATCTGATGAAAATAGGTCCTTGTTCTAGAATCTTCTCGAACATGCTCTCTTGACCTCATGCCCACCCTCTAGCTTGCACACTATTTCTCTCCTCCCTCCCAGGACACAACGAAACAGACACATCCTCACTGTCTCTGTGTCCTTGTCTCTGTGCTCAATACCCATCTGGCTCCTTCCTGCACACGTGGCCCTTGCCAAGGCCAGCGGTCACCTACATGATGCCAAACAGTTTCCCCAGACCTTAGTGTGGCATGAGACACTCTCAGGGACTTGAGACCTGCCACCCAGGCCTCCCCACATCCTGGCCCCAGCAGTGTGCCCTCCACCCCCTCCTGCCTGTGACTTTAACTCCTGCTCCTTTCATCCCTCCTGATAAAGTCTGCTGACCCTCAAGAACAATGCCCTGCTCTCAGTTCTGAAACTGGCTGGACTGGGACTGCCCCCTTTCTGCTCGGTCTAGGGAAATTTGGACCAATACCTTCCTGCTAAAGTCCGTAGAGCATTCCACCCTCCTTCTCCAAACTAGAATGCTCTTTTGGAGAATAAATACAGTGTTACTGGTGCTGGGGCTGTGTTTCTCCTGAGGATCCCTGAGGCTCCTTTGTTGTGTGTGCCTCACATGAAGAGTTCGATGGCCAAGGTGTCCATGTCAAAGACATCCACGAACCCAGCTGTATGACACAACTCCTAATAAACCAACCGAACAGCCAGGCCCCCGCACCCACGGAGCCCCATGTCAGCAAGTCCTGGCTAACCTGATCGCTGACTGCCTGAGGGATCCCACTTCTCCCTTCCCTCATTCTAATTCTTGCTCTTAGGTTTTAAGTCAACCAATCAACAGTGAACCCATGAAACCCTAGTCATCCCACCCTAGCAAAGCAGAGCCCTGTGTCCTCACACCCTCCCTCTCTCCCTAAAAGCATACTGTGTGGCACACAAACATGCCGTGTCCCTTCCAGGACCTGCGAGCAATAAAGCTCGTTCTTCCAAGTTCCCTGATGTTTTTTGCTAAGATGCTCCCTGTGATGACAAAACCACAAGGGCCAGTCCAGCCTCAACAATGGGGAACTGGCTGGGGGTTCATCACAAGTGGTACAGGCCCACAGGTCTCTCTGGCCTGTACAGCATCACCGTGGGAAGGCTGAGATGGACATCACACCCTTCTCCTTCTAGCTTTGGGCTGCCAGATTTAGCAGATGAAATGGGACACATTTATGCTGAAGAGTGATTCATTGTTTACCTGAAATTCTGGGTCTTTCCTGGTGGCCCTTCCCAGGTTTCCATGCATGCCTCATTTTGTCCTATCCACTGTTGTCCTACTGTCTCTTTTCCTGGTGTGGCTTCTGCCCCCATTCCAGCGCTGACACTCCAGATGCTCCTCACTTCTGTGCACAGGCCGGGTCTGGACCTCCTCCAGAACCAGGCCTACAGTAACAATGATGTGCTGCCGCTACCTCCTGAACACACGACTCTAGCTCAGGCGGGATCCAGACGCGGAAAGCCAACTCCCCACTCGGTGATTGGAGAGGCGTCTCAGGCACCTGAGGCCTAACACAGATCTCTCAATTTCCCCATCCTGCTTCTCAATCTCCTCCTTCCCTTGAAAGGCACCACAGCCCCCCAGCCAGCCAAGACAGGGCTGTGGATATAAACAGGGATGGCTTGAGGGACACGAGGCATAGATATAATCCTTTGGATTTTGTACAAATCTAGATTTTCCCCAATGGATGCATGCTATTTAAAAAAAAAATTGAGTGGAGAGGAGGGGAAAGATGGCGAAAGAGTAGGGTCCCCAAATCACCTGTCCCCACCAAATTACCTAGATAATCTTCACATCATCCTGAAAATCTACGAATTCGGCCTGAGATTTAAAGAGAGAACAGCCGGAATGCTACAGTGAGAAGAGTTCGCGCTTCTATCAAGGTAGGAAGACGGGGAAAAAGAAATAAAGAAACGAAAGGCCTCCAAGGGGGAGGGGCCCCACGAGGAGCTGGGCTGAGGCCGGGGCGAGTGTCCCCAGGACAGGAGAGCCCCGTCCCGGAGGAGCAGGAGCTGCACCAACCTTCCCGGGCGGAAAGGGGCTGCAGGGAGGTGGAGCAGGACCCAGGAGGGCGGGGATGCCCTCGGGCTCCCCGGGACAGTAACAGACACCTGCGCCCCGGGAGATGCGCCGAGCTCCCTAAGGGCTGCAGCGCGCACGGCGGGACCCGGAGCAGCTGGGGGGGGGCTTGGGGGCGGCTCCGCGGAGGGGGCTGCGGGGCGGGAGCAGCTCGGGGGGACTCGGGGGGACTCGGGGGCGGCTCCGCGGAGGGAGCTGCGGGGCGGGAGCAGCTGGGGGGGCTCGGGGGCGGCTCCGCGGAGGGGGCTGCGGGGCGGGAGCAGCTCGGGGGGCTCGGGGGCGGCTCCGCGGAGGGGGCTGCGGGGCGGGAGCAGCTCGGGGGGCTCGGGGGCGGCTCCGCGGAGGGGGCTGCGGGGCGGGAGCAGCTCGGGGGGCTCGGGGGCGGCTCCGTGGAGGGGGCTGCGGGGCGGGAGCAGCTCGGGGGGCTCGGGGGCGGCTCCGCGGAGGGGGCTGCGGGGCGGGAGCGCGAATCACAACGGCACAGGCCCGGGAGCCCAGGGCGCCAGGACACACCCCAGGATCCGGCCTCCCCCGGGATAGGCAGAGGCCGGGAGGGCTCAGGACAGCAAGGACAATCCTGCCCCGAGCTGAGCAGATCAGCGGCCCCGCCCGGAGCCTCCAGGCCCTGCAGACAGAGAGCTCCGTGGTTCCTGCGGGAGCTGACTCCAGGGCTCCAGAGCTGGCCCCGCCACTGCGGTTGTTCCTCCTGGGGCCTCACGGGGTAAACAACCTCCCCTGAGCCCTGCACCAGGCAGGGGCACAGCAGCTCCCCCAACTAACACCTGAAAATCAACACAACAGGTCCCTCCCCCAGAAGACCAGCTAGACGGACAAGTTCCAGGGGAAGTCAAGGGACTTAAAGTACACAGAATCAGAAGATACTCCCCCGTGTTTTTGTTTTTGCATTTTGATTTCTGTTTGCTTCCCCCCCCCTTTTTTCCCCTTTCTTTCTTTTTCTTCTTTTTTTTTCTTCCTTTTTTTTCTTTATCTCTTTTCTTTCCTTCTTTCTCTCTCTTTTTCTCCTTTTCCCAATACTACTTGTTTTTGGCCACTCTTCACTGAGCAAAATGACTAGAAGGAAAGCCTCACCTCAAAAGAAAGAATCAGAAACAGTCCTCTCTCCCACAGAGTTACAAAATCTGGATTACAATTCAATGTCAGAAAGCCAATTCTGAAGCACTATTATAAAGCTACTGGTGGCTCTAGAAAAAAGCACAAAGGACTCAAGAGACTTCATGACTGCAGAATTAAGATCTAATCAGGCAGAAATTAAAAATCAATTAAATGAGGTGCAATCTAAACTACAGGTCCTTAGACGAGGGTTAACGAGGTGGAAGAACGAGTGAATGACATAGAAGACAAGTTGATGGCAAAGAGGGAAGTTGAGGAAAAAAGAGACAAACAATTAAAAGACCATGAAGATAGATTAAGGGAAATAAACGACAGCCTGAGGAAGAAAAACCTACGTTTAATTGGGGTTCCAGAGGGCGCCGAAAGGGACAGAGGGCCAGAATATGTATTTGAACAAATCAAAGTTGAAAACTTTCCTAATCTGGGAAGGGAAACAGGCATTCAGATCCAGGAAATAGAGAGATTCCCCCCCCCCCTAAAATCAATAAAAACCGTTCAACACCTCAACGTTTGATAGTTAACCTTGCAAATTCCAAAGATAAAGAGAAGATCCTTAAAGCACCAAGAGACAAGAAATCCCTTACTTTTATGGGGAGGAGTATTAGGGTAACAGCAGACCTCCCCACAGAGACCTGGCAGGCCAGAAAGGGCTGGCAAGATATATTCAGGGTCCTAAATGAGAAGAACATGCAACCAAGAATACTTTATCCAGCAAGGCTCTCATTCAAAATGGAAGGAGAGATAAAGAGCTTCCAAGACAGGCAGGAACTGAAAGAATATGTGACCACCAAACCAGCTCTGCAAGAAATTTTAAGGGGGACTCTTAAAATTCCCCTTTAAGAAGAAGTCCAGTGGAACAATCCACAAACAAGGACTGAATAGATATCATGATGACACTAAACTCATATCTTTCAATAGTAACTCTGAACGTGAATGGGCTTAATGACCCCATCAAAAGGCGCAGGGTTTCAGACTGGATAAAAAAGCAGGACCCATCTATTTGCTGTCTACAAGAGACTCGTTTTAGACAGAAGGACACCTACAGCCTGAAAATAAAAGGTTGGAGAACCATTTACAATTCAAACAGTCCTCAAAAGAAAGCAGGGGTAGCCATCCTTATATCAGATAAACTAAACTTTATCCTGAAGACTGTAGTGAGAGATGAAGAGGGACACTATATCATACTTAAAGGATCTATCCAACAAGAGGACTTAACAATCCTCAATATTTATGCCCCGAATGTGGGACCTCCCAAATATTTAAATCAATTAATAACTAAAGTGAAGAAATACTTAGGTAATAAAACACTTATACTTGGTGACTTCAATCTAGCGCTTTCTACACTTGATAGGTCTTCTAAACACAACATCTCCAAAGAAACGAGAGCTTTAAATGACACACTGGACCAGATGGATTTCACAGATATCTACAGAACTTTACATCCAAACTCAACTGAATACACATTCTTCTCAAGTGCACATGGAACTTTCTCCAGAATAGACACATACTGGGTCACAAATCGAGTCTGAATCGATACCAAAAGATTGGGAACATCCCCTGCATATTCGCAGACCATAATGCCTTGAAATTAGAACTAAATCACAACAAGATGTTTGGAAGGACGACAAACACGTGGAGGTTAAGGACCATCCTGCTAAAAGATGAAAGGGTCAACCAGGAAATTAAGGAAGAATTAAAAAGATTCATGGAAACTAATAAGAATGAAGATACAACCATTCAAAATCTTTGGGATGTAGCAAAAGCAGTCCTGAGGGGGAAATACATCGCAATACAAGCATCCGTTCAAAAACTGTAAAGAACTCAAATACAAAAGCTAACCTTACACATAAAGGAGCTAGAGAAAAAACAGCAAATAGATCCTACACCCAGTAGAAGAAGAGAGTTAACAAAGATTCGAGCAGAACTCAACTAAATCGAGACCAGAAGAACTGTGGAACAGATCAACAAAACCGGGAGTTGGTTCTTTGATAGAATTAATAAGATAGGTAAACCATTAGCCAGCCTTATTAAAAAGAAGAGAGAGAAGACTCAAATTAATAAAATCATGAATGAGAAAGGAGAGATCACTACCAACACCAAGGAAATACAATGATTTTAAAAACATATTATGAACAGCTATATGCCAATAAATTAGGCAATCTAGAAGAAATGGACGCATTCCTGGAAAGCCACAAACTACCAAAACTGAAACTGGAAGAAATAGAAAACCTGAGCCAGCCAATAACCAGGGAGGAAATTGAAGCAGTCATCCAAAACCTCCCAAGACACAAAAGTCCAGCGCCAGATGGCTTCCCAGGGGAATTCGATCAAATGTTTAAAGAAGAAACCATACCTATCCTACTAAAGCTGTTTGGAAAGATAGAAAGAGATGGAGTACTTCCAAATTCATTCTATGAGGCCAGCATCACCTTAATTCCAAAACCAGACAACGACCCCACCAAAAAGGAGAATTACAGACCAATATCCCTGATGAACGTGGATGCAAAAATTCTCAACAAGATACTAGCCAATAGGTTCCAACAATACATTAAGAAAATTATTCACCATGACCAAGTAGGATTTATCCCCGGGACACAAGGCTAGTTCAACACTCGTAAAACAATCAATGTGATTCATCATATCAGCAAGAGAAAAACCAAGAACCATATGATCCTCTCATTAGATGCAGAGAAAGCTTTTGACAAAATACAGCATCCATTCCTGATCAAAACTCTTCAGAGCTTAGGGATAGAGGGAACATCCCTCAACATCCTAAAAGCCATCTACGAAAAGCCCACAGCAAATATCATTCTCAATGGGGAAGCACTGAGAACCTTTCCTCTAAGAACAGGAACAAGACAGGGATGTCCACTCTCACCACTGCTATTCAACATAGTACTGGAAGTCCTAGCCTCAGCAATCAGACAACAAAAAGACATTAAAGGCATTCAAATTGGCAAAGAACAAGTCAAACTCTCCCTCTTCACTGATGACAGGATACTCTACATAGAAAACCCAAAAGCCTCTACCCCAAGATTGCTAGAACTCATACAGCAATTTGGCAGTGTGGCAGGATACAAAACCAATGCCCAGAAATCAGTGACATTTCTATACACTAACAATGAGACTGAAGAAAGAGAAATTAAGGAGTCAATCCCATTTACAATTGCACCCAAAAGCATAAGATACCTAGGAATAAACCTAACCACAGAGGTAAAGGATCTATACCCTAAAAACTATAGAACACTTCTGAAAGAAATTGAGGAAGACACAAAGAGATGGGATAATATTCCATGCTCACGGATTGGCAGAATTAATATTGTGAAAATGTCAATGTTACCCAGGGCAATTTACACACTTAATGCAATCCCTATCAAAATACCATGGACTTTCTTCAGAGAATTAGAACAAATTATCTTAAGATTTGTGTGGAATCAGAAAAGACCCCGAATAGCCAGGGGAATTTTAAAAAAGAAAACTATAGCTGGGGGCATCACAATGCCAGATTTCAGGTTGTACTACGAAGCTGTGGTCATCAAGACACTGTGGTACTGGCACAAAAACAGACACATAGATCAATGGAACAGAATAGAGAATCCAGAAGTGGACCCTGAACTTTATGGTCAACTAATATTCGATAAAGGAGGAAAGACTATCCATTGGAAGAAAGACAGTCTCTTCAATAGATGGTGCTGGGAAAATTGGACATCCACATGTGAAGAATGAAACTAGACCACTCTCCTTCACCATACACAAAGATAAACTCAAAATGGATGAAAGATCTAAATGTGAGACAAGATTCCATCAAAATCCTAGAGGAGAACACAGGCAACACCCTTTTTGAACTCGGCCACAGTAACTTCTTGCAAGATACATCCATGAAGGCAAAAGAAACAAAAGCAAAAATGAACTATTGGGACTTCATCAAGATAAGAAGCTTTTGCACAGCAAAGGATACAGTCAACAAAACTCAAAGACAACCTACAGAATGGGAGAGGATATTTGCAAATGACATATCAGATAAAGGGCTAGTTTCCAAAATCTATAAAGAACTTCTTAAACTCAACACCAAAGAAACAAACAATCCAATCATGAAATGGGCAAAAGACATGAAGAGAAATCTCACAGAGGAAGACATAGACATGGCCAACATGCACATGAGAAAATGCTCTGCATCACTTGCCATCAGGGAAATACAAATCAAAACCACAATGAGATACCACCTCACACCAGTGAGAATGGGGAAAATTAACAAGGCAGGAAACCACAAATGTTGGAGAGGATGCGGAGAAAAGGGAACCCTTCTTACACTGTTGGTGGGAATGTGAACTGGTGCAGCCACTCTGGAAACTGTGTGGAGGTTCCTCAAAGAGTTAAAAATAGACCTGCCCTACGACCCAGCAATTGCACTGTTGGGGATTTACCCCAAAGATACAGATGCAATGAAACGCCGGGACACCTGCACCCCGATGTTTGTAGCAGCAATGTCCACAATAGCCAAATTGTGGAAGGAGCCTCAGTGTCCATCGAAAGATGAATGGATAAAGAAGATGTGGTTTATGTATACAATGGAATATTCCTCAGCCATTAGAAACGACAAATACTCACCATTTGCTTCGACATGGATGGAACTGGAGGGTATTATGCTGAGTGAAGTAAGTCAATCGGAGAAGGACAAACATTATATGTTCTCATTCCTTTGGGGAATATAAAAAATAGTGAAAGGGAATAGAAGGGAAGGGAGAAGAAATGTGCGGGAATATCAGAAAGGGAGTCAGAAGATAAAGACTCCTTACTCTGGGAAATGAACTAGGGGTGGTGGAAGGGTGGGGGGGAGGGGATTTTTGGGTGACGGGCACTGAGGGGGGCACTTGACGGGATGAGCACTGGGTGTTATTCTGTATGTTGGCAAATTGAACACCAATAAAAAAGAAATTTAGTATATAAAAATTGAGTGAAAGATACAGAGTTCCATATACCTCCACCCCAACATCCCACAGGAGAGAGGAGCATGTTTTACTGAACTTACACCAACACATTATAATCACCCTGAGTCGAGTTCACTCTTGTGCTGTACACTCAATAGGTTTGGACAAATGTATAATGACATGTATCCATCATAATAACATACAGAGTAGTTTCACTGCCCCAAAAACTCTCTGTGCTCCACCTATTCATCCTTCTCTCCCCCTCAGTACATGAATGATTCATCATCCTTCAACAAATAACGTTTTGTTCTTTCCTTCTATGCTGGGCATTTTCCAGGTACTGAGAATACACTGAAAAGCAAGACAGATAAAGGTCCTACTCTCAGTTGGGAGGAGCAAGATGGCGGAGGAGTAGGGTCCCCAAATCACCTGTCTCCACCAAACTACCTAGAAAACCTTCAAATTATCCTGAAAATCTATGAATTCGGCCTGAGATTTAAAGAGAGACCAGCTGGAATGCTACAGTGAGAAGAGTTCGCGCATCTATCAAGGTAGGAAGACGGGGAAAAAGAAATAAAGGAACAAAGGCCTCCAAGGGGGAGGGGCCCAGGAGGAGCCAGGCTGAGGCCGGGGCGAGTGTCCCCAGGACAGGAGAGCCCCGTCCCGGAGGAGCAGGAGCTGCACCGACCTTCCCAGGCGGAAAGAGGCTCCAGGGAGGTGGAGCAGGACCCGGGAGGGCGAGGATGCCCTCGGGCTCCCGGGGACAGTAACAGCAACTGCGCGCCCAGGAGAGTGCGCCGAGCTCCCTAAGGGCTGCAGCGCGGGCGGCGGGACCCGGCGGGACCCGGAGCAGCTGAAGGGGCTCGGGCGGCGGCTCCGCGGAGGGGGCTGCGCGGCCCCGGGAGCAGCTCGGAGGGGCTCGGGCAGAGGAAGAGGCTCCGTGCAGAGGGGCCTGCGCGGTTCCAGGAGCAGCTCGGAGGGGCTCGGGCGGCGGCTCCGCGGAGGGGGTTGCGCGGCCCGGGAGCGCGAATCCACCAGCGCAGGCGCCGGGACACAGGGCGCCGGGACACAGCCCAGGATCCGGCCTCCCCCGGGACAGGCAGAGGCCGGGAGGGCCCAGGACAGCGAGGACGCTCCTGCCCGGAGCTGAGCAGATCAGCGGCCCCGCCCCGGAGCCTCCAGGCCCTGCAGACGGAGTTCCTGCCGGAGCTGAATCCAGGGCTCCAGAGCTGCCCCGCCACTGGGGCTGTTCCTCCTGCGGCCTCACGGGGTAAACAACCCCCACCGAGCCCTGCACCAGGCAGGGGCACAGCAGCTCCCCCAACTGCTAACACCTGAGAATCAGCACAACAGGCCCCTCCCCCAGAACACCAGCTAGACTGACAAGTTCCAGGAGAAGCCAAGGGACTTAACACAGAATCAGAAGATACTCCCCGGTGGTTCTTTTTTTGTTTGTTTTTGTTTTTGTTTTTGTTTTGTTTTGCTTTTTGATTTGTTTCCTTCCCCCACCCCCTTTTTTCTCCTTTCTTTTTCTTTCTCTTTTTCTTCTTTTTTTTTTCGTTTTTTTTCTTTTTCTTCCCTTTTTTTTTCTCTTTCTCTTTTCTTTCCTTCTTTCTCTCCTCTCTTTTTCTCTTTTTCCCAATACTACTTGCTTTTGGCCACTCTGCACTGAGCAAAATGACTAGAAGGAAAACCTCACCTCAAAAGAAAGAATCAGAAACAGTCCTCTCTCCCACAGAGTTACAAAATCTGGATTACAATTCAATGTCAGAAAGCCAATTCAGAAGCACTATTATACAGCTACTGGTGGCTCTAGAAAAAAGTATAAAGGACTCAAGAGACTTCATGACTGCAGAATTTAGAGCTAATCAGGCAGAAATTAAAAATCAATTGAATGAGATGCAATCCAAACTAGAAGTCCTAACGACGAGGGTTAACGAGGTGGAAGAACGAGTGAGTGACCTAGAAGACAAGTTGATAGCAAAGAGGGAAACTGAGGAAAAAAGAGACAAACAATTAAAAGACCATGAAGATAGATTAAGGGAAATAAACGACAGCCTGAGGAAGAAAAACCTACGTTTAATTGGGGTTCCCAAGGGCGCCGAAAGGGACAGAGGGCCAGAATATGTATTTGAACAAATTCTAGCTGAAAACTTTCCTTTTTTTTTTTTTTTTTTTTTTTTTTTTTTTTTTTTTTTTTTAGCTGAAAACTTTCCTAATCTGGGAAGGGAAACAGGCATTCAGATCCAGGAAATAGAGAGATCCCCCCCTAAAATCAATAAAAACCGTTCAACACCTCGACATTTAATTGTGAAGCTTGCAAATTCCAAAGATAAAGAGAAGATCCTTAAAGCAGCAAGAGACAAGAAATCCCTGACTTTTATGGGGAGGAGTATTAGGGTAACAGCAGACCTCTCCACAGAGACCTGGCAGGCCAGAAAGGGCTGGCAGGATATATTCAGGGTCCTAAATGAGAAGAACATGCAACCAAGAATACTTTATCCAGCAAGGCTCTCATTCAAAATGGAAGGAGAGATAAAGAGCTTCCAAGACAGGCAGCAACTAAAAGAATATGTGACCTCCAAACCAGCTCTGCAAGAAATTTTAAGGGGGCCTCTTAAAATTCCCCTTTAAGAAGAAGTTCAGTGGAACAGTCCACAAAAACAAAGACTGAATAGATATCATGATGACACTAAACTCATATCTCTCAATAGTAACTCTGAATGTGAACGGGCTTAATGACCCCATCAAAAGGCGCAGGGTTTCAGACTGGATAAAAAAGCAGGACCCATCTATTTGCTGTCTACAAGAGACTCATTTTAGACAGAAGGACACCTACAGCCTGAAAATAAAAGGTTGGAGAACCATTTACCATTCGAATGGTCCTCAAAAGAAAGCAGGGGTAGCCATCCTTATATCAGATAAACTAAAATTTACCCCAAAGACTGTAGTGAGAGATGAAGAGGGACACTATATCATACTTAAAGGATCTATCCAACAAGAGGACTTAACAATCCTCAATATATATGCTCCGAATGTGGGAGCTGCCAAATATATAAATCAATTATTAACCAAAGTGAAGAAATACTTAGATAATAATACACTTATACTTGGTGACTTCAATCTAGCTCTTTCTATACTCGATAGGTCTTCTAAGCACAACATCTCCAAAGAAACGAGAGCTTTAAATGATACACTGGACCAGATGGATTTCACAGATATCTACAGAACTTTACATCCAAACTCAACTGAATACACATTCTTCTCAAGCGCACATGGAACTTTCTCCAGAATAGACCACATATTGGGTCACAAATCGGGTCTGAACCGATACCAAAAGATTGGGATTGTCCCCTGCATATTCTCGGACCATAATGCCTTGAAATTAGAACTAAATCACAACAAGAAGTTTGGAAGGACCTCAAACACATGGAGGTTAAGGACCATCCTGCTAAAAGATAAAAGGGTCAACCAGGAAATTAAGGAAGAATTAAAAAGATTCATGGAAACTAATGAGAATGAAGATACAACCGTTCAAAATCTTTGGGATGCAGCAAAAGCAGTCCTAAGGGGGAAATACATCGCAATACAAGCATCCATTCAAAAACTGGAAAGAACTCAAATACAAAAGCTAACCTTACACATAAAGGAGCTAGAGAAAAAACAGCAAATAGATCCTACACCCAAGAGAAGAAGGGAGTTAATAAAGATTCGAGCAGAACTCAACGAAATCGAGACCAGAAGAACTGTGGAACAGATCAACAGAACCAGGAGTTGGTTCTTTGAAAGAATTAATAAGATAGATAAACCATTAGCCAACCTTATTAAAAAGAAGAGAGAGAAGACTCAAATTAATAAAATCATGAATGAGAAAGGAGAGATCACTACCAACACCAAGGAAATACAAACGATTTTAAAAACATATTATGAACAGCTATACGCCAATAAATTAGGCAATCTAGAAGAAATGGACGCATTCCTGGAAAGCCACAAACTACCAAAACTGGAACAGGAAGAAATAGAAAACCTGAACAGGCCAATAACCAGGGAGGAAATTGAAGCAGTCATCAAAAACCTCCCAAGACACAAGAGTCCAGGGCCAGATGGCTTCCCAGGAGAATTTTATCAAACGTTTAAAGAAGAAATCATACCTATTCTCCTAAAGCTGTTTGGAAAGATAGAAAGAGATGGAGTGCTTCCAAATTCGTTCTATGAAGCCAGCATCACCTTAATTCCAAAGCCAGACAAAGACCCCGCCAAAAAGGAGAATTACAGACCAATATCCCTGATGAACATGGATGCAAAAATTCTCAACAAGATACTGGCCAATAGGATCCAACAGTACATTAAGAAAATTATTCACCATGACCAAGTAGGATTTATCCCTGGGACACAAGGCTGGTTCAACACCCGTAAAACAATCAATGTGATTCATCATATCAGCAAGAGAAAAACCAAGAACCATATGATCCTCTCATTGGATGCAGAGAAAGCATTTGACAAAATACAGCATCCATTCCTGATCAAAACTCTTCAGAGTGTAGGGATAGAGGGAACATTCCTCGACATCTTAAAAGCCATCTATGAAAAGCCCACAGCAAATATCATTCTCAATGGGGAAGCACTGGGAGCCTTTCCCCTAAGATCAGGAACAAGACAGGGATGTCCACTCTCACCACTGCTGTTCAACATAGTACTGGAAGTCCTAGCCTCAGCAATCAGACAACAAAAAGACATTAAAGGCATTCAAATTGGCAAAGAAGAAGTCAAACTCTCCCTCTTCGCCGATGACATGATACTCTACATAGAAAACCCAAAAGTCTCCACCCCAAGATTGCTAGAACTCATACAGCAATTCGGTAGCGTGGCAGGATACAAAATCAATGCCCAGAAGTCAGTGGCATTTCTATACACTAACAATGAGACTGAAGAAAGAGAAATTAAGGAGTCAATCCCATTTACAATTGCACCCAAAAGCATAAGATACCTAGGAATAAACCTCACCAAAGAAGTAAAGGATCTATACCCTCAAAACTATAGAACACTTCTGAAAGAAATTGAGGAAGACACAAAGAGATGGAAAAATATTCCATGCTCATGGATTGGCAGAATTAATATTGTGAAAATGTCAATGTTACCCAGGGCAATATACACGTTTAATGCAATCCCTATCAAAATACCATGGACTTTCTTCAGAGAGTTAGAACAAATTATTTTAAGATTTGTGTGGAATCAGAAAAGACCCCGAATAGCCAGGGGAATTTTAAAAAAGAAAACCATATCTGGGGGCATCACAATGCCAGATTTCAGGTTGTACTACAAAGCTGTGGTCATCAAGACAGTGTGGTACTGGCACAAAAACAGACACATAGATCAGTGGAACAGAATAGAGAATCCAGAAGTGGACCCTGAACTTTATGGGCAACTAATATTCGATAAAGGAGGAAAGACTATCCATTGGAAGAAAGACAGTCTCTTCAATAAATGGTGCTGGGAAAATTGGACATCCACATGCAGAAGAATGAAACTAGACCACTCTCTTTCACCATACACAAAGATAAACTCAAAATGGATGAAAGATCTAAATGTGAGACAAGATTCCATCAAAATCCTAGAGAAGAACACAGACAACACCCTTTTTGAACTCGGCCATAGTAACTTCTTGCAAGATACATCCACGAAGGCAAAAGAAACAAAAGCAAAAATGAACTATTGGGACTTCATCAAGATAAGAAGCTTTTTCACAGCAAAGGATACAGTCAACAAAACTCAAAGACAACCTACAGAATGGGAGAAGATATTTGCAAATGACATATCAGACAAAGGGCTAGTTTCCAAGATCTATAAAGAACTTATTAAACTCAACACCAAAGAAACAAACAATCCAATCATGAAATGGGCAAAAGACATGAACAGAAATCTCACAGAGGAAGACATAGACATGGCCAACATGCATATGAGAAAATGCTCTGCATCACTTGCCATCAGGGAAATACAAATCAAAACCACAATGAGATACCACCTCACACCAGTGAGAATGGGGAAAATTAACAAGGCAGGAAACAACAAATGTTGGAGAGGATGCGGAGAAAAGGGAACCCTCATACACTGTTGGTGGGAATGTGAACTGGTGCAGCCACTCTGGAAAACTGTGTGGAGGTTCCTCAAAGAGTTAAAAATAGACCTGCCCTACGACCCAGCAATTGCACTGTTGGGGATTTACCCCAAAGATACAAATGCAATGAAACGCCGGGACACCTGCACCCCGATGTTTATAGCAGCAATGGCCACGATAGCCAAACTGTGGAAGGAGCCTCGGTGTCCAACGAAAGATGAATGGATAAAGAAGATGTGGTTTATGTATACAATGGAATATTACTCAGCTATTAGAAATGACAAATACCCACCATTTGCTTCAACGTGGATGGAACTGGAGGGTATTATGCTGAGTGAAGTAAGTCAGTCGGAGAAGGACAAACATCATATGTTCTCATTCATTTGGGGAATATAAATAATAGTGAAAGGGAAAATAAGGGAAGGGAGAAGAAATGTGTGGGAAATATCAGAAAGGGAGACAGAACGTAAAGACTGCTAACTCTGGGAAACGAACTAGGGGTGGTAGAAGGGGAGGAGGGCGGGGGGTGGGAGTGAATGGGTGACGGGCACTGGGTGTTATTCTGTATGTTAGTAAATTGAACACCAATAAAAAAAAATAAAATAAAATAAATAAAATAAAAAATAAATAAATAAATAAATGCTAATTAAAAAAAAAAAAAAAAAAGGTCCTACTCTCAGGAAATTTGTATTCTAGAGGCCGAGATAGAAATAAACAGGAGAACAAATAAATAAATGAGGCAAATTAAATACAGTGAACTGTCAGGGACTATTCCAGGAAAGTGTAGGGTTGGGAACAGATGGAGGATCAAGGAAGGCCCTAGAAGAAGGTGTGACATTTTACTAAACCTCCACTGATAAATAAATACATGCATACATATATATAACAATGCCAACTGCACAGGGGCTCCTGGTTGGCTCAGCTGGAAAAGCATGCAACTCTTGATCTTGGGGTTGTGAGTTCGAGCCCCATGTTGGGTATAGCGATTACTGAAAAATAAATAAAACTTAAAAGAAATGCCAACTGTGCAAAGGTCTAGGGAAAGAGCCCTGCAAGCAGAGACAGAAGCAAGTATAAAGGCACTAAAGTAGGGCAAATGTGGCACTTCCAAGGAAGGAACAGCAGAGAGGCCAACAAGTGTGGGGTACCTGGATGAAATAGGATGGCAGGATTTGAGCCCAGGGCTGCCAGTCCTGTAGGGTCTTACGGGCAAAGCAAGTTCATGTTTCTTCCTCAGAGTGATTTTTTTATGTTGAAAACATAAAAACCAATGGCAACCCTATTGGTTGCCCCACTAAAAGGAATCAGGGCCCATGAGTGACCCAAAATGACCCCCATAAAGGATAACTGACAATGGACCAGCTCTGTGACTTCAGCTACATTCCATCTGCCCTCTGGGGGCAAGAGAGTTGAGGATTGCCAATGTGGGAGAAAATCTTAGCTGCCCATGACCCTATGTCCTTCAAGAATAGCTGGGTACTTAGCATCAAAACTCTAAAAGTCAACGTGAGCTCCAGCCTTAAAAAAGGATCTACCTTCTGGCTCTGACACTTCTAAAAGCAGTCCAAAGCAACAATTCCCCTTAGTCTGGGGATACCTCCATGCACCTCTGACACTCAGATTTTCATCTCCCGTACTCAGAGACAGAGCCCTTGGAGGACAATAAATCCCCTAACTTGAGGCAGAAGAAAAATCAAGATGGCTCCGGAACATTCTGTGGTTGCCAGAAAATAAGAGATTTTCAAAGGCGTCAGACGAAGGACTATTAAATGACAAAGGAACGAAATGTAAACAGACCACCACAGTCAATCAGCAACAACTTCAGCATTTAATAATAATAAATATAGTACAACTGCCACTTCACAAGTTGAATCTGCAAAGGGCCACAAGTTCATGATATCAAAACACAAAAGGTAAATTAATACAAAACATATAAAACCAATAAAGAATAAAATGAAACAGCAGACAAAACCAGTCACGAATTAGAGTCAACAAAGGATGAAATATAGCCTACTAGAGAATCCTTCCTTCATTAACTTTAATGAACTGGGCCCTGTGTCGGCTTGATCACGACTGAATCACTTCACCAAGAGGAGACACATCCTTGACCCCTCGCGTGTAAACAGGAAGGAGTGGCCAAGGCAGACAGTGCTGGAAAGAGCAGAAATCCCCCAGCACCCTTGCTCACAGGATAACCAGGCAGCAGGAAAGCTCACCCGCTAGAGGGCACAGATGACCAGACAAGATAACTAATTAAAAAGAGGGCCAAAAGTATTTACAAAAACTAGGTAATTAGAGAAACGTGTAACCCGAAGATTCTTTCTCTCCTCCCAAAGGGAGAAAAACCCTCTGGATGACCCACTCACCATGTTCAGATTCAAGTGGAACACAAATGGATTTCTAAATATGCCAAGAAACCAGGCTGGCACAGGAGGCACTGCCGGGAGCTGTGCTAAACTGAAGGCTATCCCGACTGCTGAGAAAGAGGCTATGTCTCAAGGCGCGAGGCAGAGCTACGCGGACCGCACAGAGCAGCTCCAAGAGAAACTCGCGTGAGGCAAACACGCTGAGGAAGGCCCTCTAAAATCATCTAACGTGCATCCGAGGCCCAGTGTGGTGGGCACCCAGCAGGCATTCCCACCTGCTCTGTGCCCCTTACATGTGGGGACACCGTGACCCACCCACAGCGACCTCACGTTCCCATGGATGGTGGTCAAAGGCACTCAGCTGCCTCGAGAACTGGGAGCATTGCAGAAGCAGGATGTGTTCAAATGTGGATCAACAGCAACGAGTACAGTGGGACACACCAGGTCCTGGAGCACAGGCCTGCTGCTGAGGGAGGCTCCCGTCGGGAGTGTGGGCTGTGGACACAGGCAAAGCCTCTCCTGCAGCCCACGGAGAAGGGTGAGGCTGCGGGGAGATGGCACTGGCTCCAGGGCAGGGGTTCCCACCCAGCCTGTCCCACAGAGGATGCGATATGGACGCAGTGCTCCAGGACAGCCCCCACCACAGGCAACTACCCGGCCAAGGTGTCAGAGTGTGGAGCGAGAGCCCTGCAGGGCCCGAGTGCTTGGGGCCCCTTCCTCGGGCACAGGCCATGAGAGTGGCTGGGCAGGGGGACCGAGCCCACCTGGCTGCCAGTCACATGAGTCTATAAAGGTCACTGACCTTCCAGATGCCTCTCAGGGGTCCGTCCCATCGGTTGTATGCATCCCAGTGAGTCAAGGAGAAGCTGACCTTGAATCCAAGGCCTTCTGGGCACTCCAGAGCACGTCAGGTCTGAGACCTGGTCACCAGTACCTCATACACGCTAGTGCTCACTGCAAGCCAGGAGGCAGGGCCACTCCTAACTACTCACTGAACAATCATTTCCACTCAGCAGCCCGCTCCCTGGCTGTGAGGTCGAAGTGCCTCTGGGCTTCACGGGGGACGGGCTTCAGTGGAAGCACCCTGGGGCCTACCTGAGGGTCTGAAATCCAGCTCTTTCCTTTCCTAGATGCGGGTCCTTGGAAAAGTTCGATTTCTGTTAAATGGGGACCACAGCGCCGACTTCAGAGTTGTGAAGATTAAGCGTAATAATGCCTTTGTATCACAAGACACCTGGCCCGTCCCACCCTCAGTCCAAACCCCTCAAAGTCCGAAAGTTTCAGACCAGTGTTTCTCAGACTACAGCTGCATCAAAAGCACTTGTAGTACCGCCCCTCCCCTCGGTAGTTTCTGGGGGAGAGGGAGCAGCGGGCGTACCTGAACAAGACCTGCGCACTCCTCACGGCCTGGACGCCCCCCTGCCACCCGCAAGGGCGTGGCACCCCTCCCCCCCCACCCCCCCGGCCCTGGGTTTGCCTCTGTGGGTCTCAGGTGCCTCGTCCAGCGCTGCCCCTGCCTTGGTCCTTACCTGGCTACCTCCTCAGGCGCCGCCTCCGCCCTGGGTCCCCCGGGACCACTTTTTCTTCCCCTTCCCGGTTTTACCTTACATCACCGTACCTCCCGGCCCCGGGCCTCCCCTCTAAAACCCCGGCTCTCGGTTTCCCAGGTCCTCCGCGTTCCCCAAGCCCCGAGCCTCCCCGGGGTGCCCAGCCGGGCCCCGCGATCCCCCGGAGCGGTCCTTCCTCTCCGGCGCCTCCCCCACCCCGGGCTCCACCCGGCGCTTCGCGTGGACCTCTCCTGAGTGCCACCCCCGCCACCCCGCCCGCCCTCGGAACTCCCCCCCTTGGACCCCACCCCCGGTTTACCCCGGACTTCGCGCGCCTCTGTCCCCGCCCGCATCGGGCGCAGGGCCGGCTTACCGGATCCCTCCCGGCGGGGCGCGGGGCGCGGGGGAAAGGGGGAAAGGGGGAGGCAGGGCTTGTGTAGCCTCCCCTCCGGGCGGGGCGGCGCGGGGGGCGGGGCGGGCGCGCGGGGGGAAAGGGGGAGGCGGGGCTTGTGTAGCCTCCCCTCCGGGCGGGGCGGGGCGGGGCGGGCGCGCGGGGGAAAGGGGGAAGCAGGGCTTGTGTAGCCTCCCCTCCGGGCGGGGCGGCGCGGGGCGGGGCGGGGCGGGAGCGCGGTGGGGGGGAAGCAGGGCTTGTGTAGCCTCCCCTCCCGGCGGGGCGGTGCGGGGGGCGGTGCGGGGGGCGGTGCGGGGGGCGGGGCGGGGCGGGGCGGGCGCGCGGGGGAAAGGGGGAGGCAGGGCTTGTGTAGCCTCCCCTCCCGGCGGGGCGGGGCGGGGCGGGGCGGGGCGGGCCCCCAGTGGGACAGTCGCGCCGGCCCGTCCAGAGCGCGGAGGGCAGGGCGGTGCAGAGCCCCGCCCCGGGCCGCAGAGCGCGGAAGCAGGAGTCACCCGCAGGTCGGGCTCCCCCAGGCTGAGCGCGCTGAGCTCCCCTCGTCGTGTGTTGCAGGGAATCATCCGAGGCTTGGTTTCCAAAGAAGAAAACCGACTCTCGGGCTGTGAAACATCCCGGAGGAAAGGGGGCTGGAGGATCCCGCCTTTAGAGGAAGTGTGCAGACTGTGCACACTGGCCATTCCCAAGGAATGGATGCTTCGCCGGCAGCCCCTGCCCCACTAAGTCTCCAGGAACAGCGTTTTCTTCTTGCGGTGACCTCTTTATTGTAGAAATGTTCACACATGCAAAAGTATGGCAGTAAACTGATCCCACACACCCGTGGTCAGCTTCCATCATGGTCTGCCTCCTGCCTTTTTGTTCCCGTCTATATCCCTCCCCACACACATCTTCCCTGCCCCCCCACCAGAGTAACTTTAAGACATTCCAGCAAACATATTTCACCTTTAAACACTTGAGTATGTTTATCTAATCTATCAATGTTTGTTTTTTCAAACATCCCCATAATATCGCACCTAACAAAAAAAAAAAAAAAGCAATACCCAGTCTGGTTCTACTTTCCCAGATGACTCAAAGATGTCTTGACTGCCGGCCTCTTCTAACCAAGATCTAAAGAGGGATGAGAGATTGTGGAGGGAGAAAGCCCCAGGTAAAGTTCACCCTCATGGTTTGAGCCAGAACATGAGTCCAACCACAGGATAGTCCAAAACAGGGGTGGAAATGCATTGACAAGTGAAAAGCTAAATATTTAACAAGATTTAGTACTACATTATATTACTTCAGCAAAGACAACTCTGTGTATAAGGAGGGCCTCTGGATATAGGCCATCTTGCCCAATCCCTGGTTTGTATGGCCTACACACCTCTGTACACAGCTAGGCTTCAGGGCCCAGCCATCCCCTGACACCTCCTGCCCTCCCCACCGAAAGAGGGATCAAGTCCACCAGCAGCCAGGCCAGTAACCCTACCCTAACCTTTCCAGATCAAGCTCCCAACTCCCCAGGATCTGGGAATTCTGAGTGACTCTAAGCCCACTTCCAGAATGTATACCCACCCAGATCAGTGCCTAGAGAAGGAACAGGCTGGGGGCACACCTGTATCTTTACATAGGAGTCCGAGGATTCTACACTTGAACCCAGCCTCCCGAATTGCTATGGAGCTACATTTGTCAAGGCCAGACAAGAAAAACAATTCAACTCTACAGCCATGTTTTATATGCCTATGTCGTTAAACATATGGTTTGTGTGCCCCCATCGGTAATCTTGCTCTGGGCTCTGTAACTTTTGAGATGGGCTTATCTTGTTTCAGTATAGCTATGGGTACAGGAAACATTTTATTTCCTACTTAACTCTAATGCGAGAAAAATAAAACAACAAAAGTGTCTTGATGAATGGCAACTAACAGTTGAACTCAGTTGTAAAGAAACCACAGGGAGAATGTAGCATTCTTGCAAAGGGCGCAGCCTCAGCTAAGCTCCAAAGGACAATTGCCATGCTAGGACCCAAGGACCCATTCCTTACGGCCTTGGTACATGGCAGGTGGTGTGCACCAGGTCCTAGCTCGTGCCTCATTCTCTTCTCATTTACAGCATTTATAAGTGCCCAGAGTACTGCCTCAGGAGTCTGCAGGCCTATCTGAATTTTAAGCAGAGAGTAGCTTTTGCACAGAGCTACTATGCCAAAACGTAGTCCTGGGATGGAAATTTAAGATATATAGACCTCACTACTTACAAAATGACATTTGTAAATAATAAAGTTTTATACAATGTTAGAGGATATTGTGGACTGAATTATGTTGGTTCCCTCCACCCCCAAATTTGTATAGTAAAGCCCTAATCCTCAATGTGACTTCTTGGATATAGGGCCTCTAGGAATACAATAAAGGTTAAATGAGGTCTTATGGGCAGCACTTTGACCAGATAGGACTGGTATCCCAACAACTAGGGGAAGAAACTCAAGAACTGGCTCGCTCTCTCTCTCACTCCCTCCCTCTCTGTGCCCACAGAGAAGAGGCCATGTGAAGACCCAGCAATATGGTGGCCATCTACAAGCCAGGAAGAGGATCTCACCAGAAACCAATCCTGTTGGCATCTTTAGCTTGGACTTCAAGCTCCAGACCTCTGAGAAATCAATTTCTATGGGTTAGGCCACTGGGTCTGTAACACTTTGTTGTGCGGCCTGAGCTGGATAATTGCAAGGGATCAATGACTTCACAAGCTGTGCTTAGGAACAGGATGAACCTCAGTTTTCTCATCTGTGAAGTGGTGTTAATATTAGTGCCTACCTCGGAGAGTTGAGGACGGAAGGAAGCTGTCAACATAAGGCCCTCAGCACAGTGCCTCGCCTGTGGTGAGGGCTTCACATGTTTCCTGCTACCGTGTTTTTACTATTGAAGCTCTGACAGGACACACCACAAGCAGGGGCTGATTCCAGGCATATGGCTGGACCATTGCAGGAGGCTTGGGGCACAAGTTGGGCCTTACCCTGCCCACAGCTTTTCTTATGTCTGTCCCAGCTTCCTGCTGTACCTCTGCCACCACAGCACCCATCCTTCATTCCCAGCCAGGCCTTGTCTTCCCCAGATGGCCTTCAGCTTGGTGGCAGCAGCCCCAGTTCAAGGCCTGCCCTGGCCCCCACCCTGCCCCTCCAGGGTCCATGTGATGGGCTAGCCAAGCCCTGACCCTGACTACCCCTCCGCCCAGAGCAGAGGGGTGTGCCCCGCCCCACAGGTTGACCCCATAAAATGAATTTGAAGTTTAAGGCCCTGACTGCCATCCCACAACAAGCCTGCCTGCCCCTGGGCCATCCCTGCAGAGACCACACCTTGCAGCCGGGTCAGCCTCCTGTCCAGTCCTGTCCTTGTAAAGTTGCCCCTGCGATGGCTCCCTGAGCCTCTGCTCGGTTTGTCCTCCCCTGAGAAAGTCAAGCGCATGCCCCTTAGCCTCCTTCCTCCCAACCCCGCAATGCCTCTTAACTATGTAATTGTGCTATATTATCTCTTAGACTATGTATTACTTCTTAGACTATAAGGAGAATCTGTCCATCTCTGAACATATCCACTAGTATATATTAGACACTTGCTTTAAGTTACCTCCCTCCCAGCCCCCAGAAGTGACCTTGCAATGAGAACCCAAGTGCAAGTAGTTTATCTGGGAGGTGATCCCAGGGAGGTGGGGAGGTGAGGCAGGGAAAGGAGGGCAGTCAATAAAGTTTCATTACCAAGCAAGTTACCACTGAGGGCAACTCAGTCCTGTCTGGACCTCTGGGAACCTCAGACATACCCCTCCTGCAGGGGATCCAAATCCTAGCTTCTGCCAAGTTTTATGGGTTTAGAGGCTACTTCCAGGGCACAATAGAGTGCTGGCCCCTCAGGCCTGATGAACTGTCAGACAAGGTGGGCCAGGTGGCTCCCACAGGCAGGGAAAGCCCTCTTAGGCATCACTGCTGGCCCACATGAGGAAGTCAGGCAGGTGTGCCCAGGGATGGAGGGGAACCTAAGTGGGACATCTGCAGCACTGGAAAGACATTTACTGGTTGAGGAAAATGAAAAGGTGCAATGATGGAGAACAGAAGTCTGATTCCCAGCCACTCACTCTGAATGCAGATGGCTGTCTGCCCATCAGTGCTAACCCTTGGAGCAAGCCCATGAGGGGAATGTCACCTGCCTTTTTATGGATGAGGAAACTGAGGTCCCAAAGAGCTATTCCACTTGCTCAAGGTCACAGCCTTGAGAGACAGAGCCAGGATTCACACTCTGTTCTGACTGAATCTGAAGATGACTAGACTACCGCTCTCAAACAAAAAAACAAGTGAATGAATGCATGAACAAATGCGTGCTTATAAGGGAGATGCTCTGGTTCATCTAATGTCCCAGTTCAAAGATGACTGCTCAGTGGATTAGCTGCTTTTTGATATTAAATTTATAATATCAGATTTGCACAGGAAACAGTAAAGTTCCAAGGAATGAAATTTGGTCTGTGATGATGATGAAGATATTTCCAGATCACTTGGGGCCTTCCCCTCACGGTTCCCTGCTTGGCATGCTGAGTAACCCAGGGCTGGCTTAGTGTGCACCACCCCTGCCTGTCCACCCACACCCAAGGGCCATTCTGTGCTTCACTCACATGTGGAGAAGTGGGCCATTGTTCTTGTTTGTCCTGCCAAATCAGTGACCCCATTCCAGAGCTCTGCAGGGAACTAATGGAGATTTAGTGACAGCAGGAAGAACCACACAGGTCTCGAAGTGGCTCGGGAATGCAGTAGTTCTCTCTGCCCTGGGCCCAGACCACCGCCGTTGCACCGACAGCGACCAGGAAGGAAGACAGCGCCACTGCACGGAACCCTCTTGCAATTTGCAAAAGCACAAACATGAACAAGTGTTCATGCTGTAATGGAAATAGTACCTTGCACTTTACTAGGACATTCCAACACATGCTCACATGCACGATGTCATAGAATCATTGTGACAGACTGGAGGCAGGAGGCTTGCCCACCAGGGAGTGTCCGGCAGCACTGCATTTACAATGCAAGGGGTGCTCATGTCTCTGTTAGAAAACATCCTTACAGCAGACCTGCGGCTTCTCCACCCCCCAAATTACTTAACAGCCAGGGATGGACTTGTTGCCTTTGCTGAGAATCATGCAAGGGGACTTACAGTACTGGGTAGGGGCATGGACTCGGGGTTGGCCTCCGTGAAGCTGCCGGTTCTCCCTCCAGGTGGAAGTGTCGGGAGCAACTAGGCCAACATTCTGGATCCTGCAGGCCAGGAGATGCGAGAGGGAACAGCCCCCCAGAGGAGGATAGCACACGCAGCTGCTGCCACGTCAGGGCTCATAAGACCGTGAGACACAACATCCAGGCTGCTGGGAAGATGCCTCAAGGCCCCAGGTCTTAGAAGGAAGGCCTAAGGTCACTGAGCCCGCCACTAAAAATAGTCCCACAAGTTCTGCTGACTTCACTATAAAAAGGAACTGGCAAAGGGTCATCCACTCACCAAATATGAGAGCCTGAGGAAAGCCTACCTCCTCCTCACCTGGGAGATGCAGACCATTTGCTCTCTAAGGCCCAAGAAGCCTGGGCCCCCTCCATGCCTGGAGGCTAGCAGTGTATCAAAAAGATGAAGGAATGTCAAAACCAGGATTACAAAATTTGTGGTGTGTTTTAAATATTAATATGGAACACGTTAATGCTGAAAAATATAATGTAACATAATTGAGCTAGGATTAAGGCATGGTAGGATTTATCAAAATTCTAAATTGTAGAGTATGTAGTACAAGGACACAGATATACTTGTATAATGTGCATCTTCTTCTGGCTGCCAAGTGACATATCAGCCCTGAGCCCCCTTATGTGCCATCGTTATTAAAAAGTCTATGTTGGGGTGCCTGGGTGGCTCAGTCAGTTAAGCACCTGCCTTTGCCTTTGGTCATGATCCCAGGATCTTGGGGTGGAGCCCTGCATTGGTCTCCCTGCTCAGCAGGGAGCCTGCCTCTCACTCCCCTCAACCCCTACTCATGCACTCTCACTCTCTATCTCAAATAAGTAAACTCTTTAAAAAAAATAAAAAGTTTATGGGAGAGTTAGTTTGGGGAGATGAGTAGGTTCTGGAGATGGATAGTGCTGACGGTCATACAACAATGTAAATATGCTTGATGCCACTGAACTGCATGCTTCAAAGTGGTTAATATGCCGGGGCCCTAGGTGGTACAGTCTGTTAAGCATTGGATTCTTGCTCTCAGCTCAGATCCTGATCTCAGGCTCATGAGGTCGAGCCCCATTGGGCTCCATGCTCAATGCAGAATCTGCTTCCATCCCTCTCCCTCCCTGCTGCCCCTGTGTACTCTGTCTCTCTCAAATGAATAAATAAATCTTTACAAAAGAAGTATTGAGATGGTAAATTTTATGTTATGTGTATTTTGCCACAACTTTTTATTTTAATTAATTAATTTATTTATTTATTTATTTACTTGAATTCAATTTGCCTACATATAGCATAACACCCAGTGTACATCTACCCAAGTGCCCCCATCATGGCCCATCACCCAGTCACCCCAACGCCCCACCCACTTCCCCTTCCACTACCCCTTGTTTATTTCCCACAGTTAGGTGTCTCTCATGTTTTGTCACCCTCACTGATACTTTCATTCATTTTCTCTCCTTTCCACTTATTCCCTTTCACTAATGTTTATATTGCCCAAATGAACGAGACCATAGAATGTTTGTCCTTTTCTGATCGACATACTTCACTCACCATAATACCCTCCAGATCCATCCACGTTGAAGCAAATAGTCAATATTTGTCATTTCTAATGGCTGAGTAATATTCCACTGTATACATAGACCACATCTTTTTTTTTAATAATAAATTTATTTTTTATTGGTATTCAATTTGCCAACATACAGAATAACACCCAGTGCTCATCCCGTCAAGTGCCCCCCTCAGTGCCCATCAACCATTCACCCCCACCCCCACCCTCCGCCCTTCCACCACCCCTAGTTCGTTTCCCAGAGTTAGGAGTCTTTATGTTCTGTCTCCCTTTCTGATATTTCCTACCCACTTCTTCTCCCTTCCCTTCTATTCCCTTTCACTATTATTTATATTCCCCAAAGGAATGAGACCATATAATGTTTGTCCTTCTCCGATTGACTTACTTCACTCAGCATAATACCCTCCAGTTCCATCCATCTCGAAGCAAATGGTGGGTAATTGTCATTTCTAATGGCTGAGGAATATTCCATTGTATACATAGACCACATCTTCTTTATCCATTCATCTTTCGATGGACACCGAGGCTCCTTCCACAGTTTGGCTATTGTGGACATTGCTGCTAGAAACATCCTGGTGCAGGTGTCCCGGCGTTTCACTGCATCTGAATCATTGGGGTAAATCCCCGACAGTGCAAGTGCTGGGTCTTAGGGCAGGTCTATTTTTAACTCTTTGAGGAACCTCCACACAGTTTTCCAGAGTGGCTGCACCAGTTCACATTCCCACCAACAGTGTAAGAGGGTTCCCTTTTCTCTGCATCCTCTCCAACATTTGTGGTTTCCTGCCTTGTTAATTTGCCCCATTCTCACTGGTGTGAGGTGGTATCTCATTGTGGTTTTGATTTGTATTTCCCTGATGGCCAAGGTGGGGAGCATTTTCTCATGTGCTTGTTGGCCATGTCTATGTCTTCCTCTGTGAGATTTCTGTTCATGTCTTTTGCCCATTTCATGATTGGATTGTTTGTTTCTTTGCTGTTGACTTTAATAAGTTCTTTATAGATTTTGGAAACTAGCCCTTTATCTGATACGTCATTTGCAAATATCTTCTCCCATTCTGCAGGTTGTCTTTGAGTTTTGTTGACTGTATCCTTTGCTGTGCAAAAGCTTCTTATCTTGATGAAGTCCCAATAGTTCATTTTTGCTTTTGTTTCTTTTGCCTTCGTGGATGAATCTTGTAAGAAGTTACTGTGGCCGAGTTCAAAAAGGGTGTTGCCTGTGTTCTCCTCTAGGATTTTGATGCAATCTTGTCTCACATTTAGATCTTTCATCCATTTTGAGTTTATCTTTGTGTATGGTGAAGGAGAGTGGTCTAGTTTCATTCTTCTGCATGTGGATGTCCAATTTTCCCAGCACCATTTATTGAAGAGATCTCTTTCTTCCAGTGGATCGTCTTTCCTCCTTTATCGAATATTAGTTGACCATAAAGTTGAGGGTCCACTTCTGGATTCTCTATTCTGTTCCATTGATCTATGTGTCTGTTTTTGTGCCAGTACCACACTGTCTTGATGACCACAGCTTTGTAGTACAACCTGAAATCTGGCATTGTGATGCCCCCAGCTATGGTTTTCTTTTTTAAAATTCCCCTGGCTATTTGAGGTCTTTTCTGATTCCACACAAATCTTAAAATAATTTGTTCTAAGTCTCTGAAGAGAGTCCATGGTATTTTGATAGGGATGGCATTAAACGTGTACATTGCCCTGGGTAACATTGACATTTTCACAATATTAATTCTGCCAATCCATGAGCATGGAATATTTTTCTATCTCTTTGTGTCTTCCTCAATTTCTTTCAGAAGCGTTCTATAGTTTTTAGGGTATATATCCTCTGACTCTTTGGTTAGGTTTATTCCTAGGTATCTTATGCTTTTGGATGCAATTGTAAATGGGATTGACACCTTAATTTGTCTTTCTTCAGTCTCATTGTTAGTGTATAGAAATGCCACTGACTTCTGGGCATTGATTTGTATCCTGCCACACTGCCAAATTGCTGTTTGAGTTCTAGCAATCTTGGGGTGGAGGCTTTTGGGTTTTCTAGGTACAGTATCATGTCATCTGTGAAGAGGGAGAGTTTGACTTGTTCTTTGCCAATTTGAATGCCTTTAATGTCTTTTTGTTGTCTGATTCCTGAGGCTAGGACTTCCAGTACTATGTTGAATAGCAGTGGTGAGAGTGGACATCCCTGTCTTGATCCTGATCTTAGAGGAAAGGCTCCCAATGTTTCCCCTTTGGGAATGATATATGCTGTGGGCTTTTCGTAGATGGCTTTTAGGATGTTGAGGAATGTTCCCTCTATCCCTCCACTCTGAAGAGTTTTGATCAGGAATGGATGCTGTATTTTGTCAAATGCTTTCTCTGCCTCTATTGAGAGGATCATACGGTTCTTGGTTTTTCTCTTGCTGATATAATGAATCACATTGTTTGCTTTACGAGTGTTGAACCAGCCTTGCATCCAGGGGATAAATCCCACTTGATCATGGTGAATAATCTTCTTAATGTATTGTTGGATCCTATTGGCTAGTATCTTGTTGAGAATTTTTGCATCCATGTTTATCAGGGATATTGGTCTAGAATTCTCCTTTTTGCTGGGGTCTTTGTCCGGTTTTGGAATTAAGGTGATGCTGGCCTCATAGAACCAGTTTGGAAGTACTCCATCTCTTTCTATCTTTCTGAATAGCTTTAGTAGAATAGGTATGGTTTCTTCTTTAAACGTTTGATAGAATTCCCCTGGGAAGCCATCTGGCCCTGGACTTTTGTGTCTTGGGAGGTTTTTGATGACTGCTTCAATCTCCTCCCTGGTTTTTGGCCGGCTCAGGTTTTCTATTTCTTCCTGTTCCAGCTTTGGTAGTTTGTGGTTTTCCAGAAATGCGTCCATTTCTTCTAGATCGCCTAATTTATTGGCGTATAGCTGTTCATAATATGTTTTTAAAATCGTTTGTATTTCCTTGGTGTTGGTAGTGATCTCTCCTTTCTCATTCACGATTTTATTAATTTAAGTCTTTTCTCTCTTTTTTTTTTTAAATAAGGCTGGCTAATGGGTTATCTATTTTATTAATTCTTTCAAAGAACCAACTCCTGGTTTTGTTGATCTGTTCCACAATTCTTCTGGTCTCGATTTCATTGAGTTCTGCTTGAATCTTTATTAACTCTCTTCTTCTGCTGGGTGTAGGATCTATTTGCTCTTTTTTCTCCAGCTCCTTTAGGTGCAAGGTTAGCTTTTGTATTTGACTGGGTGATGGGCACTGAGGGGGGCACTTGATGGGATGAGCACTGGGTGTTTCTATATGTTGGCAAATTGAACACCAATAAAAAATAAATTTACACATTTAAAAAAAGGAAAGTTCTCAGCTATGATTTGTTCAAAAAGATATTCTGGACCTCTGTCCCTTTTGGCGCCCTCGGGAACCCCAATTAAATGTAGTTTTTTCCTTCTGAAGCTGTCATTTATTTCCCTTAACCTATCCTCATGATCTTTTAATTGTTTTTCTCTTTTTTTCCTCAGTTTCCCTCCTTGCCATCAAGTTGTTTTCTATGTAACTCACTCATTTCTACCTCATTAACCCTCGTCGTTAGGACCTCTAGTTTGGATTGCATCTCATTTAATTGATTTTTAATTTTGCCTGATTAGATCTAAATTTTGCAGTCATGAAGTCTCTTGGATCCTTTATGCTTTCTTTGTGCTTCTGAATTGGCTTTCTGACATTGAATTGTAATCCAAATTTTGTAACTCTGTGGGAGAGAGGACTGTTTCTGATTCTTTCTTTTTAGGTGAGTTTTTCCTTGTAGTCATTTTGCTCAGTGCAGAGTAGCCAAAACAAGTTGTACTGGAAAAAGGAGAGAAAGAGAGAAGAGAAAAAAAGAAAAAGAAAGAAAAAAAGAAGAAAAAAAGAAAAGTTGGTGGGAAGCAAACAGAAAACAAAAAACAAGGGGGAGTATCCTCTGATTCTATATGCTGTAAATCCCTCAACTTCCCCTGGAATTTTCCAGTGCTGCTTGGTCAATAACCCTGTCCTTCCAGCTGGTCTTCTAGGGGAGGGGCCTGCTGTGCTGATTCTCAGGTGTGTGCACCTGGGGGAGCTGCCCAGCCCCCTGTCAAGTGCAGGGCTCAGTGGGAGTTGTTTATCCTGTGAAGCCCCTGCTCAGTCCCAGGCACAAGGTGACACCAGTAGGAACAACAACAGTGGCGGCTGCCAGCTCTTCAGCCCTGGAGTCAGCTCCCGCAGTAACTACCGGAGCTCTCAGTCTGCAGGTGCCTGGATGCTCCAGGGGCGGGGGGCGCCGATCTGCACAGCTCGGGGGCAGGAGCGTCCTCGCTGTCCTGGGCCCTCCCAGCCTCTGCCCATCCCGGGGGGAGAGCTGGATCTTGGGCTGTGTCCCCGGCGCCCTGGGCTCCGGGGCCTGCGCTGCTGGAATCGCGCTCCCGGGGCTGCGCAGCCGCCTCCGCGTGGAGCCGCCACCTGAGCCGCACCCCCAGCTGCTCCCGGGTCCCCACCAGGCGCGGGCTGCAGCCCTTTAGTGAGCTCGGCTGCGGAGTGTGGCAAGCTCTCCCCCGGGGCGCAGATCCTCTGTTCGTGCCCCTGGGAGCCTGCGGGCAACCCTGCCCCTCCTGGGGTCCTGCCCCAGCTCCCTGTGAGCACCTTTCTGTCCGGTAAGGTTCGTAAAGCTCCTGCTTCTCCGGGCCTGGGCTTTCCTGTCCTGGGGGCACTGGCCGGGCAGCCTTAGCCCGGGTCCTCGTGGGGCCCCTCCCCCTTGGATGCTTTTTTATTTATTTGGTTTTTTCTGTCTTCCTACCTTGATAGAAGCGTGAACTCTTCTCACTGTAACATTCCAGCTGTTCTCTCTTTAAATCTCAGGCCGAATTCGTAGGTTTTCAGGATGATTTGAAAGTTATCTAGGCAATTTGGTGGGGCAGGTGACTTGGGGACCCTACTCTTCCAACATCTTGCCCTGCCTTCCCCGCAACTTTTTAAAAAGTCAGTGCTTGGAGACTTCCACAAATGGTCAAAGACAAAGGCACAGGGGTCTCCTTGGTCAGATCCTGATCTGCAATCCCTGTGAGTAAAATACGCATTAAGGTTGTTGCCGAGAGCCTGGGTGGAACCCCAGCTCTCCCAACACCAATACAGGGAAGCATTTATGATTTACTTTAAAATGCCTTTCCTTTATTTCTCAGTTATAGTAAAGTGAGGGCAAAATAATAATTTTATTGAGGTCACATGTATAGATTGGAAATACGATCTGTCCATCTTGGGGGATATGAAAAGGTGATAGAAAATATTTGTCATAGAAATAAAGATAGTGGAACAAGCAGGATTGAGAATCATTAATTCAAGTCTTCCCCCACCATTTGATATTTTGGTTGCTCTAAAATATATGTAATAGAGTTTTATTATGTATTAGGGCCAGGGGAACACCCATGTATTGCTGTAGCCCTCAGAATAAACTATGTCAACAAGCAACCCCACCGTTTATGACAACAAAGGTCGCTTTCTTGCTTCTGCCATAAATCCACTGAAGTCCCTTGGAGCTCCAAGAAGACAGACCAGCACCCTCTCCTATGTTGCTGGTCACCATCTCAGCTTGGAGAAGGGTCTCAGTCCAGACACTAATTGATCTGGCCCAGAGTGACAGTATACTTCCCCTCACACTTCATTGGCCAGAATTAGTCTCGTGGTTCCATCTCCTCAGAAGAGGACCAGGAAGTGCAGTTCTCCCTGTGTCTGGAAGGCAAGGAAAACTTGATATGGGCAAAGAGTGCTGATGCCTCCCTCCAGCCACTCTTATTAATTAGTTCCTTATGATTCCTTTTCAGAAATGTGATTGCTGATTCGAACAAAAGTCTCCTTGCCTTTGCAATATTTGTATTTATTCCCTGCTATACTGCATTGCCCAAAACTCGTTATGCAAGTAAGAGGCAGTGATGCTATCAAGCAATGATGTTCTTCATCTGAATGAAAATATATCTACTGATTCAGCCTTAACAATGAGCAGGGGAAGGGCTCCTCTTTCGAGCTGAGTTTCATCCTCTCTTAGGCATCGATGTGATGATCGCCCCTTCTTTCTCAGGCATGATAACATTTTTCTGTCTCCAGTGGAACGTTCCCATGGTTGCACAGCATGTTACACCCCACTTTTCCCACCCCTTTCATATAAACACTCTGAAAGAGCTATATGTACCTGCTTTCCCAGCACCTCCTCTCATTCTCCCTGGGCTTTTGCCCTGAGTCCTCATCCAAAACAGTGTACCCCAAGGTTAACAATAACCTCCTTGTTGACAGAACCAGGGGTCAGTCTTCAGTTCTCATCCTACACAGCATTTGACACCATCAATTAATGGCTCCTCCTCCTTAAAGACCCTTTCCAAGCTTGGTGTCCAGAATATCACCTACTCGATTCTCGTCCTACATTACTGGCCACTACTCATTCACCTTTACTGGCTCCTCCCCATCTCCTCAGACTCAAAACACTGGCAATGCCCCCAGGACATGTCCTTAGTCTGCACTTCTCTATTTATACATATGCCCCAGCTGAGCTAATCCAGGGTCATGTCCTATTTAAGGACCTTCAATGGCAATGATGCCCTAATCCACATCTTCAACCAGGACCACTCCCCTTAATTTCACTTGTGTAATCTGTCTCCTTGGCATCTCTAGTGCAGATGCTTAATAGGCATTTCAAATTTCACACATCCAAAACCAGCTCACTAAACCTTCCTTCCCAACTTGCTTCTATGTCCTTTGCATCTCACTAAATGGCACTTACAGGCTTCAGTAGTGCAAACCAAACATCTTGACATTATTCTCAACTCTTCATTCACACTCCCCTACTCAATCTATCAGCAAATATTATTAGTTCTACTTTCAAAAATTGTCCAAAAAAAGTCAATCCCCCTTACTTCCACCACTACCTTCTCTTGTCATTTAAACTAGAGGAGTAGCCTTCTAATGGTGTTCTTGCTTCTACATATGTCCCTTAGAGTCTGATTGCCACACTTAAACATTGATTCAGATACTACATTTCTTAAAATCATCTCTATCAGTTAGCTTTGGCTGCATAAAAAACCACCCCAAAACTGCATGACTAGAAACAACATTCATTTATTTATCTCATGATTCTGTGGGCCAATAATTTGGATTGAGCCCAGTTGAGTGGCCTATCTGCTGGTCTCCTCTGGGGCTTATGCACATGCCTGTAGTCAGCTGCTGACCATCTAGGTAGCTATGCCTCTGGGGCCCATCAGTGCTGAGCCACATGTCTCTTAACCTCCACCAGGCTGGCTCAAGCTTGTTTACAGGGTAGGAGGTGCTTCCAAGCAGAGGGAGTGACATCTTCATGTCTTCTTGAGGCCAAGCCTTGGATCTGGTGCAACGTCACATCTGTTACATCTTACTGGTCAAAGAAAGTCACAAGGCCAACCAAATTCAAGAGATGGAGAAATAAACTCCATTTCTTGATGGAAATAGCGTCACATATTGAACAATGTCCTATGTCTTTCCATTCCCTTCAGATCTCTACTCAAATCCCACCTAATCAGAAGGATCTTTCCCGAATATCTATATAAATAGTACCTCTCCCATTCCACTCTCGCCCAAAGATAGCATTCCCAATTCCCTCACTGCTGTATTTTTATCCAAATACTTACCACTACAGGATATATACTAGACTTATTTACTGTTGGTTTCCTGTTTTTCATCTACCAGAATTTGCTAGGGCAGAAACTTCCTCTTGGAAAGTATCTGGCACATAGTAGGTACTCAATATCTAATTGTGGAATAAAGAAATGGATAGATATCTGAATCAGGTATTGATTCAATCTGATGATAATAATAGTAACAGAATCTGCTGACACTGAGCACTGACATCACAGATAAACATGCTGAACACATCAGGTTCATTGTCTTTTTTAAATTATTATTCATTGTCTTCTAACTCTTGCAATTACCCTGGGAAGTAAGGACTACGAAGATTGCACTCTATAGATGTGAAAAACCAAGGATCAGGGAGGAAGTTATATACTTATCCAATGTCACAGAGTTATTAAGTGACAGAGTGAATATTTGAATGCAGGTACATGGAAATGCCCTTTCATGGTCAGTGGAGGTGATTCTGTTTTTCTTTAAATCATCCTTGTGTTCCAAGGATGCACACAATTTGGCCATAATGAATTATTCTCCACATATAGACTGATTCAATTTATGAGCATGTCACCACAGATTTTAACTATCTTGACACTTGTGTGTTTGTTCCATTTCATTTAGTTTTATGCTGTCTTTGTCAAGTTTGGACACTAGATATGTGATAGCTCTGTATAAAGAATTAGAAAACGTTTATCTTTTTCTATGCACTGAACATAGGTATGAAAATTATCTATTGTGTGGGAAATATCAGAAAGGGAGACAGAACATAAAGACTCCTAACTCTGGGAAACGAACTAGGGGTGGTGGAAGGGGAGGAGGGCGGGGGGTGGGGGTGACCGGGTGACGGGCACTGAGGGGGGCACCTGATGGGATGAGCACTGGGTGTTATTCTGTATGTTGGTAAATTGAACACCAATAAAAAAAATAATTTATTAAAAAAAAAGAAAATTATCTATTTCTTAACAGTTAAAGAAAAACTTTCCTGGTCTGAGCTGAGAGCCTAATGCTGCCTCCTGGTCTTCAGTTCCCCCATTTCTAGGCACATGGGAGACTGAACCTCCTGCACCCTTGGTTGAGTGGATCTCTGGTGGCTAGCCTGGGGTACTTGGTTAGGAGCAGAAGTGACATGTCATTTCCAGTGAAGAGCATCTAAGTACTCACACAGACTCTCCAAGGTGTCTTTCCCTCTGCCATGGCAGAGGTCATTATCTTGGAACAAGAAGCCCTGGAACACAGCCCCTGACAATCTGTGATGGACATATAACTTAAGTGAGAAGCAAACTCATTGAGTTGTTAAGCTAGCCAGTCCTGAATGATACAGAAATAACTCCTTGGTGGCTCTTCCATGTTTTTTCAAAAGTAAACAAATCTTGTCAGGTTCTTTACTACTTCTTGAAAGAATTGTAGTAATTTTTTTTTTCCTATAAGATAACCCATTGCAGTGAGAATTTAGAATGATCAGCATACAACTTTATCCATTTGGGCAATACATATTTATTGAGCCCCTGTTATACATGAAGCCTGTCCTAAGCACTGGGAATTGTGAAGTAAAAAAGCTGTGCATCCTGCCCTCATTTTTTTTCAGTAGGCACTCAGCATTTGTTCGATGAACAAATATGACTTTAATATAAACCAGACCTTGAAATTAATCTAACCCACTCAATGAATCATATGGAAGCTAACATTTGTCTTGTCCTCACTGTTAGGCAATTTTCAAAACCTTTTATGGATTGAAGCATGGAGAAAGTTCAGTAACTCACCTAAGGCCAGGATGAGACACATTTATCATGTCATTCATTCCTAGGTCTTTATCAAATCTCTGCTATGTACCAAGATTGTATTTCTAAGTGAATTGGTCTCATGCATGTGTTCTGGGTAGGACTGCTTACTGTACGGAAGGATTTCAATTTGATGCTCTTTGTAGAGTGATGTATGTTCTCATGTCTTTAACGTATCTACTATTAAACCCCTGTATTTGTTTGAAATACAGTTTATAAGGACACTTCACTCCTTGGCCCCTGCTCAGCAGACCCCACAACACTGGGATTGTGGTTAGAGTACCCTGCAGAGACTTGCCACCCAATGCACCTTACACATTCCTATGGGAGAAGCAGCACTTTTGGAGGATTACTGATGGATGTGCAACCCAATCAGGCATCTAAGTATGCACTCATATAACCAGATATTCTCTGGAACATTCTTTGCTCCTATGCTTTCCTCTGCCTGTGTCTCTTTGGATACACAAACCATCTTTTCTTTGGGGTTTGCCCAAGAGAAGCAGTTCACAGGAAAGCATACGAACAATGAGGAATTGTTGAGCTTAGAGGGAGAAGGGAAAGGAGTTTCCACCATACAATCCCATATATCCCCCAAAGACCATTTGCCTCTGCCATGAAGGGGTCACCTTCCCCACCTTCCCCCTTGCAGCACCTGCCATGTCCACCTCTTCCCTTCTCCACCTCATTCTTGTACACCTTTCAAAGTCCTCTCCCTTGTATTACATAGAGAAAGCCGGGGTCATCTTCAGATCCTGAACATCCCGCAGCAGCCCCTTTTTACCTCATCAGAACATTTCTTCTGAACAAATGCAAAGCTCTGCCTGAAATGGCTTATGGTAAATTCTATCTCCTCTGGATCATCATGTTTAGATCAAGTCAGATCGACAGAGAGCTACAGCTGGGCCTCAGAGTCCATCCTCCTCCCCACTGTATTTGGAGAGTGTAGTGTTCCAACCATGCTACCAGGCTGGTCCCTCGTGCAGCCAGTGGGCCTACATGTGCTCAGCCTACCTTGGGGAAGGTCATAAGAAACAGCAGTCTACACCTTAACACCCTACTATAAAATAGGAGAAGGCAGTGGTCATCACATCATAATTTTTTCTAAGGAGGACTCACAAGATGGGTTTCTTTCTGTACTCCAGAAAAACTAGTTTGCTTCTTCTCTCATATGGACTCTGTGAATTAGGTCACAGGTCAGGTTCCCTCACACTCTTGTCAGTTAGAAAGCTCTGAGCTAAATTGTGGTCCAATTTTTTTTCAAGAATTTATTTATTTATTCATGAGAGACACACAGAGAGAGGCAGAGACACAGGCAGAGGGAGAAGCAGGCTTCCTGCAGGGAGCCTGATGTGGGACTCGATCCCAGGACCCCAGGATCATGCCCTGAGCCAAAGGCAAACGCTGAACCTCTGAGCCACCCAGGCATCCCTGTGGTCCAACTTTAAAATGGTATAAAAGTTCACACTTTTGATACCAACCACACTCCTGATTTTATCCTTCTGCTGTATTCCTCTTTGCCCCAATTCGCTCATGCATTTCAGATGCAATGAAACGCCGGGACACCTGCACCCCGATGTTTCTAGCAGCAATGTCCACAATAGCCAAACTGTGGAAGGAGCCTCGGTGTCCATCAAAAGATGAATGGATAAAGAAGATGTGGTCTATGTATACAATGGAATATTAGCCATTAGAGACGACAATTACCCACCATTTGCTTCAACGTGGATGGAACTGGAGGGTATTATGCTGAGTGAAGTAAGTCAATCGGAGAAGGACAAACATTATATGGTCTCATTTATTTGGGGGAATATAAAACATAGTGAAAGGGAATAAAGGGGAAAGGAGAAAAAATAAGTGGGAAATATCAGAAAGGGAGACAGAACATGGAAGACTCCTAACTCTGGGAAACGAACCAGGAGTGGTGGAAGGGGAGGAGGGCGGGGGGTGGGGGTGACTGGGTGACGGGCACTGAGGGGGGCACTTGACGGGATGAGCACTGGGTGTTATTCTGTATGTTGGCAAATTGAACACCAATAAAATATAAATTTATTATTAAAAAAATAAATAAATTTTATTATGTTTCTAAAATGCCTTGAACTCTTCTGTTAATGTGGAGAAAGATAAATGCATTTAAAATTATGAAAAGACACTCTTATTTGTCCCGTGTACCACTGACTGCTGGCAAGTCATCTTGGTTGATACACACCTCCATTGTGCTGGGGGTTCGCCTGCCACCGTGACACAGGCTCCCCAAACCCGTGTAAATTCCTAGGTGAGAAGAGCACTAGGAGCATCTTTATTCTATCTAGATGACTGGGTAGGCCCCTAGATGGTGGCTGTCACCAGAAAGACCAAGCCATCATTAGAAGTTTGGCATCTTCAGCCCCCCACCTCCAACCAATCTCCAGAGAGGGAACAGGGGCTAGAAATGGAGTCAATGATTGAACATGACTATGTGAGGAAAAGCCCATAAAAATCCCAGTAGTATGGGGTTTGGAGAGCTTCCAAGTTGGCAAAGACATCCACACTGTTTGTTAGAAAGATGATCCACCCCAATTTCACAAGGACGAAAAGTCCGGGGCTCAGGACTCTCCCAGATGTCACCCAATGCATCTCTTCATCTGGCTCTTCATCTGTATGCTCTTCATCTGGCTCTTTATCATACCCTTATTACACTGGCAAACATAAGTATTTCTCTGAGTTCTGTGAGCTTCTCCAGAAAATTAATGTAAGGTGGGAGTCATGGGAATCTCCAAATTAGGTAGAAGTTGTGGGGTAACCTGGAGACCTGCTCTTTGTGACTGGCATCTAAAGTGCGTGGGAACAGTTTTGTGGGACTGAGCTCTTAACCTGTGGGACCTGACACTATGTCTGGGTGGATAGCGTCACATTGATTTAAATTGTAAGACACCCAGCTAGTGTAACAGAGAATTGCTTGATGTGGGAAACACCCCTCACATTTGGTGACCAGAAGTGTCAAAAGTGAAGTGTTCCATGTAAAAGTAAAGGAGTCACCGCAGGAAAAAAAATACATAGGAGGGGAAAGCAGGTGGTTTCTCTTGTATACTTACTTTACAGTTTCAGGAGAATTCTTGAAGAGAGGGGAACCTAGAAAGGTAGGAGCCCAGCCAGCACATCTAAACAGAGGTGTCAAGTAGAACTGTAGGGGGGCCGCCTGGCTGAAACCAAGCTCTGTGTGTGTATCTGAAGAGGGAAGAAAAGGCTGTCTTGGTTCTATTTGGGTTCAGATGAGCCTGTGCTCCACCTGTTGTCTGCTCCTCTGCTGTGAAGGGCTTTTTGCAGGGAAGCCAGGGCTGACCCCTCTGGATGTGGGGCAGACTTCCAGCTGCATTAGCTGGACGCCACTGTTGGTGCCCTGGCCCTGGGGTGTTTGAGGTGAAACAAAGGGGCTTGGGAAAGGGGCAGGCATAGGACTCATCTGGTTGGATGTGTGTTAAGGCAGGTCTGCCTTTGGACAAGAAAGGTCTTCTCTCAGGGAGGTGGTTCTCCACCATCAACCATCACGATCAATTCCCAAGTAGGGAACAGAGTCCAAAAGGCTTAGGCTGAGCTGAAAAACACATTTCTTCCCTTCTGTGGGCACAAGAATTGAGATCATAGTTCCAGGGCTGGGGTGAGATGGCCCTGGGGCAGCAGGCAGGCAGGCAGGCGGAACCCGGCCTGAGCACTTCCCATGGGGCCTGGAGTGGGTCAGGGCTTCAGGACTCTGAGTCAGATTTTTTTGCTCTTCCTGACCCTCTAAGAAGGTTTTGTGAGAAGTTGCAACCTGATGGCAGTGATTCATGGGGCGTCGAGAGAAGGGATCGCTCCATGCTTGGGGCAGAGTAGACATGGAGGTACAGGTCCCCCCCAAGGCGGCAGCAGTGCCCAGTGGGGTGGCTTGCTCCCCCAGACCACCACAGCTAAGGCCTGGCCCCAGCAATGAAGGAGCTGGGGACTCAGTACCAAAGGGCCTAATAACGTTTCTGCCTCAATTTTCTTGCCTACAAATGGGAACAAAAATAGTTGGGCTAATGGAAGGATTAAATGAGGTAGATACATAGAGATGGCCTTAGAACCCCCAGACCTCCAGTTAGCGCTCAGTGAACCACTGCTTCTCACGATTACTACCACTCACAAGGGGGGTCTGGACGGGCCTTCTGTAGAAGTATATCCTGAATGGAAGAGAAGGCTTAATGGAAGGAAGCCAGGCATGGGGACCTTTGTGGGTTGGGGACGGTGTCATAGGCCCCAAGGGGCAGAGTCGGCCACAGGGGGAGGATTGCAGCTGCTCCCAGATGAGCAAAGGCTGGGCCAGGACACTCCTAGCACAGCCAGGGAGCCTGCAAGGCGAAGAGGAGAACTTCAGATGCTGCGGAGCCCAGAGGGGCAGAGCTGGGGGGCGGCAGGGGGCTGGAATGCCAAGAAGAGAGTGCCATGTGGGGTAAACTGAGGCAAGAACAGGTAAGTGGAGGTGTGATGTTTGGGACCTAGGGGGTAGGCCCAGAGTCCTGCAGGGTGAGAGAAAAAAGAGAGAACAAAGTGGAGAGACAAGAATCCACAGAGATACACAGAACACATGATAGAGTGAGCTCTGAAACCCCAGTCTGGGGCAGCACAGCCCCCCCCCCCCAGTGCCCTTGGGTCAGCTGAGGTCAGCTCCTGGGAGGCTGCAGCGCTGGCAACAGTGTGAGGCCTGCCCGAGGAGCTGCAGGGAGGACAGGGCCTTTCTGGGCCGGGAGGGCTGTCCGTCCTGCTTCCTCTGCTCTGCACTTCCCAAGAGTCGTGCCATCAGAGGCTCCCGTGCCTCCCTTCATCTCAGCACCTGCTTCCTCAGGCTGCAGTGGATGCACACCCAGTTGCCAGTGCTGCACCTCTCCCCAGGGCACCTTCCTTGAGCAATGCACTCAAGTGTCAGGACTTGCAGGGCGGCCCAGGATCCCCACAGGTGAAGCTGAGAGACACGGGGGTCCTGCAGCCACTGGTCAGAATCTTTATTCACCCTGGGGCCACTTTCCCACTCAGCCAGAGGCCACTGTGATCAGACAGCGGGTGCAGGTGGGAGGGCTTCCACATGGAGGTGCCACATGCACAGGAAGGGGTGAGAGGCCGAGACTCAGGGGGCAGCCCAGGCCTCCCCTGGGCAGGCAGGCTGGGTTGTGGGGGGCAAGAACACATCGTGGGGAAGGGGCTTTCTCTCAGGAGACCTTTCTTCAGTACTCAAAAGTAACCGTCTTGACCCGCAGGTACTCGTTCAGGGCCACCTCTCCTGAAAGACAGCAGGTGCCACGGGGAAGGTCACCCTCACAGCAGCAACTCAGGCAGGCCTCACCCTGTTGCCAGTGCTGCAGCCCTCTGACCTCACAGATCCCTGCGGCAACCATGTGGGGTCAGTGGAGGCTCAGCCCCAGTTACAGATGAGAAACCCAGACCCAGCAGGTGAGGCAGCTGTCGTGGGGTGGGGAAGCTGAGGATCCCACTGTGGGTGTTGGGATACAGACTACTCTGGGCAACTATTCCAGAAACTTCCCTGCCCTGACTGCCTCCTCGTGAGGCTCGGCAGCCCCATCAGCCCGAGGGTAGTCAAGGGGCTTTCTGGTGCCCTCCTGCTACCCAGAGGTACCAGCCCATCCCCTGCCCCCACGGCCGCCCCCTAGCTAATCGCAGGTCATACTACTATGGGGAACAAGAGTCGCAAGCACCCAGAATTTGGCTGTGTTCTGCAGCTGGTGTGCTCGGCCTCACAACCAGTGCCTGGGGCCTGCAGTGCCTGGCATCTCCCCCACTCACTAAGGTTGGCTCCAGGAGCCATACTTCACCAGCCAGGCCTGCGGAGGTCCCTGGGCCAAACCCAGTGGGTTACTGGGGATGCCTGGTTTATGTGCACAGGACACAGGACGAGGTAGCTGCAGAGAGGATAGACTGCAAGAGCTCAGGGGCAGAGCTGTAAGTGACAGAGATCAGATCCTGAGGACTCGGCACCCACAGCCTCCTGGATGACAGTGGTCCTTGTAGATTCCAGTGGAAGAACCGAGATGGGGAAGCAGGAAGGAGCGGCAGGCAGGGACGAAGGGAGCAGTACTGTCCAACATGGTGTGTGTGTGCGCGTGTGTGTGCCTGTGCGTGTGTGTGCCTGTGCGTGTGTGCGTGAACCCCACCTCTGTGGGCACAGTGTTGGGCCTTGGGGTGTTGATGGGGCTCCTTTCACAAGCATCCCTAGGGTTTTCTGCAGGGTGTAAAAGAAGGAATGGGGAGAAAGTGGAACAGCAACCTCTCCATGGTCAAGCCTCCCCTCCAACCTCCCTGAGGATCCTGAGCTGGGTTCAAGGATGGAGGCTCTAGGAGACAGCTGCTCTCCAGATGCTGTCCCCACTGCCCCGCCCCCACTCCTGGGTGTTAGAGCTGGGATCCCCAACTGGAGGTGGTCCTCAGCGGCTGGATTCCATAGTGGCAGGACTGAGAGAGCAGTGCTCATGCTAAATCACGCAAGAGCCATGGAAAGAGGAGTGTCAGACCAGAACCCCTTCCCCTGGCAGGCCAGGCGGGCCTTGTGCTTGGCTACCCACCTGGGTGACACCGTCTCTATGCTAGGGACTCACACTGCCCCACTGGCCTCCACACTCAGCTTCCACAGCTTCTCCGGTTTCTGTGAGTGAAGTTCTGACTGCGGCCCCCAGGGTTCTGCTATGTGGCCCCCTGTCTGCCTCCCCAGCTTCCTCCCTCCATCAGTCCTCCCCATCCCTGCACTCAGGCCTCTCTCTGAAGCTCCAGGACCAAAGCCGCTGTCTCCTCTGCCAGGAACACACACCCCCACGTCTTTATACAGCCTCCTCCAGCCACTCACACCTCAGGGCAGGTGCCACCCCCTTGGAGAGGCCCACCCTAGTCCCCACTAAAATTACCCTCCCAGTCCTCCTAGCTGGATCGCACAGACTTGCCCGTTGCCTAAACTCCCTAGCAGGATCTTGTTTTCTGTCTTCATTTTCACCTGCACCCCCTCCCACCCCAGTAAGAAGCGAGCCCCGGCCTCCAGGACAGGGCCTGGCATAAAGGGGCCTTAACAGATGTCCAGGATTAGGTTACCGAGGTCTTTGCCAAAGCCGGACTGCTTGAAGCCTCCGAAGGGAGCGGCCACATCCGTCTTGTTGTATGTGTTGACAAACACGGTGCCTGCCTCCAGCCTGTCGCTGACGTACAGGGCTCTGTTGAGGTCTCTGGTGAAGACGCCGGAGGCCAGGCCGAACTCTGTGGCGTTGGCCCGAGACAGCACAGTGTCCACATCGCTGCATGGAAAACCCAGCAAGAACTCCGTGAGGAGGGTCACAGGGCCCCTCTGGGCACTGCTTGCAGAAAGACCTGCACCTGCCTCCAAGGGAGGCCCGGCCTAAGGTGCCAGGCCCACAGCAAGTGTGGAAGGGTAGGGCAGCCAAGCGAAGAGCAGAGGATGACAGAGCGGAGCAGGGTCCTGTCATCATGGGCGAGCCCCTCGCTGTACAGACAGGGGGATGGGAGCCCAGGGACGGGGGCAGGCTGGGCACCACCACACACATCAGGCATTCCTCTGGGAGCTAGACCGGGGGCACCCACAGACATCAGAGACTTGAAGACTTAGCACACTGTATGCTTAGTAGATGGGAGAAAAGAATCTCATTCTAGTGCCATCAGCATGTGACGAAATTTTTGATAATTGTTTGACGGTTGGAAGTATAATGTGTCGGAGATGAGGTGCCACTCTGCAATCATCCCAAAGGTGCTACTCTGAAAGATCATGGGAAAAGAGCCCGTGGTAGAGCAATTACGGCCAGGCCGATTCCTCTCCCGTTAAGCCAGGTCTGGCCTCCATGACTTGCTGGACCAAAAGGACTGGTATAAATGAGGTTCTCAGCTCTCTGAGGCCAACTGATGGTTCTTGAGAAGACTCGCACCTTCCACCTGGCCTCTGGGGGAGCTGGGTGCCGGGCAGCAACAGCCTGACAGACCACAGAGCAGAGGTGGCCAGCTCCATGGAATCCTCACCAAATTGAAGACTCACAAGTGAAATAAGTAACTTGTTATTCCAAGTCACTGGGGCTTGGGGTGGTTATTATGCAGCAGTGGATAAGAGCAGAACCCAGCATGCTGTGAGGCACCAGAGTCCAAGAGGACACTCAGTGGGACCCAGCCCTGCTGGTCCCCTGGGGCTCTCCTAACTTCATTGGCAGGAAGCTCGGCTCCATCCAGCTACGTTCCCCTTCTGCAGCTCCCCTCCGCAAAGCTCAAGTGAAGACTGCAGTGAGGCACGGGAAAGGTCAGGTTCTCAAGAGACAGAAGCAGGACTCCCTACCCGTCAGCAAACCGAGAGATGATCATGATGGGCCCAAAGGACTCTTCCTTGGCTATGAACATGTGGTCCTCCACGTCTGTGAAAACAGTTGGCTCGAAGAAGAAACCTGAGGGGAGAGACAACGACCCGGTCTGCGGGTGGGCGGTCCTCTCCCCGGCCAGGCCCGGCCCCACCAGCTACCACACACACATCCCACCCCAGCACTGCCATTCGTGACACTGTGTGCTGGATGCTACATCCTGTGAGTGGCTTTCCTGCCCAGACATACGAGTTCACAGGATCCTCGCAGTGATCTGCGGTGGATCAATGAAATGCTGCTGATGAAAATGAGCAGCTCAGTGTTGCTCTGTGATAGAGTGGGGATTTTTTACCTAGTGCAGCCCCTCACATGACTCACCATCAGTCCCCGTGCAGTAGGTTGAGTGGGGGAAGCCTCGCACACAGACAGGTTCTGATGGACAGGACCTCCCAGGACTGCCTCCCGGCTTCCCAGCCCCTCGGTGCAGGTGCTGATGCCTTAGGTGCAGGCGCAAATGCTCTCCACCAGGATCCAGCCACCTGCTCTCCTGTCAACACATGACCACCCCCTACTCCCATCCAGACTGCTGCCCCTACAGGCCCTAGTTGTAGATGGAGCCACCTCTGACAGCAGGAATGCTTCCTCTATTTCTCCTCTAGACACAGTCTTGGGACCCTGAGACCCTACTGGACTGAGATGTAATTTAGCCTGACTGAGGGAAATTGACAGATTTGAAATTTTTTCTTTCTAGTTTTTAGAAAAACAACAACAAAAAACTAACTTTAAAAACAACTTAAAATATTCCATATTTTTCATACATTTACAAATTACATATATATTTAAAGATTTTTTAAATTCATTTATGAGATACACAGAGAGAGGCAGAGACACAGGAGGAGGGAGAAGCAGGCCCCCCGCAGGGACCCCAATGGGGGACTCGATCCCAGGACCCGGGGATCATGCCCTGAGCCGAAGGAGATGCTCAACCACTGAGCCACCCAGACGTCCCTATAAATTATATTTTAACGTTAATCACAATTTTTGAAACCTAAGTTAGGTATGAACACGAGTTGACTCATGTGTTATGGCCTGTATTCTCTCAGCCTACAGACTGCTGGCTGCCAGGCACTGGAGGCCCTGGGCTGGGCAGGAGCTGTCCCTTTCTTGTTCTTTCTGTACTCTTCTCTGCCTCTCTGGACTCTGTGAGGGGGACTGCATGCCCTGCATCCCTCATCCTCTGATTTCTAGTTGGGTTTATATCTTGCAACTCTTCTCCTCATTGGGTTCCAAGAATTCTACTCCCTCCTCTTGGCCCTCAAGCCAGTGGGTAGTAATGGCAGCTGCCTAGTATCCTGGTTTCTGCATGCTGCCCCCTCTAACTGTTCTGCAAACCATGCCTTTGCTTCACTCTCTCCCATCACACCCTGAACTCTGGTCTTATGGACCCCTACCTAGTCTACTGAGTCAGGGAAGGGGGTTAGGCAGACAGTGGTCATCAGTGGCCAGGGAGCTCTGTGACACAGGAGCACCTATGGTCTGTGCCTGGATATTATTTGAGCTGGTTGATGAATTCACCAAGTGAGGAAATGGAGAGGTGTTTCCTAATCAGAGGAGCAGCAGAAGCCCAGGGAGCAGGAAAACGTGAGGTGTATTCAGAGAGAGTAAAATGTGGCTGGAGCATAGATCATGGGCAAGCCAGTTAGCAACAGACCATGGAAGACCCTGGTGTGAAGTGAGGAGTTGGAGCTTGCTGCTGCAGGGGGACGGGTCACTGTAGAAGTTGCTTCAGTGTTGGGGGAGACATAATAAGACTCCTGGCAGCTACCATAAACAAGGGGTTAGCATGGCACAAGACATTCCTCAGGAAGCAGACGTGATGGTCCAGGTAAAACAAGCTGCAGAGGGTCAGCAGTAAGGTAGCAGGGAAGGCAAGAAAGATTTTTAATTTGAGAGAATCAGGCAATTAATTTATAATAGATGGTCAAGAAAACAGAGTCAAGAATTCATCGTTTCCTTCCCTCTTTCATTCCATCAAATTAATTCAGGTTTGGTGTGAGTGTCCGTGCTGGCATGAAGGACCTAATAGTATAGAAGACAGACACCACATCTATCCCCATATGGCAGGCAGTCTAACAGGGAAGCAGCTCAAACAGTCTGTGCCAAAGCCCTTGGCTCTAGTGACTTGACCAGATGGAAGATTCCAGAGAGGCAAGTGTATGTCTGGGTCAGGACACTCAGATAATGCGATGGAATTAGTACCCATTCAGTCTGAAGGGCCTGGGGTCCTGCAGGTGGGTGTGTCTAGGTGGTCAGGATTTCTGGATGAGGAGGAGCCTGGAGACAGATATTTGGGAGGGTGTGAACCACTGCAGGGGTGAGATCCTCCAGGGAAATGGTCTGTCACGGGAAGCTTTCCAAGCGCAGAGAAGACTTGGGGATATACTTCCATTCAAGGTACAGGTGAAGAAGGAGGTTTAGCGAAAAGTGACCACTGAAAAGTAATGCCAAAGCCAGAAAGCCACGAAAGCCAGTGCCATGGAATCCACGGGAGGAAAGAATTTCAAGGATTCGGAGATGTTTATGGAGAATCAAAGTCCACTATGATACACATTAAACCAGCACTGACTGGATTTCAGCTCTGGTGTCTTCACCTTGCTGGGACCACACCTGGTCTGGCAGGTGTGCAAACAGCCAAGGGCACCATATCTAATGTCCCGGATGAACCCAGAGGCCTGGGAGCCTAACCATGGCCTTCACATGCCTCCAGCTCTAGCTGGGCAGGAAGCCAGAGGCCATGCTGCCTGCCCTGCAGTTCACCAGCGCTCTGACTGACCTGGCCGAGGGACCTGATGCCCACCACAGACCAGGGTGGCCCCCTCCTCCACACCATGTTGGCAGTACTCCACCAGCTTCTGTAGGTGGGCTTGGTGGTTCTGTGGCCCATGGTTGGTGTCCCGGTCTAGAGGGTTGCCAATTTTCATCTTCTTCACCTCTTCTACCTGTGGAAAGTCCTTCCAGTTAGGTCCTGCTCAGCATCTGCCAATGCTCCAAACCTGATGCGCCTAACATGTCTGCATGTTAGTGACCAGCCACTGGCCGCTGAAGAAAGTCCACACGCCCTAAGGATGTTCCATATTCTGGTTCCAAGCCTGCCTTTCAGGGTGAAATCCCAAATGTACCCTATGCACAAAGCCTAGTGTCAGACAAGCTGGGAAAACAGAGGTGTCCAGGGACACAGGGGAGTGCTGGAGATGGGCCCGCAAGGAGCGTGTCACTACCGTGGTCCTGCACCCAGCTTCAAGTGCTGAGAAGCTGAGAGAATGCTTGTCTGAGCTCCAGAATGTGGATAGGAGTGGGGCAGGGCAGCTCTGGTCCTGCTGGAGCACCACGGTGACAGACTCTAAGCGGAGTGGAGGGCCAGCTTTGAGGCCACCACTCTTGCCTGCTTCCAAGGCCAGTCCTAAGACCCCTCCTCTGGGAAGCCTTCCTTGTTGCCTCAGCCAAGCTACAAGTAGGTCTAGGCTTTGCCCACTGAGACGTGGATTTGGGTCTCATACAAGATGTGCCAGGTGGCATCTGCCAGATTCTGGGGCTGGGTGCAGAGTCAGAAAAGCCTTTGAATATGGTTGCTGTGCTACAGAAGAGAACTCAGGGGGCATAACCAGTGAGAGGTAGACATCAGACCTTCCGGGCTCCAGGCTGGGGCTCGCCCCTCTCACTTTGTCACATCTCTTCAGGCTTCTTCCCTAGTTTCTTAAAACCAAACAAAGCCAATGCTGCCCTCCTCATAGCTGCGTCAAGGTCAGGCCTGACTGGCCGCCTCCTCCTCGGAGGCCAGGGTTACTTCACCCCTCCATTCAGGCTCTGCACCCCGCCCCCCAGCCAGGCCTAATTGGATGCAGAAGACACCCTCTCACCAAGGACCCCTTAGCACAGTAGGCTGTTGCGCCCCTTCCTTGCTCCCACCTGGCCACCGACGACCCCCAGCCCCATCTGTCCCTAGGATGCCAAGAGCAGTAATGCTGAGTGTTCTGGTTGTGCAGCTCACTTCCTGTATTTGGGAACTGAGACTATCCTGACAGTTCTGCTGGGATTGTGACCTTTACTATTACCCTGTGGGGGTTGATGACTCTCTTGCAGACTCCTAGAAGGGACTGGGGCTTGCTTAGCTCTGTGTTCCCCACAACTACACCCACTCGGTGAGCCGCCCCCCTAGTGGGTCCTTCATCATGACTCCCCATCTGTGCTCCAGGTTCAGCTAGTCCTGCCAGGCTGCCCAACTCCCAAACTACAGTGGGTTATGCATTATACTCATTTCCCATCGGGGTAGGCTTCGTTTCCCACCTCCTGAATCTGGGCTGGGCTGTGCCTTGCTTTGGCAGGTAGAATGTGGGAGAAACAAACTTTGGAGGTCCCAAGAGGCATTTACACTCCTATTCTCATAGGAGCCCTGCCATTGGCCTTGCATGTGTCCAAGCACATGCTGCAGGATGTCCACAGGGACAACAATGAACCATCCCAACACAGTCACCAAGTGCCCCCATGACCGCAGATGCATGAGCAAGCTCAGCTGAACCTGGGCTGGTGCCCACACAGCCAACCCGCAGGGCTGTGCCTGCATAAATATCTGTTATCCTGAGCTACTAAGTTTGGGGAGTAGCTCATTATGTGAGCACCCACCCTGCAGCAGCCATGAGAGGTGGCTGCTGATGGTCGTAGGTCCAAGGGAGACCTCCTCCAGCCCATGGACACTCGTAGCCAACAGCTGTTGACAGAGGACAAAAGCTTGGCCCATTGACCCCAGGGGTATCATTCATGCTCCAGAGCTCCTATCTGTGGGTCAGTCTAGGGCTGGATGTCACTCGAGACCGTGTCTTGTCTCTGTCCTCTCCCGGTCACTCCCACCTCCTGGGCTTCACCTGACAGCTTGCCCACAGTGAGCCACATACACCTGAATTCCTGGCTTAGGCTTCTCTGCTAGGGAGCTGACCTAGGACAGACCCTTTTTGGTTATGTCAGTTTGAGCTGCAGGGTTACTATTTCTTCCTGAAACAGTAAAAAAACAAGTGAAAAAGGATACAGCTTTGCCCAATGGTTTCCTCACTCAAGTGGACAGTTCCTGAAGCCACGTGGCCCAGCCCTGCCTCTCTGTCCCCAGCCCCCTGCAGCACACGTGGCTGCCCCAGTGAAGACTCTGCAGTAGAACTTACCACCTTCTGCACAAACTGGTCATGAATCGAGTCCTCTACAAAAAGCCGGCCTGCTGCAATGCAGTTTTCCCCTTTGTTGAAGAAGACAGAGCTCATCCCCTTTGGAGAATGGATAAGAATGCGAGCTTAGAGCCGCTCCCAGGGTGCCAGCCCCCTATATCCCACCAGCCCCAGGTACCTCCTTCTTATAGGGAAGGGGAGGAATGTGTGTGTTCCAATCTCCGATGGGATGGTGGGCCAGGCCCAGCCAGCAATGGGCACACAGGTTCTATTCATTCTTTGATCATCTTAAGAGAACAGATGAGTCCCATCCCCTGGGGGACACCTGTGTCCACACTGCAGAGAGTGGAGGACGAGAGGGAGTGGAGTGGAGTGGAGTGTGCCTGGAGACACTATATACAAGTGTGTTCCCTGGGGTGATGTAGGAGGGGTCAGAGCCCACTCTCTTGGGGCTGAGCCTGGAGAGTCTATTCGCTTGGAGTGGGCAGCAGTTGGCAGGCAAAGGCAGGCAGGCAGCCCCATGTTGTGGGAGGGACAGGGTGCCAGCCCAGGCCTGAGAGAACTCCTAGGAGTCCAGAATAAACGTTAGACCTGGTAGCCCTATGTGGGGGGCTAGGGGAGGCGGGAGAGCTTGGCTCTCCTGGCAGCTGGGATTTAACTGCCCAGTGACATGGCCTAGGCCTCTGGCCCTACAGTAGTGGCCTTGGCACTGGGACCAAGAGCCTGCACTGATGGACTTGCCTCCCTCAGTTTCCCTATCCGAGGCCCACTCCCTTTCATGTTCATGCTGGGCATCACACTGACCTCCAAGGCACAGTGAGACTTGGATGGAATGGGGCATACCTGGATGGAATGGATACCTGGTTGAAATGGCTTGCTCAGTTGTGGAGTGGGGGACAGAGGTGTGGAGAGGGGGACCAAGGCATAATAACGACAATGACAATACGAACATAAGAACCACTGACATACAGCACCTGCCACATCTTCTGTGCCCTTCAGGCTTATTAATAGCTTGTTGAACCCTGAAACAGCCATAGGAGTATTCTCCCCCCTGGTACAGGTGAAAGCACGAGGCCCAGAAACATGAAGTAGCTAGCCTGAGGCTGCCCCATGAGTCAATGGTGGGGATGGGCAAGTAGGCACAGCAGAAAGGAAAAGCTGTCTGCTGATTTCAGAACAGATGGACAGATGGAACTATGGCTTACATTTCCTCTTCCGTGAAGCTGATCTCAGTAATCCTGACCATTATGAAACTTCTCAGTATGCTTGTTCTCTGGAAGGCATATGTCATTCCTTGCCCCCTAGGCCCCTTCCTGCCAGTCTAGGCCAAATGTGTGAGTTTGTAGAGTCAGAGATGGGTGCCCCACCTCCACCCCCCAGGCAGGCAGGCCCTCACCATCTGCACAGCCTTGCTGAGGTCACAGTCAGCAAAGATGATGAGGGGCGACTTCCCTCCCAGCTCCAGGGACACCTTCTTCACGTTACTCAGGGCGCAGCTGAAAGGGACAGAGGTTGGTAAGGCTGGGTCCCTGGGATACTGAGACATGGGGGCTCCAGGTGGAGGGGCCAAGGGAAGCTCCAAAGAGGGCAAGCTTCTCCCCAGCCCCACGCGCATCAGCTCTCCCCTTTCCCTCCCCTTGCCACTCTGCTGCCTTCCTCTTCCATACCCAGGCCCACGCCCACCACAGGGCCTTTGCTCTCATAGCCCCCTCTGGCTCACTCCTCCTTCAGATATTCTTGAAGCTCATTCATCACTTCCTTCGGTCTCTGCTCCATCCCCTTGTTGGGGTGCCTGCCCCAACTGCTCCCTATAATTTGCACACCCTTGTGCTCCGTGCCTGCTGTGCTTTGCTGCACGTTGTATTTGTGTCTGACCCTGCTCATCAAAGCATAAGTCCCACTGGGCAGGCAGGCATTTGTCAGGTCATATGGCTGTGTTTGGTGGATATCCAACAAATAAACCAAACACAGAACCATTCCCCAGTTGGGACAGCTGCAATGCCATAGGGGCTTCGACACCTTGGATTTTTAGTGACAGGTGCAGAGAGGAGCTGGGGATCCTGTGCACACTGCCTCAGTGTGCACAAAGTGGACCTGTTGATACTGTCCTCAGAGGGACGCTCAAAGCACTGGGCCGGTGAAACACAGGCATGGCGCAGGGTGGGAGTGGGGGATCTCCTCACTCAGGACTGACACAGCAAGAGGGCTTCCATCTCAGGTGCCAGTCATAGGGGTCTTGGAAAGCCCCCAGAAGATGGCAGTCCCAGAGCCACAGGATGCTACCCAAACCCTCCTGCCCTGGAGTCCTCAGAGCTGACATTCACTGAGCCCTGACTCGGACCTTAGCACACATGGGCTCACACATGGCTATCACCTACACAGCACAGGGGAGACTAGCTAGCTTTTCCAGCTACCCCGCCCACTCCCTCATCCGTCCATTTGTCCTGCATCACTCCCTGCCTCCCCCTCTTCAGTGCTGAGGCTTGCCCTCCTGCACCTCAAAATGCATCAGAGCAGCTCCACCTGGTCCACTGACAGGCTATGATAACAGCCTCTACTGACCCTGAAGGCACATTCCAACAGCCACATTGGCTGTGGCTCCTGACCCAGAAGACGACGTCATGTAAAGCTGCTGTGATCCAGCATGGTATCTAACTCAAGGAAAGGAACAGGGTCGAGACTGCACCCTGGCTCACAGAGGGGGTATGTGGGGCCAAAAGGTGAGAATCTCATCTTGTGGGGCACAGAGAGCCCATGGAGAGCAGGGCCAGAGGCTGCAGAAGAGTCTAGGAAGAAAAAACACTGCTCTGCATTGAGATGAGATGTTATTTTAACACAAAAGAAGCCTTTCTCCCCGTGGAATTGTCACATCATGGCTAGACTACCTGGGAGGTCCACGCATGAGCCTTGCAACAGAGACAGAGCTGGGTGGTCACATGGCCTCAGAGAAAGGTGTCAGTATACCCAACAGAAGCCCCAGCTTCTTTCTGTTTGTACCTTTCAATCAAGTACAGTTGTCTGAAACCCACTCCCAGAGTTCAGCTTCAGTGGGGTGGGGCTCAGGCATCCTGTGGTTGCCTTGGGGCAGCCAGGGCTACAAGGTACTGTGTTGTGGTCCAGCCCTCTCCAAGCTCATCGGCTACATAGACCAGCACCATAGAGCATGCAAACTACCCTCGCTGAACTGATGGGGAAACTGAGGTCTGGAAGGGTCAGGGCTTGGCCACAGTCATATCATAAATTAATGACAGACCCAGGTATAAAACCCTAGCTGGCTGAGGCAAGTCCAAGGAATAAGAGATGAGAGGATGTTCTAGAACAGGTCAGTCCAATAGAATAGAACAAAAGCCTCAAATACCAGCCACATGCGTAATGGCAATTTTTTGGTGCCACTAAAAAAATAAATTAAATTTCTTTTAGTTTTAAAAGAAAACTAAAAAGAAACCAATGAAATTAATTCTAATATATTTTATTTAACCCAATTAATAAAAAATATTATTTCCACTTGCAATCAATAGAAGTTATTACTGCTCTGTGCAATAAGTTTTCAAAATCTGGTGGGCCTTTTACACTTGGAGCACATCTCAGTTCATAGCAGCTCTATCCCAGGCAGCCACATGTACTCATGGCCCCAAATCGCACTGAGGCTTCTGCACCCGCTGGTCTGAGTGTGCTCCACAGAGCAGCCACAGCAGCCTCACCAAGGGCTTGTCAGAACCCAGACACAAGGTCAGAACCTGCAACAGGCTCACATATGGCACTGCCCACAACCCAACACTATGACCAGAGGTACCCAACCACCTACCTCTTCATAATGTGTTTCCCCACCTCTGTAGAACCCGTAAACCCAATTTTCCGCACATCAGGATGGTCTGAAAGTCTCTGGCCAACCAGCGAGCCTGCGGATGAGAGTGGGCAAGGGGGTCAGGGCGGCCGCTGGGTGCTGAGCAGGAGATACAAGCTCCACCACCCTTCAAACTTACATCTTGAAGCCAGAGCTGTGGGATGTGCCCCCAATTGCTTAGCGCCCTCAGTGCCCAGGGCTCGATGGGTCTCATTGCCTGCCACAGGCAGAACTGTGTTCCCTCAGACTTAATTATTTTGAAATCCTTACCCCCAGCACCTCAGATCTGACTGTATTTAGAGAGAGGGTCTTTAAAGGGGTGGTTAAGACAAGACCATCTTCTTTCTTCAACACATGCTGTCTCTTCAGCTGATCTCACCTCGGCTCACCTCTTCAAATGCCACCTCCAGATACATCATCCTCTAAATCTGTCTAGGATCTGGATCCACTTGTGATTCCTCTGACTGCTCGGCACCTCCACTTGGATGTCTAACAGCCTCTCAAATTCAATATATTTGAAACTGAACTCTTAATCTTTCCCCAGAAGTGTTCCTCCTGCAGGTTCTCCATTTCAGTAAACAACCTCTCCTTGCAGCAAGTTGTTGAAGCCAAGAACCTGGGAGTCAGTCTTGACACTTCCCTTCCCCACTTCATCAACTGCCCAATCCTGGAGGAGAACTGTCCCTCCATTTCCACTGCTCCCCTGCCTCTAAGTTCATAAAACTGCATGTGCCCAGGTGCACTTGTGAAGATTCTGGTTCAATAGGTTTGGACTGCAACATTTACATTCTCTATATATAGTTAAAGCTCTATAAGTGATTTATTTTTAAGTTTTATTTATTTATTTGAGAGAGAGAGAGAGAGAGAGAAATGAGAACATGAGTAGGAAGAGGGGCAGAGGGAGAGAATCTTCAAGCAGACTTCCCACTGAGCATGGAGCACAATCCTGGGCTCAATCCCACAACACATGAAATCATGACCTGAGCCAAAACCAACAGTCAGATGCTTAATGGGCTAAGCCCCCCAGAGGCTCCAGTTCTACAAGTGACTTTGATACTAATTCCATTCCACCATCCTTGTCAAAAAGAAGATAACTGGGAAAGTAAATATTTGCAAAAGATATATCTGATAAAGGCTTGTTATCCAAAATATACAGAGTTCAATAATAAGAAAATAAACAACCCAATTTTTTAAATGGGCAAAGGATCTGTACACACACCTCATCATAAAAGATATACAGATGAAAAATGAGTGTGTGTAAAGATGCTTAACATATATCACTAGAGATTGCAAATTAAAACAATCACTACATACTTATCAAAATGTCCAAAATCCAAAATGTTGACAATACCAAATGTTGAAAAGGTTTAGAACAACAGAAATCCTCATTCATGGCTGGTAAGAATGCAAAATGGTGCAACTGATTTGGAAGACAGTTTGGCCATTTCTTACAAAAGTAAAAATAGCCATATCGTAATCAACCACACTCCTTGGTATTCACCAAATGAGTTGAAAACTTATGTCTACATGACACACTGCACATAGATATTTGTAGCGGCTTTATTCATAGCTACAAAAACGTGGAAGCAACTGAGATGCCCTTCAGTAGGTGGACAGATAAATAACCTGTGGTACATCCAGACTATGGAATAGTATTCAGCATTAAAAAGAAATGAGCTGCAGATCAGCGTCCCTGCCCCTGGAGCATCCAGGCCTCTGCAGCCTGAGAGCTCCATAGTTACTGTGGGAGCTGAATCCAGGGCTCCAGAGCTGGCCACCACCACTGTGGTTGTTCCTCCTGAGGCCTCACGGAGTAAACAACCCCCACTGAGCCTCACAGTGGCCTCACCGGATAAACAGGATAAACATTACTCACTGAGCCCTGCACCAGACAGGGGCTGAGCAGCTCCCCCAAGTGCTAACACCTGAAAATCAGCACAACAGGCCCCTCCCCCAGAAGACCAGCTAGATGGCCAAGTTCCAGGGGAAGTCAAGGGACTTAAAGTATACAGAATCAGAAGATACTCCCCGGTGTTTTTGTTTGTTTGTTTGTTTGTTTGTTTTTTATTTCTGTTTGCTTCCCCCACCCTTTTTTCCCCTTTCTTTCCTTTTCTTTCTTTTTCATTTTTTCTTCCTTTTTTCTTTTTCTCTTTTCTTTCCTTCTTTCTCTCTCTTTTTCTCCTTTTCCCAATACAACTTGTTTTTGGCCACTCTGCACTGAGCAAAATGACTAGAAGGAAAACCTCACCACAAAAGAAAGAATCAGAAACAGTCCTCTCTCCCACAGAGGTACAAAATTTGGATTACAATTCAATGTCAGAAAGCCAATTCAGAAGCACTATTATAAAGCTATTGGTGGCTCTAGATAAAAGCATAAAGGACACAAGAGACTTCATGACTGCAGAATTTAGATCTAATGAGGCAGCAATTAAAAATCAATTGAATGAGATGCAATCCAAACTAGAAGTCCTAACGACGAGGGTTAACGAGGTAGAAGAACGAGTGAATGACATAGAAGACAAGTTGATGGCAGAGAGGGAAACTGAGGAAAAAGGAGACAAACAATTAAAAGACCAGGAAGACAGATTAAGGAAAATAAACGACAGCCTGAGGAAGAAAAACCTACGTTTAATTGGTGTTCCCGAGGGTGCTGAAACGGACAGAGGGCCAGAATATGTATTTGAACAAATCATAGTTGAAAACTTTCCTAATCTGGGAAGGGAAACAGGCATTCAGATCCAGGAAATAGAGAGATCCCCTCCTAAAATCAATAAAACCCGTTCAACACCTCGACATTTAATAGTTAAGCTTGCAAATTCCAAAGATAAAGAGAAAATCCTTAAAGCAGCAAGAGACAAGAAATCCCTAACTTATTTCACTCAGCATAATACCCTCCAGTTCCATCAACATTGAAGCAAATGGTGGGTATTTCAATCAGAGAAGGACAAACATTATATGTTCTCAATCATTTGGGGAATATAAATCATATTAAAGGGAATAGAAGGGAAGGGAGAAGAAATGGGTAGGAAATATCATAAAGGGAGACAGAACAAAAAGACTCCTAACTCTGAGAAATGAACTAGGGGTGGTGGAAGGGGAGGAGGGCGGGGGTGGGGGTGAATGGGTGATGGGCACTGAGGGGGGCACTTGACGGGATGAGCACTGGGTGTTATTCTGTATGTTGGCAAATTGAACACCAATAAAAAATAAATTTATCATTTAATAAATAAGAAAGTAAATAAATAAATAAATAAATAAATAAATACCATATTTACCATGACTACATGAGAAAGCTGCCATGATATGATATATCCTACCATGATATGAGTGTTGTAGATGTTTTCTTTTTTATATTTTTCTGTATTTTTCAATTTTCTTTAAAAAAATAAGTTTAATTTAGGAAAAAAGAAATAGGATTTGAAAATTTTAGATTTCTAAAGATCTGGAGGATATAAATTAAAAAAAAAAAAAAGAAAAAGAAATCCCTGACTTTTATGGGGAGGAGTATTAGGGTAATAGCAGACCTCTCCACAGAGACCTGTCAGGCCAGAAAGGGCTGGCAAGATATATACAGGTTTCTAAATGAGAAAAACATGCAACCAAGAATACTTTATCCAGTAAGGCTCTCATTCAGAATGGAAGGAGAGCTAAAGAGCTTCCAAGACAGGCAGGAACTGAAAGAATGAATATGTGACCTCCAAACCAGCTCTGCAAGAAATTTTAAGGGGGACTCTTAAAATTCCCCTTTAAGAAGAAGTTCAGTGGAACAATCCATAAAAACAAGGACTGAATAGATATCATGATGATACTAAACTCATATCTGTCAATAGTAACTCTGAACGTGAATGGGCTTAATGACCCCATCAAAAGGCGCAGGGTGTCAGACTGGATAAAAAAGCAGGACCCATCTATTTGCTGCCTACGAGAGACTCATTTTACTTATTTATTTATTTTAAATCTTTTATTTATTTATTCATGATAGTCACACAGAGAGAGACAGAGAGGCAGAGACACAGGCAGAGGGAGAAGCAGGCTCCATGCAGGGAGCCCGATGTGGGACTCGATCCCAGGTCTCCAGGATCGCGCCCCGGGCCAAAGGCAGGCGCCAAACCGCTGCGCCACCCAGGGATCCCAAGAGACTCCTTTTAGACAGAAGGACACCTACAACCTGAAAATAAAAGGTTGGAGAACCATTTACCATTCAAATGGTCCTCAAAAGAAAGCAGGGGTAGCCATTCTTATATCAGATAAACAAAAATTTACCCCGAAGACTGTAGTGAGAGATGAAAAGGGACACTATATCATATTTAAAGGATCCATCCAACAAGAGGGCTTAACAATCCTCATTATATATGCCCTGAATGTGGGAGCTGCCAAATATTTAAACCAATTAATAACCAAAGTGAAGAAATACTTAGATAATAATACACTTATACTAGCTCTTTCTACCCATGATAGGTCTTCTAAGCACAACATCTCCAAAGAAACAAGAGCTTTAAATGATACACTGGGCCAGGTGGATTTCACAGATATCTATAGAACTTTACGTCCAAACTCAACTGAATACACATTCTTCTCAAGTGCACATGGAACTTTCTCCAGAATAGACCACATACTGGGTCACAAATCGGGTCTGAACCAATACCAAAAGATTGGGATCGTCCCCTGCATATTTGCAGACCATAATGCCTTGAAATTAGAACTAATCACAACAAGAAGTTTGGAAGGACCTCAAACACGTGGAGGTTAAGGACCATCCTGCTAAAAGATGAAAGGGTCAACCAGGAAATTAAGGAAGAATTAAAAAGATTCAAGGAAACTAATGAGAATGAAGATAACCATTCAAAATCCTTGGGATGCAGCAAAAGCAGTCCTGAGGGGTAAATACATCACAATAGAAGCCTCCATTCAAAAACTGGAAAGAACTCAAATACAAAAGCTATCCTTACACCTAAAGGAGCTAGAGAAAAAACAGCAAATAGATCCTACACCCAGCAGAAGAAGAGAGTTAATAAAGATTCGAGCAGAACTCAACGAAATCAAGACCAGAAGAACCATGGAACAGATCAACAAAACCAGGAGTTGGTTCTTTGAAAGAATTAATAAGATAGATAAACCATTAGCCAGCCTTTTTAAAAAGAAGAGAGAGAAGACTCAAATTAATAAAATCATGAATGAGAAAAGAGAGGTCACTACCAACACCAAGAAAATACAAACGATTTTAAAAACATATTATGAACAGCTATACGCCAATAAATTAGGCAATCTAGAAGAAATGGACACATTCCTGGAAAGCCACAAACTACCAAAACTGGAACGGGAAGAAATAGAAAACCTGAACAGGCCAATAACCAGGGAGGAAATTGAAGCAGTCATCCAAAACCTCCCAAGACACAAGAGTCCAGGGCCAGATGGCTTCCCAGGGGAATTCTATCAAACGTTTAAAGAAGAAACCATACCTATTATACTAAAGCTGTTTGGAAAGATAGAAAGAGATGGAGTACTTCCAACTTCGTTCTATGAGGCCAGCATCACCTTAATTCCAAAACCAGACGAAGACCCCACCAAAAAAGGAGAATTCTAGACCAATATCCCTGATGAACATGGATGCAAAAATTCTCAACAAGATACTAGCCAATAGGATCCAACAGTAACATTAAGAAAATTATTCACCATGACCAAGTAGGATTTATTCCCGGGACACAAGGCTGGTTCAACACTAGTAAAACAATCAATGTGATTCATCATATCAGCAAGAGAAAAACCAAGAACCATATGATCCTCTCATTAGATGCAGATAAAGCATTTGACAAAATTCAGCATCCATTCCTGATCAAAACTCTTCAGAGTGTAGGGATAGAGGGAACATCCCTCAACATTCTAAAAGCTATCTACAAAAAGCCCACAGCAAATATCATTCTCAATGGGGAAGCACTGGGAGCCTTTCCCCTAAGATCAGGAACAAGACAGGGATGTCCACTCTCACCACTGCTATTCAACATAGTACTGGAAGTCCTAGCCTCAGCAATCAGACAACAAAAAGAAATAAAAGGCATTCAAATTGGCAAAGAAGAAGTCAAACTCTCCCTCTTCACCGATGACATGATACTCTACATAGAAAACCCAAAAGCCTTCACCCCAAGATTGGTAGAATTCATACAGCAATTTGGCAGGGTGGCAGGATACAAAAATCATTGCCCAGAAGTCAGTGGCATTTCTATACACTAACAATGAGACTGGAGAAAGAGAAATTAAGGAGTCAATCCCATTTACAATTGCACCCAAAAGCATAAGATACCTAGGAATAAACCTAACCAAAGAGGGAAAGGGTCTACACCCTAAAAACTATAGAACACTTCTGAAAGAAATTGAGGAAGACACAAAGAGATGGAAAAATATTCCATGCTCATGGATTGGCAGAATTAATATTGTGAAAATGTCAATGTTACCCACGACAATTTACACATTTAATGCAACCCTATCAAAATACCCTGGACTTTCTTCAGAGAATAGAACAAATTATCTTAAGATTTGTGTGGAATCAGAAAAGACCCCGAATAGCCAGGGGAATTTTAAAAAAGAAAACTATAGCTGGGGGCATCACAATGCCAGATTTCAGGTGGTACTACAAAGCTGTGGTCATCAAGACAGTGTGGTACTGGCACAAAAATAGACACAGAGATCAATGGAACAGAATAGAGAACCCAGAAGTGGACCCTCAACTTTATGGTCAACTAATATTCGATAGAGGAGGAAAGACGATCCACTGGAAGAAAGACAGTCTCTTCAATAGATGGTGCTTGGAAAATGGACATCCACATGCAGAAGAATGAAACTAGACCACTCTCTTTCACCATACACAAAGATAAACTCAAAATGGATGAAAGATCTAAATGTGAGACAAGATGCCATCAAAATCCTAGAGGAGAACACAGGCAACACCCTTTTTGAATTCGGCCACAGTAACTTCTTGCAAGATACATCCACGAAGGCAAAAGAAACCAAAGCAAAAATGAACTATCGGGACTTCATCAAGATAAGAAGCTTTTGCACAGCAAAGGATACAGTCAACAAAACTCAAAGACAACCTACAGAATGGGAGAGGATATTTGCAAATGACGTATCAGATAAAGGGCTAGTTTCCAAGATCTATGAAGAACTTATTAAACTCAACAGCAAAGAAACAAACAATCCAATCATGAAATGGGCAAAAGACATGAACAGAAATCTCACAGAGGAAGACATAGACATGGCCAACAAGCACATGAGAAATGCTCTGCATCACTTGCCATCAGGGAAATACAAATCAAAACCACAATGAGATCCCAGCTCACACCAGTGAGAATGGGGAAAATTAACAAGGCAGGAAAACACAAATGTTGGAGAGGATGCGGAGAAAAGGGAACCCTCTTACACTGTTGGTGGGAATGTGAACTGGTGCAGCCACTCTGGAAAACTGTGTGGAGGTTTCTCAAAGAGTTAAAAATAAACCTGACCTACGACCCAGCAATTGCACTATTGGGGATTTACCCCAAAGATTCAGATGCAATGAAACACCGGGACACCTGCACCCCAATGTTTCTAGCAGCAATGTCCACAATAGCCAGACTGTGGAAGGATCCTCGGTGTCCATCGAAAGATGAATGGATAAAGAAGATGTGGTTTATGTATACAATGGAATATTACTCAGCCATTAGAGACAACAATTACCCACCATTTGCTTCAACATGGATGGAACTGGAGGGTATTATGCTGAGTGAAGTAAGTCAATCGGAGAAGGACAAACAGTGTATGTTCTCATTCATTTGGGGAATATAAATAGTAGTGAAAGGGAATATAAGGGAAGGGAGAAGAAGTGTGTGGGAATTATCAGAAAGGGAGACAGAACATAAAGACTCCTAACTCTGGGAAAAGGACTAGGGGTGATAGAAGGGGAGGAGGGCAGGGGGTGGGTGTGAGTGGGTGATGGGCACTGAGAGGGGCACTTGATGGGATGAGCACTGGGTGTTATTCTGTATGTTGGCAAATTGAACACCAATAAAAAATAAATTTATTATTAAATAAATAAATAAATTATTAAAAAAAAAAGAAATGAGCTATCGAGCCATGAAAAGACGTGAAGCTTAAATGTATATTACTAAATGAAAGAAACCAATCAGAAAAGAATGTATACCACTATATGACATTGTGGAAAAGGCAAAAGTATGGAGATAGTAAAAGATTCGTGGTTGCCAGGGATTGGAGGGAAAGAAGGTGGAAGGGAGGGATGAAAAGGTGGAGCTCAGAGGAGTTTTAGGGCTGTGACTATTCTGTATGATATAACAATGGTGGAGGTATGTCATTATACATTTGTCATATTATGTAGAACACCAAGAGTGAATCCTAATGAAGTCTATGAACTTTGGATGATAATGCTGTGTCATTGTAAGTTTGTCAATTGCAACAAATGTAAAACCACTCTGGTGTAGGATGTTCATAGTGAGGGAAGCTGCTGTGCACATAAGGGGATATGGAGTATATGAGAACTCTCTACACTTTCAACTCAGTTTTTCTGTGAACGTTAAAGTGCTCTGAAAAATAAAGTGTATTTAATAATAATAGTAATAATAATAATAATAATAATAAAATCACTATTTTAGGCTACTGAAGAAATACTTACAAGAAGGTGTCATATATCAGATCACAAATAAATTCTCCATTTTAAAGATTTTGTTTTTAAGTAATCTCTACACCCAGCGTAGGGCTAAAACTCACAACTCTGAGATCAAGAGTTGCATGCTCCCACTGACGGAGTTGGGCAGGTGCTCCAGAAATTCTCCATTTTAGAAAGCAGAATGTTTATAAGTTATTGTGGGTTAGATTGTGTCTTCCCCCGATTTATATGCTGCTATCCCAACCCCAGTACCTCAGAATGTGACTTTATTTGGGAATAGGTTGTTGCAGATATAATCAGTTAAAATGACATCATTAGGGTTGGCCTTAATCCAGTAATGGATTTATTAGGTCAATGGTGTCCTTATAAAGTGGAAAATTTGAATACAGACACACACAGAAGGAAAGTGCTATGTCAAGGTCAAGGCAGAGATGGGAGTGATGTCTCTAAAGCTAGGAAGAGGCAAGGAAGGATCTTCCCAAAAGCTAGAGGGACCACAGCCTTGCCAACACCTTCACCTTTATTTCTAGTCTCCTTAATCAGTAAGGTTCTGTTGCTTAAGCTATCTAGTTTGTGGTACTTTACTATGGCAGCACTAGCAAAAAAATACACAGGCCATATTCTGTGATCATGACATATTAAAACTAGAAATATAAGAACAGAATTTTAGAAAAAAACACTTGGAAAATTTTTTTAAAGTCTTTTTACTTACTGGGTCAGAGAAGATATTAAAACAGTTGCATGTTATTTAAGAATAATGAAAATATGAACACAATAAATTCAAAAGCTATGAGGTTGAAGTCACTTCAGAAGGCTAGCATGAGGAGCCCTGTTGATGATTCCCAAGGAAATATAACTGGTGAAAATTATTTTTTTATTTAAAATGTTTTATTTATTTATTTGAGAGAGAGAGAGAGAGAGAGAGAGAGAGAGCATGAACAGGGGAGCTGCAGAGGGAGAGGGAGAAGCAGATTCCCCATTGAGCAGGGAGCTTGATGCAGCACTTGATCACAGGACCCTGAGATCATGACCTGAGCCGATGGTAGATGCTCAACTGACTGAGCCACCCAGGTGCCCCTAACTGTTGAAAATTACTAAAAAAAGGAAAAATTAAGTTTCTAGAAATTTTCCTAAATTTCCATATAGCAAGTGAAGAAACATTTATGCAAGTAAATCTGCTAAATCTCAGTAAGAACAATGAGAGTCTATGTGGTTCCTGAGCCATGAACAATTCTCTCCCTCTGCATCTCCCCTCTCCCTCCGATTGATGGAAACTCCACCCCAGGTGAGTGTGGTCAGGAAGGTAGGGTTCCTCTACTCCAGTGCCCAGGCCAGGGATATGACATCTTACCAGGAGGGGCAGTCCATCACCATTTGCATCTCCTCCAATTCTGAGTTTTAGAGGCTAACTTCCTGGTTGAGTATGGCTTCCACACAGTCCCTACTCATAAAGTGAAGACTAACTGGGGTGTGGCAGGTTGATGGTGTTGGGCCCTTATCCACCTACCCCTAGCTTCCTCACAGGGCCCATCACCTGATGCAGTGGTTCAGAAATATTGGGCAGAGGGAGGAGCTTTCTATAAGAACAGAGAGCTTTCCAAAGGTATTGACTGACTTTATTTGAAGTTGTGTGGGGAAATTCAATTCTAAGGGCAATTCTCAAAAACATTAGAGATTTTGGGGGTGAGCAATTAAGAGAAGGCACAGCTCTATGACAGCAATGAGGTCAGCTGCAGGTCAATTAGTTTAGCGGAGAGAACTGGGAGAGAGCCCCCTGGGTAAGAACAAATCTCAAAGGATGGCCTCAAAAAGTACCCCTGCAAAGGGTCCCAAAGTTAATTGAATCAGATTGTCAAGGAATTTATGCCCTCCGGCATTGCTGAAAACAGGAGAGCAAGCCAACTGTAGTTAATGGAGCTGAACTGTTGAGCGTGATACCAAAGGAGGCAAGCAGCTTAACAGGGAGACCAGGGGAAGAAGAGTCAGAGAGTCCTGCTAAAACTCCTGTCATCTTGTACTCAAGGCTGTGCTCTGAGGAGTGGCAGCAGTGGCTACACACCACAGGGAAAACAGACCTAAGTCAAATAGCCTAGCCAAGCCACTAAAGACACGAACAAGCAAATAATGAAAACAAGCTTTAGAAAGGGAAGAAGAGGATCAGGATCCAGAGTTGGTACCATATATTACCTAAATTATCTAGCTTTTAACAAAGAATGCTATAATGCATGCAAAGAAATAGAAAATTGTAACCCATCAGGAGGGAAAAAAAAGGAAGAAAGAAACAGGCACCATAAGCTGAGAGGGCTCAGATATTATACTTAACAGACAAAGACTTCAAAGCAGCCATTATGAATATGTTCAAAGTACTAAAGGAAACCATGCATAAAGGAAGCTATGATGGCAATGTCTCACCAAGTGGATAATATCAATAAAAATTTTTTCTTTAAGAATTAGGTGGAAATTCTGGAACTAAAAAATATAGTAACTGAAATAAAAAATTCAGTAGAGTGGCTCAACAGTACGTTTAAACTGGCAAAGGAAAGAATTTGAGGATGGTTAAAGATTATGCAATCTAAAATATAAAGTTTTATTCATTTGGGGAATATAGAAAATAGTGAAAGGGAATAAAAGGGGAAAGGAGAAAAAATGTGTGGGAAATATCAGAAAGGGAGACAGAACATGAAAGACTCCTAACTCTGGGAAACGAACTAGGGGTGGTGGAAGGGGAGGAGGGCGGGGGGTGGGGGTGACCGGGTGACGGGCACTGAGGGGGGCACCTGATGGGATGAGCACTGGGTGTTATTCTGTATGTTGGCAAATTGAACACCAATAAAAAATAAATTTATAAAAAAAGAAAAAAATATAGTTTGATATTCTAACAATCAAAGGAGAATCAAAAAAAGGAATTAATTATAAGAAATTATTAATACAACTCTATGTCAATACATTTTAAATGTGTGCAAGAAGTTTTCCGATAAACTAGACTACTAACCACAGAAGAAACTAAAAAAGCAATTCATGTAATAATATCTCCCCAGATGCTCTAAGCCTAGAATGTTCTACAGATAAATTCTCTCAAACCTCCAAGGGCAGATAATTCCCAAGTTACATAATTTATTTTAGAGCACATATATACATACAAAAAAATGGAAAACATTCAGGGAAGCATTTGAAAGCTAGAACCCTTCCAGGTGTGGGTCTCCCCTACCATGGGAGAGGGCCATCTCCCTATCAGGCTGGCCACCCCCACTGGATCACTGTGCCCCACTTTGCTCCACCCAACGTGCATCATGCAGCAACCCTGTTCTGACCAAGTGCATCTCTGGCTGCCTAGAGCCCTGGCACCCCCAGATTCCCATGTCCACATCCCTTACCAGATCCCGGGAGGATGTTGACCACCCCCTTGGGAATGCCAGCCTTCAAGGTCAACTCTGCAAACTTCAAGGCTGTGAGTGGGGTCACCTGTGGAGGCAGGAAAAAAGACTGGGTCTGGAGGGATTGGGAAGTAGGGTTCCTGCCTTCCTCTCCCAGCAGCCAAGGTAACAAGCAGGGAGAAGCAGTCATGGCAGGAAGACCCTCCAGGGGACAGCTGGGAGAACCTCACGTACCTTCTAGCGCCTTCTCCTCGCAGGCTCCAGCCGTGTGGCCAGGCCTGGCCCCTTCCTGAATGTTCATACCTTCTTCACTCAGAGAGTGTGGAGTCCCAGGACTGCCTGGAAGCACCTCGGTGCCAGGCAGTGGTCTGTGCAAGATTCTGATTACTGCCTCACTGCCAGAGGCCGTCCCCTCTCCTTGACCTACAAGCAGCTGTTCCTATCTGGACCAGGTAATCTTCCTCATTAAGGGTGGACTGTGCCTCACCCCCCACAGGTCTCTAGCTGTACCACATCTGGGCCTGGGATGGGTGTAGGCCTGTCAGGGGCTCTTCCAGGGACAAGTGCCTGGATCTGTGCACAGCACCCCACACTAATAGTGGGGGGAGGGTCACAGACCATCTCAGAGGGTTGTTGTGATGCTCAATAAGCAAATATATGCAAATTTTAATGTAATTCGTTGTATTATTAAAATGCTTGAGGAGTGCCTGACTCAGGATGAATACTGTAAATGTCAACTATGATTATTGTTGGTTTTTATTATAATACTTCTGGAGCCAAATTGCCCCAAAGCAGCCAGGGGAGCAAGAGACCTCCTGGGCACACTGTTCAGAGCCAAGTGATGGAGCATCTTGCCTTCACATGGAGCATCTTGCCTTCAGTTCCTCACACCTCTAGGGGCCAGCAGGGGAGGGGTTGCTACTGCTGCTGTACAGAGAAAGAAGCTGAGGCTCGTGCAGAGGTGTCCTCATCCCCAGGGGACCCTGCTCAGGCCCTTCCAGCCTGCCTGAGTGAGCCCAACGTCCTACCTCTGTAGCCTTTCTAGGAGGGACTGGGCTTTAGTCTCAGAGCATAGGGCTTGAACAAAAGGGGTACCGAACAGGGTTTCTGCTCCCCCAAAACCAGAGTGCTGGCATGTGTGGAAAAATCCCCAACTGCTCACAAAGCAGCTGCAGGTCCATGGACAGCTGACTTGACTCTGCCTATAGCCCACACTGGCCCCTGATGCATGCCACCTCTGAGCAGGGCCCCAGAAGGCCAGCCTTCATCAACAGTACCCTTCCTTCCTTGAGGAGAAACCAGTCCCACATGGGCAAAGGGGCCAACAGGCCACCTGTCTCCTCCTTTACAGGGTGCTTACCAATACCCTCTGAAGCCCACAGGCCCGGCCTGGAACACACCCACACCCACCTGGGCAGGCTTGATCACCACTGTGTTCCCAGCAGCCAGGCAGGCAGCTGTCTTCCAGGAGAGCATCATCAATGGGTAGTTCCAGGGGATGACAATGCCACAGACCCTGCCATACAAAACAAGGGGGACTTAGTCTCTCTATTCAGCCTGGGTGCCAGAATGCACCTGCCAACTGTGTCCTCTCTCCCAAGTCTGACACCCACTCCACTCCACTCCACTCCACTCCACTCTGGGCTTCCTGATATGGAGCCGAAGTTCCCCCTGAGAGATAGCTCATACTTGCCTTCCCAGTCTCTGAGGGGGCAAGATGTCCATTCTGGCAGTAGCCCCTCTTTCCAGAAGGGCATAAAGGCAGGGAACCCAGTTTCCAATAGGAGCTGTGAGACGTGTCTAGGAACATGCCATGGCATGACACCAGGCAGTGAGGGAGGTGACAGCAGGCAGGGCCTGGCAGAAGGCCAAGGATCGCATGGTGGACTGAGAGGGTATGTATGAGAGAGGGTTGGGATCACAAGGGTGGGCCAGAAGGAAGTGGGTGAGGGTCTTCCTGGGCATAAGGCCAGGGGTCAGTAGCATGGAGAGAATGAAGCAGTCAGCCTGGGAGGCCTGAGAAGGCTTGTCTGCTTTGCATTAAGAGATGACACCCATTGTTAGGGTGCCCCTCAGCCCCAGGGAAAGGCTCTGCTGAACAGTGTCTCCAAAAGGAGGAGGCCCCCCACAGTCCCGGAGGGCCTAATGATGACATCTGTGGTCCTAGCAGGCATGTGGCCCTGCTTTGCCCTGATTCCTGCAAAATGCAGGGCACTATTTTTGTCAGTGTCAGACAACGAGCCCATCGACACAAGAGCTCCACAGAGGCTACGAGACCTTTTTTTTTCACCATCAATATACTCATGATCATCATCCCCATCAGAAGGTTTCCCAAAAAGATGACTTCCTAGCTAAACCCAGGCAGGGGGAAGAACGTGTATAAAGGCTGAAGGCAGGACAGACTGGGGACTGGCATACCATCCTGGGAGTAATGGGGTACATTCCACTCCCCCACCCCAGTACACCCAGCTGACCCAGCAGACCCAAGGGGATGAGACAGCAGTTGGAGCACACTGAGTGTTCCCAGGGAAGGGGGTGAGGTCATCAGGGTAGTGGGGGCTCCAAGCAAAAAAAGATGTCAGGGAATTCCCACTGCCAGGGCTGAACCATACTTCCCAAAGTCCATAGATCCCAATCCTAACTCCAGAACCTCCTGGTTTAGAATTAGGGCTACTCCAGGTGGAATTAGTGAAGATGAGGTCTTATTGGAATAGGATGGGTGCCTAACCCAACACAACTGATGTGTTTATAAAAACGGGGCCATGTGCACAGACAGCCATGCAGGAGGAAGACACCACATGAACGTGAGGACAGTGACCAGGAATCACCAATGACTGCCTAAATCAGCAGAAGCTAAGGGAGAGGCCTGGAGCAGATTCTCGCTCACACCCTCAGGAGAAACCAACCATCTGACATCTAAACTGGAACTTCCAGCTCCAGAATGCTGAGACACCAAATGTGTACTGTTTGAGCCTCTTGGTTTCGGGCACTTGTTATGATGGCCCTGGCCAACTAATATACCTGCTGGTGTAGGGAAAACCTCCCTGCTCCCCCAGCTCACTGGGAGGCTCAGCATCAGCGTTCTCCTCAATCTGACGGGACAGACTCTCTGAGAGGCATCTGGAAGGTCAGTGACCTTTATAGACTCATGTGACTGGCAGCCAGGTGGGCTCGGTCCCCCTGCCCAGCCACTCTCATGGCCTGTGCCCGAGGAAGGGGCCCCAAGCACTCGGGCCCTGCAGGGCTCTCGCTCCACACTCTGACACCTTGGCCGGGTAGTTGCCTGTGGTGGGGGCTGTCCTGGAGCACTGCGTCCATATCGCATCCTCTGTGGGACAGGCTGGGTGGGAACCCCTGCCCTGGAGCCAGTGCCATCTCCCCGCAGCCTCACCCTTCTCCGTGGGCTGCAGGAGAGGCTTTGCCTGTGTCCACAGCCCACACTCCCGACGGGAGCCTCCCTCAGCAGCAGGCCTGTGCTCCAGGACCTGGTGTGTCCCACTGTACTCGTTGCTGTTGATCCACATTTGAACACATCCTGCTTCTGCAATGCTCCCAGTTCTCGAGGCAGCTGAGTGCCTTTGACCACCATCCATGGGAACGTGAGGTCGCTGTGGGTGGGTCACGGTGTCCCCACATGTAAGGGGCACAGAGCAGGTGGGAATGCCTGCTGGGTGCCCACCACACTGGGCCTCGGATGCACGTTAGATGATTTTAGAGGGCCTTCCTCAGCGTGTTTGCCTCACGCGAGTTTCTCTTGGAGCTGCTCTGTGCGGTCCGCGTAGCTCTGCTCCACATTTTCACACAGCTGCACATCACACCCTGGTGAGGACGTGCAGAGTTCAGCATGGGCCGTGCTCGGTTTTGCTGTTAGGGCCCAGGTTGGCTGCTGTGAGTGCTCTGGGGTTTGTCTCCCAGTGGGTCTGTGTCAGTTGTGCCTTGTACAGGGGTGCATCTGGGAGCACATCCCTGCCGGTCTGCCTTTCACAATGGTAGACCCCATCCACCACCCCAGGCAGTGCAAGGGGGCTTCTTTCTCCCTCCTGGTGGGCCCTCTGATGGTGAGGGGAGGCCCCTTACTGCTGGGTGTGAACCACTTCCCCAATCCTTAGTCTGTTCTGTGTTGACTGGACATCTGTCTTTCTCCTGTTGAGCACCTGCTCCTATCCTTTGCGTATTGCTCTTATTTTTTCCCTGTTCCTTGGTGCTGTGTAGTTCTTTGTTTTTATGCACATTCATCATTCCAGTCTTTTCAGATAAAATTTTTCAGGTGCACCCTCTGTTTCCCATTACAAGCCTGACTGCTACGGGGTTATTGAGGGAATTAAGCAAAATTATACTTTACAAAGTCATTAAAACAGTGCCTGGCACAGAGCAGATATTTTGGAAGTGAAAGCTATTTTATTTGCTAGAAGGTAAGCCCCCTGAAGACAGGCCTTCTCATCAGCTCTGATCCTTGTTGTATCTCTAGCACCTGAAATGTCTGGCATGTAGTAATTGGTGAATACATAGATGTTCAATAAGTATGTTAAAGGGGATGAGCGCCCATGGACATACCACATGAAAAGCACCCAGTGTGTGGCAAATCTTCGCCCTGTGCCGTGACTCACCCAATAGGCTCCTTCTTGGTCAAGGTCAGGTTGCGGTTTGGTCTGGCGTGGTTGATGGGGATGGTGGAGCCCTGGAAGAAGCACAGCAGTGAGTGGTCACTGGGAGGAGGCTCCTTGTTTCCTCACCCCTCCCCCTGGGCAGCCAGACTGTGCCTGGAGCTCAGAAAGGAACGGGGTCTTGTCTGTGTCCTGAAGTCCCCAGGAACCAGATGGGTGAGAGACACAAACTTTCCAGATTATGTATGACACGGGCTCTGAGGATTCCAGACACAGGTTGAGCGGGGAGCCAACAGGGGCAAGGTGCCTGCTGCACCAAGTGGGGCAGAGTCCTGGGGTGGGAAGCTGGTCCTAGGAGCGGTAAGACCTCCGGCTTTGCCCTGGGCCAGGAAGGGAAGGGGTCAGGGGCCGAGTTGCCTCTAGAGGCCATGCTGGCCCAGGAGACCCCGGGTGAGGGCCAGCTGCAGCCAGCAGTAACGCAGCAGCAGGAGGAGCAGATGAGCCTTCCATCACACCTGCACCCCCGTCCGTGGAGAGGACAGAAGGTGTGGAGCCCAGATATGGCGGATACCCCAGGAGCCCCTGGGTGGCGGCTGTCCCATCACTGCCTCTCGTGGGCAAACCTCTGAAAATGGCTCCCAAGGTCACATTCTTATCCCTGGGACCTGAGAGATGGTGAACTCCCCTTTCTGCAAAGATGGGCATTGGCACGGTTGACCTGAGGAAGGGGGAAGAGGCAGGTGGCCCCAGCAGAACCTCAGGAGCCTCGTAAAGGCAAAGTTGTCTCCAGTTCATGGCTGAAGAGAGTCAGAGAGATGCCAAGGCTGAGAAGGGCCAGGGGATGGCGGGCTGGGGCAAGGGCCAGAGCAAGGCCTGCAGTAGCTGAGAGCAGCCCTGGCCAGCAGCCGGCAAGGACCCGGGCCTCAGTTCCGGCAACAACAGGAACTGAAGTCTGTCAGCAGTTGAACCAGCCCACTGCACGGTCTCTCCAGAGCCTCCAGATAAAGCCCAGCCTGGTCACACCTTGACACTGACCTTGTGTCAAGGTCTGAGGGCTCTGACAAGGGCTTGTGAGTCCTTGGCATGGAACCCAGCCCAGCCTGCCTGGACTTCCCACCTGCAGAAATGTGAGCTGATACCTGGGGTTTAAGCCATAAGCTGTGGCCGTTTGTTAAGCAGCACACAGGCTAATGCACTGCCCCCGGCACTCAGCCTGACCATGTGGGCTCTCACTTGGTTTGCAGGAGCCCTGATCCTACCTGAATTTTGTCGCACCAGCCAGCAAAGTAGCGGAAGGTCTGGATGGACATGCCCACATGGGTCTTCAGGGCCAGGGTGTAGACAGCGCCTGCATCTAGAGCTTCGATGGTGGCCAGCTCCTCCTGATGCTGTTCCATGAGGTCCGCCAACCTGCCAGGGGTGGGGGAGGGGCAAGGAGGGAGATGGGCTTGGGCCTGGAGCAGCCTTGCGTGTCTTCCGAGGCCCTTCCTCAAGGAGTCAGGGTCTCCCCTGCACTCCCAGCTCTGCCACACTCAGATGTGCTGACCTCGGCCTCCCCGTCTGCGGGATGGCACAGCAAGGTTTCTTCTCTGGATAGATGTGAGGATGCTGCCTTTCTGTACCTCTTTCCTCTCCTCTCTTTTCCTTTCTTTCTTCCTAAAATACTGATGGATTAACTACTTTGTAATAATGCTCGTGAATGATCCTGCAAAGCAGCCCTCTGCCTCCTGTAGCAATGAGGTCACCATTCCCCATTCAGCCACCCTCTCAGTATGCAGACTGCCTTGCCCAGGGGAAGGCCTGTCTGGCTTCAAGCACCAGCCAACCCAGTGGAATGCGCCCCCAGGGATGGCATCTGTGGGGTGGGGAGCAATGGGAGAGATTGAAGGGAAGGAGCATCTACACAGTCCTACTTAAGTGTGAGCACTCTGACATCCAGTTGCCTCTCATGAGCTGGTGGGTGTGCTGCTGTGGGCAGCCTGGGAGTTAGCTCCCTTCCCTGATGGGAGAGCTCAGGGAGCAGGATGCCCAAGGGGCTGGGAGGACGAGAAAAGCTGGAGACCAGAGGCCTAGAGCAGCTCTCAACCTCGTATGGGGGGAGCTCTGGCAGAGACGAGTCCGGGACCAAAGCCTGCTGAGCATAAGCCCCTCTGTACACAGCCGTGGCAGGTCTTAAACTCCCAAGCACACACTCACACTCTCTGGGAAGCCAACCCTAATTCCTGCCCACTCCACATCAGTCACATCTCCCTGCAGCGTCCTGACAGCACCCTCCACCTTTCTTCACACTTTGCCTATTATAGACATCCACTTGGACGAGTATTCCAGAACTGTCTGCCCTCCCTGAGGGCTGGGATAGTCTTGGTCTCCTGCTCCCTACTGGACTTCCTACACCCACTGGGCACACAGCATGCAGCAGAAGGCTGGTGACTGAAACTGGACCCAACAGACATAAGCAACCTAGTGCCAGAGCCAACTGTTACCTCAGAGACACTGACATACCCACGTAATTCTCTAGTGGAGAATAGCAAGGGTGTAAATCACTTTTTGAGAACTATTCTAGACCAAATAATGAAAACACCATCTTGGGGCACTTCGACGGCTAGGGTTTCATCGACTAGAAAAACAGATGTGCCAAAGTACAAATCTCTGTTATAAACAAGCCAGAGATGGCCTCTATGTATCCCCCTTGCCGTTCGTGTCCTCACTGCAGGGGAGACCTGTCAGCTCAGAAGCTCACTAGATACACACTTACGTATCCAATTGTTTTAAAAATTGTCCAAACAAGCAGACTTTTAGCCTTTTAGAGCCTTGTTGCTTTGCATCCTCCAGGAAGCTCAGTTGTAACACTGCCCTTCCCGGCCCTCTGACCCAGACGCCTGTCTACTATGGAGCAGGGCTGCCGGGACAGAAGACCCTCTCTCTGACCCCTGAGCCCCCAGGAGTTCCCTTGCACCCCTCCTGTTGAGTAGGGACTCCCCACCACAATCTGTGGACGGCCCCTCATGGGAGCACCATGCCACGAAGCCGGTTACACGTTACCACTTCTCATGGTCATATCTTCTCCCTTGATTGGCCAACTCACTCCAATTCCACCACGGTGTTACATGCATGTCGTGTGGCCACGTCATAAATCCCAAAAATAACTATCACCTGAGCACATCATTTGGGAGGCTTTTCAAGAGAGCCGAGTGGGATTGTCAACTTTGTTAAGCTGCAGCTCTGCAGCCCAGAGTCCCGTCTGTGGAGGAAGTGGCAGTGGGGAAGACCATGGAGGCAACCACCATCAATCGCAGTGGTATGGGGCAAGCGTGGGGTCCTGGGCAGGCTCAGCCTTGCTTCCCCTGGCTTCCCAACAGCAGCCAGGGCCACCACCACATTCTTGGCTGTGGACCTAAGGAAATGTCTGAACGCAGGGACGGCTTCCCCACAGACCCGCCACCGGGTCTTGGTGTCCTGCTCCAGCAGTTGGTGACCAGGTTCCTAAGAGGCTCTATCTTGTCCCTTCGGGGTCCTTGGGGGCTGTCTAGTGCTTTCTCTAACTCTCCTTTCCAGATCGTTCTTCCCAGTTTATCTCTACAATGCATTCTGTATTCCAGAATACCTATCCATGGTGTTCCTACTTTCCGCATTGAATGAAGGGCTGCTCCCTCCTAGGCCAGCACTGGGCACACCTCCACCACGGGGACTGGGACACTGCACGAGGTCGGGGCCAGGTTACAGGAGCTCTCAGGCCTGGCCCAAGCAGTGCAGGTCTCTAATACCTCAGCTGTGCAGGACCAACCCCCCGACGGTGGCCTTGCTGGTGCTGTCATTGTGACACATGGCAGTAGATGGCAGCAGAGCACCTCTAGGGAAAGGCCCTCTTCTGGGCCAGTGTACACGTCCCCGGGAGTCTCTGCTTCAGGGCTAGAGGTTTCTGCACCCAAGCCTGGGTCTGCATGGTTCAGTTTTGCCTAATCTGGGGGCTCTAGGTCACTAGCCAATGGCTTCCTAAAATTGATGGCTCTTCAAGGGGTCTTGGAAGTAACTTGAATTATGGCAGGCTGGGTGTACCCTTGCCTGCCCCAGACCCCACCCTCTATTCCATTTTGAAACCATACATGCTCCCGTCTGGTTCCCTGTGCTGGGGCTGTCCTGATATGTCTGGCCTCTGGAACACACACACACACACACACACACACACACACACACACACAAAAGGCATTCTGACTGCAAGGCCAAGATGGGGCCTCTCTCCCACCAGATGACAGGTACATCTGGACCACATCATGACTGACTGGGCTCTATGCCTGACAGCTTTCCCAGGACCCAGGGCATAAAAGCCAGGTTCCTGAAAGCAGCTTGTTCACCAGTCTTTTCAACACTGCTTAGTTCGTCTGCCCAGTACCCTCCGTTTTGGAAACATCACCCCACTCCATTGGGGCTCGCTGCTTCTCCCCCATTAGGACCACCTAGTTCTAGGGGAGCAGTATCTCTCCTGCAGGCCTCAGTCCCACCCTGTTGTTACAAGCTGGAGCAACCCCAAGTCCTTTCTCTAAGATTTCTCATGGAGGGCAGCCCCGGTGGTGCAGCGGTTTAGCGCCACCTGCAGCCCAGGGCGTGATCCTGGAGACCCGGGATCGAGTCCCATGTCGGGCTCCCTGCACGGAGCTTGCTTCTCCCTCTGCCTGTGTCTTTGCCTCTCTCTCTCTCTGTGTCTCTAAGAATAAATAAATAAATAAATAAATAAATAAATAAATAAATAAGTAAATCTTTAAAAAAAAAAAGATTTCTCATGGAACTAAGGGGAGAGAGTCCCTCTGCCCTGGTTTCAAAAAAGTGTGAGAGGCCAGCAGTCAGGGCCAAGCTGAGCAAGGACCAGCAGACACAACAGGCCCCAGACTTCCGTTGCTGGCTTTTGCATAAAGTAACCCCAATCCCACTCACTCCAGGTAAATGCTGTACCTGTCTGAGTCTGCCCAGGACATCTGTTGGCTTTGCCAGTTGGCTGCTCCAATCTGGCTAGCACCTTTGCTTTTGTACCTCTTTGTCTCCTATCACACCGTCTCCTCCACCCAGGACATCTTTCCCTTCAAGGCTAGCTGTGTCTGGTGAAATTCCTCCTGCCTCTCAAGTCACTTCCTCTGAGTGGCATTTCCTGAGCCTCAGGCCTTGGTCACACAAACATGTTTGGGACCTCACCTCCTCCTGGCAGGACCTAAGAGTGCAGCCCCAACCCAAGCCGAAGGTGGGGTGTCTGATGGGTGGTCCCAGGGCTCTCACCTGTACAGGAGCCGGCCCCGGTCCCGTGCACTGATCTTCCCCCACAATCCGTTCTCAAAGGCATCCTTAGCTGCAGCCACTGCCTTGTCAACATCGCTGACCTGGGCCAAGGACACCTGGCAGATGACCTGTGGTGGAGCAGAGCCATGAGGCCCTCCCTGGACTCCACATACACAGAAGCTCCATACCACCCACTCCCCTAGCCACCTGGAGGGCTCAGAGGTGATGGTCGGCCAACAGGAGGGCCCTGGAAGGGTGTGCACAATGAGGACAGGCAAGGCCTTCAGAGGGACCTATTTGTGTTTCTACACACCAGGATCCTTCCACTTGCCCACAGAGCCCCAACACAGCAAAAGATTCAGGCTGCAGTTACAAGGCTGAGGATCAGCTTACTGTTTTCAAGCCAAGAGCAGCAGCCCATTAATTTAGTGAGTCCCGGGTGGGAGGTTTATTTCTTAAGGGAAATAGTCTAGACATTGATGGCAGAACCATTCCATCGCCCATCCTTGCTCTGTGTCCTCACAGTGCCCACGTGCGCTAGAGGGCAGGCTCCCACATACCTGCCACCTGGGCTTGGCTGGAGCCAAACCCAGGAGGAGACAGAAGTGGGGGCGGGGCCAGCACTTGGTCACCGCAGGCCCAGTGCACCTCCCTGTCCAAGGACCCAGCATCCAGCAAGCCCAGTCCACACAGCCTGCCTTCTGGGATCCTCAGAAGAAGCCTCAGAGTTGTAAAGTTCCCAATTTCTGCCTGAGGGCGCTGTACCTCCTTGTGTAAGTCCTCACACCCTGTCCACACCTTCATCAACCACTTTCTTTAAACTCTTCAAATGACTAATTTTGAGTGTGCTGTTTTCTGCAGGCCCTGAGGGATGCTACAGGGTGGAGCAGAATGGAAAACTATCAGTATGCACCTGTGCAGTAAGTGTCCTTTCAGGTAGGTGTGCACATAAGAGAACATAACATGCATGTACTGGGTCATGACATAAGAGGGTTGCAGTGAAGACCACCTGACAAACACAGGATCTAAGGAAGAATTTTCCAACAGTGGGGTGTACACATATTCAAGAAAGTAGAGGCCATGCTAGGGTTATCGTTGAAGTGTGGAGGAGGGGGAAATGGCTTCATTTCCTTTTTGGTGGGGTGTGGGGAGGGTTTAACTCTTCCCATTCTCTGAAGCAAGCTCCAGACTTTTTGAGTCCTCCTGACTCCCTGCCATTCATCCCCTCTGGGCCATTCCTGTAGGGAGGACTGGAAACTGACTGCAAACCTTTTGCATCCAAGCAGAGGCCCCTTGGGCCAGGACCCCCAGATGCCAGGTAGGGGAGTAGGTGGGTAAAGAGGCCACAGGGGGAGCAGGGAAGATGGGGTGCTAAGCCTGCACTCACATTTCCATCTGTTGGGTTGATGGTCTCATAGGTCTTGGCACCCTCGGCGTCCACAAACATGCCCCCGATGAAGAGCTGGTGGGGCATTTGGAGGGTCAGTTTGTTCACTGCCTTTTCCACCTGGGAAGGGAGTTTTTGCAGGTGTCAGTTGCAGTGTTGATTCTTTACATGGTGCATCAGTGATGGATACAAACCCACAGAGAGACATAGGAAATACAAACAGATAGATAACCACTTGTGCATGCACGCACACGCTCCAAGGGCGCCAGGGCTCAAGGTCCTTCAGCCTTCTCAGGTCTCTTTTGCCCAATCTGGTCTTCCTGCCTTGGCCCATGGAGCTATTACGTGCACAGTGGTGTGAGCTTTGTGATAAGAAGAGATGAACAACACAGAATCTGAGGCCAGGCTACTTAGGCGGCAACCCCAGTCCTGCCATTTACCTGCTGTGTGGCCTTGGGTGGTTGCCTGACCTCCACACGTAGGAAGTGCCAGCTGGTAGAGAGACACTTGTGAGTCACCAGACATGAGGCCAACCCCGTCGCTCACTTCCCTAGAGACCTGAATTTTCACACTTCAGACCTGAAATTTCCTCTGGGGTGCCATTCCTCTCCTGAAATCTATTTGTCAGTCATCTGTCCACAATCCCAAGGCCAACCTGGTGTCCATCTGGCCATCTGTACTTTCTTCATCTTTTGTTCCAAACAAACTATCCCAATGCTAATTCCTACGGGAACTGGTAGTCTACCATCTCAGGATGGCAAGACATCTCAGGATGATTTTTCAAGAGTTTGTTTTAAAAATAAATTTGTAATTACATCATCACACTTCCATATATACAAGCTGAACATATGGAATCATTTGTTTTCCTTATTGGGAAAATATTCCCAATTCCCCATCCTCTCTCTTTCTCCCCTCTACTTTCCTCTCCCTCTCTCTTTCTCTCCCTGTTTGGCATCAACAAAAGGAATTTGATGCACAGGTGATGAAAGAGCTGAGAGGCCATGAGTCAAACCAGAGACTGACAACAGCAGGAAGCCCCTGCCACAACTAGACTAGAAGGACAAGTGGAGGAAGTGGTGGTACCAGAACTAGGGCCTAGGGTCCCCCAGAGGAACTAGAGTCCTGGCAGGGTGATCTGGCAGGGGCTGGCACCACAGCAGAGATGAGGTCACTACTGGGGAAAACCACCAAATGAGAAGGAGAGTGAGAAATACGCTGTAAAAGTCTCTTAATACCCTAGTATCAGGGCCTCTGAGTGGCTCATTTGGTTAAGTGTCCGACTCTTGATTTTGGCTCAGGTCATGATCTCAGGGTCATGAGACCAAACCCCACACTGGGTTCTATGCTGAGTTTGGAGCCTGCTTGAGTCTTTTTCTCTCTCTCTCTCTGTCATTCTCTCTCTCAAAAGAAAATTAAAATTAAAAAAAAAATCCTAGTCTCATGTCTTGGGACCAGAATTTGTCCCATAGATAACAATTACTTCTGTTGCATTTGCCTAACTGTGCTGACATCCTCAGGGTATGCAGGGTTACCAGAGAGAGCTTGGGAGACTGAAGGTGGGCTCTTGGGTGCACTGGTTTCCTGGTGTCCAAGTTTCCCCCATGTGTCACTGTGGATCCACAGATGTGGGTGTCTGAGGGATCTATCTGCAGGGCCAAGCCCACATGGAAGACTTAGGACTCACATAGTCAATGATGCACTCGCTGGCTTCGTCGCCCCCTCGTAGCTTTCTCACTAGTAGTTGGATGAAGTCTCCAAAGGTGGTTGCCATGTAAACATCTTCATTTTCTAATTCCAGTCCATCACACAGCTCTTTTACTTCCTCAACCAGTCTGGAGGAAAGAAAGTGGAAAAGTGAGAGCATGGGAAGAGGCTTGGTAGGACTGCATCATTGTAGTGGCAGAGATCATGGTGCCGAACCCATTTTCCCAGAAGGAACCTTCATCTTAACACCTAAAGTATGAGTGTCAATTTAGAACTGGGGTTCAGAACCCAGTCCATGGATTCAGAAGCCCCCAGTTTCAAGTTCTGGCTTCACTACTTATTAATTTGTGACCTTGGGCAAGTGAAAAGCTCCTCTGTGCCTTAGTTTCTTTGCTTGCAAAACTGGAATAGTAATAGCTCCTTCACTAGTTTCTGATAAGTGACACAACCTATATGTTGATAATAATAATCAAAATGAGATTAATAACCATCTTTGAAAGACATTGTTAAGAGAATGAAAAAACAAACCACAGTTTGGGAGAAATAATTCCAAACAACATATCTGATAAAGGACTTGTATTCAGAATATATAAAGAAATCTCAAATTTCAATACTAGGAAAAAACAATCCAAGTAAAAATTAGGCAAAAGAGTGAACAAATGCTTCACCAAAGAAAAAATACAGATGCCAAAAAACATATGAAAATATGTTCAACATCACTAGTCATTAGGGAAATGAAGATTAAAACAACAATGAGATATGCCTACACACGTACCAGAATATCTAATATTAAAGTCTGACCTCAGGGGGAGCAGTTAAGGTGGCAGAGAAGTAGGAGACCCTAAGCTTACCTTGTCCCTTCAATACAGCTAGATAGTTATCAGTTCATTCTGAACACCTGTGAAAGCGATTGGCGATCTGAGAAAAGAAATGTTGCAACTCTACAAGTAGAAAAGTGACCACTTTTTGGAGGGTAAAAGGTGTGGAGACCTGAATCTGGATGACATATCTGAGGACACAGTAGAAGGGACAGAGCCTGTTTAAGGAGGCTACTGCAAAGTACAAGCAATGGAGAGCAAAATCAGAACTGGAAGTCTGCTACAATGGGATATGTCCCTGACTTAAACGCGCTCAGGTGGGACAGCATGGTCTCAGGATTCCCAGAGTCACAAGAACGTGGGTGCCTGAGCACAGCAGAGTTCCCAAGCACAAGAGTGGGGAAGCTGACTGAAAACAGTGAGTCTAGGTGTCAGCTTTCTGCTCTGTGTTGCCATAAACTGTGAACTACTTACTGCACAGTTGTGTGACCACTTTTCTGGCAGGGGTCCAGCAGAAGGCAGAAGCATGGCCTCCACCCTCACCCCTCAGGAGGAACAGTGTGGGTTGGCACTGCAGGAATCCATAAAATTCAGAGTTTTGAAATTCAGTTGCATGCCTGAGATGAAAAGTCATGGACCTGGTGAATGCAGAGTTTGGATTGAAACCAGGGAGAAAAGACTGATGGACTGCTCTTCTGTGAGGGCTCACTGAAGACTTGGGGACGTGAACTTTCAGCTCCAGGGCTAGCAAGAAGAATGCGGTAATATTCATCCATTCATGGTGCTGAAAGCCTTAGGGGGTGCAAAAGAGCACCACATAGTGGAATCCAGAGCCACTTACACTGAGCCTTGCCTCTGCACAACTGGGACACATCTGCAGTAGAGCAAGGGCACCTGAGAATTAGCACAATAGGCTCCACCCCAGAAGACCAGCATAAACAAATGGCTCACACCAATGTTGACTGGTTAAAGAGGGCTACAAAGCTTCAGCTCTCGGGGAAAGCAGTGTACAACATTCTTTGTTTTCATTATTTAGTCTTTCAGTGGTTTTTTTCAGTACTTTTCTTATTTTTTCAATTCTTTTTTTTTCTTGCCTTAATTTTTTATTTGTTTATTTTTAATAATAAATTTATTTTTTATTGGTGTTCAATTTGCCAACATACAGAATAACACCCAGTGCTCATCCCGTCAAGTGCCCCCCTCAGTGCCCGCCACCCAGTCACCCCCACCCCCACCCTCCTACCCTTCCACCACCCCTAGTTCGTTTCCCAGAGTTAGGAGTCTTCCATGTTCTGTCTCCCTTTCTGATATTTCCTACCCATTTCTTCTCCCTTCCCCTCTATTTCCTTTCACTATTATTTATATTCCCCAAATGAGTGAGACCATATAATGCTTGTCCTTCTCCAATTGACTTATTTCACTCAGCATAATACCCTCCAGTTCCATCTACGTCGAAGCAAATGGTGGCTATTTGTCATTTCTAATGGCTGAGTAATATTTCAATACTTTAAAAAAAATTTTTAAAGATTTTATTTATTCATGACAGACACAGAGAGAGAAAGGCAGAGACATAGGCAGAGGAAGAAGCAGGCTTCATACAGGGAGCCTGATGTAGGACTCGATCCTGAGACCAAGGATCACACCCTGAGCCAGGGGCAGGTGCTCAACCGCTGAGCCATCCAGGTGTCCTTTTTTAATTTAGTTTATATATGTTCTATATATTTATTTTTTGTTTCCTTTCATTGTAATACACACACACACACACACACACACACACGCACACACATATGTGTCTGTGTGTGTTTCTTTCTTTTCTATTTTGGAATCTAGTTTCTTTTAATAAGCACATCAAAACATACCCCAGGAACTAGTTTTTTGTTTTGTTTCTTGTTCTTTTTGTTTTTTTCTTTTGTCATTGTTGTTGTTGATTCTTTTTCTCTTTTCTAGACAAAAGTGATGAGCAGAGTTATTCACCCCAAAAGTTCCAAACAACATATCTGATAAAGGACTTGTATTCAGAATATGTAAAGAAATCTCAAATTTCAATACTTTGAAAAGAACAGGAGTTAGTACTTAATCAATATGAATATAAGTAAGATGTCTGAACTAGAATTTAAAATGACGATTATAAAGTTATTAGCTGGGCTTGAAAAAAGTAGTGAAGACACTAGAGAATCCCTTACTGTTGAGATAAAAGAATTAAAACCTAGTCAGGGCAAAATTAAAAATGCTATCGAGACTCAGTCCCAATGGAAGCAAAAAAAATGAGGACGAACAAAGCAGAAAAGAGGATCAGTGATATAGAAGATAAAATAATGGAAAATGTGGAAAATGAAAAGAAGAGAGAAAGAAAACTATTATATCATGAAGGGAGACTGAGAGAACATGAAGCAAAATAATATCTGAATAATAAGGGTCCCAGAAGATGAGGAGTAGGAGAAAGGGGCTGAAGGTCTATTTGAACAAATTATAGCTGAGAATTTCCTTAATCTAGGGAAGGAAACAGGTACCTGAGTCCAGGAGGCACAGAGAACCCCCTAAAAAAATCAATAAAAATAGGTCAAAACATCAACATTTAATACTGAAGCTTACAAATTTCAGGGATAAAGAGAAAATCCTGAAAGCAGCTCAGGGCAATGAGTCCTTAACCCACAAGAGTAGAAATATAAGGCAGACAGCAGAACTGTCAACAGAGACCTAGCAGGCCAGAAAGGACAGACATGACATATCCAAGATGCTGAATGGGAAAAATATGCAGCCAAGAATACTTTATCCAGCAAGGCTGTCATTCAGAATAGGAGAGATAAAAGTTTCCAGGGCCAACAGAAAGTAAGGAATTTGTGAATACTAAACCAAGAATATCCCCTTTAATATTAATATCCCCCTTAATATTAATATTATCCCCTTAATATTAAGAAATATTAAAGGGGATCCTTTGAACAAGGAGTGATCCCAAAAGTAATGAAGACCAGAAAGGAAAAGAGACAATCTACAGTAATAGACTTTACAGGTAATAAAATGGCACTATATTCATATCTTTCAATAAATACTATGTATGTAAATGGACTCATGCTCAAATGAAAAAACATGGGATATCAGAATGGATAAAAAAAAAAAACCCTAGACACATTGACATGCTGTCTATAAGAGACTAATTTTAGATCCAAAGACACCACCAGATTGAAAGTGAGGAGGTGGAGAACCATTTAGCATGTTAATGGACATCAAAAGAAAGCTGGAGTAGCAATAGTTCTTTCAGAAAAACTAGATTTTAAATCAAAGACTAATAAGAGATGAAGGACAGTACATCATAATAAGAGTGTCTATCCAACAAGATCTAACAATTTTAAATATTTATGCTCCTAACTTGGGAGCAGCCAAATATATAAACCAATTAATAACAAAATTAAAGGAGTGCTTGGGTAGTTCAATTAAGCATCTGCCTTCGGCTCAGGTCATGATCCCAGGGTCCTTGGATTGAGCCCTGCATTGGGCTCCTTGCTCAGCAGAGAGCCTACTTCCCCCACTCCCTCTGCTGCTCCCCCTGCTTGTATACCCTCTCTCTCTCTCTCTGTCAACTAAAATCATTTAAAAATAACAAAATTAAGGGAAGTCGTTGATAATAGTACAACAATAGGGGACTTTAACACCCCACTCACAGCAATGGACAGATCATCTAAGCAGAAGATCAACAAAGAAACAGGGCTTTGAATGACAAACTGGATCAGATGGACTCCACAAATATATTCAGAGCATTTCACCTTAAAGCAGCAAAATACACATTCTTCTTAAGTGCACACGGAACATTCTCCAGAAGAGATCACATATTGGGTCACAAATCAGGTCTCAACCCATACCAAAGGATTGAAATGAAACTATGCATATTTTCAGAGTACAATTCTATAAAACATGGAGTCAACCACAAGAAAAAATTTGGAAGGCCCACAAATTCACAGAAGTTAAAGAACATCCTACTGAAAAATGAATGGGTTGACCAGGAAATCAAAGAGTAATTGTTAAAAATACATGGAAGCAAATGCAAATGAAAACAAAGAACCTTTGAGATGTAGCAAAGGCAATCCTAAGAGGGAAATATATGGCAATACAACCCTTTCTCAAATAGCAAGAAAAGTCTCAAAGATACAACATAACCTTACACCTAAAGGAGCTGGAAAAAGAACAGCAAATAAAACCTAAATCCAGCAGGAGAGGAGAAATAATAAAGATTAGAGAATAAATCAATGACAAAGAAGTCAAAGAATGATAGAACAGAACAACAAAATTAGGAGCTAGTTCATTGAAAGAATTAAGAAGATTGATAAACCCATAGCCAGACTTATCAAAAAGAATAAAGAAGGCACCCAAATAAATGAAATCATGAATGAAAGAGGAGAGTTCACAACCAATATCAAAGAAATACAAACAATTATAAGAGAATATCATGAGCAATTATATGCAAACAAATTAGGCAATCTGGAAGAAATGGATGCATTCCTAGAAACATATAAACTACTAAAACTGAAACAGGAAGAAATAGAAAACCTGAACAAACCCATAACCAGCATAGAATTTGAATCAGTAATCAAAAATCTCCCCAAAAACAAGAGTCCTGGGCCTGGTGGCTTCCCAGGGAAATTCTATTGAATATTTAAAGCATTAATATTTATTCTTCTTAAGCTGTTTCAAAAACTAGAAATGGAAGGAAAGATTCCAAACTCATTCTGTGAGGCCAATATTACCTTGATCTCCAAACCAAAGACCTCATCAAAAAAGAGAATTACAGACCAATATCCCTGATGAATATGGATGCAAAAATTCTAAACAAGATACTAGCTAATAGGATCCAAAAATACCATAAAAGGATTATTCACCATGACCAACTGAGGCTTACTCCTGGGATGCAGGTGTGGTTAAACATCCACAAATCAGTCATTGTGATACATCACATTAATAAAAGAAAAGAGAAGAACCATATGATCCTCTCAACAGACGCAAAACAGCATTTGATAAAATACAGGATCCTTTCTTGATTAAAATGCTCTGCCATGTAGGGATAGAGGGAACATACCTCAATATCATAAAAGCCATGTGAAGGACTCACAGTGAATATTATTCTCAATGGGGAAAAACTGAGAACTTTTACCCTAAGGTCAGGAACACAACAGAGATGTCCACTCTCACCACTGTTGCTCAACATAGTACTAGAAGTCCTAGCCTCAGCAATCAGACACCAAAAAGAAATAAAAGGTATTCAAATTGGCAAAGAAGAAGTCAAACTCTCCCTCTTTGCAGATGACATGATATTGTACATAGAAAACCCAAAAAGACTCCACCCCAAGATTGCTAGAACTGATACAGGAATTCAGCAAAGTGGCAGGATATAAAAATCAATGCACAGAAATCAGTTAAATGTCTATACACTAACAATGAGACTGAAGAAGGAGAAATCAAGGAATCTATCTCATTTATAATTGCACTAAAAACCGTAAGATACCTAGGAATAAACCTAACCAAAGAGGTAAAGGATCTGTACTGTGAAAACTATAGAACAGTTATGAAAGAAATTAAGACACAAAGAAACGGAAAAACACGCCATGCTCATGGATTGGAAGAATATTGTGAAAATGTCTCTGCTACCCAGAGCAATCTATACACTCAATGCAATCTCTATCAAAATACCATCAACATTTTTCACAGAGCTGGAACAGACAACGGTAAAATTTGTATGGAACCAGAAAAGACCCCAATTAACCAAAGTAATGTTGAAAAAGAAAACCAAAGCTGAAGGCATCACAATTCCATACTTCAAGCTGTATTACAAATCTCTAATCATCAAGAAAGCATAGCACTGGCACAAAAACTGACACATAGATCAATTGAACAGAATAGAGAACCCAGAAATGGATCCTCAACTCAATGATCTACTCATCTTTGACAAAGCAGGAAAGAATATCCAATGCAAAGATGTCTCTTCAACAGAAGATGTTGGGAAAATTGGACAGCCACATGCAGAAGAATGAAACAAAAATAACTCAAAATGGATGAAAGACTAGATGTGAGACAGGGATCCAGAAAAATCCTGGAGGAAAACACAGGCAGCAACTTCTCTGACCTCAGCTGTAGCAGCTTCTGCCAGACCTGTCTCCAAAGGCAAGGGAAACAAAAGCAAAAATGAACTATTGGGACTTCATCAGGATAAAAAGCTTATGTACAGCAAAGGAAACAGTCAATAAAACTAAAATGCAACCTACAGAACGGGAGAATATATATGCAAATGACATATCAGATAAAGGGTTAGTATCCAAGATATATAAAGAACTTATCAAACTCAACACCCCGCAAAACCCAAACAATCCAGACAAGAAATGGGCAGAAGATACAAACATTTTCCAAAGAAGACATACAAATGGCCAATAGACACATGAAAAAATGCTCCACATCACTTGTCATCAGGAAAATACAATCCAAAACCACAATGAAATACCACCTCACACTGGTTAGAATGGCTAAAATTAACAACTCAGGAAACAACAGATGTTGAGGAAGATGCAAAGAAAGGGAAATGCAAACTGTTGGTGGGAATGCAATATGGATGTTTCTCAAAAAGTTAAAAATAGAACTATTCTACAACCCAGAAATTGCACTACTAGGTGTTTATCCAATGGATACAAACATAGTGATTTGAAGCAGCACAGGTACCCCAATGTTTTATAGCAGCAATGTCCAAAATAGCCAAAATGTGGAACAAGTCCAGATCTCCATAGACAGATGAATGGATTAATAAGATGTGGTGTGTGTGTGTGTGTAATGGAATATTATTCAGCCATAAGAAAGAATGAAATCTTGCCATATGCAGTGATGTGGATGGAAATATAGAGTATTATGTAAGCGAAATAAGTTAGTCAGAGAAACACAAATACCATATGATTTCACTCGAATGTGGAATTTAAGAAACAAAACAGATGAACACAGGAGAAGATAAGAAAAAATAAAGTAGAATAAAAGCAGAGAGGGAGGCAAACCATAAGAGACTCTTAACTGTAGGAAACAAGTTGACAGTTGCTGGAGAGAAGGTGGGCAGGAGGGTGGGCTAATTGGTGTAGGCTTTAGGGAGGGCACTTGATGGAATGAGCACTGGGTGTTCTATGCAACTGATGATAACTAAATTCTATTCCTGAAACTAATAATAGTATATGTTAACTAAAATGGATTTAAATACAAAATTCAAATTAAATTAAAATCTGACAATATCAATTATTGGTAAAGATGTAGAGCGACTGCATTTGTAAACCAGGAGTGATAGGTTAGCTTGCAACATATACACAATAATTTATATTTATTCCCACCATATTTTGGAAAGTGAGCACATATATTTTCTTCCTGCCTGGGATATGTAGACAAGGCTGAAGGTGGGGCAGTTATCTTGCCCTAATGAAGGAAAATGATAGGAGGATCTTGGGTCTAATAGCATCATGGAATGTCATGCCAGCTTGGGACTGCCCATCTGTGAAAGTTTTACCAAGTATATAAAACTCCAAATTTAAGCCACAGTTTCTCAGGTTTCTGATACTCACCACTGAATGTAAGCACTTTCTGATACAGTGGTATTATGTGTGATTTTATTTGTTCATTATGCTTTACATTTTTCCAAATTTATAAAGAATCCCTGTGTGAAAAGCCCATAACTTGTTTCCACCCCTCAATTTGTATTACCAATTCATAATACTACAAGACCTTGCCTACGGGTTTCTAAAAGTAATTTTTTCTTTGTAAAGTCATAGACAATGGCAATTTTTAATGATATTAAAGAAAATATGTTTCATGAAAAAAAAAGATGTAGAGCGACTGAAGTCTCCTACATTGCTGGTGGGATTGTTTAAAATGGTACTTTGGAAACTGTTTTGGGTAGTGGTTGGCAGTTTCTTAAAAATCAAACATATACTTCCCATTTCACTCTTAGGTATTTACTCAAGAAAAACGAAACCTTACATATAAGACAGAAAATGGTGAAACTGAAGTTCCAAAGATCCATCCTTCCACATAAACAACCATTGAACTTGCAGAATCATCTGATTCCAATGTTCTGAACTCTAGAGGAGTCAGACACGTGCAGCATCCAGGAAAGGACATGATGAGGAGACTGTAAACATCAGTAAATTTCAGCCTTTCATGACATATTACTCCCCATCCCTGTGGTAGGAGGCAGTGAGGGCAGCTGGCCTCATTCCCGATGCAGCTTTCTGGAGCCAGGGTGGGCAATAAGGATCTTGTCTCCTGCATATCCAGACTGTGTGCTCTGAGTGCTGATGTTGCTTTTGGTCACCGAGGGGCCAGTGCAAAGGTGGCACCTACATTCTAACCCCAAAGGCTGAGGCAGCCTGCAGGACAGCGAAAGACGCAGTACTCATTCCCCTCTTTTGGGAGTCAGATATTTAAGAAAATCCTTGTTAGGCTACTGGCTGACCACAGAGACAACAGAACAGAAACTTTAATTTCTACATACAACAAAGAATATAAACTTAGCAAAAAAAGGGGGAAACAGTTTGGGAAAGTCACAAATGGATGGCTCTAACCCTCCACAAGCTAGATTTAGCAATCACTGAAGAATGAGACCATCACATTCTCTGAACTACCACAACTTAACCCTCCAGTTTTAAACAAAAATATGTAAAACATACAAGGAGATAGGCAAATATCGCTAATGGACAGGAAAAATAAAAGACTTTGGAAGAAATCACTCTCTAGGAAGATCAGATATTAGAATTATTAGTCAAAGATGTTAGTTAAGTCAACTGTCTTTAAATATATACAATGATTTAAAGAAAACCATGAACAAAGAACTAAAGGAAATATGGAAAATGATTTATGAGAAAATGAGAATGTCAATAAAGATAGAAATTTTAATAAAAAACCAAAAATTCTGAAGCTGACAAGTACAATAACTAAAATAAAAGACTCACTAGAGAGGTTCAACATTAGCTTTGAAGAAGCAGAAGAAAACATTGGTGAACTTGAAATTATCCAGTATGAAGAAGAGAGGGGAAAAAAGAATGAATAACAATGAACGGAGTCTGAAGGACATCATCAAACTTACCAACATTCTTATTTTAGGAGTTCCAAAGAGGAAGAGAGATAGAAAAGGACAGAAAAAATATTTGAAGAAATAATATCCCCAAAGTTCTCAAATCTGAGGAAACATGAATGAGCACATCTGAGAAGCTAAATGAATTTCAAGGAGGATAAACTCAAAGAGATTTATACCAAGACATGTTACAGTCAACTTGTTGAAACCCAAAGACAAGAAGGAATTTGGAAAGCAGGAAGAACTAACTCCTCATATACAAAGGATCCTCCATAAAATTAAAAGCTTATTTCCTTTCAAAAACCAAGAAGGCCAGAAAGCAGTGAGATGGCAGATTTAAAGTCTTGAAAGAATGTCTCTTAAGAATGAAGGTGAAATTAAAACATTCAGGATACAGAAAAGCTGAGGGAATTCGTTCCGGGTAGACTTCCCATACAAGAAACACAAAAGAGAAATTTTCAGGTTGAAATGAAAGAACACTAAAGAGTAACTCAAAGCCATAAGAAAAAAATAAATAAAAAGAAGAACACTGGTAAAGGTAACTACACGGGTAAATATGCAAGCCAGGGTTACTATACTCTCACTATGGTTGTAATTTCTCTCTTTTCCCTACATAATAGCCTAATGAGGAAAACAATAATTTTAAACCAATATTAACGGCTATACAATGTATAAAGATGCAGTCTGTAACAATAGTTGGGGGAGGAACAGCAATGTATGGGATCACAGTATATACTATTGAAACTAAGTTAGTATTATTCAAACTACATTGTTACAAGTTAAATATGTTAACTGTAGTCTCTAAGTTAATTAAAAATAACTAAAATGGGCAGAGGAAACAATGGTACACTACCTCCTACACACAAAGGGGCAATAATAGAGAAACTGAGGAACAAAAAGCATAAACAAAATACTGAAAACAAATAGATAAAATAGCAGAAGTAAGTCCTTTTCTTTATCAATAATCCGGTTAAATGGTAATGGTTAGAGATTAAACTCCTATTAAAAACAGATTGGAAGATTGGATAAAAAAAACATCATCCATCCACATGCTACAAGAGATTCACTTTAGATGTGGTAAGTGCACACACAGAAAAAATTGAAAGCAAAAGTAAATGAGAAGGTATCCCACACAGAGGGTAACCAAAACAGAGCTGGATTGCTATACTGTCAGAAAAAAATAAACTCTAAATCAAACAAGCTTATGAAAACAAAGACTATTAATAAAAGGTTCAACATGGCAAGAAGCTGTAACAATTATAAACATACAGGTACCAATAACACAGCATCCCAAAAATACAGAGCAAAAACTCTATAATAATAGTTCGAGACCAAAATGTCCAACTTTCAATAATGGATAGAACAACCAGAGAGAAGATAAAGAAACAGAGTAATTAAGCAACATAATAAAACAACTGTAAATACAGAACAGACATATACAGAACAACCAAGAATAGCAGGATTCACATTCTTCTCAACTGAACGTGGAATATTCTCCAGGATAAACCATTTGTTAGGCTACACAACAAGTCTTAATAGATTTTAAAAGATTGAAATCTTATAAAACATCTTTTTCTTTTTCTGATCACAATGGAATGAAACTAGAAATCAATAGTGGAAGAAAAACTGGAAAATTCACAAAAATGTTGAAATTAAACACTCTTAAGCAACTAAAGGGTGAAAAAAGAAATCACAAGGGAAATCAAAATACCTTTAGTCAAAGAAAAAACAAAAATACAACATACCCGAACTTACAGATTGCAACAAAAGTAGTGCTGAGAAGGAAATTTAAAAGTGTAAATGTGTACATTAAAAAAGATCTCAAGTCAATACCCTCATTGTACACCTTAAGGAATTTTTAAAAAGAGTAGCCTAAACCCAAAGCTAGCAGAAGGTAGGAAATAATTAGAGCAGAAATAGAGAATAAAAGAGCAAATGGGAAAATCAATGAAACCAAATTTGGTTCCTTGAAATGAATCAACAAAATTAACAAACCTCACTGACCAAGAAAAAGAAAAACCAAAAACTCAGAATCAGAAATGAAAGTAATTATACCAATTTTAAATAAATAAAAAGATCATAAGAAAATATGTAATAATTTATACATCAGCAAATCTGACTACCTAAATGAAATGAACAAATTGCCAGAAATTATGCAATCGACAAACTAACTTTGAGTAGTTTAGTTTTCTATTCCTGAAGAAATAGGAAATATGAATAGACTCATAACTAATAAAGAAATTGAATCAATAATCATAAAACCTTCTAACAAAGAAAAGCTCAAGGCTGAATGGCTTCACTGGTGAATTCTACCAAACATTAAGAATTCACACCAACCCTCAAAATCATACCCCCCCCCCAAAAAAAAAGTGAAGAAGAAGGAATACAGGGGCACAGGAGGTGCCCAGGGTGGCTCAGGAGTTGAACGTCTGCCTCCGGCTCAGGTCGTGAGCCTGGGGTCCTGGGATCAAGTCTCACATTGGCCTCCCTGCAGGGAGCCAGCTTCTCCCTCTGCCTATGTCTCTGCCTTTGCCTGTGCCTCTCATGAATAAATAAATAAAATCTTTTTTAAAAAAAGAAGAAAGAACACAATTACGTCTATGAGGCCAAAAATACCCTGATACCAAAGCCAGAAAAAGATACTACAAGAAAACTTTAAGCCAATATTCCTAATGAATATAAATGAAAAATCTGCACAAGAATAATAGTAAGTGGAATTCACTGTGACCAAGTGGAATTCTCAATTGCAAGGGTGATTAACCTTATGGTCAAGGGGATAAATTTCAGTTATATAGGATGAATAGGTTCTTGAGACCTAATGTACATCAAGTTGACTATAGTTAATATTACTGCATTGTATAGTGGAAATTTACTAAAAGAGTAGGTCTCTCAGATGCTCTCACTGCCAAAAAAGAAAATTAACTATGTGAGATGAGTATGTCCATTAGCTTGATTATAATAATCATTTCACTATCTATATCAGAACATACTATCACATATCTTGAATATTTACATTTTTAGGGGATCCCTGGGTGGTGCAGCGGTTTAGCACCTGCCTTTGGCCCAAGGCTCGATCCTGGAGACCCAGTATCGAATCCCACGTCGGGCTCACGGTGCATGGAGCCTGCTTCTCCCTCTGCCTATGTCTCTGCCTCTCTCTCTCTCTCTCTGTGTGACTATCATAAATTAAAAAAATATTTTAAAAATATTTACATTTTTATTAAAGGAAAAATAATAAAATTGCCTTTAAGCTATAAATCAAGAAAAGGAGTGAAGAAGGAAGAAAGGACTTATTTGCTCATGTAAGAAGCACAGCTGGGTCATATGCTGAGTGCCTCCTTGCATGGTAACAGCAAATTATCCCCAGGCTTTTGGTTTAAGACAGAGATCAGTAAGACAGCCTATTTTTGTAAATAAAGTTGTATTGGAACACACACACACACACACAAAGATTTTAAACCAAAACTTCTGAAAGAAATTGAGGAAGACACAAAGAGATGGGAAAATATTCCATGCTCATGGATTGGAAGAATTAATTTGTGAAAATGTCGATGTTACCCAGGGCAATTTACACGTTTAATGCAATCCCTATCAAAAGATCATGGACTTTCTTCAGAGAGTTAGAACAAATTATCTTAAGATTTGTGTGGAATCAGAAAAGACCCCGAATAGCCAGGGGAATTTTAAAAAAGAAAACCATAGCTGGGGGCATCACAATGCCAGATTTCAGGTTGTACTACAAAGCTGTGGTCATCAAGACAGTGTGGTACTGGCACAAAAACAGACACTGGATCTGTGTCTGAGATCAATGGAACAGAATAGAGAACCCAGAAGTGGACCCTGAACTTTATGGTCAACTAATATTCAATAAAGGAGGAAAGACTATCCACTGGAAGAAAGACAGTCTCTTCAATAAATGGTGCTGGGAAAATGGACATCCACAAGCAGAAGAATGAAACTAGACCACTCTCTTGCACCAGACACAAAGATAAACTCAAAATGGATGAAAGATCTAAATGTGAGACAAGATTCCATCAAAATCCTAGAGGAGAACACAGGCAACACCCTTTTTGAACTCGGCCACAGTAACTTCTTGCAAGATTCATCCATGAAGGCAAAAGAAACCAAAGCAAAAATGAACTATTGGGACTTCATCAAGATAAGAAGCTTTTGCACAGCAAAGGATACAGTCAACAAAACTCAAAGACAACCTACAGAATGGGAGAAGATATTTGCAAATGACCTATCAGATAAAGGGCTAGTTTCCAAGATCTATAAAGAACTTATTAAACTCAACACCAAAGAAACAAACAATCCAATCATGAAATGGGCAAAAGACATGAACAGAAATCTCACAGAGGAAGACATAGACATGGCCAACATGCACATGAGAAAATGCTCTGCATCACTTGCCATCAGGGAAATACAAATCAAAACCACAATGAGAACCACCTCACACCAGTGAGAATGGGGAAAAGTAACAAGGCAGGAAACCACAAATGTTGGAGAGGATGCGGAGAAAAGGGAACCCTCTTGCTCTGTTGGTGGGAATGTGAACTGGTGCAGCCACTCTGGAAAACTGTGTGGAGGTTCCTCAAAGAATTAAAAATAGACCTGCCCAAAAAAAAAAAAAAAAATAGACCTGCCCTACGACCCAGCAATTGCACTGTTGGGGATTTACCCCAAAGATACAGATGCAGTGAAACGCCGGGACACCTGCACCCCAATGTTTCTAGCAGGAATGTCCACAATAGCCAAAATGTGGAAGGAAGCTTGGAGTCCTTTGAAAGATGAATGGATAAGGAACATGTGGTCTATGTATACAATGGAATATTCCTCAGCCATTAGAAACGACAAATACCCACCATTTGCTTCAACGTGGATGGAACTGGAGGGTATTATGCTGAGTGAAGTAAGTCAATCGGAGAAGGACAAACAGTGTATGTTCTCTTTCATTTGGGGAATATAAATAATAGTGAAAGGGAATATAAGGGAAGGGAGAAGAAATGTGTGGGAAATATCAGAAAGGGAGACAGAACATGGAAGACTCCTAACTCTGGGAAACGAACTAGGGGTGGTGGAAGGGGAGGAGGGCGGGTGGTGGGGGTGACTGGGTGGCGGGCACTGAGGGCGGCACTTGACGGATGAGCACTGGGTGTTATTCTGTATGTTGGTAAATTGAACACCAATAAAAAATAAACTTATTAAAAAAAAGAAATAGAAGAAATATTTGAAGTAATAATACTGTGAATTTTCTAAAGACACTAACCCATAGAAACAGAGGCTCAAAGAACACTAAGTAGTATTTTTTAAAAACCCACATATCTACACAAGCATGTCATATTCAAACTGCAGAAAATAAAAGATAAAGAGAAAATCTTGTAAGAAATCAGAGGGAAAAATTCTTTACTCATATAAAAACAAGTATGATAATTACATTGGACTTTTCTTCAGAAACCATGCAAGTAAGAGGTGGAGTCAACTATTTAGAGTATCAAAAGAAGAAGTTAACATAAAATTCTGTATCCAGCAAAATTATTCTTCAAAAGTGAAAGAAAAATAGTTTCTCAGAAAAACAAAAAAATTGAGGAAATTTGTTGACATTTGCTTTGCCTTGGAGACCCCTGACACCTTCATCCTTATAGACACAGATATATATATATATAAATATCTCTGTATTCCTCAAGAATATATATATATAAATATCTCTGTATTCCTCAAGAATATATATATATATTCTTCTTTATATAGATATACAGATGGGTATATAGATATACAGAGAGACAGCTATAGATATATTTTCTGCTCTGTCAGCTGGGAGGGCCAAGAAGCAATGACACACAAGTAGAAATAAGCACACCTAGCACCCACATCTTCCAATAAAAGCAAGCAAGGATCCTCGGAGAAATGCCTGATTCTAGGGCTATGGCAGGGAAGGTACAAGAACATCCTGTAGTGCCACAAAGTAAGGAAGAGCTTATAAAAGGAACATGGAATGTTAAAGGTGTACAAGATCCAACTGAAAGCTTTCAATAGACAAAGCTTAAAAAAATCTGAGCAACAAAACCAATAAATTACATTGGATTTAACACAATGTATAAGATAAATATCCATGACTCCATACTGATTAAATAAATAAACGGGAGAAAAAAGATAAGTCTCCATGCAGAAGAGTTTCAAATCATTTAGGTAGATACTTTATTCTCAAGAGGTGGAGCATAACTCACGATGCACAAGATGACTTCTTTCCAAAGAATACGTATGGAAATGGAGGGGAAAGAGACACTTCACAGTGGAGAAACCTGACAAACATGACCTCAGCCAGGTGATCAAGGTCAACTTCAACAGTGATATGTCATATTGATACCATGCTCCCTTGATATGCTGATGAGAATGCCACTTTATCTCTGTACTTCCTCAAGACCATAACCCCATTCTAACTATGAGGGAAACATCAGATAAATCCCAACTGAGAGAACAGACTACAAAATACCTGACCAGTACTCCTTAAAAAATGTTAATATCAAAATCAAAGCAAGCTGAGAAACTATCACAATGTAGAGGAGACCTAATGACTAAGTGTAATGTGGTATCCCAAATGGAGTACTGGGACAGAAAAGGGACTTTACAAAGAAAAATGAGCAAATCTGAATAAAGTCTATCAATTTTAATTAATAGTAATGTCGCAATATTGGATCACTGACTGTGACAAATGTATCACACTAATGTAGGATGTTAATAATGAAGTGACTGGATGTGGAGTATATGGGAATGCTCTGTACTATCTTCACAAGGTTTTTGGAAATCTAAAACTATTATACAATAAAAAGTTCATTAATAACAATAGTCTTCTGCTACTTTGTAGTGAGTAAATTAGACAATTCATATAATAATAATGTGATTTATTTTTAATTAATTAATTTTTAAAAAGATTTTATTTATTTATTCATGAGAAATACAGAGAGAGAGGCAGAGACACAGACAGAGGGAGAAGCAGGCTCCATGCAGGGAGCCCGATGTGTGGGATTCAATCTCCGGACTCCAGGATCATGCCCTGGGCCAAAGGCAGGTGCTAAATTGCTGAACCTCCCAAGGATCCTACTTATTTATTTATTTAATTTATTTATTGGCTGCTTGAAGTTTATTTTCTACTTGGTACAAGGGTTATGGGTATCAGGAAGGCTTGCATATGGCTTGAATAGTAAAGAGTGGAGTTCTCTTAACTTGCTTTTTGGTGTTTTGTTGTTTTGATATAAAAGAACCCAACTGCTTCTTCTTGCTGTAGCCTGCCTAATCTATGAGGAGGGAAGGGAGGGAGCTCTGATGAGTTTAGCACCTCCTGAAGCCTGGTGGCTGGTGGTGGCCACCTCGGTTTGGGGCCTGGTGATGGCTTTGCCAGGCTGGGCATCAGCCTGCATCTTCACAGCTTCCAGATCCATGGCATAGGTGACCATGCAGGTGGAAGCTTGGGAAGAGTCCAAGCATTCTGGGGATTCCAACACTTTAGCCATGAATGGGACAGTGGACTTCCCCAAAAAAGAAGCTTGTCCACCAGGGACCTGGGTCAGCCTTGGGAAGACCAGGATGGTGATGGATGGCTTTCCCAAGATACTAGCACTTCTGTAGAACTATTACCAGAAGTGGAATCCAGGCAGTGCATACTATCCTGAATGCACCTGATCTCATCCAATCTTGAAAGCTATACTTAGCTTAACCAGGTTTGATCCTGGTTAGTACTTGGATGGGAGAGAAGTGTAATTTTGTCTATTTACTTTGTCTTCCCCCAAAGCACATACAGTCTAGGAATTATATCTATTGTCCCACTATAATCCTAACCCAGGCACAGTGCCTTACTAGTAGTAGGTGCTCAACAAATATTCAGAGATGACACAAGTGATTGCATGACGTCACATTGTGCCCCTAATTCACACAAATTCAGAGCCACATCCTACATCCTCCACTTGTAGCAGGGATTTGGTTTTTCTGAGCTCCAAAGAGAATCATACATTGGGTTTTTTTTTAATTTTTATTTATTTATGATAGTCACAGAGAGAGAGAGAGAGAGGTAGAGACACAGGCAGAGGGAGAAGCAGGCTCCATGCACCGGGAGCCCGATGTGGGATTCGATCCCGGGTCTCCAGGATCGCGCCCTGGGCCAAAGGCAGGTGCCAAACCGTTGCGCCACCCAGGGATCCCCCATACATTGGGTTTTGATACATTTCATCTGGTTTAAAGGGGCCACATTTCCAGCTGCACAGAGAGCCTTTACACCCTGACTTTCCCATGCAGTGTGCTCCCATCCCTCTCAGCTTTACTGCATTCCCAAAGTGATTAGTTGGCTATATAGCACTCATATGTAGCAATGTTGAACAGCCAAGTGTCAAGGACAGAGCCAAGAGGACACAAGCAAGCCTTGCACAGAGGGGGGCATCTATTCATTCCTCCACATGCCTTTGGTAGTATTACTCAACCAGTGGTGGATCTTTAATTCTTAATTCTCCATCCTGGGTACAAGACAGCCAAGGTATATTTTTTTCATAGGCTCTCCAGTTCTCTCATGAGATGTGTGTTTTCTCTTTATCTCTCCGTAGTCCCTTTCTCATTCTCCTCTATCTTGTATCCTGGGAGGCTGGATTTTGTGGGCTATATTAAAGTTGCATATACTATAAAGTCACTAGTCTTTGGACTTCTGGCTTTATTTGGCCAATAGGAGATAATGGTAGGAAACTGGAGGATAAGAGAAAAGAGGTTGGGGTATTTATCCTCTTGTTCCCTCACTGCTGATCCATAGGTTGGAAAGGTTGTGTTTCCATTCCAATGGTCACAGCTCCTATCCTCTCTAACAGCTCCAAGCCCCCAGGGTTCCGGTTCCTTCTTCTTGCCTCTTCACAGCCAGGCTACCAGCTCTTGTGAGCCCCAAGGTACCTTGACATTCTTTATTGGTCTTCCCTGCCCCTCTTTTCATGTATAGACCCCTAATTAAACTCTCTTCAGTTGTCCAGCTAGAGTGTGCCATCTATTCTGTGGGGACCCTGGCTAACACAATGGGTCTCTGACATCCCCTAAGCTGCCTGACTAGAGACTGCTCAAAGAAGAAACAAGGTATCTTAACTTTGTTGCTTATGTTCTTTTTTTTTAACTTTATTTATTTATTTACGATAGTCACACACAGAGAGAGAGAGAGAGAGAGAGAGAGAGAGAGGCAGAGACACAGGCAGAGGGAGAAGCAGGCTCCATGCACCGGGAGCCCGACGTGGGACTCGATCCCAGGTCTCCAGGATCGCGCCCCGAGCCAAAGGAAGACGCCAAGCCCCTGCGCCACCCAGGGATCCCTGTTGCTCATGTTCTTAACAAAGTATTTAGGAAGCATGCCAAAGGGCTCCACAAGCTCCTTGGTCTACAAACTGAATGATCTACATTAATTTCTCCTTCTCATTCTTTTTCTTTTCCTCCTTATCTTCTTTATCCTACTCTCTCTCCTCCTGTTTCTTCTCATTATTTTTGAATTGAGATATCTGCCAGTATTCCAGCCCCAAATCACAGGCCAAACTTGCTAGTTCAGGAGAATGAGCTTCTGGCTCATAATCTGGGTCTCTGTCCCCATCAACTGGATGCTTATGTGGTGGAAAAGATGGAGGCAGAATAGAAGGTGGAGAAATCAGTTTTCTTAATGCTCTTAGAGTAACATCAATAAGATGGCAAGACAATGCCTCAGACCCTCTTCTTCCCAAAGAAACACCAACTCAATCATACATGGACCAATTCCCTTTATGAGAAATCCAGAAACCAACTAAAAGACTCTTGCACCTCTGACAAGTGTAAAACCAGCTGCTTTGAAGCCAGTAGGAAAATCTGTGGCACCTTCTTGCCATGGTCTCTGCTCCCTGGCACAGCACTACATGATTGGGAGGAAATTCCAAGTTCTTAGCTTGGAAATTAGAGATTCAGTTACCTTGTAGAGAGCTCATTTGAAACGATCAAGTCTGTGAAGCAAAAAGGAAAATTACTAAAAAGAAAGAAGAAAGACTAAGGGATTTATGGGAGATCATCAATGGACCAATATATACATTATTGGGAGTTTCAGAAAAAGGAGAGAAAGGAGCAGAAAGCTTATTTAAAGAAATAATGGCCAATATAGGGCACATGGTGTGATGAGCACTGGGTGTGTTATCAACTGACAAATTATTGAACACTGCATCTGAAACTAATGATGTACTTACTATATGTTGGCTAATTGAATTTAAATAAAAAATTAAGGGAGAGAGGTAAAATGGCAGAAGAGTAGGGGTTCTCATTTCATCTGGTCCCCTAAATTTAACCAGAAAACTATCAAACCAACCTTAACACCTATGAATTCAACCTGAGATGTACAGAAAGAATGGCTGGAACTGTACAAATAGAAAAGTAACCACTTTTTGCAAGGTAGGAGTGTGGAAAAGGGAAATGGAGGGAATATGTTAGAAGATAAATGACTGAGGGAGGAAACCTTTGTAAGCTGGCTGCAGAAAATTGATACAGTCCTGGAGCTTGAGATCAGGACCTATAGAAATCTGCTCCTGTGAGAGACAACCCTGCCTGAAAGGTACTCAAGGTGAAGTAGGGGAAGGATCACAGGGGTCATAGGAGTCTCAATATGTCAGAGGCACAGAAAGAACAGGGGTGCCTGAGCCAGTAGAGCCAAGTCTTGGAGTGGGGAGACAGGCTTAGGTCAATAAGCCTGGGAAAAGGCTCAGATTCTTTTGCCATTAACAAGGAACCATGGCCAGATCAGGGACCTCTCTCTGTGTTGACCCCTCTCTGTGTTGGGTCCCTTCCTCTAGACTGACTCTACCAGGTGAATGCTCTCCATGCCAGGGCCCAGCAAAGGACAGAAACAGGATGACTCTCCGCTTTTTCTGGGAGGGGTAGAGCAGGTACATACACAAGCAGGCAAAAGCTCTCCCTGTCAGAATTCTACAAATTGCACAAATCAGTGTCCCCCACATGCCTCCAGGGAGGACTTGAGTGGGCAGGCAACTGGCGGTCTACAGAGTTTCGTACATATCACTCAGCTCCAGGGCTGGAGATTGGGGTACAGTCATTTTTTTTTCTTTCACCCTCAAAAGAGGTGCAGGATGCCTTCGTTAAAAAATATCTCACACAGCAAACACACTGAGCCCAGCCCCCTGGCAAGGGGCAGTGCAAATCCATCCAGGCAGAACCTGAAAATCAGCACAGCAGTCCCCTCTGTTAGAAGGCTAGCTGGAAGAACAGATGAACAGCAAGTTTACTGACCAGACAGGACTGGAAAGCTCTAGAACTGGGGCAAAATAGTGTATAGAACTCAAGGTTTTTCTCCTATGATTTGTTTATCTTTCAGGTTAAAATCTTCCAATACTTTTCCTTTTTTTTCCATCTCAAATAGTTTCTTATTTTATCAACTCTTCCTTTTTAACTATTTTTTTAACTTTCATATTTTACAACTACATGTTGTAGATATTTTCTTCATTTAGGGCTTCTTTCTATTGTACTCAATTATATATATATATATTTATATATATGTATATGTTTTGCATTTTTTATAAATTTGGAATTTACTATTTTCTAACCAAAATACCCTTAGAACCAAGTGGATAACCCTGTTTTATTCACTCTAGGATTATATTCTCTCTCCTCACCCTTTTCCTCCCTCTTTTTTTGTTTCTCTTTTTTATTATTTTTCTTTTTCTTTATCTTTTTTCTTCTATTTTCTAGTTCCTGACCTCTTCGTAATTGTCTAGTGTGTATTTTGCTTGGGTCATGGTTGATATTTTTGGCTTAGCTTACTCAGACAGCCATTCTGCATTAGACAAAATGAATAGAAGGATGAATTCACCACAAAAGAACCAGAGATAATACCTTCTGCCACAGATCTAATCGATATGGATTTATGTAAGATGTTGGGGATGGAGTTCAGGATTACAATTATAAGGTTACCAGTAGGTTTTGAAAAAAGCATAAAAGACTCTAGAGAATCTCTTAGTGCAGAAATGAGATTAGGAAAAACTAAAAATACTCTAAGATGCAGTCTAAATTGGATGCTCTAACAGCTAGGGTAAAAGAGGCAGAAGAGAGAATAAGTGACATAGATGACAAGTTGATGGAAAGGAAGGAAACTGAGGAAAATAAAGGAAAACAACTAATAGCCCATGAGGAGAGACTTCAAAAAATTAAGTGATACTTTGAAAAAAATAACATCCATATTATTGGAATTCCTGAGGACACAGATAGAGAGACAGAGAGAGGACCAGAAGGTATATTTGAGCAAGTCATAGCTGAGAACATCCTTAATCTGGAGAAGGAAACAGGCATTCATATCCAAGGGTTAGAGAGGACCTCTCTCCAAATCAACAAAAGCAGATCAACACCCTCACATATAATACTGAAGCTTGCAAATCTCAGAGATAAAGAGAAAATCCTGAAAGCAACTCGAGACAACAGATTCCTAACACACAGTGGGAGAAAGATTAATAGCAGACCACTCCACAGAGACCTGGCAGGCCAGAAAGGGCTGGCATGATCTATTCAGGGTACTAAATGAGAGAAACATACAGCCAAGAATATGTTATCCTGCAAGGCTCTCATTCAGAATAGAAGGAGAGATTAAGAGCTACCAGGATAGACAGAAACTGAAAAAAATATGTGACCACCAAGGCAGCCCTGCAAGAAAGATTAAGGAGGACCCTGTAAAGCAAAGAGGGGCCCCAAAGAAACAGACAATCTGCAGAAACAGGGACTGTACAGGAAATACAATGACACCAAATTCATATCTTGCAATAATCACTCTGAATGTGAGTAGGTTAATGTCCCAGTAAAGATACAGGGATCAGACTGGATAAAAAAGCAAGACTCATCCAAATGCTATCTACAAGGGATTCATTTTAGACTTAAAGACACCTTCAGACTGAAAATGAGGGGATGGAGAACAATTTACCATGCAAATGGACCTCAAAAGAAAGCTTGGGTAGCAATTCTCATATCAGATAAATTAGATTTTAAACCAAAGACTGTAGTAAGAGATGAAGGGGAACACTATATCATACTTAAAGGATCTATCCAACAAGAAGACCTAACAATTATAAATATTTGTGTCTCTAATGTAGGAGCAGCCAACTATATTAACCAATTAATATCCAAAGTAAAGAAACACACAGATAATCATACACTCCACTCTCAGCAAAGGACAGATCATCCAAGCAGAACAAGGAAACAAGAGCTTTGAATGACATACTGGACTTCACAGATATATACAGAACATTACATCCTTTTTTTTTTTTTAATTTTTATTTATTTATGATAGTCACAGAGAGAGAGAGAGAGAGGCGCAGAGACACAGGCAGAGGGAGAAGCAGGCTCCATGCACCGGGAGCCCGACGTGGGATTCGATCCCGGGTCTCCAGGATCGCGCCCTGGGCCAAAGGCAGGCGCCAAACCGCTGCACCACCCAGGGATCCCAGAACATTACATCCTAACGCAACTGAATACACATTCTCTCAAGTACACGTGGAACTTTCTCCAGAACAGACCACGTACTGGATCACAAATCAGGTCTCAACCAATACCAAAATTCTGAGATTATTCCCTGCATATTCTCAGACCACAATGCTTTGAAACTAGAACTCAAGCACAAGAAGAAATTTGGAAGAAACTCAAACAATGCTTAAAGAGCAGCCTATGAATGGGTCATAGAATGAATGAATGGGTCAACCAAGAAATTAGAGAAGAATTAAAGACTCATGCAAACTAACAAAAATGAAAACACAGCTGTTCAAAACCTTTGGGTTACAGCAGAGGCAGTACTAAGAGGAAAGTACATTTCAATACAAGCCTCTCTGAAAAAAAATTGGAAAAAACCTCAAATACACAAGCTAAACTAACACCAAAAGGAACTGGAGAAAGCACAGCAAATGAAGCCTAAACCAAACAGGAGAAGAGAAATAATAAAGATTAGAGCATAACTCAATGATATAGAAACCAGAAGAACAGGAGAACAGATCAACAAAACCAGGAGCTGGTTCTTTGAAAGAATTAATAAGATAGGTAAACCCCCAGCCAGACTTATTAAAAAGAAAAAAAGGCTCAAATTACTAAAATCATGAATGAAAGAGGAGAAATCATGACCAACACCAAGGAAATACAAATGATTTTTAGAAATTTATTAAGAGCAACTGCATGATAACAAATTAGGCAATCAGGAAGAAATGGATGCATTCCTGGAAAGTTATAAAGTTCCAAAACTGAAACAGGAAGAAACACAAGACATGAACAGATCAATAACCAGCAAGGAGATTGAAGCAGTCATCAAAAACCTCCCAAGACACAAGAGTCCAGGACCAGATGGCTTCCCAAGGGAATTCTATCAAACGTTTAAAGAAGAAATCATACCTATTCTACTGAAGCTGTTTCAAAAGATAGGAGTGGAAGGAAAACTTACAAACTCATTCAATGAGGCCAGAATTACTTTGGTTTCTAAACCTAAGACCAAAAAGGAGAATTACAGACTGATATCCCTAATGAACTTGGATGTCAAAATACCCACCAAGATACTAGCCAATAGGATCAAACAGTACATTAAAAGGATTATTCACCACAACCAAATGGGATTTATTCCTGGGATGCAAGGATGGTTCAACACTTGCAAATCAATCAATGTGATAAATCACACTAATAAAAGAAAAGACAAAAACCGTATGATCCTCTTGATAGATGCAGAAAACGCATTTGAGAAAATAAAGCATACTATCTTGACTAAAACTCTCTACCCTGGGATGCCTGGGTGCTTCAGCAGTTGAGTATCTGCCTTTGGCTCAGGAGGGGATCCTGGGATCCTAGGATCGAGTCCCACATTGGGCTTCCTGCATGGAGTCTGCTTCTCCCTCTGCCTGTTTCTGCCTCTCTGTGTGTGTCTCTCTCTAATGAATAAACAAATAAATAAAATCTTTTTAAAAAACTCTCTACCATGTAGAGATAGAGGGAATATACCTCAATATTATAAAAACCATATATGAAAAGCCCACAGCAAATATCATTCTCAATGGGGAAATACTGGGAGCCTTTCCCCTAAGATCAGGAACAAGACAGGGATGTCCACTCTCACCACTGCTATTCAACATAGCACTAGATGTCCTAGCCTCAGCAATCAGGCAAAAAAAGAAATAAAAGGCATTCAAATTGGCAAAGAACTCAAACTCTTACTCTTCACAGATGACATGACACTATATATGGAGAATCCAAAAGACTTTACTCCAAAATTGCTAGAACTGATACAGGAATTCAGCAAAGTGGCAGGATATAAAAATCAATGCACAGAACTCAGTTGCATGTCAATACACTAACAATGAGACTGAAGAAAGAGAAATCAAGGAATTGATCCCATTTACAATTGCACCCAAAAGCATGAGATACCTAGGAATAAACCTAACCAAAGAGGTAAAAGATCTGTGCTGTGAAAACTACAGAACACTTCTGAAAGAAATTGAGGAAGACACAAAGAGATGGAAAAACGTGCCATGCTCATGGATTGGAAGAATTAATATTGTGAAAAATGTCTATGCTACCCAGAGCAATTTACACACTCAATGCAATCCCTATCAAAATACCATGGACTTTTTTTCACAGAGTTGGAACAAATAATCCTAAGATTTTTAGGGAACTATAAAAGACCCCAGAAAACCCAGAGGAATGTTGAAAAAGAAGCTGGGGGGTATCACAATACCTGACTTCAAGCTATATTACAAAGCTGTAACCATCAAGACAGTATGGTACTGGCACAAACTTTCAACCAAGCAGGAAAGAATATCCAATGGAAAAGGACAGTCTCTTCAATAAATGGTGCTGGGAAAATTGGACAGCCACATGCAGAAGAATGAAACTGGACCATTTTCTTATACCGTATCCAAAGATAAACTCAAAATGGATGAAAAATCTGTATGTCAGACAAGAATTCATCAAAATCCTAGAGGACAGGATGCCTGGGTGGCTCAGCATTTGAGCATCTGCCTTCAGCTCAGGACATGATCCCAGGGTCCGAGATCAAGTCCCTCATTAGGTTCCCTAAGGGGAGCCTGCTTCTCCCTCTGCATGTATCTCTCTCCACATCATTCATGAATAAATAAGTAAAATCTTTTTTAAAAAATCCTAGAGGAGAACACAGGCAGCAACCTTTTTGACCCTGGCCGCAGCAACTTCTTGTAAGACACATCTCTAAAAGCAAGGGAAACAAAAGCAAAAATGAACTATTGGGACTTCATGAAAATAAAAGCTTCTGCACAGCAAAGGAAACAGTCAACAAAACCAAAAGGCACCTATCAAATGAGAGAAGATATTTGCAAATGGCATATCAGATAAAGGGCTAGTATCCAAGATCTATATAAAAACCTATCAAACTCAACACCCAAAAAACAATCTAGTCAAGAAATGGATAGAAGACATGAACAGATATTTCTCCAAAGAAGACATGCACGTGGCCAACAAACACATGAGAAAATGCTCCGCATCACTGGCCATCAGGGAAATGCAAATTAAAACCACAATGAAAAAAAATAAAAATAAAATAAAATAAATAAATAAAACCACAATGAGATACCACCTCACACCAGTGAGAATGGGGAAAATTAACAAGGCAGGAAACCACAAATGTTGGAGAGGACGTGGAGAAAGGGGAACCCTCTTGCACTGCTGGTGGGAACGTGAACTGGTGCAGCCACTCTGGAAAACTGTGTGGAGGTTCCTCAAAGTGTTAAAAGAGATCTGCCATATGACCCAGCAATTGTACTGCTGGGGATTTACCCCAAAGATGCAGATGCAGTGAAACACCGGGACACCTGCACCCCGATGTTTCTAGCAGCAATGTCCACAACAGCCAAACTGTGTAAGGAGCCTCGGTGTCCATCGAAAGATGAATGGATAAAGAAGATGTGGTCTATGTATACAATGGAATATTAATCAGCCATTAGAAATGACAAATACCCACCATTTGCTTCAACGTGGATGGAAGTGGAGGGTATTATGCTGAGTGAAATAAGTCAATCAGAGAAGGACAAACAGTGTTTGTTCTCATTCATTTGGGGAATATAAATAATAGTGAAAGGGAATATAAGGGGAAAGGAGAAAAAGTAAGTGGGAGATATCAGAGAGGGAGACAGAACATAGACTCCTAACTCTGGGAAACGAACTAGGGGTGGTGGAAGGGGAGGAGGGCGGGTGGTGGGGGTGAATGGGTGACGGGCACTGAGGGGGGCACTTGATGGGATGAGCACTGGGTGTTATTCTATATGTTTTTGCAAAAAACACCAATAAAAAATAAATTTATAAAAAAGAATTGTGAATCAGTAACTTTGAAATCAGGATCAAGGAGATAGCTGCACTCCCATATCATTATTCACAAGAGTGAAAAGGTAGAAACAATCTAAATGTTCACCAACGGATGAGTAGATACAATGTGGTGTGTACATACACTGGAATATTATTCAGCCTTAAAAGAGAAGGAAGTCCTGCCACATACTACAACATGGCTAAATCTGATTATCCAATGAAATAAGCCAGTCAAAGAAGGACAAATACTAAATGATTCCACTCATATAATGTATCTCAAGTAGTCAAACTCATTGAAGCAGAAAGTAGAGCGGTGGTTGCCAGGGACTGGGTGGGAGGGAGAAATAGGGAGTTGCTATTGAATGGGTATAAAATTTTAGTCATGGATATCTGGATATCTGTTGTACACCATTGTGTTTGTAGTTAACAATACTGGAACGTGCACTTAAAAATTTGTTAAGAAGGTAGATCTCCTATATTTTTTACCATAATAGAAACAAAAAGATACATGCTCTTAAGTATTCAAAAAACAAAAAACAAAAGGAATCAGTTTTATCTGCATCCTCCATCAACCTCAGCTCAGAAGCTGTAGGCAGCTCTGGCTCATCCTCAGGACACCATTTTCTCAAGTGTCCAAAATTCTTCTGGGCATTATTTAAAAAAAAAAAAAAAAAAAAAAATCCTTAATTTTATACTTCAACCTGACCATACACATAAGTCAGACTGAGATATAAGAGATCTGTAGTGTCCAAGGTTTCCAAGCACATAAGCCCAATTCAGTCCTCCTTTTATAAGTGCGGTAGGCTGCAAAACCGGCCACAGTGCTCCACCTTTTCTGTAGTCCCAGCCTGTAGAGCACCTGCCATCAGGAAGTGGTGTCCATTTCCTTATTCATTCTGAAGCTGGGCCAACACCATGACTCGCTTTGGCCAATAAATTCAGCAGATATGATGTGCTCCCTTGGACCCCCTGGCTCCTAGGACCCACTCACCAGCATATGAACAAGCCTGCACTGGCTCTCTGAAGGGGTCATCCTAGACCAACAAGCCCCCAGCTGACCTGATAGCTGACTGCAAACACTTAAGTGAGTCCAGCTGACATCAATCTGGCCCAGATCACTGAGTCCAGCCCAAACTGTTGACCCACAGAACCATGAGCTTTAAAAATGGTGGTTTTTTTAAGCCACTATGTCTGGGGTGTTTTGTTACACAGCAAAAACTAACTGATGGTTACATATCCCCAATTCTCATGATCATAATTGTTCCTCTGAATCAACCCCTTTTAAGATCCTCCCCAGAACCTCCTCCAGGTGCACAGCGTGGAACTCCTCCTCAAACTACTATTTATAGGAAGCTTCTTATTGTAATATCATTAAATTCAAGGAGAGAGACCTGTCATCAGGATGACTTGGTTTACTCAAGTCATTGAGTGTTCACTCAATTCAGACTCAGATGGATTTTTGATTTGGTCAGGTAGCAGCTGCATTCTTGGCTCACCCCAGAATACAAATGTTAGGCTCATCCTTGTTTTTTCCCCCAAAGATCTTGGACATATGTGAGTCTCTCCTTTCAATCACGGGGGACTAAATTTCACACACCCTAGCTCACCCTGGATCCCTTTCCCTCATCAGTGCCTCTGATTGGCACTGCCCATTCTACAGCTCTGCTGAAGGAACCCAAATGCAGAGCCTAGCTAGGTGTTTCTCACTCTTCTATACACTGTATTGATAATACACTTCCTTAATTTCACACATGAATTTTTCTCTATGTAAGTGAGCTCCACAGAGTTTCCTTTGCATCTTCCTGAAGTACAGGAAACCTCTTCCCACATGTGGTACACATCTTTGCTTCTGCCTTTACAACACCTGCCTCATCTGCTTCTGGGAACAGCATTGACACTTTTTGAGGGAACAATTTTCTCCCTCTCTTTCCAGAGATGTGGGTTGAATGCAGTCCTCTCAATCCTTGGCTCCAGAGGTGGGCACATGACCCAGTGTTGACCAGTCAGAGCATGCCTCCACCTGGTCAGCAACGGATTCTTACTGGGGCACATGACTCCACCAGAAGCAGTCAGATTCAAGTCTAGGACTTATATGAAGACTACCAGAGACCTTTCCACTGGAAATGCTGGTAACATAAGAAATTAGAACAAAACTACTGCGCAGCCACCTCATCACTATGAAGAGAAATCCTGCCCCAAAATGGATAGACAGTGATTATGTTAATGACATAATTTGAGTCTTTGAAGTAATTAGCCTGAAGAAGGCTATCATGATCCTTTTGACTTTTTTGTTCTTTTTTGTTTAAACCAGAATGAACTAAGTTACGGTTGTTTGCAACCAAAGATGTTCTACTATATCCCACTTCCTTCCCTTTATTCAAATTAGAACTTACCACAGTTAAATGGAAAGCAGGGCGATTCATATGAAGTAGAAGAAGAGGTAACCTAGTCTATGGTGATCCCTACCTGCCCATTCCCTTTCCCCACACAGCTTGGGTTTCCCTGGGGATGTCAGGGCTGGTGGCAGTTTTAAAACAGCTGCACATGGTTTGATCCTGCTCCCATTTGAGGCCTGGCTCTCAGTGACCCAGCCCTTGCCCTTGAATCTGGGCAGGCTTGTGACCACTGAGAACAATCAGGTCAATGGCCTTCCAGCTGGGTCTGCATCTGCCTTCTTTGCTGGTACCAGCATGCTCAGAGCCATTAGCCACCACCTACAATGCCACCAGATCCCAGAGCAGCCACTCTGGGGCTGCAGCACATAAGTGCCTGGTTGGCAGTGCCACCTCAGCAGATGCCAGCCCTCCAGGCTCAACGGCCAGGCACAGCAGTGAGATGCCACCTTAGAGGAGGATACCCCTGCCTGGCTCTTCTAGGTCCTGCCGGTCTACAGACCCACCACCATCCAAGGTGATCCCCCAAGGGCCACACATGAGTCCTTTCTGATCTGATCTGAATGATCCACAAACATAACAAATGGTGGTTGTTTCCTGCCACAAGGTGTTGGTGTGGTTTGTGACGCAGCTACAGACAGCTGGGACCAGACCCCATGCACTCCTGGCCCTTACCTCACAACATCCACTGATGCAGCCCCTGACTTGAAGAAATCAGTGGACTCCTCCACCTCCAGGACACTAGGAAGAATCCGTTTCCAGGCACTCTAAAAAACAGGTGTAATGAGAACAGGGCTTCCTGGGGGCCAGGAGCAGCCACTTTCTGGGCAACTTCCCTGGCCAGAGCAGCCCCTGATGTGCACTGGGACCACCCACTACCAGGCTGCGCTCTCTGTCCAAGGTGCTGCTGCTCCCAAGAGCCTGATGCTCCCAGCACGACTGCCTCCTTGGGGAAGTAGGAGCCCAAGGAGCTCAGCTACTGTCCTCCTGCCTGCCTCACCCTGACCCAACTTCTTTGGGATCCCCAAGCCAGTGCAGAAGCAGCAGGAAGACGACATGCAGAGCTCAAGGTGTGGCTGGGGACCAGCTGCTCCCAAGCCCACTTCACGCCCAGCCTCACATGGGTGCTCCCATCCGAGCCTCACGTGGGTGCTCCCATCCGAGTGAGGTCCCAAGAGTGACACTGGAGTTTGAGTAGGTTGCAGCATGGAAGGGAAAGCAAAGTGCGGGGTGGTTCTGAAGGTAAAAATGAAGCATTCTGATGGGGCTCAGGAGGCCTGGGTCTTGTCCTCACGGACAGGCTAGCTGGTTCTGTGCCCCTCCGTTCAGGGCCTGCAGAGGGCAGCAGTGTCCACCAGCCCGCCCCAAGGATGAGCATGGATGGTCCAGTGTGAGGCACAGCGCCATCCAGAATTCTAAGTAGGCTATCCAGAGGGATGGCTGTTCTCTGGGTCGGCTTTCACTTGGGCTGCTCAGGACAGGAGTCCCAAGATGCCTCACGTCTGTCTGGGCCTCAGGCCACAGCTGGTCACTGCCACAGATGGAGGGGGATAGGCTCAACTAGGACCAGCTCCCCAGCACCCTTAACCCAACCTCTTCCTGGCTCCCTCTATCATTCTTGGAAAGGTGCTGTGGATTTGCCCTTTCCATCCTCAACGTGACCATCAGCAGCTATGGCAAGCCATTCCCTATACCCACTTGACTATAGCCTATCCTCAGGTCTCTGCTCGGACCTTTGCCCACCGATGATGCTCTTCTCTGAATGCCAGCTCATGTTTAAATGAGCATCCTCCTGGGCATCCTCCAGGGCCAACTGCTATGTTACTTCTTCCCTGAAGTCTTCACCGACTGCTCTGCTGGCCAGGGCAGACTGTCTTCAGACTCAAGTGGCTTGGGGCCAAGGGTCACCTGCTGGGTATGGGCATACCACCACATGGTGCCTAAGAGATGCACCAGCCCTTATCAGATGTGTGTGGAACCTCTGAGAGGCAGTGTACTGCAAAGCCACACTGCCTCATTCAGACCCCAGCTTGGCTCCTGACAAGCCATGGGGATGCAGACAGCCCCTCAACGCCTGTGTCCTCATCTGTGCAAGAGGCTGAACATAGCTGTTCCTCACGTGAGGCAGGCAGAGCACTGGGTGTTTTGTATAGAAAGGAGCTCAGAAAATGTGGCATAGCCTTGGCTCAGGAGGGTGTGAGACTAGGCTTGTTGCCCATGGCCTCCCCAGTCCACAGTGTGCACTTGGTGAGTTCTGCTGAGCGGAGAACATGACTGACTCCTGTTCTGGCCACCCATATGGGCTCTCTCCACCAACAATGCCCCCCACTGGCCTCTCCTGCCCGGCTGCCTCCCCTCCACTCCAGTCGCCTCCAGACGAGGCATTCTGAAAGGGCCAGCCCGGCTGTGACCAACGGGTGTCATGATAACAGTGCAAAGGATGAGAGGCCATTCAACGGAGCCTCACAGCGGTGGAGGCCAGGGCTCCAGCTCCACCAGCAGGGCTCTGAGTCCAGGCCTGTGCTCATCTGCTGTGACCCCACCTCAGGCTTCGGGCTCTTTGGCTGGAAAATGAAGGTAATAATAGCATCTACTTCTTGGAGTTGTTAGAGTATTTAACCACACCACTATTCCTGAAGTGTTTAGAACACTGCACAGATACCCACTCTGCAAGTATGTGCTTCTTTTGATGACCGTTTGGCTCCCTGCCAGCATTTACTGAGATGCTCATAGGTGCTGCTGAACTGACCCTCTCCATCTGTGATCTCTCCTCTACCACTCACAGCACCCACAGGCTTCGGGTTTACTCTTCCCAGTGCACAGATGAAGGACACAGCTGTAGCAGCTGTTGACTCAGGCTTAGCTCCACAAACATACAACCTTAGCCTGCCCCCAGTGCTACTCAGCTGGAAGCTCCAGAAGACCAGTTTGTCCAATTGGCCCTGTTAACCCCAGCAGGCACAGGGCTGAGGCCAGAGCTAGGGCTCCAAGAATATTTTTAAATGAATAGGCTTTTTTTTCCCTCTCCTTTTTTACAGACATTCAAAATGTTCAGCTTTCTACTAAGGAAGAGTTCTGAGCCCTCTGGAGCAGCGCCAGCTCCTCATGTCCTTCCCTTGCTGAATCCTGTCCCCTGCCCTTGTCATCAACACCCACAAACACCACTGTGACTGCCAACTGGCCCACCTTCACTCACCACAGCCCTCCTTATCCCAGAACTCTCTCCACTCAGCTCTCAGGGCAAACCTCCCGTCCTGCCCAGGGTAGCCTGCGCTGATTATTCCTTCTAAAGTTGTCTAGCCTCCTTGTTCCCATCACCCTGTTATATCACTCATGGCACTTCTCTTTGCCTGAAATTCTCTTATTCATGTTGGGCTGTTCATTGATTCTCTTCCCCCGGAAAGGGACACTTCATGACAGCAGGGAACATTGCTTATTGTCACATTCCAGTGTCTGGCTTAGCACCTGGCATTTAATAGGAGCTCATATGTCCTTCTTAAATAACTCACTAAGTACATGATTGGATGAGTGAATGGGTGGAAATTCATCCAATGCCTTCCATTCAATAATGCTGTCATCAATGCCATGCCTCCAAAGGAGAGGGAGCTGAGTGGGAGGAGCAGGAAGGACCAGGAACAACTCCAGGAGGTGACCACTGATTGGACTGGTGGTGGAAGGAACTGACCCTCAGAGAGGGGAGTGCTCTCCGGCATCATGCCGGGCAGCTGGACTGGAGTCCAGGTCTGCCTGACTGCGATGCCCATGCTGGCCGCAGTGCAATACTCCCTCTCAGGGTGTTTTTCTGGAAGGTTACAGTGCACACATTCTCCTCAAAGGGCCGTGGACTTGGCATCTGCCTTTGCCGTATATTCCAGGGGCTTCTGCTTCATGTGTCCACTATTCACAGTGAGTCCTTAGGAAAGTCAGACCTAGCCAGCCAAACTCCAGTGCCCCAGTGATGGAGGGAGAGAGCAAGGGGGCAACAGAAAAGATAGACCAACACTATGGTATAGTAGTTAGGACAGGAAGACAGGACAGAACCTATGCCTGGGGTCAGTAACCACATCCACAGAGGGTGTGCACACCCAGCTCCAGGGAGTCTGAGCCATAAGACACATGTGCAGTACACAACCTGCACAAGTGGCCAGAATCCTTGAAAGGGTCTCTTACCCTCACAGCCTCTGCCATGACCAGTTCTTCCTCTGACAGCTCAAGGGCACTGCTCTCTGCTCCCGTGAAGAAGTGGGAGGCTGGGATCATCTTGCCATCCTCCAGCTGGATGTTCTTCACCAGCAGCTGCAAGAAGAGGGCTTCACAGCACCTGAGGTTGTCCTCATGGCAGGGAGAGCAGCTCCACACGGAGCACCATGCTGGGCACCCCACACGCTCCATCCTCACCACGAAAAGGGCACAGGATTAATGAGGAGGAAACACGAGCAGAGCCGGGTGCCAGCTCCTTCAGGGACAAGGAGGAGATGGCAGAGCAGTCCCCCATCAGACGCACCCCACCATGCTCTCGCTTCTTTTTAAGTGTAAGGATTTTATTGTCTCTATAAAAATGCCTACATGTTAGACAAAAAAATGATTCAAGCATGACTTTGAAAATCAATCAAGAAAACAACTGATTGCCCAGCTGCCAGGAACCCCATGGAAACATCTGGTGAAGGTCATCAGATGCCCCGTGGGGCCTAGAGGTGGGAAGAGGAGCAGACAAAGACATCTGGGTTTGATGAGAGCGGTTGATAAGAATGGCACACTCTACAGACACCCTGTCACACCTGGAGCCAGGTCCCCTGCCTGACCTCCACCCTTTTGCCTTTTGGAGATATGCTGGAGCTTTCTGTGAGCTAATGCCTAGCTCAACCCAGCCAGAAGCTCCTGAAAGATGCTGTAACCAAGGGTCTCTGCTGAAGCTGCTTCCTTCACTCTATGGACATCACGAAGGGCGCAGTGGCTGCAGTCCCCATCCTCCGGCTGCTGCATGGGTCCTTAGCAGCTTACATCTGCACCTTCCCCTCCACGGCCGTCGCTGTACAAGTGCAGCCATGCACAGAGCCCAGGGGCTATGCCTCATTGCCAATCCCCTTCCTCATGGGCAGCAGAAACCAAGGGCTTAGTGATGGGAGCGTGCAGGGACATAATCAGCAGATGCAATTCACACTGCAGAGCCTGGGATCAGATAAAGGCTGGAAAGCTCCAGAAGGCCTAGCCTTGTCCTGTGCCCCAGCCCAGCCCTGTGTTGTGTGGGATTCTCTAAGAGCACTACCTCGATAAATCACATGCACAAGGACTCTTGACTCAGATACTGCTTCCAGGGAACTTGACAAAGAGAAGTATCATCTTTCAACTGCACGTATCAATCACGAATACCTAAAACACGCAAGCACTGTAAGTAGCAGACACTAAGGCCAGCCTCGGACCTGCCAGTGGCAGGGCACAGCAGGATGGGCACCCAGAGTGAGCTCACACCAATCCCCATAAAAGCTGCTCCACACTCCACCTGGCATATACACACCGATGCAGCCAATGATTCAACATCCACGGGGTTTGATGAAACCCCCAAAGTGCTTGGAGATCCCTCCCTGTACTCCTTCTCTGCCCTCAGTATCTTAAGTCCCCAGTCTCCCAACCACTGCATGGAGTGAGTACTGATGGCCAAGAGGTGGACCTTGGAGCCAGAATCCCAGCTCTGCCACAAACTAACTCAGTGATGTTGGGAGGGTTACTTAAACCTCTTTGTTTCAGTCTTCTCTTCTATAAAATGGGTATAATATTAATATGTATCTCTTACAGTTGTTCGGAAAATCAAACTTAATAGATATAAACTGTTTTAAAATAGTGGTCATGCACACAGCAGGCACTCCATAAATATTAGCTGTTACTCAGAGTTGCAGAGTCTGCTAACATGAGTCAGGGTGTGTTGGGTGTCCAGCATGGCTCCAGGGACTCTTCACTGTGATGTCGCTATTCAGAAAGAAGGAAACTGAGGCACAGAGATTCAGTGAACACACCCAGTGGCACCTGGATACTCTGCTGGAGTAGAATGAGGCTCCCAGTTCAGGCCTCCTGGGACAGAGCCCCTCCCCGATTCCAGTACCCTCACAGGGCACCCAGCTCTGGCTGAGAAGCCTGGTCATGAAAAGCAAGGAGTCAGCCTTCCCAGAACAGGGAATTACAAGCATAAGGTTTTCCAGACTTTTGCAGTCTCATTTTCCCCCATTTTCTCCAGAGCAGCACGGGGTCTAAATGCCAGGCCTGAGCGCCTGGATGTGTGTGTGCCCACAACGACAGCAGCACCATTACCATTCTGTCATCATTCCCGAAAAGGATGAGTCCCACTTTGGTGACGACACCCGGCCGATGGGCTCCTGGGATGGGCAAATCTTCTCCCTCAGGCAGCAAGCCTGCAGTGTTTAGCGTTGAGTTGAAGAAAGTCAGCTTCTGTTGAGGACAGGAAAACCAGAAGATGGTGGATGAAAGAGGCCTCTACTGCTGGCAGCCCAGGCAGGACTGAGTAGGGCAAAGGGGGTGAAGAGGGGCTGGGCAGGGCCAGGGAAAGGAAGGAGGGGGCCAGGGCAGCTGCAGCCCAAGAACTCTGCCTCCCTGAAGAGCCTGGGAGGCCTCACGGTACCCTCAAGCCCTGCACACCCTTAGACCCTATATATGGGCCCTGGGCCTCAGACCTCAGGGGGACAGACACTGGGAGATAACCTCCGCAAGGCATCACAGACTGCCCTAGGGATGCCACCAAATACTGTTCACTTTGCAAAGGATCTTATGGTGATAAGGGTAGGAGAGAGACTCCTGGACAGAGTCTGGGCAGCTGGACAGCAGTCAGGTGTTTGGACAGTCTGAGGCTTGGTGGGACAGGACTGCCCCCTGTGGGGAGCAGATGAAGGTCCCCACTCCCAGCCCTGCCAACTCCCAGTGCCTCTGGAGAGCCTGTGAGCCAAGGACTCACCATCTTCAGCATGTGAAGAATGCCCACTGCCCAATCCCTGTCCCCACTCAGATCAAGTCAACGTTGGAGCTGGACTCGGGATGTCTGTGAGCCCAGAGAGGGGAGTCAAAATACTTTACAAGCAATACAGCTTTGAACCCACAGTTGCTGCAGGGGCCTGGAAGCCTTGAGCTGTGCTGGACCTTTATACTTCAGCCACCAGATGGTGGACAGGTCTCATGGTCGTGGAGGAGGAGCCAAGGGGGGCACTTGGGTGGGGTTGGGTTAGGAGTCAGGGCAATGGCTATTTGCTAGCCAAAAATATCAAACATATTTTGATAGTTGGGCAGCCAGCAGGGCACACCAGTGCTTCTAGCCCAATCTCAGCCATGCACGAACACACCTGCCCACAGGCCTCTGTCCAGGCACCCGGCACCTTGTCGTTCCCTCGGATCCAGTTATGAATGGCCTCTGCTGACTGATCCCAGTTGATCTGTGGGGCAACATGTGTATACTCAGTCTCTTCCCTACTCTTTGGATATCCTCTGCCCTCCCCCGCCTCCCCTAACCCCCAACAACCAATTACCCCCCCATACCACCTGTGCCCTGATGACCCCTGACTGGGTGGAGGAGGGAGCTGGGGAACTCTGGCTTCCTATTGGACACTGGTCTGAGTCCCTGAGCTGGGATAGTGCTCTCCCCGGGACCCTGATTCTGGATGCTCTCTGACCCCAGTCTTTCACTGGTTGTGTAAACTTCAGGATGATTGGAGAAGAGAACACTCTGTTAAGACAGCCAAAGCTTCACACAGCCTCCCCAGCAGAGTGCAGGGCCATTCAGCTTCTCTTCATCTGCAGGGCTCATACAGATCCCTATGTACCCCATAAGCCTTAAGCAGAGGCACAGCCCATATAGCCCCCTACCCCCACTCCGCAAGGCTGTGATAACTCCAAGAAACTGAATTACCTCTCACACCCCATCTTAGAGATTTCCAGCTTATGGCTGGTTTCTCACACACTGCTCCACCCCAGCTCTTCTCCATGGGGACCCTGCCTGTCCACTCTTCCCTAAGAAGAACAGAGAACCCAGAACACACTCTTGCTCGCTGCCTGTCCAGGTGCCACAGGAGCTTTGCTCATGCTTCTCCTGCTTGGGCTGCTCTCTCTTCAGGCCTTAAATAATTACAACATGGCCATCCAGCCTGAATCCCAGCTTCCCTGGGATACCCTCTGCACCACAGCCTATGCACAGGCAGGCTTTGGGTAGGCAGGGCCCTGCACTGACCTTGGCTGTTTCTTTCTTCTGAATGCCCTCGTACGTGGCTCCTTCCTCAGGCTGAGGGAGTCTGGGGGCTTTGCCCTCAGCGATCAGTCTCACGGCCTGCACCTAAGGAGACCAGGTCAGTTGGTGTCCCCAGCATTACAACCCTCCCTTTCCTCCCAGGCCCTGGGTTCACCATGAGCCTGGGGCCAGCCCCATGCTGACCAGACTTGCCTGGCCCCACACCTTGTACACAATGGGCTCCCAAGGAATATCCATTAGAGGAATGGGTGCAGTTGGCCTGAATCTAATTCCGATCTAAACAATGAGTACAAAACCCCAGCCCCTCTGTCACAACACAGCTTTAGATGATTATATAGAAGATCTTGTAAATATTAAGGGGGACCCTGTAAAAGAAAGAGGAAGTGCAAAGAAACAATCCACAAAAACAGGGACTGAATAAGTAATAGGATGACACTAAATTCATATATTTTAATAGTTACTCTATGAATGTGAATGGGTTAAATGATCCCATCAAAAGACACAGGGTATTGGACTGGATAAAAAAGCAAGACGCATCTATTTGCTGTCTACAAAAAACTCGTTTGAGATTTAAGGACACCTCCAGCCTGAAAATGAAAGGGTGGAGAACAATTTATCACTCAAATGATCCTCAAAAGAAAGCTGGGATAGCAAAACTCATATCAGATAAATTAGAGTTTATCCCAAAGACTGCAGTAAGAGATGAAGAGGGATACTATATTATACATAAAGGATCTATCCAACAAGAAGACCTAACAATCATGAATATTTATACCCCTAATGTGAGAGCTGCCAAGTATATCAATCAATTAATAACCAAAGCAAAGAGATACTTAGATAATAACACACTAATAGTAGGAGACTTCAACACAGCACTTTTTGCAAATGACAGATTTTCTAAGCAGAACATCAGCAAAGAAACAAGAGCTTTAAATGATACAGTGGACCAGATGGATTTCACAGATACATACAGAACTTTGTATCCGAACACAACTGAATACACATTCTTCTCAAAGGCACATGGAACTTTCTCCAGAATAGACCACATACTGGGTCACAAATCAGGTCTCAACCAATACCAAAAGATTAGGATTGTCCCCTGCATATTTTCAGACCACAATGCTTTGAAACTAGAACTCAATCACCGAGGAAATTTGGAAGAAACTCAAACACTTGGAAGTTAAAGAGCATCCTACTAAAAGATGAAAGGGTCGGGGGATCCCTGGGTGGCTCAGCAGTTTAGCACCTGCCTTTGGCTCAGGGAGTGATACTGGAGTCTCCAGATCCAGTCCCACGTCAGGCACCCTGCATGGAGCCTGCTTCTCCCTCTGCCTGTGTCTCTGCCTCTCGCTTTCTCTCTGTGTCTCTCATGAATAAATAAATAAAATCTTTAAAAAAATAATAAATAAATAAATAAATAAATAAATAAATAAATAAATAAAAGATGAAAGGTCAACCAGGAAATTAGAGAACAATTAAAAAGATTCCTGGAAACTAATGAAAATGAAGATACAATTGTTGAAAATCTTTGGGATACAGCAAAAGCAGTCCTAAGAGGGAAATACATCCCAATACAAGCACCCCTCAAAAAATTGGAAAAAACTCAAATGCACAAGCTAAGCTTGCACCTAAAGGAACTGGAGAAAGAAGGGCAAATAAAACCTACACCAAGCAGAAGAAGGGAGATAATAAAGATTTGAGCAGAACTCAGTGAAATAGAGGCCAGAAGAACTGTAGAACATGTCAACAAAACCAGGAGTTGTTTCTTTGAAAGAATTAGTAAGATAGATAAACACCTAGCAAGCCTTATTTAAAAAAAAAGAAAGAAAAAAGACTCAAATTAATAAAATCATGAATGAAAAAGGAGAGATCACAACCAATAGCAAGGAAATATAAACGATTTTAAAAACATATTATGAACAACTATACGCCAATGAATTAGGCAGCTAGAAGAAATGGATGCATTTCTGGAAAACCACAAACTACCAAAACTGGAACTAGAAGAAATAAAAACCTGAGCAGGCCAATAACCAGAGAGGAAATTGAAGGAGTCATCAAAAACCTCCCAAGACACAAAAGTCCAGGGCCAGATGCCTTCCCAGGGGAATTCTATCAAACGTTTAAAGAAGAAACAATATCTATTCTACTAAAGCTGTTCCAACAGATAGAAAGGGATAGAATACTTCCAAACTCGTTCTATGAGGCCAGAATCACCCTAATTCCAAAACCAGACAAAGACCCCACCAAAAAGGAGAATTACAGACCAATATCCTTGATGAACATGGATGCAAAAATTCTCAACAAGATACTAGCCAATAGATCCAACAGTACATTAAGAAGATTATTCACCATGACCAAGTGGGATTTATCCCTGGGATGCAAGGCTGGTTCAACACTCGTAAAGGAATCAATGTGATCGATCATATCAACAAGAGAAAAAACAAGAACCATATGATCCTCTCAAATAGATGCAGAGAAAGCATTTGACAAAATACAGCATCCATTCCTGATCAAAACACTTCAGAGTGTAGGGATAGAGGGGACATCCTCAGCATCTTAAAAGCCATCTACGAAAAGCTCATGGCAAATATCATTCTCAATGGGGAAGCACTGGGAGCCTTTCCCCTAAGATCAGGAACAAGACAGGGATGTTCACTCTCACCACTGCTATTCGACATAGTCCTAACCTCAGCAATAAGGCAACAAAAAGACAGAAAAGGCATTAAAATTGGCAAAGAAGTCAAACTCTTCCTCTTTGCAGATGACATGATACTGTACCTAGAAAGCCCAAAAGACTCCACCCCAAGATTGCTAGAACTCATACAGCAATTTGGCAGTGTGGCAGGATACAAAACCAATGCCCAGAAATCAGTGACATTTCTATACACTAACAATGAAACTGAAGAAAGAGAAATTAAGGAGTCAATCCCATTTACAATTGCACCCAAAAGCTTAAGATACCTAGGAATAAACCTAACCACAGAGGTAAAGGATCTATACCCTAAAAACTATAGAACACTTCTGAAAGAAATTGAGGAAGACACAAAGAGATGGAAAAATATTCCATGCTCATGGATTGGCAGAATTAATATTGTGAAAATGTCAATGTTACCCAGGGCAATGTACACGTTTAATGCAATCCCTATCAAAATACCATGGACTTTCTTCAGAGAGTTAGAACAAATTATCTTAAGATTTGTGTGGAATCAGAAAAGACCCCGAATAGCCAGGGGAATTTTAAAAAAGAAAACCATAGCTGGGGGCATCACAATGCCAGATTTCAGGTTGTACTACGAAGCTGTGGTCATCAAGACAGTGTGGTACTGGCACAAAAACAGACACAGAGATCAATGGAACAGAATAGAGAACCCAGAAGTGGACCCTGAACTTTATGGTCAACTAATATTCAATAAAGGAGGAAAGATGATCCACTGGAAGACAGTCTCTTCAATAAATGGTGCTGGGAAAATTGGACATCCACATGCAGAAGAATGAAACTAGACCACTCTCTTTCACCATACACAAAGATAAACTCAAAATGGACGAAAGATCTAAATGTGAGACAAGATTCCATCAAAATCCTAGAGGAGAACACAGGCAACACCCTTTTTGAACTCGGCCACAGTAACTTCTTACAAGATACATCCATGAAGGCAAAAGAAACAAAAGCAAAAATGAACTATTGGGACTTCATCAAGATAAGAAGCTTTTGCACAGCAAAGGATACAGTCAACAAAACTCAAAGACAACCTACAGAATGGGAGAAGATATTTGCAAATGACGTATCAGATAAAGGGCTAGTTTCCAAGATCTATAAAGAACTTATTAAACTCAACAGCAAAGAAACAAACAATCCAATCATGAAATGGGCAAAAGACATGAACAGAAATCTCACAGAGGAAGACATAGACATGGCCAACACGCACACGAGAAAATGCTCTGCATCACTTGCCATCAGGGAAATACAAATCAAAACCACAATGAGATCCCACCTCACACCAGTGAGAATGGGGAACATTAACAAGGCAGGAACCACAAATGTTGGAGAGGATGCGGAGAAAAGGGAACCCTCTTACACTGTTGGTGGGAATGTGAACTGGTGCAGCCACTCTGGAAACTGTGTGGAGGTTCCTCAAAGAGTTAAAAATAGACCTGCCCTATGACCCAGCAATTGCACTGTTGGGGATTTACCCCAAAGATTCAGATGCAGTGAAACGCCGGGACACCTGCACCCCGATGTTTCTAGCAGCAATGTCCACAATAGCCAAACTGGAAGGAACCTCAGTGTCCATCGAAAGATGAATAGATAAAGAAGATGTGGTTTATGTATACAATGGAATATTAATCAGCCATTAGAAATGACAAATACTCACCATTTGCTTCAACATGGATGGAACTGGAGGGTATTATGCTGAGTGAAGTAAGTCAATTCGAGAAGGACAATCATCATATGGTTTCACTCATACAGGGAATATAAGCAATAGTGAAAGGGATTTTAAGGGAAAGGAGGGGAATGAGTGGGAAAAATTAGAAAGGGTGACAAACCATGAGAGCCTCTTAACTCTGGGAAATGAACAAAGGGTACAGAAGGGGAGGTGGCCAGGGGGGATGGGTGACTGGGTGTCGGGCCCTGAGGGGGGCACTTTATGGGATGAACACTGGGGGGTTATATTACATGTTGGCATATTGAACCTCAATAAAAACACATGAGAAAAAAAAAACTTGTACCTTCTGAGATCTTAGAAGATTATATAAACTACAAAGCCCTGTATAGATGTAACAAACACAGATTCCCATGGTTTCATCTAAACCTTCCTTCTCTTGAGGACAATGCCTCCTGAGCCCCATGATGTCTTTGGAGGTCTGAGATTAAGCAGGAAGCAGTTTCTGTTAAGGAAAAGGGGAAGGTTGTGGTAGAAGGAATCAAGAACGTGGGGAGGAGAGCCCAGGAGCCTGGGCCCATCCTGAAGGGGTCCTGCAGGAGAGCCCCAAGCCTCCTAAACCAAGAAGTGATGAGTGTCAGAAAATCTAAAACAGAATTGGCCAGCAGAATGTTCTGTGGTGATGGCCATGTTCTATCATCAGAAAGTCCAATACGATGGTCATCGGCCATGTGTAGTTCCAGTCCAAGGGACTTGAAAGGTAGCTAATGGGACTGAAGAACTCCATTTTTAATTAAAATTCAATGTAATTAATGTAATAGCTGCATGTGACTAACGGCTGCCATACTGGACAGCCAGCCCTAAAAGGATGTTTTTAGTGGAATGTGCCAGATAATCCCTTTCTCTGTCTCATATCACATCTCCAACAAGCCTACTCTGTTCGGGGCTCTTATGATAAGGGGGACTCCATAGGAGAGCATATAAGAGGCGTCTTGTTTGACACAATGTGAAGGATAAAAGGTGGCTGGCAAGAAGCAGGAGAGGAGGGAAGGGGATGGCTGACGTCACGGCAGCAGTGAACACTCCTGTCACTGCTGTGCTCGTTGCTTCATCCAAACAGGGAACACTCTCCTCTTCCTTCTGTCTGACTGCTGCTGCTGGAATCCATGTCTGCACGGATGGAACGGAAGTCCACATGTCTGGAACATGTGTCTGCTTCTGGCCAACGCTGGCTGGCCTCCTCCTCGGGGGGTCATGCCCTCAGAGCCCGCCTGCTGTGCCAAGCACAGTGGTGTCTGACCTCACTCCCTCCTGTCGGGCCTGTTCAGATAACAGAACACTCTCCTGCAGACAACTTAGTGTGCATGAGACCACAGGTGGGCTTCTCTAATTTCTCGTTCATGAATTCTGTGAGAAGAGTTTTTCTTCCCTTATAATCCAGAGCTACAAGTCTCGAGCCACCAGGGACTGCCTTTCCTCCCATTTAAGGGCAGCCCACCTGAAGATAAAGCTAATCAAACAGATGAGTAGAACCAGTAGGACAACAGGGGGACAGAGTCCTATAATAGAGCTTATGCCTCTAGATGCAGCCATGCTTGCTACCACCCTGGCCTTTTATCTCCTCTGAGCCAAAAATGTCCCCTTTTGGAATTAAGCTTTTTGAATTGGGGTTCTGTCCGTTGTAAACATGAGTCTTGCCTAACACAATACCTTGCATGTCCTAGTCCTCCCTCTCTGGAACTCTGAAATTAGAGCTCTCTCTCCCTGCAGAACCCAGGACCTGGGGGAAACAGTTAGGCCTAGAGAGGGTACCAGGACGAGGAGGCCCACATGGGCATGGCCGGCTCCCAGCCCTTACCATCCCTTTGATGCCTTCAGGGAAGAGGAAGCGGTTGTACAGGGTGCTCACAGTGTCGTCCGGGAGGATCTCACACTCCTTCTGGAGCAGGAGGTCTCCCGTGTCCAGACCATCATCTGCCCAGAAGATGGTAAAGCCCCCTTTCTTGTCTCCGTGAATGAGGGTCCTGGGAAGCACATGTGGGAAAGCCTGAGTCCAGGAGGAAGGACCAGGGACAAGGGCAAACTGAGGGCAGCTCCTGTGCCCCCAGTCAGCCTCTGACAACCCCCTTCATGCCCCACCCTGCTCTGGGGAGACCTGGAAGGGGAAGGTATTTACTGACACCAACCACGTGCTAGATGTCATGGTAGATGTGATGTGATGTGACACCCAATAGGTGTCCCTTTACAGATGAGGAAATGGAGACCCAGAGAAGGGATGAGGTGTACCCAGAAGTCAGAGCCTGAACCCCACTCTGCCCAGCTCAGATGTTTCTCCTTGCTACCACCCAACCAAACTGCACCACGCATCCGTCATAGCTTCCTTTTCGTCTGAGCACTTATCATGTCAAACCATCTCATTCAGGTAACCCTTTACTTCATCTCTCTCCTTTCTGAGTGGGATGCCACTGTGTCCTGGCAGTGGGTGTGGCCTCTGGCCATCCTGCTTGGCTTCGTACCCTGGGGTGAGCATCTTAGCCCTCTGTGTCCCAGTGAGACTGCTGCCCACTTCACAGTTTACGGTGGGAAGGCAGAGTGCTTGCCAAGGCCTGTCCCCAGTCCTCTCTGGCACACTTGACTACGATCACGCTTCACCAGTCTGCTGTGTGGATGCCAGCTGGTAGCCCCGGACAGACCCTTGCCTGACGCCTACTCTGCGCCCCAGGGGCAAGCTCTGGGCTAGGGCAAGATGACTTCCTGGTAGACGGGGTGTCTCTCCCTGTCTCACCAGTTGATGGCCGAGGCCCCTCGGTGCCGGGGGAGCAGACTTGGGTGGTAGATGATGGAGCCGTGGCTGGGGGCTCTGATGACCTCCATGGGGATGAACTGGCTGCAGAAGGGCAGGACGTTGAGCTCTGCACCCAAAGCCTGGTATTTCGCCACCACCTCAGGCAGAGCCTGTCCTTTCACCCGCCAGCGGGGGAACTTGAACACCGGCACTCCATCCTTCTCGGCTTCCAGGCCTGTGGGACAGCAGGTGAGAAACGGGCCTTCCCTGCAGGCACTCACCCACAGCCACCGCGGCCTTCCCAGGAAAGTGGCTCCAGCATCATCCCCACAGCCTGTCCCTCCCGGCCCGCCCCAAGCACAGCGGGACTCTCCCAGGTGGCACAGAGCAGACGGCACGCAGGGGACAGCACCCAGGGGACGGTACACTGGGGAGAGGACCCAGGGGAGAGCACCCAGGGGATGGCAGGCAGGGGACGGCACCCAGGGACAACACCCAGGGGACCACTCTGTGTGCACTGGCTACAGCTGACCACCAAGACGTCCGAGCTCACCCCTCACCCAGACTTTGCTCCTCACCCACCCCCTTCCGCAGCCTCGTGGTGCTGTCCCCAGGTTACTGTCAAGGGCTGCTGGTAAGGGCTGCCTGAGGAGACCGACAGACTGAGTGTAAGGGGAAAGCGGAGATGCGCTCCTTTCTGTAGGGTTCCTGGCCTGAGCCACTGAAACCACCCCCTCACCCCTCCCACCCCCAGTTTCCTCCCCCTAGTGGCAGCAGAGTCTTCCCTCTTCCCAGAGTAGCGTTTTCCCAGTATCTGCAGAAGGAGACCCAGGGTTCACCTTCCCCCTGCCAGGTCTGCCCTCCAGGATTGGGGCCCTGGCTTGCAGGCACCCCTACTCCGCCCAGTTCCAGCCCCGATGAGCAGCATGCTCAGTCCCCACAGGTCTGGATCACAGCCCCAAGCTTCCACATGTTGGGAGTCACAGCTGCTTCTGTTTCCCCAGCCACCACCCGCAGCCACTACCCCGTGGTTGGGAGTTCCTTCTGCCTGCCATCTTTAGCACCTAACAAGTACATGCCTGTATGGGATTCTGGTAGCACAGCCAGCATGATGGCTGGCCCCTGAGTGGCCCCGACCCGCTCTCTCTCACCCCCTCTGCCTCTGCCCTGAGTTTGGGGGTGTTGAGGGAGATGGGATCAAACTGAGCAGATTGCACTGTGCCTGCAAATGCTGTCCACACTGTGATCAAAGGATTATGTCTTTGCAACACATCCAAGGTCAGGGTCAAGGCCCAGCAGCTCCATCTGGGGTCTAGTCCCAGAGATTAGCATCAGTGGTCACTCAGTGGCTGAGGGCAGGGCTCAGGCTGTGGAAAGGTCAGGCTGTGTCATGGGTCACACCTGGACCAAGTCTAGACTGAGGCCTGGTTAGCATCTCAGCAGTGCTGAAACTGGATCCAGGGGTCAGCTGTACTTCCCAGTCTAGAGAGATCGTTACTCCTGTGACCTATGCCCGGCACCTGGCTAGCCCCACAAGGCTCCTTTCTCACTCTGGCCTTCCATTTCTAAGCCCTGCTCTATTTTCTGCCTCCATCTGGCCTGAGGAGGACCTGCATGTCCCTGGAGGGTCTGTTCACTTGAGCAGAGGGTCCCTGCCCAGGGGCTAGTGATTCTTAAACTCCTAGAGCCTAGAGGAGCTAGTGCTCCTCCTAGAGCCAGAGGTATCAGCATCACCTGGGAGCTCATCAGAAATGCAAACTCTCAGACTCCACCCCATCTCTTCATTCTTTTTTCATCTTATTTAAATTCAATTAACATATATCATTAGTGTAGAGTTCAGTTATCCATAGTTGCTTATAACATCAAGCACTCATCACGTCACATGCCCTCCTTAATGCCCATCACCCCTTTACCCCATCTCCCCCCCACCTCCCCTCCAGCAACACTCAGCTGGTTTCCCAGAGCTAAGAGTCTCTTATAGTTTGTCTCCCTCTCTGATTCCATCTGATTTTATTTTTCCCTCCCTTCCTCTATGGAACTCTGTTTTGTTTCTTAAATTCCACATATGAATGGACCTGGAGGGTATTATGCTAAGTGACATAGGTCAAGCACCCCATCGCTTTTAACACAAACTCCCAAGGCAGGGCTCAACACCTAGTGCTACAGGCACTCCCACTGATGGGGATAGCTTGCATGTTCCACATCTGAGAACACTGACCTGTGGTGTCCCCCACCTGGCAGCCCTTTCAGAGCCTGATGCTGGGGTCAGTGAAGCCTGAAGTGGTCACATAGCAGGGCCCTGGGGGCAGGCTGCATTTCTCCAGGACACAACCCCACCTCATGATCACGTGGGCAAGGGGTCTCTATTTTGCTCCTGGCATCTGGTTGGCACCTGAGGATTCAAGGTGCCAGGGATGCCCGTGACCAGCCCCTGCCCGCTGCTACCTGCCTGCCTGGGCCCCTTTCCTGTTCCGGGGCACCCACTCACCCAGGGGATCTGCCTTTCCATCCTTGTCTGGAACAGTGAACACACCCACGACCTCATGGCCCTCTTTCCTCAGGTGGCAGTAAACTTCCTGGCCGAACAGGCTCTGCCCAATCACTGCAATCTTCATGGCAGAAGGGATGGGTCAGAAGGATCTGGGGATGGAATAAGACCATAGCGTTAGGCAGGGCTCACCGGCCCCCAGCTGCATAGCACCTTGCCTATCCTGCCCCCTCAACCACTTGCGTTCACCCCTGGGGTTCCCTGAGCATCACACCTCTGCCCAGAGCCACTAACATGAACGGGCTAGAGAAGGTTCTGCAAGAGAGGATTTTAGATGACACAGTGGGTGATTCATATGGAGATTATGGAATTAGGGATTCCTCCTTGAAACCCTCCAGATTGGCACAGAACAATGAGAGCCAAGTCCTCTGAGATATATCTGAGCATATTTCTGTAACTAACCAGTTCTGTTACCTCAGTCAACCCACATCAAGCCTCAGTTTCCTCAGATGCTATGTTCCTCAAACAGCTTTCAGCCTGCGCGTCAGGCTTATTTCCCTGAGCCAGGAAGCAGCAAGGGTGTCTGGACCTGAGGGCCTGCTTATCTCAGCCCCACAGAAAAAAATGCCTGGGTATACAGGCCCTGAGGACTGAAGGCGGGACCCAGGCGGAATGAAATGGTGCCACTGGGCTGGCCTAGTAGAGGGAAGATATGTGAAATAATGAGTAGTTACACCATGCAAATGTCTACAAAGTTTGGTTATTGATTCACCATGCTCACATCTCTAACATATATTGTTCACTTGATTTATTTCTTTAAATTATCGATTTATAAAAATATATATGTCTTTTGGAAAACTTTATTGAAGTATTAACATGCTTCATACCTATGGATAAGTGCAAAATTATAGGTATGTAGTTCTGTGAATTCCACAAACTGAGCACATCCCTGTAAACAGGACTCAGAGAAAGAAATATTCCAGCAGCCCCCGTATATGTATGTTCGTATTCATACAAATAGAATCATATGGCATAAGGTTCTGTGGACTTTTTCTACCAACATTATCCACGTTGTCGCGTGTAGTTGTACTATGCTCATTCTCATTGCTGCATGGTATTTCACTTCATGAATATAAATAAATACATTTATTCATCCATTCTACTGTCGATGGGCATTTGGGTAGTTTCCAGTTTTGTGATAGGGATGCTATCAAGATTTGAGCACACGGTTCTTACTGCATATAGGTACACATTTTTGTTGGGCATGTATCTAGGAGTGGAATTTTAGGGTCAGAGGCATGAAAACATTCGGCTTTACCAGATTGTCAGTTTTCCAACGTGGGTGTACCAATTTCCACTCCCATGAACTCAGCACGAGGCCTTGTGACTTTTTCCTTTCAGCTATTTTGCTAACATGAAATGTTAGCCATGTCACTGGGGTTTAACTTGCAATTCCTTGATGACTATTGAAATTGAGAAACTTTTCCTATGTTTCTTGGCCACTTGACCATCTGTTTGTGGGAACTGCCTCTTTAAGCCTTTTGTCTATTTTTTTCATTGGGCGGTCTTTTCCTTACTGATTTGCAGGAGTTCGTTTGTTTTGGTTTATTTTGTTTTGTTTTTTAACGATCTAGACTATGAATCATTTGTCACACATGCTTATGAAACTCCATGGCTTGACTTTTTCACTATCTTATGGTGTTTTTTTTAATAAACGCAAGTTCTTAAACTTAACATAGTATACTTATCAAAATTTGCCTTTATGGTTAGTGGTTTTCATAAACTATTTAAGAAATTGCTAACTATGCCAATTCATGAAGATGCCCTTGTCTTCTAAAATCTTTATTGTTTGACAGAGGAACAAAGACAATGGAGCAAAGACAGGTTTTTAACAAATGGTCCTGAGACAACTAAACATCCACATGCAAAAATGTGAATCTAGTCACAGACTTTATACCCGTTACAAAAGTTTACTCAGAATACTTTACAGATTTAAATGTAAAATGCAAAATTATAACTCCTAGAAGATAACACAGGAGAAAATTTAATGACTGTGGGTATGCAGTGACCTTTTGATACAACATCAAAGTACAATTCATGAAAGAAAAAAATTGATAATCTGGACTTCATTAAGATTTAAAACTTCCATTCAGCAAAAGACATTGTCAAGAGAATGAGGAGACAAACTGCAGATTGGGAGAAAACATTTGCATCTGATAAAGGACTATTATCCAAAACATGCAAAGAAGTCTGCAGACTCAACAATTAGAAAACAAAGAACCTGAATAAAAAGGAGGCTGAATTTCTGAATGGACAACTCAGCAAATAAGATATGCAGATGATAAATAAGCATATGAAAAGATGCTCCACATCATGGTAACTAAGTAATTCAACTTAAAACAACAGGGGAATATCACTACTACACACCTATTAGAATGACTAAAGTCCAGAGCACTGACAATGTCAAGTGCTGTTAAGAATGTGGAGCAATGCGAACTCTCAAACATTGCTGATAGGAATGCAAAATGACAGTCACTTTGGAAGACATTTTGGCAGCTTCTTACAAAACTAAACATATTGTTACCATATGATCTAACAATCATACTCCTTGGTATTTGCTCAAAGGGGTTGAAAACTTACATGCACACAAAAATTTGCACATGGCTGTTTATAGCACCTTTATTCATAATTACCAAAACTTGGAAGCAACTAAGGCATCTTCCAGTAGGTGAATGGATTGTTAAACTGTGGTACATTCAGAGACTAGCCCTAAAAAGAAATGAGCTATCAAGCCATTAAAATGGCTTATGCTTAAATGCATATTAAGTGAAAGAAGCCAATCTTGAAAGGCTATATGAGTATAATTCTAACTATATGATGTTCTGGAAAAGGCAAAACTATGGAGACAGTAAAAAGATCAGTGGCCACAAGTGTTGGAGAAGAGAAATAGACGGATAGATGGAACACAGGATTTTTAGGCAATGACAACACTCTGTGATACCAGAATGATGGATACATATTATGCTTTGTCCAAACCCATATAAGGTACAACACCAAGAGTAAACCCTAATGTAAACTATAGACTCTGAGTGATACATTCACCAAAGTATTGGCGCACATTCATCAGTCGTAACAAATATATCACTGTGGTGGGGGTAGTTGGTAACAAGGGATGTTGTGTGTGGCAGGAGGCACTGGGTATGTAAGAAATCTCTGTACCTGCCCCTTAATTTTACTATGCACTTAAAACTGCTCTAAAAAATAAAGTCTTAATTTTAAAAAGAGAGATATTAGAAAAAACTTTATTGTTTTGCTTTTTATATTTCATTGCATCTTTCTGGAATCGACACTTGTCTATGACATAGAAGTCCAGAAATATTTTTTCCAGTACCATATATGGGTAAATCTGTCTCTGGACCTGTGTTCTGTTTCACTGTTAGTTTGTCTTTGTGTTTATTATAGTTTTAAAAAATTGTTATAATGGTAAAAGATATGTAATATAGAACTTGCCATTTTAATCATTTCTAAGTGTGCAGTTCAAAAACATTTTTTTACATTCACAGTATTGTGTAAGCATCTCAACTATTTCATCACCCCAAACTCTATGTTCATTAAGCAATAACTTCCCATTCCCAACCACTACAAGTAGCCAAGTAGCCCCTGTTAACTTCTAATCTATTTTCTGTCTCTATAAATTTGCCTATTCTTGGTATCACATATAAGTGGAATCATACAATATTTGTCCTTTTGTGGAACTGGAGGGTATTATGCTGAGTGAAATAAGTCAATCGGAGAAGGACAAACATTATATGGTCTCATTCATTCAGGGAATGTAAAAAATAGTGAAAGGAAATAAAGGGGAAAAGAGAAAAAATGAGTGGGAAATATCAGAAAGGGAGACAGAACATGAGAGACTCCTAACTCCGGGAAACGAACAAGGGGTGGTGGAAAGGGTGGTGGAAAGGGAGGTGGGCGGGGGGTGGGGGTGACTGGGTGATGGGCACTGAGGGGGGCACTTGATGGGATAAGCACTGGGTGTTATTCTATATGTTGGCAAATTGAACACCAATAAAAAATAAAAAATATTTGTCCTTTTGTATCTGGCTTATTCCACTCAGTGCAATGTCCTCAAGGTTGCATGTTGGATACATGTTGTAGCATGTATCCAAACTTTACTCTTTTTTATGAAGGAATTTTATCTGTGTGTGTGTGTCTGTATATATCCATTCATCTGTTGATGCACACTGGGCTGTTTCTACCTTTTGGCTATTGTGAATAATGCTGGAATCAACACTGGTATACAAATCCCTGTTTGAACTCAGGAACAACAGGTGTTGGCAAGGATGTAGAGAAAGGGGAACCCTCTTACACTGTTGGTAGGAATGCAAACTGGGGCAGCCTCTCTGGAAAACAGTACAGACGTTCCTCAAAAAGTTCCTCAAAAAAATAGAACTACTCTACAGCCCAGCAATTGCACTTCTGGGTATTTATCTGAAAGATGCAAACATAGTGATCCAAAAGGGTACATGCACTCCAGTGTTTATAGCAGCAATGTCCACAATTGCCAAAATATGGAGAGTCTGGATGTCCATCAACAGATGAATGGATAAAGAAGACATGGGATCTATATATATATAGTGGAATATTACTCAGCCATCAAAAACAATGAAATCTTGCCATCTGCAAGGATGTGGACAGAACTAGAGGGTATTGTGCTAAGTGAAATAGGTTAGTCAAAGAAAGACAAATACCATTGATTTCACTCATATGTGGAATTTAAGAAACAAAACAGATGAACATAGGGAAAATGAAGGAAAAATAAGATGAAAACAGAAGGAGGCAAACCATAAGACTCTTAACTATAGGGAACAAACTGAGGGTTGCTGAAGGGGAGGTGGGTGAAGGGATAGGGTAAATGGGTGATGGGCATTAAGGAGGGCACTTGAAGTAATGAGCACTGGGTGTTGTGAGCAACTGATGAAACAATGAATTCGACCTCTGAATCTAATACTACAGTATATATTACTTAAATTGAATTTAAATAAAAATTTAATAATAATAAAAAAATTTTTAAAAGGGGATCCCTGGGTGGCTCAGCAGTTTAGCACCTGCCTTCAGCCCAGGGTGTGATCCTGGAGTCCCACATCGGGCTCCCTGCATGGAGCCTGCTTCTCCCTCTGCCTGTGTCTCTGCCTCTCTCTCTGTGACTCTCATGAATAGATAAATAAAATCCTTACAAAAAACAAAAAACAAAACTATAATGAAATATCCCTTCAGGGACGCCTGGCTCAGTGGTTGAGCGTCTGCCTTTGGCTCAGGCCATGATCTTGGGGTCCTGAGATTGAGTCCCACATCAGGCTCCCACAGGGAGCCTGCTTCTCCCTCTGCCTGTGTCTCTGCCTCTCTCTCTGTGTCTCTCATGAATGAATAAATTAAAAATCTTTAAAAAAGAAAAAAATAACACTTCACACCTACTATTGGTGTGAATAATATCATCTACAATGTTTTAATAAAGGAAAACAACTGATAGCAAAGATATGGAATATAGAACTATTATATTACTGGTAAGAATGTAAAATGGTGCAGTCTTTGTGGAAAACAGTTTGGAGGTCTTCAAAAATCTAAACATAAAATTACCATATTCCTCAGCAATTCCACTCCTAGGTACATTATATAATTGGGTTGTCTTTTTGTCATTGAGTTGTAGGAATTATATCCCTTTATAAATTTTGAATATTAATACCTTATCACATACATAATTTGCAAATATTTTCTCCCATTCTGAAAGTGGTCTTTTCATTTTCTGGATAATGTCCTTTGCTGCACAAAAGTTTTTAATTTTGGTGAAGTCAAATTTACCTATTTCTCTTTTGTCACTTTTGGTATATATCTAGAATTCCAATGTCAAATACAACATCATGAAAATTTACCCCTATCCTTTCTTCTAGGGGTTTTGTGATTTTAGCTCTTATATTTAAGTGACTGACCAACTTTAAAGTTACTTTTTCTACATGCTGTGTTCTAGGGGTCCCACTTCGTTCTTTTACATGTGGAAATACAATTACCTTAGCAACATTTATTGAAGACACTAATCTTTCCCCATTTAGTGACTTTGTTAAGAATCAATTGGCCAGATAAGTATGGATTTATTTCTGGACTCCCAATTCTACCCATTGATCAGGATCATGTCCTTTTGATTACCATAGCTTCGTAATAAGTTTTGAAATTAGAAAGTGAGTTCTCCAAATGTATTCTTTTTCAAGATTGTTTTGACTAGTTAGGGCCTCTTGCAATTACATAGGAGTTTTAGGATTGGCTTTCCTATTTCTGCATAAAAGGCTCTTGAAATTTTGATAAGGATTGTGTTGTATCAGTAGATCACTTTGAGTAGTATTGTCAATGTATCAAAGCTTCCTACCCATGAACAGAGCATGTCTTTATTCATTTAAGTCTTGTCTCTCTAATTCCTAGATATTTCCTACAATTTTATAAGTTTTTATTTAAATCCTAGTTAGTTAGCATACAGTGTAATATTACTTTCAGGTGTAGAATTTAGTGATTCATTGCTTATATATATACTACACCCAGTACTCATTACAACAAATGCTTTCCTTAATCCCCATCACCTTTTTAACCCATCCCCTCCACCAACCTCCTCTCCAGCAATCCTCACTATGTTGTCTATAGTTAAGACTCTGTTTCATGGTTTTCCTCTCCTTCCCTCTGCCACGGTCATTTGTTTTATTTCTTAAATTCCACATATGAGTGAAATTATATGGTATTTGTCTTTCTCTGAATGACTTATTTTGCTTAGGATAACACTCTCTAGCTCCATCCACACCATTGCAAATGGCAAGATTTCATTCTCTTTTATGGCTGAATAATATTCCATTGTATATACATGCCACATCTTCTTTATCCATTCATCAATCAATGGATACTTGGGCTGCTTCCATAATTTTGGCTACTGTAGATAAATGCTACTATAAACACCAGGATGTATGTATCCCTTTAAATTAATGAAAGAAAGAAAAAGAACCATATAATCATTTCAATAAAGGCAGAAAAAGCATGTGACAAAGTTCAACATCCATTCTTGATAAAAACTCTGAACAATCAGGAATAGAGGGAATATACCTCAACATCATCAAGGCCACATAGGAAAGGCCCATAGCTAGTATCATCCCCAACAGGGAATAACTGAGAGCTTTTCCTCTATAGTCAGGAACAAGACAAGGATACCCACTCTAATCACTAATGCCCATGGGTGGGCATTTAACATTGTACTGGAAGTTCTAGCCTCAGGAATCAAACAATAAAAAGAGACAAAAGGCTCCAAATTGGCAAGGAAGAAGTCAAACTTTCACTACTTACAGACAACATGATATTCTATGTAGAAAACCCAAAAGACTCCACCAAAAAATTGCTAGAACTAATACACTAATTCAATAAAGTCGCAGGATGTAAAATCAATGTACAGGAATCTGTTGCATTTCTTACACCAATAATGAAGCAGCAAAAAGAGAAATTCAGGAATCCCATTGACAACTGCACCAAAAATAACAAGATACTTAGGAATAACTCTAACCAAATGAGTAAAATATTTGTACTCCAAAAACTACAGAATACTTATGAAAGAATTTGAAGATGACACAAAGAAATGGAAAAATAGTCCATGCTCATGGATTGGAAGAAAAAGTATTATTAAAATATCCATGCTACCCGAAGCAATCTATCCTATCAAAATATCACCATTTTTCACAGAGCTGGAACAAACAATCTTAAAATTTGTATGGACCACAAAAGACCCTGAATAGCCAAAGCAGCCTTGAAGAAGAGAGGAAACCTGGAGGCATCACACTTCTGAGCTTTGACTTATATTACAAAGCTGTAGTGATCAAGACAGTATGGTAGAGACACAAAACTAGACACCTAAATCCATGGAACAGATTAGGAAACGCAGAAATGATCCCATAACTATATGATCAATTAGTCTTCAACAAAGGAGGAGAGAATATCCAATGGGAAAAGAATGCCTCTTCAACACTCAAAAAGTCCTCTTTGTTATTTTTTGTAGGGCTGGTTTAGTGGTCATGAACTCCTTTAGTTTTTATTTGTCTAGGAAACTCTTTGTCCTTCTTTCTGAATGATAGCCTTGCTGGTTAGACTATCCTTGGCTGCAGATTTTTCCCAATCAGCACATTGACTACTTCTTTTTGTCTTACTGCTGTTATTTTTTTCGGTATCACTGTACTTTGCAAATTTAATTACAATATGTTTTGGTGTTGGCCTGCTTTTGTTAATTTTGATGGGGGTTCTCTGTGCCTTCTGGATCTGGATGTCTGTTTCCTTCCCCAGATTAGGTAAGTTTTCAGCTATAATTTTCTCAAGTAAATTTGTTCCCTTTTCTCTATCTTCTTCTGGAGCTCCTATAGTACAAATGTTATTACATTTCATGGAGTCACTGACTTCCCCAAATCTGTTCTCAGATCAATTTCTGGGGCATTTAGGATGATTTGATAGTTACCTAGTTGTGTTAGTGGAATGAAACAAGCCTAGGGTCCTTCTACTCCCCTGCCATTTTCAGTAGATTGATATTTCTACTTTTAGATACTACTGGAAAAAGAACTGCTTTCTAAATTTCCCCTTTGGAGTGTTCATTGCTGATATATAGAAATACAACTGATTTTTTTTCATGTTGATCTCATACCCAGGAACTTTGATGATTCACTTATTAGCTCCAGTAAAATTTTTAGTGGATTATTTGGGTTTATCTATATATAGGGTCATGTCATCTATGAATAGAAATAGTTTTACATGGCCTTTCCAATTTAGATGCCATTTATTTCTTTTCCTGGGTCTGGCTAGGACTTCCAGTACAATGTTGAATAGCATTAATAAAAGTGGACATCATTGTCTTATTCCTGATCTTAGAAGGAACGTTCAGCCTCTCAACATTGAGTATGGGGTTAGCTATGTTCTTCATAAATTTTCATAAAATTTCATAAATTTTCTTTATTGTATTGAAAAAGTTCTTACATTTTTCTTAGTTTTTTTTCTTAGAGTTTTCACATTTTTTAAAAATCAAGGATGGGTACTGGATTTTGTCACATGCTTTTCTGCATCAATTGAGTTATTCATGTGGGTTTTTTCCTTTATTCTATTAATGCAATATGTTACACTGATTGATTTTTTTTTATGTTGAACCACTCTTGAATTTCTGAGAAAAATCTCACTCAGTTATAGTGTTATGTTATGTTATTAGATTCAGTATGCTAGCAGTTTGTTGAGAACTTTTACAACTATACTCATAGGGGATATTTTTGTCTATAACTTTTTTCTCATGATGTCTTTATCTGTCTTTGGTATCAGATAAATGACAGAATCATAGAATGACTTCCCTCCATTTCTATTTTTTTGAAGTTTGAAGATAATTGTTAATTTTTAAAATATTTGGTAGAATTCAACAGTGAAGCCATCTGGTCCAGAACCTCTCTTGGGAGATTTTTGATTACTGATTCAATCTCTTTACTTGTTATAGTTATGTTTGGATTTTCTACATCTTGAGTCAGTTTATGTAATTTATATGCTCGTAGGAATCTGTTCATTTAATCTAGGATACAATTTTTTATAGTATACTCTTATAATCCTTATTTCTAGAAGACTGGTACTAATATCCCCATTTTAATTTCTCATTTTAGTGATTTGCATCTTCTATTTTTCTTTGCCAGTCTAGCTAAAGGTTTGTCAATATCGTTGATGTTTTCAGAGAACCAATATGTTGTTTCATTTTCTCTACTGCTTTTCTATTCTTTATTTTATGTACACCCACTCCAATATTTATTATTTTCTTACTTTTGATAGTTTTTAGCTCAGTTTGCTCTTTTTTGTCTAGTTCCTCAGGGTGCAAATTTAGTTTATTGATTTGTGGAAATTCTATTTTTAATGTAGGTAGTTATGGCTATAAATTTCCCTCTAAGCACTACCTTTGCTGCATCCCATGAATTTTGGTATGTTGTCTTTTCATTTTCATTCATCTCTAAGTTGCCAATTTCCCTCGTAATTCCATCTTTGAGTCATTGTTTAAGATGTGTTGTTTAATTTCCACATATTTGTGAATTTTCCAGTTTTCCTCTATTATTGATTTCTAGTTAGATTCCACTGTGGTCAGAAAAATTATGCGGTATGATTTCAGTTTTTAAAGATCTATTAAAACTAGGTCCTGAAGCCTACTTACCATTGGTCTGTCCTGGAGAATGTCCCATGAGCACTTGAGAAGGTATATTCTGCTATCGTTTGATAGAATGGTCAATGTTTGTTATGCCTAGCGGAGAGTGAGGAATTGAGGAGCACATGCAAAGCTCACAGTCTGGGGGATATAAGATTATTAAAAGACTGAGACCTAACCATAGTACTTTAGTAGACTTTCTTTCCCCATATACCTTAGCACCACATCAATGGGACTCCTTTATAACAATAGAGGATTACATAAAAGAACTACAAGGAGTTAGATTATTTATGTAGTCTATTATGTAAACTATTTATGACTATTTATGTGGTCTCTGGGAAAACCCTAAGACAACAGAAGAATGAAAACTGGGAATCCAAGTGAACTCTGACTCCTTTATCCTAACCCCTCGTCATATGAATATAAAACTACACACTAAAAACATACCTACCTCAGTTTCTTTTACCTAGCACATCATGTCTAACTTTCAACAAAAATAATACAAGCCATACTCAAAGGCAAAAAACACAGTTTGAAGAGACAAATTAAGTATCCCAACCAAACCCAGATATGGCAAAAACATTGGAAATATCAGACAAGGAATTTAAAACAGTTGTGATCAAATTGCTAAGGGCTAATGGAAACAGTGGACAACATACAAAAACAAATGGATTATGTAAACGGAGAGATGGAAACGCTAAGAAAAAAATCAAAAGGAAATTCTAGAAACAAAAAACTCTGTAACAAATATGAACAATACCTTCAATAGGTTCAATAGACTAGACATGGCTGATCAATCAATGAGCTGGAAGATAGATCAACAGAAATTTTCCAAACAAAAATCCAAAGAGAAAAAAAAATGAAAAAGAACAGAATATGAAAGAACTGTAGGACTATTACAACAACTTAACAAACTTGTATTGGAAATACTAGAAGGAGAAGAAAGAGAGAAATGAATAGAACAAATATATTAAGTAATGATAACTGAAAATTCCTTAAAATTAAAGACAAATATCAAAACACACATCTGGGAAACAAAGAGAAAACCAAGCAGGATAAATAATAACCCTGCAAAAAGTCTACACTTAGCATATCAATTTCAAGCTGCAGAAAATAAAAGAGAAAAATCTTGAAAGAAGTCAGAGGGAATAGAAACCTTACCTATAGAAAGACAAGGATAAGAATTACAACAAACTTCTGCTTAGAAACCATGCAAGCAAAATGAGTGAAATGAAATATTTATTAAAAGAAAAATCCCATCAACCTAAAACTAAAGTAAGAACAAATATATAAAAGTATAAATCTTGTACAGGTGAATATACAGTAAAGGTAGTGGATTAATCACTTCTAAAGACAGCATAAAGGTTAAAAGACAAAATCAGTAAAAATAACTATAACTACATAGTTAGTTAAAGGATACATGACAAAAAAATGGAAAATGTGAAGACTGCCTTGATGGCTCAGTTGGTTGAGCATCTGAATCTTGATTTCAGCTCAGGCCATGATCTCAGGGTTATAAGATAGAGCTTGGTGTCAGGCTCCATGTTCTGCATGGAGTCGGCTTAGGATCTCTCTATCCCTCTCCCTCTACTCCTCCCTGTCTTGTGCTCATTCTTTCTCTCTTTCTCAATCTCTCTCTCTCTAAAAAACAATGTAAAATGTGATATCAAAAACATAAAATGAGGGATCCCTGGGTGGCGCAGCGGTTTGGCGCCTGCCTTTGGCCCAGGGCGCGATCCTGGAGACCCGGGATCGAATCCCACGTCGGGCTCCCGGTGCATGGAGCCTGCTTCTCCCTCTGCCTGTGTCTCTGCCTCTCTCTCTCTCTCTGTGACTATCATAAATAAATAAAAAAAAAATTTAAAAAAAAACATAAAATGAGTTGGAGGAGTAAAAATGTAGAGCATTAATATGTATTCAAACCTAAGTTATCAACTTTTTTTAAAAGATTTTATTTATTTATTCATGACAGACACACAGAGAGAGGCAGAGACACAGGCAGAGGGAGAAGCAGGCTCCATGCAGGGAGCCGGAAGTGGAACTTGATCTTGGGTCTCCAGGATCACACTCCGGGCTGAAGGCGGCACTAAACTGCTGGGCCACCGGGGCTGCCCCTAAGTTATCAACTTTTTAAAAGATTGTTATGAATATAAACTGTTATATGTAAATCTTATGATAATCACAAAGCAAAAACCTATAATAGATATACAAAAGATAAAGAGAAAGGAATCTAAGTATACCACTAGAGAGAGTCATCAAACCACAAAGAAAAAGAACAAAAAAGGAAGAAAGAAACAGAGATGAATTATAAAACAACCAGAAAATAATCAACAAAATGGCAATGAGTACATTCTTATCAATAATTATTTGTAGTTATTGGTAACTGTAAATGAACTGAATTCTTTAATCAAAAGACATACAGTAAGGCAAAAAAAAAAAAAAAAGACATACAGTGGCTGAACAAAAAAAATTTTTTTAAAGACCCAAGTTGGGATGCCTGGGTGGCTTAGCTGTTAACCATCTGTCTTAGGCTCAGGGCATGATCCTGCTGTCCCAGGATTCAGTCCCACATTGGGGTCCCTGCATGGAGCCTACTTTTCCCTCTGTCTATGTCTCTCTCTCTCTCTCTCTCTCTTTCTCTGTCTTTCATGAATAAATAAAATCTTTTTAAAATATATATAAATAATATATAATAATAATATATATAAATAAATAAGAATAAAAATAAAAAAGGTATATGATGCCTACAAAAGACTCACTTCAGGTCTAAGGACACATACAGTAAGTAAAGGGATAGAAAATATGTTTAATGCAAATGGAAACCAAAAGAAAACTGAGGAGCTATACTTATATCAGACCAAATAGATTTTAAAACAAAGACTGTAGCAAGAGACAAAGAAGAGCATTACATAACAATAAAGGGGTCAATCCAACAAGAAAATATAATATTTGGAAATATTTATGCCCTCAACATAGGAGTACCTAAAATATATAGAGCAAATATTAACATACTAAAAGGGAGAAATAGAGAGTAAAAAGATAATAGTAGAGGACTTTAATACCCCATTTTCATCAATGGACAGATCATCCAGACAGAAAATCAATAAGTTAACATTAGTATTAAACAACGCACTAGACCAGGTAGACTTAACAGACGTATACAGAACATTCCATCCAAGGAACAGAATACACATTCTTCTCAAGTGCACATAGAACATTCTCCAGGGTAGGTCACATGTTAGGCCACAAAACAAGTCTTAATAATGGTAAGGCTGAAATCATATTCATTATTTCTGGCCACAATGGTACAAAACCAGAAGTCAATTGCAAAAAGAAAACTGGAAAATTCACAAATATGTGGAAATTGAACCACATACTACTGAATAACCAATGACTCAAAGAAGGAATCAAAACAGAAATGTTAAAAACCCTTGAGATAAATTAAAATGGAAACAAAACATACAACAAATGTATGGGATACAGCAAAAGCAATTCTAAAAAGGAAATTCGGTGATAAAGACCTACATGGAAAAAAAAGAAGAAGAAATCTGAAATAAACGTTGTAACACTCAGCCATTAGAAATGACAAATACCCACCATTTGCTTCAATGTGGATGGAACTGGAGGGTATTATGCTGAGTGAAATAAGTCAGAGGGAGAAGGACAAACATTATATGGTCTCATTCATTTGGGGAATATAAATAATAGTGAAAGGGAATAGAAGGGAAGGGAGAAGAAATGGGTAGGAAATATCAGAAAGGGAGACAGAACATGAAGACTCCTAATTCTGGGAAATGAACTAGGGGTGGTGGAAGGGGAGGAGGGTGGGGGGTGGGGGTGAATGGGTGACGGGCACGGAGGGGGGCACTTGACAGGATGAGCACTGGGTGTTATTCTGTATGTTGGCAAATTGAACACCAATAAAAAATAAATTTATTATTAAAAAAATAAATAAATAAACATTGTAACATTACACCTCAAGGAACTAGAAAAAATAGCAAACAACTAGAAAAAGAGCAAACCAAAATTAGTAGAAAGAAGGAAAGGAAATAACAAATCAGAGCAGAAGTAAATTAAATAGAAATTTAAAAGACAATAGAAAAGATCAGTGAACTTAAGAATTGGTTCTTTGAAAAAAAGATAAATAAAAATTGACAAACCTTTAGCTAGGCTCACCAAGAAAACAGGAAAGAAGGCTCAAGTAGACAAAATCAGAAATGAAAGGAGACATTACAACTGATACTACAAAATTACAAAATATTATAAAAGACTACTGTGAACAATTATACACCAATGAATTTGACAACCTAGAAGAAATGGTAAATTCCTAGGATCATACAACCTACCAATACTGGATCATGAAGAAATAGAATATCTGAACACACCAATTACTAGTAAGAAGACTAAATCAGTAATAAAAGCCTCCCAACAACTAAAGTCCAGAAACAGATGACTTCACTGGTGAGTTCTACCCAACATTCAAAGAAAAATTAAGACCAATCTGTCTCAAAATCTTCCAAAAATAGAAGAGGTGAGAATAGTCCCAAATGCATTTTGCAAGCTAACATTACCCTGGTACCAAATCAGACAAGAACAATACAAGAAAATAAAACAATAAGCAAATAACCTGGATGAACATAGATGCAGAAATCCTCAACAAAATATTAGCAAACTGAATTCTACAATATATTAAAAGGGTCATATACCATGATCAAGTGGGATTTATTCCAGGGATATAAAAATGGTTCAAAATCTTCAAGTCAATCAACATGATACACTATGTTAACAAAATGAAGGATAAGTATACGATCATCTCAACAGATACAGAAAAACAATTTGAAAAAAATCAACATCCATTTATGATAAAAAACCCTCAATAAAATGGGTAAAGGGAGCATACTTCAACATAATGAAGGTCATATATGACAAGCCCAAGCTAACACCATACTCAATAATGAAAAACTGAAAAGATTTTCCTCTAAAATCAGGAGCAAGACAGGATGTCCACTTTTGTGACTTTTATTCAACATAGTATTGGAAGTCCTAGCCATAGCAGTTAGGCAAGAAAAAGAAATAAAGGCCATCCAGATTGAAAAGAAAGGAGTAAAACTGTCATTATTTGCAGATGACATATTATATATATATATATATATATATATATATATATATATGTATAATATATGTATGGATATGTAATATATATATATAATATGAAGACTTCACCAAAAGCAAAAATTAGAACTAATAAATTCAGTAAAGCTCCAGGGTACAAAATTAATTTAAAAATCTGTTGTGTTTCTGGATCCCTGGGTGGCGCAGCGGTTTGGCACCTGCCTTTGGCCCAGGGCGCGATCCTGGAGACCCGGGATCGAATCCCACATCGGGCTCCCGGTGCATGGAGCCTGCTTCTCCCTCTGCCTGTGTCTCTGCCTCTCTCTCTCTCTCTCTCTCTCCTTGTGTGTGACTATCATAAATAAATTTTAAAAAAAAATTAAAAAAAAAAATCTGTTGTGTTTCTAATAATAACCTTCCAGAACAAGAAGCTAAGAAAATAATCCTATTTATGATTATGTCAAAAAGAATAAAGTATATAGGAATAAATTTAACCACAGAGGTGAAAGACCTGTATACTAAAAACTGTAAGATATTAATAAAAGAAATTGAGGAAGACACAAATAAATGGAAGGCTATTCCATGCTCATGAATTGGAAGAATTAATATTGTTAAGATGTTCGTACTATCCCCAAAATTTATCAGATTCAATGAAATCCCTAGCAAAATTCCAACAGCACTTTTTCACAGAAATAAAACAAACAATCCTATAATTTATATGGAACCATAAGAAACCACAAAGAGTTAAAACAATCTTGAAAAAGAAGAATAAAGCTAGAGGCATCACATTCCCTGATACGAAACTATATTACACGGCTATCATAGTCAAAGCAGTTTGGTATTGGCACAAAGTAGACACTTAGCTCAAAAGAACAGGACAGCTCAGAAATAAACCCACGTATATAAGATCAATTAATTTACAACAAAAGAGCCAAGAACATACAGTGGGAAAAGGACAGTTTCTTCAATAAACAATGTCAGTAAAATTGGACAGCCACAGGCAAAAGAATGAAGCTAGGCCATTGTCTGACACCATACTCAAAAATAAACTAAAAATGGATTAAAGATTTGAATGTAAAACCTGAAGCCATAAGACTTCCAGAAGAACATATAGGTCGTAAGTTCCTTGACATAGGCCTTGGTGATGATATTTCAGATCTGACACCAAAAGAAAAGGCAACAAAGGCAAAAATAAACAAATGGAACTACATTAAACTAAAAAGCTTCTCCAAGCAAAGGAAAACATCAACAAAATGAAAAGGAAACCTACTCAATGGAAGAAAATATTTGCAAATCATATACCTATTAAAAAGTTAGTATCAAATATATATAAAGAATCTATACAACTCAGTCACAAACAACCTGATCTAAAAATGGGCAGATCTCAATAGAGAGAAGGTGTACTGATGGTCAACAGGTGTACGAAAAAATGCTCAACATCACTAATCATCCAGAAAATATAAATCAAAACCACAATGAGATATCACCTCACATCTATTATCAAAAAAAAACAAGAAATAGTAAGTGTTGGCAAGGATGTAGAAATAAAGAGAATTATTTTGTGCTGTTGGTAGGAATGAAAATTGGTGCAGCCACTATAGAAAACAGTGGTGCCTCAAAAAATTAAAAATAGAATAAGCATATCATCCAACAATTCCACTTTGGGGTATTTATCTGAAGAAAACCAAAACACCAACTCAAAAAGATATATGCCACCCCCATGTTTATATATATATATATATATATCAGCAATGTATTCAGCAATTATAACCTGTGGATAAGTGAAATGAATGACAGCAGTGATAATAATAAGGTATGGGAGAGAGGAATCAAGAATACTTTGTTATAAGGTACTTGCACCACCCATAAAACAGTATATTTATAGTTGTAAACGTATACTGCAAACTCCAGAGCAACCACTAAAAACAAGCCCCCCAAAAAGCTACAGTTAATATGCTAAGAGAGAAGAGAAAATGGAGTCCTATAAAAAAGCTCAAACAAGTCAGAATAGTGGAAGACTATAAAGCAAAAGTAAAGAAACAAAGGAAAACATATTAATAATCACTTTAAACATCCATGTTCTAAATACACCAATTAAGACACAGAGACTCTCAGAGTGGATAAAAAGTCATGACCCAATTACAATGTCTAATACAAACCCACTTTAAATATAAAAACACAGGGAAATCAAAAGTAAAGGGATAGAGAAAGATATAACCTCCTAACACTAATCAAAATAAATATGAAGTAGTTCTGTTAACTTGGGACAAAGCAGACTTCAGAGAAAGGAAATTATTAGGAATAAAAAGGGGGAAAATAAATTTATTTTAAAAAAGGGGGGCACAACATAATGACAGAGGGCTCAATTCCCCAAGAATATATAACAATTCTCAAGATGTATGTACCTAATAACAGAGCATCAAAACATGCAAAGTAAAAACTGATAGAATTGCAAGTAGAAATAGATAAATCTACTAGTTTACTTGGAAACTTTGACACTCCTTTATCAATTCCTAATGACCAAGAGATCCAACAGGCAAGGAATCACTAAGGTCATGAGTTAACTGAACAGCAGCACCATCAATTAGCTGGAACTAATTGGCAGTCATAAATTACTTCATCTAACAACAACAAAATATACATTCACCTCAAGCTCACATGGAATATTTACCAAGATAGACCATAATAAACTTGAAAGAATACATATCATACACAATATGCTCTCAGACCACCATAGAATTACTAGAAATCAAAAATGGAAAGATGTCTGGAAAATCCAACAGCAAGATGTGTGGAGATGAAACAATATACTTTGTGAGGAGTACTGGGTGTTATATGCAACTGATAAATTATTGAACACTACATGTGAAACTAAGTATGTACTGCATGTTGGCTAATTGAATTTAAATTAAAAATTTTTTAATTTAAATTGAATTGAATAACACATAGCCAAAAAAAAAAAAAAACCTCTCATGAGAAATTTTAAAATATTTTGAACTGAATGAAAATTAAAATACAACTTATTAAAATTAGTGAGATTCAACTAAAGCAGTGCACAGAGGGAAATTTATAGCATTAACTACATAAATTATTAAGGAAAAATATCTAACATCAATAAAATAAGATTCCTTCATAGGAAACTAGAAAAAGAAGAGCAAGTTAAATAAAAAATAAGCAAAATAAAAGACATAGTAAAAATTAGAGCTGAGATCAATAAAATTGAAAATAGGAAATCAAGAGTAAATAGTAAAATCAAAAGTTCCTTCTAAAAGATTAATAAAATTTATAAGCCTCTAGTTAGATTAATTAAGAAAAAACAAATTACTAATTTAAAAAATGATAGAAGGGTTGGGACACCTGAGTGGCTCAGTCAGTTAAGCATCTGACTTCAGCTCAGGTTATGATCTCAAGGTCTCGAGATCGAGCCCAGCAGGGAGTCGGTTTGTCCCTTTCTTTCTCCCTTTCCCCCCAGTGGGGCACGCTCGCTCTCTCTCTCTCTCACACACAACACACACACACACACACACACACACAAAGTTTAATGAAAGAAGAGACATCACTACTAATCCCATAGTCATTAAAATAATAATAAAGGAACATTATAAATAACTCTATATCCTCAAATTTGATAACCTAGGTGAAATGGAATATTTCTTGAAAGATAAAATTTACCAAAACTTATACAAGAAACAATTTAAATAGGCCTATATTTATTAAAGGCATTGACTCAATAATTAATACCCTTCCAAAACCGAAAGCACCCAGGTTCACTGGTGAATTCCACCAAACTTTTTTTTTAATTAATTAATTAATTAGTTTACTTATGATAGACATAGAGAGAGAGAGAGAGAGAGAGAGAGAGGCAGAGACACAGGAGGAGGGAGAAGCAGGCTCCATGCCAGGAGCCTGACGTGGGACTCGATCCCAGGACTCCAGGATCGCGCCCTGGGCCAAAGGCAGGCACTAAACCGCTGAGCCACCCAGGGATCCCTCCACCAAACTTTTAAGAGTGAAATTATATCAATTCTCTACAATCTCTTTCAGAAAACAAAAACGAGGGAATGTTTCCTAACTCATTCTGTCAGGCCAGTGTTACCCTATGGCAAAAAACAAAGGCATTACAAGAAAAGGAAACCATAGGTCAATATCCTTTCATGAATATAGATATTAAAATCTTAACAATGTATAAAAAGTATTATACACCACAGTCAAGTAGGATTTATACTAGTGCTTTCCAGATTCAACATTCAAAAATCAATTAATGTAATAGATGACACCAATAGGACAAAGAAGGAAAATCATATAAACATATAAATAGATGCAAAAAAAGTATTTGACAAAATCCAACACCCATTCATAATAAAAATTCTCAGCAAACTAGGAATGGAGAGTAAGTTAACCTGATAAAGAATATCTACAAGTAAACAAATCCTATAACTAATATCACACTTAATGGTAAGAAACTAAAAACTTTCTTTCCAGCTAAGATCAGGAACAAATCAAGGGTGTTCCCTTTCATTACTTCTATTCAACAGCCTATTGGAAATTCTAGCAAGGCAGTAAGACAAGAAAAGGAAAGAAAAGGCACACAGATTAGAAAGGAAGAAATAAAACCATCTTGTGTTCATAGATAACATGATTGTCCATGTAGAAAGTCTCAATCAGCAAAAAACTCCGGGAACTAATAAGTAATTATAGGAAGGTTATAGGAGAGAAGGTTAATATGCAAAAATAAATTGCTTCTAATATGCCAGTAATAAACAATTGGAATTTGAAATTAAAAACACAGTACCACTTACATTATCACCCCAAAATGAAATTATTTATGTGTACATATAACAAAATATGTAAAAGACCTAGGTGAGGAAAACCCCAAGACTAATGAAGAAAATCAAATAAAACTTCAATAAGTAGAGATATCCCATATACATGGTTAGGAAAACTCAATATTTTTTTTTAAGATTTTATTATTCATTCATGAAAGACACAGGGAGAGAGGCAGAGACACAGGCAGAGGCAGAAGCAGGCTTCCTGCAGGGAGCCCAATGTGGGACTCAATCCCAGGACCCCAGGATCACACCCTGAGCCAAAGGCAGATGCTCAACCACTGAGCCACCCAGGTGTCCCAGAAAAACTCAATATTGTCAAGATATCAGTTCTTTCCAATTTGACCTTTGGATTCAACATAACCCCAATGAAAATCCCAGCAAGTTATTTTGTGGATATCAACAAACCGATTCTAAAGTTTATACTAAAGGCAAAAGACTTGAAACATCCAACACAATTTTGAAGGAGAGGACCAAAGTCCAAATACTGATATTACCCAACTTCAGGACGTACTATGACACTACAGTATTCAAGACAGCATGATGTTGGCAAAAGAGCAGACAAATAGAAGACAGACTCACACAAAAACAGTCACCTGATCTTTGACAAAGTAGTAAAGGCAATGCAATAAAGACAGACTTTTCAACAAATGATTCTTGAATAATTGGATATCCACACTGAAAACAAAACAAAAAACTTCAAAAAATCAATCACAGACCTATGTAAAATCTACATTTAGATAAAACTATAAAACTCCTAGAACACAGGAGAAAATCCAGATAACCTTGGGTCTCACTTTTTATATACAACAACAAAACCATGGAAGAAAAAAAAGTGATAAACTTAATTTTATTAGAATTAAAAACTTCTGCTCTGCAAAAGACAAGTCACAGACAGGGGGGAAATCTGCAAAACACACATCCAAAATAAAGGACCAATATCCAAACATACAAAGGATTCTTACAACTCAACAGTAAGAAAACAACTCAACTTAAAAATGGGGGAAAGACTTGAACAGACACCTTAGCAAAGAAGATATACCAATGGGAAATGAATATATGAAAAGATGCTCAACATCTCAAGTCACTAGGGATTGCAGATTAAAACAACAGTGAGATACCACTGCAAATCTATTAGAATGACTAAAGTCCAAAACACTAACAACACAAAATGCTGGTGAAGAGGTGAAGCAATCAGGACTCTCATTCATTGCTGGTGGGAATGCAAAATGGTACAGTCACTTTGGAAAACAGGTTAGTAGTTTCTTATAAAACTAACCACACTCTTACCATACGATTCAGTAATCACACTCCATGGTATTTACCTAAGTGAGCTGACAGTTTGGGTCCACACAAAAACCTGCACACAGAAGTTTATAGCAGCTTTATTCATAATGACCTAAACTTGGAAGCCCCCAAGATATCTTTCAGTAGGTGACTAGGTAAATAAACGGTCAATCTGGACAACAGGATTTTATTCCATGCTAAGAAGAAATGAGCTATCGAGCCATGAAAAGATACAGAGGAATTTTAATGCATATTGCTAAGCTATAGTATTTTATTCTAACTATAATGACAATCTCAAAACTAGAAAGACAGAGAACAAAATCAGTATTTGAGAGGGGCTTGGAGAAGGAAAGAGGGACAAATAGGTGTAACAGATTTGTTTTCAGTTATCCACTGTAACGGCAGATGCGGGTCACTTGTCAAAACCCACTGAATATGTAACACAAACAGTAACCTAAAGTATGGACTTTAATTAAGAATATTGTATCAATATCCACTCATCAGGAGTAACAAATGTGCCACACTAGTGCTAATGCAAGGAGTTACTAATACATTCAGGACAGTAGAGGGGAGTGGAGGCTGAGGGAGTAAATGGGAACTCTTGGTATTCTGCTCAATTGTTCTGTAAACTCAAGTTCTAAAAACTAAGTTAAACAAACAACAAATAAATCCACGTCTATTCACATCTTACTTCAAAATGCAGTTCAATTGTATTAAAATAAATACTTAAAAAATCAAATATAGGAAGAAAACATCAAAATATGAGAAAAAAACAGTAAGTATTGGGCTTTAGAAATTTAACACTAAAGGAGATATGTAAAAGAAAGCATATGATAAATTTTCATGCAGGAAGATTTTATAGGTATCTGAAGCAAGTTGCCAAAAGAATAAAAGCTTACTGCCAATAGAGGAATAAAAACATGTTCATATTACAATTAATTGAATAAATGCCTACTAAAACAAGAGACTATTTTTCTCCTATAAAATTGTAAGGCACTTAAGATGATCTGATAATATCACACTTAATGTCTAGGTCATGGAAAAATGGACACTCTCCTGTGGCACTAAAGGATAACGCTGGTGCAAATTCTCTGGAGGAAAATTTGGCAATAAAGATCAAAATCCTAGAAATGCTTCTTTTCTTCTGACTCAGCATTTTCTCTTCTAAATTATGTTTGGGTGAGCAAATAAAAGCATGAGTACTGTAAAATTATGATTCCCACTGTGTAAACCATGCAGCCAGTCAGAAATGGCTACAGAGTTGGTCTCACCACCTGGAATATGTAGGCCAGAACCCCCCCAACAGACAATAAATCACTCTAATTTTTAAAACTGCTGTGTGTGGATGTTTGTGTACTTGCAGCATAAAAACTTGGGAGGATTCAGAGACGTTAAGTCACTGGGTAGAGTGTTTTGGGTGTGGGGGATTTTTGATGACAGCAATTATCTTTTCTTTGCCAGAATGTTCCGGCTTTTTCTATACTAAGCATATATTACTTGTGGAAAAGTAAAGCAGCACAAAACAAGATCCTTCTGGAAGCAGGGAAGCAGAGTCAGCATAACCACCTGTACGTCTGTGGTCACAGTTCAGGGAAACTGAGTGTGGCAGGGACAGGTGCACTGGGAGGGGCCTCAGCCAATCTTGACCTTTGGCTTAAGAAAAGATCAGGAGCTGCAAGGGGGCGGAGCCAGGGAAGGGAGGAGAGCCAGAGTGTGTGCAGCTGGGCGCGCTGCCTGGGCAGCCAGCAAGCCTCTACCTCCTTTCTGAATCGGCTCCGAGTCCTTGCCCCCAGCAGTGCATAAGTCCACTCTAGGGCTGCCCTGGCAGCAGCAGGACTGTCTGGGCTTCCCAGGCCTCCTACCCCAAGCACCCAGCTCAGACCTGGCTCCCTAGTGACGTGAAACGAAGGCAAAATAAAAATGATAAAATCTCCTTACTACTTGTAGCCCATTGACAGGTCCTTGAGACAGGCAGAGTGACCTTCCCCTAGGGACTTAACTGCCTGGATGCTGACACTTTGCTGAGGGCAAAAGGCAATCTTAGCCTGCCCCCCAGGATGCTGTAAAGTCTACTTTAACATATAAAAATTCCTTTGGAAACTTCCTTTATCTCTACCACCCCCCACCAAGATACATGTTGACAATCATCCCCCAAGTATACCCAGCAATATACATCTGAAGGATCTCATTGAATAGGGCCCAGGCGGGGCTAGGTAGGGAGAGATAGGTAGGGGGCTGCAGCATTAGCTCAGAGAAATCCCCAAAATGAGGAGAATTACCAGTCTCTAAGAAGAATTACCGGTCTCTAAGGAGGCAGTAAGCCACTAAAGGTGCTATCACTAGTCCTTACTCAGTAGTGCTATCAGTAGACATGTTAAAAGGATTCAAGTTCCCTGGTTAGCCTTCAATAAAAAAACCCAACCCTAAAAGCCTTCAGCGGCAACCCTGTGGGAGCCCCTCCAACTCCGAGAGCTCTCCATGTACCCCTGCTTAATAAAACGCTCTTGCTTTACTCACTCTCCTTTGTCTGCCAGACTCCTTGGTCGGCTCTGAGACAAGAACCCCACACTCCCGCGTCACCAGGACTCAGTTTTCCGACCCCGCCCACGCTGGGGGCGACAATGTGCAGGAGCAGCAGCTCTGGACCGTCCGTTCTCAAGCTGAGGTCTTGGGACCCCCGGAAGAATGCAGCCCTGGGGGGGCGGCGGGGCACAGCCACGAGCCTTCCCGTGCTGCCCGGCCCGGCCCGAGGGGGCGGGAAGCAGAGCGGACTCGTCTCCTGCCAGCGCTCTGCTCCGTCCGGCCCCCGGCAGGGAGGATACCGCGCCCCTCCCACCGCCGGGTCCCTGGGGGGTCATGTGTCACCCGCTGTCACTGTGCTGCGCGGGCGCAGGACATGGGCAGGCCCCCTAGACCACCTGGCCCCGTAGGCCCGTCTTCAACCTGGGTAAATCGCTCTCATTTCTAAGGCTCAGTTCGCTGGTCTCCAAGAGACAGGTCGCAGGGTTTGTTCCCAACATTGTCCTGAAGGTTAACAGTCGTAGGAGGGACAGCAGCCAACATTCAGAGTCAAAGTTTGAGAGACTTGCTCAAGGTCACTGAGAGGCGTGGGAGGAGGGAGAAAAGCGCCACCTGAAGCCAACGCCCACCACCGCTAACCCCGCGTCGGGGAATGCTCGCTCGTTAAAATGCTGTCTCCATCTGCACCTAGGGGAGGTGCCTCCCTGCCTCTGTTAGGGAGGCGACAAATGAGGGGCCTGCACAGGTGCAGGGAGGGGAGGGGACACTGGGTTCTAGGTAGCGCGACCCCAAGAACCACGCGTCGGGGTCCGCGGGGGCCCCGGGGTGCGCGCGCCCGTGCACAGCCGTCCAACCACAAGAGGCGCCCGCGCCTGCCCCCAGAGGTGGCCAATCCCGGGGAACCTCGTCCACTCCCTGAAATGGGGTGAGGGGCTTAGTGCGGGGGCGCGGGGGGCGCGGGGGCGCCGCGGAGGACCGCGGTGTCACCTTCGCTTTGTCCCAGTCTCTCCGCGCCTGGCTTTTCTCTTCTGCAAGCGGGGCTGATAACGCCCGGCTGCCGGGCTGCGAAGGCTCCGCAAGGCGCCCTGCCGGTCCGGCTGGATCCCCGGGGAGCCTGAGGACCCCCCGCTAGGCTGGAGGGCCGGCCGCCCACGGAGGACCCCGCCCCGGAGGATCCCCGCCCCGGACCCGAGGCCCGGCGTCCCCGCGGGGAGACTCGCGCGTCCACCAGGAGCCCCGTCGGGGGGCCCGAGCCCAGAACCCGGGACCCTGGAGGCGAGAGCTGGGACAGCCTCCCTGCGTCGAGGGTCGGGGCCCGCGGCACTCACCACGCGCGGGAGGAGGCGAGGAGTCGCGGGCCAGGCGAGGCGCCGGAGCCTGGGGCGGGGCAGCCTGTTTGCGGCCGGAGCCGCGGAGGGGAGGGGCGCCAGCCGAGGGGGGGCGGGGGGGCGGGGAGTGCCGGGGGGCGGGGCGCCCTGCGGCTGTGCGGGCGGGCCCCGCGCGCCACTCCCCCTCTCCGGCTGGCCTGCAGCTGACGGCGGGAAGACGTGCTACGGACCCTTCGGAATTCACAGGGCTTTGCAAAGGCGCGAGTGTTGGGTGATTGGGGTGCCTTGGGGTGCAAGGCTGCGGGTGGGAGGAGACTCATCCCTGGTAACTTCACCCATTCCCTCCCTCCCTCCCTCATTCAAGAAAAATGTGCCAAGTTCCTACCCTATATCATGGACCGGGCACAGCCAAACAAGACCTGCCCCCTGTAAACTTGCAGTCACCTGGCAGAGACAGTACCTGGGTGTACGCGTGAATATCGGGGTTTCCGCCTGCCCAGTGCCCTTCCCACCTTGCACAGCCGCAGGCTTCCCTCCAGACAAGTCCTCTTCTCCCTGCTTCTTTCCGCTCAGTCCGGGTGCCACGGATGCCTCCTCTGTCTCAGGCCGGGGTATCTGTCCCACTCTGGGACAACGTCCAGAAAAGAGAATACAGAGGAAAACAAATCTGCACATTGTGTCCCGACTGTGAGCCTGTGTCCGGCGGCTTCTGGACAAGCCACCCCAAATGCCCGCCTGCCACTCCTGCTGCTGGACTCCCTTCCTCTGAGGTTCTCTCTCCCTGCGCGCCAGCCACCGGACCTCTACCCAGTGCCTGAACACCCCAAGTGTGCCGGGCCTCGGGAACTCTACACTGGCCTCTGCCAGAACATTCCTCTCTCAAATACTAGCAGGCATGCCCCTCTCTTGCCTTCACATGGTACTTGATATACCCATTATTATTAGAGAAGCTCTTCCCAGTCGCATAATCTAAAGAAGCCTCTCAGCGAGTCCCATCACTTCACTGTTTTATTTCCCTCACAGCTCTTACTGCATATCTGATATTTTTTAGTTCATTATTTGGTTATTAATCTGTTATTAATCCTGCTACTCCAACTCTCTGAGGGCAGGAAACTTCTATGATGTATTCACTGTTGTCAGAGGCCTGGGATGGGAAACTAGCACGAGTGGAACTTTGAGGCTAGAATAGAGAATGCAGAAGGATAGGTGACAGGAACTCCTGGAAAAAAAAAAATGGCTTGGAGATGGGACACCCCCAAGAGTGTGAGTAAGTCAGAGAAGAACCCATAGCATTAGCAGTGTATGGAGCTGGAGAGGAGGGAAGTTTACACACAAATTTTACACAGTCACATGGAAAATAGAAAATGTACCAGATGAACTGGATGGTCTGGCTAGGATTTCCAGGCAGAATGTTGAAGGTGCTTCCTGGCTTTTTATCGCTGCTCATATTAAAATGTGAGAGAAGAGAAATAAGCCAAAAGATAGAATATTAAATAAAAAGGAACCGGGGTACCCAGGCGGCTCAGGGGTGGAGCATCTCCCTTTGGCTCAGGGCGTGACCCCAGGGTCCCTGGATCCAGGGTCCTGGGATCGAGTCCTTCCCCTCATGGAACCTGCTTCTCCCTCTGCCTGTGTCTCTGCCTCTCTGTGTGTCTCTCATGAATAAATAAATAAAATGTTTTTTTAAAAAAGGAACCAGAACTTGCTGATTTTGAAAATTCTCTATCTCTTCAGGTGTCAAATGATGTTAAAATTAACAAATAGTTTCCAGGCAAAGATGTGATGCAGGGCCATGCCAGAAAAAGATAAGGCAAGGCAGGGGCTATAAAATCCTTTGCTAAGTCCTTAAAAAGATCAAAAGTGGTACTTCAGAGTATTTGGTGAAGCAGTAGGACTTCCAAGAAATTTGAAGTTGCCATTCAGCAGAAGCCCAAGGTAGAGCAGGGTTTATCTCAAAGACATGTGTGGGTCTGCCAGTCGACGAAAGTAATAAACCTCGACAAGATTCACAGAGGACACAAAGTTTTCAAAAGAATCACATTGATAAAACAGTGCCAGCTCGGACTAAAAGGATCAGAGATAGTACTACATGAAAAGAAACTTCTAGATCCCCCTCCTCTCAAATTCTACTGGCAAGAAGAAAGCACTCAGATGCAAACACAGGATATATTTCATGGAAACAAAAGGAAACTCGGAGAGAAGAATGAAGAGTCCACAGGGTAGAAGCAAGAGCACAGAGAATCACATCCAGGACAAATCAGCTTGAGTGCTAATCAAGGAGCTTCCAGCATCTGCCCAGCAGGGGTTCAGAACTGTGTGCCTCCTGTCCCCATCCCCTTTGAACAAGGATGTCCATGGTGATCACGCTGTGTCTGTCCCACCATCATATGTTGGGTGTGGGCAGGGGGGAAAGGGTGCAGACAGCTTGTGCTTTGATTGTACTGTACTCAAGGAGCTCCTTGGAAGGAAATACACCCAAGGAGCCTCTTCCACATCAGGATCTGATTTAGATCAGAGTCTGGGCTCTGAGCTGATTCTGTAGTAGGATGGGACTTTTGGTGGGGGATGTTTCGAAGGGCGCATATGTTTTGCATGTGGGAGGTCTGTAAATAATCTGTGGCCACTGATAGTTTAAAAGCTCTTTGACACTCCCTGCATTCAACAGGACTGCAATTCCTTGAACCCTGGAATGTGGGCTGGACTCAATGACTTGCTTCTAACAAGCAAAATGCACAGTGGAAGTGATAGCATGTGACTTGTAAATCTATCCTTTCCCAGAGAGTGAAGTGAGGCCTGAGTTCAGAGTGGCAGAGCCAGATCTTCTATGTCCTAGAATGATGGTATTCTCTGAAGGAGTCATACTGAACCCACCACTGCCAGTTCTGTTTACTGTGCCAGGAATGCCCCTTCACTTCATCTCTCTTAGCCGGTGGGGATTGGTCTGTGCATTATCTCTTTTGGGAAGGCTTCACCAACCCTCTTCCCTTTGGGAATTCCCACATTCGTAGCCCAGGTCACACTCTAATATAATTTTCCTTATGTTTGTCTGTCTGTTTCTGTCTCTGTCTCTCAACCGTAAGACCTCTGAGAGCAGGGGCAGGGTCTACTTCATCTGTGTACCCCAGAGCCTTGCACAGGACCTCACTCAGAAAAGGCACCAGTGTGTGAGTGTGGATGGAGGGTGTCCCAACAGAGACACCCTCTCCCTGAGTTTTCTGTTGTTCCCTCAGGGACAGGGAACACAGAAGATGTTTGCACGCCTTACACTGAGGGTAAAGGGATGGGAGCTACTGCTCTAATCCAGGGGCAATTTAGAGGATAAGTCTGGGCCACATGGACAGGTGACCAGATGGATAATGAGATGGATTCTCTTTCTGTTGTGTAAGGATGATTCAGCTTATCCTCTGGGAACTCAGTAACTCAGTGCTGTGTGTACACTGCAAAGGAAACATTAACTTGCCAAGGTCTGCAGCCTTTTGGAAATTGAAGCTGACAGGGTTCATGGCCTGAACTGTCTTTTCAAATCTGGGGCTAGTGCTCCCCTTTGCTGAACTCCTGAGGTATACTGTTCAGATGCAAACTGAGACCATCCCACACTTCTACTCCATCTTATGAATAGCTCATGGTGTCACGTTGTATCCTGTCTCTTAGAATCTCTCCCCAGTGGGAACTGAGAATTTAAGAGGATTTTCCTCGATATTCCCCCTTAAAATGGCCAACCTGTGATTTTACAGATTGTCTTAGTCTGTTTCAGCTGCTATAACACAATGCCAAACCAGATGGCTTATAAACAACAAAAAATATATTTCTCACAGTTCTGGAGGCTGGAAGTCCGAGATCATGACAGCATGATCAGGTGAGGGCCTTCCTCTGAGGGACTTCTCACTGTGTCCTCACATAGTGGAAGGGGCCAGAGAGTTCTGTGGAATCTCTTTCATTAAGGCACTAATCCCCTTGGTGAGCTCTCCACCTTCATTACCTAATGGCCCCCAAAGCCCTACCTTCTAATCCTATCATCTTTGGGTGTTTAATTTCAACATATGAATCTGCAGGAGGGACACAAACCATAGACTATATAGAGGCAAAAATATGAGTTAGCTTTACTACATTTCTAAGCCTTTAATAAAGACCAAACTAAGAACCCGGAATTACAAACAAAAATGTTTCTGAAGAGCTAAGCTGATGGTCAGGAGGTCCATAGCTATCTCCTATGAGGACCTTGCCAGCCTCCAGCAAAGCCTATGGGTCCCTGTGTTAAATCAAACCTTGGGGTTGGTTTGTGGTTGTGTCCCAGTGCCCAGGACAGTCCCTACCCTGAAGATAGCCCCAGGAGCTCATGGCACAATGAGAATGGAGGACAGGCATGTAGCCTAGTGAGAGACATGAATGTGCAGACACAGCAGAAATCAAAGGTGAGGAAATGATGTGATGATATGGACTGGCAGACTAGGATGAATTTAATTAGGAAAAAATGAGAAAGATTCCAGCTAGAGAGAAGAGTAAGAGTGAATGCAGGGATCGTGGAAGTGGAAGTTTGAGTGTAAGTAGTTTCTAAGAAACAATGAGAAAGCATTACTCACCATGCAGCTGGTTAAGCCAGACCCAAAAGGACAAATACTGTGTGATTCCACTTATCTGAAGTCCCTAGAGTCAACAGATTCCTAGATAAAGAAAATAGGGTAGTAATTGCAGGGGCTGGGGGAGGGGAGCAGGGAATTAGTGTTTAACGGGGATAGTATTTCAGTTTGGGAAAATGAAGAGTTCCGGAGATGGATGGTGGGGATAGTTGCACAACAACATTAATGTACTTAATGCCAGAGCCTTTAAGTGTACAATATGACACTTAAAAATGCTTGAAATGGTAAACTTTTAATTTTTTAAAAGTCAATTTCCATGGGCCTTCATCTTAATTTCATTAAAAAGCCCACTCAGGATCAAAAAGCTTAAAGGAATAATGGGCCTTGTTGGAAACTGCCCAGCTCATGCTGGTCCTGGGCCTGGCATTTGGGAAGCAGCCTCTGACTATAGGAACAGCAGTGTCCATGTTCAAGAAACATGAGAAAGAGAGACTAGAAGGTAGGATATCAATGAGAATAACATGACTCTGGTCCCAGGGAACATGGGTGGTGCCCAGGGCCAGTGACAGCAGAGGTGTTACTATCTCTAGGCCCTAAAGTGTTAAGAGAGAGGGCCAGGGAGCATTTGCTGTATCCAGAGGAGGGTGCTGTGGAGAGAGGACTGTTTGAGAGCAGTGACCTTGGGCAAGGACACAGCCAACCACCAACAGAGCCCAGGGAATAAGCACCTGTTTCAATCTCTTCCCTCTCTTCTCCATCTCTTTCCAGGACCCTCTAATGGTTAAATCCAATTTTAGTCAAAGACAAAGAACCCAGTGGATGCATTCCACTGGGCAGCAAACAGTCAGGAAGGGCAGAGAGTAGACCTAGAAAGAGCTGGTACCATCCAGCTAGGAGACAGCCTACTCAAGTTCAATGGCAGGAACTTAATATATGGTTACCAAAAGCATTGGAAGAGCTGAGAGTGCCAACAAGAAATAGTGAGGCAATCCAGAGACTAGCAGCAGATAAGAAGCTGACACCACCCCAAAGCCAGATGGACCCACAGAGGGCAGATGTGGCCACCAATGCCTTTTATGTTGACAAACCTAATGCACACACTTTGTCCCCATCTTGACCTCTTCACTATAGTCAACAGTGCTGGCCCATGTCAGTCCTGGCCTCGGTCACTCAAATCCTTGTCCTGTTCTGCTCTGTATGGTAGACTTCTGAGGTTGGAGTCACTCAGCAGAAGAAAAAAACATAAAAGAGGACCACTCAGAAACTGGTACTGGTAGGGTTGCCCTAGGGGAGTGGGATCGAGGAGGAGACACAACTACTCCTGGAGATGCTGCCTGAAGCAGAGAGAAGGGGGGAAATACCTTGGCTTCAGCTCATTCTCTTCCTATCTCACACTAGAGCTTCTCAGTGTCTGAATGACCTGGAAGCCTCTCACTTGGTAAGGGCCTGAGAAATGTGTTTTTGTGGGGGCTGGGTACTTGCACTGTGGAGCAGGGAGGAAGAGAAAAGCAGCAGACCTGAGAGCAACCAGGCACATGCTGACACATGGGGGGCAAGGATATTGACTGCTATGGAGAGGTCAGAGTGGGGAAGAAAGCATGTGCATAAAGTTTGACAGCATAAAAGTCATTGGTGACCTTAGTGAGCATTGCGTAGAGTGCAGGACAGAGCCAGCATGGAGGGAACAAGAAGTTAGAGTGCAGTGAAGACATAGACACACGCACTTTTTAAGTGTTTGACTATAAAGGGAAAGATAATGAGAGAGCGCATGATTGACAAAGACCTGAAGTCAAGGGAAAGGTATTTAATGAGAGGGACTTAAGATTGGAAAAGGCCAGGGAAGGATTCAGATAAGAAGGAAAAATTGAGTAAAAAGAAAGAGAGAGGCACCTGGGTGGCTCGGTAGGTTAAGCATCTGTCTTCAGCTCAGGTAATGCCCTGGGTCCTGGGATAGAGCCCCATGTGGGGCTCCTTGCTCAGTGGGGAGCCTGCTTCTACCTCTCTCTCTGCCACCTGGGAGAGGAGACATGTATCTCTCACTCTTTCTATCTCTCTCTGTCTCAAATAAATAAAAAGAAAGAAAGAAAGAAAGAAAGAAAGAAAGAAAGAAAGAAAGAAAAGAATTATTATTGTCTGAATTTCCTGAAAAGGTGGGAAGGAAAGGCATCCAAAAACAGATTTGGAGGTGGCCTTCAATGATGCTGTAACCAGAGGGAAACAAGGCGGGTAGACAGGATGGATTGGATGGATGGATGGTAGACAAATGGATGGAGTGAGAGGGGAAGGACAGATATGTAGCTGGATAGATGATGGATGGGTGGGTAAGTAGATGGATGGTGGATTTGACTGTTTCATGTTGGTATAAGATGGTAGATCTCACCTCATGGCTTTCTTTCTTTCTCTAAAGAACAAGATGAAACTATCTGTTGAGGTGGGTTAGAGGAAAGGGGGTGGGTCTGGGCAAATGTAAGTAGCCCAGGCAGTACCGAAGGCTCATTTGATATTAGTGGTCATGAGTAGGAACCAATCAGTACTATTTGAGACACTCTGCCAGCAGCACCAGGCTACTTAAAGAGCAAGCACTAAAGAAAAGAAAACAGGTCCTTAGGGCCATCTGTCTGGGCTGGAAATTTGCCCAGATGGTTTCAGTGAAAAGCAAAGGGCAGTAGTGAACTTCAGAGTCTACGCTGAACAAAGAAAATGCTGGTGGGTGCAGGAAATTAAAGAGGTCAGAGAACAGGAGATCCCATTAAAGTCAATGAATGGTTGTCCTGGAGCAGGTAAACAAGAAACTGAGTGAGAGAACATGTGGACAGAGAATGGGAAGAGAGGGAGGCCTGAAGTGGAGAGGTCCCAGGGCACCATAGTTCTACGAAGTGTCATGAACAGGTTATGGCAGTGAAGGCCCATTTGAAGCTGGCAATTGAAAGAGCACCATTTTTGTATTCCCTGTAATTGATGTTTGCCTATTCCTGGGTCAACAGCCAAGCTTTCTAAATGCCTTCATTTTCTAGCTTTATTATTCAAATTATTTTATTAAAAATTAATCACAAACCAACCCTGTGGCCCAGCCATTTCACCCCTAGGTATTTTGCCCAAGAGAAGGAACACATACATCCACACAGACTCAAAGGTTCACAGCTACCTGATTCCTGATAGCTAAGAACAGGACACAACTCAAATGCCCACCTACAGGAGGAAGAGTAAGTGATATATTGGTGCAGTAGTACATGGCTGATCAATGAAAGGGAAGAAATATGTGAAGCAATTTTATATTAAGTGGAAAAAGTCAGAGTCACAGAAGTACATGCTGGATGTCTGAGATGTACACAGCCACTGTCTGGTGGTACATGTTCAACAGAGGATGACTGGGTTGGGGGAGGGGAGTTGACTAGAAAGGGGCACCAGGAAACTCTCTGGGATATAGTAAATGGCAGCTGCACAAGTCATGCAGTTACCAAAACTTATTAAACTGACCACATGAGATCTGTGCATAGGAAATTCTTAAAAGGCTAAAAACACAAAATTAATGTGGGCTCAGTTTCAAATGCAAAACGACTCAAAGATGGTTAAATGATAATACACACACACACACATATGCACACATCTATCCTCTTTGGAGTTTTCTGGTGTAGCCAATATTACTATCATTGATTTTACAAAATCACAGTCCCATAACTATATGTGTTACTCTGCAATGCCTTGTCTCATTTAAAAATGTTTTACAGATGCCCCTAGAAAGCAGATAGGGAATCTAACTGATTTTTATCCCATAGAACAATTTTATAAAAACTATGTGAGTGTCTTTATTATCATTACAACACCATTCTCAAATCCTTAACACATTTTTTCCAGAGCTCATTATCTTTAAATCAAAGGGAAATACCGCAGGCTTAAAATCTGTGATGTCACTAGAAAATTTATCCTAAGCCACAAGAATCCATTGCATCACGTTGATGGTTTTTTTTTTTTTTCACGTTGATGGGTTTTTAAAAAATCCTTCTGCAAGTGTATTTTCATAAGTTGTAGGAAAATATTGTAGAATGCTACTGCTTATTGTATTGCTTTTTCAAGTGCCCTTTAATAGTCTTACTTTTGAGGGGATTCAATAGTTAAAAAAATATTGGTCTCAGCAATATTTACTAAATGTGTATTACATGTATTTGCCTCCTTTTGGTTAAATTTTTTAATGGAATATTTTAAATATATACAAAATTAGAGAAAATAGTATAATAAAATATCATGTTCCTATTGTCCCACTTCAAAATAATCAGTTCATGGCCAGTCTTGTGTATTTGTACCCATTTTATCTTCCCCAACATTAGCTTATTTCAAAGCAAAACCCAAATATTATGTCGTCCCATTTGTCATATTCAACATGCATCTCTGAAAGATAAAATTATTTTGAAGAAACAGCCACATCATATTATATCTAAAATTTAATAATTTTTTTCAATATCATCAAACATTTAATATGTGAAAAAATCCCCCCACTTATCAAATACAGTACATTTAGTAGGTCTGGGTCAGGTCCACACACACTGTCATTTGTATGTTTCTTAAGTCCCTTTCAACTCTCCCTTCCTGTTCCCCTTCCCCTCCTCCTTCTTCTTTTTTTTTTTAATAATAAATTTTTTACTGGTGTTCAATTTGCCAACACACAGAACAACACCTGGTGCTCATCCCGTCAAGTGCCCCCTCCTTCCTCTTTTCCTTTCCTCTTCCCCTCTCTTCCCTTCCCCTCTCCCTCTTTCTCCCTCTTCTCTCTGTTTCTCCCCCAACCCCATCCTGTCAATTCTTTGCAATTTAATTGTTGAAAAAACAGAGTGGATTGTCCTGTAGGGTTTTTTACTGGATCTTGAAGTTGCATCCTTTTGCTGTATATCTGCAGCTGGAGGTAAAGGCATTGTCAAACTCAGGTTTGATTTGTTTCTGTGTTTGTTGGTGAGAACACTTCTTAAGTAGTATTGTTACTTTCATCAAGAGGCATGTGATAGCTAATTGTGTCTCTTTTTTTATGTTAGTTGTCATCAGTGTTGATAGCCAGGATCCACTATTTCATTTTATGAGGTTCAGTAGTATCTCTAATGATGACTAACAATTTTTCTTAGGCACTATTACAGCTTCATGGAATTTGGTATATTTCCTGTACTCCTATTCTTGCAATTACTTTTCATTATTTCCTATTGTTCAAATGTCCTATCTTCAGCCAGTGGAACCAATTCAGAGAGGCTCCTGAGTACTGTTGCCATGCCTCCCGTGGTGTTTGAAAGTTCCTTGCTTTCTGATCTGAGAGGATGTGGCAGGTTCATTTTGTGCATTTCCTACCGCAGGCCAAGAATTAGTTATTTCTCAAAGACTTGCACCCTGAAATTACAAAATTAGTATGTACTCTGTGCAGTCATAGGAAATACTTTCAATAAGATAAAATTTATCAAAAGTTCATACTGAAACTTTCCATTCAAATTTAGGCTTGCAGCATTTTATTTAGCCCTTTTGATCTCATATCTGTATCACTTTCCTCCTGTGCTGAAAATCCCTGATCCCGAGGATACCAATCATCATAACCACTTTCTTTATCCCACAACACCATAAAACACTGTACAAATAACTGCACTGACTCAATATCTGATGATCTGATGACTGAAAATCTTTAAAATGCTTTCTTTTACTATTCTGTGTATCTGCATAGACTCCACTGAGCATGTGCACCATCACTTACATACAAGTTCACAGCTGAGAGACCTGAGCTCATTTGGCAAGGAATGCATATGGGCATGCAATGATGTAGTCAGCCAATGTAATGTACATCACCCTGGTGCAGTATTCCACCCTCTTAACAACCAATAACATTGCAGTAAATATCCTGATATGCTAAAAATGTTTCTGCAGGATAGTTTTCCAAAAGTTGAATTACTGAGTTAAAAGATATGGATAGTTTTGATCTTCATAGATATTAACAAATTAGCTTTTTAAAAAGATAACATTTGGGCACCTGGGTGGTTCAGTCAGTTAAGCATCTGCCTTCTGCTCAGGTCATGATCTCAGGGTCCTGGGATAGAACCCTGCGTTGGGGAGTCTGCTTGAAATTCTGTCTCTCCTTTTCCTTCTGCCTCTCCTCACACTCTCTTTCTCTCTCTCTCAAATAAATAAATAAATACTTTTTAAAAAAGTTGAACCTTATGCTTGCTTTGTGTCTTTTACTTTTTTAAGATTTTATTTATTTATTCATGAGAGACACAGAGAGAGGCAGAGAGAGAAGCAAACCCCATGCAGGGAGCCTGATGTGGGACTTGATCCCAGGGCCTCCAGGATCATGCCCTGGGCCAAAAGCAGGCTCTTAACCGCTGAGCCACCCAGGCATCCCTGCTTTGTGTCTTTTACTTGGAGACAGGTGAATGCACGCACACACACCTCAAGGAAGTTAGAGACATTGTAGAGGACAAAAAAGTTCCAATTCATAAATTAATACCAGCCAAGAAATAAGAAAGGCTTTTATGTTCTGAAACAAGATTCCTATGAAAAATAACTTGAAACCATCTCAGATAACTGTGTGCCTTCTTAACCATGACCCCTCCTCTTGCCCTCAGAAGTTAAGTTCAGCCTGCTTTCATGTAGGAATGGAAAGACGATGACATCCAGATGGAAAGCACATGTCCATGCAGCCTCGGAGCACAGGAAAAAGAGGAGATACTAAAAACCAAGTCCAAACAGGTCAGATACAAAGAAATGGGGGTGCAAATAGAGTAATCTTCCCCCAAACAAGAATAACGTGCTCAAAATTAGGAGGCGAAATTTATTTCAATCACATATTTTATTCCTAAATCAAGTGAAGTACACAGAGAGTGAAAGGAGCACTTTGAACACAAACAAGCAGTAAATTTACACACAAACATACCACATTCTTTCCTAGAAGTCATTGATGTACATAAGCCAGGAAAACAAACAAAGTAAAGCAAGAAACAGTAAGATTTGGATCACAGAAACAGAGGCCCGGTACACCCTTAACCTTAAAGGTGGTCTCAGAAGGCAGACCAACCTGGACAACATGGAGTCCACCTGGAGTGGGAGCTAGGGACGCCAGGATAGGAACTGACTGGCTCTCCAAGGGGATGACGCACCTTAGAAAGAACGTCTGTATGCACATGACAGGTCCAATGAGGCATTTTTTAAAAGCCAAAAAATAAGGTATAGAATACTCCCCTCTAGGGCGAGATATGTTCCAAGTATCCCAGTGGATGCCTGAAACCGCAGACACTACCGGACCCTATAGGACCCTATATATACTTTGTTTTTCCGATACATGCATACCTCTGATAAACCTTAACAGACTGACAACAGTAACTAATAATAAAATAGAACAAATATAACAATGTACCATCATAAAAGTTAAGTGAGTATGTTTTCTCTCTCAAAATATACTATACTCGGGCAGCCCCAGTGGGGCAGCGGTTTAGCGCCGTCTGCAGCCCGGGGTGTGATCCTGGAGACCCGGGATCGAGTCCCACATCGGGCTCCCGGTGCATGGAGCCTGCTTCTCCCTCTGCCTGTGTCTCTACCTCTCTCTCGCTCTCTCTGAATGAATAAATAAATAAATCTTTAAAAACAATATATATATATATATATATATATATATATATATATATATATATGTGATGATGTGAGATGATAAAATATCCATGTGATAAGATGAGGTGAAGGGAATGCATTGTGATGGAACACTAGGTTACTGGGACTTCCTGGACCACCATTGACCATGGGTGACTGAAATCCTGGTAAGCAACATCGAAGATAGGCGGGGACTACCATACACGGAAAATTAGGGAAATTTTTAAACCAACTCTAAGATGAACAAAAGTTGGACCAGGAAAACATCATAGTATACTGCCATTGCCTCTGCAGTGCACCGCATTACATAACCGTAGTGGGTTATGAATTTTATAACACACTATTTGCTTTACTCACATTTTTCTATACCCATAAGGGGAGATAGGGGAGGTTGTTGAGGGAGAGGAAACATTACAGAGAAAGGGGGTCACTGATGAGGATTAAATCCTTATCTGTCATAACAGACTCTTGATAGCTCATGTCAAAAATGGCTCCTTGAACAATAACAGTATAAGCATATTATTTAGAAATATTGATCAACTTGGTATTCAGCTCATAGTTGTGAAATGCCTACCATGTGGCAGGCACTGTTCTAGGCAATGGGGACATGCAGATGAGCAAAGCTGGCACCTGAAGAAGTAGATGTGATTGCCTATGGACCACAGTGTCAGCAAGTGGACAGGTGCGGTGTGAGGAGCTGGTCTTTTTTGTCTTATGCTTTTAGTGCTATTTGAATGTTTAATTCTGTGCATGTACTGTTTTTGTAAAAGCAAACATTAATAATTGTGGCAGAAACTCTAAGCGGCTCACCTAACATTCAATCTTACTTCTTTCTTCCTTTTCTCTTCTACAGGGACCAAAGTAAAATACAGGATTTCCCATCTATCTTGCCATGCAGGTGGCCCATTCAGGTGGGGTGTGACAGATGTCCTTGGAGAGGGCTGTTCCTCTACATTCTGCCCCAGACCCTGGCTTACACCTGCAGATACCATTGCTGTCTGTCCACCAGGAAGGACAGAGCACCTGCTTGGGGTGCCAGAGCAGGATTCCTGACCATGATGGTGAGCTCTGGGCTGTCTGGCCGGCCTTGTCCTGACTGGGGTAGAGAAATCCCTTAGTTTAGCAGCAGTTGCAATGTTTTCAAGTTATCTGCAGCCTCATGCAGGTGAAGATGCAAGGAAGGCTAGGACAGGGTCCAGGCAGGAGCTGAAATGAGGCCACCAGCTAGATGTGACCTGGTGTACAGCAGAAGCGGGGTGTTCGGTCACCTGTTTTGGGCAGCAAAGCAAACCCATGCTGACTCTTGAAGATTCTGTTTCTGGCCAATCTCTGTTGCTACAGCAACCAAGGGCATTATTCATAGCCTTGCCAGTTGCCAGTTCCTCAGCAGGAATGCTGAGAGAGGCAGGCGGGACAGTTCTGAATCTGCTCTTTACTGAGGACCTGGAAAATCTCCAAAAGCAGATTTGAGCTATTTTTGGTGTTTCCTTACCCCCCACACAGGGGTGGAAGCTCTTGTAGAAGTAGCCCTTTGAGCAGAAGGTATCCCCAAGACACTCTCCTTCCCTACCCTAAGGTCTCCAGTTTTGCCCCAAACACTATATATGACGTGCATCATTCCCTACACTAAATTTCCTTTGTAGTAAAACACACTCGTGAAGAGGAGTTTTTGTATTTGCAGAACAGAGTGGACACATGTTGGGAAAAGATGGTGTTTTCTGGTCACAGGAGACCCTACCTGGGCTAGTGGGAGCAAGCTTCCGTCACACCCTGTGAACCCCACATCACCCACTGGAGCACTGCAGGTGCCATGAGGGTGGGCTGGGATCCTGGCAGATTTATTCAATCCCATGCAGAGCAATGGGGGAGACCGGGGTGGCAAGAACATTCCAATTCAATGTGTAATCAAGGAGGATTCTGAAACTATTGGAGAATTAAGGTATTGTTCAGTAATTAAAGTTGGATAAAGAGAAAGAGATTAAAAATAATTAATGCGTCAGAATAAATTTACATAACTGACAAATGTAAACAGCCAAATTATGCCCAAATAGTAACAGTAACAGAGAATGCTTTAACCAGATGGGTGCCTGGCACAGAACACTGTGTCCAGAACAGTGAAAGAGGGTCTCAAGTAAGGATGGAGGATTGGAAGGATGTCTTTCAACCAAAGTATTCTGCAACTTCTTTTGAAAGTTAAAATAAAGGAAAACAAAAATAAAGGTCCACACAGAAATGGCCCAGCTCCACGCAGATCACCTCCACACTTCTCCCAGGAGCTCCCTGTCCCTGTGGAAGCCAAAGCTAGCCCAGCAAGTGCCTCAGATCTTGCACTCAAACCTGGCCCTCCAGGTTATTCTGGAAATATATTTGTCAGGGTAGGAAATAGAAAATGCTTTGTTTAGCTAGTGTTGAAATATTTGCCTGTGTGAACTTGGCCTCCACTTGTCTCTGTGGGTGCTGGCAGGGTTACAGCCAGGGAAGGCTGTCAACACCTCCTGCCTCCTTCTTGGGGGCTCCCAGACACCTGGCTTAGGGTTGGTGGGCAGTCCAAAAGTGAAAGATCTCCATGCCCCATGAGACAACTCTTGACTTCCCCTCCTCTGAAAGACAGATCTGAGATGCATTGTCAAACGTTCCCTGGGATCAAGCAGCCAGTTCTGCGGGGCAGGCTCTGATGCTTTCTCTCCTTCCTGTTACCTCCTTGTTTTTCAGTCCCACTCCAAGGGGCACATTCCTAAGTCAAGGACTCATGCATGAGTCTGTGTCCAGGGTGTGGCAACAATGCACTTGCTCTGGTTGAATGGTCAACCTCAATTTATATTCCTCTTGGTCCCTTGAATGTCACTCACAAACTTTGAGTGTACTCTCCCACCACCTCGCCCACTTTTTCTGTTAAACTCCTACTCATCCTTCAGGTTACAGCGGCCCTCTTTGAACTCTCCCTCTCACAGCACCATGTCCCCTACCTTTGCAGAGCTGGGCTCAATGCACCCAATTCCCACTCAGCAACTGTTTGCCACCACTGTCTGCTCCAGGCAGAGTAACTCACCTCAGGTTGGTTCAGCACAGACTCACCTTACTCAGGTGCTGAGCGCTCCCTACCACCCGCCAACACTTCCATCCATGGAGTCTTGGGAGGCTGAAAGGAACTGGCCAGTTGTATGGGGTCAGGTGGGGGGCCTGATCCCACACAAAGAAGTTACTTGGCTAGGAGATCTATGGACAGCATGCTGGCCATGCCAGGGGATGGCTCCTGGACAGCGCAGAAGCTAACAACAGTCTCTCTGCTTGGGCTCTTCCTCAGAGGCACCCTGGGGCTGATGATTCAGGTGCTGTTTGGGGGCAGCTTATTGTCACCTTTGAGAACTTCTCTAGTCGGTGTAATTCTACCCATCTTCCTCACCCACCCTCATGCTATGGAATATTTATTTTGTAGGAGGAAGTGGCTGCTGAGACATGCGCTACTCTCCAAATATCCATGTGTGCCCCCCCACCCCATTTGCAATTCCCACCTCCCATATATGCCCCACTCTTCTGGCCAATGACTGTGAACAGAAACATCACTTGGAGACTGAAGAATTTATTCTTAAATACACAACTCTGTAGCTCCTTGTCCCCCAGGAGAGCAATGATGGAGTCACAGGTCATAGCAATAGGGTCCCTGAGCTATTGCTTGCAAGAGGGCTGTCCTGAGAGCCATAGGCTATTGGCATGTTTAGAATAAGAGGAAATAAACCTTTGCTGCACTAAGTCACTGAAATTTGAGGGTTAATATGTCAGTGTTGCATAATCTAGCCCTTCCCAACTGACAAAATCTGAAATAAGGGTTTTGAATTAAAAAACCAAGAAACCAACAGCTTTGCTGAGTTCTACTCTTCTTGAGGGCATCGGAGGACCATGGAAGATCAGAAGGAACTAGAAGGGAGATGCAGGCAGTAGCAGGAACCCACTTGCACAATAGCATGCACTTGCAGGCATATTGGTTAACAAGTCTCCCTCCCCAATGTGAGGTCTAGAAATGGATGTCGGCTGGCTCACTGTTGTATCTCTAGCACCTAACACATGCCTGCAGTAGGAAGTACTCAAATAAGTTCTAGAGTAAACTAATTAATAGACCCTGAGTTATCCCTCTGGGACCCTAGGTGCACAGGAATCTGTACACTCAGATCCTACCCCCCGGTGGTTTGGCTGCAGTCTTCATCTGCACCCAGGCTGGACCACCCTGCCAGGCCCTGAAGACAGCCATGCACACCAGAAGGTGAATGGGGCATTCAGACCACAGAAAGGCCAGGTCAGGCAGGGCCAAGCCAGCCACTCTTAGAAGGCGCTACTAGCTCAGGTATCAGGGACATGGGCTCAGGAAGGGAAGGAAGGAGACCCAGGGAATGCAGGCTCTGGTTTCAATCCCAGGTGGGGGCCCCAGTGACCTTTGGGAAGCAACTACTATTGCACATACAAAGTCCCACTGCAAATAAGCACTTGGGTACTGTTTCCCTGGTCTCCCAAGTCCTCTGGGAAGCTGCCTTGTCAGGCCAGATCCAGTTAAGCTCACAGACAGCCATCACTACTTTTCTAGGGTTACTGGTGAGTTAGATTAAAGCAGTTAGTTCCTTGCTGCTGGAGTTTGGACAAGGAAGGGCTGATCCTGATTTTCTGTATTCTTAGGTTCCCCATGGTAGTGACATTGTGTGCTTACGAAATTTCTTTGGTGATTAGACTGAGTAAGCCCCAGTGAGGTCACCTTCTAATGAAATGCTTACTCGTGGGCCATAAGGCTTCACAATCAGCACAAGAAGCTTTCCTATAAGAGTTTTTCTGAAGTTTCATGAAATTATTGGTGTCTCCACACTGTGGCAGATAAGTAAGTGAGTAAAATTATGTTAATAGGGATCCCTGGGTGGCGCAGCGGTTTGGCGCCTGCCTTCGGCCTAGGGCGCGATCCTGGAGACCCGGGATCGAGTCCCACGTCGGGCTCCCGGTGCATGGAGCCTGCTTCTCCCTCTGCCTGTGTCTCTGCCTCTCTCTCTCTCTCTCTCTCTGTGACTATCATAAATAAATAAAAAAAAAATTAAAAAAAAATTATGTTAATAAACAGTACAATTTCAGGCACTGCTCAGGGCTGGAAGGAACTGTTTCAGGAATGGGAAAGAAGATGACCGGAAAGCATTTCCAATCAGTACTTGGATGAAGGAGTTGCTGAGGATAAGGCCACTGACTTCAACCAATATTTAAACAAGTGTTCACTGCGTGTTGGCCCTGATTTATTTTTTATTATTTTAAAAATATTTTATTTATTTATTCATGAGAGATATAGAGAGAGGCAGAGGCACAGGCAGAGGGAGGAGAAGCAGGCTCAAGGCAGGGAGCCTGATGCGGGAATCTATCCCGGGACTCCAGGATCACGCCCTGGGCCAAGGGCAGGCGCTAAAAGGCTGAGCCATCCAGGGATCCCTGTTGGCCCGGATTTAAAAGAAAGGAAAAAAAAAAAAAGGTAAGTTCCCTTCACTACTGGAATTCAAAATCAGGGAAGGGAGATGGATATGTTAAAATCCATTCTTTTTCTTGATAAGTATACTCTGAACACCATTTATGCATCAGACAGACTGGGGATACAGCAAAGAACGGTTCTTAAAAATACACCAGACATCATGGTGCTTAGATCTGGTGATTGGGAATGGACAACAAACAAAATAAACATGGGAATTGTAGGGTATGTGAGTTGGAGAAAAATTAAGTAAAGGAAGAAGAGAGTTGGAGAGGTTGCCTTTTAAGCAGGGTCAGGGTTGAGGGGAGCTTCATGATAGAGTGATGACTGAGCAGAGGCCCAAAGTCCATGAGGGAGCCATGGGCAGTTCTGCGCACACCCTTCGCACCCCCCCTCCCTACCACCCCAGGGGAAAGACACACCTCGTGGAAGAGTATACCAATGGGAAGGGCACAACTGAACATAGGCTCTGGGGAGGATTTGCATCTGTCTAGCTTCTGAGTGAGCAAGGGGGCACATGGGGTAAATGAGAATCATGGTGCCCCCAGGGCCCAGATCATGGAGGGCCACGGAGCGAACACTATCCTTTTTCATTCATTTATTCACTAATGTCCAGCCATAGGCAGGCACAGAACTCCTGTCTCTGGATACCTGAAGCACAACCCCTTGCAGGGCCTTTGTACTCACTGCCCCCTCCCCCATGTGGTGCTCTTATCCTCAGCAACTCCTTCATCCAAGTACTGATTGGAAATGCTTTCCGGTCATCTTCTTTCCCATTCCTGAAACAGTTCCTTCCAGCCCTGAGCAGTGCCTGAAATTGTACTGTTTATTAACATAATTTTACTCACTTATTTGTCCCATTCAAGCTCTATGAGATCAAGGACTATATCCTGGAATAGTACTTGGCTCACAGTAAATGTTCAGTAAATACATGTGGAAGGAATGATGTCTTATACTCTGACACTCCTTCCTAAGAACCTATGTGTGTAAGGGTTAGTGTAGACAAAAGATTGACTGTGGCTAGACCAAGGAAGCCCTGATTCTCTCCCTCCTTCTCTCCTTTTGTTCTGGAGGAGAGGTGTCCTTCACCTCTCAGGGGCTCCCCAGTTCCCAGGGCTCTGGATCCCATTCTCTTGGAAGCCTCAGGGGCCTCCTTCCTTCATTATTTACCCTTTTTCCACTTCACCGTCCTCCAGTGATTATTGTCCAACACCATGTAGGTGTTTAGATTTCCTCTATGCCAAAAATTCCTCTTTTACCTTTGTCTTACTACCTATCACTTTCTTCCCTTTATCACACAAACTACTAGAGTACAAGCTCTTCTCATCTTGAGGCTGTGGGGTAAGATTCATATAGGCAGCAACCATTAGAGTACTATGCAGGATTTTATGTGTACTGTGCACAGTGGGATTTTCTTCTAGAGAGAGCATCTGAAGTTTTAGTTACAGTCTCACCCTGAAAGGTTAAGAATCTTGGGGTGTTTACTCCATGTTACTTATGTATGCAATGGTCTATCAAAGAATATCTAAGAATATCTAAGTTTGTTAAACAATATCCCTTTCTAGAGGAAGGGGTGGTCAGAAGCACTTGCCAAATCTTATGTCAGGAACTCTGCCCTGAGGGCTGCCTGCAACTTCCTGGAGGGTTATCTACCCAGATCTCAACTGGGCACCCAGAGAGGGAGAGGGCTCATTCAGCCAGGTCAACTGTGCTCATGGGAGCTGATATGCAGGCCTAATGAGTCCCACACTTGCAGCTGACATCATACTTTTCTATGTTGGCTCATACTTGAAAGAATTTCTCAATTATAGTCCAATCAGACCAGCTATCCTACTTTACCATTTTATCCCAACCTCAGCACATACACAGTAAAATTTTAACAGTTCAGAAGAACATTTTTAGTCATTTGGCAGAGGCATTATGCCTATTTGCACATTCTCTGGAAATTTTCCAATATGCAATCTCTGCTAATGAGCTCATTACAAAACCTCTCACAGTGTTCCTGGGGATTTATACCAGAAACCAGATGTATCCAAGGCATTATTGTTGTTTCTATATATTTTGTTTTTGTTACTGTGGCTATGAATGGGGCCCTTGCTTACACTGTAAAGGGTTATTTGCTAGTATATACAAATGCAACCTATAATTGTGTTTATCTTATATCCAGCCACTTTCCTTTGTTTTTTTACTATTGCTCCTGAATACTTGCTACCCTTTGTGAGGAAGGACTATACTTCTATACCCTGTGAACATCAGTTCTTGGTCAATGAATTGGTTCATTGCTGGATACTGAGAGGGAAGCAGTGTGTGCTCTATTTCATCAGGGTGTGCCCTGTTCATTGCCTGGGTTCAGCAGTTCTTTCTTGGTGTTTCTTATGTGGCCAAGGTCAGCTGTTGTCTGGGATCATGTGGGCAGGACACCTGAGATGGCAGTTAATGCTGTCACCTGGAACCCCAGCTAGGGCTCTTGACTGGACATTCGCATATGGCATCTCCATGAGGCCCGGGCTTCTCACAGAATGACAGTGCAGGGCACTGTCACTAGATCACCAGGTCTCCAGGCCACCCAGAGAAGTTCAATTCCACAAAGGACCATTCCAAGGATGCATATTCCAAGAGTGAGTGCATTAAGAGATCCAGGTGAAGCTGCTAAACCAATGATAGGCCTAGCCTCAGAAGTCCTCTGAAGGTTACTTCTACCACAATCTATTGGTCAAGCCATTCACTAAGGCTAGTCCAGATTCCAGGAATAAGGTAATAATCCACTCATGGTGTAAGAAGCATTGGATGCATGCAGGGGGGAAGGATTTGATGGTGACCATTTGTACTTCAAACTTTAAGGATCATCATGTGGTTCCACTATGCTCTCTCCCTTCTCTCATGAGGCCAGCATGTCCCAGATAAAAGTTACTAGAACTCCTTCAACTGATTCACTAGATATGAATTTTAAGCCAATAAATATTCATGGAATCCACACTATGTATGTGAGCATGGCCTCACAACCCAAGGCACTCTTCAGCTACACCCAAATCTAAGGCATGATGTGGAAAGGGAGATATTGCCTATACATGTGAGGCAGATGGAGACAGAATTTGTAGTGATCTTATTAAAGAGTAATGATAGTTACTTTATAATACTTATGTAGCACTTACTACATGCCAAACACTATTTTAAGCACTTTACATGTCAACCAACATCATGCTTAATGGAGATAAACAGCATGTTCATTAAGTTTAGGAAAAAAATAGGAGTATCAGTTGTTATTTTTATTGTAAAATTTGGCATAGTGTAAAGAAATAACAAAATAGAGTATGTATGTATTAGAAGAGAGAAATTATTACTATTTTCAGATATAGTGATTTTGATCCACAGAACAACCAAGAGAATAAACAGAAAAACTATTATTAAGTGACATAAGCTTTATGACCTAGGAAGAGCCACTCTCACTTCTCCCTTCTGAATCTCTGCAGAGCCTTCTGAAAATGGGGGATCCCCTGCTTTGTCAAAAATGTGCTGTGAAAAAAAAAAAATGTGCTGTGAACATCCAGGGAGAGAGAGGATATGGGGAATGTCAAGGTGGGGAGTTAATGTGCCTTTGACACTGTGAACACTATCAAGTAGGTGCCTTATCATTAACAGACCTTAAAGAATGCCTGGGATGGAAAGACACAGGATGGAGAGAGGGATTCAGTCAGAAGAGAAGATGGGGCTGAGAGGTATGACACTCAGTGGAAGGAACTTATGGTTGTGTCCCTTCCCCATTCCACACCTTTTCTCCTGCATTCTTGATACCCTGTCTCACTTCCATAGCATTTATTGATTTTGCTTTGGGTAAACACAAGTCCATATTGCATGCCATATGGTGAGAAATCAACCAAGACATTTCCTGGCCAAAGATCTATAGCACAAGTGAACAAGACTCTGAGTCACCTGGGAATCTGAATCTTGAGCGGAGTAATGCAAAGATGGAAAACTACTGACCCACAGTGTCACTGTTGCTGCTCCCTGAGATAAGTATTCTTAAGTTCTTCTGTGGGAACAACCCTTACTCTGGTCCTGAATAATTGATTTTTCACATTTTCTTTGATTTTGTGAGTTACCCAAATCCCTATTTAACTCTTATTCTGGTCAACCAAACACTGTTTTGGTTGCTTGCAAAAAACTGTCAATGTTAGCAGAGAGGTAAGGGTCCTGGAAAGATGGGGAACAACATATGCCAGGCCTGTGGCCCATAGACTAGATATATCCCACTGTCTTTACACAACAACTCTATGAAGCAGGGATTGTTGCCTGTATTTTGCAGATGAGAAAACTGAGTCTCAGAGAAGAAACTGCTTAATTGATGTCACAGCAAGTGACAGAAAGTTGTAATCTAGGTCTGAGTCAAGGTTCTCTAGATCCTGCCGCATGTGCTCATGAACCACCAAATCACCAGGTCTCCAGGCCACCAGAAGAAGGCAGATGCTTGTTCACCAACTGGACTTTCTCTGCTGGTTCAGGCTTTCTCCATCCTCTGCCAAGCCCCACCCTGCCCCCACACTGGTGCAAGGTCTGTGTTGTAGAGAGCTTGGAAGGCCTTTGGGCATCTGGTTTTCATAAAATCTTGGCCAGGTCTTATTCTTGAAATAATTTTATCATTCAGCATTTTGACAAAAAACAATTTGGCCATGGTTTCATTTTCATACATCTCTCCTTTCTGATTGTTATCTTTCCTAAGCAGATTCCCGTGGCATGGTTTCCTACTTGGAAGTCTGACTTTTAAGCCACTACTCCCACCCCCGCCCTCCCAACTAGAGGACTCAAACACAGCTCTTTGCTGATAATTAAAGTCAGGTAGGCGAGAGACATTTCCAAGGGAGGCCAAAGAGCTTGTTGGCTGTGTTGGAAAATGAGCTGCTAGAGGACTCTAAGGGCTATCCTGCCCAGGAGGAGGGCACAGGCCTAGAGGATGTCCCCCTCAGCAGATGTGGGGCTGACAGAGACATGAGGGTTGAGCAGTACCAGCCACTGGGGGGAGCCCTGGGATCTGGGCCCTCTGTCCCTCCCTTCCTGGCCTCCTCAGAGGGGCGGCCCATCATGCCAGAGTTTGCGTGAGACCCAGCTGCACCACTACCTAGCTGAGAGATCCGCTGAGTTACTTCACTTTGCTGACCTCCCTCTCTCATCTGTCACGTGTTCCTCTAACCCAGACTTACTCGGTGTTTGTGGCATATTTGTATACTATATGTGTACAATGATTAAAAGTTTTCTTTGAATGAAATTATATCTTTGTTTAAATCTGTTTTCAAAAAATATATGTATGCCGTCACTGAAAATGGAAAACCAGCATTAGATGCTATAAATAGAACATACCTGAAAAAAAAAACCGTACCTATAAAATAACAAATATAATACAATATATAATGTAATCTTCTCGAACACCAGCTTGTGTAGCACCAGTGATATGCAGGCCTGCGTTTGGAAACACTGCTCTAAGGTATGTGAGATATGGCCTTAAATGTCTCCAGTGTGGATGTGCCCAAGTCTTCTAATTGTTTTTTTTTTATTTATTTTTTATTGGTGTTCAATTTACCAACATACAGAATAACACCCAGTGCTCATCCCGTCAGTGCCTGTCACCCATTCACCCCCACCGCCCCCTCCTCCCCTTCCACTACCCCTAGTTCGTTTCCCAGAGTTAGGAGTCTTTATGTTCTGTCTCCCTGTCTGATATTTCCCACACATTTCTTCTCCCTTCCCTTATATTCCCTTTCACTATTATCTATATTCCCCAAATGAATGAGAACATACAATGTTTGTCCTTCTCCGATTGAAGTCTTCTAATTATTAAGGGTCTCTCTTTTGTTAATTGAAAGAGAGAGAGAGAGAAAATCCAGCCTGAATCCCCATTCCATGCATTAAGGCAAGACTCCTCCTGTGCTCTCACCATTACCCTACCAATACTTTAATTGCTCTCCAAAATGCTTCAATTTCCCAAGCCTGTGTGACTACCTGCTTTCTTGACAGCGCTTGGCTCCTAACTGGCAATCTAGGTTCAAATGAGGCCCAAATCTACATCCCAAACTTTTTTTCTGAGGTGCAGATTCCTACATCCAGCTACATGCTTGGTAATTACACTTGGATATCTTATAGATATTCAATTTATACTGAAAACGGAACTTTTTTTTTTTGAAAACAGAACTCTTGATCTCTGCCATAAACCTGCTTTTCCCCAACCTTGGCTGTCAGGGCAGAGTTATCCTCAGACTCTCATGTTTCCAAGGTCCTGTTCATAGCTGTACCCCCCAAAACACACAATGCATGGCCTGGCACAAGTAGACACTTGTATTGGTCAGCTGAAGCTGTCATGCTATATACAGTAACAAATGACTCCAAATCCTAGTGACTTGGGACAACAAAGGTTTATTTCTCATGCATATTTATGTCTTTCTCAGCCTAGCTGGGACTCTATGTAACCTTCATTCCAACATCAAGTTTGCAGCAGCAGCCCCTACCAGGCCGTATCAATCTGATAGCAGAGGAGAAAGCAATAATGAAACTACATGATGGCATTAAAGCTTCTGCTAGGGATCCCTGGGTGGCGCAGCAGTTTAGCGCCTGCCTTTGGCCCAGGGCGCGATCCTGGAGATCCAGGATCGAATCCCACGTCGGGCTCCCAGTGCATGGAGCCTGCTTCTCCCTCTGCCGTGTCTCTGCCTCTCTCTCTCTCTCACTGTGTGACTATCATAAATAAATAAATAAATAAAAAATAAAGCTTCTGCTATTGCTCACAACACATTGGTTAAGACTAGTCAACAGAGCTGGGAAGCATAATCCTTAAGAATAATAGCCCAGTCTACCACAGGACTTGATAAATATTTATTGAATGTGGACATAATGAATCTAGGACCTGGATTTCACATGCAACTAAGAAAACGGACTTCACACGGGTTGCAGGTACATATTTGAGGCATAGAGCTTACCTACTGGCTTAGGATATTAACTTCTCACATAGGCCTGGGGTCCTGGCCTCGACATGAGCCTGAGACAAAATTCTCAGTCTCAGCTTTAAGGCAAAGCACAGTGTAGGAAGTGGTCATCCTCTCTTCCATGGTCATCATTAACTTAAAATCATGAGTCCTCCTGGCACCTGTTACAGCCTTCTTGTTGGCTCAGTCCCCCTAGCCTCATCACTTGTCCCATGACAAAGACCCCTGAGTAAGCTCTTGGCTTCTCTGCTGTTCTTCCTTGAGCCATAGACCTTCCAGAAGCCAGTGGGAAAGGCCAAGCACCCATCCTGACTGCCCCTGGGAGTCCGCTCTGGGGTCTACCCAGAAAGCCCACCTCCTTTCTCAGATCTGGCCTGGCAGCCAGAAGTCACTTTGTTTCCCCTCCATGTCCTTGCCCAAGCTCTCTGGTACCCTGCCTCACTCCTCCTCTGTGTCCAAAAAGTCTGAAGGCCTGTGGTGCTGTGGGCAGGTCCACCTTCTGAGCCCCTTTTGCCCCCCTCTCTCCATTCTGGCCTGGGCCTCTAGATCATAGCTAAGCTCCCACATCAGAGCCCAGGCTGTGGGGCCTCAGGGGCAATGCACCAGGCCAAGGGGCTTATCACATCATTGTGCTCACTGCCAAGGCTTTCAGAAAGCTCTCACAGTGCCTGGGCATCAATAAGACTGGAGCAGTTGCTCTAAGCCTCCTCTGGCTTGGTCCTTGGGAACCAGGGGTTCACGTTGGGTCCCAAGCAAGGGAATGTCCATAGAGGTGGATCAGGCCATGTCAAATCTTCCCTCGACTGGAGTCTTATAAAGGTAGAGGCAAAGACAATAGAGGAGCTTAGGAATCAAGATCAGATGACTCACAGTCTTGGGTACCTGGGACTGGTACACAACCACATGAGCCTCAGGGGTCAGTAGGGTCTTAGGTCTGGACGGCAGAAACCAGAAAGATTCCTATAGACATGCCTGCATGGATGGAAAATGGCACACATGCACACCAATTTCCTATCAACTGAGTTCTTGTTAAAAAGACAATAGAGCACAGCACAGTTCTCAAAAAGAAAAAAGAAGCTCTCTATGCATGCATAGAGAGAGAGCTCTAGTACATGCGTTATTATTATTATTATTTTTAAATATTTTATTTATTCATGAGAGAGAGGCAGAGACACAGGCTGAGGGAGAAGCAGGCTCCCTGCCAGAAGCCTGATGTGGGACTTGAATCTGGATCCTGGGATCATGCCTGGGGCTAAAGGCAGACGCTCAACCGCTGAGCCACCCAGGTGTCCTATTATTATTACTTTTAAGAACAATGGGAAAGGTGTGGAATAGACTATATGTTCTATTTTCTTGCATTTCACATACCCATGAACTGTACTAGATACACAGAGACTCATCAAATGCCTGCAGGGGGCACAGAAAAGCAGGGTAGACCGGGATGGAAGAGCAAGCTTTTAGAAGCAAGCTTTTTCTCATTTTGATTTTTGAACCATATAAACGTATTACCTGATTTTAAAAAATGAATTAACTAGAAAAAATGAGAGTGTACAGAGCCATGCGCCAGCACAGACCAGGAATCTTTGAGACCACGGACACCTGCCATCACCCGACCCCAGCTTTCCTCCCACACCTCTGGCACTTCACAGAGCACTCTGCTTTTCCTGGCTGGAATCACACTTGGGGTGGAGGTCGTGAAGACTTAGAGCAGCACTTGGCCATGCTGCCTCATCTAATTTGTATGGTAAGAGCATCCTGCTTTCCTGGCAGAAGGCCTAGCCATGGCCACCCTCCCAGAAAAGGAGAGGACAACAAGCTTTGTCCTGCTGCAAATGGGGACACAGAAGCCCGGAAACCTGGAGTTGGCTCCAGGGAGGGGCTCGGCCAGTGCCCCCAGCTGCCACCCTGGCCTGCCTGCCAGAGCCCAGATTGTTATGGAGGGCCAAAGTAGGCCCCCACTCTCCTGTCCGTCGAGGGTGGCCTGAGGGACCAGAGTGCTGCTCCCTGCTTCTGACCACAGCTCTGTCCCCCACACAGCCCTGTCTTGTTTGCCCACATCATCCTCACCATGAGTTTTGCTCTCTCCTCTCTCTCCTGTCTGCCTGTGGACAATGCAGCCCATGATTCCAGAGAGGCCTCTAGAAGTGCAGCCAAAAGCATTTTGTCCAGAACTCAAAAGAGCTGTCTCTCAGGATGTGGTCCTTCCTGCCCGGGAGCCCCAGAGTCTAAAGACAACAGTGGGGGAAAAATGCCTTTGTGGTTCTTGGGAAGATTCCATCCACTCTGCCCACCCCCCCCCCCCACCAGTGCTTGCATAATTAGAGGGCATGAAGGAAGCCAGGAGGCTTATCTTTGGAAGGTACCATCTCCCACCCTGATGGCCTTCCCCAGGCCCAGATCTTTTTTCTTTTTTTCACTTCTTGGTATGCAATATGCATACAGAAAACAAGCATCCCTTAAGTATATGGCTGGATGGTTCTTACATGAATGTTCCCATGTAACCATCACCCAGGTCAACAAATCAAACTTTACAAGCCCCCAGAGCCCTCCTAGTCCTCCTCCTACCACCACCAAGGGAAAACTCTTTCCTGATTTCTCACATCATAGGTTCATTTTGCCTGCTTTGGGGCCTTATGTCCATGGAATCACCTGGTAGATATTCCTGGTGTCTGACTTCCATCCATGCACCTCACCACGGTACAGTATTCCACTGCATAAATAAACCACAGTTTATTTACCCATTAAACCACCGAGGAGCATCTGTCTGCGGCTATCAAGGATAACCCTGCTATGAGCATTCCGGTACCTGCATTTTTGGTGAACAGTCCCTCTGTAGGACCCCCCACAGCAGCAATCCCAATGAAATCCCATGATCAAGGTGGTCAAGACAGCTGATCCTTGTGTGGAGAGTTACCTGCACCTGCAGTGGACTCTGGATGGGGAAGAACACCGCCTTATTGTGTTAAACCAATGTTGCTTCGAAGTTGTTTGTTACCACAGCCTAACCTAGCCTATCCTAACTAATATAAGGATGTTAAGGGGCTTGACGGAAGAACAATAGTCTTTCAGGTCTGCTGAGTTTGTTCTTCATCTTGGTCAGGTAACACATCCAGCATTAGATCACTGAAAGCCCCATGTCTAGATTTGACAGGACACGTTGTGGTGGTCCCTGGAGTGGTGTTACAGCAGAGGTGAAACATGGTCTCCAACACACTTGGAGCAAGGCTTTTTGGCATGCTGTTCCCTCTCAAGCCTCCCTGAGATACCAACATTTGTACAGATGTTTGTCCACTGCCCAAGTCTGACAACCTCCATTGGTCATGGTCAGGACTACTAAGCTCTTTTTCTGGGCTGCTTGCTTTACTACATTGAACTCTTGTTTCTCAGGAGCAGAATCTAGCCAGCATTTTAAAAAATATTTTATTTAAATTCAATTTGCCAACATATAGTATATATACTACCTAGTGCTCATCCCATCAGGTGCCATCTTTAGTGCCTGTCACTCAGTTACCCCATCCACCCACCCTCCTCCCCTCTGCAACCCTTGGTTTGTTTCCCAGAGTTAAGAGTCTCTCATGATTTCTCTCCCTCTCTAATTTTTCCCACTCAGGTCCCCTCCTTTCACTATTGCTTATATTCCATGTACGAGTGAAAGCATAGGATGATTGTCCTTCTCCGACTGACTTATTTCACTCGGCATAATTCACTCCAGTTCCATCTACGTCAAAATACATGGTATGTATTCATCCTTTCTGATGGCTGAGTTATATTCCACTGTATACATAGATCACATCTTCTCTATCCACTCATGTGTTGAAGGACATCATGGCTCCTTTCAGTTTGGCCATTGTGGACACTGCTGCTATGAACATTGGGGTACAGGTGTCCTGTCATTTCACTGCATCTGTATCTTTGGGGTAAATACTCAGTCTTCCCAGCATTTTAGGTTTACCAGAACACAGGAAGTAGAAAAATGGTCCAAAAGTTTTGATTGAGTCCTATGTTGAAGTGTACAACCAGACACAGTGTGGTGGAGAGGTGAAGAGGTTAAGAGTAGACTGCCTGAGCTCAAAGCCCAGTGCCTTTGTTGGCTAATGATAAAACATTGCCAAGTTATTCAGCCTCTCAGGACTTCAGCTTCCTCATTCGTAGGGTTTGGCATGGCAAGCGTACTAAATCATATATATGAAGTGCAGTACATTTTTTAAAAATAAGCTATAGATAGACCTGAAAATCTGTTCCCAGTTCTGAAAAATGGTCTTTAAGTTTCAAAATGGGATAGATAATTTCTTCTTATTTTCCAGAAAAGTAAACATGGCGGCAGATCCCCAGGACCTACATCCCTGTAAAACAGATCCACCTCCGGGCACCTGGGTGGCTCAGTGGTTGAGCATATGTCTGCCTTGCCTCAAGTCGTGATCCCAGGGTCCTGGGATCAAATCCTGCATTGACCTCCCCACAGGGAGTCTGCTTCTCCCTCTGCCTCTGTCTCGCTCTATGCCTCTCTATGTCTCTCATGAATAAATAAATAAAATCTTAAAGAAAAAAAAAGACATCCATCTCACCAACCACATTCCATTCCAAATGTTAGACATGGTAGGTCGAAGTGATCAAGAGGTAGTTGGGGATGAGCAAAGCCTTGAATTCAGTAAGCTGAGAAAAGCCCTACATTTTAGGTGATTGATCACAGAAGAACCTGAAACAGAGACTTGTAGTGTGAGTCAGTGATGTAGGCATGCTTCTATAACAAGAAATTAAAGGCAAAATGGTAAGGTAACTATGAATGTAATACAGAAATAGCTCCAAAGCAAGATGAAAGCTCTGGGGATTGGGATTATCTGGAGGACTGAAGGTCAGTTAACAGAATCAGAACCTGGTAACAAGGTAACTTTAGTATAAAACCCACATCAATTTTTACCACTTATCCATCAGATCTCTTCTTTTTTTTTTTTTTAAGATTTATTTATTTATTTATTTGAGAGAGAGAGAGAGCACAAGTGGAGGGGAGGGGCAGAAGGAGAAGCTTACTTTCCACTGAGCAGGGAGCCTGACATGGGGCTTGATCCCAGGACCCTGGGATCATGACCTAGCCGAAGGCAGACGCCCAACAAGCTGAGCTACCCAGGCACCCCAATCTCTTCTTGGCTCCTATTTTTGAGCATCTATTCTCTTAAATATTTTGTTAAACTGCTTTTGCCAGTCCTTCATTCCAGCTGCCTCCCTGGCTTGTTGGACATCAAAAACTTCCTGGAGGTGCTGGTATATAAAGGTGAGCTTCCTTTTATAGGATCTTTGTGGCTTCATCCTTGTCAAGGGAGACATGCATTATGTCATTATTCCAACCCAAAAGCTAGATAGATACAGACCTTGTTCAACAGACTCCTCATCTCGCATTTAACAAGATAGTGAAAAAAACTGATGCAATCACGAAGTGTTAATTTTCCTTTCCTGGTTCCATAGATTTTTTAAATGGCTTATTTGAGAACATAATTTTATATCGACCAACATAAATCACAAGTAAAGAGACTGAATCAGTAGTCAAAAACCTCCCAACACACTTGATGGGATGAGCACTGGGTGTTATTCTATATGTTGGCAAATTAAACAGCAATAAAAAATAAATTTATATATAAAAAAAAAAAAAAACAACCTCCCAACAAAGAAAAATCCAGGACCAAATGCTTTCACTGGTGAATTCTATCAATATTTAAATCCTTCTCAAGCTCTTCCAAAAAACTGAAGACGGAGGGGCACCTCTAAGCTCATTCTGTTGCCAATGTTTCTCTGACAACAAAGGTGCAGAAAGACATCATAGGAAGGGAAAATTATAGAGCAAGATCTTTTATGAATATAAATGCAAAATATATTTGCAAAATACTAGCAAACCAAATCCAACAACATAATAAAAGGATTACACATCATAACCAATTGGGATTTATGTTGAACTGTGGTTCAGTATAACAAAATCAGTCAACGTAATTCACCACATAAAAGAATAAAGGGAAAAAAACTCACATGAACATCTCAATTGGTGCAGAAAATGCATTTGACAAAATCCAATACCCTTTCATGATAAAAATAGTAAGAGAATTAGAAACATAAGGGAACTTCCACCGCATAATAAAGGAAATTTAGGAAAAAACAAAGCTAACATCATACTCAAGAGACCATTAGACTCCTCCTTAAAATCAGGAACAAGATAAAGATGCCTGCTGTGATAGTTAATTTTATGTGTCAACTTAACTAGGCCACAGGGTGCCCAGATTAAACATCACTTCTCATCTGTGCTTTTAGACAGAATTAGCATTTGAATCAGTGAGCTTGATAAAGTAGATTGCCCTACCCGATGTTGGTGGGCATCATCCAATCCATTCAGGGTCTAAATAGAACCTGTGGAGTACAGAGGGATTCATTTCCTCCCATCTGCCTAGTGAGTCAGCATATTGGTTTCCTCCTGCCCTTGGACTGGAATTTGCACCATTGGGTTCTCAGGCCTTTGGACTCAAACTGGAATTACACACTAGCTTTTTTAGATCTCCAACTTACAGACAGCAAATTGCCAATTCCATATATATATGGATGGGGTTATTTCTCCAGATAAACCTGACTTACACACTCACTTGAAAGCAATACTGCTATTCAACACTGTACTGGAAGTTCTAGGCAGAGCAATACGCAAGAAAAAGGAAAAGAAGAAAAAGAAAGGTTATCCATACTGAAAAGGAAGATGTTTCTATTTACAGATGCCATGATCTTACATATAGAAAATTACATATAGAAAATTCCAAAGAATCCACAAAAAAACCCTGCAAGAACTAATAAACAAATTCAACAAAGTTGTAGTGTATACAAGAGCATCATCCAAACGTATACAGTTGTGTTTCAATAAACTAACAATGAATAATCTAAAAAGGAAATTAATAGAATAATTTACTGAGTATTTAAAAGAATAAAATACCTAGTAATAAATTAGCAAAGGAGATGTAAGACTTGTACAATAAAACTACAAGACATTGCTGAAAGAAATTAAATGAGACCTAAATAAGTGGGAAAATATCTAGTGTTCATGGGATAAAAGACTTGATATTGACACAATGTTGATACTACCCAAAACTGTCTGCAGATTCAATGTACTCCCTATCAAAATTTCCATGGTATTTCTTGAAAAAAGAGAGATGGTGGTTGCACAGCATTGTGAATGTACTAAACTGAAATGATCACTTTAAAACGACTAATTTTTTAAATAAAAATAAATAAAATAAACATTTGTTTATAATTTAATAGTTTGTGAATTTCATCTTATTTAAAAATATTTTATAAAAAATAATAAAAGTGACTTTAGGGCTCTAGTTTAAGATGACGACTTAAGAAGATCCTGAGCTCATCTTCCACTAACACATCAAATCATCAGCGATATGTGGAGCAATTTCCTCAGAAGAAAACCTGCAAGCAAGCAACTTCTTTACATCAGGCAAGAAGAGGAAAACCACATCAAGATGAATAGGAAAAGCTGAGATACAATCTTGCCAGAAGTCCCACCCTCAGCATGGTGACCCACAATCAGGAAAGAATTTCCCTGAAGCTTCTCCCTGAGGAGTAAAGGGTTTGTACCCACATTGGGAACACAACTTTTAAGACCAGCAACTGATAAGAAAGCCCCCAAAACATCTGGCTTTGAAAACTAATGTGGCTCAAGCTTAGGAATGGCTTTTAAAGTGCTCACATGCAGACTCACCTACTCCATGGCATAATGCAGAAGTAGCCCTCTGAAAAGCACACAGATATTATGTGAGAAGACTTATTTTCTAATTTTAGAGCACTACTTTGAGGGGAAGGGGCTTCTGGGGTAATCTCCAGGGATGGAGGCTGATGGGAACCATCTTTCTGCTCTCCTTCTGGCTTGCTAAAGCCAGTGGGCACCATCCTCCCCTGCTTTTTTTCTCTGTTTAATTCCATTTTTTAAATTCTTTTTTTCTTTTTTTCTCTGTTTTCAGTGAATGCCATTTTTGCACTCCCCATTTGTCTTGTTCCAATCAATGGGTACCATCTTCGCCACACTCCCATCCCTCTGCCATGCTCCAGAGCGCCAGTAACTCCGAGGGAATCTTCTATGCATGTCTGGTGCACCAGTGTTTACAGCTGCCACCAGGGATCACCTGCCACCCCTTGATCACTTGGCTCTAGAGGCCAGAGGAGTTTGCATTCTTGGGTCCCATGGACCTGTAACAATTAGAAATTCAGTTTTTGACAGACTACCACTCCCAGGGCACTGCACAGATAGCAACGGAAACACATCCTCAGCCTCTCTATGAAAGAGGCCTGACTTGCTGGTCCTGGAGCATTGGCCTCAGGAGCAATCTGGTTTGTCACACATCTAGAAGCTATGGATGTACTCTCAGGGAACATAAGCCATGGGATGCCATCTTTACACTCTTCCTCTACATTGCCTCGGCTCACTGGTATCTCCCAGAAAGGAACTTAAACACTGATTTTTATGACTGCTGCCCAAGGGACACCTTCAAATGACCTGGTTGGAGGGGCCAGTGGGGCTTGTGCTTATATAAGCATAAGATTGTGTATATTTGCATTTCTTAAAAACTCCTGCCTGAGGGTCTAGCTTCCTATCAACATGAATCTAGGTGCTGACTGAGATCCTCTTCTTTTGGACACTAACTGGTCTTCGCACACCCTCAAATAAAGGGATCTATTAAAAAGAACATATGCTCCTTAGAGGAAGGAGTTAAGATGGTGGAATAGTAGGGGGCCCTAAATTCCTCTCGTCCCTAGACTTCAGCTGGATAGTTCTCAAATCATTCTGAACACCTGCAAAATCAATGGAAGATCTCGGGAAAAAATTGCTGCAATTCTACAAATGGAAAAGTGACCACTTTTTGTAAGGTGGGAGGTGAGGAGATTTGAATCCAGGGCAAAATGTGGGAAGATAAGCCACAGAGGGAACTCTCAAGCAGGCCATCAGAAAGGAGGGCAAAAGTGAAACATTTAGAAGTTTGCTACAGTTTGGAACATGGACAGTGTGGTCTCAGGATCCCCAGGATTACAAAAAGAAGAGGGATGCCTGAGTGTGGCAGAGATCCCAAGCGTCTGAACAGGGACGCCAGTTTAAAGCAGTGAGTCTAGGCACCGGCTTTCTGATTGGCGTTGCCATAAACTGCAAACTGCTCCAGGATCATGCCTAAACCCTTTGGGGGCAGGAATCCAGCAAAAGGCAGAAGCATGTGGAGATCCCCCTCTTTCTCCTTGAGGGGAAAAGCACAGGTTTGTGCTGCAAGAGTCCATCAAGTTTGGAGACTGGAAAATGGGTTGCGTGCCTGAGATAAAAATGTGTAGTCACAGGCTGGGGGAACATAGAGTTCAAACGGAAACCAGGGAGACAGGAGTCATTGACTGCATTTCTGTAGGACTCACTGACGAGTGGGAGGCTGGAACTTTCAGCTCTGGGGCTAAAGATTGGGTGCCACCATTTTCATCCCCCCTCCCCCTCCATTGGTGCTGGAATCCTTCAGCAAGCAAAACAGTGCCTCAGAGTGCAATCCAGAGTCACCTACGCTGGGCCCAGCCCCTGGAAAGGGTGTGATTCCACCAGGGCAAAGATACCTGAGAATCAGTGCAAGAGGCCCCTTCCCCAGAAGGCCAGCAGGAACACTGGCTAACACCAAGGTTACCCATTATAGAGAACTGCAACATTTCAGCTCTTGGGGAAAACAGTATAGAGCATTAATTTTTTTACTTATTATTCTTTAGTCTTTCAGTTTTATTTTCTTCAGCTATTTTCTTATCAATTCTCTTTATTTTTATTTTTATGTATACATTATTATAAAAATATTTTTATTTTTGGTTTCTTTTCATTGTTTATTTTATTGTTGTATACATATAATACACCAAGACTCTGGTTTATTGTTTTGTTCTGCTTTACTCTTAATTGATTTTTCTTTTTTAATTTTTTTTATTTTTCTTATTTTGTTTTGTTTCTGTTTTCTTCTGGTTTGTTTTGTTTGTATTTTTCAGCAGTTGGTGTTGCTATTTTTGATTTTTCTTTCTCTTTCATCCATTCTTTTCTGGACATGATGATGAGACAGACAAACTCACTCCATAAGAAAGCACAAGAGGTAGTACTGACTGCCACAGACTTCATCAAGATGGATATAAGTAAGATGCCAGAACTAGAATTCAAAACAACTATACAGATACTAGCTGGGCTTGAAAAAAGCAAAGAAGATATTAGAGAACACCTTACTGGAGAAATAAAAGAACTAAAATCTAATCAGGTCAAAATCCAAAAGGCTATCACTGACAAGCAGTAAAAAAATGGAGCTCTAACTGCCAGGATAAATGAGGCAGAAGAGAGTCAGTGACTGGAACACAAAATGATGAAGATAAGGAAGCTAAGAAAAGGAGAAAAAAACATCTACTGGATCATGAATTTTCACATGAAAATTTGTGAAATTACCAATTTCATAAAGTGAAATAATATTTGAATAATACGTGTCCCAGAAGAGGAAGGTTGGGAGAAAGGGGCAGAAGGTTATTTGAACACAGTATAGCTGAGAACTTCCCTAACTGGGGAGGAAACAGGCATTCAAGTCCAGGAAGCACAGAGAATATCCCTCAAAATCAATAAAAATAGGTCAATGCCTGGACATGTAATAGGGAAGCTTGCAAATTTCAGAGACAAAAATAAAATCTTGAAAGCTGAATGGTGCAAGAGGTTCTTAATCTATAAGGGTAGACACATAGGGCTGGAAGCAGACCTGTCCACAGAGACCTAGTAGGCCAGAAAAGATGCCATGATATATTCAGGGTGCAAAATGGGAAGAATATGCAGCCAAGAATACTTTATCCAGCAAGAGTGTTGTTCAGAATAGGAGAGTTAAAGAGTTTCCAGGACAAGCAAAATTTAAAGGAACTTGTGAACACTAAACCAGCCCTGCAAGAAATATTAAAGGGGATCCTTTAAATGAAGAGACCAGCCTGTGGGATGGAGCAAAAGCAGTCTTAAGCAATACTACCCTTTCTTAAGAAGCAAGAAAAGTCTCAAATACACAACCTAACCTTACACCTAAAGGAGTTGGAAAAAGAATAGCAAATGAAGCCTAAATCCAGCAGGCGAAAAGAAATAATAAAGATTAGAGCAAAAATCAATGAAATAGAAATGAAAAGAGTAGGAGAGCAGATCAAGGAAACTAGGGGGTGGTTCTTTGAAAGAATTAATAACATCGATAAACCCCATAACCAGACTTATCAAAAAGAAAGAGGAAGGACCCAAATAAATAAAATCATGAATGAAAGAGGAGAGATCACAACCAATACCAAAGAAATACAAACAATCATAGAAGAATATTATGAGCAATTTATGCCAACAAATTAGGCAATCTGGAAGAAATGGATGCATTCTTAGAGATGTAGAAAAGTACCAAAACTGAAATAGGAATAAATAGAAAACCTGAAGAGATGCGTAGCCAGTAAAGATATTGAATCAGTAATCAAATTCTATAAATAAATAAATAGATAAATAAATTCAATGAGGTATTGAAAAAAAAATCTCCTAACAAACAAGAGTCTGGGGCCAGATGACTTCCCAGGGAAATTTTACTGAACATTTAAAGAATAGGTTTTAAAGAGGTTTTAATTCTTCTTTAAATGTTCAGTAAAATTTCCCTGGGAAATTGTTTCAAAAAATAGAAATGGAAAGAAAACTTCCAAACTCTTTCTCTGAGGCCAGCATTGTCTTTGATCCCAAAACCAGACAAAGACTCCACCAAAAAGAATTACAGACCAATATCCCTGATGAAAATGGATGCAAAAATTCTCAACAAGATAATAGCTGATAGAATCCAACAATACATTCAAAGGATTATTCCAGGACCAAGTAGGACTTATTCTTAGGATGCAAGGATGGTTCAACCTCCAAAATCAATCAATGTGATAAACCACATTAATAAAAGAAGGATAAGAACCATATGATGCTCTCAATAGATGCAGAAAAAGCATTTGACATGCAATACAGCATCCTTTTTTTTTTTTTTTATTCATGATAGTCACACACACAGAGAGATAGAGAGGCAGAGACATAGGCAGAGGGAGAAGCAGGCTCCATGCATCGGGAGCCCGACGTGGGACTCGATCCCCGGTCTCCAGGATCGTGCCCTGGGCCAAAGGCAGGCGCCAAACCGCTGCGTCACCCAGGGATCCCTACAGCATCCTTTCTTGATAAACACTCTCCATCATGTAGAAATAGGGGGAACATAACTCAATATCATAAAAGCCAATACATAGATCAATGGAACATAATAGAGGACCCAGAAATGGACCCTCAACTCTACAGTCAACTAATCTTCCACAAAGCAGGAAAGAATATCCGGTGGAAAAAAGACAGTCTCTTCAACAAATGGCGTTGGGAAAGCTGGACAATCTCACACAATAGAATGAAACAGGACCATTTTCCCACACCATACACAAACTCAAAATGAAAGAATGACCTAAGTGTGAGAAAGGAATCCATCAATATACTAGAGGAGAACACAGGCAGCAACTTTTTGACCTTGGCCACATCAACTTCTTGCAAGACACATCTATGAAGGCAAGGGAAACAAAAGCAAAATGAAATATTGGGACTTCATCAAGATAAAGAGCTTCGGCACAGCAAAGGAAACAGTCAACAAAACTAAAAGGCAACCTACAGAATGGGAGAAGATATTTGCAAATGACACATCAGATAGGGCAGCCCCGGTGGTGCAGCGGTTTAGCGCCGCCTGCAGCCCAGGGTGTGATCCTGGAGACCCTGGGTCGAGTCCCATGTCAGGCTCTCTGCATGGAGCCTGCTTCTCCCTCTGCCTGTGTCTCTGCCTCTCTCTCTCTCTCTCTGCATCTCTATGAATAAATAAATAAAACCTTTTGAAAAAAATGAAACATCAGATAAAGGGCTAGTATCCAAGATCTATAAAGAACTTCTCAAACCCAACATCCAAAAAAGAAAAAAATCCACTCAAGAAATGGCAGAAGACATGGAGAGACATTTCTCCAAAGAAGACATACAAATGGCCAACAGACGCATGAAAAAGTGTTCCACACCACTCAGCATCAGGGAAATACAAATCAAAACTACAATGAGATACCACCTCACACCAGTCAGAATGGCTAAAACAAACAAGTCAGGAAACAATAAATGTTGAAGAGGATATGGAGAAAGGGGAACCTTCTTATACTGTTGAAGGAATGCAAACTGGTGCAGCCACTCTGGAAAACAGTATGGAGATTCCTCGAGAACTTAAAAATAGAGCTATCTATGACCCAGCAATTGCACTGCTGGGTATTTATCCAAGAGATACAAATATAGTGATTTGAAGGAGAACTTGCACCCCAATGTTTATAGCAGCAATGTCCACAATAGCCAAAGTAGGAAAGAGCCCAGATGTCCATCAACAGATGAATGGATAAAAAAGATGTCGTCTGTATACCCAATGGGATACTACTTAGCCATCAAAAAGAATTAAATCTTGCTATTTGTAATGATGTTGATGAAACTAGAAGGTATTATGCTAAGTGATATGTCAGTCAGAAAAAGGCAAATACCATATGATTTCACTCATGTGGAACTTAAGAATCAAATGAAATAGAGGAAGGGAAGGAAAAATAAAATAAGATGATTCACAGGGCAAGATAAAACATAAAAGACTCTTAAATATGGGAAACAAATTAATGGTTACTGGAGGGGAGGTGGGGGGAATGGGGTAACTGGGTGATGAGCATTAAGGAGGGCACGTGATGGAATGAGCACTGGGTGTTGTGAGCAACTGATAAATCACTAAACTCTGCCTCTGAAACTAATAATATGCTATATCTTAATTAATTGATTTTAAATTTTAAAAGAGATAAAATGGTTAAGAAATACTGGTAGAGGGGGATCCCTGGGTGGCGCAGCGGTTTGGCGCCTGCCTTTGGCTCAGGGCGCGATCCTGGAGACCCAGGATCGATTCCGACGTCGGGCTCCCGGTGCATGGAGCCTGCTTCTCCCTCTGCCTATGTCTCTGCCTCTTTCTCTCTATGAGTGACTATCATAAATAAATAAATAAATAAAAATTAAAAAAAAAAGAAATACTGGTAGGAAAACAAAAATAATCTTGTGATATAATTTATCACTTAAACAGACCATGAATTTTTAAAATTCCAGTACTCAACGGTCATTCAGGAGGTAGCGAGCATTCAACACTAATGAACATAATACGTAATTTTTGGCTGATTGAATATCATAAAGCTGTGGAAATGTGCACATCTGTTGATCCAACAGTCTAATGTAGGAATGTATCCTAAAGGTATAATAATGGATGCTGCCAGGATTTATCTGTTGCATTGTTCTCATCAGTAAAATACTGATGAAAGAGAATATGTCTGTTTTGTTCATCATTGTAGCCCCTGCCCCTCACACAAGGTGCCCAAAGTTATTTAATAAATTTACCTATGAATGAACCTAAATGTCCAATATCTAGGGATTGTGTACACACATTGTAGTACATCTCTATGATGAAATATTTCCATACATTATAATAGATGTGGCAAAGCAATATCCAGAGCCAGGAAAACAGAAGTTTTGGCTTACATATCTTGTTTTTGTATTCCTTTCTTGTACCTCGGCATTGAGAATTCTTGCCAGCCCCAACCTCTACAACAGCAGCACCACCTCAACACTGTGGCTGTCACACAGGGCTCGAGATCTTAATGCTGTATTAGTCAGCAAGAAATAATGAAAATAGATAAATGCAAACTACATCTGTGGAATTGAAAAAAGCCATAAAATAAACTCTCACAATCCGAGTTTGTCATACTTTTCAAGGTAATATTGACTATAAACTATACATTGCATACAAGCCCAGTAGGGGTTGGGGCAGTGCTCCATAATCAAGCACATTAGGATCTCAGCAGCCCACATTGTGCACAAGAGTAGTCCACATTAAGAGTATAAGTAGCTTACCTTAGTTCGGGTCAGGTTTTGTTTCCAATGAGTTTGCCACAAACTTGTAGATTTTAGAACTTTTCACACTTAGAAAAGGCAGATATGGTATTGAAGACCTATGCTGTCAATCAACATTGTCCAAATTCTAGATGATAAAATAAGACAAAGAAACAAGGCAAAAATGTTGGAAAGACAAGAGACAAAGTTGTCATTGTATTAATTGCCCATTTCAAAACAAGAGAGTGCAGTTAAGACAGCTGAATTTTTGAGTTGTAGTTTTTGAGTTGAGCATTTGCCATATATATATAACATATGTGTGTGGACATGGGTGTATGGCAGTGTATGTGTGTAAAGAATGTGTAACAACCTTTCTTTTCTCCCAGATGGAAACCAACGATAGTAACAGTCCTTGACTAATAATTTAATCCAGTCTTTCCTGGACTGTTCATTTCTAAGGCTCTCATCATGTTGCTAGGGGAACAGGCTTCTAAGGAAGGGGGTCTGTGGCTGCTTTCTTATCCTGCTAAGTCTGAAAGAGGAAAAGAGCAAAAGACTAAATACCCCTTTGGATAATAGTGTGATTTACTGATTCCATGGAAGGGAGGGTGTTCTTTGCTAACTAAGAGACAGGAGACATTTTCTTTCTCACTGTGGCAAGAACTAATAAATGTTTGTACTTAAGGAGTACATATTTGTGCTTAATTCAAGAGACACTGTATCATGCACAAATTAATTTCTAGATGGATTAAATTTTAAGTAGGAAACATTAATAAAATCATTTCAATAAAATAGAGAATAGTAATTCTAAAAACTTGGGAGTAGAAAGTCTTTTATTTCTCAGAAGTCAGAAAGACAAAACATGACTGATTTAAACGTGTGAAAATAAGAAATCTTTTATGCTAAAAAGCATACAAATATTAAAAGAGGAGGGAGTCACTGGTAAATGACCATCAGAGAGTGTTATGGGTGGGATAATGTGCCTCTCCCAAAAAATAGTTGTATTTTGAAGTCTTAACCCCCAACACCTCAGAATATGACCTTATTTTGAAATAAGGTCTTTACAGAGGTGGTCAATTTCAAATGAAGTCTTCAGGGTGGGCCCCAAAGCAATATAGCTGGTGTCCTTATAAAGAGGAAATTTGGACTCAGAAATGGACACACATACAGAGAGGAAAGAAGGCCATGTGAAGATGCAGTATCAGAAGGATGCCTCTTCAAGCCAAGGAATGCCAAAGATTGCTGGCAAACTACCAGAAGCTAAGAGGCAAGGAAGGATTTCCCTACAGGTTTCAAAGGGAGTACAGCCCTGCTGGCACCTTGATCTTGGACTTCCAGCCTCCAGAACTTTGAGACAATAAACTTCTGTTGTGGAACTGTGTTACCAAAGAAATAATACAAAGAAGTAATAGTTTTTAGATGTAAAAAAGTTCTTACACACTTGTAATAAAAAAGATTAAAAAATAGAGAAATGATCAATGATATAAGCAAAGAAGACAGAAAAACACTGCATAAGGCAGAAATCAATATAAACAAATAGAAAAGGTCTGGACAGTGTGTACCCAAGAGTGGGGCAGTCCGAGGTGCCCACCCTCAGCACAGATAATAGCAGTTGCCTTGTCTGGAAAGAATTTAGAAAACCAATTAAAATAAAGGTGGTAGCTACACTTATGGAGTATAACATAGTCTATAAACCTGTCCAATCACTCTGTTGCACACCTGAAACTAATGTAATGTTGTGTGTCAACTATACTCAAATCTAAAAAAAAGAGAGAGTCAACTTTTTATTAACATGATGCACTGGCAATTCCCAACATTAGGGATATAATAGTGCTCAAAAAATCATCTGTCCAACCAAGATGTACTTGCCACATTTTATTTTATTTTATTTTATTTTATTTTATTTTTTTTTATTTATTTATGATAGTCACAGAGAGAGAGAGAGAGAGGCAGAGACACAGGCAGAGGGAGAAGCAGGCTCCACGCACCAGGAGCCCGACGCGGAACTCGATCCCGGGTCTCCAGGATCGCGCCCTGGGCCAAAGGCAGGCGCTAAACCGCTGCGCCACCCAGGGATCCCTACTTGCCACATTTTAAATATAAAGTTTCTTTTTCAAAAATAACAAAATAAAGTTTATTTCTTAGAACAGTTTAGATTTACAGAAAGATTGAGAGGATTTTACACAGTGTCCACATATACTTCCTCGTACAATTCCCCCTAAACGAAACGAACTAGGGGTGGTGGAAGGGGAGGAGGGCGGGGGGTGGGGGTGAATGGGTGACGGGCACTGAGGGGGGCACTTGATGGGATGAGCACTGGGTGTTATTCTGTATGTTGGCAAATTGAACACCAATAAAAAATAAATTTATTATTATTAAAAAAAAAGAAAAGAAGCAGAAATTTTAAAAAATCCCCCTAAACTTAACAACTTACATTAATATAGTAGCTTTGAACCATTATTGAGACACGATTATTAACTAAAGACCATAATTTATTCTGGTTTCCTTAGTATTTACCTAACATCTTTTTCTGTCCCAAAAGACCACATTATATTTACTTGTCATGTTTCCTTAGGCTTGGTTGTGATAGTTTCTCATATTTTCCTTATTTTTAATGATCTTAATAATTTTGAAGATTAAGAATTTTTTAATTGGAACTCATATTTACCTGATGTTTTCCTCATGATTAGATGGGGGTTATGTGAAAACCACAGAGATAGAGTATCACTTTAGTCACATCACATCAAGATTACATGCTATCAACACAGATTCTCACTATTGATATTGACCATTCTGTCAAAGATCAGTTGACCCTGTTTATGTGGATCTATTTCTGAATTGTTTATTCTATTCCATTGATCTCTTTTTCTATGCTTTGTCTATGCTGCTTTGTCTATGCTTAGAGTCTACTTATTGATATCCACAAAATAAGTTACTGGGATTTTGATTGGGATAGAATTGAATCTATAAGATCCAATTGGGAAAGACTGACTTTTTAAAAAAGATTTTATTTATTTATTCACCAGAGACACAGAGAGGCAGAGACACAGGCAGAGGGAGAAGCAGCCTCCATGCAGGGAGCCCGATGTGGAACTCGATTCCGGGTTTCCAGGATCACACCCTGGGCTGAAGGCAGCGCTACACCGCTGAGCCACCCGGGCGGCCCAAAGACTGACATTTTTAACAACATTGAATGTTCCTATTGATAGATATGGAATATCTTTCTACCTATTTAGATCTTAGATTTTTTTCATCAGAGTTTCATAGTTATCCCTTACAAGACTCTAAAGTCTTATTCTAGATCCTAGATCCCTGTTCTGAGTTTTTAAAATTTATATCTAAACGTTTCATTGCTTTTGGTGCTGATATAAATGGTGTGTTTCTAGTTTCAAACTCCAATGCTCATTGCCAGTATATTGGAAAGCAATTGACTTTTTACATGAACCTTGTATCCTGAATCTTTGCTATAATCACTTATTAATTCCAGGAGTTTCATTTGATTCATTGGAACTTTCTACATCAGCTATGATTGTGAATGTGAGGGGTGTGAGGGGACATGTTTGCCTTGCTCTTGATGTTACAGGGAGATTATTTAGTTAATCATCATTAAGTGGTAGATGTTTTATAGACACTATCAAGTTGAGAAAGTCCCTGTATTCCTAGTTTGTTGAGAGGTTTTGTGTTTTTTTTTAAATCATGAACAAGTATTTAATTTTGTCAAGTGTTTTTCTGCATCTATTGGTACAATGTTATGATTTTTCTTCTTTAGCCTGTTGACATGATTGATTACCTCAACTGATGTTCTAATGTTGGATGAATCTTACATAGGTGGAAGAAATTCCACTTGCTCATGGTGTACAACTCTTTTTATACTTTGTTGGATTTGTTTTGCTAATATTTTATTGAGGATTTATGCATGTACGTTCATGATAGATATTGGTGTATAGTTTTCTGTTCTTGTAATGTCTTTGTCTGGTTTTGGTATTAGGATGATGCTGACTTTAAAGAATTTGTGGAACATTGGTAGCTCTAGAAGTCAGATCCTCCCGTTTCCAGTGTTGCTGCTTCTTATAGTTGTTGTTTGTATGCTTACTGACTTTTCTGAACTAATTTTGTGAAGTCTGTATTCTATGTCTAGTGTGGGCATGGAGGTCATGCTCAGTGGTCAGCTACTGATTCAATAAAGATTTCCTTAAATGCTGGGACAAAGTCTCTCTGCAGATGGGCTTTATGTGTGGGCTGGGCCATGCCTTCAATATTCAGGATGCAGTTTACAACTCTGCCTTAGCCTTTCCTTCCAGCTTACACAGTCTGAAGGTCACCCAGAGGGCAGAGCTTGGGGTCTTCTCAGGTCTCATTTAAGCCTGCACCTAGCCCTGGGCCTGCACATGGCCTTCTGGGCTCCCAGGAATATGTGCAGCTTTTCTTTTTTTGTTTAAAGATTTTATTTATTTATTCATGAGAGACAGAGAGAGAGAAAGAGGGAGAGAAAGAAAGAGAGAGAGAGAGAGAGAGACACAGGCAGAGGGCGAAACAGGCTTCACGCAGGGAGCCCAACATGGGACTCGACCTGGGACCCCAGGATCAAGCCCTGGGCCGAAGGCAGGCACTAAACTGCTGAGCCACCCAGGGATCCCCTGTGGCAGCTTTTCAAAGCCTTTGTTCCCCACAGTGTCTCATTCCCCAGGCTTTCCTCACTAGCTTATTGGTTAGCTACTGTTTGTCCTAATTGTTGTCCTTTCCCAGACAGAAGTGAATTTGACATTTACCTTTAAAGTCTTTTGACAGAATAGTGAAAGCTATAGTAGGGTTCTGAGTTAGGAAAATAAAGGTGAACTCTTTGATCTACCCTTCAGGAAGTCATCAGGGCAAAACTAATGATGATTCTTTCAGAATAAGGTCTATTCCCCATCCAATACTAGGTACCTGTAGTATGAGTGCAGTTTGCTGTCTCAGAGCCACTATCCACTGCAGAATGGGACCAACACAAGACAAAATGCCACAAGGGTCTTTTATAGAGATTCATCTGGTTTTTCTCAATTAAGCAGTCCCCTGGCTGCTGTAAATATTAGTGATTGCTCTAAAATGTGCAATATACAGTAAGAACTAATTTAAGTCTATTTTTAAGTTTAATTAAGTCTATTATTTTTCAAATAACACCATATTGCTTCATGGATAGTACAGATACCTTAGAACATTCCCAGTGCCTTCTTATTTTTTTTTTATTTTTTTTTATTTATTTATGATAGTCACAGAGAGAGAGAGAGAGAGAGGCAGAGACACAGGCAGAGGGAGAAGCAGGCTCCATGCACTGGGAGCCCGATGTGGGATTCGATCCCGGGTCTCCAGGATCGCGCCCTGGGCCAAAGGCAGGCGCCAAACCGCTGCGCCACCCAGGGATCCCCCCAGTGCCTTCTTATAACATGACTGCCATTTCTTTCCTTACCCATATGCTTTCATCATCCAAGAGATGATTACTAGTATTACTCTGAACAAAGATTTACTTTTTAGATCAATGAAGAATATGAAAAATGACAAGCTGTAATTTACCTTCCTTCATTCAATGCTTTCTAATGCTTTTGCTCTTTTATGCAGATCAGAGTTTCTGACCTATATAATTTTCCCTCTCCCTAAGTAACTTTTAACATTTCTTGTAGGTCAGGTCTGCTAGAAACAAATTTCCTCCATTTTTATTTTTCTGAGAAAGTCTGCATTTCTCTCTATGTTTGAAAAATAATTTCACTTGGGGCACCTGGGTGGCTCGGTCGGTGAAGTTTCCAGCTTTTAATTTCGGCTCAGGTCAAGATCTCAGGGTCATGAGATGGAGCCCCGCTTCAGGCTCCATGCCAGGTGTAGAAACTGCTTAAGACTCTCTTTCTCCCTCCCCCTCTGCTCCCTTTCCGTCCAGCCCACTCATGCCTTCTCTCTCTCTTTCACTCAAAAAAAGAAGGGAAGGAAGGAAGGAAGGAAGGAAGGAAGGAAGGAAGGAAGGAAGGAAGGAAGGAAAGAAGAAGAAGAAGAAGAAGAAGAAGAAGAAGAAGAAGAAGAGAAAATAAAAAGAAAGGAGAAAGAAAGAAAGAAAAAGAAAGAAATAAGAAAAAGAAAGAAAGAAAGAAAGAAAGAAAGAAAAAGAAAGAAAGAAAGAAAGAAAGAAAGAAAGAAAGAAAGAAAGAAAAAAGGAAGATTTTGCTTGAGACAAAATTTTAGGTTGGTAAGCTTTTATTTCAAATCTTTAAATATTTCATTCCTTTCTCTTGCTCATATGGTTTCTTATAAGAAGTCTCCTTTAATTCTGCTTGTACACAGATGTTCATGGGAGCACCATTCACAATAGTCAAAGGTAGCAACAACTCAAATGCCCATCAGTGGATGAATGGATAAACAAATTGTGTTATATCTATACAGTGGGGTATTATTCAGCCATGAAAAGGAATGAAGTGCTGACACATGCTGCATGGATGAATCTTGAACACATTATGCTGAATGTAAGAAGCCAGACAGAAAAGGTCATATATTATGATTCCATTTACATGAAATATCCATAATAGGCCAATCCATAGAGATAGATAATAAATGGATGGGACTGGGGGCTGGGAGGAAGGAGAAGGAGTAAGACTGGCTGCTTAGTGGGAATAGGGTTTTATTTTGAGGTGATGAAAATATTTTGGAGCTTGTACTAAACATAATAAATGCCACTGAATTATAGACTTAAAATGGTGAATTTTATGTTGTATCAATTGCTCCTCAATAAAAAAAAAAGGAAATAGAGAAATCAAACTTGATTTTATGTGTGTGATTACACAGATAATTTTACATGTCTAGACAGGATAACATTTTTTATATATCCATGAAACATTTAAAAGGATTTATTATGGAATCTGTTGTGTACAAAAAAGAGATCCAATGAAATTTAAAACTACTAATAAGAAGAAGAACATGAATAATACATATTTAGAAATTAAAAGCATGCTTCTAGATGACCATGGATCCCAGGGTGGTCCAGATGAAGAGTGCAGACTAAGTAAAAGCCATCAGAAAAGGAGTACTTTACAACAGAACTCTGGGACGTAGGAAACACAGCACAAAAATAATGTTAAAATAATGTTAGCACATACTCTTTTCTAACTTTGGACCACAAAAGAAATCAGGAAGAGTAAATACATAAAAGCAAAAGATCAAATCTATTAAAATATAGAATAAAACTAAAACAGAAATGAGAAGAAAAGACAAGAGAGATTAAAATAATTCTAGCAGAACACTACATATATATCTGTGGCACAAATTTCAAAATCAAGATGAAATTAGTGATTTACTAGAGAAATATAAATGATAAACAAAACCTAAAGGATGTGGGGGTCTTGAACAGAAAATCACCATAGAAGAAAGAGATTGGGAATTTAATAGGAAATTTCCTCTTGAATAAGACACCAGAACCCGATGGGATGACAGCTGAATGAACTAATAATTGTAATGTTATTTAAACTCAGCCTATACAAAAAGGCAGAAAATTCCCTTATAAACAATCAGCAGAATAGAACACTCAAGTTGGATAAAATAATATAAGTAATCTATACATTGATTTCACTTCTGAATATAATGTAAGAATTCTAAATAATATATTAACCAAACCAGTTAGTAATGTTCCAAAAGAATGATATACAATCAAGCAGGGTTTATTCCAAGAATAGAAAAGTATCTTAATATCAGGAAACCAAAAGAACAAAACCCATCTGGTTTTATTAATACTCACTGGAAAAACACTTAACCAAGTTTAACAGTTGTTCTTAGTAAAAATTCCAGGAACCACGGGAAATTACTTAATAAGGACTATCCACCACAAGTAATGGAAAATATTATCCTACACTACAAAACACTAACATCATTTTAATTAAAATCATTAACTAGAGAGGAACACTCAGTCTCATGTTATTTGATGTCTTGGAGGTTATAGTAAATGCAATAATAAGAACATGGGATAATTTAGTTAAATTTTTGGGAAAAGTGATAAAATGATCTCTGTTTAGTATGTTATAATTATACATAGAAAATTCAAGATTATTAAGAAAGCAGAAGTATAGATACAAAAAGCAGATTAGGGATCCCTGGGTGGCGCAGCGGTTTGGCGCCTGCCTTTGGCCCAGGGCGTGATCCTGGAGACCCGGGATCGAATCCCACGTCGGGCTCCCGGTGCATGGAGCCTGCTTCTCCCTCTGCCTGTGTCTCTGCCTCTCTCTCTCTCTCTCTCCTCTCTCTCTGTGACTATCATAAATAAATAAAAATTTAAAAAAAAAGCAGATTAGTGGTTGCCTCAGGCAGATTAGTGGTTGCTTCAGGTGGAAATGGAAGTAAACACAAATTGGATTGAGATGATATTGGCACAGTTCTGTAGGTTTACTTAAAATTACTGTACTATACACTTAAAATGAGTGAATTTTTGGTTTGTAAATTATGCCTCAATAAAGCTGTTTTTAAAAAAGGTCTAAAGTGAATGTGAAAATTTAAGATACTTGAAAATAAGAATATTAAAAGTATTTTTCTTAGATGATGTGGTGTACACACACACATGCACACACACACAATTGAATATTACTCAGTCATCAAAAGCTGAAATCTTATCATTTGCAACAACGTGGATGAAACTAGAGGGTATTATACTAAGTGAAATAAGTCAATCAGAGAAAGAAATTATATGATTTCACTCATATGTGGAATTTAAGAAACAAAACAGAGGAGCATAGGGAAAGGGAGAGAAAAATAAATCAAGATTAAATCATAGAGGGAGACAAAGCATAAGAGACTCTTCACTACAGGAAAGAAGCCAGAAGGAAAGTAGGTGGGGGATGGGGTAACTGAATGATGGGTATTAAGGAGGGCATGTGATGTTATGTGATGAGCACTTCGTGTTCTATGCAATTATGAATCACTAAATTCTACCTCTGAAACTAATAATACACTATTTGTTAATTACTTGATTTAAAAATTTTTAAAGTCCTTAAAAGTGAAAAAAATATTTTTCTTGGGAAAATATTTTTAAATTTAGGAATGTATTGAATAAAAGAAGCACAGGAACTGAAAAAGAACTGATTAAAAAAGAAAAGAACTGATGAATCATATTGAAGGAGATAAAGCCAGAAATTCTTGACTAGGTAAACTTGACAGCATTAAAATGTCAATTATTCTAAAATTAATATGGAAAATTCAAACACGACAGATTATTTTTCAATTTGGTGGGAAACATGAAATTATTTAATACTGCTGGCACAACTGTAAAACAATACTTTTGGACTCTCATATCATATACAAAAGTAAATTCCAAATATGCTAATGACTTAAGTATAAAAAGCAAAACAATGAAAATCCTGCAAGAAAATTGATAAGATTGTATGAACAATCTAGATGACAGGAGAAGCCTTTTAACCAATGTTGGAAACCAAGAGTAGTTTTTGTTTTTTTTTTAAGAAGAAAGATAATGAGAAATGTAAAAAAAAAAAATCAGTTAGTGGAATATCATTTTCTATTGGGTGAAAGATGTGTAATCAAGGTCAGGAGACAGATGTCAGATTTATATATTTATATTTATGTTACAGGGGATGAGGCTGTATCTGCAAGTTACTACACATTTTTACAAAGTTAAAAAAACCTTTGCTGACATTTATACCTTGGAATAAAGAAAATGAGGAAAGAGCTACCTGACATGATGAAAAGGATGAACAATCTAATAGAAAATGTGTAGAGGACAGAGGAGATGATTTGTAGATACACAAATTCAAGTGATCACCAAACATATATAAAGATGGCTAAGTGCATTAGTGGACAGGAAATGCAAAGGAAAATGATCATGAGATTTCATTTTACATCCATAAAACAGGCCAAATTTTAAAGATCCAGAGTACCTGTTGCTGATGGGAATGCAGGGAAAAGAACACTCTTGGACATTGCGGAGGACACACGCCATGTCAGAATCTTTAGAACAGAGCTACGCACCCACAACTATTACAACTAGAGATTGTGTAGATGTGAATATAGTGAATATAGATACAGACAACCTTTATTGCAACACTATTCATAGTGGCAAAAACCAAACCTGGAAAAAACCTGAATGGTTATGAATGGAAGAGTAGTTGAAAATATATGGTATTGCCACACTAGGGCCTATTATGAGGTTCGTTAAAAGAGACTGAATTAGAGGTAGACCAGTTGCCTTAGAAGGGTTTCCCCAAGTTAAGAAGAAAGATGCCAAGAAATATATAAATATGATTCCATTTTTGAAAAATGGGTCCCATATGGATATTGAATATATGCATATTATGTGAGCACACAAGGACATATACAAATATGACTATATCTAAGTAAGTTGATTCTTATTTGAGCATAGCCCAAAAAATGAAAGTGCACCTGGAAATTTGCTATCATGGTTTCTTGGAGGATTGCTATATGGGTGAAGTGGGGATGGGAGAGGGAGGCGCAGAGGAAATCCAGCAAAAATATTTTTTAAAAATAAAGGTGAATATATTATGTATAATATGCTTGCCATCACACATGTATGGAAAATTATAAATGCAAGTATATATACTTCTTCAAATGGAAATGAAACCAATTTTTGCTATAGGAGACTAGACTACAGAGGGATGCAGGAGAAAAGATGTCACCATACATTGTCTGATCATAGTCACAGCCTCACACAAACCCTCCCAAGGTAGGCAAACCTTTAAAAGACCATTTCAACTAGGAATTTATCCCTTATTCATTAGTCCAAGAAGGACTTCAGACTTGTTATATTATTGAGGTCTTTTCTCATCCTTTCCTTCTTTCCTTCCTTTTGTTCTTCGAAATGTGAAAGAGCAGTCAGTCTTTGAAACAACCTGAGGAATTCCCCTTTTCTCTTACCTTGGGGCAAGATATTTGTTGCCCAGAAACAATTATAAACCTCCATTACATTGAAGCAAATGGTGTTATACTATATGTCGGCAAATCGAACTCCAATAAAAAATTATAAATATATATAATTATATATATAATGAGAGAATATATATATGAGAGAATAAAAAATTATATATAAATATGAGAGAAACCTCCATTATGAATGTTTCTATGTATAATTATAATATACTAAACAGAGAAATATATATTTATATATAATTTTATATATAATTTATATAATATATAAATAAATATAATTTATTATATTTATATGTTATATATAAATTATTCATATATATTATTATATAATATAAATAATATATAATTTATATATAATTATATAAAATTATAAATTATTATATAATATATATTATATATATAAAAGAGAGAAACCTCCGTTACAAATTTTGAAATTCAAACCCTCTGTTGACATTTATACAATGGAATAAAGAGGATGAGGAAAGATCTACATGATATATTGATAAATTTTTTCTAATCAAATTGCATAACAGTATGAATAGAATATTTCCAGGGCACCTGCATGGCTCAGTTGGGTGGGTGTCTGCCTTCTGCTCAGGTCATGGTCCCGGGGTCCTGGGATCCAGTCCTGCATCGGGATCCCTGTTTAGCGGGGAGCCTGCTTCTCCCTCTCTCCCTTGTTCATGCTCTCTCTTGCTACCTCTCTCTCTTTCTCAAATCAATAAATAAAATCCTAAAAAAATAGAGTATTTTCAGGGCAGCCCCGGTGGCCCAGTGGTTTAGCGCCGCCTTCAGCCCGGGGTTTGATCCTGGAGACTTGGGGTCGGTCCTCAAGCGTTGGGCTCCCTGCATGGAGCCTGCTTCTCCCTCTGCTTGTGTCTCTGCCCCGCCCCCCCCCCGTGTCTCTCATGAATAAATAAAATCTTTTTTAAAAAATAAATTTAAAAAGATTAATTAAAAAATAGAGTATTTCCATTTAAAATTTATTTTTCCAACTCTTTATAATGAAAAGTCTCAAACATACAGAAAAGTTGAAAGAATTCTACATTAAACATTTCTTTGCCTAGACCCCACCTAGATAACAACTATTAAAAGATTGCTATATTTGTTCTCTATCGGCCTATCTATGCTCTGAAATAACAGGGCACATTCACTCCTAAATACTTCAGTCTGCATTTCCTGAGAGTAGAGATAATCTCCTACAAACCATAATGCCACTATGATGTTTAATAAAAATTAACAATAATTCCGTGTCATTTAATACTCCCATTTTAAAACTTTTCTCTGTTATCCTAGGAATATATTTTATAGCTTTTTTTCAAAGTAGAATCCAATCTACATTCATGCAGGAGAACAGCCCTCCTGCCCGTTTATTTATTTATTTATTTTAATGGCATTGACTTCTTGAAGATCCCAGGTCAATTTATTTTAAGATCTTTGGTGAGATCATTTAACTTAATCTGCTGAATCTCTTATAAAGTAGAAATTAAATCTCAAGGCTTATCGAGTTCAGGTTAAAGATTTTGAGCAAAAACACTTCATAGTCATGTGTTCTTATATTGCATCCTAGTGGAGGCACCCAGTATAAATTTGCCCCACTATGAATGATGCTAAGTGTGGCCACTTAATTAAAATGATGACGGACAGCTCTTACTGGAAAGCACAATGTTCTCTTTGAATATCTTGGCAAAGGAGACCTTTGCAAGGCACCAACATTGCCCACTACCAACACCCAACAAATGGATATTAGATCACAAAAGTGCAGGCCTCTGCAGTTATTTAGAAGGAGGTATCAGTAAGGTCAAGGCATATTTTAAGCCACATAGGGTAGGGGAAGATTTTTCTAAGCGTGATATCAAACTTAGAATTCAGAAATTAAAAAATTGACAGATTTCACTTATATTTAAGAGTTATAATAACTTAGGAACAAAAGGGTAAACCAAAATTTAATCAAGATTTAAAAATCAATGACCATCTCAATGGATGCATGAAAAGCATTTAACAAAATCAAACACTTTAATGATAAAACCCACTGACAAAACTAGAAATATAAGGGAGCTTCTTCAACATTTATGAAAAACCACAGCCAATATTACACTCAATGGTGAAAGGTTAACATTCCCTCTGACAACGCAAAGATGCCTGATTTCACCACTGCCATTCAACATTGTACTGAATTTCTAGCTAGAGCAATGAAAAGAAAGAAAGAAAGAAAGAAAGAAAGAAAGAAAGAAAGAAAGAAAAGAATTCACATTGGAAAAGAAGAAGTAAAAGTATATTTATTCCTCTATTCACATATGACAAGATCCTATGTACTTATGAACAATCCCAAAGAATTCACAAAAAAAAAGGCTAGTAGAGCTAATAAGCAAGTTTACCAGAATTGGAAGACATACAAGATCAAAATAAGAATTGAACACAATTAAGAACACAAGCATAAGCAATGAACATGAGCAATGACCACAAGCAATGAACACAACCTGAAAAAGAAATTAAGAAAATAAATCCTTTTAAAATAACACATATAAGAATAAAATACCTAGGAATCGATTTAGTCAAGGACATGAAATACTTGTATACTGAAAACAAAAAGGCATTGCTGAAAGAAATTGAAGAGGACCTAAACAAACAAAATGACATCCCATGTTCAAAGATCAGAAGACCTGACATTGTTAAGATGTCAATACTGCCCACAGTCATCTACAGATTCAATGCAATCTATCAAAATCCCATCTTTTTTGCATAAATGGAAACACCAACTCTCAAATTCATATGGAAGTGCAAGGGTCCCCAAATTATCAAAAACAATCTTGTCAACAGCCTAAATATAAAGCTAAACCCACAAAACTCCTAGAAGAAAACACAGGGGCAATGGAGTCTTAGATACGACACCAAAAATGCAAGCAATGAAAGAAAAATATAGACAAATTATATTTCATCAAAGATAAAAACTTTGCAGCATCAAAGGACATTCTCAAGAAAGTGAAAAGACAGCCTACAGAGCAGAAGAAAGTATTTGCAAATCACATATCTGTTAAGAGCCTACTACCCAGAATATATAAAGAACTTTTGTAACTCAACAATAAAAGCACAAACCAATTAAAAATGGGCAAAGAGCTTGAATAGACATTTTTTCCAAGGAAGATGCACAAATAGACAAATAGTCAATAAGCACATGAGAAGATGGTCCATGTCATTAGTCATTAGGGAAATATAAATCAAAACCACAATGAGATAGCACTTCACACCCAATAGAATAGCTATAATTTAATAACAAAACAAAACAAAACCAGAAAATGGCAAGTATTGTTGAGTGCTATGGTCTGAATGCTTATGTCCCCTGAGAATTCACATGTTTGCAAATCTAACTGCTAACATGATGGTAATAGGAAGTGTGGCCTTTGAGAGGTTCTTGGTCAGGAGGGTGGAACCTTCATTAGTGTCCTTATAAAAGAGACGCCACAGAGATCCCTCGCTCTACCAGTGTGGGAGGACACAGAGAGAAGACACCAGCTGCGAACCAGGAAGAGGACCCTCATCCAATGATGCTGGCACCATGAACTTGGACTTCCACCCTCCAGAACAGTGAGGATTAAATTTCTGTTGTTAATAAGCCACCCACTTTGTGGTATTTTGTTGTGTCAGCCCCAACAGATTAAGGTAAGGGTATGGAGAAATTGGAACTCTCAGATATCATTGGTGGGAATGTAAAATAAAAACAAACATACATTATGTATAATATGCTTGCTATCACACATGTATGGAAAATTATAAATGCATGTATATATACTAAAATACTAAAATAATAATAATCAGCCTCTGTGCATAAATATGTTTAGTGGCTCCCCAGAAAGTTAAACCACAGCAATTCCACTTCTGGTTATAACCCAAAAGAATCTTCCATTCAAACATATACTTGTTAATAGCAGCACTATATACAATAGCCAAAACATGCAAATAGTGCAAATATCCATCAATGGACAGGTAGATAAATCATATGTGGTATACATACAACGGGCCGCCCCACAATTTTAGTTCTACCACTACCCACCTGGAGGTAGCATCAGACTCTGCAGGTTAGGAACACTGACCGCAAGACCACTCCTATTTCAGATGCCAGCAGCTAGTCTCTGGGTTTCAGTCCCCAGACCCCTCACATTTCTTATTGACTGGCTATGGATTCAGGGGTTCCCTATGACCCCTTCATTTCCACAATTCACTAGAATGACTCATGTAGGAAATCCCTATGATTACTTATTATTATCTGTATTTGTGATTATTTAATATGTTTTATTATAAAGGATGCAAGTCAGGAGCACCAGCCCCATGAAGAGGTATAGGCAACTGTGAGAGATAGCACAGAGCTTCCATGCCCTCTTCTCATAGAATAAGGGTGTGTCACCATCCTGGCACATCCATGTGCTCACCAACCAGAAGCTCCACTGAGTTTTTATTGGAGTTTCAAAATGCAGGTGTAGTTAAGTAGATCATTGTCCATGTGACCCAACTCGGATCCAGCCCCTCACTGTCCCTGGGCTGAAAGTCCTAACCCTCTAATCACATATGTGACCTTTCTGGTGACCAGCCCCTGTCCCAAGTTAGGTAGGAGCATAAGTCACCTCATTAGAATAACAAAGACACTCGTATCACTCAGGAAATTCCAAGTTGCTTTAGAAGCTCATCCCCTGGAACCAAGGCCAGACAAATTGTTTATTATACCACAGCTGGAACAAAGGAATAAAACACTGATACATGCTTGGAGCATGGGTGAGCCTCAAATGCATCATGCTAAGTGAAGGAAGCCAGACACACAGGTCACATATTGTAGGATCCTTTTCTATGATATACCTACATGACGCAAAACCCGCAGGGACAGAACACAAGTGGTAGCCACCAGGGGCGGTGGATGGGAAATGCTGGAAAATGACCCAGAGTACAAGGTTGAGCTGTTGAGCCAGGCTTGAAGCCCTTGCTCTCAGCTTCTTTATCAAGCAAGATCATAAATGTCATTTTAGTTCACAGGTCTCTCTGTTGACTGTTCCCTTACTTGCCTACTTACTGCTGAAGGCATTCAAGAGAGAGAAGACAAGGTGGCCAAGGCCAGGCCAAGGTTGTAGTTGTCCTTTTGGGGCTCTTAGCTCACAGGAAGAGGGGAGGAGCTCATGGAACAGTGGGGTGGGGGGCTAGTGCTGCTCTACCCCAACCCCAGGCCCCTCATGTGAGGGCTACAGGACACATCCTGGAAAGGGGTTCTTAGTCCTCTCTAAGTCATAGTGGAAAAATGAGCACTTTGGAAAGAGATTTCAATGATTTGTGTTCTGGTTATTCACTTTATTCTCTGTGACCTCCATCCCTCTGTGCCCTGTTTTTTTTTTTTTTTTTTTGTCCCAGATGGCTTAACATAGATTCCATCATCCAGGCCTCTCACCCCTTAGTTTCTAGGGCCAGGTGGTTGGAGAAGATGGTTAGCCCCTCGCTGACCCCCACTTCCGCTGTCATTCTGACAGTGGCCACTTCCTCTACAGACACTGTTCCTGCTGAGAAATCCCCTATGCATGGCTCCAGCCCTCATGAGTCCAGGAACCCCATGCCCACCCTGCTCCAGCAGAACAAGGACTAACTGTTGTCAGCCACACCACCCCAGACCGGTCCCCTGACTCTGCCCTTAACTCAGCAAATCTTCCCTCCACTTAACCCTCTTCATTTAGACTCTGTAAGCGTGCCATCTGTCTCCTACTCCGGCTTGGACTGATACATCATCTGTGCAACCCTTCACATGCAAGGAGGCAGGATGAAAGTGGCCAGCCAGATCACCTTGGTTCTCTCTAAAGCTGTCACCGGGCCCATAGAGTCACTGCATTAGTAATAAGGTCAGGGAGCAGGGGACACTTAATGGTGTACAATAGAATCCCATTCTATTTAAATATTTAGAGGGGTGATGATGATGGTGATGACGATGATAAAGACAAACAGGTGATAGTAGATGAGAATATGTTTTACACAAAGAGAATTTTGAAGGATTTGTGTGAAAATCGATAACGACTATCTTTGTTGATTAAATTACCTTGAGGAGAGGCCTTCCCTTTCTTCATTTCAGCATTGTTTATGTGTGCCTATTCTTTCTTTCTCTTTAGAGGGAGAGATTGCATGGAAGGGTTTGTATCAGTTATCTACTGCCGGATAACAAACCGCCCCACGCTTAGTGGTTTTATTTTGCTGATAGGCAATCTGACCTGGCTCAGCAGGGCCCATTCTCCCGGCCTCCCCTGGGTCCATTGTGCATCTGTGCTTAGCTGTAGGTCAGCAGGGGCTCTGCTTCCTGACTTTGGCTGGTGGTCAGCTAGGGACAGAGGGTTTCTCTCTCATCCTCCCGAAGGCCAGCCAAGTGTGTCTCTGATTTCCACAAGGAACAGCCACACACGGCACTTTCCCAGGCTCTGCTGGCCTTGCAGGTGCGGTCAGCAGGGAAAGGACTGAGCAGTGCCCGGGACACTGCAAGCAGTGAACAAACTGAGGCTAGTACAGCAGATGCCAAGAGCGCCAGGCTGGGAGGTTAGCACCTCAGCCCTATGCTGGCTCCAGGCCTTAGCAGACTTCAACTGTAAGTCAGCAGAATGACACCATATAAAAGAGCAGCAACAGCAGCACTTTACACCTCTTGAGGGAACAGACTGGGTAGGCAGCAGAGACAGTGATAGCTAAAGACAGCAACACCTCTGTAGGCAGGGGCCCAGGGGGTATTGCAGATGAACAGAGAGGCCAGGACCAGAGGAGAAGAAGGAGGGAGTGAATCCAGAGCACAGCTGGCTCCAGATGCCTTCAAGGCCCAGGCTGACGAATTCAAGTCCAGTCTCCCTCCTAGCAGGGAACTTGTGGATGGGAGGGACAGGCTTCATGAGGCATTGGGTAGGTCTCCGTGGAGCTGCCTTCCCTGGCACCTGTCACCTTCCCAGCCTCCTCACTCAGCCTCGCCACCTGTCTAGACATGTGGGGAGGGGACAGAGGAGGAATTGCTGGCCTGAGCTACCACGTGGTCAGGGGTCAAGCCACACTTAAAGTCACTAACTATGGACCCATTATTCAGTGGCTCTCACCCCATGACACTGGGGTTGGCAGACAAAATCCGTGGCAGTCATGGCATGGGTGTATGCTAGGTGCTGGCACAACCCCAGCCCTGCGATGACAGAGCTTCACAACAGCCCCATGGGGATGGCATCTTTTGCTCCATTGCAGGTGAAGGGACTGAAGCTGCACACCCCCTTGTCCCACAGCAGTTGGTGGCAGGTAGTATTTGAACCCAGGCCTGATATAAACCTGCTCTCTGTACCTACACTGAGTGGATGTCCCCCTGGCCTCTCCCAATGGGGATCTTATCACAAAAGCATGTATGAGTCCACAGAGTCTCAGAGATCCAAACAATGCAGCTGTTTACAGCATGACCACTGACAGTTTCCTTTCACTACTGCCTCCTCCCCAGAAGACACAGCTCTAAACACTGTGGCATGTGAGAAATTCCCAGCTCAGGAGCTGCAGAGCAGTGGCCATGTCGCAGGGGACTGCACATCCAGCTGGTGTGGTTCATTGGTCCACATCTGCCACCTAAGCCAGCCCCCCCCCTTTCTCTGCCCAGGACCAGCTCACCTTGCAATTCTGCTCTTACAAAGAATGCCAGCTAATGGCTTTGGATCATCGGCCACCCTTCCACGGGCAAGCCCCTCCTAGGACAGATTCACAGAAGTACAGTTGCTCCAGACCAGGGCCTGTCTGCAGTGTCTAATTGCCTCTTTCCCTGCATCCTCAGCCACTCTGATCATGTTCAGACTTCTGCATTTTTGCCAATAAGTGACATGATAATTTAAAGTTGCATTTCCCTGATTACTGGGGAAATTGGGGATAGTTTCATGTGTTCGCTTTCAGAAACGGAAAAATCTACAAAAATATCTACATTTTGAAATCTCGCAGCATCAACAAGAAACAGAGGCCGAGAGCACTGCTGACTCCCCCGTATCCTGCTCCAGCCTGCACACGGGGGGGGGGGGGGGGGGGGGGGGGAGGCCCTCTGTTCTCCGGAGCCGGGAAAGATTTTTATCTGCCCTGAACCTCAGCATCAGAACGATGTCAGATCTGCAAGAGCATAGAGACCTCCCAGGCCAAGAGCTCCATTTCGTGGCTGGAGAAACTGAAGCCCTGGGGCACATGCACATCTGGCTGAGGTCTCACAGGCTGTGACAGAGCAGGGAGCAGGACCCAGATCTTTCAACTTTCATGAAGGCAAAGGACAGAACAGGAACAAAGGAAAGGAGGCAAGGGCAAGAGCCACGCTTGTGCTCCACAGGTGCAAGGCTTGCCTGGGGGTTGGCCCATCCCTGCCCACTTCACTCAGGCCTGGGAAGGATGCTTCCCCTTCTGACCTGATGTAGGGAAGCCTTTGTGAGGCCCCTGAAGGATCTCATAGAAATTACAGCAGACGGTTCCATAAGCAGCATATCCCAGCATCAGCCCCTGAGAGGCGAAGAGCTTTTTTTCAAGATAGATCAAAGGCCCATTCCCAGGGCACTCCAGGGACAGGGGTGTTGGACATGTCCTTCCCCTGGACCTGGCCCGGAAGACCCAGGCTCAGGACCTGCAGATGGCCTCACAGCCTGACCAGAGGGGGGCAGCCGAGTGCAACAGATGAATGCGGAATCCCTGGCACGCTGGAAACCTCTCTGGGGGAGGGCGGTGGGTGTCCCCAACGGGTCACTTCTAAGATCAAGCAGAGTTGAACTCAAGACTGGTCTAAACTCCCATGGAAAATACCTTAGTAAGTCACCGCACTTGAGAGCAACTGCCCTGGCCAAGTCAACACAGTTGGGTGTCCCTCTGCCATGGATTAGATCACTGTTTATCCAGCTCAGCCAGGGATTTCAGGACCTTGTATGAGCCATACCTATTTTTACCCACTAGAGTCAGCGTCCAGGACGGACAGAGGTCCTAGGACTGGACACCTACTATGGGAGCAGAAGGTGCCAGGTTTCTAGGCTGGTCCTGCCACAGAGCTGCTGACAAGTGTAGGGCACTTAGTAGGTGCTTCAGCACTTAGTAGGGGCCTCACAGTGAGGACTCCTGGCCTCTCCTGCGTTATCAGATGTGCATCACTTACACTGAAAAGCAGCCTTTTTGTTTCCTTCGCTCTCCATCCCAGACTGTCTTTTCAAGTGTGTATAATTGATTTTGACTCAGTTCCACATGTCATGATGCAAAGCCCCTGTGTGCCTTCCCTTCCCTGATGGCCCTTTCAACCTGTTTCACAACAGAGAGTGCGGTTACATCAGCTCAGAGGCCCGGCCAGCACACAATTCAGCATATCCAGGGCTTTCCGCTGCCTCTTGAGTAACCAACCTTTGATGGGAAGGGAGAGGAGATCTGTGCAGACACTCCTGCCAAGAGCAAGGCCCCAAGATGCCTGAGCGCTCCCTTCAGGCTCCATCAATCATGAGGCTGCCTCTTTGAGGAACCTCCACACAGTTTTCCAGAGTGGCTGCACCAGTTCACATTCCCACCAACAGTGCAAGAGGGTTCCCTTTTCTCCACATCCTCTCCAACATTTGTGGTTTCCTGCCTTGTTAATTTGCCCCATTCTCACTGGTGTGAGGTGGGATCTCATTGTGGTTTTGATTTGTATTTCCCTGATGGCCAGTGATGCAGAGCATTTTCTCATGTGCATGTTGGCCATGTCAGTGTCTCCCTCTGTGAGATTTCTGTTCATGTCTTTTGCCCATTTCATGATTGGATTGTTTGTTTCTTTGGTGTTGAGTTTAACAAGTTCTTCATAGATCTTGGAAACTAGCCCTTTATCTGATACGTCATTTGCAAATCTCTTCTCCCATTCTGTAGGTTGTCTTTTAGTTTTGTTGACTGTATCCTTTGTTGTGCAAAAGCTTCTTATCTTGATGAAGTCCCAATAGTTCATTTTTGCTTTGGTTTCTTTTGCCTTTGTGGATGAATCTTGCAAGAAGTTACTGTGGCCGAGTTCAAAAAGGGTGTTGCCTGTGTTCTCCTCTAGGATTTTGATGGACTCTTGTCTCACATTTAGATCTTTCATCCATTTTGAGTTTATCTTTGTGTCTGGTGCAAGAGAGTGGTCTAGTTTCCTTCTTCTGCATATAGACCTGCCCTACGACCCAGCAATTCCACTGTTGGGATTTACCCCAAAAATACAGATGCAATGAAATGCCAGGACACCTGCATCCCAATGTTTCTAGCAGCAATGTCCACAATAGCCAAACTGTGGAAGGAGCCTCAGTGTCCATCGAAAGACGAATGGATATAGAAGATGTGGTTTATGTATACAACGGAATATTACTCAGCCATTAGAAACGACAAATACCCGCCATTTGCTTCGACAGGTATTATGCTGAGTGAAATAAGTCAATCGGAGAAGGACAAACATTATAAGGTCTCATTCATTTGGGGAATATCAATAATAGTGAAAGGGAATAGAGGGGAAGGGAGAAGAAATGTGTGGGAAATATCAGAAAGGGAGACAGAACATGAAGACTCCTAACTCTGGGAAACGAACTAGGGGTGGTGGAAGGGGAGGAGGGTGGGGGATGGGGGTGACTGGGTGGTGGGCACTAAGGGGGCACTTGACTGGATGAGCACTGGGTGTTATTCTGTATGTTGGCAAATTGAATACCAATAAAAATAAATTTATTATTTAAAAAAAATAAAATAAAATAATAGAAATGAAAAAAAAATCATGTGGCTGCCTCCTCTGGCCACCTCCCCAGCCCCTAGTCTCACAAAAGGCCAGCAAGACCAGCATCTGTGCTGTCCCTCCAGGGCAGGGCAGGCTCTGTGCCCCCTGAGCTGAACTCCCCCCAAATCCAGGACCCGTCGCTTCAGCCTCAGAGCCACAGGAGTTCCTGGAGGGTTTGGTCGCTGAGGTCTACCCAGGCCTAAATGAGAAATGAAATTGTAGTTTAGAGCAAAATCAGCAAGATAAAGTAAGCCAGAAGATGATCCTTTAATACAGTTTCGATGTCCTTTAAAAACTAAACCCTTAAACTCCATGCAGTCAGGATGAGTTTCAAGCTGTAAAGTTGCACAGGTTGTTTTAAATGGAATTCCCAGCACCAATTGGTCTTTCTCGTTTCCCGTTGGAAGGTAACCCCAATCTCAGTTCAGGGACCCCTGTCTCTCTCCAGGGGGTGAGTCCATTTCTGTGTGTCTAGGAGTTGGCAGCAGCCGGTTACACCCATGTTCATCCTGACCCCCACTCTGCTCTAGGGTCAAGGATGCAAGGAGCCTGGGACATGTATGGGGGTGGCTTGGGACTCCTACCATCTACCCAGTGCCAGCGCCTTTAGGAGTGGGGGGAGGGAGTTGGGCCACTTCGTGGGATGAGGAGAGAAAAACAAACCCATAGAGAGTTGGGGATTCAGGACATGCCATACTTCACAGGTGGGTCTTCCTTCCATTGAGGGCCCTGTCACCTCAGGGTGTGAGGATCCAGATCCTGAGTGTTGAGAGAAAATGTCAGCCCTCCCTCGAAAGCAGGATCCCAGGATGGGACATATGATGACACAGCAGCCCAGCCAGCAGCATCCCCTCTCTGTCGGCACCAAAGCTGTGCAACTATTCAAAGGTTTTGTTGTACTTTGTTCTTGTTATTAAAAGAAATAAAGAGTGGCACAAAGGGATGGGAGTGCAGATACTGGTGGTGAGAAGCCTAGCTCTTTTGTGGCTGGAAATGGCTGGAGGGCTGGGGGAAGTGTCTGCAATCACTCCCTTGGGCTCAGAGCTTGGCCCACAACTACCTGTCCACGTATGAAAGCAAAAGATGCCGTGAAAATGCAAGTCAGAACTGCTGGATGTGCCATCAAAGACTGTATCCCAAAGCAGGGAAGTAGCTTCGGGCTTCTGTCCTATGAGCTCTGGGAATGGAACTGCCCCCCTACCAAAAAAAAAAAACGCACACAGAAACATAATATTGGAGCCCATCAGCAGTTTGCAATGTCTTCTTCAGGGAGTGCCATTATGAATAGAAGTGGGCACTCTCTTCCCTTGGCTTCACTTGAGGTCAACATCTGAGATATTTCAAGCTAAGTTCATTTATGAAGAATCCACAGTTTATGCACTCTTGATTCCAATTGGTCTTTCTCCAAACATTTGCATCCCCTGCCTCCTTCACACTTAAAACACATGCCAAGTTCTGAATCAGGGGAGTTAATCTGTTCCCTCCAGTCACACTTTCCAGGCTGTCCTTGCCTGGACTGAACCCCTGCCACAAACACTCTGTGCGCCCATCACTAATGCCTGCTGGGGCTGGTCAAGCAGCGCCCCCAGATGAATCACAGTCTAGCAGAAGGCAGAGGTGGGCAAGCAGAAGCAGCAGCAGCCTGTGACACCCAGGGCCTCAGAAGGAGGTGGCTGGGCAGGCCTAACTTCACAGATTCCCATTGTCCCAAAAAAGACAGAAATCTGGATTTAAATAAGAAATTCAAAAATTTTTAAATCATAGCAAGGCCCAACCAAGAGTATCAATGAGCTGGAAGTCTGCAAAGGACTGGGGACAGGGACTAGCTTGGCCTCATTGACTGGTGTCCCTATGGGGCCTGACATGTTCTAGGCACTTGGGCAAATCATTCCTGAATGGATCAATGAATGAATGAATGAATAAGTGTGGCAGGATGCTCAGTTCCCAGGGGCCGGGAGGCTTGTTTACCCCATATCCTGTGGGAGAACATGCCTGCTGAGGTACTGGAGCTGGCTCTGACACAGGGGTTGACTGGCAGCTATGGCAGCAAGGAGCAGGGGTGGGAAGGACTGGCCCCGCCGGTCAGACTTAGGACCCCCCACTGGCTATCCAGTTTTCCAGGCAACAGCTTCCACTCCTTAAGCCCACAGGTCATGGCTTAACATAAACACAAAGGCACAAACGCAAGGGCCTGAGTTAGTGCAATGCCCTGAACAAGGAGTGCCTGTCCTTGCCCTCAATTCCCACCTGGTGCACCCACCTCCTCCCAGGAAGCCTCAGTCCCAAAAGGCCCAGCCAAATAGAGGGGCTACTGAGCCAGAGATAGGAATCAGGGTCCTCCACTCTGGGGGCTGCCCTCTGCCATCCACGAAGGACACTGAGACTATTCATCCAGGGTCATTCCTCCAAGTGGGTTTGGGGGTCTCTGGGTGTGCAAGCTCTGCTGTGTGTGCACAGCATGCTACGGATAGATGTGCCCCTTTGATGTATGCATGCCACCTGCTATGCCTGGTGTGTGCACCACTTCAATGTGTATGTTCAGGGGGTGTGCACATGTATGTCAGTACATGGCACGTGAGTGCATGTCTCTGAATGTGCTAACACCTCCTATTGTGTGTGTCTATGAAGAGCATGGTGCAGATGTGTGTGTATCCCCACTGCAGTGTTTCTGAGCATGTGCCCGAAGGCCGGGTGTACACCTCACTGTGCTGTACAGTCTGGTGTGTGTGTGTACACTCTGCTCTGTGTGTGCACGCATGTGTACGTGTGCTCGGACCCACATTCTGCTGAGTGCCAGCGCACACATTCTCCAGGCTGAAGTGAGTGTGCCTGGCGGCTGGCTGCACAGCGGCCCGGTGGGGTGAGCATGCTCCAGGCCCTCTCCCCGCCCCTCCCCAGGCCACCTTCCAATCTCCAAGTACAGACGGCCAGGCCAGCAGGTTGTGGGGCCGAGGGTGGGTCACAATGGCTGGGCCGCCAAGGACGGCTGGGGCACCAGAGGCTGGGCCAAGCGCCGCCCCGGTGGGGGCTGGGGAGGTCGCGGTGACCGCATTCCTGGGCTCCAGCGCAAGCTCCAATTCGTACATTCCATTCATAACATTCCCGCAAGCGAGTGGGAGGGAGGCCGAAGGCAGAGGGTTGGTGATTAAAGGGAAGGAGGAAGGGCGCTCCTCGCTGCCGGGCTGAGAGGGCCACCGGGCCGCCGCCGCCGGCTGAGCACGGGCACACGTGAGCTGCGAACCAAGCAGCTGGGCTCCTCCCTGCGCAGGAGCCTTGGGTTGGAGAGGGGCCTCTGCAACCAGACCTGGGGGGCCAGCGAGGGTCAGCGACAGCCCGGCTGCCCGTGTGCAGCAGAAGTACCAGAACCACTCCCCACCTACCCTCCTCAGGTCCCCCAAAAGGTAGGACCTTATCACTCAAAAGGTAGGACTTTATCATCACTTATTTTACAGATGGGGAAACTGAGGCACAGAGAGATCTAGTAGATTGTGCCATTCATATTCCCTATCTGGGTGCTCTCCTTCCCTCTTATGACCTTAGCAATTGCCTTTACAAAAGGCCCTGCCCATTTGCAATGTGCTCTTGCTCACTGGACACAGACATCTCCCTTAGCTGAGTCCTGCCCTCCCCCCAAGCCCCCTGTGTCCCTGCCCCCTCTCTGAGCCCTGCCCTGCTGGCCTGATTGCTGCTCTTGAGACGATGTCATGTCTTGCATTGAGCTGTGCCTTCTCTAAGGACCGGGCCCAAGTGGCACCTGTACCAGGCCAGTGCGCACTGGGAGTTGGGGGCATTCTGACCCAGCCGTGCCCCCCCTTGAGGCAGTAGCAATGGGGACAGAACAGAAAGAGCAGAATCTGTGTGGCTTCCGGTCAGCAGGGAGGCAGGGAGGCTGGAGAAAGGGTCAACCAACATGGCTTGGATCAGCAGTACCAAGATGCTGCCAAGAGAGCTACAACCATGTCCCAGAGCTGAGTAGGGGAGGCAAAGAGCAAAGACAACTTAGTTTGAGATCCTGCTGGCCCTGGTGCAGGCTTTGCCAAGGACACTTCGAGGAGTCGGGGGTGCCCAGGTTAGTGGAGGGAGGAACTGGCAAGTCTCTGGCAGAAGGAATGGCATCTGTATGAGAGGCGGCCACTCAGTGGGCCATAGTTACCTGGCCCGCAGATGCATGGTGGATTGTGGAGACACGCCTTCAAAAGCCAGAGAAAAGAGTGACCTTTCCATTTGTCTACTACAGTCTTTCGTCCAGTCCAGAGGTCTGTATTTGTTCAGTCATCAGTTCTTATGGCCCAGGGCACTGGCCTCCATAAGCACAGTTTGATGATTGGTGGAGGAAGATGCTAAAACCAGCTGAGCCTTCCGCTGGTGTTCAATCAACCAAGGATCAGGCCAAAGTGCCCGGGAGGGCCTCTCCAGGGCTGCGAGGCCGGGGCACATCACCCAAAGTCATTCTAGCAGCCCCCTCCATCTGGTTGGCCTTACTGCTCCCACACCCATCCATCAGTTGGCTGTGTGACCGTGGCCAAGCCCTTTCATTGGCTCAGCCTCAGTGAGCCACGGTGGTCCACGTGTCTCTGTCATGGGGTTGCTGGACCCAGGGACAGGAATCACTCCACAAAACTGTGTTAGCTCCTCTGCACCCCACCACCGTTTTCATCCTCCTCCCCATTCCTCCTCTAAAGAGTTCCTTGAGACCCATCCTTCCAGTGCAAAAATTCCAGTCACCCTGATGTGAGTGCACAAAGGCCGCCTTCTCAGCAAGTTCAGAACAGCACTCCTCAGCACTCCTCAGAGTATGGCGCAGAGAGCCCTAGGGTTCCGGACCTCTTCTAGGGGGTCTTCTACATGACAGGCATGTTCATGACAACACTAAGGTCTGCCCCTCTCTTGCCCTTTCACAAAGGTGCAGCAGCATCTTCAGGTGCACGTGCTCTGCTGGGACCATGAGATGTGTGCTGTACATCCTTGTGCTTTCAAAGTCTTTTGGGTCATATTTCAGCTATATTAAATAATGACAGACCTAACTCACCTTTTTAAAAAAGCTCCTCGAGGTCCTCAGTAATTGTAATGAATTAATAAAGGGTGTTAAGGGGTCTTGAGACTAAAACATTTGAGAATGGCTGATTTAAACTGGGTTCGAATCCAGATTCTGCCCCTGAATGTTTGTGAGTCCTGGAGTGAATCAAACATGTGAAGCCACAGTTCCTCTTCCTGAAAAGGAGAGAGTGGCACTTTTCTCCTGTTGTCGAGGTGGATAGGAGATGCTGGAAGCCAAACACAGGAGTGCATTCAATCGGTGAACCCACGTAGCTCTGCACTGCGGAGGCCCACCCTCCAGGGACTGCTGCCAGCTTGCACACTGAGGAGGAGGGTGCCCCACAGGATTTGGAGGGACTCTTAGCCGCTATTCAGAGTCCAGCAAACAAGAAAAAGCCAAGCCCCTGCCACACAGCATTCATCTAGCCTGGCACTTTCCCCAGGCGGGCTCCCAGCCAGCTCCCTGAGCACACATTTTCCTACATGTCCAAGGTGTGAGAAAAGTAACACATTTATTGTTGATCTTGTTGGAAAAGGCCTGGTTTTAAAAAGCAGTGTGTTTTGAACTTGTTGAGAAGTACATTCTGTAATTCCTGACCAAAATACCAACTGACGTAAAAGAAGCTCCTTTACAGAAAAAAATATTTTGCTTGGAGATGGACCCCTGGATGCTCGTGGAGGGGAAAGTGCCTCTTCCCTGAGCTGGAGCTGAGGGCCAGGTGGGAGGGCCAACCGTCCCCCCAGAGTGGTGGGGGGTCACTTTATTGCCTGTGCTACCACCACCCGTGCAAGGAGATGGATGCAGAATGGCCAAAGAAGCCACAGGGGGACAAAAGCTACTCCAACTGAAAAGAGAATTCAGTTCAGTGGCCAGTTACAAAATAAATATACAAAGCCTTGTGGCTTGCCAAACTCCCCAAAATAACTATAACAAAACATACTGAAAAAAGATCCCATTCACAATTCAACAAGAAATTAGGATATTTCTTTATCCTAATCATATTTCAGGAACAAAATAAGCAAGGAGACAGACACAGGACAGGAGACTCCAACTCTTACCTGAGAAATACAGGTTATTTAGTCAATGGAGAGATGTGATGTGTCTCTGGATAGAAAGACATAATAGTTTTTTTTTTTTTTAAAGTCCATCTCCTAGCAAGAAATATTTGAAAAGGAAAACAAATTGGTGGAGGAATGGGATTATCAGATATGAAAGATAAAATCTTTTAACATTGAATTCATGATGCAAAATGGAGTGGAAAAGAATAGAAAAATGTACACGTCAGCCTGAAGTTATATAAACATTTAATATGTGAAAAGACGACCTTTCAAATCAGTGGGGTAAGCTTGGATTTTTTTCAATAAACAGTTTGGGCAAGTGGCCAACCCCTTGAAATCAAATAAAGTTAGATTCCTGTTTCTTGTTCTAGATGGATCAAATGTAAAATGAAACCATAAAAAACACTAGAAGCATATTTCAGTGAATATTTATGTAATCTTGGGGGTGAGGGAGAACTTAATACACATGAAACCGAAGATTAAAACAATCAAGGGAAAGGTAAATGGATTTGACCAGAAAACAAATTTTAACTTCTCTCTGTCAACAAACACAAACAGATCTTCTCTTTAGAAATGGACTCTGTCTAGTAGCTTTGACTGAACCCCTCCACAGTCTCACTAACACAGGAAAAAATGAAGCCTGCTACATTCATCCAGACAGTGAATATTCATTTAGTAGCTGTGAACAATAAAAAAAAGAAAGAAAAGACCCCTGCCCTAATGGCCTTGGCATCTAGAGCGAGAAACAACTAAGAAGAAAACAAACAAAAGGACTGCCCATTGAAAACTCGGATGAAAATACAAATTAACAAGCTTTTGGAGAAGCTGCTGGTAATTGGGTGAGTGGGTGGCCATGGACGTGAGGATGCCTATGGAAGCCGTAACTCGTGAGCTTCCTGCCGTCTTTGGTCCTGCAGCAGATCATTTTCAGAGGGATCTTCTTCCCTGCATGTTTCTTTTTCCCTCTTCAGTATTTTTTTCATCATTCCATCCTGTTTTTTTTAGTCTCTATGCAACCTTGAAAGTCTGAGTGTTCACAGTGGGTCACATAAACAATGACAAATAAATGTAGTATTACAAATGGTGCGAGGAAGAAAAGCCCCCGATTGTAGGTGGTCCTTAGATAAGTCTTTTAAATTTTAATAGTTTTCCATTTATTTTATTCTATTAGAAAAACATTAGTTTTCCATTTACGGGAGAACAACGACATTTCCTTTTACATAAAGATATTTAAGTAGAGAGTTGATTTGAACACAAGGTTAAGTACATAGGTAGTTCAATTCATGCCAAAAATCACGACCTTGACCAGGGAAATGACTGCAGGTTGGGAGATGCTGCTGTAGGCAAGGGAAAGCCACTGAGTGCTCTCCCCAGGCTGTGTTTGGCCCCACCAAGGGGAAGCACTGACCGATTAGGGGACACACCTGTGAAGAGGTGAGCAAAATGGTGAGGCTGGCGCTGAGCAGGAGAGGAAGGGGTCATTCTGGAGGGACTGAGGGCAGTGAAGACAGTGGAAGCTGAGGATCTCAGCTAGTGCAAAACCTTTGGAGGGGATCCCCGGATAACACCGCTGGGGCCCTGGAGAGGTTATGGGGCAGGCGTTAGGAGCACAGCATGCCAGACTTGTGGACTCAAATCCAGCTCATCCTCCCAGGCAAGGCACTGAATACTGTGTGCCTTGGTTTGCGCGGGCATGACAACAGTGAGGGTGACAGTGCCCACCTCGTGGGGCATTGCCCATGCCTCAACTTCCTCCCCTGTGAAACAGAACCATAAACAGCCCTCACTCAGGGGAGTGTGTGAGCCCAAAGGAATTCATCATGTGAAGCACACCCAGCACTTGACAGAGTCAGCTCTCCATAGACATCTCCTTGGGCTCCTGACCACCCCCCAATGTGAGCACAAACAGCTCGTGTTGATTATTAGCATTTGCCCATCTGTGCACCTGCTCTGACCTGCTCGGTGTCCCAGGAGGTCACCTCCAGGATTCCCATGGCCCCTTCACCAGGACTTGAGGCACCCTGCTTCCCTTCCCACCCTCCCCTGTGCAAGGGAGAGGAAGACAACCTTTAATCAGCCAACCTCCAGTGACCTATAAGTATCTTGTCCATGTTAAGCTGGAATCTGCCTCACTGCTGGGGGCAAATCAGACCAGGAAAATCCTTGAATGCCTTCTTAACCTGGTCACAATGAGAAATATGGGATGTGTTTGAGCAACACAGGGTCAGGACAACCCTAAAGATACAGTGTTTTAAAAAAGATCCATAACCCTCTCACCCAATGTTTCTGTTCCCAGCAGTCTCATCCTGTTCCTCCCAAGCATGCCTTCCTCCTTCCCTCCCCCCTTCTCTCCCTCCCTTCCTCTTCCTTCTTTCCTTCCTTCCTTCTCTCTCTCTCTCTCCATCCCTCTTTCTCTTCTTCCTTCCTTTTCTCTTTCTTTTCTGGGCATTAGGGGGCATTTTCTGTTCTTAAATAAATACAGTTCAGTACTAGTGTGGATAGCAACACTCTGCCCACTCATGACACAATCTCGCCTATCCAGACATTGCAGAGGCAGTGCTTGTGAAACACAGCAAAGTTTCAACAGTGTTGGAAATTAGAATTGTTGCCCAATGGCCCATCAGAAACCTTCCCTGCAATGCTGAAACTAAGCCACCGGGGAGAGAGCAAGGGTGCTGGCACTGGTTTGCACCACAGAACCAGGCAGCCCAGCAGTGAGAGAGACCAGAGCTTCTATGGGGGACACAAGTGGGGTTGGAAGCAAGAGGGCTGCTTGAAAGCTTTCAGGAGTGCCTCCTGGAGCCTCCTACCTCCCCAGTCCTCGCTGTCATCCTTACTCCACCTAGAACATCTTGTGCTTATCCCTAGGAGAAACTGAAGGGCAAGCATCTCTGAAGAAGAGCCACTAACCTGTGATTTAAGGACCAGATGACAAGAAGGAAGTGGAGTTCCAGGAGTAACCTGATCTGGTTTGCATTTTAGAACTCACCCTGGTGGCTGTGTGCTAAGTGCAGAAAACAGAATGTGGGGGCCAGCTGGAGAAACCTGCAGTCAGCCAGGAGAGCTGTGAGCACTGAGACCCCTGGATAGGCACACGGGCACCCCAGGTGTCTGCTGCACATGGACAGGCACATCTTCCACAGGCAGTTGAGCAGCGAGGCTCCAAGACAGCATCAGATTCTGGAATGAGAAATAGCCTGGAGGGAAGCAGTGTCTCCCCAAAGGCAGCTGTGATAGAAATGTTAGGAGCTGGTCCTTGGTGTAGGCTCCCTGGGTCTGAGTCCCAACTTGACCACCTGCTAGCTAGGTGGTGGTTGGTCCATTAATCAATCTCTTTGGGTCTCAGTGATAGCCAGATGAGTTGGTTTTTAAAAGTACCTGAAAATAGAGTCATATCAAAGAACCATCTTCTCCTTAGAGGACTATGAGATTCTCTTCTGCTCAAGATCCCTCCTCACAGACATTCACATGGGCCCCATAGCTTCACATTCTGTCTCAATGTAAAAGTACATGCCCTGCCAAAATCTTTCAAATTCATTTTTTTAAAAATCCTGATAAAAATAAAGGTTTTTAATATTTTATTTTAAATTAAAATAATTTTAAAATAAAATGTTTTAATTTTAGGCTGAATGATATTTGAAGGGTGTCTTTTTCTTGCTGAATTTTAAAGCATTTTATATACTAGAGATCTTAAAATACCCTCAAATGTTGAAATTATTAAGCTATTTTTTATTTCATCATTTCACTTTATTTTAAGGCCTTTTGCCATGTGGAAAGTTTAGTTTCTATGTAGACAGACCCATCCAGCTTTTCCTCTTGGCTGATGGAGAAGGGCTCTCCCCATGCCAAGTTTATAGAACTAGCTTCCTGCATTTCCTTCCAATTCTTTTAAGGTTTTATTTTTCACATCTTAATATTTAATTAATTTGGAGGAAATTTGACTTTTATGATTTTGGCCATTAAGCCAACATTATTTGCCAAATAATCCATTTCATTGATCTAGAATGCCACTTTTATTGTTTACTAAAAGCCCATATTTGTACATGGCTGGTCCGTGTTTCTATTGCTTTCTCCTGCACCCTGTAAGATTCTTTTAATCCCTAGACCTCTAGAATAGATTTTCATATCTGATAAGACAAATAACTCCCAGTGTTCTTTTTTATTCCAAAAGTGTCTATGCTATTCTCAAACACTTACTCCTTCGGGTGAAATTTAGAATTACTTTATCACATTCCAAATATATTCCATTCAAATTTTGAATGAGACCGAAATGAACTCATAGATTAATTTGGAAGAAACTGCTGTCTTTATTTTTTTCTGTTGAAGTATAATCAACACATAATGTTACATTAGCTTCAGGTGTACAACTCTACACATTATGCTTTGCTCACCACCAGCGTAGCCCATCTGTCCCCACACAGTGCTGTCACAATACCAGCGACTGTGTTCCCTGTGCTGTGCCTTTCATCCCCATGACTTCTTCATTCCACGCCTGGAAGCCTGTATCTCCCACTCCCCTTCACCCTTTCTTCCCTGCCCCCCACCCTCCCCTCCAGTGACCACCAGCTTGTTCTCTGTATTTATGATTCTGAGTCTCCTTTTTCATTTGTTTGATTTGGTTTTTAGATTCTACATATAAGTGAGATCATATGGTATTTGTCTTTCTCTGTCTGACTAATTTCACTTAGCACAACACCTTCCAGCTCCTTCTGTATTGGTGGAAATGACAAGATTTCATTTTTTATGGCTGAGTAATATTCCATCATGTATATGCACCACATCTTCCTTATCCATCCATCTATCAGTGGACACTTCGGTTGCTTCCACATTGTGGCTGTTGTAAAAAATGCTGCTATAAACATGGGGGCGCATGTATCTTCTCAAAGTAGTGTTTCCTGTTTCTTTGGGTAAATACTCAGCCATGGAATTACTGGATATGTGGTAAGAAATTGCTGTCTTTAAAATACTGAGTCTCCTTTTCCAGAAATCAGGAAAATCACTTCTTATTTAGGGTTTTTTTTAATGTCCTTAGTTGACTTTTATTGGTATTATTTTCATCACATGACTATTTACTTGCTTTCTTACATTTTTCGTGTAGTAGGAGCTTTACTGAGAAACAGTTCATGTATATACACATACAATTTAGCCATTTGTAAGGTATAATTCAGTGGTTTTTAGTGTATTCACAAAGTTGTGACAGTTGTGCAATTATCACCACATTTAATTATAGAATATCTTCATCTCCTCAGTAAGAACCCTGTACCCTTCATGTAGCCCCCCCAATCTACTGCCCCCATGCCAGCCCTGGACAGTGACTAATCTACTTTATGTCTTTATGTATTTACTGATTCTAGGCATTTCATGTAAATGAAATCATATAATACATAGTCTTTTGTAATTAGCTTCTTTAGCTTAGCATAAAGCTAAAGTTTTAAAGTTTCGGTCATGTCGTAGCATGTGTCAGTACTCCTTTCCTTTTCACGGCCAAATAATATTCCGTTCTGTGGATAGACTACATCTTGTTTACTCATTTATCACTTGATGGATGTTTGGGTCGTTTTCACCTTTTGGCAGCTGTGAATAAGGCTGCCATGAATATTTGTGTACAGGTTTTTATGTGGACATATTTCAATTCTCTTGGAAATGGAATCACTGAGTCAAATGGTAACTTTATATTTAACTTATTGAGAAACTGCTAGACTGTTTTCCAAAGTGACTACAGCATTTCACATTCTCACCAGCAGTGTGTGAGGGTTCCAGTTTCTCTACATCCTTGCTAACACTTTTTATTTTCTGAGTTTTTGATTGTAACTATTCTAGTGATTGTGAAGTGGTATCCCACTGAGGTCCTGATTTTCATTTCCCTGATGACTAGTGCTATTGATCATATTTGCATAGGCTTTTTAGCCATTTGTACATCTTTTCTGGGGGAAATTCATATCCTTTGCCCATTTTCATATTGGGTCATTCGTCCTTTATTATTGAGTCATAAGTGTTTTCTATATATTCTAGATAGATTCTAGATTCTTTATATATTCTAGTCTTTTTCCAGATACATATGATTTGCAAATATTTTGTCACATTCTGTAAGTTGTCTTTTCACTTTCTTGAGAGGTTGAAGCACAAATGTTTTTAATTTTGGCATCCAACATATTTATTTTTTTTCTTTTGCTTTTTACACTTTGTGTCATATCTAAAAACCCACTGCCAAATCGTTGGCCATAAGGATTTACTCCTATGTTTTTTTCTAAGTGTTTGATAACCCCAGGGCTTTCATTTAGGTCTTAGATTCATTCCTAGTTAATAGGGCATAATGTAAGGGGTCCAGTGTCATTCTTTTGGATAAGGCTTTCCAGTTGTTACAGCACCATTTGTTAAAGAGATTGTTCTTCCCCCATTAAATGGACTTTGAACACTTGTTAAAAGTTAGTTGACCATAGATACATGGGTTTACTTCTGGACTCTTGATTCTGTACAATTGATCATATGTCTATCCTCATGCCAGGACCACATTGCCTTGATTACTGTAGGTTTGATTACATTTTGAAGTCAGGAAGTCTGAGTCCTCTAACTTTTGTTCCTTTTCAAGATTGTTTTGCCTATTCTGAATCACTTGAGTTTCCACATTAATTTTAAGATTAGTCTGTCAATTCCTATGAAGAATCCAGGATGAGTTAAATCTGTAGACCAGTGTGGGTCTTAACCTAGTAAGTCTTCCAGTCCATGAATATGGGATATCTTCCTACCTATTTAGGTTTTTAATTTCTTTCAATGACCTTTACAGTTTTCAGAGTGTAAGTTTTATACTTCTTTTGTCAAGTTTGTGCCTGAATATTCTATTCCTTTTTGATGTTATTGTAAATGGAATTTTCATAATTTCATATTTCATTTTAGATTATTCATTGCAAGTATATAGAAATACAATTGATTTATAAAAATTAATTGCAAATTATTTTAATTTTTATTATTTTAATAATTAAAAATAATATAAATTATTTATTTCTTTTGCATTTTGCAACCTTGCTGAACTGTGAATTAGCTCTAATAGTTTTTAGTGAATTCCTTAGGAATGTTTGTGTACAGCATCATGTAATCTGCAGATAGAGATTGTTTTACTCCTTTCTTTCCAATCTGGATTTGAATCCAGAATTATATGTATAACTCATGTGTGTTACTTTGGCTCACCTCCCTGTAACTCAGAGACCTTAAGTCAGAGTCCATGGATGTCTAACGGGCCCATTGATTTCTTCCAGGCAGCCAATAAGCCCCTTGAAAAATCTGTCCAAAATGTTGGATGTATGCTCACATGTTTATTACTAATCAGCAAAGCTTTTTATACAAAATATGGTATTAAATTACATGAAATACTTCTTGGGCATTTTTTAGGTTATAATTTCTCATTTTTGCTTAATTGTCTAGTGAATTGCATTAATGAAGTTTATAATGATGATCCATGCCTACATTCCTTGGATAATTTTTTTTGTCATGGTGGATCCTTTTCATATTATGCTACAAGCTTTGTTAATATTTTATGTGAGACTTGCATCCAAGTGTGATTTCTTCTCCATGCTATTTTGGTCACATCTTAAGTTACTTTTGCTACTTGATATTTTCTTAGAAAATTATTCATTGTTTTACGATCTTTAAGTACATTAGTTTAACATTTTATACCATATTTTCCCACATTAAAAAGAACTTATTTTTGGCCTACTTTACATGATACCTATGACATGTTTCCAATAGCTTTTGTCCTCCCTGTATGGCCTTGGCAGTAACCACTGTGACTCTGGGAGTCCTGGAGTTGTCCTGAACTAGTGGCAGAGGACTGTGGCCTGAATCTTGGATTCTAAGTCTGAAGTCTGAGGACTGGGAGGGTCTGAGCCTCGTTCTGGCTATGTGAGGCTGGCCAGTCCCCTTTCCTTGCCAAGGCCCTCTTTTTCCTTCTCACTTTGAAGTAAGGTTGCTGAATGAGCACCCAGACCACTCACTTCTTTATCTTGAGGCTTGCTGTCCATGAAAAGCCTAGGAAGACAGAGTCCCTTTGAGCACAGGCTACAGGCAGGGGTGCTGGAGTTCCTAGGCTACCCAGAGGTCCAGGAGGTAATGCCTGGAAGAGACTCATCGTTCTTGGGACACCCACTACCTCCCATCACCTGTCAGGGATTCCCATTCTTGTGGGACATATCTGTTCTTGCCACTGAACTACTATGTGTGCTTTCTTCCCCTCACCCTCCATCCAGCCTGGTACAGCCTTTTTGTGTGGGCTACCTGGTACTACAGAAATAAGGACCGTCATTGGTCCAGGGCCAAAGCAAACTCCAACTTACTCCAGAACCTGGATTCCACACTTAGGACTCCATCACCAGGAGGATCTTTGCATGGAAATTTGCTCAAAAGGAACACATAAGTTCCTGGCCACAATGGAATAGGTTACTGCCCTAACAAGCTCAGCATTGAGTCAGCTTCTTAATTCTACAGGAGGAGAATGAGGCCTCAACACTGAAATTCCTTTCTCTAGATCATTCAAGAGGTCAAGGCAAAAGCCAAGGCCTATGGTTCCCAGCACCATGTTATCTCTTTAATAGTGTCTGGCCAAGAGAGACCACCAGTGGTGGGCAAAAGTAATTTGAGGTGGCAGATGGATAAATACATCATATTTCAATAGTTATGTCTTATTTCAATGTACATTGAAATACATCTAGCATATCAACTCCATGCTGTCACAGGTACAACAGCTTAAAATGAGGCTAAAAGGGATATTTGAAGGACTAAAACTGAATTGATTAAACTAAAATATTAAGAAATCAACCTATTAGAGACATGGAAAATGGCAGAAAGGGGGCATGGAGCAAATGATCTTCAAAAAAATTCAAACTCCATCAAGTTGGTGGGTTTGACTTTATATATATGCATATAGTGGATGTGAATAAATGTCTCTGCGACAAGGAAGAGCCACTCAAGTCAAGTACTGGCAGTGGGCAGGTGCCAAGGCTGACTGCTTAGCATCTCAGTGCATTCACCTGTTCCTCAGATCCAGCAAAGAGTACACACTCCTCACCTGGGGAAGGCAACCAGTGAACCTGGGTGGGATGAAGTGATGCCCAGGATCCAAAGGCCCCAAGTGGTGGCTCTTCCTCTGAGCAGCCTGCAGCCCCAGCACCACCCAGCCTCCCCTGCCTCACTCTCTGCCCTTCCCTCGTACTGCCACTCATCACTGATATCCTTCTTTCTGGTGGGGAGAGTTGGAGTCACGATTCTGGGTGTGGTTTGACTCATAATTCTGGACACATGGCCAATGCTGGACTGCCAGTAGCCCCTTCATGCTGCTAACACTCCCTCTGCTTGACCCCAAGGCCAACAGGCAGAGTGTCTGACTCATAATTCTGGACACATGGTCAATGCTGGACTGCCAGTAGCCCCTTCATGCTGCTAACACTCCCTCTGCTTGACCCCAAGGCCAACAGGCCTGACAGCTTGGCATGAGGAGATCTTGATACCACCTAGAAACAAATCACTTAAAACTCTTTTCCCCAAAATTAAAATAAGGTTTCAGGGGATTTCTTCCCCCTCTGCCCCCGCCCCCTACAAAAATCTATGAATTCCATCCAATTTCAGCCAAAATCTCAGCAGGGTATTAAAACTTGAGAAACTAACATGAAAGTTCATCTAAAAGAGAAAGTACTTATGAATGAATACTTAAGGTGTTTTTGAAAAGCCACCCCCCACCCCGCCCCAGAACTTCTGCTGAGTCCAGGAACAGATTTATGTTCATGTGGAAATTTCTTATGTGATAGAGGTGGCATTTCAAACCAGAGCTGAGAATGAAGGGTCAAGACATGCTTTGGGGAAGCTTACTATCCTTTTTGAAACCAATAATTTTAGATTCTTTTTCACACCATTGGCAAACATAAATTTCAGATGTATTTAAAGAGCTACACATAAAAAGTTTACAAAATGTTTAGAACCAAGTAGGAAACAACACTTTAAAATTTGTTTTGTGAAGAAAGCTTTAGTAAGCAAGAAATGAAACCCAGCAACAGAAAGTAAATGACTGGCATATTTGAGTATGTAACAACTAAATGAATCATGCCTTAAACAAATTGAAAACTAATTCCAGGCAAAACTATTTACAAAAGATGCAACAAGCAAATGGCTAATACCTATATTACATAAACATCTCCTACAAATCAATAGGGAAAATGTAGTTAGGAAGTGGGTAAGGATCAAACAGGTAATTCATAGAAGAAAAAGGAAAAGAGGAATTCAACCAAGAGAATGAATTTAAAACAAGACATTAGTTCTCACATATTTGTTTCATTGTGGCCTCACGCTACCTGTGGTTTACAGCCTGTTTTTTTTTCTTTGACCTAACATAAGTATACATTAATAAATACAGGTCAATAGCATGTTAATACCTTATTTCTCTGGATGTATAAGTTACTTTCTCCTTCCCTCTGTGACTTAAATTTTCTATTTCACTCTTTTTAGTTCTGATGCTATGAGCTTCCATACATCACATCCTCACACTAGACTCCCAGGGGGGAGATGGCTAAGCCAAGGAAAAACACATTTTGATGCAGAAGGACAAACCTGGCCCCAAAGGCCTGCATGATTGGAACCCTCACCCCCAACTCACCCACCTTCATTCTAGAACTCAAGAAGGTATGTTTGCCACTTCTTGGCCCAGCAGAGTCTTCTTCTTCATTTAAAACTATTTCTAGTTATCTGACAATATCATAATATGCAAATATCAAATAATTATGTGGTACACCTGAAGCTAATGTAATTTCTAATCTGTATGTACTGTTCCCATTTATCTAGTAGGGTGCAGCTCTTTGGGTTTTTTGTTTGTTTGTTTGTTTTTTGCTTATGTTTTACTGACTTTCAAAATTTCTTTTTATAGTTTATCATTTGCCATTTTATGCTGTTGAATCTATCAAACTTCTCCTGCTTAATGTTGCCTGTTGCCAGGCTTAGGAAATGCTTCTTCATTCGACCTGGAATGTTTTGGAAACACCCACCTAAACTGTATCTTTGTGTCTCGAAAGCCACAGTACTTTCCACTTTGGAGAAGGAATCACTAAATTCGTTCAAAACAGCCCTTCCTGCCCACCTCCCCAGGTAGGTCCTGGAAGGGGCACTGGAGCTGCTGGAAGGGCTCTATGTCTCTTTCATGTAACACTTAAATTTAAAGATAGTTTTACATTTTAATGTAGCCATTTGAGGGAACTGCTTCAACATTATTATATAAAATTGGCCTTGTCTAAACACCCTGTTCACACAATTCTCCATCCTGTACTAGTACAATTTTTTTTTTTTAACCAAGAAGAGAACTTTCCTTCTATCCTTCTCCAATTTCATCTTGTCAGAAGCCATTGACTTCAGAGAGGATGAGAGAGTGCTGTGTTTGTAACATTCTTTCCACAACCCAAAAACTCTTGTCCACAGCTAAGTTTCAAGGGTTCTAGGTAACCAGAGAGAGGTATTTCTTCTGGGCCCTGGCCAAGCTTTCCCACAGGAAAGGAGCAATATCTTCAGGCACTTCAGTGGCTCTTCTATTAGGAACACAAAGTGATTTTGCAAGATTGCTTACTGTTGACAAAATAAATGTGTGTTGAAACAAGACCAGGCCATAGTTTCTTAAAATGAGGGCAAAAAATATGAAACATGCAAAAGATTTGTGTAAATCATCCTTGGAAGCTGCAAACATTGAACTGACACTGCCAAAGAGAGTGTCAGTTAAAAGGAAGAGATGTTTGAGAAACATCCAGAACAAAGTAGACAGAGACATTAAAGGTGAGGGGGAAGGAGAGGCGCCCACACAGAATGAACAACCAAGGCTAGAACAGAAGGAACTTTTCCAGCATCAAACCGACCTGAAATAGGAATTTAAGATAAGAAGTATTATTTTAGATCGTCAAATATTGTCAAGACACAGGCTGGTAACAAGTGAACTGCACATGCAGGATCCTGCATGTTACTCAACTATAGTAGAAATAATACCTACAGGAGGGAAGGAAGCCTGCGCCAGAGACTGTCTCTGCAAGCTGTATCTCTTGACTCCAGATGCTCCATGGAGCCCTATGTCCATCTCCTGTCTCATGGGTTGCAGCTGTTTCCCAGGGCAATGTTTGCACCTAGAACTTCTGGGATGCAGTCCCCTAGTCTGGCAGAACATCAGCTGCTCTCTGCAGGAGAGTTAGGAATGAACAGGGGCCTAGAGCTCTGACTCTTGGCAGTACCAAGAAATGAAATTTCAAAGCCTGAAGCCAGTTGGCCAGCTGAGTGTCTGAAGTTGCCCCCTCCTTACTCCTTCTGAGGCTTGATGTTTTTTTCGGTCTGTGAGTCTCCCACTAGGCACTCAGCAAACCCCCTTCCCTCAGCTTTCTGGGGGAGAAAACTAAGTCTTCCCTAATTGACTCCCTCCACACTGTGGAAATGACCAGGAAAGTATAAACTAGGAGAAGCATCCAGTCCTGTCCCTGGGAAGGCCCCTGCCCTCTGCCCACTGGCTCTTTTGCACCAGCTGTTTAGTCAGCTCCCCCTTCCTTAGATTTCCTAGGACCATGGCCAAGCCAGGTCCAAAGTTAATTAATGGTTCACCATGCCCAGCTCCTGGGAATGCTGGGCTGGGGTCTCTGCTCCCACACTGAGCCATTCCTTAGTAGGTGGGAAGAGTTCTGCAGCTGCTGAGGGGTTATGGGCTCCTAAGTCACCCCATGTAAGGTGCATGAGGTTCTCCCCTGTAGATCAAAGACAAGGTCAGTGCATTCCTACTAAATATCACTCCAGAAAACCTCTGGGGATTGCCTGCCCTGACAGACTCCTGCTCCTCTCCACAGAAGGGCTATAATTAAGGAAAAGAAGCAGCTAATTGCCTAGTTAATTTAGTAGGTGTGTATTGAGCACCTGTTGTGTGTAAAGCCCATTCTAGACTCAGGAGATGAGCACATGGAGCCCAAGTTCTGGAAAAGCAAGCTCAGTAAACATAGGGAGCAAGAGTAGACAGTGGTGCCTTTGACCTGGCAATGGGGGAGGGCACATCTGACAGATGCTACTGCAGTTCATCCCTAAGTGATGAAGAGACAAACCAGGGAGACAAAGCAGGTACAGCTAGTGCAGAGGGCCCAGGGCTCAGCCGAGGGGTATGAAGATACCCAGGGACAGGTTTGCAGATGGTGGGGAGGAGTACAGGGGTTGAGTTTGGCAGGACCCTGTGGACCCTGGGGAGGAGGAGTGGGACACACAGATGCTGGAGGGCTGTAAGTGAGGAATAGGCTAATCTGCTGCATAGGGTAATAGGTTCAATCCAGTGCTGGGTGGAGAGTGGGCAGCGTGGGGGGACAGATGTAGAAAAGTGGGGAGAGGTTGAAAAGTGATGCACTGAGGATAGATGCTGGAGGCAGAGCCAACAGGGGAAAGTAAAGCAAACAGGGATCCAAAACCAGCTTTTCAGCTGGGGCCACTTTCTGAAATGGGAAGAGCAGGAGAGGAACAGGCATGGGGGTAGGGGAGAGAATCAGAGATCTGTTTTGGACTGTGATGAACTGACCCCCCAAAGTTCACATGTTGAAACCTTAAGACCCAGTGAGAGGGTATTTAGGGACGGGGTCTTTGGGAGGTAACCAGGGTTAGACGAGGTCATGAGTGTGGGGCCTCATGATGGGATTGTTGTCTTTATAAGAAGGGACTAGGGTGCTCTCCGTCCTCCCTATGAGGACACATTGAGAAGATGGCCATCTGCAAGCATGATAAGCGGCCTCACCAGGAGCCACATCTCTTAGCACCTGCATGTCAGACTTTCAGCCTCCAGCACTGTGAGGAATCAATGTCTGCTGAGACCCCCAGCAGACTAAGCAGCCCGGGCAGACTAGGGCAGCTGCTCACACTCCAGATGCCTCCTCAGCCTAGGTGTGTCGGTATGGGTAAGGCATTACCATTCCTTGTGTGAGCCCCACACCTGGCCACTACAGAGCCTGGACATCCCGGGAGAGGCCAGATATTAAATCAGCACCATTGGCTGTCAGACTTTAAATGTCACCCTTGATTCAGAGCTGTGGTGACCTACGGGGCCCATGAAGACCCTTCCATGCCCCCCAGAAGATCACACAGAGAGTGTACCTCATGACCACATGGTGCACTGACCTCCATGCTGATCTCTGCAACACAAAGGCCCGGCACAGTCTGTATGGGCCCCAGAGGGGGACCCAAGCAAAGACCACTGAGCACATTTGGTAACTCACACCCACATCCACTGGCTGTTGCACTTTGAAATAATGCTAGATTTATAGAAGAGTCTCAAAACCAGTGTGGATAGTTCCCATATACCCTTCACCCAGCCTCCCCTCATATGACCATGTCCCACAGTCACAACATGTTTACCTAAGTCCTAGGGAGTGGGCTGTGGACTTTATCTGGATTTGACCACCACCCCCATGGGGTCCCTCTCCTGTTCCGGGATCCTGTCTGGATCCCAGGTTGCATTTGGTTGTCACAACTCCTTAGTCTCCTGCAGTCTGTATCAGTTCCTCAACCTTCCTTGCCTTTCCTGATGCATTTGAAGAAGGCTGGTCCTTGACTCTGGAATGTCCCTGTGTGTGAGTCTGTCCCACTCTGCCATGATGGGACTGACGTAATGTATTTTCAGCAATTCGGTGTCAAGAGCACAGAAGCGAGATGTCCTTCAGGTGTATCCTCTTGGAGAGTGTTTCATGTCACTGTGTCTTCCAACTGTGATGTTAACCTTGCTCGTGTGACTATTGGTGCTGGTCCAGATTCTCCACTGTAAGCTTACTACTGTCCTCTTCATACTCACTAAATATTTTAGGGGCAAAACCCTGAGTCTGTGTCAGCTTTCACCCACTAATTTTAATATCCACCAACAGGTCCTGCCTGCAGCAAGTATTGCTGAGGTATTCTAGTGGTATCTTCATTTCCTCTTGGTTCATCTACATTTATTAATGGGATTTTTTCTGTAAGGAAGAAGTTAATGCACTGTAGACATCAATAATTAAGCCAGACTTCTGGCAACAGAGCCAGAAACTGGAGGAAGAGCAGAGCTTGCAAGGACAAAGGGTAGCCCGAGTCACTTTTTAACTGAGCGCTTCTCTCTGCTCATGGTCTGACCTTTCGCTGCTTTCTCCCACCCTCATCCCCCTTCCTGGCTGTGCCAGGTCTCTGTTGCTGAGTTATCAGCAGCCCCTGCATCGACCTTGCCTGTGCTTCAGCGGGGCCTCTCCACGGGGCAGGACCTGCTTCCTTCTTTCATCCTCTCAGAGCCTTTTTCTCTTACAGCCAAGAATTTTGTCAGCGACCTATGCACACACACACACACACACAACACACATGGGTATACATATGCACACACATGGATATGCACACACATGCAGTACAATGTGCATGTGATACACACGCACACATGCATGATGTATGCACACACGTGCGCACGCACGTGTACACATGCATGCATATCCACACATAAACATGCCCACACATGCAATGCACACACATACATACCTGTATGTTTTGATTACACATCTCAGATCATTGTTTTTTAAAAATCAAGCAATAAAACATAATAATAATAGGTTAGGCGTTTGGATACCCCAGTTAGCCCTTACTTGCATCCGACTTGAAGGGCCACTACTCTTAGTATTCACCCCTTTAAAGGTTGTAGGGCTGCAATACCCAGGGTCAGGCACCCATTGAGTGACCACAGTAGGTGCCCAGTCAGGGCCCATGGACTCAAAGCCTGTCTACTCAACCCATCCCTGTGTGCTGATTAACCTTGGACTTGTCCACCTCTGTGTCTCCAGTGCCCACACCAAGTCAGTGCCTGCCTCCTTCCCCCCGACCCTCTCCCTCCATCCAGAAAGGGGGTCCACTTCATGCCTTGACCCATGATAACTGAGGATGCCAGTTTGCACAGCATCCCCAAGTGGCATTCATGTCTCATGTTTGTCGGCTTGATGGGACTTTAAAAATTGCAGTGTTGTTTTAATGTGTGTTAAACTTGTATAAATTTGCACTTGATTTTCATTGAATATCAAAGTCTTATATTTCTCAGCAATTGAGGCAGCTGCCCTTTTTTAAAGATTTATTTATTCATTTTAGATAGAGTATGCATGCAAGCAGGGAGAGGGGTAGAGGGAAAGCAGACTGCCCACTAAGCATGGAGCCCAATGCAGGGCTCCATCCCAGGACCCTGAGATCATGGCTTGAGCAGAAATCAACAGTCAGACACTCAACCAACTGAGCCCCTCAGGTGCCCCAAGAGAGACAGTCACTCTTGCCTTTGCATGAAGGCCTTGCCGACAGATGGCTGATACCCTGGTTCCACCAGTCCTCAGGGTGACCTAGGGGGGCTGGCTCCACACCCCATTCCTTATCTCCACATATAGAAAACACAGTACCTACATCAAAAGCTCACTCTGTAGGCACAAACTAATCCATTGGGGAGGCTAGCATCTTCAAATAGTGAAAGCTGGCTACTATTACTGCCCTTTATGTTCATCTTTTACTGCTTGTAAAAACTCTTCACATTCTTAAGGCATTTATCTTTGTGATACAAACATTTAATTCTGGTGTTTGTTTTTATTTGCTTTCTTTGTGGTGTTTAATCCTGAACTTCATTTCTAAAATTTGATTAGTCAAATGTAGTGATGTTTTCTTTTATAGTTTCTGACTATAGTGTTATGCTTACAAAGGCCTGCCCTGTTTTATCTTTGTTAAACATTGCCTAACCTTTTCTCCTAGTACAGTATTTTAATAGCCTTATTTCTTTTTACATTTAAATAATGAACCTGGAATTCACTTTGATGTAAGGTATCCAACTTTAATTCTCTTGCAAACAATAAGTCTGATGACCTAACAGCACTTTCTAATTAATTTATTCTCACCTCACCATTTTAAAAGATTACTTTCCATCACATGATAAATTTCCCAGACATTATAATCCTTTCAAGGGTTTGCAATCCATTTGCTCATCTACTAAAGATGTAGGGTGGCTTTATATTATGATTTCTGGCTGGGCAAGTCTTGCCTCATTACTGTGGGACCATCCATGGGTTGGTGAGGTGGCAGGTGTGCACTCGCACCCAGAGTCCGGTCAAGGAGCAGTGCTGGGAGAGCTACCTCTGTGCAGCCGATACCTGTGATCTCTGCGGACCCAGCAAACATTCCACACCATTTCCTGATATGCAAGGTGGGTGAGAACTCCCACTTTCATTTCCTGGGACATTGTTGAGAGGATCAAGCGGGATGAGCCAATACCAGTCAGTGCCCAAAAGGGTTGTAGGGACTGCGTTTGGAGTGGATTACAGACTGAATTGTATCCCTCAGAAGTCACATGTTGAAGCACTAACCCCCACCACCTCAGAATGTGACTGTGTTTGGAGATATGGTCTCTCTAGGGATGATTACGTTAAAATAGGGCCACAGGGATGCCCTGTATGGTGTCCTTAGAAGAAGAGGACACAGACACACACAAAGCGACAACCATTGAGGGCACAAGGAGAAGATGGCCATCCGCAAGCCAAGGACAGGGACCCCAGAAGGAACCAGCCCTGCCAACACCTTGGTCATGGGCTTCCAGCCTCTAGAACTGTGAGACAATAAATCTGGGTTGCCTAAACAGCCCAGTGTGTAGAACTTTGTTGTGATACTTGATCAGACAAATAGAGGGGGCATGATTTGGGGGGCCCCTGGTTCTGATGACCCACTGGTGTAGCACGGGGTCTCAGAAGCCAGCTGTCCTGCCGGGAGGCACCAAGGGCCTGATGAAGAGCTAGACATCTTGACGTGTATCAGACAGAAGACCTCTGGGGACCCAAGGACCTAGCCACAGTGAGGTGGGATGCTCTCTCCTCCAACTAGGGAGAGATTAGAGCAGGATGGCCCCACTTTCAGGAGCAATAAGCTGTGGTAGACAGAAAAAAATGAGTCCATTTGGCACCCAGGCCCGTCCCTTTCCTGGACTCTGCCCTTCGCTTGCTTGCAGTTCTCTAATAGCTGGACCTGACCACAGCAAAGCTCTGGCCAGTCCCTCAGCAGGACTGGCCTCTGCCCTCACACTTCACCATCTCACAGTAGGGATGGGCCTGTCCCCTTGGCTGGTGACCTCCTAGGTGCCCCAGGGCATTCCCAGAGCTTTCAATATTTCCCACCAGTCACACGGCAGGCTTGGATAGTTGTCCTCAACATTGCTCCACTGCACAAAACTCATTAGTAAGAAACCAAACATCTCTAAAAAAAAAAATGAACAAATATTTGAACAGACATTTCACCAAAGAAGATAAAAGATGGCAAATGAATACATGAAAATGCTTGAAATGAGGTGGCTATGGTTCTCAGAGTTGCTGTTGTTGTTTTTTTTTTTTCCTCAGAGTTGTTTTGAGGAAAATGTTCTTCTGCATTTCTCCATGAACGTTAGGACCACGATGTCAAGTTCTACAAAAAACCCACTGGGAATTTGATTGAGGTTGCATCAGATCTAGAAATCAGTTTGGGGACAATTGATATCACGGCAATGTTTCATCTTCCAATCAATCAACAAAGAACATCTCTCTATTTATTTAGGTCCCCTTTGATTTTTTCCAGAAATGTTCTGTGGTGTTCAGCCTACAGGTTTCATAGATCTATCCCTAGGTTGTGGATTTTTGTTCTACTATAAATGATGTTGATTTTTTAAATTTCAATTATGACTGTTTCTAGGATAGAGAAATTGATTTCTGCATAAGATCTTATATCCTGCAATTTTGCTAAACTCATTTATTTACTAGTAGATTCCATCAGATTTTCCACATAGGCAATCATGTCATCTGCGAGTAAACATGGTTCACTTATTTTCCAGTATCAATACATTTTGTTTCTTATTCTCCCTTCATTGAGCTAGAAAGAATCTGTAGTATAATGTGGAATGGATGTAATGAGAGTGGGCATGCTGGCGCATTGCTGTTCTTAAGGAGAAAGCATTCAGTCTTTTACCATTACGTGAATGTTAGCTCTAGGCTTTTTCACATACATACTTTGTCAGGTTGAGGAACTTCCCTCTTTCCTGGTTTTCTAAGACTTTTTTTCAATGGATGTTGGGAAAAAAAAAAAAAGAATGGATGTTGGAGTTTTTTTCCAAATGGTTTTTCTGTTTCTATTAAGACGGTAGTTTTTTTTTTTAATTTATTAATGTAGTGCATTGCACTGATTGATGTTTCTCAAGTGTTAAACTAACCTCACATTCCTGAGATAAAAACCACTTGCTTGGCTTTCGATATGCCAACTTGGCTAGGCTAAACTATATTCCCTAGAATTCCTTTCCTAGTATGTTTTCAGTTCGGGTAGGCTGTAAGAGATATTCTCTGGCAAGGACAGATACAGTGGTCATTTTATAGCATACACATACCTCTTGACTATCCAGCCAAACACCCATCTCAGTGAGGGTGTAAATGATTTTTCAGAAATGAGGTTATATTTATATATATATATATAAATAAATATGTATTTATTTATATTATGTTCTGTTAGGTTCACTGATGTCTTTGTATCCTATAAATATTCTTGAACTTTGTTCTGGTACTTAGTCAAGTTACTGGAAACAGTGTGATCATATCAGGTATTGCCTTTCAGATTTGTTAAGTGGAACCAGAACAGCATTCAACCTAGTGAAGCAAGACCATTCTGAGCATGGCATCTAACACTCCATGAACTAGTAGGTTTTCTGGTCTGGCTAGTGAGAGCAGCTACGAATCCCAGACCTTTATGAATACCCAGGCACTGTTCCTCTAATTTTTTCTAATTGATGAAGGATAATTGAAAAGCAGGCAGGCAGGGACAAGGGACTCCCGCCCTAAGAGGAAAACCACTCTTAAAAGGATTTTACACCCCCTTGGAAGCAGCCCTCAACTGTTTCTCATATGACAAAAACCTGATTGGATGACAGGTGTGGTTAAAAGATTAAAATAGCTGGCTAACAAGCCCATACAAACCCCTAGACTTAGAAACTCAGGTGGCAACCCTCCCAGGTCCCCTCCCTCCTTGGGAGCCTTGTACTATCCCTTTGCTATGGTTCAGTAAACCCTGCTTTGCTGCCCACCACTCTGTGGGATCCACCTCTCCATTCTTCAGAGCGGCGTGACCAAGAACAGTGGGCACCAATGGAGAAAAAAATCGTGTAACATAATGGTCTTCCCTCAGCCTTAGTTGTTTCCTCAGATGCACGCACTGACCAGTCTACTGCTGAGTACCCTGGAGACCTCTTCTGTGCGCAAATCCTCTTCCATTTGAGTTCCCCTCCTAGCACCTGTGCAGGAGAACGTTCTCAAGGCAGTAAGCTGAGCTTGAAAACGTTTGTTTTCTCATCTTTCAGAGATCATTGTCCTTCACAACTTAACTATCATTGTTTCTTATCTCTAGTCTAGGTTTGCAATTGTTTCATGCAGGAGGATAAATTAGGTCCCTGTTATTCCATCTTGGTTGGAAATGGAAGTCTGAGAAATGCTTCTGGAGTTGCTGCCTTTCCACTCATTGAGCGTGAGCTTGGAATACTGTTGACTGCAAGTAACTGAAAACATGATTCTGCCTAAACTGTTTACCCATGTAGTAACCTCTGCTAGTCTTTCCCCAATATCCTGTTCTCCCCCTCTCCTCCATATAGAATTCTCAAATGTTAGTCGGGCACATGGTCCCCTCACGTAGAATTTACATTTCTCAGTCCCCCGGGCCCTGGGCGTGGTCATGTGGTAAAGTTCTTACAAATTTACTGTAAATGAAAGTAGCACTTGCAGCTTCCAGAAGTGTTGTTGCAGAGAGACTTGCTCATCTCCTCTCCTTTTCTCTGCTGCCTGGAGCCAGGTGTGATGGCTGGAGGTGGAACGGCCAGCTTAGGCCACCAGATGGAAGCCACAGGTTGAACCTGGTCCCTGAAATTTGTGGAGCAATGTATTCTTACTTTGATAAATACATATTTTTTTTATTTTAATAAAAATAAAATTGAATTATATTTAACATGATTGATTTCAGCTTCCTGTCATTCACCTCTGAACCTAATTCTAAAAAATAGCAAAGCCAAGAGTTTATAGAGACAGATGAATCTCAGAGTTAGTCGATGATACAGAGGTGCTATCAAGAACCCAGCACTTCCCATAATTACACTCTGCCTTCTTTAGCATATTGGCTTTTTCTTCTCATACTTGGAGCCTCAAGGTTGCAAGATGGCTGCCAGAGATCCAGCATCATATTTGTGTATAAGCAAAAAGAAAGGGAAAGAACAGCTCCCACCATTCACCATTCTCATCTAGCATCTGTCTCTTTTATCAAGAAAGAAAAAAAGCCTCCCCAAAAGTTCCTTCCACACTTCATTACTCAAGACTTGACTACGTGGCCACTCCTATTGCTTGGGAGACAGGAAAGTTACTGTCTGCTTTTATTTTCTTTCTTTTTTTTAAGATTTTATTTATTTATTCATGACAGAGAGAGACAGACAGAGGAAGAAGCAGACTCCCCATGGAGCAGGAAGCCCAGTGCAGGACACAATCCCAGGACCCAAGGTCATGACCTGAGCCAAAGGCAGACATTTAACCAACTGAGCCACCCAGGTTCCCTACTGTCTGCTTTTCTAGCCTCTGTTTTGGGGGGCAAGCAGGGGGAAAAGTGTTTGGGCGTAGCTATTGGGTTGAGTAACCCAACATTGTCTGCCCCACATAATAGAGATTACAGATATTCTAAAAGCAAAAAGTTTTGAAAGCCCAGACATCTGAACATAGACATATTTTTGTGAGGAGGAGAGAAGAGAGGAGAAAATAAGGAGAATGTCTTTCATAAACTATCTTTGGGATTCTCAAACTTTAGTGTACATGGGATTTATTGACCAGAAGTATGTGGCAAAATCAAGGCATATTTTATGTATTTTATTTCATGAGTGGCTAAAGAGATTTTAACAGAAAATCTAACTCTATATACTTTAATTTTTACAATCACCAACTTGGATGCTAACCACCACGTAAGATGCAGCTCTATTTGTCCTTCTTCATTAAACTGTCAAGCCCGGGATCCCTGGGTGGCGCAGCGGTTTGGCGCCTGCCTTTGGCCCAGGGCACGATCCTGGAGACCCGGGATTGAATCTCACATCGGGCTTCCGGTGCATGGAGCCTGCTTCTGCCTCTGCCTGTGTCTCTGCCTCTCTCTCTCTCTCTCTGTGTGACTATCGTAGATTTAAAAAAAAAAACAACAAAAAAAAAAACCTGTCAAGCCCATGGCATCTGAGGGATTCATCTCTAGAAGCTTTCTTCTCAGGTTTGTATTTTGGAAGTCAAGAGGCCTGGAATGCTGATTATTTTGGGCATCAAAGCCTCAGAGGTGTTCTCTCTGCCTTCCCTACTCAGGGATAGCCACAGTTCTGGAATCCTTACCTTCTTGGAAGCCTCTTGGATTTACAGGTAGAAGTCCTGGAGAATGTTACTTTGAAGTCACATTAAGGGAAAAAAAAACACATCATGGCAGCTCTCTGCCCGCCCCCAAAATATTTACTCTATGAAAGTAAGTGTGTAACCCAGATGTTGACTGGTTGAACCTTACTTACTCCACACCCTGTTGGAGTCCAAAGACCTGTGTGAGCTCCTCTGGATCTGTGGTCTCTTGGCAACCTTGGGCTCTGACTTTGGAGTGGAGAAGATGCTTAGATGTGTGGGGGCAGAAATCAGAGAAGCCAAGGTAACAGGGTAGATATTGCCATTGACTCACCTAACAGACTATGCATGAGTAAATAGTGACACCAGAAATTCATGAAGTAAGCAATAACTTGTAAAAAAGAATATGTATGAAAGACCCTCCCTAAAGGGCCTAGGGGAAATGGTGCTGGCTCAAGTAAGTCTGGAAATGAGTAGAGTCTCTAAGAACAGTGTCAAGAGAGCCCATAAGCACCCAGTCCACCTGGCAAAGTTGTTTCCTATGGGTTAGTGATTCTAAAGCCTCCCTACATGTATCCTGGAATTGTACAATTGATGAAGGAACTGGACGGCAGATGGCAGAGCCAGGTTTCTCACTGTTGGAGTGGGACATTACAGGCAAACCAGGGCAAAAGGCTGGGATGATCCATGCCTAATGAACTGGAGTTGGAGACATGAATATGAGCCCAGCTGGAGTTGGAGACATGAATATGAACTGAATTAGCTTAATTCAGTTACTGATGGCCACATGTGGAAATATTTATGGACATGGATATGTGCACACACAGATAATCTCTTTGCTCTGCTGGATGGGCCTAGAAGAAATGGTACTCCCCAAGGACAACCCATACCGAGATGTTGGTATCTGATATCACTCTCCAGAAGAAGGAACAGGGCTCCCTGGGGTGATGGCTGATTCCAGGTTTGGGGCAGGGAATACACAGGTTGACCCTGGATCATCTTGCAGTGAGGAAAGGAAGGATGTGCTCAAAAAACAAAACCACAACACTGAGGGCTTCAAGGGCCCACTGAAGGAGCACCCACTGGCCAAAGCTAGAACAACTGGAGCAGAAGAACATGTAATGTATTATATTATAACCCAAAATATAAAATATGCACACATGAGTCCTGGGGACTCGTGTTCCAGATAACTCTGTTGCCCCATGCCTGACCTGCAGGCTGTACCCTGTTCACACTGGCTCCTGAACAAGTGTAACACAACATAGGCTAGCTTGGGAGGCCCCGTGCATGCAGTGCCAGTACTACAGCCCTTCCTGAGAGCTCCTGCTGAGCTCCAGGCGTCCTCAAGGGAGGTGTAGTAGCTCAGGTGCCCTACAAAGTCCCATAGATGGGGTGGCTTAGACCACAGGTAGTTACTCTCTCACAGTTCTCGAGGCTGGAATTCAAAGATAAAGGTGTTGGTGGGGTTGGTTTCTCCTGGGGCCCCTGTCCTTGGCATGTAGATGGCCATCTATTCCCGTGCCCTCACATAGTCACCCCTCTGTGAATGTCTATGCTCTAATTTACTCTTCTGTAAGAACACTAGTTATATTGGATCACCCCTCACCCAATGACTTCATTTTAAATCAATTACCAAAAATAAATAAATAAATAAATAAATAAATAAATAAATAAATAACCTCTCTAAAGACCTTGTCTCTAAATACAGTTACATCTGAGGTGTGGGGTATTAGGACTGCCACATAGGAATTGAGGAAAAGGCAGAGGCTGGGGGCTTCCACACACCCAGCAGCCCCTCGGGGGGTGAGGGCTGCTCTGATGCACCTCCTCGGGATCTCCCTGCCCACTGCCACCTTTGCCCACTGCAGGAGGCCTGTTTTTGCCAGTGCATCCACATCAGGGCACCAGGGGAGTGCTGGGTCTGAGGCTGAGGCAGAGGATGGTCTCCCCCAGTCTCCATGCCACCCCATGTCACAGGGTCCCCCTGCAGCTTGCCGCCCACATCTGCAATCCTTCTGCTATGCATGTCCATCCCTTCTAATCGTCACAGCTACTCCAGAGTCTCACCCTCCCAACCAGAAGTGGGCCTTTCCCTCAGACTCCAGAAGTTTGAGCTCAGTCCAAAGAACCTTTGGGGGAAGAGAATTCCTGGTGTGTTTCTTCCTCTTCCACTCTCTTCCCAAGTCAAGCTCCCAGTCTTCCCCTAGTAGATAGGTAAGCAGATTCACATTAGACCCTAGGAAGGGGCTGATGATGTTTACATCAGGGTCCTGGGCTCAGCCAGTCCAATGTTCCCACGTGTGTCCTCCACCTTGTAGAATCTGGACATCCCTCCTGAGGCCTCTATCCTGTCTCCTTAGCACAATTCAGAGGTCAGGAAAGAGCCTTGGCCTTGAGCTGGCACAGGGAAGCCCTCTCCTGCCCTAAGTCATGCATCTGGACAATGCGCGCTTCTCAGCCTTCCTCTGGAACCACAACTCGTTCATCGGCTCCCCTGTAGAGCGAAAGAACCCTCTATACCCTGGTGCCTCTCTCCCTCAGGGCTCCAACCTTTATTTTCTCGACCTTCATGAACCTCTGGAAAGGTCAGCCAGGTCCAAGGGCAGTGGGCTCAGGCTCAGAAATCACAAGTCAGTCCCATGGCAGCCGTATTCAGGGAGTGGGGAAAGGATTCCATGATGGGAGACTCTGCAGTCACTCACCAAGGCCACATACCAAGGGTGAAAGGAACCGCCACTATCATTAATCACAAAAATCACACAGATGTCTTCCCCTGAACACCCCAGCTCAGTTACGTCCAGCCCAGGGTCCTTCACAGAGCTTTCCTGCCTGGGTGGAGGGAGTGGAATATCATACAGCATGACCTTCATTTCAGCCAGTGTGGCATTCTTAGAGCTCAACGCCTCCAGACTTGTCCCTTACTTCCTCTCATTCAATAGGTGCTCCTGCCTCCCTGCACCTCTGAGCCCCAGGCTCCTGCTACTAGCCACCTGAGAGCTGAAGTGTACATTTCCCAAAGTGACACTAACAGGGCCCAAAGCCATTTATTTCACCTATGGGTCCAACACAACTCAGCTTGAGCATCCTCCCATGTCCTCTATGCCCCCCACACCCACGATACCCCTCACTCTACAGAAGAGAGAGAGAGATTTTGAAATTCTAGAACAGGGATTGGCAAACTGTCCTTGAGGGCCAAATCTGGCTGATACCTGTGTTTGTGCAGGCTAAAAATGATTTTTGTATTTTTAAAGTATTAAACAATCCTTTTAGATTGTTAGATTAAACAATTCTTTTTAAAGAAAAAGAATTTCAGCAAAGACCATGTGTGGCTGTGGCTCACAAAGTCTAAAATATTTGTTATCTTCCTCTTTACAGGAAAAATCAGATTCCAGCACAGTATACTCTTGTCCTCAAATTAGGCCTTGAGAGGGGAACAGGAGGTCTTGTGTGACCCGGAGGCCACCTGCAGACCGGCCCCGGCCTGCCAGCGGCTCCCTGCACCTCCCGGCCCGGGGGCGGTCAGAGGCCACGCAGCACACGTTGTCAGGCGGGCAGGACCAGCAGAGGTGCCACTGGTTGAACGCCTCCTCAGTGACTCCCACCATCAAAGGAGGGGAGCTAGAGTTAACCCACCCTACACTTCCCACCCCTACCAATGTTCTCCAGATCTATTACTGACTAAATGACTTCTACCCAGATCCTTGTCTTCTGGCCAGCTTTGGAGGAAACCCGGGCTAAAGAATACGTGTAAGGCATTCTGAATAGATAAAACAGAATAAAATCACGAATGTGGGAATGGCCATGTGCATGTGGGCATGAGGAAAGAGGAGCGAGCCAGCCGGGCTGGACCAGATCACAGGCTGTTGAGTGGCAAGGGTGTCATTGGGAAGGGCCCTATCATACAATGCCCAAGAGCTGAGGCTTTATTCTGAGGTAGAAAGGGGAATCAGGTCACAGCAGGTGAAGGACACAGTTCCCTACTGCCACTGCTTGTGAACAATAGCCTGTGCCCTCCTTCTTGCTCTGTTCTCTGGGACTAAGGCAGGTCCCACTGTTGGCAAATAAATCCTCCTGGTGTCCTTCACCCTCCTTCATGGAAATATTGGCACGTAGATTAGTTTCTTTCTCCTACATCTCTATCTCCTCCCTTTGGATTTCTTCCCAGCCAGTGAAATTACCTGTTGTCACCCAAATGTGTAGGAGGTTTCTCTGGGCTCAGAGCTGAAGGGGGATTCAGGTCAGGGAGACCAGATGGAGGGGTGAAAGGTATTGGGAGCTTCAGAGAGCCAAGGCTGTCTAAAAATAGGTCCGTGGGCAGAGGGGGGATAGAAGAGGGGGCATGTAGAAATGCTCCTGGGGGTGGTGGTGGAGGCGAACAGTCAAAACTGAACAGTCCCCTTCATGGCTAGCTGGCCCACCCCCATACAGACCAAGCCTCTCACATGCTGGCTCTCACTGCCGAGGAAGGAGTAGGACCTGGGGGGAGCCCAGAGGGACCAACAAGCTACCTGAAGGACACACTGGCAAATAGACTACATTGCTCAGGATTCCTTTTTGGAAACGATAAACTGACTTTAACTTAAATAAGTAGAAAAGGGACTTGATAGAAAACCCCAGAGTAGCTCACCACATCTATCAGAGAATGAAGGTCAGATCAATGGGCAAGAACCATGGGCAGAACTGCCTTCAAGATCATACCACAGGGAGGCACTCGTTGGTCTTGGCTGGCACTGCTGCGCGCTGGACACCAACCTGGCACTGCTGTGAGCTCTGCCCCAGGCATCACATGCCAAGTCATTAAAGCCACCATGGTGAATCATGAGATGCCCTCTCTTCTTTTTGTCACTGGCTCCAAATCCAAGACTCAAGGCAGAAGCATCTGCCTGGCCAAGCATTAGTCATAGGCCTGTAACCTGCCCAGGATCAAGGTAAGCAAGTATCATACAGAATCTGAGTCCTCCACCTGTGTAAGGAAGGACAATGCTGGGCAGCCAAGACAGGTTGCCCAGCACAGTCCACCCCTTTGACTGACCAACACACTTGATTGGTGACCTCAGTTCCAAACCCAAACTCCTGAGTGATGACCATGTCTCCTCTGCTCGTTATGGTCCCATCTCAACATACAGAACTTATAATGAAATTGTAAAGCTTACGAGTTAGCATCTCAAAAGCTCATGAATCATCCCAATCACATCAATTGGAGAAAGTAAGAGGAAAGAAAAGTTAGGGCCCCTGAGTGGCTCAGTGGTTGAGTGTCTGCCTTTGGCTCAGATCGTGATCCCAGGGTCCTGGGATCGAGCCTGCTTCTCCCCCGGTCTGTGTCTCTGCCTCTGTGTGTGTGTCTCTCATGAGTAAATAAACAAAATCTTTTTTAAAAGACAAAAGTAAAGAAGAATAAATCTATATAAATATTTATGTGACCTAACCAAGGAAAGACATGCAAATACAACCTTATCCTCATTCCAGCAACTGACCATGAAGCCATAGCTGCTGCCTGTGATTCCCACCTTCCCTTCCCTGCCGCAGTCCCTGCACTCTCAGCCAGCTTGGAGGAAGGTTCTTGACCTCACCCCTGGGTAACCCAAGTCCCTAGGGTCTTCCACTAAATTTCACCATAGGATGTGGAAGTACTAGGAGGTCCTCTAGGTTCCATCCATTCTCCTGACCACCTTCACTGTGTGGTCACCATTGAGTCAAACACCAAAATCAATACGTACCATAAGCCATGAATATCACGGTGAGTAGACCAGATGTCATCTGGGGCTGCCCTGTGCTCTGAGATCTAATTAACATTGGCTCCACATCCCTGATTCTATGTCTTGTAGGCATTCAAATCCCTCCCAAAGATGTCTGCAAATGCCCCAGGGAAAAACATCTTTATGATCATCCTGTTCTCTGAGCCCCTGATTCAGGGCTAGCTGGCTAGCTTTGTTCTACACAGCACCAACTTGGATGTGTGAAAAAAACAGCTCATTTCGCCAAATCTGCCACTCTTCTTTCTTTCTGCCTTCGCCCTCCTCTCTCTATCCTTCCATCTGGTCCTTCCCCAGCCCCAAATTCCTCTATTTTATCATGCCAAGTGACTTGACTACAACCTCATTCTGAGGACTCACCTCACACATGCATTTAACTTATAGGAACTTAGCTACAGCAGTTACCGAAAGTGAGGGGGAGAAAATACACATTAATTTAGACCATGCTGTGGGGGATGCTTGGGTGGCTCAGTGGTTGAGCATCTATCTGCCTTTGGCTCAGGTCATGATCCTGGGGTCCTGGGATGGAGCCCCTGGGATGGAGCCTGAATTCAGGCTTCCCAATGGAGCCTGCTTCTCCCTCTCCTGCCACTCCCACTGCTCATGCTCTCTCTCTCTCACCTTCTCTGCCAAATAAATAAATAAAATCTTAAAATTTTTTCGATCATGTGGGATAATCCATGTCCATGTACTAGAAGGTACTGGTACTGGTATCCAATCCTGACTTCATTTATCATAGTGTGAGTTTCAGCCATTTATGGTGATCCTAGAATTGAAAGACATGTATTTATTATACAAAATAATTGCCTCTAAATGCAGGCCAATCACTGATTCCTCCCAACCAGAGGGCAAGTACATCTGTGATGGGTGTACAGAGAGACGGATGTCAGCATCCAAGGAGGCCAGGATACATAACATACTGTGCCCTATGGATGATTTAAGAAAACTTCCAAAAGTAATTTTGGCTAATTAGGACTTCACATTCTGAGCTGGTTTTATATTGGAGTTCAATTTGCCAACATATAGCATAACACCTAGTGCTCATCCCAAGTGCCCCCCTCAGTGCCCATTACCCAGTCACCCCCAACCCTCCACCCACCTCCCCTTCCACTATCCCTTGTTCATTTCCCAGAGTTAGGTGTCTCTCATGACAAACCTTATTTTTTATACCAATTTTAGGTTCATAGCAAACTCTTTAGTGTGAAGTACAGATTTCTCCTATATCCCCCATCCTCCCACACGAGCTCAGCCTCCCCTATTATCAGCAGTCTGCACCAGAGTGGTGCGTTTGCTACAGTCGATGAACCTTCACTGACAAACCATTATCACCCAAGTTCCATAGTCTATACAAGGGGTCTCTCTTGGCACTGTACATTCTGTGGGGTGGCACAAATGAATAATGACACGTACCCATCATATAATATCACACAGAGTATTTTCACTGCCCTAAAAATCCTCTGTGCTCTAATCATCCCTCCCCCCAGACCCCAGCAACCATGAGTCTTTTTGCCATCTCCATAGTTTTGCTTTTCCCAGAATGTCAGATGGTTGGGATCATACAATTTGAAGCCTTTCAGACTGGCTTCTTTCACTTACTAATATGCACTTGAGGTTCCTCTGCCTTCTCATGGGTTGATAGTTCATTTCTTTTTAGTGCTGAATAACATACCATTGTATGACTGTACTACAGTGTATTCACTCACCTGCTGAAAAATATCTCAGTTGCTTCCAAGTTTTGGCAATGATGAATTGAGCTACCATAGACATCCACGTTCAGGTTTCTGTGTGGACCTAAGTTCTCAATTCATAAGGGAGGAGGGGCAAGATGGCGGAAGAGTAGGGTCCCCAAGTCACCTGTCCCCACCAAATTACCTAGATAACCTTCACATCATCCTGAAAATCTACGAATTCGGCCTGAGATTTAAAGAGAGAACAGCTGGAATGCTACAGTGAGAAGAGTTCGCGCTTCTATCAGGTAGGAAGACGGGGAAAAAGAAATAAAGAAACAAAAGGCCTCCAAGGGGGAGGGGCCCCGCGAGGAGCTGGGCTGAGGCCGGGGCGAGTGTCCCCAGGACAGGAGAGCCCCGTCCCGGAGAAGCAGGAGCTGCACCAACCTTCCCGGGCAGAAAGGGGCTGCAGGGAGGTGGAGCAGGACCCAGGAGGGCGGATGCCCTCGGGCTCCGGGGACACTAACAGACACCTGCGCCCCGGGGGAGCGCCCCGAGCTCCCTAAGGGCTGCAGCGCGCACGGGGGGACCCGGAGCAGCTCGGGGGGCTCGGGGGCGGCTCCGCGGAGGGGGCTGCGGGGCGGGAGCAGCTGGTGGGGCTCGGGGGCGGCTCCGCAGAGGGGGCTGCGGGGCGGGAGCAGCTGGGGGGGCTCGGGGGCGGCTCCGCAGAGGGGGCTGCGGGGCGGGAGCCCGAATCCACCAGCGCAGGCCCCGGAGCACAGGGCTGGTTCCTGCGGGAGCTGACTCCAGGGCTCCAGAGCTGGCCCTGCCACTGAGGTTGTTCCTCCTGGGGCCTCACAGGGTAAGCAACCCCCCCTGAGCCCTGCACCAGGCAGGGGCCGAGCAGCTCCCCCAAGTGCTAACACCTGAAAATCAGCACAACAGGCCCCTCCCCCAGAAGACCAGCTAGAGGGACAAGTTCCAGGGGAAGTCAAGAGACTTAAAGTAGACAGAATCAGGTCTACTCCCCGTGGTTTTTTGTTGTTGTTGTTTTGTTGCTGTTGTTTTGCTTTTTGATTTCTGTTTGCTTCCCCCACCCTTTTTTTTTTCCTTTAATTCTTTTTCTTTCTCTTTTTCTTCTCTTTTTTTTTCTTTTTTTTCTTCCTTTTTTCTTTTTTCTCCTCTCTTTTCTTTCCTTCTTTCTCTCCTCTCTTTTTCTCCTTTTCCCAATACAACTTGTTTTGGGCCACTCTGCACTGAGCAAAATGACTAGAAGGAAAACCTCACCTCAAAAGAAAGAATCAGAAACAGTCCTCTCTCCCACAGAGTTACAAAATTCGGATTACAATTCAATGTCAGAAAGCCAATTCAGAAGCACAATTACAAAGCTACTGGTGGCTCTAGGAAAAAAGCATAAAGGACTCAAGAGACTTCATGACTGCAGAATTTAGATCTAATCAGGCAGAAATTAAAAATCAATTGAATGAGATGCAATCCAAACTAGAAGTCCTAACGACAAGGGTTAACGAAGTGGAAGAACGAGTGAGTGACATAGAAGACAAGTTGCTGGCAAAGAGGGAAACTGAGGAAAAAAGAGACAAACAATTAAAAGACCATGAAGACAGATTAAGGGAAATAAACGACAGCCTGAGGAAGAAAAACCTACGTGTAATTGGGGTTCCCAGGGTGCCGAAAGGGACAGAGGGCCAGAAAATGTATTTGAACAAATCATAACTGAAAACTTTCCTAATGTGGGAAGGGAAACAGGCATTCAGATCCAGGAAATAGAGAGACCCCCCCCCCAAAAAAAATCAATAAAAACCTTTCAACACCTTGACATTTGATAGTGAAGCTTGCAAATTCCAAAGATAAAGAGAAGATCCTTAACGTAGCAAGAGACAAGAAATCCTTGACTTTTATGGGGAGGAGAATTAGGGTAACAGCAGACATCTCCACAGAGACCTGGCAGGTCAGAAAGGGCTGGCAGGATATATTCAGGGTCCTAAATGAGAAGAACATGCAACCAAGAACACTTTATCCAGTAAGGCTCTCATTCAAAATGGAAGGAGAGATAAAGAGCTTCCAAGACAGGCAGGAACTGAAAGAATATGTGACCTCCAAACCAGCTCTGCAAGAAATTTTAAGGGGGACTCTTAAAATTCCCCTTTAAGAAGAAGTTCAGTGGAACAATCCATAAAAACAAGGACTGAATAGATATCATGATGATATTAAACTCATATCTGTCAATAGTAACTCTGAACGTGAACGGGCTTAATGACCCCATCAAAAGGTGCAGGGTTTCAGACTGGATAAAAAAGCAGGACCCATCTATTTGCTGTCTACAAGAGACTCATTTTAGACAGAAGGACACCTACAACCTGAAAATAAAAGGTTGGAGAACAATTTACCATTCAAATGGTCCTCAAAAGAAAGCAGGGGTAGCCATCCTTATATCAGATAAACTAAAATTTACCCCGAAGACTGTACTGAGAGACGAAGAGGGACACTATATCATACTTAAAGGATCTAGCCAACAGGAGGACTTAACAATCATCAATATATATGCCCCAAATGTGGGAGCTGCCAAATATATAAATCAATTAATAACCAAAGTGAAGAAATACTTAGATAATAATACACTTATACTTGGTGACTTCAATCTAGCGCTTTCTATACTCGATAGGTCTTCTAAGCACAACATCTCCAAAGAAACGAGAGCTTTAAATGATACACTGGACCAGATGGATTTCACAGATATCTACAGAACCTTACATCCAAACTCAACTGAATACACATTCTTCTCAAGTGCACATGGAACTTTCTCCAGAATAGACCACATACTGGGTCATAAATCGGGTCTGAACCAATACCAAAAGATTGGGATCGTCCCCTGCATATTCGCAGACCATAATGCCTTGAAATTAGAACTAAATCACAACAAGAAGTTTGGAAGGACCTCAAACACGTGGAGGTTAAGGACCATCCTGCTAAAAGAGTAATGAGTCAACCAGGAAATTAATGAAGAATTAAAAAGATTCATGGAAACTAGTGAGAATGAAGATACAACTGTTCAAAATCTTTGGGATGCAGCAAAAGCAGTCCTAAGGGGGAAATACATCGCAATACAAACATCCATTCAAAAACTGGAAAGAACTCAAATATAAAAGCTAACCTTACACATAAAGGAGCTAGAGAAAAAACAGCAAATAGATCCTACACCCAGCAGAAGAAGAGAGTTAATAAAGATTCGAGCAGAACTCAACGAAATCAAGACCAGAAGAACTGTGGAACAGACCAACAGAACCAGGAGTTGGTTCTTTGAAAGAATTAAGAAGATAGATAAACCATTAGCCAGCCTTATTAAAAAGAAGAGAGAGAAGACTCAAATTAATAAAATCATGAATGAGAAAGGAGAGATCACTACCAACACCAAGGAAATACAATGATTTTAAAAACATATTATGAACAGCTATACGCCAATAAATTAAGCAATCTAGAAGAAATGGACGCATTCCTGGAAAGCCACAAACTACCAAAACCGGAACAGGAAGAAATAGAAAACCTGAACAGGCCAATAACCAGGGAGGAAATTGAAGCAGTCATCCAAAACCTCCCAAGACACAAGAGTCCAGGGCCAGATGGCTTCCCAGGGGAATTCTATCAAACGTTTAAAGAAGAAACCATACCTATTCTCCTAAAGCTGTTTAGAAAGATAGAAAGAGATGGAGTACTTCCAAATTCATTCTATGAGGCCAGCATCACCTTAATTCCAAAACCAGACAAAGACCCCACCAAAAAGGAGAATTACAGACCAATATCCTTGATGAACATGGATGCAAAAATTCTCAACAAGATACTAGCCAATAAGACCCAACAATACATTAAGAAAATTACTCACCATGACCAAGTAGGATTGATCCCCGGGACACAAGGCTGGCTCAACACTCGTAAAACAATCAATGTGATTCATCATATCAACAAGAGAAAAACCAAGAACCATATGATCCTCTCATTAGATGCAGAGAAAGCATTTGACAAAATACAGCATCCATTCATGATCAAAACTCTTCAGAGTGTCGGGATAGAGGGAACATTCCACAACATCTTAAAAGCCATCTACAAAAAGCCCACAGCAAATATCATTCTCAATGGGGAAGCACTGGGAGCCTTTCCCCTAAGATCAGGAACAAGACAGGGATGTCCACTCTCACCACTGCTATTCAACGTAGTACTGGAAGTCCTAGCCTCAGCAATCAGACAACAAAAAGACATTAAAGGCATTCAAATTGGCAAAGAAGAAGTCAAACTCTCCCTCTTCGCCGATGACATGATACTCTACATAGAAAACCCAAAAGCCTCCACCCCAAGATTGCTAGAACTCATACAACAATTTGGTAGCGTGGCAGGATACAAATCAATGCCCAGAAGTCAGTGGCATTTCTATACACTAACAATGAGACTGAAGAAAGAGAAATTAAGGAGTCAATCCTATTTACAATTGCACCCAAAAGCATAAGATACCTAGGAATAAACCTAACCAAAGAGGTGAAGGATCTATACCCTGAAAACTACAGAACACTTCTGAAAGAAATTGAGAAAGACACAAAGAGATGGAAAAATATTCCATGCTCATGGATTGGCAGAATTAATATTGTGAAAATGTCAATGTTACCCAGGGCAATGTACACGTTTAATGCAATCCCTATCAAAATACCATGGACTTTCTTCAGAGAGTGAGAACAAATTTTTTTAAGATTTGTGTGGAATCAGAAAAGACCCCGAATAGCCAGGGGAATTTTTAAAAAGAAAACCATATCTGGGGGCATCACAATGCCAGATTTCAGGTTGTACTACAAAGCTGTGGTCATCAAGACAGTGTGGTACTGGCACAAAAACAGACACATAGATCAATGGAACAGAATAGAGAACCCAGAAGTGGACCCTGAACTTTATGGTCAACTAATATTCAACAAAGGAGGACAGACTATCCATTGGAAGAAAGACAGTCTCTTCAATAAATGGTGCTGGGAAAATTGGACATCCACACGCAGAAGAATGAAACTAGACCACTCTCTTTCACCATACACAAAGATAAACTCAAAATGGATGAAAGATCTAAATGTGAGACAAGATTCCATCAAAATCCTAGAGGAGAACACAGGCAACACCCTTTTTGAACTCGGCCACAGTAACTTCTTGCAAGATTCATCCACGAAGGCAAAAGAAACAAAAGCAAAAATGAACTGTTGGGACTTCATCAAGTTAAGAAACTTTTGCACAGCAAAGGATACAGTCAACAAAACTAAAAGACAACCTACAGAATGGGAGAGGATATTTGCAAATGACGTATCAGATAAAGGGCTAGTTTCCAAGATCTATGAAGAACTTATTAAACTCAACACCAAAGAAACAAACAATCCAATCATGAAATGGGCACAGACATGAACAGAAATCTCACAGAGGAAGACATAGACATGGCCAACACGCACATGAGAAAATGCTCTGCATCACTTGCCATCAGGGAAATACAAGTCAAAACCACAATGAGATACCACCTCACACCAGTGAGAATGGGGAACATTAGCAAGGCAGGAAACCACAAATGTTGGAGAGGATGCGGAGAAAAGGGAACCCTCTTGCACTGTTGGTGGGAATGTGATCCGGTGCAGCCACTCTGGAAACTGTGTGGAGGTTCCTCAAAGAGTTAAAAATAGACCTGCCCTATGACCCAGCAATTGCACTGTTGGGGATTTACCCCAAAGATGCAGATGCAATGAAACGCCGGGACACCTGCACCCCGATGTTTCTAGCAGCAATGTCCACAATAGCCAAACTGTGGAAGGAGCCTCGGTGTCCATCGAAAGATGAATGGATAAAGAAGATGTGGTCTATGTATACAATGGAATATTCCTCAGACATTAGAAATGACAAATACCCACCATTTGCTTCAACGTGGATGGAACTGGAGGGTATTATGCTGAGTGAAATAAGTCAATCGGAGAAGGACAAACATTATATGTTCTCATTCATTTGGGGAATATAAATAATAGTGAAAGGGAATAGAAAGGAAGGAAGAAGAAATGTGTGGGAAATATCAGAAAGGGAGAGAGAACATAAAGACTCCTAACTCTGGGAAACGAGCTAGTGGTGGTGGAAGGGGAGGAGGGCAGGGGTGGGGATTAATGAGTGACGGGCACTGAGGGGGGCACTTGACGGGATGAGCACTGGGTGTTATTCTGTATGTTGGTAAATTGAACACCAATAAAAATTAAATTTAAAAAAAAGTTCTTGGGATCCCTGGGTGGCGTAGCGGTTTAGCGCCTGCCTTTGGCCCAGGGCGCGATCCTGGAGACCCAGGATCGAATCCCACATCGGGCTTCCAGTGCATGGATCCTGCTTCTCCCTCTGCCTGTGTCTCTGCCTCTCTCTGTGTGTGACTATCATGAATAAATAAAAACATTTTTAAAAAGTTCTCAGTTCATTTGGGTAATTACCAAGAACCGTGATTGCTGGATCTCATGGTAACAATATGTTTAACTTTATAAGAAACTGCCAAAGTGTCTTCTGAAGTAGCTGCATGGTACTGCAATCCCACCAGCTATGCATGATAGTTCCTTTTGCTCCACATCCTCTCTAGCACTTGGTTTGTGTGTTCTGGATTTTGGCCATTTTAATAGGTGCATAGTGGTGTCTCACTGTGGTTTTAGGTTGCATGTCCCTGATAACAGATGATGGAGAACATCTTCTCATATGCCTACCTGTCATGTGTGTATCTTCTTCCATGAGACGTCTCTTCAGGTTTTTGACCCATGTTTTTCAACAAGGCTGTTCATTTTTAGTTGAGTTTAGTTCTTTTTTTTTTTTTTTAATGATTTGGCTCCTAATCGTGATTATACCTCTCCTTTTATACCATGGGCTTATCAACAGTTTTCCCAAACAAAGATATTTCTCTCCCTTGGAGGGTTTCTAGTCCCGGCTCATAAGATGACCTTTTCCTGTACACCTGCCAGCAGCACAATCAGCAGTGAAGCACAGCAAGTCAGGGAGAAGAGAAGGGGTGACTGATGGCCAGGGGAGATCTGAGACTTCTCAGAGGAGGGGAACATCTGAAGTGCAGCTGAAGAAAGAGTAAAACTAGTTGGGACACAGGGTGAGGAGGACATAGCAGACTAGGAAGACAGCATCAGGAGAAGCATGGGGAGGGACAGAATGACCGCATGGACATAGTGGCTGAAAGTGAATGAGGGCAGGAATGGGGATGCTGCTCAGGCTGAAACTTGCTATTCAATTGTTGGGACTTTATCAAAGAATCTCAAACTTGTATTGAAGCCAAAAAGGTAATATAGATGGGTAGGCAGGTAATGTGGGAGACAGGAGGCAGCGGTGAGGACTCTGACAAACTAGAGGTTACATGACCCCTCCAGGGGGCAGGGCAGGGCGGAGCCTATGGGCTCTAGTTGGCAGATGCCCTTCAGGAACACAGCCCAGTACAGCCTCATCAGTTTTCAAAAGAAGCTGAACATGTAGCTTTTTATGTGAAGTCTTATTTCTTAAATGCTAGCTCTGAGTTTTTGAATCATGAGAACCAAAGAAAATATAGGCATAAGCTGAAACGGGCAGCCCTGCATGCGCTCTCCACGCACAGAGACACATTGGTGACTGCACGTGCGCCCGCACGAGAGCCTAGGCACGCTCACATGTATTTGCACCTATGCACATTCAGTGCAATCCTGAGTGCACACACACAGATGAGCATGGACGCCTGTACACACCGGCCTGAACTTCCCTGGCTGCGCATGCCTGCACACACACACACACACACACCCCTATGTACACAAGTATTGCACACACTTGCACACATGTATGCACAGGTATGCAGCCTTGTACTGGAACATTCCGGCACAGGCCTAGAGAACAGAGGTGCCCTTGGACCTGTATACAGCTGATAGTCCACAGTGTATGTGGGGGGGAAGGGGTGTCATGGGCCAAGTCCCTGCCTCACTGTAGGCATAAGTGCACCTGGCCTAAGCTTTCTGCCTTCCTGGTTGGATTCCCTTCCTTCTGGCCAATGCTTCTGTGAGCTGTCAGAGGCCCATGTGCAACATCCTCTCTGTAGGCTGTCCCAGTCAGCCTGCACCTTACTGTAGCCACTGGGTTCCTATGGTCACGCTGCTGGGATCACATCATGCACTTCTCCAGAAGACCAATGCAAGAGTAGGTTTTAAAAGTGCGTTCTTATGGTGGTCAGATACACTCACAATAATCAATCCACGAGCACCAAAGAGCAAAGTGGGCAAGTAACAACCTAGCCACCTTCCCCCGATCCCCTTCCAGGGGTAGCCTCTTTTTTTACATTTATTTTTAAAATTAGTTTCAGAAGTAGAATTTAGAGATTCATCCACTGCATATAACACTCAGTGTTCATTCCATCATGTGCCCTCCTTAATGCCCATGACCCAGTTACCCCATCCCCCCACCAACCTCCCCTCCAGCAACCCTGTTTGTTTCCTAAAGTTCAGAATCTCTTATGGTTTACTTCCCTCTCAGTTTTCATCTCATTTTATTTTTCCTTCCCTTTCCCTATGTTCATCTGTTTTGTTTCTTAAATTCCACATCTGAATGAAATAATATATTTTTCTTTCTCTGACTCTTACTCTGCTTAGTATAATACCCTCTAGTTCCATCCACTAGATGTTGCCAATGGTAAGATTTCATTTTCTTTGATGGCTGAATAATATTCCATTGTATGTATGTACCACATCTTCTTTATCCCTTCATCTGTTGATGAACTTCTGGGCTCTTTCCATAGTTTGGCCACTGTGGACACAGCTGCTATGAACATTGGGGTGCAGGTACAAGGGTAGCCTCTTCTAACTGTCTGGTTTTCATCCTTCTAGAGACTGCATCCAAGTGTAGTAGAAATATGAAATAACCCACATCTGGAGTTGCTGACCCTGGACTCTGTTGGTTCCCTTAGGAAAGACGTGGTATCAGCAACCTTACCTTCCCCCTCTCTCCTTCCCATCTCCTCAACAGTTCATGTTTGAGACTCACATTTTTATTCTGCTTCTTCTACTGGTACCTGGGGTTAATTTCCTGCTGCTGCTGTAACAAATTACAATGAACTCAGTGCCTGAAAACACCACCAATTCGTTCTCACACAGTTCCAGAGGTCACAAGTCCTAGAATGAAGATGTCAGTAGGACAGCATTCCTTCTGGAGGCTTCAGGGGAGAATAGGTTTCTTTGCTTTTCCAGCTTCCAGAGGCACCCACAGTCCTTCCTCCATCTTCAAAGCCAGCAGCATCTTCCAATCTCTCCTCCTGGCCTCTGCCTCCACTGTCCCACCTCCTTCTGACCCTCTTATATGGACCCTTGTGGGCACATCAGGCACACCAGATAATCCAGGGTCACCTCTTCAGGTGGAGATCTTTATTTTTTTTTTTTTTATTTAAAATTAATAAATTTTTATTTAAGATATTTGACAAAGTTAATAAAATTTTTATTTAAGATATTTGACATGTGATTCCTTCTGCCGCCAATCACCATAGTTCCACCAAAGCCAGAGTGATTATCTTCAAAATAGCACTTTTAAAACAAACTTTTGTTCAATCCACAGCTGTCACTGTCCAGAGGTCTTCTCGGATCTCCACTTGAATATGGACATACTTCAAAAACTCCCCACTGTAATCTTTGAGGTCCAATTTCTTTAGAGCCCCATTTAGGGTCTAAATAGATAAATGATCTTCCTGGTTCTCAAACATCCTCTAAACATGAATGAGTTCAAATCGTATTCACCCCTAAACTATCACACCCTAGAACTGTACAGATTGTTGGGATACGCCAATACCTTTAAGTCCAGACACTGTTTTCAAGTGAAAAGCCTTAATATTCATATTCCTATCTCTTCCTTTTCAGACCATTCTATCCTCTGTCCCATGTTTTTGGATTTTGATGCTCTCTTTTTAGACGAAGCAGCTTCTTCAGTATATTCCTCTTGTCCTAAATACAGATTCATTTTCTTTGGTATTTCAGAACTTACTATGAATTCATTATTGTCCACCAATTTGATATCACATCCATCATCATGTTCAAGAGTTGTTGCAGCCTCTTCCACTGTTTCTGACTCTTCAATAGGAGAGAGAGATCCATCATCATCCAAGTATTTGTATCTACGACTGTCAAAATCTTCCCTTTCTAAATCTTCACCAACATTCATTTGTTTCAAGGATTCCTTGAGATAGTATTCATACTTCAATTTTTCAAGGTAGTTGAAAAATCCTCTTGCCACCGCTTGCTCAAAGCTTAAAATCTTTCTCCATGGTAATGGCTTTTTTACATTCTCAGATTCTAAAAATGGGAACCCAGATCCTTTGTCTTTAACTTGTTTCTTATTTATTTGGGAGCGTCTAGTGGTTTTTCTTCCTTCTGGTCTTCCCCTTGGTCTTTCTTTTGGCTTATATTTCCTCTTTTTACGTTTCTTTTTTTTGAATCTTTCAAAAATAGCTTTTAAAGTCAGTGGTCTTGGTTCAAAAGAGGAGTCACTAGATGAATCCCTTGCTTCAACACCTCCAGATGAACGAACAAACTTTCTAATAGGGTTTCTTTGCCCCTGTTTTGGTGAGTAAGGGACACACTGGGTCTTAAATAAGCTGCTACCAGAAGAATTATCACTTTCATTGTCAATTTCTACAGCTGAATTAGATGCCATTATAGGTTGAGAAAATTCGTTACTTATTCTCCCAAGTCCTCTCCAAATTGTATTCACCACTTGTTTGCTTCAGAGTTCTCAACAACCACGCGGAAGGACCAGGTGGAGATCTTTAAAGTAATCACACATGCAGAGTCCCTTTCGCTGTGAGGGAATGTACTCCCAGTTCTGCAGATTAGGACATGGACATCTTTGGGGAACCAAAGACGGTGCCTACCCCACCATCTTTATAACTTTAAATAATATATTTAAACCTCTGTATCTTATCTCAACAATTTTAGCAATAGCTCTTTCTACTACCCACTTTGTTTTCTCAACAAATACTTGTTCTGGAAGCTGGGTTTATAGCACAAACAAAACAGGCAAACCCCTGATTCCCAAGGAGCGTATGTTCTAGTGAGGAACAGATAAATAGGTAAATCGTGTTTCTAGTGTAATTGTTTTTTGAATGATGATTTGGCAAAAGTTAACCAAAATTTAAAATGTGCCTACCCTTTGGCCCAGCATTAAAAATCTGTGTATGGGAGCACCTGCGTGGCTCAGTAGTTGAGCATCTACCTTTGGCTCAGGTCATGATCCTGGGGTCCTGGAATTGAGTCCCACATCAGGCTCCCCAGAGGGAGGCTGCTTCTCTCTCTGCCTGTGTCTCTGCCTCTCTCTCTGTGTGTGTCTTTAATGAATAAATAAATAAAATCTTTTTTAAAAATCTGTGTATGAAACTATGTGTGCAAGATGTTCTATTTTACAGCTGTATTTTTGACGGCAAACATTTGGGAACTAACCAAACATGTATTAATGGTAGATAACTTACCATTAAATATGTAGTGCCCAAATACAGAACAAATATGATATTTGTTCCAGGATATGAGTTTATGGCAAACCCTGTAGTAATGGAGCAGTGTAGCAGGGAGTGAACACAGAAGTAAATCATGATGTGGAAGGTGGTAAGTGCTGTGGAGAAAGATCAAGAGCACAGAGGGATAAGGAGTGCTGGTGGGCGTAACTATTGTTTGGTTTTATTCTGAAATATTTTAGATTTACAAGAGTTGCAAAGATAGTTACAGAGGGTTCCTGAATGCCCTAAGTTGCCCTTTGAACACATTGCACAACCAGGTTTATGGTTTATCAAGACTAAGACATGAAGGTAGACACAAACTGGAGTCCTTTCCCAATGCAATAACATCTCAGCACAGACTTAAGGAGAGGAGGAAGAAACTGTGCGACAGCTGAGGGAAGAGCGCCTCAGGCAGAGGAACAGTCAATGCAAAGCCCACAAGGCGAGAGCTATTTTCCCAGAACAGCAGAGTAGGTGGAGTGGATGAAGAAGAGTGTAGGTGGTGAGGTCCATGTGGCGCAAGGCAGACAGCCCTTGTAGGGCTTTACGAGGTCTTCCTTTTCCTCTGAGTGAAACAGGGGAACCCCTGGAAGGTTCTGAGCAGAAGAGGGACACGATCAGATAGATTTTATCTGGATCCTTCTGGCTGCTGTGCTGTGGGTATGAGGCCACAGTAGGAAAGTCACCGGGACCTACTGCAACAGTCTGTGCAAGAGGACATGGGTGGCTTGGGCCCCAGTGGGTGGGAGGAGTGGTCATATTCCAGGTATATTTTGCTGATAGAGGAGATGCTCCTTCATGGATTGGACTCACTCCGTGGTTCTTAGGGCCTGCGTCCTCCCCCAAGTGTGTCTCTCCATATTCTTGCTGTTCCTCTGTCAGTTGCAGTCATGTCATGGGTGTTTATACCTTAATTAGGTCCTACCACCCTTACCAAGCCTTCCAGCCATTCTGCACAGGGTGATTCTAAAAATTAAAACTTTATGCATAATTTTTATACATGTAACTTATAACTAATTGTGACCATCTCGCTGCCAACCAATTAAAAGAGCTAGTTTCTGGGCACCATACTTTACCCAATTCTCCACTAGTAAGTTTTTAGATTGTTCCCCACCATCTGCAGTCCTAAATAACGTTAAAAAGAACAAACTTGTACATATATCTTTGTATGTGGATTTTTAAAATATCTTCCTTAAGTGTTCTTTTCCACTCCAGTGTTGGGATATAAGTGATACCTAGCACTGTGTAAGTTTTAGATGTACAGCACAATGGCTTGATTTATTGCGACACGCTTACCACAATGTAAGTTTAGTTCACATTTACCACCTTATATACATACAGAAAGACACAAATGTTTTATTCCTTGTGATGAGAACTCTTAGGATTTACTTTTTTCACAACTTTCAAGTATACCATATGGCAGTGTTCACTGTGATCACTATGATCATAATGCCCTCCATACGCAGATTTTTAATTGGGGTTGTGTTTGCTGGGTAAAAGGATAAGCATATTTTACATTTTGATAAATTCTTCCAAATTGTCTTCCAAAAAACCACTGTGCTGCAGTCAACAGTGAGAATTTCCCCACTCTGGATATATTGTTAGTCTTCTACATTTGTTCAATCTAGTCAGCATAAATAGGATAGATTGCTATTTTTATCTTTCCCTGTGTATTTCCAAAGTCAAACATCTTCTATATCTATTTGGCACTTGGCATTTTTTTCTATTGCACACTTTTCTGTTGGAATTCTTACTTTTACTCACTAATTTATAGGCATTTCAGATATATTTGGATCATTTAGCTCACACATTTCTCTCTACATCTAATTCTTGTCCTTCTAACCTTATCCATAGTTGTCTATTCTTTAAAAAAAACAAAACAGATTTTATCCATTTCTTCACGAGAGACACAGAGAGAGAGAGGCAGAGACGCAAGCAGAGGAAGAAGCAGGCTCCATACAGGGAGCCCAACGCGGGACTCGATCCCGGAACTCCAGGATCATGCCACGGGCGGAAGGCAGGCACCAAACCGCTGAGCCACCCAGGGATCCCCCATAATCGTCTATTCTTAAATCAAGATCTTAAATGTTGCTGTCAAAACTATCATTTCCATTTTGGCTTCTGTTTTATTATTTCTTGTACTTTAATAACTGGCTCTTTAATCTGGAATGAATTTTGCGCATATCATGTGAAGTAAAGTTTTACCTTTCCTCATGCCTTATGAATAACTAGTTCCACTACCATGTATTAAATGTATCTTACATTGAATCCTGTATATATTCATGTCTTTTTCTAGAATATTTATCCTGCTTTGTGACTTATTTGCCTTTGTCAATTCTAATGCCACCTATTAAAACTCTTACTTCTATAGGATGTTTCCATACTTCCTAAGGCAGGCTACTCACCCCAGCACCACCACCAGCACCACCATGATGCAAAATTGTATTGTACTATTGTACATTTACATTTCTAGATAAACATTAAAACCAAGTAAAGTTCCATTAAAAGCAGTCCTCTTAGGATTTGTACTGGAATTGCGTTGAAGGATGGATTAACATGACAAAAAAATGGGCATCTTTACAATTCTGAGTCTCTGATAAAGGAAAAATGGTAGGCAATTCTATTCAGTCACTTATTTAGTCTTTTTATGTTTTCCATTAAAGTTTTATTATATATTCTTAGACATTTTTGATCAGTTTACTGCCACGTTGTTTGTGATTTTTCCTGCTGTGTTAAAGTGATGAATACTACTCCTTATTATAGCTTTAGTTGGTTTTGAGCGTATGGTTGGCACCAGTGATGATCGCTCTATTTATCCATGCCCTTTGCTGTATGACTTCACACTGCTCTCACTTGGGGCAGTCAACCTTGCCACCCACTGACACTAGGCCACATGACCTACATTAGTCAATGGGATGTAATGGAGAGGACACGAGCAGAAATTTGAAATGGGCTTGTACATTGGAGCTTGCTCTCTTGCCTTCACCAGGTTTAGGGGCCACCACTATTAGCGGTTATCATGTGGGATCCCAGCTCTGCTTCCACTATGAAAACATGCCCCACCTGGCCCGCTGGACCCAGCTAAACTGCCCCAGCCTAGCTCGAGTTAGAGCAGAACTCCTCGCCGAACCATAGACACATGAGTGAGTCTAGCCTAGATCAGTGGACCCCTGGCCAGCCCACAGATACATCAGCTATAATGTTAAAACACTGCTGTTTTAGAGCACCAACTTTTGAGATTGGCCATTATGCAGCAATTGATACCTGACATAATGACATGTAAGTAATCTAATTCCACATGTTTATCTTGCATCTGGTCACTAAGTGAGCATTCACGAATCCTGGTGGATCTTCAGTTGATTGCTCTCTGACTATCTGGATAATTTCATTATGTACAGATCACCCTGTTTCTTCTATTGTCTTTCTTTGTTGTTGTTGTCATGGGCAAGGTCTTCACAAATAATATCAAGGTCATCTTTATGTTTGTGTGTGTGCCGGGAGTGTGCTGTTCTTTGTGAATACAGGTGTTATTATGGGACCCCTACATAATATATACTATATTATATATATATATATTATATTATATATATATATATACTATTAGCAGTATATATACACTGCTATACACAGCAGTATATATACACTGCTATAGACCCTATAGACCCAGTGTCTCTAGCAGCCTGAGAACTTTTCCCTAGACACAGTAAATTTGTCTAGCATCCTCTTGTAGGAAGAGCAGGAGAGGTGGAAGGCAGATGTGAACTGATATGAATGGATTTCAGGAGATAGCATGCCCCTACCCACTGGAGGCCAGTGTCAACATGGCAACAGGGGGTGGAGGGAGAGAAAAAGAGGCCCTTAAGATCCTCCCTCACCCTCAACTTCATGAACACAAACTTGAGAGTCATCAGCCTCCACCAGAGGGTGCCCAGAATATCCACCTGTCATTTTTAAGTGAGACTTAACTGCTCAGTTATCCAAGAGTATAAGCACCCCTGGGAACAGGCCACTACCCTCAAGTCTCAGGCCTCACAAGACCAGGGCATATATTAGGGGATCCTTCTCATGGTTGCAAGGCCTGCCTCTCTGTGGGGGTGGAAAGAGTGAAGGCATAAAAGAATCCGGGCCCAGGTAGTATTCCCAGGTGTCTGGCATTGAATGTATAGCTTCCTGTTAAGGAAAACGCAAATAAAACCTGTGAGATGTACATGACCTTTTAAAGCCACTACAATTTCTGATTGGGTTTATCTTGTTTGTTGCTTGATACTTAAACAGCAGTGGCTTGAACACATTGGCTTATAGTTCTTCCTAGTGTTAAGTATTCAATGGTCTGTGAATGAACTCTGAGAAGACACCGATTACAAAGAGCCCCATGATCCTTTTGCGGAGGGAATGAGCTTGTCCTCTGCTAGACCCATCTGTGCACTAGATACCAAGACGTCGGTGCTGGAGAACGTCTGATCTGACAAATGTCTGTTGGAAGAATACTGTGTTCATTTAACAGAAATGTCTTATTATGTTTCTCAGCGTGAAGCAGATGGGGACACTGAGGGAGTACTCGAGTAACAATGAGTAGTAATAAACATAACACCAGCAATAACAGCTTCTGCTCCCTGCCAGATGCTCCTCTAAGTACATCTAACGTTTTAATTCATTTTGTCTGCACAATGACCTGTGTATGAGAGGGGGACCCTTCTCATTCCACACAGGTGAAGAAATGGAGGCAAGGAGAGTTATAGGAACCCAGAGTCTGGCTCTAAATTCTTCTGTTCATTTAAAGAGGTGGGGAATTTAATGTCCTGGGAGGAAGAGAAAGGTGGCAAAGGGACAGATTCAAGAAGCAAACCCTGGGTGCCTCACAGAGAAGGTGGCAGGTAAGTACAGTTTAGTCTCTGGTTGTATTTTATACCATATAGTTCTATCATCTAAATTATAAATAACACTATATAATACAGTTGTGTTCTCTAAACTCTATCTGCATGCATATAGTTATTATGTAATTGTTACTATAGTATCATATTATAGTTATATCAGTATATGTTATATACAGCATATTGTATATGCTATATACAGTATATTATATGTTATATATTAAAATATGTTATAACTATATTGCTTATATATTATAAATTATATTATTATAATACTACTTAGTATATAATTTATTTTACACTATTTCAACAGAAGCATCAAATAGGTATTTTCCAAGGGAAACCATCGGGGCTAAGGTGCCCCACAGACCTCCAGGGAAGGTCACACAGATGGCACTGGCCAGAAGGGCTGGACTCTTAGAACCCTTGGAGGGGTCAAGTGTGACAAACTGGTGCTGTGGTAGAAAGAGTCACTGGGGGGCATCAACACTACTTGCAAAACAAGTCAGCTAGAGTGAGAGGAAGGCACAGGTGTCCCAGAATGCATCTCACTCTGTATGGAGCAACACGGGTCTGGAACATCCTCTGAGGGGGCATTCACTTGTCCTGCAGCAGCCCCAAGCCAGCAGGAGTGTCTACCTTGTTGTCCGGGGGCTTTGTGGGACCTTTGTGCCATCCACTTTGCTGTGGGACCAGAGAGGTGGCCCTCATTCTTCTTTCGAGCTGAGTTGAGCCCTCTGGGGACAATCATTCAATTAGTTACCAATTTACCCAATAGAAATTGCACCTGGCTTCACGTATTCGATGTGTGCACCAGACAAAGACTTTTCAGGGAACAGGGTGATATAAAATAGGATATCAAGAAATGTGACTGATTTGAATTGCTCTTCTAAGAGGCCAAGACTTCTTGGGGACAGAGGCATCTCATGACTGGCGTTCCTCAAGCATTCACACAGCTTCGAGTCTGTTTGTACAGCCTGGGCCTTTAGAGCCAGATTACTGACTGGTATTACATTATTACTTCTTCCTTGCAAACTGTCCTTCTTTGTCTGTTACAGTATTTGACATCTGTCTTTTGACTTTAAAACCCATTTGCAAGTATCTAGACTCGGCTCTACATAAATGTATTTTCATTCTTAGATATGTCCCGCTATGACCTCCCTGCTCTTATGCTAGCTCTTCCTTCTGCTCATCTCCCAGTTGGTTATGTCTCTGATGTCATCTTTTGATGAGAGCTATGGTGATCCCATTCCTCACCTGTGCCAGCAGCACAGAGTTGAGCCCAGTTCCCAGAACTAACGTTGGGAACAAGCGGGCAATGAACAGCCCTGGGGAGCATCCCTGGGTCTCTATCAGAGGCACATGCTGGCCTGTCCTCGTGCCTGGAAGGCTCTGAGAGTCCCCCCACAGGTGAGCTGAGACAGGGAAGAACCAATGGTAGTTGGAGAGTTTCTTGGTCTCAGGGTCCAGATCTCTTAAAATAGGCTCGTTCTTCAAGGCTCCCGGGGGGGCCCTTCCCACGCAGGACCGACAGGGCTGCAGCGTGCAGCAGGACCTTATGAGATATGGCTGCTCTGAGCTCCTGCATCCTTATCTCAGATGCTCTCCTCCACTGGGAGGCTCCTCTTCAGTTGTTGCATTTTTCTCCTTTCCACCTTATCACTCATTGTCCCCTCTTGTCCACCATGCAATGGGTCTGTTGTTTTAAACATAATTAACTCCATCTTCACAGAACCCACGGGTCAGAGTTATCACACTCACTTCACAGATAAGGATTCTGAAGTTCAGAGGGGCCCTCTGAGCTTACACGGCCTCATTCCAACTAAATGCCTCTAGGAGCCACCACTACGTTCTCCTGTCCTCCAAGAGTGAGATGATTTCCCAGTCCTCCACTTATATGTGTATATGGTCAGAATTATATACTATATTATATCAGTGTATATGTCATATATTAGTATATATGTTCATATATTACATATTACTATATATCATATATTAGTGTATTATGTGTTATATATTATTATATTATATACATTATATATCAGTGTATTGTTAGTATATTATGCATCTTACATATTAGTGTGTTATATGTTATATAATAGTATATTATATATTAGTAGAGTACATGTGCTATATATTAGTACATATGTTATTTTTCTGGAGTCTGATCCAGACTTCCTGGTATCCAGCTATTGGTGCTGTGTTTTCTGCCCTCCATACCTATGTATCTCATTTCCACCCTTCCTTCTCCACTAGTTCTGAATAGTATCTGGACTTCGCTTGTCCTGCTTGCTGTACCAAAGCAAGCTTTAACTCTGTTGCCATCTTTGTTTCATTGCGATTTCCCTCATCCTTTCTTTAAGATTTTATTTATTTATTCATGAGAGACACACAGAGAGAGAGGCAGAGACATAGGCAGAGGGAGAAACAGGCTCCCTGCTGGGGGCCCAATATGGGACTTGATCCCAGGACCCCAGGATCAGGACCTGAGCCAAAGGCAGACGGTCAACCGCTGAGCCACCCAGGTTCCCCTCTTTCTGCACCGTCCTGTTGCTCTTCCGTTCCAACCTGAGCATGCTCTGTGACCTCCCAGCAGATGGACAGTAATAGGAAACCTCCAGCGATGCCTTTCCTGCCTTGGATGGCTGAGGTACGTGCTCTCCTTGACCCTTCCAAATGCTGCCCCCTTCCACCTGTGGTCTTCTTTTCTTTTCTTTTTTTATGTATACATTTTTTATCGGAGTTTGATTTTCCAACATGTAGTATAACACCCACTGCTCATCCTGTCAAGTGCCCCCCTCAGTGCCCGTCACCCAGTCACCTGTGGTCTTTTTCCATTTAGACTTGGTGTTTGTCACACAGAAGGTAGACTTTGTCCTCACTCTTGGTCCCCTTATGTGACATTCAAAGACCTAGCCACACCAACTGCTGTCCAGGCTAACATACCCATTCCTCCCAGCATCTCCCCTGTACCCACTGCCCAGGGCCTGGGATACTCTGAACATGCGGGGCACAAGAAAAACTACGATTCCCTAGAAGCCTTTCTGCCTCTGTTCCTCAGCCCCCATGGCCCGTGTAAAGACTCCGGGCTCTATCCAGCAGTAGACAATGATGACCTGATGAGGTTTCGTTTTGTTTACTTTTATCCATGAGTCAGGACTCTGCCATTTGCAGCCTTGGCTTGTCAGCAAAAGCATCTTAGCTCCTCCTTCCCATGGTTTCCCTCTGAGACCCCTGCTGTCCCTGGAAGCCCAGCTGTTGGTCTCATGCCTGTCAGTGACACCCACTCTGAGAATGTGGAAAAAGCCACAGGTCAGCAGACCCACCGGGCCCCCCATGACTCTCGCACGCTGCACAGATGCCACTCTGCCAGGTTTCAGGAGGACAACAGGGTCCCTTGTACGCCCGGCGCTAGGGTGGCGCATGCACGCACAGTGGAAAGGCAGCTCCTATGCTCCGCTTCACTCTCCTGTAGTGGAACCCCTGCATTTTAGCTGTGCACACAATCTCTCAGATCAAGACCACATTTTCCAGCTTCCCTTGTGGTGGATGAGGCCATGTGACTAGGTTCTGGCCAAACAGACATGAGGAGACTGACTTGTGAAGGGAATGGAACACACTGCCTCTCAGCTGCTTTCTGGGGGCTCGTCTGATACCCTGGCCAGTCATCTTGCACCAAGACCAGAGTGTGGCGGGTGACAGGAGGGAAGAAGCCTGGCTATCCCATGCCAGAGCCACCTATCAGCTGAGGCTGCTTACTTCCAGATTGTTCTAACAGGGAAAAATAAATTTCTATCTTGTGGCAGCCACACTGTTTGGGGGTCTCTTTGTTATAGCACCCTAACCCATACTTTGCCTGGTACTGTGCTCAATAAATGGTACTTCCTCCACCCTCTGTGTGCCTTGGGGAAGGAGTATTGTGCAGGGCAGGGTGCCCAGGGTTGTTAAGGCTGGGGTTTCTGCTCTGCAACCAACCAGACTCCTAATACGAACAGTTAGGGGCACAATGACCGATGTCTCCATCTGCTTTCTTGGCTCGCAGGCCAAGAGAAACACTACTTTTCCCATCACAGAAATCACAAAGGGTAACAACGGTGGTGGCAGGGGGGGGTCTCTCAGAGGCAAGAAACAAGTCAGATGCCTCAGCAGAGCTCTCAAAATTCTCATGGGTCTCACCACAGTGGCACTTGTGCAGGCCCAGGCCACAGCAGAGAATGGAGGCCCTGCCTCGCCAGCCTCTTCATCTGGTTGAGAGGACACTCACACCCTAGAACGGGTCTTTGCTGTTGTTCAAAGTCACACTCTCCCACTTACTGTTCACCAACCATGCTATGATGTGAGGACTATCATGTCCATTCTGCAGGGTGAAGAAATTGAAATCAGAAAGGTTTAATAAACTTGCCCAAAGTGGAGTGAGAGGCAGTTGTCTTCATGCCCACATCTCTTTACTCATGCCACACTCCTTCTGCCTTGCTGTCCCTGCCAGCACTCTCTCAGCCAACCCTTCCGGGAAGCAGAGACCTGGACCATGCTGCCCACCCAAGGCAGAGGCCAACACACAAATTAGGTGGGGAGTCGGGAGCCCAACCTGAGGATGATGGCTTCGACCACCCTGCACATGTGGCCAGCCTCGCCTTGGCTAGGGGACTGCTCACACTGAGATGAGGGGAGTAGCATCCTGGGTCAGTGACTGCATCATAGGGACATGTGCTCACTGATGTATTCTTCCTCCAGTATGACTATCGTGACCTCCACTCTTTCTCTTATCCAGGCTGCATTGCTTGTTTGTGGATAAAGAAAGGCTACGTTAAGGCACCTGGGAATCAATGCCTCACTTTCCTGGAACGTGTTTGACTACAGAGGGTACGTCTGGTCAGGGGCAAAGGGCAAGGGTCACAAGGCCGAGTCCTTTCGCCAAGAACAGAGCTGGTCAGGATGGGGTGTCCATCCTCCAATCACCATGCTGTATGGTGGGTGCACCTGAAAGCTTCATGTCTGCCAGCATCCACCAGACAGGAAAGACGACAGTAGCGGATGGTTCCTGTCAGCAGGAACAATGGCTTCCACCTTCTGAGGTACATGATTTCACACACATGCAAGCATGCATGCACACATCTTGCTTAGACATCTCTGCTGGAAATCCATGGGTGCATCACCACCTTCCACCATCTCCAAAGGTGTCACTAAGAAACACTTGCTGCATTTGCACTGGGCTCCTGGGGAAAGAACCACTCTAGAAGGTCCTCACCTCTCTATCCATGTGGACGGGGCAACTGGGGCAGCCACTGAGCCCAGCCTGCCCTGCCCAACATCAGCCACCCATTGGAACCCCCTCCTAGCTTACAGACTCTCTTTGTTCTCTGGCTCCCACTGTCTCCACCTTCCAACCTACCCAGGGCAGGTGGATGCATTCAGATCTCAACTGTGTGAGCACATGGTGGAGATCCCAAAAATTGAGGGGAGTTCGAGAGGACTTGTCTCCCCAGAACTCAGAGTACCTCGAATGGGTGGAGGTGGCGGTCTCATTGCATATACTGGCCTCTCCAAGCCTCTTCTCTACTAGTCAACACTGAATCCATTCACAATGTCCCAGACAGGTGGAAAGAACATGCCATTTCCTAAAAGGAGTCTCCTCGGCACACCATGCATACAGTGGGTGCACAGTAGAGGCTAGGAGGACTACACAGAGAGCACTGAGTGAGCATCTCCAACAGTAAATCAGAGTAGAGGTGATCACTGAGGGCCTGGCCTAGCAGTTGACACGGGGATTGGGGCTGGATTTGGGTTTGTGGAGAGATGGAGCCCTCCAGGAAACTACTGTGAGCAGAAACCCCACAGCCAGAACAGAGGTGAGGCTATTTTGGGAAGCCTGCACTGCTGTACCAGGGGCTGAACCCCGAAGGGGTCTTCATGTTTCTCTGGGTACAAATTAAGGTCCTCTAAATGGTGCGAACAGAGACACAGAGACTCAGCCTTCAGAATCACCCCCATTTCCTGGCAAAGCAGTGGAAAACAGCCCATGAAAGCCATAAAGTTATTGAGTTCGTTTTTCTTTTTATTGGCAAAGTAAATATATTTTTATGAAGGACCAAAGAAAATATACATAATTGTAACATATGTACACCAGCTTTATAGATTTTTTAATTTCAAATTTACACAAATGTTGACATGTTATTAAAAGACATTTTATGTAGATGTACCTATGTACAGCTTATTTACATACATTCATAGGATGTGAAATAAACCTGTCAAAACAAGCTAGTTCATTTGATATTAATTTCTAGACAAAATAAGGAATGCATTTCTAAATCAGGATTCGGAGGCTCTATCTAGTTCTCCTACACACAATGCAGTCTGCTCCCCTCTTCTCCAAGGTGACCCTGGAGGCTGGTGCCTGGATTTGTCTGGAACAGGATGAGGGGATGAGCCATGCTGCGTACAGATGCTCCGGGGCTGGCCCGCATCCTCCGCCCTGCCCTTTAGCCCAAGCACATGCGTGGCCAGACGCCCTGCCTAATGCCCCATCTGCCGGGGCCCGGATCTGCACCCTGACTGCCCTGTTCGTACCCCTCTGCTGGTCAGGCTGAGGGGCAGATCCTGGAGCAAAGCACCCCCGCGCCCGGGGCGCCCTGGACTTCTGGCCTACTTCCTCCTTCCCCGCACGGCTCCCTCTGGGACCGGACACTTCAAAACCGCACATTTCTTCCTCTGAGCGAAAGGTGCCAGCCGTGGCCCAGGCAGGGAGCCGTGGGGGGAGGTCCAGGCTGCCAGCCCGCGGAAGGCACGGAGGCGGCGGCGGGAGGCGGGAGGCGGCGGGGCCGGGCGGGGCCGGGCGGGGCCGGGCGGGGCGGGGCGGGGCCGCTGCTGGGGGCGCAGCCCCGGGGGCCCAGGGCTCCAGGTCTTCCCCGAGGGGCGGCGGCCCGGGGCTCCGGGCTCCCGCCTCCCGGGGACGCCGCCCTCTTCCTGCACCTCCCGGGCTTCAGAAGGTGGGTTGGCAGCATCGTCACGTCCTTCTTAAGACGCAAATAAATTATTGCTACAAAAGAACGGGGAGGGCGCGGGGCGGCGGGCGCTCAGTTCACCGCGCGCACCGAGCGGCTGCTCCGGGGAAAGCGGTGCACCTTGATGTGCTTGGACAGGTGGTCGCTCCGCGCGAACTTCTTCTCACACACGGGGCACTGGTAGGGCTTCACGCCCGAGTGCGAGCGCCGGTGCCGCGACAGCTCGTCGGAGCGGGAGAACCTGCGGGACACGCGCGCTCCCGTGAGCCAGGCCGCCCCGCCGCCGGCGCCCCGGGCCCGCGCGGCCGGCAGGTGCAGGAGCCCGCGCTTCTCCGGAGTCCCGGGGCAAGGTCACCGCCCCCAGCCCGTCCGCCTCCAGGACGTCGGCTCCTGGACGAGTGCTGGGACCCGCTGTCAAGGCCACGGAGCCCGGGTCTAGTCCACCGCACCATTTTCCCCGCGGGGGCCGCGGGATCACCCCGCCCCGCCTGCGGCTAAGCCTCAGGCTGCCCACCGGGCAGAAATGCGGGGTTCCGCGAGGGTCTGCGGGAGGAAGCCCCCCAGAGGGGAACTGAGGCCGGGGCGCACTCAGGGAGCTCCCGGCTCCGCCCTCCGGTCTCCTCCCTCCGCTCTCCAGCCGACAGGGGTAGGGTCTCCACCCGGCAGCTCCCCCCACTCCTGGGCACCGCCTTCCTGAGGCCCCACCGCCAGAGCTGTCGCAGAACCAAACCACACCCCTGCAAGGCACTTCTGAGACTTTGGATGGTTCCCCTGGCACCTCCGTCTCTGGGCCTCAGCCTGCCTGGGAGCAAGGGCTCCCACAGCCCAGAGGCCACTGAGAATGAGCAGCTGCTGATGGGAGAGGTAAGGGTCCCAGCCAGCCACATGCTCAGACTGCTACCACTGACTTCAGGGATTTGAAGCTCTCCCCACCCCAGGAGCCTCATCCTGGCAGTGAGATCCCACTCCCCACACATACACACTGTCTTCCTCTGCTCTACCTACATTGGTCCATCCTGGGACCCCCTTGCCACAGGACATTTGCACATTCGGTTCCCTCCATCTGAAATGTTTCCCCTCCCCCTCTTCTTGCTCCCTCCCACTCATCTCTTAGAGCTCAGCTCAAATGTCAGTTCCTCAAGAAAGCCCTCCAGGACTACATCCCACCTAGGCTCCCCTGGCACAATATGCACCTCACTTTCCTGGCCCCACCTCTGTGTAATTTTAAATTAGTTTTCAACTTTGTGATGACTGTCAGCCTGTGCCATTAGACCATCAGCTCCATGAAGAAAGACGTGCATGTCTCATTCCCCATGGCCCATCCCGCAAGCAGCCTGGTGCATGGCAGGTGTCCAGTAAGTGCGTTTACATGAAAGAGTGAACACAGCAAGCACGTAGGGGAGGATGGAGGGTTGTTACAGGGAAGTCCTCTCAAGTCCCATTGTATGCACACAGACACGCTCACGTGCACACCACACAATGCACATGTACACACCAATATACACATGCCATACATGTGCATGTCACAAACACGGATGTGATGCACACACGTCCATGTAGCAATCACATGTGTGGGTGCACATGCACACACATAGAACACATGTGCACACACATGCACACATGCACGGGTACCAGGCCCAGCAGCCCCTCCCTGAACCTGTGGCCACACAGCCAGAGGTAGGTTAGCTGGAACAGCTGTCCCCAAACCAGCTGATGGGTAGCCTACCTCTGGCCTGCCCCTGTGATTGGAAGCCTTAATGCCACAGCCTGCCAAGGACTAGAAGGACCCAACAGAACATGCCCTGGGGAAGGCTTAGTTGAGAAGTAGGAAGGCCTAAGCATCAAACAGGGAGCCTGACCCAGAAGTACAGAGGACAGGCAGCTCAGACTGGCTAAGTTGCCTCTGGGGCCCAGGGCCTTGTCCCAAGAGAACTGCCAGGCTTCTGCACTGGGAGGCTGGCAATTCCACTTCCTATCCCAGAGCCCCAGTTGGGGCTGGCACAGAGCAATGCTCTCAGCATATGTTTGGAATGATGGAAGCCTGACTGGCCCATTTGCCAGATGAGGAAATTGAGGCTCAGAATGATAAGGGCCTGATCCAGCATCCCCAACGTGACAGAGCAAACAAGGCCAGGGCAAAGGTCCTGGCATAGCACCCTGCTGTGCCTGCCCATCCTGGTGACTGCAGAGTGCTGGCCTCCTCCACATTGCTTGCCTGGGTAGTGTAGGCACTGGAGCCCTGAGCCAGTGAGCAAGTGACCTTGATGTACCCTGGAGGTCAGAGCCTGGACCGTGCTCCCAGGCCAGGGCCACCTGCCCCCAGTAGGACTTGAACACACAGCTTCTGAACAGGTGTGTCTACCCAGGGCAGGAGCAAGCAGAAAGCCACAGAAACAATGCCACCAGCAATAACTGAGCCTTTTCAAACACCAGGCACCTTTCTGGTCAGGGAGGCAGCAAGATCAGTCCCAGAGAACTGGCAGTAACACAGCAAAAGCATGCAAAAAGGACAAGGGGCTTGCCAGGGTCACACAGTCAGTGGAATGGCTGGATCCTTCTAGGCCCCCACCCCACTGAGAGCCTTGTGTGGTCCTGAGTGAGCTCCAGGAGCAGCCTGGGTCTGTTTCCTCACTCATCCAGTGAAGACCTTGGGATTCTGGCCCACCTTCTGGGATTTGTCCTGGAGGCCAAGGAGTTGACACAAGGAGTGGCCTCTCATCATGGGGACACCGAGGGAGAGCCAGGCCTGAGAACCAGCTGTCCACCTATAAGCCTCTTCCCTGCTGCCTCAGGGTCCTATGACCTGGGGTCCATCCCCGGGAAGTGAGCCCTCAGAAGATCCCTACCTCACACCCTCACACACATTCTTCTGGAGAGCAGCCACTGGAGGAGCCTGGGGGCCACACAGTGGGAGGGGTGCAGGTGGCTGAGATGCAGACCCTGCAGGCAGTGAGCTCTGCCACCTACCGATCAGATGACCTGGTCAAGTCACCAAGCTCTCTGAGGCTTAGTTTCCCCACCTGGAGATGCAGAAATGACGGATCTGCCTCAGAGGACTGAGCACGTGGCAATCATTCAAGGACTGTGAGCTCTGATTACCTGCAAGGAGCTCAGCATGGTGCCTGGTCCCTGCTGATGCCCAGGAGCACATGGGTCAGTACCATGACTCGTGCTGCTGAGGTGCCAGAGAAAGAAGCAGCCAAGAACATCAGCACCACAATGGGCACACACGGCATCTTTGTGCAAAGTGCCCCTTCCATCAGCCAGAAAGCCATTACTGTAAATCGTCAGGTCTTGAGGACTACAATGGGAATGGTGCTCCCTGGAGTTGTACAGTGCACAACCTGCCCAACGACACTGGGAGCTCTACCAAATGGAGGGAAGAGGTTAGAGAATGCGTCGTTGAATAGGAGCAGGCCAGTTGTGGGCCACTGGGTCTGAATCCTGTCGCTGCCACATCCTGGCTCTGGGTCCTCAATTCTGCAAGTACCCCTTTCTGGGCCTCCCACGTCCACTGAGGATGACCATAGTACCTGCCACATAGGGCTGCTAGGAGTTATTAATATTTATATTAGCTGTGGAAGGAGGGTATTCTTTCTGGATGGGACGCTTGGCCATTCCGGAACAGGACGTTCTGCTGCTGTGAACAAAGGGGGCCTGTGTCTGAGCATAGCAAGGAAACTTCTAGGAAGGCAGGCAAACAGCCACTTCCCAGACAGTTAGATCGGGATAGGGAAAGTCTGGTTTGGGCCCCATTAAGGGTGCCAGAACCACGTCCCGGCGGGGAGGGGACAAGAAATACTGGGTTCAGGACCAAAAGCAGAAGGAAGTGGGGGCTGGTTACATGGCAAATGACGACCTGGGTTGGGGGGAGCACCATTCATTTTACAAAGGGGTACAGGACACAGTGCCAAGGCCAGAACCAGCCCAACAGGATAAAAAGCAAACTGTGTACCAGGGCCACTGGGAAGAGAGGCAGCCGTGGGTGTGGTAAGCTCCCCATAGGAGAAGACAGGCAAATATGCAGAAGTGCTCCCTAAAGATCAGCTGCAGGTGGAGATCCTCCCTCCCACCGCTTGAGCAGGCCACCTCCCACTGCAGGTCTGCCTGAGGGGGTGGGGGTGCAAGAGAGAGACCTGAGTCTGGGTGAAGGAGATCAGGCGGCAAACAGCCTGGGTTGAACTCCCGACTCTGCTACTCACTAGCTGTATGACCAAGGAGAACTGTCCTGTACTTCAAATTCCTCCTCTATAAAGGGGACAATGACTGATGCCTACCTTGTGGACTTGCTCGGAGCATTAAATGAGTTACTTTGGAATGTTCAGAGCTCGTGTTAGGAGCTACTGTTACTGCTGTTGTTGGTGATGGCTCTCTTCTCCTAGCCCAGAAGCATAACACCTGAGAGAGCTGGTGGCCTCGTGGGGGAGAAAGGACACTGAGCCAGTGTACCAGGTGTACAGGGAGAGAGGAGGAGAGAAAGGCCAGCCACGCAGCTGCAGGCATCAAGTTCCTGGTGGGAAAGGCATGTCCACCCAAAGCGGGTGGAGTGGTGGTCAAGTAGGGCTGAGGGCACCGCCAGAGCCATGCTCACTAGCTCCATCCCCATGGGCTCTCTGGAAATGCAGACTGGCGCCTCCATGTTACAGGGCTATTGTGAGGACTCAACGAGCTTATCTACGTGATACGTGACACGGGCAGAACAAAGCAGGGAGCATCGCCAAGACCAACGACCACTGCCATTACAGGAAAGTGCTAGAGACAGAGGACACACAGGGCGCAGAGAGGATGGTGGCCCGGGGTAGTGTGCATTGTGGAAGGGAGGTTGGCAAGCAGATTGTGCCAGAATGAGAAGTTTGGATAGGAATCTAAGTGACCAAAGCACACAAAAGGGCCAGAAGAGCCTCATAAGGTAATGAGTTCCTCATGGCAGGAAGTATACAAGCAAGTGTGGGCATTTGTGGAAGATATTCCCACTCTGAGCACCTTAGAGCACTGCCCAACACATAGGAAGTGGTCAGAAAACATGGCACATACTCCTGCCGTCCTGTCCAGACCAAGCTGCCCCAAAACTGGTCTGTCTTCCTACTCAGCTACTGCAAGGGCTCCCCCCATGTAGGAGGGACACGTAATCTTGTGTACATTTCCAGGGCCTCAGGATTCCTGAAGGCCAACCAGGGACTCTTGCATTCTCAGAGAAACAGCTGTCCCAAAAGGCAGGCACCCTCAGCTCCCTATGCCTCCATCACCTGTAACCCAACAAAAGCCAGACCCCATTTCAGGGGAAACTTGGGAGAAGCTGGGGAGGCCCTCTGAAGACCTAGGAGTGGCTGGAGGCAGGGAGGGCTCCGGGTCAGCTCCACAGGGACGGCACTATGCAGGCACACCCCATGCCTTCCCCTGCCCAGAGGATCCTGGACAAGAAGACTAGTGCAAAGGCCCACGCAGTGGAAAAGCTGAATCCAGCTCTTGCTTGCACACCTCCTCCCATGGGAACTCACCAGCTCCAGAAGCTACTGTGTTGGGGCTGAGACCTGCCTCCCGAAGCTGTCCTCTGGGCTGAGGACTCCACAGAAGGCAGGTCCTGTCTTCCCTTGGAATGGGAAAAGTGGGCAGCCTTCGCCAAGGACCACACTGCTTGTCCCCTGGCCCTACCCAGCCCCATTCCGACTGGAAGGGCCACCACCAAGAGTCAGGAGTGGCTGGGGACAGGGCCCAGGAAGATGAGACCAGTGCTCTGTATGGCCAGATGCCCAACCCCTCCACAGCCCACCACCCCACCACCAAGAGCAAAGTGCATCCAAGAGGAGCCCCTATGAGGCTGGCACCCTTCTCAGACCTGCCCTTGTATGATAACAGTACCACCCACAAGAAGGGGGTGCTGCTGGGCATCCCTGCGCCCCTGACCCTGGTAGGGAGCAGGCCCTCCCCTTCAAAGATGAGGAAGCGGAGGCCTGGTCTGGAGGGACCTCCCCAAGGGCACACAGCAAGCCGGAGGCCTAGGCGGAAGCTCCCAGCTTTGGCTGCCGGCTACCCCCAGGCCAACTGTCACAATGCCCCGGCCTTCTTCAGTTGAGCACCTGCCTCTACAGCCCGTGTCTCGGCTTCTCCCCCCACCCAAAGCTCTGACCACCAACACTGCATACCTCCTACTGCGTCGGGCCTTACAGGCCACCCCACAGGGGCCCTTGGCACCCCAGGGCCCACCCCAGACTGTGGCAGGAGGTTCAGAGAGGCATGCGACGGCAGCCACTGACACCCTGGAGCCAACGCCATAGAGCTGGAGCACAGGCTGTGGGGGAACCCACGTGGGCCTGTGAGATGGGCGCCTTTGGGGCAGTGGCTGGGGGGACCCTTCCCCAGGATGCTATCTGGCCAAAGTCCCTTCCCTGGCCCATTCGGCACTCTGTGGATGAAGGCCGCTTCGTCACTTCAGAGACTCGGTCCCAGATCCGGCCACAGCCTCGGCCAGCCGGGACTCCAGGGCCGGCATCTCCCAGGAGCGGCCAACCCTTCCGCGCTCCCAGAGGAGTCTGGTCAGGGAAACAGAAGCTGCCACTGCTCTGCGTAGGTCACACCCACGCAAATGCCCACGCACGGACGAGGGCCACAGACACGCAGTCACGTAACACACCACGACAGGCATGGAGAAAGCAGGACACGCAGCTGCACTCCCACGGTGAGGTCAGCACACAGCTGAGCACACCCTGTGGCCCTGTCTCACGCACGCACATACTCACAAAGCAGCAGCCGCGGCAAAGCCTGGGAACATACGGAAGCACATGCCACCCTCCCGGATAGGCTGCATTCCCCCAGGGTAGGTGTCCTAAAAACTGGGGAGAGCCCAGCTTTGGTAGCCCTGGGCATGGGAGCTCCTGGCCACCTGCTCTTCGGGGAAAGGTGCACAAGCCCACCTGAAGAGGGCGGGCCATACCCAGGAACCCATCCAGCTCCATCACCCACTGGCTGGGCAGCCCGGGCCAGACCGCCGCCCTTGGAGAGCTGGTGTCCCCTGCTGTCCCACACAGGGTAGAGTCTGGAAGGATGATTCCACCTTTCCTGCAGCACCCCCCCCACCTGATCCTCCCTCTCGGTTGTCCTTCGCAGTTTCCCAAATATAGCTTTAAGTACCTCCAGGGGAGTAAGGACCAGGCACATACCATGTGTCCAAGAACGTCTACAAGTAAAGTTGGTTGGAAAAGCGTTTTCTGGATGTGACTTCTCTGATAAGACTCTCGGGGCTGGAATCCCGTTTACTAAGTGGTGTGGCCCTGGGCAGGTTACCTGCTCAGCTGTAAGGTGGCAGTGAGGGCAGTACTTACCCTTACGGGCACTGGGAGGCCTAGAGGGAGCGATGCCCACGTGGCACGGCCCCGTGGGAGGCACAGCCCTTCCTCTTAGCTGACCCTATAGGTACCAAAAGAGCCCTTCTGCCCAGGCCTGGCTCCTCACCCTCAGCCGGAGCCCCAGCGAGCCTTACCTGGCCATTATGAAACCGGAGACCAGTTGGTTTCAGGCTTTGGTGCTCAGCAGGGACCAGGAGCCCTATGAGCAGCCGTGCCCGCTCTGGCCCCGCTCCCTGCCTGCCCCCCCCCCCCACCTCCTTCCTAATCAGCTCTATCTAATGGTGAACTGGGCCTTGACCGCACACCCAGGGGATCAGAGGCGAGCCAGTGTGCTCGCTGCCCAGCCTGTCACCTATCATACTGACCTCCAGCCGCAGCCCGGCCAGGTGCAGGCAAAGGGCTTCTCGCCTGTGTGCCGGCGCAAGTGCGCCTTGAGGTGGCTGCTCTTGGTGTACATCTTGCTGCAGCCGGGGAAAGTACATTTGTGCATTTTGATGAGTTCTGCTGCGGGGTTCTTGGGGAACTTCTGGCCCATGAGGAGGCCAGTGGAGCCGGGCCCCAGGGGTCCCGACCCAATGGGCTTGGCAGCGATGGGCACAGGGGCGATCCGCACGAACTTGGAAGGCAGGTTCACGTTGGAGGATGGCACCACCTGGGGCACAAGTGCAAAGGTCTGACCCTGGATGTTGACCAGAAGCTGGGCAACCCTGACACCTTCTGGGGCCTGCCCAGGGGAGGCCGGCTCCATGCCTGATTCCTGCTTCACCTGCACAGGCTGGATCTGTAGCAGCACGGGGATGGGGCCATCTGACGCGGGCCCCCCAGCCGGGCTCTGGCTGCCATCTGCACCAGCACCGCCCAGGAGGGGAGTGCAGCGCTCTCTGCCACCGGACCCGGGGTGGAGGTGGCTCCTGTGTGGCCCGCCTGAGAGCTGGCTGCAGGCCTCCGCGTTCTTACTGTTGCTCTCTGGGGCCTCCTTGGCCCCCAGCTCCATGTTCTCCTCCAGAAACTCTTCAATCTCCTCCAGGGTGGGCTGGAAGGGCCTTGGGACATCATCAGGGTCACCCACAGGAAATTCGGGGAAGCAGAAATGCTCCCCCTTGACAGGTGCTGGTGTCCTGCGCCAGGCCCCCCAGGCCATGGGACCACTGCCAGCCCCGATGCCACTGCCACCACCACTGCCCAGGGTGGCCTGGGACAGCAGGAAGTCCAAGATGCTGTCCTGGCCCTCAGCACCCGGGCCACTGCTGTAGCAGGAGCAGACGGCTTGTGAGTCCGGGCTGGCGCAGGAGCAGAGGCTGGAGGCGTCGCTGTCATCCTCCGAGAGGGGTGAGGGCAGCATGTGGTATGCCCGTCCACTGGCTAACCTGTCACCCAGGTAACCAACTGGGCATTTCGGTGACGAGAAGGTCTCGTCCACTGGAAGCAAGTGGTCCACCATGCTGGCCTGGCCGTGCCGTTGGCGGCTAGAGAGAGGAACAAAGGAGGCCTGGTCAGGAGGACGGCATGCTCACCTGCCACCTCGAGGGCCTGTGCCCCCCCACTCTGCTGCCTGCCCATAGTCTCTCATTACCAAATGCCTGGATCCTGTCTCCATCCCATCCCGTGGGAGAACTTTGTCTGCAAGAGTGTTTTCCAAAATTGCACCACCTGTTTGCAAAAGAGTGCTCTCCAAGCCCATTGCACAATCCGGGTTACTTTTGGTTTCAAACAGGTTTTCCAGAACAATTTGGGAAAGAACACACATGTACCTGTCTGTGAACGACTGTGAGTACATGTGAGTGACAAAGGACGCAAGGAGGCTCTCCGGACCCTCAAACCGTCAAGGTTGGGGAGCCCCGTCCAGCCAATGCATTGGAGTGGCTGCATTTCCGAGGACACCTGACCTCAGCTCCATTCTTGTTGAGTCACTGGAAGGGGGGTAGAAGAGTGGCCACTTGCCCTCTGACCCCTGTGTTGTTGAGGCTTGCATAGGGTTGCCAGGTTGAGCAAATAAAACCACAGGCCACCCAATTAAATGTTAATTTCAGGTTTGAAAAAACAAGCAACTTTTAACATAAGTATATCCCAAACGTTAAACAGGCCATGCTCATATTAAGAAATTATTTTATCTGATACTGAACCTTAACTTGGCAGTCTATATTTTGATTAGGCAAGTCTAATTTGTGGCAAAAAAAAAAAAAAAAAAAAGATTAAAGACCCATCTGTGGGTCTCCATCTTCACAGGCTCTGCTCCCCCACCTGAAGGAGGGCAGCTCATCCACCCTCTCGTTCTCACACCCCTCCAGCCTCAGCTGCCTCCTCGGTGAAATGGGAATGGCAGGCACAGAACAAAATGCCCTCAACTGCACCAGGACATTTTACTGAGGCTCTACCACTGGGTGGACAAGACCCTGCCCCATGGTGATAACTCATGATACAAAAGTGGTCCCGGTCCCAGGGCACTCCCACAGCCACTACCCCATTTGACTTCGCAGGAGATGAGATAGGATGCCCTTGGCCTGTACCCCACGGAGCACTCACCACCTCAGGAAGGCCCAGATAACTCCCGTCTCCCCCCTAGACCATGAACTGCATGAGGGCAGGCTGGGCTGCTGGGTCTCCACTGTGTTCCCAGCTTCCGGCGTGGCAGCTGGTGCCCAGGAGGGGCTCAGAGAATACCAACAGAGAAGAGAGGGGACATCTGCGTCCTCTGAAGGCCATGCTAGGTCCGGTGTCCAAGGAGAGTCAACAGCATAACCGCTGTAATGGGGCCACCTCCATGGACCTTTGTCCCCGCCCAGTGACCAGTGAGGTTCAAGGAAGAGGGAAGGGCTACATCTGAAACCAGAGATTCTCTGCTGCCTGTCACCACTCTGCACCCAGCCCTGTGCTCTGTCTCAAGGCCTACTCCTGGACCTGGCACACGGTACTACTCACCGGTCAGCAAGTCAACAAGCCTGGCCAGCAACAGACTTCTCAAGGCCAGCCAGGATCATCGTCAGCTGTGTGCTCCCCAAATTTCGGTTTCCCCACCTGTTCCAGGCCCCAGTGACCTCAGTTCCCCACTAATCCAGGAAGCTTCACAGAGCTCCAGGAAACTAAAGCAAGGTACATGCCTTCGGCAAGTCTGCACCCCAGGGCCGCTTTGCCAAGAGGATATTCAACTCTTCGATTTTAAATACTCATCTGAGGATTCAAAACTGGCAGTTTTAAAATACATGTTATTCACCAAATCAGGTGCTGAGAAGGAATGCAAGTGCCAGATGATGTGAAGGGCAACAAGCGCTCTCTGGGCCCTAAGCCCCACTACCACCCCTTTCCCTCACCCTCTGAGCAGGAAGCTTTGCTCCTGCCTCTGCAACTTGGCTGGGCAAGCTCAGGCGGGTGGCACAACCTCTCTGGGTCTGTGTGTGGGTCTGCTGGGTGGGGATGCTGCCAGTGGGACCTAGTTCCCAGGCTGCTGAAACAGTTCAGTGAGTGGACACAGGTTGAACACTTGTTACAGGGGCTGGCACACACAGGCCCCGGTCAGTACCAGCCACTAGGATTAACCTTCAAATAGGTGAACACACGATCCTTCTGCCCCTCTGCTGTGGTCCTAAGGAATCAGGAGGGCTCCAGCCTTCCTAGACCTAGAATAGGCCATAACCGGAGGTGAGGGGCGGATCAGGTCATGCTCCTGCCCACTTAAAACTCTCCCCTGAAATGTGACCATCAACTGACTATTTATTACATGACAGCAAGGAGTTACTGTGAATATTTTAGAGTGTGATGATGGTATCAGAGTTGATGACTGAGACATTCACAGATGAAATGGTATGAAAAGAAGCACCAGGGAAAAGAAATTAAGCACAGTATGGTCGGGTAGGAGAAGAGCTCCAATAACTTCCCCAGGAAATGTGACCCCGTCTTCTCCCAGCAGCCCAGCACCTGGGCCTTGCCCATCTCTCCCAGGCCTCACCTCCACCTGCTCTAATCCACGCTGGCTGTGCCCTTGCTGTGGGTCCCTGTGGGTCCCTCTTCTCCCCCGCCTCCCCGAGCACCAGGTGGGGGTGCCTTAATTGGACCCCAGCTCTGAAGTCACTGCCTGGGGGGCCTCCCCAGACCACCCTCTGTGAAATCATCCAGCAGCTGCCCCCCCCCCAAACTATCTTGGTTATGTGTTTGTGTACCGTATTTTCTGTCTACCTCCCCACCAAAATATAAGCTGTTCTGACTAACCCATCCACCACTATCCCACAATCTAAAACAAGAGCCCGCACAATTTGCTGGTTGAGTGAGTGAGAGATGCTCGGGGCTGACAGGCAAGAGGGAGGGGTGTGGAGATTCCTCCAGCAGTGGCAGGGCCAGGGTCAGGCACAAGAGTTTTCCTGCGGGGCTGAGCCGCTGCGGCCGCACACTCAGGCACTGAGAGCAGAGAAAGGGCTCTGGGGCCACCGCAGGCGCCAGCGACAGAAGAACGGGCGGCCAGGGCTGCAGGGAGCCGGCTGGGGCGCTAACACACAGCAGCACATGGCGCGGCCGCAAGCGCTGGCTGCGTGCAGGGGGAGGGGACACGCCGTTCCGGGCACCGGCCCGGGCCTACAGCCGGACTCCGCCCCCTCCCCCGGCCGGGCCAGGCCTGCTGTTTATCCTCCCGGGGACACAGCGGCTGCAGGAACAACATGTAATTGATAACAAGCCCAGCGCCGGCCAAGGGCTTGCCATTGGGTCAGCGTGCAAATCACGGGGGTGGCGGGTGGGGGCCGCCCTTCAAAATAAGAGTCTCGGCTCCCTGCGCCATCCGCAGGCCCCAAAGTCGCAGAGCCCAGGCGTCCTCCCACCTGTAGGACGGCAGGGGCTCCCAGGAGCCACCTGGTCCTTGGGAGAAAGGTGATTTGAGGGACTAAAGCTTTTTTTTTTTTTTTTTTTTTTTGTCAGCTGCCCAGGGACGGGGTGAGAGAACATCCCCTCTAAGTCACGGGAGGGGGGGTCCTTTGGGGATACCACAGTGGGGAGGAAACAGGGACCCCGGCAGAGCGACGCCGCGGGGGGGAGTGGCCCGTCCTCTGCCCCCGACCCCGCCACCCCTTGGTCTCCCTGGTGCTCATGTTCCGCGGACAGAACCAGGGGACTCCACGCAGGCGGTAGGAGTACGAGAGTGGCCGGCGCGGGTGTGCGCGCAGCGCTGGGAGTTCCTGTCGTGCGCCCGCGCGGGTGCGGGGCGTGGTGCGCGGCGGCGTGGCTGTGCCGGGGTGTCCCTGGCACACTCGCGCGTGGAGCCGCCGTGGGCGCCCGCGTGTGCGGGAAGCTGCGTGGGAAAGGAGGCGGCCCCGGAGCGCTGCCCGCGGGGCACCGTGCCCGGGCCCGCGCCCCCCCCAGGCCACGGCTCGGTGGTCGGCGTGACCCCCGCACCACGGCCCCGCCACCCCCGGCCCGGCCCGGCCGCGCCCCGGCCCCCAGCCCCGCCGGCCGCCCGCTCCTCCCGCCAGGCCCGGCCAGGGGCCCGCCATATGGGAGCGCGGCCCGCACGCGCGGGGGCAGTGCCCGCGGCCCGCAGCCACCGTCCCCGGGGCTCGTCCGGCCCCCGCCCCGCGGGCTCGCTCGGCTCCTCCGACCCTTCCCCGGGCGCTGGCGCGGAGCTGGACGGGGCGCGGGCTCCCGCCGCACGGCCAGAGGCCAGTCCGCGCCCCCGGCCCCCCGGCCCCCGGGTCCCGACCACCCCCGGCGCCCCGAGCGGCGTCCACGCGGCCGTCCGGCCTCCCCGAGCCTCTCCCACCTGGACTGGCGCACGCCGGGCAGCGGCCAGGCCCCCGCGGTCCTGGGGCTCCGGGGCGGCGGGCCGGGCGCGGGTCCGGCTCGGTGCGCTCGCCCGCTGCCCGCGGGTCCCTGCGGCGGAGCCCGACCGCCTGCCGCTCGCTCGGCCTCGCTCCCCGCGGCTCACGTGACGCCGCGGGCGCCGGGAAGGCTCGCAGGAGGCTCGGCCCCGGGCGCGCGCCCCATTGGCCCGCGCCGCGCGTCCCCGCCCCGCCCCGGAGCCCCCGCCCCCGAGCCCCCGCCCCCGAGCCCCCGCCCCCGAGCCCCCGCCCCCGAGCCCCTCCCGCCCTAGCTGGCGCCCGCCCGGTCGGCCCAGGCGCTTTGGGAGCTCGGTCCCCAGGCGAGAACCGGAGACGGGCCTCGGGCCCCGCGGACAGTGTCCCGAGGCGGGGTCCGGGCGGGCGCGGGGCGGCCCTCCACCCGCCGCCTACCCCGAGCGGGGTCCCCGCCGCTGTCCCGCCCGAGACCCGGGGCGAGCCGGAGACCTGCCTCGGGGACGTGTGGTTGGAGCGTCTCGGCGCGGCACAGCCGTGCTGCGGCCGAGCCATCCCGGCGCCCCGGCCGCTGCCCCGCGCCACCCGCGCCACCCGCGCCACCCGCGCCACCCGCGCCCGGGTCCGGGCCACCCCTGAAACACACCGCGGCGCCCCACGCTCCTCCAGGCCCGCAGCCCGCCCGGACCCCCGCCGAGGCGGGGCGAGAGGCTCCGACGGCCCAACAAGTACCCCGCTGCGCCCGGTCGCGGGAGGAGGCCGACCGCGAGGGGCCACGGGCCTCCCCGGGCCAGCCCGGAGGAGGCGGCGACGCAGAGCCTGCCCGCCTGCCCGCCCGCCCCAGGGAGGGCAGCTTCCAGGCAAGCGAGGGACACGCGGGCAGAGCTCCTTCTAGGGAGTCCGCGGCCTTTCCCTTCCCGGCCTGCGGTGCAGAGCCTTTTCCCCGCTCCCCCCAGGACACCGCCAGGGTTGGAACTCACGGCCAGACCTGCGCTGGGCTGCGCTGGGCTGGGCTGGGCTGGGCTGCCCAGGGTGCTGTGGGTCTGGGCTCCTGAGTCCCTGCCGGGGCTCCCCTGGGTCGTGGGGTCCTCCCTGTGCACCCCGTCGGGCCCAGGGATGCAGTGCCTGCCGCCACCGGGAGCCAAACCGAGGCTGGTGTTGAGGATGAAATGTGTCTGCAGCAGCTTCAGCACATAGAGGATGAGAAACTGAGGAGCACAGAACAATTAATACTGTGTGACTTCACTTCTGTGTGGCGTCTTAGAAACTAAAAACAACAGGGGCACCTGAGTGGCTCAGAGCCACCAGAGCACCTATCTTGGGCTCAGGGCGCAATCCCGGGGTCCTGGGATCGAGTCCCGCATCCCTCTCCCACAGGGAGCCTGCCTCTCCCTCTGCCTGTGTCTCTACCTCTCTGTGTCTCTCATGAATAAATAAATAAAATCTTAAACACATACACACACACACACACACACACAACTAAAAACAACAGATTCATAGAAAAAGAGATCAGACTTGTGGTCCCCAGAGGCGGAGGGTGGGGGGAGAGGGGATTGCAGAAGGTGATGGAAGGTACAAACCTCCAGGCATAAGATAAATAAGCTCGGGGCCGTCAATGCAACCTGACATGCAGCACTGCTGTGTGATATACAGGAAAGTCACTAAGAGAGTAGATCCCCAGAGTTCTCACCAGAAGGAAGTCTTTTTTTTTCTTTTTTCACTTTTCCTTTTTATTGTATCTATGGGAGATGATGGCTACTAGCTAAACTTACTCTGGTAATTATTTCACCATAAATGTGAGTCAGACCATTATGTGTACATGCTAAACTCCTCCAGTGCTGCAAGTATAGCTCAGTAAATTATATCTCAGTAAAACTGGGAAGAGGGCAGCCTGGGTGGCTCTACGGTGTGGTGCTGCCCAGGGCCTGATCCTGGAGACCTGGAATCTAGTCCCACATTGGGCTCTCTGCATGGAGCCTGCTTCTTCCTCTGCCTGTGTCTCTACCTCTCTCTCTCTTTCTGTGTGTGTGTGTGTGTCTCCCATAAATAAATAAATAAATAAATAAATAAATAAATCTTAAAAAAGACAAAAAACTGGGGAGAAAACTGAAGGACTGCCAAGATGCTCCTGTTACAACCTGAGTAAGATCATGTCTCTCCTTAACTCAGAACGTTCCAGTGCCCTACAGGATCTGGACCCTCATCCCCACTACATACCTGACCTTACTCTACTCCTTTCCCCTTGCTTCCATCACTCTAGCCACATTGGCCTCCTTGCAGTTCCTCAGACATACCAGGGACAGTTCTACCCCAGGGCCCTTGAACATGCTGTTCCCACTGCCTGTACAAGCTTCTTTCCCCACAAATTATGGGGTTCTCTTGGTCTCCTTCAGGGTTTTATTCTAATGTTATCTTCTCAGGGACCTCTGCCTAACCACCCGATCTAACACTCTCCCTAATATTTCCTATTCCCCTATCTTGTTTCCCCTTTTTATTGGCATTTATTCCTTGCTAATGTATTACACATTTTACATTTTATTTTGTGTTTGATCTCCTCTAATAGAATGCAAGCTCCACCTAAGCAGTGATTTCTGTCCATTTGTTCCCTTCATCGTATCTTTAGCATCAAGCACACAGTAAGTGCTCAATTGTTGAATTAATGAATTTCTGAAAGACTTAAAGCAAACACGGTCAACCTGAGAGGAATGAGGCAGGGCTGAGGAACCTACCCCAAATGAGTTAAGAAACTGGTCACTGGAGAAATGAGAAGAACAGTTTTCCCCAAAAGAGACCCAGAACACCCCAGGCTAGTCTCAGAGGACTGCCTTTCTACAGAGCGCCTCCTGTCTGGTTCATTCTCCTCCTCTCCCCAGCACACATGTTGGCCTGGTTAACTCCACTCATCCTTCAGATATCAGCTCAGACTTCTCTTTGTAGGGGCGCTGGGCAATGCTGTGAAATGGGAGCCTGGGCACCCCGCCCCCGGGGAAGCAGGATGGTGGTGCTGCAGGAGGTAAAGGAGCTCCAACAGGGCAGCATGGAGCTTGGTGTGGTGAATAGGGAGTGACGTTCCTGGGAGGGGCGGCATTCCAGGGCGTGCTCAGCCAGAAAATGCAAGAAAGCCTACAAACAGAACAGTAGCCGCCTTGTTGACGGAACCAGGGGTGTGGAGGCTCCAACCCCTTACAGGTGCAAGCCCAGGCTCCTTGGACTGACATCCAGGCCACTCACTCATTTGAGTGGTTCTTTTAAAAACAACACCTGCGTGTTCCGGCACCACAGAAAGGCGTAGAACAGAAAGAAGAATCCCACTTGGCCTCAGTCCCACTCAACATTTCTGTTTGGGTTTTCCTATGACCTAATTGTAAATAACACGCTTGTCTCTCTTGTGTCTATACTGGCAGCGAACGATGCCCCCTCCCTGTGCTAGACATTCTGTGCGGGCCCCTTCGGGTCGCTCTCTCTGCCCTTCTGCCCCCGCTCTGTGCCCTCAGAGGCTTTTCACAGGCCATGAACAGGGACCCCTTGGTTTCCCAGAGGGTTTGGCAGCTGGGAGACACTGGTAGCAGGCGAGGGTGTGAGACACGTGAAGCTGGGTTTGTGCCCTGCGGAATGCGGCAGGTGACTGTGTCCTTCCAACCGGTGCGGCTCCTCTCAGGGAACCTGGCAGGGCGTCTCAAAGCCCCTCCTCTCCTCACCTGTGCCCAGGACGCCTCTGCCCACCCCCCCCCCCCCGCGGCCCCCATCCTTGCCCCAAATCTCTCCTCCTCAGGCCGGTTTGGGGGCAATCCTCCTCGCTGGATGTCTCCAGTACCCATGTTGCACTTCACAGATGCTCACTTTATCTTCACAACACCTCAGAGGTCAGTATTTTGACAAAGAAATGCCGCTCAGGGATCCCTGGGTGGCGCAGCGGTTTGGCGCCTGCCTTTGGCCCAGGGCGCGATCCTGAAGATTCAGGATCGAATCCCACGTCGGGCTCCCGGTGCATGGAGCCTGCTTCTCCCTCTGCCTGTGTCTCTGCCTCTCTCTCTCACTGTGTGCCTATCATAAGTAAATAAAAAGAAAAAAAAAAAAATAAAAAAAAAAAAAAAAAAAAAAAAAGAAATGCCGCTCAGAGAGCAAGTGTGTCACCCAGGGAAGCGTATGCAGAGTCCAGGACAGGGTGGAGGTGGAGCTCACATACACTTGCCTCCTCCACTTGTCCAGCATTGTCCTGGCGGACTCCTGAGGCCTGGCTGAGGAGCCTTGGTCACAGGGCTGAGCCCACGGCAGGGCCCAGGACACCCAGCACCCAGATGGCTCAGACAAGACAACATAACATGACCCTGCAGGCCTGTCCTGAGCGCGCTTGCCGGCCTCACCAGCTCCACCAGTCTGCTCCACCAGCAGGGCCCCAGTTGGTGTGACATAAGCACATCCCTGAGGCACGGAACATCTGCAGCCCTAGCCTCCCCTCAAACCCCAGCTCCAGATCTTCCCCTCACACCTCCTCCTGAGGACCTCGCAGGCATCACAGAGCAAAAGCCTTGTGCTGCCATGGTCTCCACTCCACCCCCTTTGCTGCCCCGTGCTAGATACAGGGGGCCAGCCAGGGCAGGGTCCTGTCTGAGAGCCCGCACTGGCTCCCCATGGTGCAGTAAAAGGCCCATGCCCTAACTTATCCTGGCATTCAAGGCTCTGAGCGACATGACTCTTGCCAAGCATCTACTTGCTCCCGCTTGTCCCACCCAAGGACAACACATTCTCTTGGACAGCCCCACCTCGGTCAAAGTAAGGATTCTGGACTGATCAGTCTGGGTTCAAGCCCTGCTTCTGCCGCCCCTGTGCTCTGCAAGTTTGTGAGAGTTGTTTCCCCTTCCTTGCCACCACATCCATAATATGGGACAACAGCATGAAGGTGTCCCACTCGAGCCCTGTCATTAAAGGACAGCCTCAGGGAGCATTGCCGACCAGCAGCCCCTTGCAGCCCTACCCCTGGGCCTGGTGCAGCGTCACCCAGAAGCCAGGATGTTAGCTGCTGGAGCCAGTCCCTCCTACCCGACCCCCAGCCTCCCCATGGACAGTCTGAGCGCTGGGGCAGTCCACCCGGCGTGGTCTAGCTCTCTCTATGCTGCCCTGCCATCTGAGGCTCTCCCTCCCTGTCCTCCCTTCTGCCCCCTCTCCTTTCATGGTACCAGCCCCAGGCCCTGGCCTAGGGCTCTCCTCACTGGATCCTGCTCCTACCTCCTCTTCCTCATCCTCCACAGGCACCTCCCCACAAGCCGCTTGTACATCTCACCCCTTCTTGGCATCTGCTCTCTGAAGATGAGAGCTGGCATGGGTAGCTATCTCACAGCTATCTCATAGGTTGTTCAAGGATGAAATGAATTAATGTACACAGAAACTTTAGAAAAGTGCCCGGACACTTGATGGGATGAGCACTGGGTATTATGCTATACGTTGGCAAATTGAACTCCAATTAAAAAAATAAATAAATAAAAATAAAAATAAATAAATAAATAAATAAAAGTGCCTGGAGCAGAGTAGATATCTCTGACTCCCAGCCCATGTAGTTCCCTTATAAGGGCCATCCTCAGGGACTTCCTTCACTCTTCAAATCACCCTATAGAAAATTTCTGTGAGTTCTTTTGTAGACCAGGCCTTCTTAAGTTTCCTGAGTGTGCCATACTTCCTCTGACCACAGGGCCTTTGCACCCACTGCTGCCTTTGTTGTGAACACACTTACCCTTCTTTCCTGTAAGCTCAGATGTTGCTTCTTCAGGGAAACCTTCCTGACCTCCTTCACATATTTTCCCTACACTGTGTACCTCTCCTTCAAAGCATTTTTTGAGATTTATCCACCTACATGTGTATTCATTTATTTCACATTTGTCTCTCTGGGACAAAGATTGCCAGCCCTCAGATAGTCATCCATCCCTTCCCAGAAGTCCCAGTTTTCAGCAGAGCACAGAACTGCCCCCAAAGAAGTTTGCATTCCCCAGGCTCCCTTGCAGCCGGTCAGTGGGATGTGCGCAGAAGTGATGGCTGTGTGTTCTGAGTTCCCCTGCAAAGGGAAGGGGCGTGCCTCCCCTCCTCCCAGCTGGCTGGAATGCTGGCCGGCAGACAAAAGCGAAGCTGTCTGGAGGAGGGACACACATGGACGGACAGACAGACCCAAGCAGCTCCACAGAGCGCACTGCCCCACCAGCGTGGGCCTTTAGACCAAAAGTCGTCCAGTTTGTTTAAGCTGATGTTACTTTGGTCTCTGTGCCGGCAGATGTTCTTCTATCTACCTGCACAACGGGCAGCTGTGTAAAGGCAGGGGACGGTCCGTCTGTTATCACAACACCCTCCTGGCACCCAGAAGGCTCTCGGTGAAGGTGTGATGAGCAAGTGAAAGAGTTCTTCAGGGGACGGATCCTTTCTTAGTCTTCTCGGTGGCCCTTGCGAGCACCCAGCTTGTGGAGTGAAGGTGGATAGACTCTAGAGCAGCACTATGCACTAAAACTTTCAGTGATGGAGGAACTGCTCTGTACCACACACGGCCAGTGGCCACCACATCAGGCAGGGCACAGCCAAGCTGGAAGGAGTGCAGAGAGGATGCAGGATAATGCAGCCCCCACCCCACCCGCATCCCAAAGGAGGAGCTGGGGGTCCCCGGAAATCAGGTGGACATTTGTCCCAGCCCTAACACACGAGCCAGGCCACCAGGCAAAAGAGGCCTTTGAGACCCTGCTCCTGAGGGTCACATCAGGGAATCGGGTCACGACGGCACAGGACCAATCGCAGTGGCCAGCCTCCCTGGTCATCCAATTCCTGCTGACATCCATGACACCCTCACTACATGTGGGGGTTGGATGTGGGTGTCTGACCTGCCTCAAAGCAAGGAGTCCCAAGCATTCTGACCAGTCCCTGGCTGCTAACAAGGTGGGCAGAGACAGAGCTTGAACCAAGCAGGTGCCAGGCCCTCACCGGACACTTCCCAGCTATGCACGCTGAAACAGATGCAAGAGGGTGGGTCTGCTGCATGCCACGTGCAGTCTGTGACACAGAGCACAGCATGCCCATCTCCACTCTTCCAGTTTTACAGAAAAGAAAGTTGAGGCCAGAGAGGTGTAGCGATTCACCCAAGGTCACAAGCAAACGTGGTGGCAAAGACAAAAGTAGAACTCGGACCTGCCTCTCACCCTCTTTCTGTATCCCCAGCTGCTGAGCCTGGCTCCAGGACACGGGATGCATTTCTGCTTTATCCTGCTGCTGCTCCCTGTCAACCTGTACCCCTACCGCTCAGAGACGATCTCCCTATAAAGACTCAGGATGGAGCCTGGCACAGCTGGATGCAGCAGACCTGGAGCCCCATCCCGGACCTCACAGCAGCCTGTGGCCCCTGTGGCCAGCAGCGCTAACCAGGCCACCGAAGCTCTTGCTGCTGCACGCGCACCAGAAAGGGGAAGTAGCATCACCCAGCTGGCTGCTGGCCCACGAGGCAGCAGAAAAGGAAGGCTTCTTCTTGGGGCCACTCTGCTGCTGTGTGTGGGACACAGCTTAACGGGCCCATTCGTTGGAAAGAGCAGGAACCCCTGGGGTGAAAGTCAGGTGGACAAGGAGAGGCCAGGGACGTGTGCCCAGCACTGTGCTCATCTCTTTAAACAGATGATTCTATTTAATCCCCTAACTCCCCTCCTACTGGGTCCATTTTACAGACTGAGAAAGAGAGGCATGGAGAGGTGGCTTACTAGGGATCCCAGCAGGAGGTGATCCGCAGCCTCCAATCCAGAAGATACTGAGGTAGTGGGAATGGGGGAGGTTTCTGCTGCTTCCTGAAGAGGCTTTGAGATTCTGGGAAGGGGAGGTAGGAGAAGGGTCTGGAGAGAGGGCCCCCTCACGAGATGTGAGATGGGAGCCTGTTGGGGGCCGGTGGGGGCACAGATGCGATTCCTGAGGCAGGAAATGGCTGGAGCGCTCCCCTGGCAGTGATTGCTGGCATGGACCCTTTCAGTGTCCTCTGTCTCGCAGTCCTTCCTGCCCTCCCACCTGCACCTCTGGAAGATCCCGCTGCACGCAGGCCTAGGGGAGCAAGGAACAAATGTCATGGCTCTGGAGGTCCAAGTCATGACCAGCAGCCAAGTGGGCACAGCCCTGGGGTGGAGCCAAGCATCCCAGCCCACTGCGGGTGGGGGTAAGGGGGTCAGGACAAAGATGTGACGCTGATTCAGAGACTCAAAATGTCAGGGGTGTAAGTAAGAGAGGAAACCATCTCGTGCTCACCCACCAGTCCAAGCTGCTGAGCCAGGGTGGCACAGCAGGCACCTCAACACCAGGGTCCCAGTGCTGGTCACTCCTCTCTCCCCGTGATGGCTCATGGCCACAGCCAGGCTCCAGCTCGTGGGAAGAGGAATGAAGAAGGGGTGCCTACCCTTTAAGGCCACCACCAGAAGGAACGAGATTGTGCATGAGTTGTGAGATTGGGGCAGGGTTGTATCTCTCTGCCAGTGGGGGGAAAACAGACATCTGGAGTCCCGTCCCGTCCCGTCCCTAAGTGGCTGCACAGACCAGAGCAGGCCCCTGCACTCTGTGAGTCTGTTTTCTCCTCTGCACCAAAAGTTTGATCAAAATAGCCTATGCAGAGCAGCCCAGGTGGCTCAGCAGTTTAGCGCCACCTTCGGTCCAGAGCATGATCCTGGAAACCCGGGATCGAGTCCCACATCCGGCTCCCTGCATGGAGCCTGCTTCTCCCTCTGCCTGTCTCTCTCTCTCTCTCTCTCTCTGTGTCTCTCATGAATAAATAAATAAATTAAAATCTTTTTTAAAAAATAGCCTATGCGGGGTCCTGAGTGAAGGACTCTGAACCCATACTCTTCTGAAGCAGTTGAGGCACAGCCATGGGGAAAGGAAAGGTGAAATCAGGCTGTGGGTAGTTCCCTCAACTGTGCTGTGAAGCAGGAGGGGGGGCAAGCAAGTGCCCTGGGCCATTGACAGAGCCCTGGAGCTTCCAAGCTCTCTTGGAAATAGACCGGTGCCAATACATTAGGTAACTTTTCAAGATTTTATTTATTTATTCCTGAGAGGCACACAGAGAGAAGCAGAGACACAGGCAGAGGGAGAAGCAGGCTCCCTGTGGGGAGACCGATTTGGGACCCGATCCCAGGACCTCGGGATCACGACCTGAGCCGGAGGCAGACGCTCAACCACTGAGCCGCCCAGGCACCCCGTATTAGGTAACTTCTGTTAAGTGCCTGTGGTGTACCAAGCACGGAGCTAAAGGCTGGCATTTATGAGTGTTCTCTGTATGCCAGGCACTTATAGCTTCTTCTTCACTTAAGCCATTCCACTTCTCAGTGATGCAAGCACTGTTGTTATCACCATGAGAATAGTGAACCTGTAAAATACGAACCAACCACTGTGAAAAAGGAGCACTCAGAGAACAAGAAAGAACGTTTGAAAATGTAATACTTAATAGCGTTCACGAAAACTCAACCAAGATTGAATAGCAGAACAGACACACCTGAGAACCAAACTGAAGTGACAAATGGAAATTCTAAGAGCAAAGTCCCACAGCCAAGGCTTCAGTGGAAGGAACTGAATTCACATTCAGAAATGAAGACCAGTCAAGATCACCTTCCTAGTGAAATCCAGCCCCTCCTCCCTCCAGCAGGCAGACGTTGATGGGTAACAGGGAGTTACTGAGTCACTCCTGCCTGGGTAAAGTCCTCAAGGTTTATTGTGTTTTTCAGACCAACCTCAAGCCTGAAGTCCCCATTGCCTTTCCCCAGGGTGCCAGTCCTATGGGACCGGGGGTCACTAGCTCTCACGGTTCCGAGCAAACTGCAAGGAACCAGCAGTGGGGGCTGGGAAGTGACAGCTGCTCAGCACCCACAGGGTGGGCTTCACAGGTAGGCAGGGTGGGAGGAGGCGTCTTTGTGCAAGAGTCCTGGACTTACGTGAAGACCCCGAGAGCAATGGACTGACACTAGCCACCTGCCAGATTCAGGGAGGGACTCCCCATTGTCTCAAAACACAGTAAGGAAAACAGTGACCCAGGTGGGGACAAGACATAAACAGAGCATGCAAATGCACACATAGAGCAACTTCTAACCCCACCCCTGATAAAAAAAAAAAAAAAACACATATTAAACCAAGGTATCCTTTTCATCCAACTGACAAGGATATTTTAAGTTATTAAAACTGGTGGAAAGAGGCACATTTGCAGAAAGCACCTTGGAATATACATATCACTTTTCAGTCTGTAAGTCTACGTGTACAAGCTGATCACAACGAAATGATTAGATCTGTAGGCAGATTAATTTTTTTTTAGATTTATTTATTTATGATAGAGAGAGAGAGAGAGAGGCAGAGACAAAGGAGGAGGGAAAAGCAGGCTCCATGCCAGGAGCCTGATGCAGGACTCGATCCCGGGACTCCAGGATCGCACCCTGGGCTAAAGGCAGGCGCCAAACCGCTGAGCCACCCAGGGATCCCCCCCCGTAGGCAGATTTATAATCAAGACTGCTCTTCCCAACGTTGCTTACAACTGAGAAAAATTAGAAACCACTGAATCTCCGACCACAGGAAAGTGATAATAAACTATACCCTATCTGTGCAGTGGAATATCACTTATCAATTTAAATCAGGTTTTTGGGGCAGCCCAGGTGGCTCAGCGGTTTAGCGCCGCCTTCAGCCCAGGGTGTGATCCTGGAGACCGGGGATCAAGTCCTGCATCGGGCTCCCCACATGGAGCCTGCTTCTCTCTCTGTCTCTCTCTCTTTCATGAATAAATAAATAAAAATCTTTAAAAAAAATAAATAAATCGGGTTTTCAGAAGACTATTGATAAAAGTTAAAGTGAAGAAAAGCAGGATGCAAAATTTATATAGCAATTATTCTATATATGATCATATAAAGAAAAATATGCTTATAGAAAACACTAGAAATACATAGAGAAATATTTACTTCCATGATTTTTAAAAGTATTTGCATTGAGTAATGGGATTACAAGCGATCTCTTTTTAGGGGCTCCTGGGTGGCTCAGACGGGTAAGCTTTCCGCTCAGGTCATGACCTCAGCATCATGATCCCGGTTGTGCGATCAAGCCCCACATCAGGCTCCGGGCTCCGTGATCTTTTTTCAGCATTCTATTTTTTACTTTTCCAGATTTTCTCCAATGAATTTATATTACCTTTATAACCAGAAAAAAATATGGTCTGATTCTGCAGCTTCATATGTTATTTCTGCGTAGTTTTTGTATTAGTATAATAGTAAATGTTCTCCTTACCCACAGATCAGAAAATACAGACAGGTATACAAAAGAAAGAAAGTTGTTCATAATCCCATCATTGTTAAAATTTTCTTGCTACATTACAAAAATGAAACCACATCATACATACTATTTTACAGACTTTTGAAAAATTGTGGCTACAAACATGTAACATAAAATCTTTTCTTTTAACCTCTTAAGTGTATAGTTTGATAGCCTTAAGTAAATCCACATGCTGTGTAGCTATCTCCATTGCCTATTTCTGAAATTTTCCATCTCCCCAAACTGAAACTCCATCCCCATTAAACACAAACTCCCTGCCCCCTCCCCGAGCCCCTGGCGCCCACCACCCCAGTTTCTGTCTCTGAATCTAACCACTCTAGGGACTTCATGTAAGTGGATCGTGCAGTATTTGTCCTCTTGTGACCAGCTTCTTTCAGGAACAGTAATGTCCTCAAGGTTCATCCATGTTGTAGCTCGTGACAGACTTTCCTTCCTTTTAAACACTGAACCATATTCCATCACATTTTGCTTATCCATTCATCCATTGATGGACACTTGGGTTGATTCTGGAGACTTTTTCAAACAGAACAATATATTGTGTCTTTCTTTCTGTACCAATAAGGATGGATTAATAGCAGTTACTTTTATAAATTGCCTAGTGTTCTTTATTTACTCAGCAAATCTTTTTTTTTTTTTTACAAAGAATGTATCTTTCTTTATTGAAGTATAGCTGACATACAATATATCAGTTTCAGATGCACAACACAGCAATCCTCTTTGGATTTTTCATTATCACATACAGAGCTGCAGTACATGTCTTTGTGTACTTATCCTACTATTTTTTAAAGATAAGTTTGAAAAGTGAGATTTTTGAATGAAAGGGTATTTTTAGATTTGATGTTTTTTGACCAACTTGTCTTCCAAAATTTATATTAATCTAGATCCCAGCCATCAATGAATCCCAATCCCCATACCCCGTCTCCTGGTCAGTACTGAGTATTAGCACTTTATGCAAAGTGGCAGTTTTTGCCAGTGTGGCAGGTTTTTTAAAAAGTGCCATTGTTTGAATTTGTATCTCTTGGGTTACTGGGGAAGTTGAATTTTTTCCTGTGTTTATATTTTACTGGTGGATTGTGTGTCTTTGTAGCGCACCCAGTCTATCCTCTCCTTCATATAGTGATACTGATCTTTCTCTTATATGGAAGGATACTTGAATTCTGTGCACCATGGATGTAGCCAACCGCTATTTTGGAGTTGCAGGATTCGTTTAGATTTATGTAGCCAAATGCAGTTACGGACTCTGCCTTTGGTGTCATGTTTAACAAATTCCTGTCAGGATTCCATATGGATTAGTCACATTTTCATCCTGTTGCACAGTGACACTTCACCTTCTCCTACTGCCACGGTTCGGTGTTCTCATTAGATTCTTTGGTCCATTTGGAACTCATTCGGATGGGTGTGTGCTGAGTTTAGGGCCTCCCCTATGTCTAAAAGCCAAGGCCAGCCATTCCCCACCCCATGCCTGTCCATCCTCGCCTGCTCACCCTGCATTAGCACTTTCTCCTGTCCCGTGTTGACTTTTTACACAATCTCCACCTTCAAGAAGAGAGAAACTCTCTTCTGTGAGGCCAAGCCACATTGCTCAGCCTTCCCAGAGGCAATTGCTTGCACAGAATAAGATTCGGGAGAAGCTATCAGGCAAGGGGGCCCAGACGGTGGTGTTTCAGGAACCACCACTGACACGTCATGGGTGAGCTAGCATGGGACAGGGAGCTTCTTCTCCAACTGGCCAAACCAGCAGCACCCACTCTGCCCACGATCTGGAATGATATGTCATCGGTGTCAAACTGCATGCCATCTTCCAGCGGACTGACTGCAGAACGCATTGCCTCCCTCAGGCCTCACAGTAGGTATTACTTACCATCCTGATTTCTCAGCTGAGGGGAACGTGTCTGGTGACACAGCCTGCAAGTGGCAGAGGCAGGACAGAGGTCCTCCTGGTGCATATCCAGGAGCTCTCTGCCTCCTGAAGGACCTGTCTCCTGGAGCAGGGACTTGTAGGGTGCTCCAGTTGTCAGGCCAGGGGGGTGTGAGACCTTACAAGCCATCAGCACTGCCATGAGCAGCGCCCAGGACAGGCAAGGGGACGAAGGCTCGTGGGCCCTCAGCTCTGCTTACCTGCACCCCCTGCCCTGAGTCCCAGCGCCCACCCAGGGGTGTCAAACATGCAAGGCATCCTGGGATACACTTCCTGGACACCTCCCTGTTCTCAGCTGCAGAAACAGTTCATCCACTCATTTACTTGGCAGGCATTTACTGAGCACTTATTGTGTGCCATGCACTGGTCTGGGGATGCAACAGTTAGTAGGAGGCAGGGGCTTAACTTCTGGGAGCTTCTATTCTAGTGGGGAGAAGCAAAGAGACAAGTGAATGGACCTCATAACTACTCATGAGAATAAGTGCTAGAAACAGTTAATAATATTCACTCAATAGCTTGTTCTGTCCTCATGGAGATTCTAATGCACCAATGTCCCATGATGGCAACAGAGGGAAGCTGCTCCAGGTGGGCCAACCAGCGAGGGCCACTTGGAGAAGGTGACATTGGCATGAGATGGAATTCTCAGGAAGAGAAGAGGGGAGGGCAATCCAGGCCAAGAGAACAGCAAATGCCAAGGCCCAGGCAGGAAAGAGCCTGTGGGTTTAAGGCACTGAGAAGAAGCTGAAGCTGGGAGCAGGCGGGGGCGGGGGGGGGGGGCGGTGGTTTGTGCAGTACGGACATGGCGATGAGGTGGAAGCAGTGGAGAGGAGCTGTCTGTGGGAGGGAATGGCCGGGGATTCCAGCATTTGGCAGCACAGCCCACAGTGAGACATCACCGTCTGGCTCAACCAGTTTTGCACTTTACCAAAACTAAAGTCTCACCCAATCACCTAGCCCAGGCTCCGTCTTCTACTCCGTCTCCTCTGCTCTAATGTCATTAAAGGGAGCAAGGAAAAAGAAAGGAAAGAAATGCCACCCATGCAATTAACCTCCTGACCCGCTAAGGGACTGCAACTGGCAATTTAACGCTATTGTAGACGGTAATAAAGATTTGCGTTTCTGTTCTCGGGACAATGGGAGTCCACTCAAGTGTTCAGGGTGGGGAGAGACTGAACCAGATTTAGGTTTTAAAAAGACTGTTCCACTGTTGTATGCAAAAGGCAATGTCTGGGGCGCATGGGTCAGCCAGCTGCTGCTCCCCAAGGAGCAAACGATGCAAACGGTGAAGTGATGACAAGGTTCTTGACAGCAGTGGGGCAGGTGAGGGGCAGCTCAGCAACCAGTCACTGTGCTGAGGCCAGAGGCATTGGAGGACTGCAGTGGGAAAGTGGGGGCCAAGAGTGGGTAGGAACCTGGTCAGGGGACGCCTTACCCCTCCCAGCTGCTGCCTCCCATTACCCGCAGTGCCCCCTCCTGGCCCAACCACACCGATGGGGGTGGACGGCAGGGTGAGGTGCCAGGACAGCTCAGAGGGCAGAGAATGGGATGGAGAGTGGCTGCAGAGGAGCCAGGAGAGGGCTGGCGCTGCCTCGGACCAGGTAGTGGCAGAGGCCTTGGGAGTACGGCACTGGAACCTCAGGACTAGCCAGGGACCGGATTGAACTCTGTTTTCTCTTTGGAGGCCCTTGGAAAAACACAAGATGCACACCTGTGGTGGAGGGAGCAGGGTGGGGTGGAGTGGGGAGAGCAAGTGTGCGGCACACAGGCCTGGAGCCAAGCCCTGCTCAGCACAGGTGTGGGCGGGCAGGGAGGAGACTCAGTACCTACCCATTGGGAGGGCACAGGCCTCCACTGGCCGGAATGCCGCAGCACAGCAGGCTGAGTGAGATGCCCCCCTTACTGGGTCACAGCAGCCGGGGACAGAGGAGTGGCTGGGAGCAGGATACCTGTGGGGGTCGGGCAGGTCTGCTCACCCATGGTTGAATATTCTCCCTCTTGGTCCATCCATTGCAGGGCATCCTGCATGTGTCACCACCCAGGTGTGTCATTTGGGTTAAAGGGGATTATGCTGGAACATTCTGCAGAACCCAGTAGTGGATCATAGAGTCCCTTTAGTAAAGTAATCAGCATAGTTAAGAATAAAAACCAAAGAAAAGGATGGAATCAACAGGGAAAGAAAACACCAGAGTTCATGGAAGGGCGACAAGATAAGCAGTGTCCCCTGAAACCTTCCTTTCCAGCTTGGGCCAGAGGGTGGATTTCTTAAGGTTGGGGCAGGCTGGGTGGTCCCCACATTTGTAGGCAAGGTGCTCACATCCCTTCTCCATGTGCACAGCTCACTCCAGGTGGCCAGCTCCTCATGCTGTCCCGTCCCTGCCCGCCCCCTCCGGGGACCTGTGCAAGTTCTCCACTTGCTGGCTTTTCACCCCCCTTGGCTCAGCACATCATCCTCTTGACTGTTTTGTTGCCGTCCTTCTGATAAGGACACTGAATCCAGGGAGGGAGAATGTCCTGGCCAGGACCCCACAGCTCCCTGCACTGACCGTGCACACAGGCACTGTCCCCCGTGAGGCTGGGGGTGACCAGGAGAGGAGGGCCACACAGGGGAGGTGGACGGTGGGCAGTGAGAGGATCCCTGCCCACCCCGCACTGACTCCTGTGGGCTCTGGGGATGAGGAATGGGTGGAGGGATGAGAAGGGATGTCGTGGAGGAGACAGGTGTGTGTGCCAGCTCCCAGGAAGGGGCTGTGTGCGGGTGCTGAGGAGCAGATAGCAGACGACAGCAACATCACCCACGCTCCGGGCACTTACACAAATACCTGTCAGGAAGGGAGCTTAACCGTCATGTGGATGAAGAATATCAGCCATAGACTGAGGCTGAAAAAAAAGGGGAGCAAGAGGCATAGCTATGCTGCAACGTCTACACAGGCTTCTCCCAGGGCATTGGCATGGAAGGGCCCAGCCAGGCTGCGTCACAGGAGCACATTCCCGGCCAAGAGCATGGCACGTGCTAAGGCACTGAGGTGAGAGGGACTGACGGGGGCCAGTGCGTCCCTAGCACGGTGAGCTCAGGTAGTGGAGCAGAGGTAAGCAGGCCAGGTGGAAAGGCTTGCTTCCAGCACGTTGTGCAGTTCGCTATCCCGTCATCAGTCCCAGATCCAAGGTCCTGGGCTCAGCACGGACTGCCACATTCTCAGTCGAGATCCCCGTGACCCGTAGGCGGGCTCTCCCTCGTTCAAAACAGGACACACCAGGAGCCCATCCTGAGCTGAGGCCCGAGCAGGGACTAAGGGAATGGAAGTCTGCGTGTCGTGGCTGAGAGGTGCTGGGCGCACCTGCTGCTGGGACAGTAGCCACATATTTTTTTTTCAGTGTAGCAGACTTTCTATGTAACCCGTGAACACAGCAAATAAGCCAAAAGGTAGAAGAGGATGTCCAGTGAAGAGCCAGTGTCCCTCCTACCTCCACCCCCTCCCACAGCACCCCTTCCCAGAGCTCCCCCTACCCCCGCAGCCACTTCCATGGATATGCTAAGCAGGAAAGGATGTCCATCCTTAATACACAGAGTGGATTTTTTAAAGATTTTATTTATTTATTTGAGAGAGAAAGAGAGACAGCAAGCAGGAAGAGTGCAAGAGCAAGGGGAGGGAGAAGCAGACCTCCGCTGAGCAGGGACCCTGACTGGGGACTTGATCCCAGGACCCTGAGATCATGACCTGAGTTGAAGGCAGATGCTTAACCGACTGAGCCACCCGGGTGTCCACCCAGGCATTCTCTCTCTCTCTCTCTCTCTCTCGCGTGCGCACACACACGTGCTCCTTGACAATCTCCCTGAGGTGGTTCCATATGGACACAGGGGACATTCCCTGACATCTCAGGCAGTTCCACTGTGTACTTGACTCACCATTCACAGCCAGCCCCTCTAGTAGCATAATGGGCTGGGCAGGGTAAGAGGAGTAGGAGGGCCAGGTCAAAGGTATTCACACTTTTTAAGAGGATTTATTTATTTACTTATTTTCAAGAGAAAAACAGCTTGGGGTAGGGAGGAGCAGAAGGAGAGAATCCTCAAGCAGACTCCCTGCTGAGTGAGGAGCCCGATGCAGGGCTCAATCCCAAAACCCTGAGATCATGACCTGAGGGAGTCAGATGCTCAACCAACCGAGCCATCCAGGTACCCCAAGGGTATTTGCAATTTAAAAATTGGATTAATATCTGCAAGTATCTCACTGATTCTTCATAAGAGAGTAAAAGAGGCAGGGGCACCTATGTGGCTCAGTCAGTTAAGCCTCTCATTCTTGATCTTGGCTCAGGTCTTCATCTCAGGATCGTGAGTTCAAGCCCAATGTGGAGCCCACTTAATTTTTTTAAAAAAATAATAAAAATTGGGCAGCCCCAATTTTTTTTGAAGCACTGCCTTCAAGGGATCAAGTCCCACATCAGGCTCCCCACATGGAGCCTGCTTCTCCCTCTGCCTGTGTCTCTGCCTCTCTCTCTCTCTCTCTCTTTCTCATGAGTAAATAAATAAAATCTTAAAAAAATAAACATAAAGAGGCATAGTTGAGTTAACTGGCTACTAACCCCTTTGCCTGGGTAGTGTGAGGCTCACCAGCAGCTCTGCCCAGCTCCCATTCCTCTTGTAGGCTGGGGAGGGGGTGTCACTGGCCAGGGAAGGGGATCACTGTCTCACCCCACAGGGTCCAGCCACTATGCTTGGGGTGACTGGAGGTCTCCACCGGGGCACCCAGTTTAAGAATCTTCCTGCATCTTCTTCTCCTACCTAACCCCACCCAGCCTCAGGCCATCCTTCATCTCTACCTACCTTTGGGATCTCTCTCCTGAATTTCGATCCTTCGAATCCAGTCACCATCTGCACCTCCACATAAGTGTCTCTGATACACCACCAGCCCTCAGTATGACTCCCCCAAGCCCCGCGGGCTCCCCTGATGTTTGTGGAACCCGGGGTGACAAGGAAGTGGATGCACCATCCACCTGCTTCTCCTTCCTTCCTGGCTGCATCCAGAGTCTCGGGCACCGTGGGGCACACGCTCTGGCCACACATACTCCTGCCTCCACAAACAGCGCCTCTGCCTCTTGCAGGCCTAATGGGCACATGCTTGTGAGATAGCGTCCCTTTGCCAGGGTCAGGCCTGGTGGTGGGCTCCGGGTCATCTGGCAGGAAACTCTGGGGTCCAGATCCTGGAAAGTCACCCCCACCACCCTCTTCCTGCCCCCCACATCACTTATTTTCTGCCTCCCCCCCCAGCCCGCCCCAGTCCCTGGGGCTCTGTCCACGCCGTCTCTCTCTCATCCAGAAGGCAGAACAGCGGCCGTTCCCACATCTACTCTTGCCTGCTCCAAATCATCCCAATTTTGAAAGATGTTAATAAGATTAAGTCCCTATGATCAAGCCAAGCGGTTTCCCCTTGCACAGCACAGACTGCCCCTACAGCCACACCACACCCCTCCTCGCTCCAGAGTCCAGCCCACTGACCGTGGCAGGTAAGATGTCATCCCTGCAGGTCTTCCCATCAGACACAGAGCTGCTACTTCATCCCTTGAGTCTGGGCTGCCTTTTTTTTTTTTTTTAAGACTTTATTTATTCATGAGAGACAAAGAGAGAGAGAGAGAGAGAGGCAGAGACACAGGCAGAGGGAGAAGCAGGCTCCATGCAGGGAGCCCGACGTGGGACTCGATCCCGGGTCTCTGGGATCACGCCCTGGGCTGAAGGTGACACTAAACCGCTGAGCCACCCAGGCTGCCCCCAGTCTGGGCTGGACTGTGACTCACCCTGTTCCACAAAAGTGGCAACGGTGAGGTTGTGTCGCCCTGAGCCTGGGGCTCCTAGGCCCTACCGCTTGCACTCACACCCCCGCCTGTCACCTCCTGGGACAGGCCCAGGCTCGCTACTGGGAGCAGTGGGGAGCCCTCTCAGCCAGGGCCTCCAGGCATGTGAGTGTGCGCAGCCCAGGAAGAGGACCACGCAGCACAGTGCAGGGCAAGCTGCCCAACCACAGGATCACTAGCAAAATCGTGGCTGTTGTTTTAAGCGCTACATTTTAGGGTGGTTTGTTACAGGGCGAAAGCTGACTGCCCCTTCAGGGTAGTTCCTGGAGCTCGCCAGGGCCTCGGGGAGCTCTGGCCTCTCACACGTGCTACTGCCCTTTGGGTCCCGCTTCACCCTGACCTGCCAGCCTGGCTCCTTCTCGGCCTTTAGACCTGGGGGTAAACAGCTGCTCTGACGGGCCTGCCCTCCGTGCAAGCTCCAGGTTGCCCCTGTCCCTGCTGCTCCGCTCCTCCTCGTCTGTCATCCCTGGCACACCTCTACCCTCCTCCCTGCCTCACCCTCTCCCGCGCCTGGCCTGCCTCCTGGTGGGCGGAGGGGCCTCCCCGGGTGCTTCTCCTGGCCCACGAGCTCCTTGGCTCACTCCTGTGCCTGTCTTCATCTGATCCACATCTCCGCCCCCAAGCGGCTGTGAGCTCCAGGGACAGAGGCCACCGCAGACCTTAGCTCCTAGGGATGGGGGAACAGGGCCCACTGAGGACAAGGCATGGGCCCAGGGCGGCACACTGACAAGCCCTGGGAACAGGCAGAGAGACCTTCCTCTATGGACTCAACTGCCTCGATGTGAATACTTTGCTCAGGGCAGAAGGCAATCTCAGCCCAACCCCCAGGTGCCTGTAAGTCTACTTTAACATATAAAACCTTTAGAAATTTCCTTTATCTTGGGACACCTGCGTGGCTCGGTGGTTGAGCATCTGCCTTTGGCTCAGGTCGTGATCCCAGGGTTCCAGGATCAAGTCCCACATCGGATTCCTTGCAGGGAGCCTGCTTCTCTCTCTGCCTGTGTCTTTGCTTCTCTCTCTGTGTGTATCTCTCATGAATAAAAGAAAGAAAGGAAGGAAGAAAGAAAGATTTCCTTTATCTCTAAACCCCCAAGACATGTGTTGGGAATCATCCCCCAAGCACATGGCCCACCGATACACACCTGAAGGGTCACATGATTCAGGTTTTATTAGAGAGTAGCAAGTGGCCTTTTCCCAACAATAGCTGGCCCTCCCAAGGTCCTGGAAACCTCGCTCCCAAAATTCCTTAGAAAGCATGCTATCCCAAACCCCTCCCAACTCCCAGGTATATAGTTAGCCACCCCTCACAGGCCGGGGGCAGCAGCTTTTCCTGCGCATGGGTCTTGTCCCTGGGCTTTAAGAAAACCAAAGATGTCTCAAGATTTCTTTCTTGGTCGTTGGCTCTGGACCTCACCGATATTCCAAAACTTCATCACTAGCATGTGTCTGGCACATAGCGGGAGCTCAGTAAATGTTTGCCAAGTGAATAAATGACTGAACTAATGATTGACGTCTGAGTCCTCTTTCTCTCCAGCACCACTGACAGCAGCAGTCCGTGTTAGTCAGGGTGGGAGTGCCCTGGTGAGCTACAGTCCCTCCAGCACCCAGCAAGCCCAGGCAAGGAGCAGAGGGACAGTGAGAACTCCATCCCCCACAGCTCACTCACCATGTGCTCTGGCTCCTCCCTGGCGCCCAGGACAAAATCATCTCGGGTCCTCACTGGCTTCTCTGTCTCATGAGCAGCCCCCAGCAACATGCTTACAATGTAACCAGGACGCTACCCCTCTGTGTCTTCCCAAGGCAGCAGCCACAGGGAGCCTCCTAAAGCATGTGCCAGGTCACATCTTCCTCTGTCCGGAGCCTACCAACAGCTTTCCACGTCACTCAGAGCAGTGAAAGCCCAGGCAGTGTGACCCACAAGGCCCTGTCACCCACCCTCCCCCTCACTTGCTCTGCACCCTATGCACCCACCATCCTCCCTGCACCCCTCCCACTCCCCTTCAGGGTTCACCCACACTGGCCCCCTCCCAGACTCTGCGTCTCCTAGGAAGAGGTTGACTCAGGCCATCGCCTTTTTCAGGTCCCTGTGCCAAGGTCCCCTTTCCCAGAAAGCCCCCGCTGACCACTCTGTACAAAATAACAACTGCCCATCCCCACCCCTGCGAGACCTCTCACCAGGCCTTGGCGTTCTCGCCATCCATCACCTCTTCTCCATCTGGCCCACTGCCTGTCAGGCTCTTTATGCCTTGTCTCCCTTTCTCCATGAGAAGGTAGCTCTTTGAGGGAAGGGATTTTTGCTTCTTTTGTTCTTTGCTGCATTCCCATCGTGCCTGGCTGGTGATGAATGCTCAATGAGTCTTTCTTTTTTTTTTTTTTTTAATAATAAATTTATTTTTTATTGGTGTTCAATTTGCCAACATACAGAATAACACCCAGTGCTCATCCCGTCAAGTGACCCCTCAGTGCCCGTCACCCATTCACCCCCACTCCCCGCCCTCCTCCCCTTCCTCACCCCTAGTTCGTTTCCCAGAGTTAGGAGTCTTCATGTTCTGTCTCCCTTTCTGATATTTCCCACACATTTTCTCCCTTCCCTTCTATTCCCTTTCACTATTATTTATATTCCCCAAAAGAATGAGACCATATAATGTTTGTCCTTCTGCGATTGACTCACTTCACTCAGCATAATGCCCTCCAGTTCCATCCACTTCGAAGCAAATGGTGGGTATTTGTCGTTTCTAATGGCTGAGGAATATTCCATTGTATACATAAACCACATCTTCTTTATCCATTCATCTTTCGATGGACACCGAGGCTCCTTCCATAGTTTGGCTATTGTGGACATTGCTGCTATAAAATTGGACATCCACATGCAGAAGAATGAAACTAGACCACTCTCTTTCACCATACACAAAGATAAACTCAAAATGTATGAAAGATCTAAATGTGAGACAAGAGTCCATCAAAATCCTAGAGGAGGGGGATCCCTGGATGGCTCAGAGGTTTGGTGCCTGCCTTTGGCCCAGGGCGTGGTCCTGGAGTCCTGGGATCGGGTCCCACATCGGGCTCCCTGCATGGAGCCTGCTTCTCCCTCTGCCTGTGTCTCTGCCTCTCTCTGTGTCTCTCATGAATAAATAAATAAAATCTTTTAAAAAAAATCCTAGAGGAGAACACAGGCAACACCCTTTTTGAACTCGGCCACAGTAACTTCTTGCAAGATACATCCACGAAGGCAAAAGAAACAAAAGCAAAAATGAACTATTGGGACTTCATCAAGATAAGAAGCTTTTGCACAGCAAAGGATACAGTCAACAAAACTCAAAGACAACCTACAGAATGGGAGAGGATATTTGCAAATGACGTATCAGATAAAGGGCTAGTTTCCAAGATCTATAAAGAACTTATTAAACTCAACACCAAAGAAACAAACAATCCAATCATGAAATGGGCAAAAGACATGAAGAGAAATCCCACAGAGGAAGACATAGACATGGCCAACAAGCACATGAGAAAATGCTCTGCATCACTGGCCATCAGGGAAATACAAATCCAAACCACAATGAGATCCCACCTCACACCAGTGAGAATGGGGCAAATTAACAAGACAGGAAACCACAAATGTTGGAGAGGATGCGGAGAAAAGGGAACCCTCTTGCACTGTTGGTGGGAATGTGAACTGGTGCAGCCACTCTGGAAAACTGTGTGGAGGTTCCTCAAAGAGTTAAAAATAGACCTGCCCTACGACCCAGCAATTGCACTGCTGGGGATTTACCCCAAAGATTCAGATGCAATGAAACGCAGGGACATCAATGAGTCTTTCTTGAATGATTGAAGGAATAATCTCACACTGCTCAGCCTGGGGCCACCCCCAGGGGTCATTCTAAAGCCTCTCTCAAACCTCAGCCCAACCACCAGCACCTGCCTGGCTCTGACCCTCCTCCACCTACAACCCAGGCAGCTTATGCCTTGCCTGCTCCCCTACCGGGGGTTTCCCACACACACACCCCCAACCCCACTCTGGGCTCACTAGGGCTCCCTTCACAGCAGCCACACTCTTCTCTAAGGTGACCTCTCCCTGCTTCATCTAGGTCAGGAGTGTCTGCTGGGCACCAACTGCCCTCCGGACTGTGACTAAGCTGCACCATATGCCACACCCCAACATCTCTGCCCACCCCCCAGGTTGGAACCCTGCCTCCTGGAGTCTTAGGAGCACGACTCTCTAGCCCAGTTCAATAAACCTTTCCCAAATTCCTGCTCCAGTCCACACTTGGGAGGGAAGAGCTGTGCTGGCTCATAGTCCTCCTGGTGCCAGAGTTGGAGTGGGCAGAGGACAGGTGGGCACAAGACCACTGCACTGCCAAAGGGGCCGGTGCTGGCCAAAGCGTTGCAGCACATCACTCTCCAACTTCTTGTCACCTCCTTGTGACTAGCAAAATCTGGCCAAACTTTCCAGAGAAGCAGACCTACCACTGTGCCTTCTACTCCTGGGTAAGGCAACACACGGCTGAGTCTGAGTACAGTGCTGTAAACAGGGACAAATGTTAAGGCACGGATTTGAAATTTGAAAATTTTAAAACTGAATTGAATATCTTATGATCTCTTTAGGGACCAGGGAACAGCCTGCTTAGCCAGTTGCTGGCGTAAATAAGGAAATTCTGGTTGCACCGGCCTACATAACAAATACCCTAAAACTTAGTGACTTAAAACAATGACAACATTTATTTTGCTTACAAATCTTCAATTTGACTAGGCCTCAGTGGGGATAGGACACTTCTGCTCTGCTTGGCATCAGCTAGAGTGATTCAAAATCTGGGAGCTGAAATGATCCAAAAGATTGCTCATCATATTTCTGGGAATTGATGCAAATTCTCAGGTGGAGTCTTAGCTGGGGTTACCAGCCAGGACACCCACACCTGGCGTCTCCATGTGGCGAGGACTTCTCACCACACAGACACTGTTTCCAGGGCTAAGAGTCCTGAGAGGGCCAGGAAGAAACTCTTTCATCTTTTTTGATGGAACCTGGAAAGTCCTACAATCTTGCTTCTGCCACATTGTACTTGTCAAAGCAGTTGGAAAGATCCCTGGGGGCTCGAGGGGATAAGAAATAGTCTCTGTATCCTGATAGACAGTTGCCAGTGGGACTAGAAATATTGCTCTATTTGGGAGAAATACTGTCACAAGGGGCTACAAAATGCCTTTGACATCCCAGAAGAAAAAAATCATCCCTACCTAGAATTCTGTACCCAGCAAAACCATCAATCAGGTGAATGTCTGGAAATGCCGTTCTCAAAAGTTTACATCCTGTGACTTTCTCTCAGAGAGCTACTAGGGAAAGCTCCACCAAAACAGGAAAGTAGAGCAAAGAAGCAGAAGCTGCCGCTTGCATGGATTCAGTACAAGGAGGAGGAGAAGGGAATTCTAAGACAACAACTGTACAGAAGCCTGGTGAAAGCAAGAGAGTGGATAGTTCCAGGAGGGATGTCTCTGGGAAACCATACACGTTTATGGCACTGATGGAGTATCCTTGTGTTTGTCCGTTAGAAAATGATCTTTCGAGTGGTTGTAAGGATTTGTGATCATGACATATAGAATGGAACAGATGACAGAAAGATCAATTGAATAAAATAGAGCCTGGAAACAGGCTTGTGTGTAAACAGATACTGTTACAGCCATGCTAACTGTGCAGATCAGATCGGCAAAACTTTAAAAACCTGATAATACAGAGTGTTGGCAAGGAAACAGATCAAAGGGAACTTCAATTCCCTGTTCATGGGGTATAAATTGGTGCAATCACTTTGGAAAACAATTTGGCATTACCCAGGAAAACAGAATAAATGCACAGCTTCTGACCCAGTAATTCTACTCCCCAGTGTGTACCCAAGAAAAACTCTGATATCTGTGCATCAGGAGACATGTACAAAATTGGTTTTAGGAGCATTGTTTGTAAAAGAAAAACACTGGACACAGCCCAATGTCAACAACAATAAAATAGATTAATTGCATTATATTCTTACAATGAAATGCTCCATATGACCATGAAAATGAACGGGCCACATGCACATGAGCTGAGGTAGATCAATCTCCCAATGCTGAGCAAAAAAGAACTCCTCAAAGAAGAAGGGTAAGTGTATCATTTCTTTTCTTTTTTTTTTTTTTTAGATCTTTATTTATTTATTTATTCATGAGAGACACAGAGAGAGAGAGGCAGAGACACAGGCAGAGGAAGAAGCAGGCTCCCTGCAGGAAGCCCCACGTGGGACTCAATCCCAGGACTCCTGGATCACACGTGGGCCAAAGGCAGGCACTTAACCGCTGAGCCACCCAGGCGTCTCTGTATCCATTTCTATGTTCACCACCAGGTGAGATTAAACACGCTATTGTCTAAGGACTCACATGTGGATGACAAAACGAAACAAACCAGGTGAAGCATATTGCAGAAGTCAGGATGAGGACCCCCAGGGATTTCTAAGAGGCTGGAAAAGTTCTAGTTCTTAGCCTGGATATTTGTTCTTTTAAAAAATAAAATAAAATTATTCTTGGGACACCTGGTGGCTCAGTCTGTTAGGCATCTCTGACTCTTGGTTTCTGCTCAGGTCATGATCTTGCGGTCTTGGAATCAGCCCACATCAGGCTCTTCACTCAGCAGGAAGTCTGCTTGAGATCCCCCCCTGCCCCTCCACTGCTCCCACCCCTGCTTTCTCTCTCAAAATATATACATCTTAAAAAATAAATAAAATTATTCTTGAACTTTACATTTTATACATTCTTCTGTATGATTTCTATATTTCATAATTTAAAAAATGGATAAAACTAAGAAGGTGGAAAACAGAGTGCTTAATTTCAGAGAGAATAGCAAACATTGTACAGGGAAGGGTCAAAAGGGAGCAACACCAATGTAGTCATAATAGGACAAGGAAACATGGGTTCTCGGGCAGCCCGGGTGGCTCAGCGGTTTAGCGCCGCCTTCAGCCCAGGGCGTGATCCTGGAGACCCAGGATGGAGTCCCACATGGGGCTCCCTGCATGGAGCCTGCTTCTCCCTCTGCCTGTGTCTCTGCCTCTCTCTCTGTGTGTGTATGTCTTTCATGAATAAATAAATAAAATCTTTTTTAAAAAGCACAAACATTAAAAAAAAAATGAAACATGGTTCTCAATCCCTGAGTCAACCACACTGGGAAGCTGATGCACAGAACCCAGGGTTGCATAGGGTGTTCAATCTTCACCTCCCATTCAATCAGACTGAGGTTTAAACATTATTTACAAACATGGAGAAATATATCAGAAGAAACAGCCAGAAGAGTTGAGAAGAGGGGAGGGGTGCCATGGGGCAGAGAAGTGCTGGCTTTTATCATACGGCTTGAATAAATGTCCATTAATATTTAATAAGTAGTTGCTGGGGAAGGTTGCAGTTAAGTCCTTGAGAAACGCAAATTGAAATGATACTTGAGATTTTTCTCCCCAACAAATTGGCAAAAGGAGAAAGAGTGATAATCTTGGCACTGGTAAATGTGAAGTAGCTAGGACTTTCCTACAGCACCACGTGAGTGGAAGTGCATTGGCACCCACGGTGTACTGTGCATTTGTCTATTTTTTCAGTGTTTTGAAGCACCTATGATCCATGGTTGGTTTTGGAGGTGATTCATACTAAGTTTTATTACTATTGGTTTCAGGGGTGCTCTGATGAGTCAGAAGACAGGAGTTTGGGATTAGGAATAGGGTTTGCCCTAAAGGGCCCCAGCAGAGTTGGTGTGAAGACTCCTTGGGTTAGTGTTGGGTGGGTGGGCGGGGCTCAGTTTCAAAATGTGAGCCTGAAACTGGATCTGAAATAAATCAAGGTTCTGATGGAGCTAAGGCTCGGATGAATGGCACTGGGTTGGGGTTTGCTAGGATACAGGTTTCCCACTAGGTCTGAAATCAGGTAGCTTAGGATGTAAGTGTGCTTGCACGTGGGCAAGAGGAACTGCTAGGCTTCGAGACACCCTGCCCCACACCCCGGCCAGCTTCCGCCCCCCTGCCAGCATCCCCACCCCCAGCACACACCCCCTTTCTGCAGCAATTCCAGGCTGGAGTCTTTGGATTCCCGCTGCAGCCCAGAAGGGGTGGCTGCATCTGCAAGCAGGACTCCCAGCCCAGCCCCACTGCACCGGGGACAGCTGGACACGGGCCTCAGGCGGGCGAGCCAAGGTCGTGGTGGCACTGTTTGCGCGGTCCCGCTTGACGTGAGCCCTCAGGGCAGCGTCTCCTCAGCTTGTTTACAAGCCTGCGTCACCCGGGAACCTTTCACCACTACCTAGGACAAAAGGTTCCTCTTTTGTAAGTCCCCTTTGGGCAGGAAGGGCATTCACCAAGTCTCGGGATGCAAAGTGGTACAGGGCGCCATCCTGTGGTAGAGGCGGACAGCGTGCACCACCCATCTGCCCGTCTCTACCTGCCTACAATCTACCCACCATACCCATCATCTATCCATCCACCTATCCATCCTCCCATTTGTCCACCTCTCTACTTGTCCACCCACCCATTGCATCTCCACCCATCAATTCACCACCCACCCACCCACCCAACTACATATGTATAACATATGCTCAGGAGCCATGCACACACTCTCTCCATCCACCCACCCACCCACTCATTCATCTCCAAGAATTTTCATTCATTCATGTAAATATTTATTTTTCCATTCATATCCATTCACCATCCACTACCCATTGACATTTGACAAAATGTTCATGGAATACCTTCTGTGTGCTAAGTACTATGCAAAGTACTGGGGCCAAGGGGTCACAGGACACTGTTCTTGTCCCCGTGGACCTCCAGGACAGCAGAAGAGATACACTCACAGAGGCCCTTGTGAAAATAGCCATTGGAGTACAGGGCACTGTGAGAATGTATCAGCCCAGACTTTGGGGGCCCAAATGTCTGGGATGAACAAATGACCCCTAGGCTGAGGTTTATAGAATAGCCAGGGATAAGCCAGATGAAGAGGACTCAGAAGCCAGAGGCTAGTGCCTATGGCACAGGATTCCATGGAAGCCGAGGCCTAGAGGCCAAGTGGGCTCTGAACAGAGGGGGTGGAAGATACCTTGGCATATGTGCAACATGTGGAGATCTCCCCATGCATTCACTATGCTCCTCAGTACCAGATGGTTGGGGTATCAACACATCGTCCATTCAAATCCCCCCATCTCCTTGCTGACACAACTGATGGGGCCCAGGCATGTGCCCTCTTCCTCTTCTGCCCCAGGACTGGAGTCTCCCACAGAGTTCCCACTTTCCATGCTAGGACTGGTTTAGGGATGTGTGAAAAGTCCTTTTTGCTCAGGAGATATGACAAGTGTTTTGAGGGGCTTCTCATTGTGTGGGATGATATCGCCTTCTTATTTAAGTCATTTTCTCATGGAGCTTTCTGTTTCTTGAAGCAAAATGCAACCTAAATGATGTCAGGAACTATTATTGAGAATCTCCTTATCCTTGGCTCCTGAAGCTAAATGACGCTCTCCTGTGGGGCACAGTCCAGGAAGTAACTAACACTCTGCTGCCTCAAATCTCCTGATCCCAAAAGAAAGAATGTCCTCCCCAACCTTAGCAGCACCCCCCTCACTCCTACCCCACCTCCTCAGCACCATGGTCCCTCCATCTTGTCCTCTTTCTCCTCTCCCTCCCTCTCTCTCAATCTTGCTTCCTCTGTGACCTCAAGCCTAGTCTGGTCTCAGCTCCTCTTCCTGGGTGACCACAATCCCCAAGACTGCCTGGGACCCGCACCTCACCCCACCCCACTCCAAACCTGTGATGACCAGGCAGTGGAGCACAACCTTTGATCCAGAATGATACCGTTGCAGCTTTCCCAGCCAATGCACAGAATCTCCCTAGCTTTGGGGGAGCCTAGGTGGTTCAGGTTGTTAAGCATCTCCCTTCGGCTCAGGTCATGATCCCAGGGTCCTGGGATAGAGCCCCACACTGGGGCCCCTGCTCAGCCGGGAGTCTGCTTACCCCTCTCCGTCTACTACTCTCTCTCTCCCTCTCTGTCAAATAAATAAATAAAAATTTTTAAAAAAGAATCTCCCTAGCTTTAGCCATCTGACTCTGAGCTGTGGCACTGGGTCTGCCTCTGATGATCTAGGCTCCAGCAGAGCAGCAGGGAAGAACCTGGTCAGATCCCCTAGTTCCACTGTGGGTCAATGCCAGCCCTGCCCTCAAAAGGTAAGACAGGGCCTCAGCCAAGACCCTTGTGTCTCCTCCCTCCTTACCCATCAGATCATGCCCAGCACTTCCTGAAACTACTCTCACCCAGACCACTGAGAGTCTCCTATTTGATAAATCCAATGAGAACTTTTCAATCTCTTAGCCACTTGAGAGCATTTCTTTTTCTTCTTTTTAACATGTTTCTAGAGATATTCACATACCAAAGAATTCACCCACTTAAAATGCATTTAGTATATTGACAGAGTTGTGCAACTACCACCATAATATAATTGTAGACATTTTCATCTCCCACAAGAAAAAAACCTGTTCCCATTAGCAGTCACTGCCAGCTTCCCCCAACACCGTTCCTCCCCGAGCAACCCCCATGGACTTTCCATCTCTGTGGTTTGCCTATTCAAGACATTGCAAATGGAATAAAACAGTATGTGGCTGTTTGGGATTGTCTCTCTGCACTTAGCATAATGTTTTCAAGGCTGGATGTTATAGGATTTATCAGTACTGTGTTTCTTTGTATTGCCAAATAATATTCCATATGAGTGTACCATATTTTGTTGATCCATTCATCAGTTGATGAAAATCCAGGTTGTTTTTCTTGGCCGTTATGAAGAATACTGCTACGAATATTCACGTATGAGTTTTCGTATGGACATGTTTTCATTTTGCTTGGGTCTATCCCTAGGAGTGGAATTGCTAGGTCATGTAGTAAGTCTAATGTAATTCTTTGAGGAGTTGCCAGGCTGTGATCTAAAGCAGCTGCACCATTTATATTCTCACCAGCAATGCATGAGGGCTCCAATTTCTCCACATCCTCACCAACACTTGTCATTATCCATCTTTTTGAGTAGAGCTATCGTAGTGGGTGTGAAATAATATCTTACCTTGGGTTTGATCTGCATTTTCCTGATGACTAGGTGTGCTGAACATCTTTTCATGTGCTTATTGGGTATCTGCTATCTTCTTTGGAGAACTATCTATCGAGATCTTTTGCCCATTTTTAAATGGGATTACTTGAGATACTTATGTATCTGAGATACTTATGTATCTCATTACATATTTGTGATACAAGTCTTTTATCAGATATATGCTTTGCAAACGTTCTCTCCCATTCCTTCCATTTTCTTGATGGTACCATTTACAGCACAAAAGTTTTTAACTTCGATGAAGTCCAATCTATCTCTTTTTTTCTTCTGTCACTTGTGCTTTTGGTGTCAGAGCTAAGGAAGAGCCCCCTAACTCAAGGTCACAAAGATTTACTCCCGTGTTTTTTCCTAAGAATTTTAGTACTTACATTTAGGTCTCTGGTTCCATTTAAGTTAATTTTGGTATGGGATGAGGTGGAGCCCAACCTCACTCTTTTGCATGTGGAAATCCAATTGTTCTAGCACCACTTGTTGAAAGGCCATCCCCCGACCCCTGCCCCTGCCTCATCATCGAATTGTCCTGGGACCCACTCTTTAAACTCTCTGTTCCTTTGACTTTCTGAAGAACACTTGCCTGGTTTTCTTCCCACTTTGGGTCCCCGCTTTCCCTTTCTCCTGCAGGGGGACTCTTCTTCCCCCTGGCTGTAGTGTCTTTGCGCTGACAGAGAGCCCCTCTCCTTGGCTCTCCACACCTACTCCAGGGATGTCCTGCAGGCACCCCGCAGCCATCTGCAACTCACCCTGTTCTCCCCATTGCCCCTACTCTGCATGTCAGTGCAGATCCTCTGGGAAGGAAATGCCCAGACAGAAATAGAGGTATAAGAGATCTTGGGAGAGAGGCCTGCTTGGATAAAGGGCAAGGGGAGCAGAGTCAGTGGAGAGAGCCTCATGCCCTGAGTCATGTCTGAGTCTGGGAAGAGAGCAAAGAAAGGAAGGGAAGTGGGGTCGGCAGAGCCCAGGCTGCAGCTCTGAGAAAGTCTTGTCCAGGCTGACAGGAAGCTCTGGTGCAAAGCTCACCCATTGGAGGAATCCTGCACGAGGCCAAAATGGCCTCTAAGGCTCCCACAGTGCTCGGGCAGGCACTGGCTGGGGGACCAGGGGGTGGTGGCCTGGGGAAAGCATGGGCCTCAGTATAAGCTGTGCTTCATCCCAGATGTGGAGCAGCTGGAACCTGTCAGTCAGCTAAATTCCTAGAAACTTTTCTCTGGAAAGGAGACCTGAGCACACACCCCTCCATCCCCATTTTCATCTCAGCCAACTTGTTCAGGCTGCCTGAGTCCAGTTACCTCTCCCACCCCCACAGCCAGCCTCTGACCTTGCATCCCACATGTAGCCTGATTCAGCCACTCTCTCCAGCCTAACTGCCTCCACCTTTATATAAGTCAACATCATCTCATGCTTGGAAACAACTTCCTAGGACCTCTTCCCAAACTATCTTCTCCATGAAGCTAAAGATGGAACAAAATAGCAAACCTGATGGTGGCTTTTCTTCTTCTTGCTCCCTGAGCAGGGATGGGAGATCCCCATCACCTCTGTGACCTGGCAGACACCTGCCTACCTTTTTCTGGCACCTCTCTCTGCCCCTCCCCACTGCCTTTGTCAACACACATCTGACACCTCAGCCTCACAAGGCTGCTTGTGCTCCCTGAACTCAAACTCGGTCTCCCTTGCTCCTCAAGTTCCCTCACTCGTGGCCCTATCTGCCTGTTTAGATGCTATGCATCCTTTAATCTGGTCCCAATGATGTCACATTCCTAAGGTGCCTTCCCTGAATGCTCAAGCCAACTGGATCTTACCTTGGGCTTCAAGACCTTCCTTATCATCCCACTTAGCACTGTAGTCAAATGTGGATACCAAAAGTCACTCTTGTTTTCTCTCCAGAAGCCCATGAAATCATCTGTCCATCTGAGCTGATGGGAAAGCAGTCTGATGACCGTGACATAAAAACCATGCCAGGCCAGGGCAGTAGGGTAGAAGGGGTCCCCAAAAGGGAAGTGGCATGGTGCTTCAGACTCCCTGCCAGGACTTGGCAGCTTCCCCTGATACCCAGCAGATGGAGATACTGCGGACCACAGCCTGAACTGGGGCTACAGCCATGGGCAGTGGGCAAAGTGGAAGCAGCACCGTGGTCAGTAATGCCCGTGGGAAGCTCTGACACATTGTGAGGTAGGGAAGACATGGCTTGGTCTCCTTCCACATCTTGCAACATCAGAGGCTGAAGGAAGAAACAAAAGGAAATCCAGATGCAAGGTACCCAGGCTAGTAAGGTATCTTACCAGTAAGGTGTCTACTCAGTCCTGGTTGGGAAGTCACTGAAATCCTGCCATGTCTCCACCTGCTGCAGGTTTATTCCCTTCTGCTCCACAGGAAGCCTCCAGACATCCAAGAGGTATCAGTGGCTGTGCTGCATGCTGTCCAGAGCCGTTGGCTGTGGTGGGTGGCACCACACCTGGGAAAGAGGCTCTAAAGTCAACTTGAGGTCTTTGGTCCCAGGCATCAAGCCCCCCAAGGTAGACAAGCGCAGGTGGGGCTTGGACAGGACGCTGCCCGGCTAAGCAACCAGCAGAGTATGGCCCCAGCCCCCACCCCCATGACCTGGCCCTCCTCAGCCAGCCAAGGAGCACCGCCTCTTTCCAGACCAGTGGGAGGAGCACACGGTGACCTCTCACAGCCTGGACCAGGGAGTCAGACTGCCTGGGTTTGAGTCCAGTTCTGCACTTATGGGCTGTGTAGTCTCGGGCAAATGGCTTCACATGTCCCACCTTCAGCTTCCTCACAGAGACCACAGCCACCTGGCGGGGATGCCCTGTGTGCAGACAGGACCAGGACTGCAGATGCACCTTCTTAGCCAGACATAGCCCTCAGATCCTACTGTAATATTGGGATATAGGCCAACCAGGTGCCAGGTTCTGTGCTAACCACACAACATCCTCCCACGTCATTAGTTTCATTCCTACTTTTTGGATAGGGAAACTGAGGCCCAGAGCACTAAGTAACTTGCCCAAAGCCACTGAGCCAGTGAGCAACTGAGCCAGGATCTGGAGCCCACCAGGACTGATGTCATAGCCCATCGTCTTGGCCACCGTGCTCTCCTGCCTCTGTCTAATGGCTTCAGTCCAGAAAATGAAAGCCGTTGAAGGCTTTCAGGGAGAGGGAATTTAATGCAGGGAATTGGTTACATACACGATGGAAGCAAATAGATGCCAAAATGGGAATAGAGAGGCCACTAGAAATGAGCAAGAGCAGGCCCCAGGCTCAGGAGGGAGGTGGTGTTTTGGGACCTGGGACCTGGGACCTGGGACCCAGGGCTCCTGACCGATGCTAAAACCACAACAGGCCTGCCCAAGGCAGCCGCAGCCTGAGGAACCACAGAGAGCAGAGGGAGGGGACAAATGCCCTGGCTCCCCCACATCTTCTGCCCTCCACTCTCCTACCCACCAGACCTGCCCAGCCCCCATGGACACAAAATGTCTGGGGATGGATCTAGAGGAGGCAGGCTGTGTCCTCACAAAGAGATGCTTCCCAGGAAGACAACCCCTGACCTGATCTTGAGAAATGAGTAGGAATTTGCTGGCAGAATAAAGGACAACTCCCCAGAAAGGGAAAAGGTAGGGGGGGAAGCATAGAGTTGGTGATGCTGGGACAAGCTGAGACTTGGTGCCATGGAGAACAGACACAGCTGCTTGTCCTGCTGGTAGGCCACCTGCACCTATAAACACCTCTTGGGTTGGGAGACCCCCCTTTTAGGAGCCCCCACCTCCCACCATAGAAGCTTTCTCTCCCGGTCTCCCTTTCAGCCAGGGTGGAGGCAGGGACTCTTGGGTTCTGCCTATGAGACAGAAGGTGCTGGCAGGTGACCCAGGTTCTGACAGACACCCACAACCACACCCTGAATCAAAGCCATTGTATCTCCACCAGGACACACCTGCAGCCTGCTCTGGCCTCTGCCCCTGGCCATAGCATCTCCTGGCCTGGTTTCCTGTCCCCCCACAGGATCCAGGAGCCACCCATCCCCTGCCTTCCCTTTTCTCCTTCAACCCGTTTTTGTTTTTGTTTTTTTTTTAAGATTCTATTTATTTATTCTTGAGAGACAAAGAGAGAGAGGCAGAGACACAGGCAGAGGGAGAGGCAGGCTCCCTATGGGGAGCCCGATGTGGGACTCGATCCCAGGACCCTGGGATCATGACCTGAGCCAAAGGCAGATCTGGGACAGGGGGATCAAGACCGATGCTCAACCACTGAGCCACCCAGGCGTCCCTCCTTTAACCTGTTCTAACCGATGTCTGTTGGCTGTTACCAAGAACCCTGACTGGTACACTCCTTTGAGGAAGGGAAGTATGAAATCAGGAATACAGTTTCTCCCTTAAGAGGATCCTCAGCTTTTCCCCTAAATACTTTATTACAGAAATTTTCAAACTTGAATATACAGAAATACGGAGAGTTTTGTAATGAACACTCATGTACCCACCACCTGGATTCTTTTATTTTTAAAGATTTATTTACTTATTCATGACAGAGAGAGAGAGAGAGAGAGAGAGAGGCAGAGACACAGGCAGAGGGAGAAGCAGGCTCCATGCAGGGAGCCCGATGTGGGATTCGATCCCGGGTCTCCAGGATCATGCCCTGGGCCAAAGGCAGGCGCTAAACCGCTGCGCCACCCAGGGATCCCCCACCACCTGGATTCTATAACTAACACACATCTATCCGTCTTCATCGCCCATCCATCCATCTATGTGTGTCTCCATCAATCCATCACATTTTTTAGATCAGCTTTTAATCTACAAATTGTGTCAATAGTTAGGGTTTATTTTTAAGAATTTATTTATTTATTTATTTGTTTATTTATTTATTTATTTGAAAGAGAGAGCACAAGTTGAGGGAGAGAGAGAAGCAGACTCGCTGCCGAGCAGAGAGCCTGACGTGGGGCTCGATCCCAGGACCCAAAGATCATGGCCAGAGCCAAAGGCAGACACCCAACTGACTGAGCCACCGAGACACCCTATAGTTAGATTTTTAGGCTAAAATTATAAGTTTAAAAAGACCACATTTTCTAGACAGTTCTCTAATCTTCTAAATAACCAAGCCAAAGCAAAAACAGGAGCACACACATTAAGTAGAGAATGTGTCTTTACTGTGAAGTACACCTTTGAGCAGAGTCGCACCCCCGAAGCGTGCAGGACCTATATTATGAAGCACACCTTTGGAGTTCTTGGGCTTTTTCAAGGTGTATGCACCATTTCTTTATATAATTCTATAGAATTATAAAACAATTCCTGGTGAGAGTCAGCATGTGTCTGGTTAAGAACAAAGATAAAACTCCACTGCCTGTGAACCCTGTCTCTGGGACTCCCTAGTTCTGCTGGGCAGGTTTCCTAACCTCCGGGTGATGCGATCTCCCTGCTGACAGCAGGTGTAACAACAGGACCTACTTCACCGCGGTCTGCATTAAATGGGCACAGAGAACAGGGCCAGGCCCTCAGAAACCTTCTGCAAAGGTTCACAGATGACTCATGATAGTTCATAGCCGTTCCTGTTATCACAATGAATTGATCGTATGCTCAGTAGCTTTTCCCTCTTTGGGTCACCTATTCCCAAGAGTCCTAAGTCTCATCAGAACACCTATTTGAGATAAACCATTTGGAAACTGCTGTCCTACCTCAGTCACTAATTAATAAAGTGCCTCGGGCGCTTGCTGAGAGCTGACTCCAGCAGGGCAGGGGCTAAATCATTTAGGACTTTTTTAAAATTATTTTTTTTTATTGGAGTTTGATTTGCCAACATATAGCAATAACACCCAGTACTTTAAATGACAGTGTAAGGAGCCTCTGTCCTGGAGCGGCTAAAGGGAAACCACTTATCTGTTCAGGTACAGTAGCCGCTGTAACAAGTAGTCCCCTCCACATGCATGTGGGCGCACACACACACTCACACACAAATCACCTATATGGCTTAACCTAGTAAAATCTCCTTCCTGCTTGTGCAAAGCCCGCTGTAGATACTGTCCACCATCATTGTCCTCCAGTGGTGATTCAGGGACCCCCACCACTCCTTCCATGGAAGGGAGCCCTTCCACATTCCGCGGCCCGGGTCTCCTTGCCCACTACACCTGCCTTGGGCAGAGCTGGGGGCTGCTGGGGGCCTTATCTGCACCTTACAGGCTTGCAGGCTGCTCCAGAGCAGAGTAGGGCTAGAGAGACAGGCCCTGACTGTGCCCCCAGCTCCGAGCTGCCTTTGTCAACCTGCAAATTCCCTAGACGTGTGGGACCATGCGGAGACCACCGTGAGCACTCAAGGAGGGGCTCTCCCGTCCTGGAGGACGGGGGACCTGAGCTGAGGGGGCAGAGGGCACACCCTAGAGCCCGTGGCCACCTCAGCTGATGGGTGATCCGGCCCTTTATCGCCCCGTCGTCCTCCCCGTCTGCTGCTAGGCCCCGCCATTCCGTGTCTTACCCTAAGAGTCATTCACCCTCTGAGTAGTGATCCTCAAGCCTTGGCCAGCATCGTCTTCCCCGAGGCCGGCACCGCGCACCCCGCACCCCCCACCCCATCGGCTTTCGGCTCCAGGGGGTGCAGAACAGCGGCCCTCCTAGCGTCGGCGTTGTCGGCTGCTGCTGGCCCCAGGAGCAGCCCCTCGGGCAGGGGAGGGGTTTGTGTGTGCCCCCCCACCCCGGCAGAAAGGACAGTCGGTGCCTGCAGCACCTGCATCCCCAGGTGCACGCGGAAGAAACGAAGCGGGGAACGGAAGGAAGAGAGCAGGGAGTGCGGAGGAAGGAGGGCGGAGGAGAAGCCTCCCGCCCCAGGCCGCCCCGGGCGCGTCCCGCAGACCCTGGCGCTCTGACCGCGGGGCCCGGGCTCTCAGCGCCGGGACCGCCCGCCCGCCCCCCTCCGCTCCCCCGGGCGGCCGGGACCCCGGGGCTTTGTGACGTCAGCGCCCGGGCGGCCGGGGAGATTGGTTGCCTTGGCGACGTAAACCGAAGGCCGGGCGCCGAGAGCCGGGAGCTGCGGCGGCGCGGAGGCTTCGGAGCTGGCCCGGGCGCGCGGGGCCGGTGAGTGCGTGGGACTGGGGGCGCGGGACGGGGGCGTGCGGGGCGGGGGCGCGCGGAGGAGGGGCGGGGGGCTCGCGGAGGAGGGGCGGGGGCGCGCGGAGGAGGGGCGGGGGCGCGCGGAGGAGGAGCGAGGGACGCGCGGAGGAGGGGCGGGGCGCGCGGAGGAGGGGCGGGGGCGCGCGGAGGAGGGGCGGGGGCGCGCGGAGGAGGGGCGGGGGGCTCGCGGAGGAGGGGCGGGGCTCGCGGAGGACGGGCGGGGGCGCGCGGAGGGGCGGGGGCGCGCGGAGGACGGGCGGGGGCGCGCGGAGGAGGGGCGGGGCTCGCGGAGGAGGGGCGGGGGCTCGCGGAGGAGGGGCGGGGGCGCGCGGAGGACGGGCGGGGGCGCGCGGAGGAGGGGCGGGGGCGCGCGGAGGAGGAGCGAGGGACGCGCGGAGGAGGGGCGGGGCGCGCGGAGGAGGGGCGGGGGCGCGCGGAGGAGGGGCGGGGCTCGCGGAGGAGGGGCGGGGGCTCGCGGAGGAGGGGCGGGGGCGCGCGGAGGACGGGCGGGGGCGCGCGGAGGAGGGGCGGGGGCGCGCGGAGGAGGAGCGAGGGACGCGCGGAGGAGGGGCGGGGCGCGCGGAGGAGGGGCGGGGGCGCGCGGAGGAGGGGCGGGGGCGCGCGGAGGAGGGGCGGGGGGCTCGCGGAGGAGGGGCGGGGCTCGCGGAGGACGGGCGGGGGCGCGCGGAGGGGCGGGGGCGCGCGGAGGACGGGCGGGGGCGCGCGGAGGAGGGGCGGGGCTCGCGGAGGAGGGGCGGGGGCTCGCGGAGGAGGGGCGGGGGCGCGCGGAGGACGGGCGGGGGCGCGCGGAGGAGGGGCGGGGGCGCGCGGAGGACGGGCGGGGGCGCGCGGAGGAGGGGCGGGCCCCGGGCACCCCGCAGGGCCTCTCTGCAGGCTTCCTCCCTCGGTGCTAGACGAGCGTCAGCACAGACGTAGCTCCCAGCCGCCCGCTCCAACCTGCCCTCCGCAGACCCGGCGCCCGCCGCGCAGCCCCGCCGACGCGGCCCGATTGCGCTCGGCCGCCCGAGTGCTAGCGGAATGGTGCTGGAAGGGCTCAGGCTTTGGAGCCAAGGAATTTCGGGCTGGAATCCCGGCTATGGCCCTTGCTTGCTGTGTAACTTTGGACACCTCGCCGCACCTCCGCTTTACTTCCCCCTCTGCACAATGAAAGATTCATTCAGTGAATAGTTAAGAAGCCGCAAGGCCACGCCAGGCGCTTGGATGAGTGCGTTGGCTACCAATGAGAAAAGACCCCTGTTCTCTTGGAGCTTACATTCGAGGGGTCGTACGCAATGCACCGATTTTTTTAAGTGATGAATCAGATACTGGTAATTGCAGAGAAGAAAGTAAAGAGGTCATATGGAGGGGTGGGGAGAAGGAAACCAGTTTGGATGGAGTGGCAAGAGAGGGTGTCTCTGAAGTGGTGACATGAGCTCAGAACTGAAGGGAAAGGACCTTCCTCCACAGCGGGTGTGGGTGAACAATTTTTGGCTTAGGAGATGTTATATGCAAAGGCCCTGAGGCAGACCAAGGCTGGCATGTTCTAGAAACAGAAAGATTAGTCAGGGCAGCTAGATCTACGTCAAGGAGGGGAGAGAGGATAGGCAGGGAGCTATAGGTGTTGGTCACCTGGTGAACCCTCAGTAAAAGACAACTGTTCTCAGCCACCCAGGGGAAAGGGGAGCTTAGGGCCTGGGGATCATCTGGCTCAAGCATTGTGTCACTCCTCAGGTTGGAATCGCCTTTAGCCAAAACCAAGTTTTGCAACAAGCCTTTATTCCTCTGCCCAGATGTCCAAGATAGTACCTACCATGGTCTCCAAGGACATGATTTACAACAGTAAGTATGGGGCTGGCATGGACTCAGAGGCAAAGACGGGCTCGGGAGCCTGGGACAATGACATCCAGACTTAATTGAGAGCTAAGGTGATTCAAAACCAGGCCATGAGGCGGAAATCATAGATGTGCCAGTTCTCTGGAAACTCCATGTTCTATTTCCTAGGGCTGCTGTAACAAAGTGCCACCACTTTGTTGACTTTAACAACAGAGATTTGTGGTCTCACAGTTTTGGGAGCTGAAGTCCAAGACATGGGTGTCGTTGGCATTGACGTTGATTCCTCCTGAGGGCTAGAGGAAGTGTCTGTTCTAAGCTCTCTCCTAGGAAATTTCTGGTGGTTTGCTAGCCATCCTTGGTGCTCCTTGGATTAGAGACGTGTCCTCCCTAGCTCTGCCTTCATCATCACATGGCATTCTGCCTGTGTGCATGCCTGTTGCCCATTTCCCCTTTCTTTAAGGCCGGGAGTCATATACGATGAAGTGCCCACGCTATACTCCAACATGACTTCATCTAAGTTATGTCTGCAGTGACCCTATTTCTTAACAGGGTCACCTTGTGAGGTGCTGGAAGTTAGGCTTTCAAGTATTCAAAAACGATAATTGAGTGGGTAGGGAATGCAGTTCACCCCAAAGCAGGCTCTGTGGAAGTGGGTCGCTTTCATCCTCTCTGCAGCTGTGGTCACTGGGCCGAGCCCAGAGGTAGTACCAGCTGGCCCCAGGCCCTTATGGGAGATGCCCTGCCTCCTCTGAACTCACACATCTGCTGCCAAGTGCTCCTGCTGGGAGGCATGGAGGGAAGCTACGGGCGGGGGAGGGGGGCGGAGGGGGGGGAACCTCTGGGGGCCCCTGGGGCTGAGGTGGGCAGAATGGGCAATGCTTCCTGCTGTCACCTGGCTCTTAACTGCTTTCGTCTTTTTTTTTTTTTCTTTTTTTTTTTTTAGAATTCAGAGACCAACCTCTAAGGGCCAGTGGGTTCTCTCTATTTATTTATTTAGTTAGTTAGTTAGTTAGTTAGTTAGTTATTCATGAGACACACAGAGAGAGGCAGAGACACAGGCAGAGGGAAAAGCAGGCTCCCTGCCAGGAGCCCCATGCATTACTCGATTCCCAGGACCCCGGGGTCACGCCCTGAGCACAAGGCACGTGCTGAACCACTGAGTCCCCAGGGCTCCCCCTGTCTTCAGCTTTTAATTCAATTTAACTTTGAATTAGGTAAAGGATTCCCATGGTTCAAAATTCAAACGTCTTCAAAGCCCCTTCTTTTGTGTGTGTTTTTTTTAAAGATTTATTTATTTATTTATGATAGAGATAGACACAGAGAGAGAGAGAGAGGCAGAGACACAGGAGGAGGGAGAAGCAGGCTCCGTGCTGGGAGCCCGATGTGGGAATCGATCCAGGGACTCCAGGCTCACGCCCTGGGCCAAAGGCAAGCGCTAAACCACTGAGCCACCCAGGGATCCCCAAAGCCCCTTCTTTTGAAAGGCGCCACCTGTCCCCAGATAGCCAGCACCCCCTCCTTGGAGATGGCCAGTGGCACTTGTCTCTCATCTCCTTCTACACCTGCTCCACGCACATGCTCTGTGCACACAGGCAAATACCTACAGATTCGTTAGGTACAGTTTGTTCTTTTCTCACACAAACAGTCATAAGAAACAGGCTTCCTGTGCCTTGTTTCTTGCACTAACCCCATAACATTGTGGAGACTCTTCCTTATCAATACACCAAGAGTTCCCTTAGACTTCTGGTGTTGCGAGCAGAACAGTGATCCCATAATGTGAGTGTACCTTGATTTATTTAACCAATCCATATTAATGGGCATTTAGCTCATTTCAAAATGTGTTGTTTGTCATCGCCTTTGCAGTTGTGTGCTCAGTCACTCTGCTCCAGAGCAAATTGAAAAATGAAGGAAGGCTGAAATGGAATTACCAAAAAAAAAAAAAAAAAAAGATAGCTTTGAAATGTTTGCAGATAACAAGTTTATTTTTTTTATTTTTTATTTATTTATTTTTTTTAGATAACAAGTTTAGACACACACATATACACACACAGCAATGCAACATAATTTCACTGTCTCAAGACTGCTGAAGGCCTTCTAGACTCTATTGCTTCATCCTGCAGTACCAAGAGGGTAGTTACATGGGGTGTACCCTGTAGCCCTGGAGAATGGGTATATCACTTCCCTTGGCAGTGACATGCAAACAGAGGGTATTCCCTGCCACGCCGAAGCTAAGTGCCAGGGTGTGGGTTGAGGGTCTCTGCACTTGGGAGGAAACCAGGCCAGGCAGGCACGGCCAAGTGGACAGACCCACAGCAAGCGCAGGCCAGGCCAGCCAGGGGCACCTCGTCAGGCAGGCAGGTGAAGTCACCCTGGATGAGGGTGTATCAGCCAGGAGCTCAGACTGGGAGCTTTGTTGAGCCTGACATCCTGGGTTCAGTTGCAGAAGCTGGGTACTACGGTAGGGGCCAGAAAGACTCTGAGCCCTTTGAGAGAAAGAGGGGCTTAGGGACTCTGGGCCCTGAGCCCAGGCCAGGTACAGAGAGGGTTTCTGGACCCCATCCAAGAACACCCCCACTGAGGTTTGGAGCACTGGAGTCTGACATACTCATTGGAGCACAGCACTTCTGTGAGTCTCAGCTGCCTCATCTGTGAAATGGGAGCAATCCTCAGGCTCTGTGAGCTGTAAGGAGAGACACAGGTTGAGGGCTCAGTTCCGTGATACTGCTATCATTAGTGTCTCCACTCCCACTATTATGACACCCACCATCCCACCTCTACAGCCTCGGCTAGCCTCCCAGTATGTGAAGTCTGAGCCGGAAGGAGATGCTCAGAGTCCACATGGAGGGGTGGTTAAGGGGTCAGGATGAAAGACTTAGCTGCAATTGGACATCAGAGAAGTGAGCTCTGGGTTTGTTCTTCATTCACAAATCCTTATTAAGTGCCAGCTGGATGCAGGCATGTGTTCTAAGCACTGGGGATTCAGGGGCAAATAAAACCCTCCCCCTCGTGAGACTTACATCATGACGAGGGAGACAGACATTGCAAAGCAAACAGCCAGTCTCTACTTACAACAGCCAAGAAGCAGTAGAAAGGAAACCTACTGGAAGCTTTGGGCAGGGAGTATAGGGTATAGAAATGGGAGAGGTAGTCAGGGAAGGCCTCTCAGAGGAGGTGACATTTGAAACCTATCAGTAACAATCCCGAAGGATGGAAGAGGGGGAAGGGCATTCTAGGCAGGGGGGTGGGCCAGCAAAGGCTGAGGCTGGTATAAGCTTGCAGTGTTAGAGGAAGAGACAGAGGCCAGTCTGAACAACTTGGGTAGGGCCATACAGACCATGGGGAGGACTGTCCAGTTCTGTTAAGATGCTGAGAGGGGTTGCACAGTTTCTGGGTTTTATGACTTCGATCAGTAAGGATACCATGGTCTGTGACACAGGCAGAGGGGCTGGTTCACCATAGCCTCCCTAGGGACCCCAGGCAAGGCCTTACCCCCAGTGCATAGGGTAGAGGACACATGATAGAGACCTGGCCAGGCAGAGGAGCCAGTGAAAGCCCAGACTAGACCCAAGGCTCCCTAGTCAGGGCTTGTGGGGCAGCGTCTGCAGGACCATGCAGACAGTTGGAGAGAAAAGCAATAGACAGCTCCCTCTCCGAGCTGTCGATTCCTGCCACTCCTGCCACTCCACTGCCCATGTTCCCTGGCCCAGCCAGGTCACTACACTCCCCTCAGCGTCTTGGCCCTGCTGTCCCTCTGCCCAGAGTGCTCTCCCCCTAGGTCTCCCCATGGCTCCCTCCTCCACCTCCTTTAAGCATTTATTCACATGTCACCTTCTGCTTTATTGTTCTTGCTATCACCTTCCACCTCCCACCTGCATCCCCGTTCCTTGTTTCTCTCTCCCCAGTAGAATGTAAGGTCCACCCAGGCAGAGGTGTTTGTCCTGCGTGTTGCTGTCTCCCCAGAGCCTGGCACATAACAGGTCCCCAGTAAAATTCTGTTAGCTGAAAGCTTTCCCCTGAAGTTCAGGAATAAGCCAGGATGTCTGTTTTCACTGCTATTCAATACTGTGGGCTGGAAGTTCTAGCCAGAGCATTTATTTATTTTTAAAAGATTTTATTTTTAAGTAATCTCTGTGTCCAGCCAACATGGGGCTCAAACTTAGAACTCTTCTGACCAAGCCAGCCAGATGCCCCGTAGCCAGGGCATTTAGACAAGGAAAAGAAATAAAAGGCATCCTTAGGACGCCTGGGTGGCTCAGTGGTTGAGCGTCTCTGCCTTTGGCTCAGGTCGTGATCCCCCGGAGTCCTGGGACCGAGTCCTGGGATAGAGCCTGCTTCTCCCTCTGCCTGCGTCTCTGTCTCTCCCTCTGTGTCTCTTGTGAATAAATAAATAAAATCTTAAAAACAAAAGGTAGGAAGGAAGGAAGGAAGGAAGGAAGGAAGGAAGGAAGGAAGGAAGGAAGGAAGGAAGGAAAGGAGGAAGGAAGGAAAGGAGGAAGGAAAGGCATCCAAATGGAAAGGAGGAAGTGAAACTATCTCATTCACAGATGACAGGATCCGACATAGAAAAAAATCCCCAGGAGCCCACAAGAAAGCCTCTAGTGCTCATGAATGAGTTCTCCCAGGTTGCGGGGTGCAAGATCAAAGTGCCAATGTCAGCTGTGTTTCCACACCCCAACATGGAAATTAAGAAGCAATTCCATTTACAATGGCATCTGAAAGAACGGGAGACCCACGTATGAGGGGACGTCATGGGAGATACTCATTAGGGTAGGAGCGATCCGGGAATCAGCCTCTCCAGCAAAACAGCTGCTGAGCTGGCAGGAACTGTTGGAATCCAAAATGGGAACTCTGGAGCCTAGAACGCATGCAGTTTCCAGGCAGAACTTGGGGGGAGGCTGGGAGACTTAAGCCAGTTGTGGCATCTTGTGGAGCAGCCTCCAGCCTGGCAACAACAAGAGGGCAGCCCGCCTTCCTGGCGTGGCTTGCTGGTGCCACGGTGGATGATAAGGAGCTCTTCTGCCCAAACCCACTGTGTGTTTGGTGGCTGAGAAGCCAGGACTGAGGCTGGCCATTCTGTTCGTTCACCACCAGGAGCTCGAGTAACTTCCCTGCCAGTCTGTCCATAGGGACCTATCTCTAAAGAGACAGGACCTTCCCTCTCAGGCTTTCGGGACACAGACATTTAAAGAAATCTTTAACAAAAGATTAATATCCAGAATATATAGGGAATTCCTAAAACTCAACAACAACAGCCACAACCAAGAACCCCACTAAAAAATGGGCAAAGGAGTTGATAGACGTTTCTGTAAAGAAGATCTTCCAAAGAGCCAATGAGTCCATGACATGGTGCTCACTATCATCAGTCATTAGGAAAATGAGCTATCACCTCACACCAGTAGGAAAGCTATGAAAAAAGAAACCCAAAGTAAAGGGTTTCTTTCTTTCTGTCCCTACGTATTTCTTTCTTTCTTTCCCGACTTTCTCAGTTGGGAAACTGGAATCCCCATGCACTGCTGGGGGGAATGTAAATAGGTGCACAGCTGTGGAGAATGGTAAGGTGCTCCCTCAAAAAAGTACAGCTAGAATTACATGATCCAGCCATCCATGTCTGGGTACATTCGCAAAATTATTGGAACCCCAACACTGTCTTATTTGTGTTTGTCACAAGTCTCCAATGTAGGCTCTGCTGCAGCACAAGTAAACATTGGCCAGCAGACACCAATGTGATGATCTCCCTTGGTCCCCCCTGCCCCACCCCCACCAGCTCGCGGAAAGGCCTCAACACCAGCCCAGACACTGCTCTAAAGACTCCTCTGCCCCCCGCCCCCACACTTCCCCCGCAGAGACCCAGCTGCCATTTTGACATCACCAATCTGGTGCTGGGAGCTGGGGACGGACAGGCATGGTTCCTGAGGTTTGAAAATGTGGATTTCACTTTTTCCTAGATAATTCTCTTGAGGCAAGGGGGGAAAAAGCAAAAATAAACGGTTGGGACTACATCGAGATTAAAAGTTTCCGCACAGCCAAGGAAATAGTCAACAAAAGTAAAGGCAACCTATGGAATGGGAGAGCATATTTGCAAATGGCATATCTCATAAAGGGTTAGTATCCATAGTATATAAAGAACTGGTAAAACTTAACACCCCAAAACCAAATAATCCAATTTAAAAATGGGCAGAAGACATGAACAGATATTTCTCCAAAAAAGATATGCAGATGACCAACAGACGTGAAAAGATGCTCGGATGGCCCTTGGCCTTGGCCAGGGCTGAGCTCGCCCAGAGCAGGTGTTCCCTGAGAGGCAGGGCGAGCCCAGACGTCTTCTGTGACCTCACCTCCGAAGTAACGTGCTGTCACTTCACAGTTGGCCGCACCAACCAAGCAGGATCCAGGGCTGGGGGCAGTGCTGATGGCTGAGTTCCGGAGCCCAAGGACCCTGGGGCCATTTCCGGCAAGGGCGCCACTACCCTGTAAACACAGGTCGGGTTTGTGAATCGTGTTGGAAGATGTCCTGCCCCGGGGGCACCTGCGGGGCTCAGTCCAGTGGAGTCGACTCTTAATTTCGGCTCAGGGTTCGGGGCCACATCTCTCCTCGGCCTCCTCAGACAGGGTGTGCGCAGGGCTCCTGCTGTTAAGAGCACCAGTTGGCCTCCTTGCTTCCCCTCGGATCAGTCCTCCTGTGGACCCTCTGTGTCCTGCGGGTCCCAGGGTGGCCCCTCCTGAGCACCGTGCACCTTCGTCCCCAGGCAGCCCGTGAGGGCGGCCCGGGCCAGGCTGCGCTGCCAGCGGCTTCCTCGGGCTGCCCTGGCCACCCTCCGTCTCCATCCACAGGGCCCGTTCCATCTGCTGGCTGGGGACACATTTCCGTCCTCACTCTGCCAATTCCCAGGCCTTCATCCGCAGTGGCCTCTTCAGAGGCCCCGTTTGGCGTGTCCCACGGGCCCCTGAACCCAGGCCTCTTGCTCCATCCAAGCCCCTGCCTCCCTTCTCTGGCACCTCAGCAGACGGCACTGGTACCCAGGTGTTCGTACCTAACAGGTGGGGTTCTCCCCATGCTCCCTTCTCCCAGAGCTCACATCCCATCAGGCACCTAGCCCCTGGGCTCTCCGGAAAAGCACTGCATCCACCCTTCCTCCAGCCCCCGCTCCCACCCTTGTCTAAGCACCAGCCCTCTCCTGTGGGCAGCGGGGAGGACAGGCTTGCCAGGGTGTAGGGGAGGTGCCCGTAAGTCCCAGAGTGAAGGCTGAGATGGTGGAGACCGGGGGCCCACGGTGGGGCCCATCCCTCTCTCACGCAGGTGGAGAGCAGAGAAGTGGCTCCCCTGGCTGCTGCAGTGGGAGCAGGTCAGCAGGTGGCTTCCCTGGAGCTGCAGGAAGCAGCGGGCAGGAGGATCTTTGTGTGCCCTGAGCCTACACCTCTGCTCCCATGGCTGGGGGGATGGGGTGCTAAAATTTTACCACTTTTTATGAGGACACTGCACCCAGCTCGCCTCCCCCTGTTTCTCCCAGAGAATTTTTCTACAAGGAGGCTTACATTTTTAAGACTTTTTAATTTAAAATTTGCAAGAAAGAAACAGGAAATTTTTTTTTTTAAGAAACAGGAATTTTTAAAATGTATTTAACCTTCATACGCAGAATTCCTTTCTAAGCAAGACACAACTCCAAAGCATTTCACTAAAGCAAAGATGAGGATGTCCTGTAAGGAAAATACATGACAGACAATCCGAAGGGAGCTGTCATCTGAGCTGGAGCAAATATATCTTCGCAGCTCTGACAAAAGAGCTAGCGTCCTCTAATAAAGGTTCTCCAGATCATTTAAGAACTAGGACATGCCAGGCAGAGAAAAATGCTCCCGGGATACTGACAGATTGAAGTGAGGGGATAATTAACATCTGCAAAGCCATAATAGTTTCCGTAATGAAGACAAATTATGAAGTGCAAATTAAAACTGAGATGCATTTATCACCTATCAGACTGACAAAATTCCAGGTGTGTGGGAAACAGTGCAACTCAACGCAGTGATAGACAGTAACCATCGACCAGTTTGGAAATCGCATTGGGCTGGAAATAGCCTCAGGACCCACCAGGGGAACCTGGCTAAGGAGCAGCGACACTTGTATATAGGCATATAGGTCTTTTTTTTTTTTTTTTTTTTAAAAACTTTTAAAAAAATTGTGGTCACCTATATGTACATAACAAAATGTACTCTTTTGAGCATCTTCAAATATACAGCTCAGTGGTGTGGGAAGTACATTCACCTTGGTGTGCAACTGTCCCCACCGTCCATCTCCAGAACTTTTTCACCTCATAAAAGTGAAACTCTGTCTCCATTAAATACTCCCCATCCCCTTCCCCAGTGCCTGGTGCCCACCATCCTACGTTCTGTGGGTAGGAATTTACGGACTCCAGGGCCTCATAGAAGTTGTCCTTTTGTAAAGAAGATGTGGTTTATATATACAATGGAATATTCATTCCTCAGCCATGAGAAACGACAAATACCCACCATTTGCTTCAACGTGGATGGAACTGGAGGGTATTATGCTGAGTGAAATAAGTCAAGCGGAGAAGGACAAACATTATATGGTCTCATTCATTTGGGGAATATAAAAAATAGTGAAAGGGAATAGAAGGGAAGGGAGAAGAAATGTGCGGGAAATATCAGAAAGGGAGACAGAACATGAAGACTCCGAACTCTGGGAAACAAACTAGGGGTGGTGGAAGGGGAGGAGGGCGGGGGATGGGGGTGAATGGGTGACGGGCACTGAGGGAGCCACTTGATGGGATGAGCACTGGGTGTTGTTCTATATGTTGGCAAATGGAACACCAATAAAAACTAAATTTATAAAAATAAAAAAAAATTTTTTTAAATTTTTAAAAAGAACTTGTCCTTTTGTGACTGGCTGATTTCCCTGAGCACCATGTCCTGGATGTTTGTCCATATTGTAGCGTGAAAGCAGATGTGTTTTTCAGTGAAAAGCAAAGGGGCATCTGAGAATGTGCATGCATAATCCCTCCAGGCAGGTGAATAAAGATCCATTTGGTAGTGAAGGCTTCAGGTGAGGACTGCTCATCCTATCAACATGTCATATCAGTGTTCATCATAACACATTAAACAACATCGTTAAAAATCTCTGCTGTATATGTGCTTTGCTTTTTCAATTAAGAAAAAAGCTGGGGACGCCTGGGAGGCTCAGTGGTTGGGCGTCTGCCTTCGGCTCAGGGCGTGATCTTGGAGTCCTGGGATGGAGTCCTGCATCGGGCGCCCTGCATGGAGCCTTCTTCTCCCTCTGCCTGTGTCTCTGCCTCTCTCTCTCTCTGTGTCTCTCATGAATAAATACAATCTTTTTTTTTTTTTAAGGCTGAATTTTATTAGAATTTGGGTTTGGTTTGGGTTTGGGTCTATTTAAATATCTATGGTATCTTCTGATCTTTATGATGTGATTAGTTAAATGTTGCTACCTGGAAATTGAACCACAGAGTCACTAAAATGGAAAGTACTGACTGAGCAAGCAGCCTGTGCTCCTGAATGCTCTGCAGGTCTCCCTTCTCCCTACCACCTCCCCTCTCCTTCCATTACATATGCAGCTTGATCTGCAGGCACCTGAGTTTCCAGCCTAGGCCCTTGACCTTCCCTGCCCGCCACGGGACAGCTCCCCTCCTCACTCTCCCCACACCTGGTCACCCAGCTGCTCAGGGGCCACCCCTAAGCATCCTACCCCCCACCTTTCAAGCCCTGCCTAGCCTTCATCACCCCAGGCCTCCTCCTCCAAGCTGGTCCAAATGGACCGGCTTCTTGAACTCCCCACCAGAGCACATCCCAGGCTCTCCAGCAGCCCCCACCCTCCACAGCTGCATAGACTGTAATTTCCAAGTTACAATAATTTCTGGGTTAGGGTAGGAGGAAGTATCAGGCCAAATGCTTCCTTCTGTGTGGGTATCAGTTGAAGGACAAGGAAATGGGTGTTTCTCTGGATCTTCTGTTGCAGTCTTGAGGGAAGCCCTGGGAGGCTCACAGCAAAAGTATGGGCAGCGCCACAAGACAGAGGGCTTGGGTCTGTGACCTTCCTATAAGACAGACTTGCGTTCTTTTTTTTTTTTTTCTTAAGATTTTATTTACCTATTTGAGAGAGAGCAGAGCAAGAGAGAGCACAAGCTGGGAGGAGGGGCAGAGAGAGAGGGAGAAGCAGGCTCCCTGAGCAGGGAGCCTGATGTGGGGTCCCATCCCAGGACCCCAAGATTATGACCTGAGCTGAAGGTAGACGCTTAACCCACTGAGCCACCCAGGTGCCCTTCCTGCACTCTTCTTAAGGAGCAAATGGAAGGATGCAAAAGGGAAGGCACAAAATATGTCCCGTGTGCCAGGCACATGTACAGGTGGGCCCTTTTCTTGCACGGTTATCACAACTTGCCCAGCAAAGTCAGCATGATGGTCTTAGATTTGTAAACAAGCTCAGAGAAGCTGAGTGACTTGCCAGGGCCACTCAACAGGCAGGCAAGGATGCTGGAGCCAGGGCCTCTCCCCAGCCTCATGCTATGCTCACAGCTTCACTTTTCTCTCTCCTCAGATAACAGCCTAGAGTCCACAGAAAACAGTTCTTCTTCAATCACTGAAGAAGAAAAAAAGGAGAAACATGGGAAAAAAGGTAAACATAGCCCTCAAGCTGGGAGCTGAAGTCTAAGTTGGTGGGAGTCAAACATCTCCCCTGGTCAACATAGTCTCCAGGGCCAGTGGCAAAAGGAAATGCTTCCATTTGCATTAAGAATTGGGTTACTGAAAAAAAAAAAAAAAAAGAGTTGGGTTACTGAGACCTGAAATAATAGTACATAAACAAAGTAGGATTCATTTTTCCTCTAGTAATGGTAAATACAGGAGGCAGTCCAGAGCTCCATGAGGCTCTACGAAAAGCAGTTCTAAGAAATCAGATGACCAGGTCCCAAGTCTTTCTGCTCCGCCAATTTTAGCTTTAGGGTTCTCAACTGCAAAGTGATCATGTGATCACAAAATGGCTGCTGCGGCTCCAGCCATCACATCTGATTTCAGACAGGGAGAAGGGGTGAAGGGAAGAGCAAAACTGCCCACCCCTCAGCCAACTCAGCCATCCCTGGAAAAAGAGTCTTCCCAGAGGCCCTGCCTGACAATTTCTGCCTACATTCCATTGTCTAGAAATTTGTCGTGTGGCCATCAGTATCTGTAAGAGAGGCTGAGAAGTATAGCTTTTCAACAAGGCACAGGGCTGCCACCTGTTAAGAGGAAGAAGGGTGGGCAGCTAGCTGCTTGTATTGCTTCCTCTGTGCCCCTGCACTGCTGTTCCACCTCTTGGCTCTCCCCCCTGCCCCCAGGCTTGCAGGCCAGTCTAATCCTCCTACAGAGGGGTGCAGATGTGAGTGTGTTCCTGACCTGCATCTCCCAGGCTGAGCTCCCACCCCTCAAGCCCCCACCCCCTTTTCCTCTTTCGGTTAACGTTGACAGTCCAAACCTGCCCAGAAACAGAGACTAAGACAAAGTGAACTCAGATGCCCATCACTAGACTGGACAGTAGAGAGGATTTGCCCACATTTGTTGCATGTATCCTTTTGCTTTTTTTCTTTTCTTGTCTTGCCATAATTTTTATTTTAATTTTTAAAATTAAAATTTTTTATTCTAGTATAGTTAACATCCAGTGTTATGTAAGTCTCAGGTGTACAATACAGAGATGCAACACTTCCCACATCACCGGGTGCTCATCCTGATAGGTGTCTTCCTTAATCCCCACCACCTGTTACACTCGTCTCCCCCCCTCCACCTCCGCTCATAATCATCAGTTTGTTCTTCATAATGAAGAGCCTGTTTCTTGGTTTGCCTCTTTTTTCCCCTTTGTTCATCTGTTTAGTTTCTTAAATTCCACTTGTGAGTGAGATCATATGGCATTTATCTTTCTCTACTGACTGATTTTGTTTAGCATAATACCCGCTAGGTGTCCTTATTCTTATCCATTTATCTATCAACGCACAGTTGGGTTGCTTCCATATTTTGCCAGAATATTTTAAAGTAAAATTCAGGGGTGTCATTTCATTGTTTTATCCCTCAATATGCATTTTTAAAAAATAGGGATGTCTCCCCGCAGGGCCACAAGGAAATTTCCCAAGTATCTCAGAAACGTCTTCCTATAGAAGGTTCATTCTAATCAGAAATCAAATGAAATCAGATGGCCTTCACTATCTTTAAATCTAGCAGAGCCCCTCCCCAACATCCTTTCATTTTCTGACTTACTGAGGAATAGTGTTACCTTCTGGACATTCTGTAGAATGTCCCCTGTTCTGATGTGTCTGTTTGCTTCCTGGTTATTGTCATTTATTGAAACTGTTTCTTGGGTCCTCATATTTCCTTTAATTGGACATCACCCTACATGCTTGACATTCTATTTTGTCTGCAAGAATCCTTCCCACCATATAAAAAATAGTGAAAGGGAATAAAACGGAAAGGAGAAAAAATGAGTGGGAAATATCAGAAAGGGAGACAGAACATGAAAGACTCCTAACTCTGGGAAACGAACTAGGGGTGGTAAAAAGGGAGGTGGGCGGGGGGTGGGGGTGACTGGGTGACAGGCACTGAGGGGGGCACTTGACGGGATGAGCACTGGGTGTTATTCTATGTGTTGGCAAATTGAACACCAATAAAAAATAAATTTATAAAAAAATAAAATAATAAAATAAAATAAAATAAAATTGGAGGGTGGAGTAGGATATCTAAAGCCCTTACACTTCTAAACTCTAAAAAAAAAAAAAGAAGAATCCTTCCCACCACCTTTCACAAGCAGCCCATACATCCAGCTGCCTTGATGTGGCCATGTCATGCTCAGTGGGTTCAGATTCCCACCAGCCTTTCACCTAACAGCTTCCTCTACCCATGGATGCCTGTGTCTGAACTGACCCCTACATTAGGGGTTGAGGGATCTGGATTTTGGTTTGGTTTCTTCACTAAGGTATAATTCACATAAGGTGATTTCACACGTCTTAGGTGTACAGTTTGATAAGTCTCAATAAATTTATACAACTTTTAGCTTCCACCCCATTCACCGTCTAGAACACGTCTATCTGCCCAAAAATTCCCTTACCCCCAGAGACAGCACTGTCCTGCTATCACCAAAAAATCACTTCAAAAAATTTTTTAAAAATTTTATTTGTTTATTTGTGAGAGAATGAACGAGAGAGAGAGAGAGAGAGAGCACGAGCAGGGGGGAGGGGCAGAAGGAGAAGCAGACTCCCCTCTGGGAAGGGAGCTCACCATGGGGCTCGATCCCAGGACCCCGGGATCATGACCTGAGCTGAAGGCAGACGCTTCACCCACTGAGCCACCCAGGCGTCCCACCAAAAAATCACTTCATGATTTTTCTTTTGTTCTCAAACCTCTCATATAAATAGGGTCACATTCTGTGCTCTTGGGGTCCTGGCTGCTTTCACTCAACATCGCATCTGTAAATACCAGGCACAGGAGTCCCTTCTTTGTTGTTTGTGTGTTCTATTGTGTGCATATGTAGACAGTGTATTATTCTTTCTGGAATTGAATATTTGGGTTGTTTCTGGTTTTTCGATATTACAAATATCCTCCAATGAACATTCTTGTGCATGCCATTTAGGGAAAGGAGCACTCCTTTCTCCTGGGTATATGTGAAAGAGTGGAATTGCCGATAGTGTGTCTACCCTGAGTAGATACCGCTGAGCAGTTTTCCAGAACAGTTGTACCAGCTGACAGGCCCACCAACAGCTATGAGTGCTCCAGATGCCTTATGTCCTCCCCAGCAGTTGGCACACTGTTGATGCTTTTACTAACCTGGCCCTTTGGATATGTATTAGCATCTCATATTCCCTGTGACCAATGAGGGTGATTACCTTTCCATATATAGTTCACTGGTGACTTTGTTATAAAGTGCCTGTCCCTGCCTCTGCTCACTATTCTATTGGGTTGTCCTTTTATTTTAATGACTTCTAGAAGCTCTTTACATATTCTGGAAACAAATCATTCACCAGTTCTAAGTGTGCAAATAGCTTCCCTCACTTGGGAGATTGCTTTTTCCTTTCTTGGGGGTGCCATTTAATACACAAGAGTTCCTAATTTTAGTGGAGTTCACTTTATCAATCATTTTCTTATGGTTGGAACTTTTTATGTCCTGTTTTAAAGTTCCTTGCTGACCCAAGTCATGAAGATACTGTATCTCATACAAGTTTTGTGTTTGGGATGCCTGAGTGGCTCAGTGGTTGAGCATCTGCCTTCAGCCCAGGGTATGATTCTGGGATCCCGGGATCGAGTCCCACATCAGGCTCCCTGCATGGAGCCTGCTTCTCCCTCTGCCTGTGTCTCTGCCTCTCTCTCTCTCTCTCTCTCTCTGTCTCTCATGAATAAATAAAAGTATAAAAAAATTTGTGTTCACTTTCTAATCAGACCTACAAATCATTTGTAGTCTAATCGTAACCATAATTTGTTTGTAGATTCTTTGGATTTTCTCATCTACAGTCACATCACCTTGAAAGGACATTATTTGCCTTTCCTATACTTTTAATTTCTTTTTCTTGCCTACATACAACATTAAATAGAAGTACAAAGCCAAGTGTCCATGCCTTGTTCCTGACCTTGGGAAGAGGGGTGGGGGACCATGCAATATTTCCCCTCGAGGTTTCTCTATATAGATGCCTATATTCCTTTCCTGTGGCTGCTGTGCCACAGGCTCAGTGGCTTAAAGCAACACAAATATGCTATCCTACGATTGTGGAGGTCAGAAGTCTGACGTGAATCTTACAGCACTAGAAGCAAGGTATCCACAGCAAGGTGTCCACAAGCTGTGTTCCCTCCAGGAGCTCCAGGGGAGACTATGCTCCCTTGCCTTTCCCAGCTCATAGGCACCGCACACTCCACTCCTGGTCCCTTCCTTGTCTCCAAAGCCAGGAACACAGCATGCTCCAGTTTTCCATGCTGTCACTCCCACCTCTGCTTCTGTTGTCATGCCTACTCTTCTGCACACTTAGGCCCTCCTACCTCCATCTTAGAAGGACTCCTATCATTCCATCAGGCCCCTCTGTCTAGTCCAGGACTGTCTCCCATCTCGAGGTCCTTAACTTCATCCCATCTACCAAGTCCCCTTTACCATATAAAGGAAACTAGTCTTTTAGGGTTTGGGGTTTAGGGTGTGGACATCACTCAGCTCATCATACTTCCCCCTATCAGATTGGGGAGTCTCCTTCTTTTCCTAGGTTGCTAAGACTAGTTATTAAAATCAGGTTTGAATTGTATCAAATACTTTCACTACATCCCTTAAAAAGATCATATTATTTTCTCCCTCATCCTGGGACGCCTGAGTAGCTCAGTGGTTGAGCGTCTGCCTTTGGCTTAGGGTGTGATGCTAGGGTCCTGGGATCCAGTCCCACGTCGGGCTCCCCGCAGGGAGTCTGCTTCTCCCTCTGCCTGTGTCTCTGCCTCGCTCTCCGTGTCTCTCATGAATGACTAAGTAAAATTAAAAAAAATTTTCTCCCCATTCTGTTAATGGGGTATATTGCATCGATTGGTTTCTAAATGTTAAACCAGCTTTGCATCTCTGGAATGATCTGCTTCGATTGCTGCCACCTTCATTAACATGTTCCCATTCGGAAACATTGCCTACTCACCAGACTGCAAATGCAGTTTGCTTTCGGAAGCCAGTCTCCACATAGCTACTACAGTGTGGGCTGCTTACTTATGTCTTTCTGCCTCTCTTACTCGTCACCAGGAGTAACAGTAATTCCCACCTCGGGGTTGTTAGGAAGATTAAGTCAGGTGAAGTCCTTGGTCCAGCCACAATAGATGCTCAGTGCTTGCTAAGGATCATAATTAATCTTTTCGATGGGGACGTGGGACGGGCAGCCCATCATCTACAGGCCATGTGGGGCCATCAGGACTCTGACTCGTCCCTGCCTCTCTCACTCAAGCTCAGTGCTCATTATTCTGAATTTCAGGCAATGCCCCTGCCCAGAGTGGCCAGGCATGCACAGAGGGTGCAGGGAAGTGAGCTGAGGACGTGAGGGGGCAGCTCACTGTGGCAGTTCTGTGGGGGCCCCCACGCCCCCGTTTCTGCAACCAAAGCTGTCACTTCCTGCATACCTTCCTCCGGCAGGGCAGCCTGGCCTGGCCGGGCCACCCTCCCTCGTCCAGCACTCCCCAACAGCTCCCGCCTTGCCAGTCACCCCCTCTTGTCCAGAGCTGGGTGCAGTTTCTAAATTTATGTTACATCATTTCTGGGGGATGAGGTTGGCCTAGTTGGCAAGGCAAGCCTTGAGCCCATTGCACCATCTTCACCTGCCTCTCCAGCCTCCTGAGCAGACAGAGGCCCTTTGGCAGTATCTTCTGGAACCTCTGTGTCAGAATCAAAGTCAGTGTAAAAGAAAGTCATAATTAGGCATAGGATGAGAGTCCACGCTGCAAACCAAAGCCACACAAGCCCCATCCCATCTCTGTCCCTCCTACCCGGCAGTCCCTGATGGCCCTGGGGGCCAGCACCACCCCTGTGACCTCTCTCTGTCTCGGACACCTCCTCCCACATGCTACCCTCTCCAGAAGCCAGGCTTCCCACATGCTTCCCACATGCTTCCTCTCCAGAGAGCCGACTGGAGGCCCTGCTGGCTTCCTCCTCTCTGCTGAGCCCAGGAGTAGATAATATTTCTTTATTCTTCTCACTCAAATACTAAAAATGTCTACTTTTTAAAATTATTTTATTGTTTTAAAGATTTATTTATTAATTTGAGACACAGAAAGAGAGAGAGGGAGAGAGCACAAGTAGGGGCAGAGGGAGAGGGAGAACCAGGCTCCCAGCTGAGCAGGGGCCCCGGAATCATGACCTGAGCCAAAGACAGATGCGTAACCGATGGAGCCACCCAGGCACCCCTAGAAGTGTCTATTTTGACAGGATTTAATTCTTAGAGAGAAGCTGAAAGACTAGCACGCAGAAGTTGTAGACTTGGAGCTTTCCCAACCCCTCCACACAGCGGGGGCAGGAGAAGCATCACGGGCAGGCACTGCCAGAGAGCACTGGCAGGAGCAGGCCCAGCCCTCTGGCCTCCGCCCTGGTTCCCTCTGATGGCCTGAGCAGAACGCAGTGGGCAAGCCAGCTGCTCTACTCTTGGTCATCAATCAGGATGATCTTGTGCAGAGGTATTTTGAGACTCTCAGAGTGTAACTTCAATCCTCTTCACAGCTCCCCTTTTCACGGGGGATGGTGTCAAACGGGGCAGACCTCCAGAAATGCAGGCCGGATAGGACTCTGAAGCTTGGAAATGCTCACAGCCGCTGCCCTCTGGCCTCCCTTCAGGAAATCAATTGCCAGGAGCCAGCCGGCAATGGCACCCGGGTATCCGGGGCAGTGCTGGGGCTGCTGTGGGTGTCCCTATCCAGGCCCGATTGGGTCATGCCTTCCTACAGCCTTTGATCACTGCGTACAGGGCTTGCAAAGAATTCGTAATTTTGCAGGCATTTACTGATGATGGTCTTTCTTAAAGATGTGAAATTATTAAAAATAGGTGTTGGAAAGCACTAGCAGAAAATACCCCTAGAATGTTACCAGCAGTTGTTTCAAAGTGGAGAAGTTATTTGGTTATCATACTCTTTTACTTCCAAGAATGGTTTGTTTTGTTTTGTTTTACAATGAACTCTGTTTCTTCTAAATCGAGGATGGGGGAGAAAGCATCCATATTTTAGCCCTTAGTCTGGTGGCTTCTGGGTCCTGTCCCTGCAGAGCTGAGATAGTACATCTTACCCACAGGGGTAGGGAGAGCAGCAGAATTGGAGTCCGTGGCACCGCCCCCCCATCTTCCAGATGCCTGCCCTGCCCCCCACCTGGGCCTCAGGTGCTGTGCCATCACTTCCCACAAATTCAGCCTCCCCCTGGGAGGCTCTTAGGGAACCCTGCAGACAAGGCCTGTTCACCCCGAGTGCTCACTGCCCACTGCCCTCTGCCCTCTGCAGGCAGGTGCCCCGGCCCCGGAGTTGGCCAGCCTCCTGCCAGCTGGCTCCATCACTCCCCCCATCCTGCTTCTCTCCTCTATGCAACAGGGGTTCCTGAGACTTTAAACAAGAGGGGACAGGGGGCCAGATGCCCGAGACATAGGTGAGGCTGTGTTCACCAGGTCTCTTTCAGATGCCAGGGACAGAAGCCCAAGTCCAACTAGGTTATACCAGACAGGTGAGTTCATGGAGCTGGAAGGTTGGACTTCAGGCACAGCTGGATCCAAGAGAATGTGCACCGCTTGCTCGTGCCTTCAAGGAAGCTCCTCGTGCTGTACTGGGAGGGCACCGGGGCTCCTGAGGCACGGGCCACCACTTGGAGGAGCTGGCTCATCTCTCCAATGACGTATCTCTCTCCCCAGTGTCCATGATTGTTCCTGACCGTTCAGCGAATCCTTTCCACATATCTGGAGATGTGGATTTCTTCTTGCTCAGAGATCAGGAGCGGAATAAGTCTCGCACAGTGAGTACCTAGGACTGAAGTCTGCCCGCAACTCTCCCCTCCCTCACACACGTGGAGCCAGACTGCCCTTCTCAGAAGAGTATTTCTTCAGGGTACTCTCTCACTCTAGAATAGTCAATAACTCACTATTTTTTTGTTAAGCATTTTATTTATTTAGAGTTCAAGCGGGCTGAGGGCAGAGGGAGAGAGAGAGAAAGAATCTCAAGCAGACCCCAAGTTGAGCACAGAGCCTGATGGGGGCTCGACCGCATGACCCCAAGATCATGACCTGAGCTAAAATCAAGAGCAGAACCCTTAACCGACTAAGCCACCCAAGTGCCCAATGGCTCACCATTTTTAAAAAATCAATTCAAAAGCCTGACTAGCTTTCCAGTCTCTGGCCTGTTGCACTGTCTTACAGGGTTCCTCGGTCTTGTTAGAGTGAGCTGTTTGAAGCCGCGGTACCTAGCTCTGTCACCAGGCTTTGCTTTTGCTGTCCCTTGTATGAGATGCCATCTGCTCCAGAGACTTTCCCTGTCCTTCAAGGCCCATCTCAGACCTCAGGGACCTTCCTACCTCCCCCAAGAGACCACCCCCAACTGCTCCAGCCTTGCATGATCCCCCTTGTTGGAGTTCTTGGAGGCCAAATACATACACAAACATGCACACATGCGCACACACGCACGGAGACACGCGTGCCCTTCAGCAGTACCTGGGAGTCCCACAGCCAGCCCCAACCCCCAGCCCATGCCTTGTCTGCACTCCAGCATAGTCTCCCTTCCCTCCCCATCCAAGGTCCCATTTGCCCATTCCCACTGCCTGTAGCATGGCTGGAGCAAGCAAGCATCACCACAGCCAGGCTTGGGAGGACACACCCGTGGGCATCTTCCCTGAGAAGCAGTCAGCATGGGCCATGTTTCCGGGACACGCTCTCCGGGGCACCGGCTTGGCAGTGTTTCAGGCTCCCTCCAGGGCTGACTCTGTCTGCCCTGACCCAGGGCTCAGTTTGGTGAGGTGGCTTCCACTGACACCCCAACAATGACCAAAGACACATAAGGACATGCATGTTCTCCAGCCACACCCCAGACCTCCTCATAGAAGCTCTGGGCGGCCACCAACAATGTGCTCCCTGCCCTCCAGCCACACTGTGTGCCCACTAGGGCACTCACGCAAAGCCATCCCTGGCAGTACACACTTCTCGGAGGCCTCCAAGTGGGGAACACAGCGGGCACATGCACAACTTTCCCTGACGTTGACTTAGAAACCTTTCTCTTTCTCCGGTGCACAACTGGATTTTCTTCTCCCAGCCTGGCCCTGCTTCCAGGTCGCCTCTACCTTCATAAATCCTCCAGTCTCGACACCCCTCCCCCTGCCCCAGCTGAGCCCCCAATCTCACATGGACCCCAAGCAGCTGCCCAGTTTCTTCTAAGCGCAGAGGTCTGCCATTGGGATTCTTTTTTTTTTTCTTTTTAATTTTTTATTGGTGTTCAATTTACTAACATACAGAATAACCCCCAGTGCCCGTCACCCATTCACTCCCACCCCCCGCCCTCCTCCCCTTCTACCACCCCTAGTTCCTTTCCCAGAGTTAGGAGTCTTTACGTTCTGTCTCCCTTTCTGATATTTCCCACACATTTCTTCTCCCTTCCCTTATATTCCCTTTCACTATTATTTATATTCCCAAATGAATGAGAACATATAATGTTTGTCCTTCTCCGATTGACTTACTTCACTCAGCATAATACCCTCCAGTTCCATCCACGTCGAAGCAAATGGTGGGTATTTGTCATTTCTAATGGCTGCCATTGGGATTCTAACAGGTGACATGTCACCACTTTGTTATTCTGCATGGACAGGCAAGCTAGTGGCCTCAGGCTGAATCCCTTCACAGATGAGGTTTCCCTGAACAGCCACCTTTAGGGGCTGAATGGGCTGTTCCACCTTGCAGGGCCCGCAGGGAATAGAAATGCCCTGGGGGGCGGGGGGACAAAGGAAGAGGACTTGTGAAGGCCTGCCTGACCCTGCAGGCTAGGATGCTGAGCCAGTGAGCCCTGCAAGGACTCCCAGGGCTTGGGCAGCAGGAGGGGCCGGGCACCCTGCAGCCAAAGACCTGGGGGAAGGAGAGCCCCCCCCCCCCCCCCATCCCAGGATCCTCCAAGTGAAGGCCTGGGAAGGGAAGCAGCCCTGAGACAGGCGGGAGGCAGGCAGGGTGGACAGGAGCTGCAGAGGGGCATAGCCCCCGCGCCCCGGAGCCCCCTTACCCCGGTGCACACTCACGGCTGAGCTTGCAGATCAAACTGCGGATTTCGGGTTTTCTTTTGGAAACTCAGAGAACCTGGACCCCGGAGTGTCAGGTCTAGCAAATCACAGCGTGAGACACCAAGTGTGAATTTCAGATATGGGAGGAATCATCCTAGTGACTTTGTCACTGCACTCACTTCCAAATGGGCACCTTGTCCTTCACCTGGCGACCCCTGCCTTCACCCCGCTCCCTGGAGGCGCTTTCTGCCCACCTCTCCCTCAGCCCGGGAGCTGTGCTCTGCTGCGGGCGCTCCCCTAGACACACAGCTCGCAGCCGCCTCCGAGCTCAGTGGGTGTGCATGGCCTGGTGCCCCCGCACCCCGACCAGGTGCGCACCTCCGCCCCCCCCTTCCCCGCATGTGCGCATCCCCGCCGACCCGAGGGGCGCAGGCGGGGCGCAGGCTGGGGCGGAGGGCGCAGAAACCGACATCGGCCCACGGCCACCAGGACCGCGAGCAGAAGACTGTCCAGCGGGTGCACCAAAAGATGACCTACTCCTCCAAGGTGTCGGCCAAGCACACCAGCCTGCGTCGCGAGCTGCAGCTGGAGGACCAGATGCAGGACAAGGAGGCGCGCGCCGAGGCGGAGCGGCTGCGTGCCTTCCAGGACAACACGGCGTGGAAGCTCTCCATGACCAAAGGTGCCCCCGCCATCGGGCCTTGCCTTCCGTGCGTGGGCAGTGCTTACAAATTGCTTGGAGAGGCAGGGCTACGATGCAGTGGGGACGAGGGGTGGGGTGGTCTTTCTGTGTAGGACACTCCCCCACCCCACCCCCCGCCCCCGCCTGCACACAGCTCTATTCCAGACTGCAGATCTGAAAGCCTTTGAATCCCAATACGCGTGCATTCGGAATGTTACCGTGCACGTGAATGCAGATTGCACACGAGTAAGATAGAGCTGCTTCCCTTGGTGGTAGTGTCGGTCTGGAACTGGGCCCTGCAGTTCAGATGGCAGCTTCAGCATCGAATGACCCCGCCGTCCTGGGCCAGCTCTGCACAGCAGGTTCCTCTCCTGGCCTAGGACAGTGCCAACCTGTGGGTTGTGGGATTCAACGTCTTTAGATGCTGCACATAGTGAGAAGGAAGTTGTGTGTGTGAGCTGTTGTTAATTTTATGACCCAGGAGGACATCTTAAGTACTGAATATTCTACGAGCCCAGATGATAAAGTCCCAGAACCCAACTGGACTGCCTGTGTACTGAATGTGAATGTTAAAGAGACCCCCAGCCTCCACCCCTGACCCAATGACTTGCTTTTTTGGGTGGGGAGCCCTAAGCTCACCCCCCTAAGCTCAAACCCCTAAGCTTTGTGTGCCCAGCTCTGCAGGAGGGAGAACAGCACTGCACATTGCTGCATTCTGTCTCCTAAGACCTGGGAGAGGCAGGTAGTGTCTGGATGGGGAAGACTGGACCCAAGGGGTTCAGGCACAATACATGTCCTTGTTCCAGATTTGATTTGCAGTGAGGAGCTGGGTCTCCTTGAGGGAAGGGCCTGCCCACAGGTGGCCCAGGGAGGCTGCAGCCAAGCTGGGTCTCTGCCAGGCTTCTAGACTTAAGACTCCCATGTCACATCAGGGTCTTTGGGAAAGGAGAGGGATTGAGAGACAACACAGAGAGCCACTTTCCTCAGCCCTTTCCTCGGTTCCCTGCCTCTCCAATGTCTGGGTGCATCTAGGCCTTCTTCCCCAGAAAGATGAGGGAGAAAGGCTCCCCTGGCCTTCAGCCCCAAATGTGTTGGCTCTCTGCTGGCTCTCCAGATGCCTGCCTTAATTTCCTCCCACCTGGCTTAAACCCTGGTGTCTAGACTTAGCTACTAACTAAATTGGATCCTGGGGGCTTAGAGCACCCCAAATAGAGATCATGCTGCCCCATGTTTGTCTCAACACCCTGATGCAGGTCCTGGCCTAATTAGGTCCAGCTGGGTGAAACGTTCAGCGCAGGGGTGTCCAGAGTCTCACTCCAGATGAGAAGAGTACTACAGCAAGAGAGGCTTGAGTTAGGCATAGGAAAGGACTTCCCACCTGGCCCAGTCTCCCACCATGCAGAGTGCAACACATAAACAGAGTCCCTGGGATGACTTGGGCCTCTCAGCAGAGCACCTGCCAGGAGCGGCATCCTAGCCCAGCTGAGGTCTCCCTCGCACTACCCCCGCCGCCCCCCACCTAGAGGCATCCTTCCCCTCTTTGCAGAAAAGAAGATGGAATCTGAGAACATGAGCAACTACATCAACCAGAAGCGACAGATGTTCCTCATCCAGGTAAGCCCAGCTGCAGGGCAGGGGATGGGGCCGTCCCTGCAAGGAGTCCGTCTCCCACGCTGCTGGCCCTCAGTACGCCCTGGACATGAAGCGGAATGAGATCCAGCGGCTGGAGATGCTGGCAACCAAGGAGGAGGCGGAGCTGGAGCGGGCCGAGAAGTCCCTGGAGAAGGACGCTGCCCTGTTCGACGAATTTCTCCGGGAGAACGACCGCAGCTCCGTGCAGGCCCTGAGAGCGTGAGCCAGTGCAGAGGGGCGGCCCGCGCCCCCGGCGCCCCCTGCACCCCCGGCCCCCGGTGCCCCCTCCCCGGGGCTGTGCACCTACGCTCCACCTGCCTGCACCTCGCAGCCCGCCCCACCCTTTACCCTGCCCACTGGCCCCTAGCAGCTCCTTGGCCCCCACCCCCCAGGGCGGTGTGCACGCCCTCCTTAACAGTCTGCGATTGGCTCCCGCCCCTACCCCCACCCCACCCTCAGGGCTGAGAAGGAGACCAAAGCAAAGATGGAGAAGATCCTTGAGATCCACGACCTGACCACCCAGATCATGAACATCAAAAGGCGAGCTCAGAGGGGAGCCTGGGGAGCTGGCTCTGCCACCATTTCCCTGCACACCTCTCCTATAGGCAAAAAAGGGCCCCTGCACTGCACAAACCTCACAGCCTCACCTCTCAAACCTAAATAGCTCAGGGACTCAGCTGCCCATTTTACAAATGAGGTGACAGAGGTCAAGAAAAGATTCAGTGACTTTCCCAGGCCACACCAGCGGGAGGCAGGGCTCACTTGGCAGAGTCCCCAGGGTAGCCGCCACTCCAAGGTCACAGAGGGCTGTAACTGGACATCTGGCCCCCACTGGTCCTCGGCAGGGTGGTGTCCTCTCCCCGGCACAACAGTGCTGCTGCCAGGCTTGACCAGGCTTCAGAGGTGGTCCCCTGTGGAGGGGGTCCCAGCAGGCAGAAGCTGACCTCACCACCCCCTCCCCGGGTCTAGTGAAATCTCCAAATTTGAAGACACTTTGCAGCGTTACAAGATCTACAAGGACTTCCTCTACAAGCTGTCGCCCAAAGAGTGGTTGGAAGAAAAGGAGAAGAAGCACCTAGCTCTCAAAAAGGCCAAGGAGGCCACCGAGCCCCCCAAAGAGAACCTCTTATTCTCCTCAGTTGGAGACAAAGGTAGCGGAAAAGAGAGAGAGGGTCCCTGGGTCCATCTAGACCCTGTGACCTGCTGGCGGTGGCCTTGGAGGTGTCCAGGCCCCAGGCCGGGGCCCCTTGGGGACCTCGCAAAGCCCCACCAGAGGCAGCAGCTGCCCCTTAAGGCCTTGTGGCTCTGCCCACACATTCACTCAAGCAAGATAGGGCCTGTGCTAACTCAGACCAAGGGGCTTCCCTCCTTCCCTCCCATGCTTGCTTTCTGAAGCTCAGGGAAAGAGGGTTGGGGGCATCTTGGGGAAGCCTCTGCCCTCAGGCAGTGTTGCTGAAGGCCTGACTCCGGTGGGAGCCATCTGGAATCCTCCTCTGCTTCCTGTAGGACCAGGGATCAAGAGCAAAGCAAGCTCCAGAGGTACGTGGCTGCCCCAAGCTGGAGGTGTCCCGCCCTGGGCTGGGGTGCATGGAAACCATTCCTCTGCTTCCTCCAGATGGGCAGGGCCCAAAGAAGCCCTGGAAGTTCCTGCAGGTGGCCCGGCTGGGGCGGATCCTGTCCAGTGCCATGAGCCTCCAGCATAGCCGCCAGCCCAGCGTGAGTAGCGGGCTGGACCCTAAAGGGTGAGTGGGCCTAGTGTAGGGTAAGAAAGTGGCTGGGCCCGGGGGGGGGGGGGGGGGCGGTGCTCCCTAGGGGCTCCAGGCCAGGGGTGCCCAGGATGAGTCCAGCCTATCCGGGAAGAGTGTGACCATGAGGAGGGGCTGTTCCCAACATGCAGAGTGTCTAGTCTGACTTAAGCACCAAATCAAGATGTTTTCTGAACAGTTTTATTTCTGTCCAATTTGATAAACTTATGCCTAGGGTGACCCACTTGGATGCTAATGGGACAGTCAAGTATATACAGGTGTGAGCAGAAGGGTACAGGCTCTGCCAGCCTTCGGTGCCCAAGGAGTGCTGGCCAATGAGGCCAGAGCTCCAGAGCTTTTCAAGAGAAGCCAGAGTCTGGATTTTTAATTTTTTTTTTAAGATTTTATTTATTTATTCATGAGAGACAGAGAGAGAGGCAAAGACACAGGCAGAGGGAGAAGCAGGTTCCCTGTGGGGAGCTTGATGCGGGACTCGATCCCAGGATCACAGGGTCATGCCCTGAGCCGAAGGCAGACGCTCAATCACTGAGCCACCCAGGCATCCCCAGATCTGGATTTTTATTTATTTATTTATTTTTTTTTATTTTTTCAGATCTGGATTTTTTAAAAAAATTACCCAGATTTAGTGTGACTGACTTTCAAATCTTTTTTAAAAACATGAGAGGGACAAATAGAAACCCCAAACAGATCCGTGAGCCAATGAAAACCTGTCCCCATATAAAACTGCTCTTGCCTACAAGGCCAGAGCCAAACCCTCCACCTCCCCCTGCTGCTGGGTCACCCCCAGTTACTCCTCCTCCCTCACTGAAAATGTGTTTAGTTTTAGGGGTTTTCTAAGTAATACATTCAGAAAAATCACAGCTATATAGAAAGATACAAGCTGAGAAGGCTCACCCTGTGCCTCCGCCCCCCAGCACCCGTGCACCTCCTTCCAGCCCCCTTCCACCCAGACTGTTGGGCCAGGAAGCCACAGGTGGCACTGCAGTGGGAATTGTTATCTACTGCATATCCTTCCAGCCCTTTTTTTTTTTTAAGATTTATTTACTTGATAGAGTGAGCACACGCGAGTAGGCGCAGGGGCAGAGGGAGAGGGAGAGAGAGACTCCTAAGCAGATTCCCTGCTAAGCCTGCGATCGTGACCGGAGAGGAAGTGACAAGGCCTGGGCGCCCCTTGGCGGCCATTTTTATGTTAACGGTTCCTTGAACCGTATGACGTTGCTTGCTGTTGGGCAGCTCAATAGAACGCTGGCATTTCCGCCCATTCAACCTAAGTACGAGCAAAGGTGCTTTTCTTACCCCATCCTCCCTTTCACTAGGGAGCTGGCCCTGTGCTGCTCGTTGTCTGTGCACAGCATAGGTGGGGGCACGTGTGGAGGCCGACTGTAGCCTCCCCCGGCCATCTAGCCCCTGGTCTCCCGTACAGTTGGGGCCTTATTCATGATGTGTGACTGTGGGGTGGGGGGGCTCGCATGGCTGTGAGGCGCTTGCCTTCATAGTGCCAGGGCCACTGCCAGGGTGCTTACCTGTCGCATGCAATCTGGAGCGCCCTTGGGCCAGAGTGGCAAAACTGGAGAGCCAAGGCAGGTGGCTGGCAGACTGGAGACCCAGGGAGGAAGAGTTGCTGCAACGTGAGTCTGAAGGCAGTGAGCTGGGACAATTCCCTGTTCTTTCTGGGAGGTCAGTCTTTTTCTCTTGGGGCCTTCAACTGATTGGACAAGGCCCACCATGAAGCGTCATCTGCTTTACTCAAAGTCCACTGATTTGCTCATCTCATCTGATAAGTATCTTCACCGAAACTTGTAGGATAATGTTGGACCTAGCCAAGTGAACAAAATCTACTGTCCCAGGGGGCACTGGGGCAGGGGTGGGTCTGCTGGTCTTGCAGAGTCGTTTCAATGTCTAACAGCTGTCAGTGATCCTGGATGCTCCAGCTGAAGGCCAGCCCTCCTCCTGGACAGGTCCCAACTCCAGTGACTCTTGCCTCTTAACCCCTACAGCACCCACTATGGGAACACCAGATGCCTCTTAAACACCTCCCAGATATCTCCCTGCCAGTCCCCAACACCCCCACACACAGCCACCAGTGTTCTCCAGCTGCAGCAAGTGACCACAAGACAGACTTCCTCCTGCCTCTTCCCCAGCCAGCCACCCCAAGCCCCAGTGCCACCTGGAGGGTGGTGAGAAAACCGAGGTACCAGCACCCAGGGGGAGCTGGCACCTCAGGTCAGAGCCTCCAGAGGCTGGGAAGTGTCTGACATGGTCAGTCTTCCTTTACTTTTTCCCTCTTATATTGATGCTATTGCCAGATAACAAAACGAACAAATCTTAAGGGAATCCTTGAATTTTCACACATGTAGGCACCTGTGTAATCACACCCAGACCCGGCCATAGAACATTCCCGGTGCCCAGAACTCCCTCAGGCCCTCCTTGGTCAGACCTCACCCAGGAAGTTGGCACTGTTTGGATCTGTTGCCCTGGGGCTCTTCCCTGTGCTGACGCTCGGTGCCGTGAGAAGGGCCCCAGCATGCTCTTGGCCGGCTTCTCCCGCTGCATGTCTGCGCGGTTGTGCGCAAAAGCTGGCTGGTGCTGCTTTCACACGCCGGCTCCCAAGAGGCCCCAGTCTGGGTCCTGTCTCCACGTGGCGAGTGGGGCCTTTGGAGCTGTTCCCCAGAGCTGCGTATTTTGGTTAAAGCTGCGGCATGCCCCCTGGACTTTTATGTGTGAGCACGAGCCCTCTGTGTGTTGGAAATGAGAGTGGGATTGCTGGGTGGAGGTGAGCAGCGGTTGTGCCCAGGCCTCCAAACAGACTCGTGCTCCGGCCAGCAGGCAGGAGAGCTCCAGTGGCCCCACGTCTCGCCTGGCAAGCTCAGACCCTGGGGTTGGGCTGTTGTAGGTCCCCTCAGTCTCTATTCTGGCGGCGGCGTTTGCAAATCGAGTGTCTTGGTAGAAAATGTGACGTTCAGTGAGACCAACACATCAGGAGATGATGTCATTGAAAAGATGGCCTTCACTCAGTTCCCATGAGGAGGGGGGCATTGGGGAGGCAAGAGGCTGGGTCTGGGGGCACAGGGAGCTGGGGAACAGGGGACAGAAGCCCCCTCTTGCAGTTTCTGCAGGAAAGAATGAGTGAGGCAGAGGACGTGGATTTAGGATTGGCGGGCTTGAAGGATTTCGGGGCTCTGGGACAGACGGGTGTCCTCAGGTATCTGGCAAATAGGGCAGGGGGCTAGTGGTTCTGGCTGTGAGAGCTTGGGATCTGAGCTCTGGACTGGTGGGTCTGCACTTGGAGGGTATGTCCTTTACTTTGTCTGGAATTGGCCAGCCCTGGCAGGGACGGTCTATCCAGTCCAGGGTCAGCTCAGCCCCATGGGTGAAAATGGAATATTCATAACAGAATATGGAAAAGAGAAGACAGGATTAATACTGGGTAGAGTGGTATCTCATTATGGTCTTCATGACATTTTCATGATGACAAATATGATGGCCACTCAGATCCTCCTTTGTAAAGTGTTCAATTTTTGTACATTTAAAAATATATAGATATTTCATTCAGGGTTTCTTTTTTTAAGATTTTATTTATTTATTCATGAGATATACAGAGAGAGAGAGAGAGAGAGAGAGAGGCAGAGACACAGGCAGAGGGAGAAGCAGGCTCCATTCAGGGAGCCTGACGTGGGACTCGATCCTGGGTCTCTAGGATCATGCCCTGGGCCGAAGGCGGTGCTAGATCACTGAGCCACCCGGGCTGCCCCAATTTTTGTACATTTTTATTGGACTATTGGTCTTTTTCTTCTGGGTTTCTATTAGTTCTTTATCTATCTGGATGCCACCTCTCCATGTAAGAGTATAGTATGAATAACTTTGCCCAGCCTGTGACTTGTCTTATTACTCTCTCATTGTGATCATTTTGAATCCAATTAGCCAATCTTTGCTTTGATGGTTGGTGCATTTTGTGCCCTCTTTAAGAAATCTTTTCCAATCCCAAAGTCACTGAAATAGTCTCCTGTGCTCTCTTCTGGAAGCTTTCTAGTCTGTCGGCTTAGATAAGGGTCGCAGTACCTGGGCTGCAAGAACAGTTGGTCCAGGCGCTCAGGAGCCTCCCCGCCACCCTCCTTCGCGGGTCTGTATCTTCTGCTCACCCCTTACGTGCACCATCCCCTGTCCTTCCTTCTCTCCAACGGCCTCTCCCGTGGTCTGTCACCCACCTGCTCCTGAGCTCCACGCCTCTGTGAGTGCATCCCCCCCCCCCCTTGATGTTCTCATTCCACCGTGTCCCGAACTGATGCATCTTGGGCTGGGAGGGGACCTGAGTGCTACCAGTTTCCAGGCTCACTTTCATCCTTGTGCATCATGTGGTGCCTTTTGGAGACCAGCCACCCCTGGGGGGCCGGGCACATGCCTTCGGTTAACCTTGATCCCTGCAAGCCTGGCCAGTGGGAACTGTTTCTTCCACTTCAGTGTTGAACAGAGGCTCCAAGAGGGTAGCTATGCATGCTTCCTCTGCCTGGATTGCCCTCAGCCTGGAGCTCCCGCCATCAAAGCCCCATGTTGGGCCCATCCCTTGGAAGAGAGGTCTATGGATCACACTATCCAGGTCTCTCCATCTGTTAGCCATGCAACCAGGGCCACTGAGTACAGTCGAGCAGGTGGCGGGCTGCACAAGGCATTCAGTTGAGAGGACAAGTGGGAGCTAAAGTCCAGCCTGCCCCCCAGACTACGTTCATCCAGAGGGCAGATTCTCAGGTGCCAATTAGGCCAGCAGTACCCTGCTGGTGACCTTGGGTGGGTGGCCAGTTCTCTAAGCTGCATGCTCATTTGCCAAATGGACATCAAGTGTTCAGTATGAGGCACCGGCCTGGTGAGTGCTTTGGTTGTTACTGTGACCCTTCCTCTGGGAAATCCTCCAGGGCTCCCCCTCTGGGCTCCCACAGAGCCCTGCACTTAGCACCTCTCCTGTGTCAGGTCAGGGCTGGAGTCAGGCAGTTCTCAGCCAGGTTCCTGGGGGCAGAGCCCAAATGCCTCTGGCTATGAGCCTGCCCCACCTGCTTCTCAGCTAGCAGAAGCTGCACATCCAGGGCCAGGGCCTGGGCTGAAGGAGGCCAGGAGGGGCGATGGAAGCAGGTTTGGAAGTCAGTGGCAGCCAGGTCCCATCCAGCGGGGGCTTCCAGGACCCCATACTGAGTGCAACCCTGAGGCCAGTGCAGGATGGTCCCTGCCCATGTAGGGTGCTCAGGATCAGTCGAGGTGGTTGCGGTATCAAAGGAGAGCTCTGAGTAGTCTGTCAAGGACAAGTGCCAAGGGCAAACCTAGATAGGGGAGGTGGGCAGGAAAGAAATGGTAGAAATAGAATGACAAATGGAGCCAGCAACTCTAGCAGTGGCAGCTGTGGATGCAAAGGTCCTGTGGTAGGGTCAGCCCCCAGAGAAACCTCAAGAGAGCTGGTAGGGCAGGAGCAGAGCAACTTCGAGGGTAGCAGAGGGAGGTGAGGGCACAGTAGGGGCCCTACAGGCTCCCGGGGAGGCTGAGTTTTATTCTAACTGAAATGCTATCAACTAATCGAATTTTGAAACTGTCCCCTGACTGCTGTACGACAGCTATGGGGAGGAAAGGGGAACTGGTGCCCTTGCCTGCTCAGCTGCTGGGACGGAGAGGAGGAGGGCACAAGGGGCAGGAAGGTACCCTGGTGATGCCAGGAGGCTTCAGCACCGGGGATGGGGTAAGACAACCAGCAGACCTCTGGCTCCCCTGCCTCCCCAGGCAGGGTAGCAGTGCCCTGACCCCACATCTCTCTGCAGGTCAAACTCCATCTCCACAGTGTACGAGGATCCAGACAGTGAAGGGGAGGTCAGTGGCCCCACTCTGGGTGGGGCTGCAGAAGCTCGTCCCCCCGCATTGCCCAGCCGGCCTGCACACATGGCTCTGGTTGCAGGAGCTGGAGCTGTACTTCACAGAGCCCCAGCAGCTCCTGGACGTCTTCATGAATCTAGAGGAGCAGAACCTCTCCCTCATCCAGAACACACAGGAGATGGAGGAGGCCCTGGATGATCTGAGCTTAACCCTGAAAAACACCCAGATCCGCATGTAGGTCTCCTGACAGGGCTGGCTGGGTGCGGGGAGGAGAGGGTTCCATCACTGGCTGTCATCCTGGGACCCCCGTAGCCACTGGGAACTGAGCTATGCAGCCACCCATCCTCCCATCCAAAGTTCTGCCCCTGCTCTAGCTTCAGCTTTCTGGAAAGCTCCACTGGAAGCCTGACTCTGGGGAGAAGGCATGTCATTTTGGGCAGGAGAGCTGGGGAGGAGGTGGGAAGAGGTCAGGTAGGTGGATCCACATGGGGCTAGTCCTCTCCCCACCCCAGAGCAGCCTGCAACCTGGGAGGTATCAAGGGGCTCCCACCCAGGTGCATTCTGCTGGGCCGTGTCAGACTGGGGCAATAGGTGAGGCTCATCAGGAGCAAGGAATCATCCCTTCACACCCAAAGAGTGAACTCCTATTCTGGGGCAAGCCCAGGGCTAGGCTCTCTAAGGACAAGCAAGGCCCTGCCTCGTGCAGCTGATTTTTGTTGGAGGCAGACAGGGGTGACTTGTAGGTACTGACATGTGCCAAAAGAAGAGAGACAGTGATAGGGAAGGCCATAGCGGAGGGCCAGGGCAGGCTTCTAGGGGAAAGCATCATTTGAACCAGGCACTTCCTGAGCAATGGGAAGCCACATATATCTGGTGGAAGAGGGTTCCAGGCAGAGAGAAAGCAAGTGCAAAGATGTAAGGTGGAAGCCATCCCAGGGCTTTGAGGCTCCATAGGGAGTCATATTCTTGAGTCTTGTTGGCCTGTGTCCTGCCATGGAGAATCTCCTGCCCAGAGTCTCTTTTGGGTGATATGAAACCACTAGCTCTCAGGCAAGATTGTGTCTCCTAGAAAGCTGAGAGTAGCAGAGACAGAGAAAGGGAGATGAGCTGGGGAAATGCAGGCAGCCTCCCAGATTCCAGAAACCTGGCCAGAGGACACACACGTACACACTTGCATTAGCAGAATCCTGGAGATGCACTCCAGTCACTGGTCTTTAGCCAGCTGAGCCATCCTTGAGCACCAACACTTTATTTCCAGGAGAGTCATGGCCTGTATGCATTAACTTCCGTGAACTCAACCACCCTATCTCAGCAAGAGATACACATATACTTTTAAAAATATATGCAGCAAGTAACCTGAATAGGTCTGTATTTATTAAGGAAATTGATTCAATAATTAATAACTTTCAAAAGAGAAAGCACCCGACCCAGATGGGGTTAGTAGCAAATTCTACTAAATATTTAAGGAAGAAATTTTACCAATCTCTACAGTGTCTTCCAGAAGATAGAGAGGGAATACTTTCTAACTCATTCTGTAAGACCAACACTAACCTAATTCCAAAACCAGGGAAAGACATTACAAGAAAAGTAAACTACAGGCCAGTATTTCTCATGAACATACATGTAAAAAATCTTCAACAAAATATTAGCAAATTGAATCGAACAATGTATAAAAGAATTGTACACTGTGTTCAGGTGGGATTTTTCCCAGATATGCAAGGCTGTTTCAGTGTTTGAAAACCAATTAAAGCACATCACTATATCAATAGATACAGAAAAAAAGCATTTGATAAAATCTAACACCGATTCATAATAAAAGCTCTCCGTTAACTAGGAATAGAGAACTTCCTGAACTTGGTAAAAGCTATCTACAAAAACCCTACCACTAACATCATGCTTAAAGCTTTCCCACTAGGATCAGGAACAAAGCAAGGATGTCTTCTCTCACCTCTCCTTTTCAGCATCTTACTGGGAGTCCTCACTAAGCCAATAAGACAAGAGAAGGAAATAAACATACAGGTTTCCTCAATATCAAAGTAGAACATTCCTATAAAACCTTTTGTAAACCAAAATGGTATAAAGCAAAGGAGCAAGTAGCATAAATTGATAAGGAAAATTTTCTCAGTGTTCCCAGACTCAAAAAATAACCTCTCTTAGGCTTTTCTGAAACCTTCGGACTCATCTTGCTAACATGCATAAAGAAGAGATAGAGCATTGATGTGCAAAGACACAGTGCAGAGCTCTAGAGCCTTGGTACTGAGATGCTGGGTGTAGTTCTTGGGGCAGGAGCTTGGCGGTGCCAGTCTTGTTGCTGGAGGCAGGTAAGTGAGGCCTCCATAATGGCTTACTGCACAGCAGACACTGAACACTATTTTCACCTTTTGCCTTTTTTCATAAACGTGAAAATCCTCTTCAGTTTTCTTTCAGTTAGTGAAAACATACCAATGTAGATCTTTCATAAAAGGAAAGTGGCCTAATAGGGAATTTAGAAAAGCAGGAATACCTGTATACAGATGGGGAAGAAAGAAATAACTTTTTTGTTGGCAGATGACAAGATCATCTTACAGAAAATCTCAGAGAATCAACAAAAAACTCCTGGATTAGTAAACCATTATAGCAAGGTTACAGAATACAGGGTTACAGTACAAAACTTCATTTCCTATGTGCCAGCAATGAACAAGTGGAATTTGGAATTGAAAACACAATACTATTTTCATTAGAACTCTCAAAAAAGAAATACTTACATATAAAACTAACAATGGGCACCTGGGTGGCTCAGCTGGTTGAGCATCCAAGTCTTGATTTCAGCCGAGGTCATGATCTCAGTGTCATGAGATCAAGCCCCGAGTTGGGCTCCACATTGAGCATGGAGCCTGCTTAAGATTCTCTCTCCCTCTCCTCCTGCCCCTCCCCCCACCTCATGCACACTCTCTCTCCCTCTAAAAAATAAAAAATAAAACTAACAATATATGTACAAGATTTATATGAGGAAAAATATAAAATTCTGATGATGGACCAAAGAGTTAGAGCTAGTTCATGTATATAGGTGAGAAGATTCAATATTGTCAGGATATCAGTTCCTCCCAACTTGATCTATAGATTTAATGCAATCCCAATCAGCATCCCAGAAAGTTATCTTGTGGATACCAACGAACTGATTCTAAAGTTTATACAGAGAGGCAAAAGACCCAGAAGAGCCAACATGTTGTTAAAGAACAACAAAGTTGGAGGATTTACACTATCCAACTTCAAGACTTATGATGAAGCCACAGTAATCAAGTGATGTGTTACTGGCAAATAAATCAGTGGAACAGAATAGAGAGCTCAGGAACAGACTCACACAAATACAGTCAACTGATCTCTGACAGAGGAGCAAAGTCTATGCAATAGAGCAAAGAGAGACTTTTCAACAAATGGTGCTGGGAGAACTGGACATCCACATGCAAAAAATGAATTTAGACACAGACTTTACACCTTTCATAAAAAACTAACTCAAAAGGGATCATAGACCGAAGTACAAAATGCAAAACCATAAAACTCCTGGAAGATAACGTAGGATGCCCTTGGGTCTGGTGAATTTTAGATGCAATCCCAAAGTGACAATCCATGAAGAAAGAATTGGTAAACTAGACTCCATGAACATTAATGATTCTGCTTTATGAAAGGTAAGAGAATGACAAGACAAGTCACAGGCTGGAAGAAAATATTTGTGAAACACGTATCTGATAAAGAACCATTATCCAAAATATACAAAGAACTCTTAAATTTTAACCATAAAGGATGCCTGGGTGGCTCAGCGGTTGAGCATCTGTCTTCAGCTCAGGGTGTGACTCCAGGGTCCTGGGATCAAGTCCCACCTCGGGCTCCCTGCAGGGAGCCTGCTTCTCCTTCTGCCTGTGTCTCTGCCTCTCTTTCTGTGTGTCTGTCATGAATAAATAAATAAAATCTTCAAAAAAAAGTGAACAATCTGACTTAAAAGTGGGCCAAAGACCTGAACAGGGCCAAAGACACATCATCAAATAATATATACAGATGGCAAATAAACATATGAAAAGATGTTCAACATCAGATGTCATTAAGGAATTGCAGCTCAAAACTATACTACTATATACACCTATTAGAATGGCCCAAATCCAAAAGATTGGATTGCCAGGGTTTGGGGGGAGGCAAGGTAAGTAGGTGGAGCGCAGAGGATATTTAGGGCAGTGAAATGACTCTGCATGATACCCCTAATGATGGAAACCTGTCATACAGGTCATACATTTGTCCAAACCTATGGAAGGAACAGCACTAAGTGTGGACCCCCATGGAAACTATGGACTTTGGGTGATAATTATGTGCTGCTGTAGGTTCACTGATTGTAACAAATATATGTTGATGGTGGAGGAGGGAGGTGGGAGGAGTGGATATGGGAATTCTCTGTACCTTCTCGATTTTGCTGTGAACCTAAAACTGCTGTTAAAGATGAAATCTCTATCCAAAAACCTATACAACAGCAAATGAGAAATCTATTCCAACACTGGAAGAAAGAGTGGCTGTATTGGAGACCACACAGACATACACACACACAAAGCCCAGAATTCTTCACAGCAAAGTTATTCATAATAGGGCAAGAACTAGAAACAGCCCACATGCTGGGGGCACCTGGATGGCTCAGTTGGTTAAGTGTCTGATTCTTGATTTAGGCTCAGGTCATGTTCTCAGGGCTTTGAGGTTGAGCCCACATCAGGCTCTGTGCTCCTTGCAGAGTCTGCCTAAAATTTTCTTTCTCCCCCCCCCCCCCGCCCCTCCCTGTGCTCATCTTGTTTGCTCAGTCACTCTCTCTCTCTCTAAAACAAATAAAATCCCTAAAAAACAGCAACAAGGGGATCCCTGGGTGGCTCAGCGGTTTAGCGCCTGCCTTTGGCCCAGGGTGCGATCCTGGAGTCCCGGGATCGAGTCCCACGTCAGGCTCCCAGCATGGAGCCTGCTTCTCCCTCCTCCTGTGTAGGAGTTGAGCTCTCTCTATGTCTATCATAAATAAATAAATAAATCTTTAAAAAAAATAAACAGCAACAAAAAAAGAAAAATCCCATATGTCCACAGCAAGGGAGTGGACAAGCTGTGTGCATTAAATGTCTGTTGCTGCTATAACAAATGACTGCAGAGTGCCTTATTTTTTTTTAAAGATTATTTATTTATTTATTTATTTATTCATAGAGACACACAGAGAGAGAGAGAGAGAGAGGCAGAGACACAGGCAGAGGGAGAAGCAGGCACCATGCAGGGAGCCTGACATGGGACTCAATCCAGGGTCTCCAGGATCACACCCTAGGCTGCAGCACCACCGGGGCTGCCCTGCAGAGTGCTGTAGAACAAATTTATTCCCTTATAGGTCTGGAGCCCAGAATTCCAAAATAGGTATCACTGGGCTGAAATCAAGGCATCAGCAGGGGGTCTTTCTGGAGAGATCTTTTTGTTACCTTGTCCAGCTTCCAGAGGCCACCATGGCCCCTCTATTTTCAAACCAGCAATGCCAGCTGAGTCTTTCTCACACCCTGTCACCCTTGACTCTCTTTCTTGCCTCCCTCTTCCATTTATAAGGACCCTTGTGATGACACTGGGCCCACCAGGCAATCCAGGATCATCTCCCCATCTCCAGGTCAGCTGGTTTGCAACCTTAAGTGCAGCTACCACCTTGGTCTCCCTTGCAAAGTAATATACTGTATCCACAGAGTCTTGAGATTAGGGTGTGGACTTGTAAGGAAGCCATTAAACACCATAGAAATCTACTCAGCAATAAAAAAAAAAAAAAGGAGAAAACTATTAACACAGGCAACAATGTGGCTGAACCCCACACACATTATGCTGAGGGAAAGAAGCCAGGCACCAAAGATGACCTACTATGTCATTCATTTGCAGTGCTAGAACCAGCCATATTGGTTATCAGTTGCGTAACAAATCATCCCAAAGCTTGGTGGCTTAATATAACACGTATTTATTATTTCACCCTTTCTGCGGATCAGGGATCTGGGCCCAGCTGGGCTGGCTCCTCTGCAGTGGGACCTTTCATGGATTGCTGTCCAGGTGGCAGGTGGGCTGTGGTCATCCCAAAACTGCACTTGAGGAAGGAGCCACTTCCAAGCTCATTCATGTGGCTGATTTGATTCCTTGCTGGCTGTAAGCCAGAGGCCACCCTCAGTCTCTTGCCACATGAGCTCTGATAATAGCAGCTTGTTCCTTCAAAGCATGCAAGCCAAAAAGCCAAGAGAATGAGTCTGCTAGCAAGACGGAGGTCATGGTCTCATGTACCCTAAGCGCAGAGGTGACACCCCATCCCACATTCCACTGGCTAGAAGCAAGCTGCTGGGCTCAGCCCACATTCCAGTAACACCTTTGAGGAAGCAGGTGTCTCCAGAGGCCACCTTAGAGGTTTGCTCATAAGGGAAAATGAATGGAGACATCAGCCCATTGGGTACCTGTGGCTGTGACAGGAGAGGGAGTTGATACAAAGGGGCATGAGGAAACTTTTGGGGTGATGAAAATGTTCTGTCCTGATAATGCTGGTCCTTACACAGGTGTGTAAATCTGTCAAATCTCATCAAATGTCACACAAAATGGATGTATTTTATTATAGGTAAATTAAATCTCAATATTTCCTGGCAAGTTGAGGACTTTTGAAGGCTGACTTTGTCACTTACTTCTCTACATTGACTGGGTGCATAAGGGTTGTAGGATGAGTCATGTCCTGCCTCCTTGGATGAGAGAACAGCATCATTCATTCTTGGCCAGGGAGGACTGGGGTGAGGTGCGTGAGGTAGCCAGGGCACAACGTTTAGAGAGGTGCACGTGTGACCCCAAGGGTGAGCACTTCCTTGGATTTTGTGTGCTGCGTCCTAGCCTCATTCTCTGCCCACCTTGCTGTGATTTGAGATGCTCACTGCACAGTCCCTCCAGTGAGGGCCAAGGAAGCCCAGCCCAGGAAGATGGATCCCTGGATACAGAAGGGAGCACAAGGACCCCAGAACAGCCCAAGGGAAGCTGCAGAGCCCAAACACCAGCATTGGCTCAATACTTCCAGCAGCCAGAGGTGATGGGAGCCAGAAGAAAGAGCAGAGCTGCTCAAGTGAGATAAAGCCCAACCCAATCCCTCCCAGATTCTGACACATTGGCTAAAAGAACAGAAAAGAGAAATTAAGCCTAAGTCCGTTCCTGGAAACCATCCAAACCTTCCTCCAGGAAAACCCAGCCCAGCCAGTAAGTCGGAAAATGCACAGGAAGGAACACAGACACCCCCTCACCGCAATGAGCCAGAGGTGGAGATGAAGATCAGTCTTGCAGCAGCAGGGGCCCCCAGGGCAAAGCCCACCACATGCCAGCTGCAGAAGGCACATGCCAGTGCTGACCTCTGGCTGAGGTGAGATCTTGTGTGGGCTGAGTCTTGGCAGTCGTGTGATGCACCTGCAACTATGGCTGCCACTCAGACCTGAGTCCCCAAGGCTCAGGGGAAACCAGCCTGCACATCTGCCTCCAGCCCAGGCTCCATCTGGACACACCATCAAAATGGCACAACTCCTCTCAAATCCCTGGTATTAGACTTGCACTGACTTGAAGCACAAAGGACAAGTAAGCAGGAAAATGTCACCGGAAACATGAGAAAATACATTCATTAAGGGAGGAGTGTGAGAAATCCAAGTAAAAGTGGATCCTGAAGAATCAGGACAAACCTCTTAAATTCTCCCAGTAAGCTGCAGCCCTGCTGCCACAGAGCAGACTGGGTGCAGACCACCCATGGGCATCAAGGCCACAAGGAGGACTGGACACAGCCGGCAGTCGAGTAGGCAAGGGAGACAATGTTAAGCTGGGAACAGCTCCCAGAACTCTGAGGGAGAGGACAAGGAGATGAAGCGATAGGATCCCAGGGAGACCGTGGACAGGGGGAACATGGGAGGAATTCCAGGAGGTGGCCACACACGGAGGAGCAAAAGCCAGTGTAGTGATGGATGAACACTTCCCTGTGCTGAAACAAAGGCCAGGCCTGCGGGCAGGGAGCCCGTCCTGTGGGGCTTAAGAGTCAGCCAAAAAAGCCACGATCCCGAGGCAGATGAGGAAAACAAGCAAAAAGACAGGTACCCACAGGGCACCTGGGTGGCTCAGCCAGTTAAGCATCCAGCTCTTGATTTTGGCTCAGGTCATGGTATCAGTGTTGTGAGATCCAGCCCTGACTCTGGGCATGGAGCTTGCTTAAGATTCTCTCTCCCAATCTCTCTCCCCCTCTGCCCCTCCTCACTTAAAAAAAAAAAAAAAAAAAAAGCCAGGTACCCATAAAGGAACCAGAACTAAGCATGTGTCACCTGTTTCCTCCAGGAACCTAAATGCCAGCTGGGGTCTAGCAGAGCATCACTCTTGTATTTGAGGGTGAAAGGGGTCTCTATTTCATTTTCTTTCCTTTTTTGGTGTGATAAAAGGCACATAACATGAAATTTACCATCTTAACCACTTGTGTTGGTTCAGTGGTACTAAGTACGTTGATGTTGCTCGCCCCCATCCTCACTGTACAACGCCCCAGCTCTTCCTGTCTCGTAAAACTGAAGCTCTACCCTTGTTAACTAGGAGGTCTCCGTCCTCCTGCCCCTCGGTCCCTGCAAAGCCACTGTGCTTTCTGTCATAAAGGTTTTGACTACTCCAAATACCTCACTGAAGTGGGATCATACAATATTTGACTTTTAGTAGCTGGCTTCTTTCACTCAATGCCTTCAAGGTTCGTTCATGTGTGGTGGCATGTGTCAGAGTTTCCCTCCTTTCTACAGTTAGGTATATTCCATTTATGTCTTGACCACATCTTGTTCATCCATTCGTCCACCATGCACACTTGGGTTGCTTCCACACTGTAGCCCCTGTGAATACTGCTGCTGCAATCATGAGTACACAAATGCTTCTTCAAGACTCTGCTTTCAATTCCTCTGGGTATTATTTCCAAAAGTGTAATTGCTGGAGCACACGGTATTTCTGTTTTTAACTTTAGGATGCTATTGCAAGTGGAGTTGTTTGGATGCTATTGTAAATGGGACTGTTTTCATTTTTCCTTCCAGAGTGCTCATTATTAGTGTATAGAACGATAGCTGATTTTGCTGACTTTGTATCCTGCTACTTCGCTAAATTTATTTAATTCCAACAGCTTTGTGGTAGAGTCTTTAGGGTTTTCTACATAGAAGATTATATCATTTGCAAACAGATGATTTTACTTCTTCTTTCCCAACTTGGATTTCTTTTCTTTCTTTTCCTTACTTAATCACTCTGGTAGAACTTCCAGTACTATGTTGAATAGAAGTGGTGAATGCAAGCATCCTTACCATCCGATCTTAGAGGAAAATCTTTCTGTCTTTGGCCACTGAGTATGATGTTGCTGTGGGCTTTTCGTATATGGCTTTTATAATATGGAGGTAGTTTCCTCCCATCCCTATTTTGCTATTTTGTGTTTGTCAAATCCCTTTTCTGTATCAATTGAGATGATCACATGGTATTTCTCCTTTATTCGGTTAATGTGGTGTATTACCTTGATTGATAATACATCCTTGCATTCCAGAATAAGTCCCACTTGCTTCTAATCCTTCTAATATAAGTACAGTATAATCATTCTAATATTTGGCTGAATTCTGTGTGTTCACAGGTCTGTCACCTGTTTCCTCCAGAATCCTAAATGCCAGCCAGGATCTAGCAGAGCATGTGTTGACTTTTTTGCATGAATGTTCATCAGAGACGTTGGTCTGTAGTTTTTTTTTTTTTTTTATTGTAAGTGTCTTTTGACTGGCTTTGGTATCATGGTTATGCTCTTCTCATAGAATGAATTAGGAGGTGTTCCCTCCTCTTTAATTTTTTTGGAAAAGTTTAAAAAGGATTGGTATTAGATTTTTGATTACTGATTCAATCTCCTTACTAGGTATAGATAGGACTATTCAGATTTTCTATTTCTACTTGGTGGCTTTTGTGTTTCTAGGAATTTGTCAATTGTCCAGTTTGGAGGCACACAGTTGTTGAAAGTACTCTCTCCTAATCCTTCTCATTTCTGTAGGATCAGTAGTGATGTTCCCACTTTCATTCTTATTTTAGTAACTTCAGTCTTCCTTTCCTTAGTCTATCAAGCTAAGGGTTTGTCAATTATATCGATCTTACTGAAAAACTGATTCTCTATTCTCTACTTTGTTTTTCTCCTCCAATTTTTGTAAAAATCCCTTCCTTTCATTAGCTAGTTTCAGGTTGAATTTCTTCTTTTTCTAGAAGTTCCTTAAGTTGTAAAGTCAGGTTGTTGGTTTGAGATCTTTCTCTTTCTTTATAGTCGTAAATTCTCCCCTAGCACTGTAAGTTTTGCTATGTGCCCTGTAAGTATTGCTCTGTTGTATTCTTCATCTATGTTTTTTTTAAAGATTTTATTTATTTATTCATGAGAAACACAGAAAGAGAGGCAGAGACACAGGCAGAGGGAGAAGCAGGCTCCATGCAGGGAGCCTGATGTGGGACTTGATCCTGGGTCTCCAGGATCACACCCTAGGCCGAAGGCAGGTGCTAAACTGCTGAGCTACCCAGGGATCCCTGTTTGTTGGTTTCTTTCTAATTTCCCTTATGATTTCTTCTTTGGTCCATTGGTTGCTGAAAAATATGTTCTTTAGTTTCTACAACTTTGTGAAATCTTCCAGTTTTGCTTTTGTTAACAATTCCTAACTTTGTCCAGTTGTTGGCAGAGAAGATACTTTGTATAATGCCTATCTTTTTAAAATCTATTGAAACTTAGTTCGAGGCCCTAATGTTTGGGACATCCTAAAAATGCCCCATCCACACTTGAGAGTGTATACCTCTGTTGTCGGGTAGAGTTTTCTGTGTATGCCTGTTACATCCAGATGGTGTATTTGATGCTTCAGTCCTGTTTCCTTATCTCATCTGCTTGTTCTTCTACTATTGCAAGGGGGATATTGAGGCCTCTGTCATTGTAGAATTAATTCTCTCTTCCATCTGTCAGTTTTTGCTTCGTATATTTTGGTATTCTGTTATTAGGTACATAAATGCTTATAATTATTATACTTTCTTATTGTATTGGATATTAATATATAATGTTCTTCTTTGTCTCCTGTAAATTTTTCTGTCTAATCCTAATATTGCTACCCTTGCTCTCTCTTCTGGTTTGCTATTTGCATGAATATCTTTCCCCATCCTTTCACTCTTGACCTGTTTGTGTCTTTGGATCTCAAGTGAGTCTCTTGTAGACAGCATACAGTTGAATCATGTGTTATCCATTCTGCCAGTCTCAGTCTTTTGATTGGAGAGTTTAGCCCTTCATAAAAAAAGAGAGAGAGAGAGAGAGAGTGAGAGAGAGAGCGCACTTAGCCCATTTATAGTAAAGTAATTAATAATATGGTGGGACTTCTGTCATTGTAATTTTGTTTACTATATGCCTTATAGTTTTTGTTCCTCATGCCCTGCAATACTGTTTTCTTTGTGGTTAGTTGATTGTAGTGAAATGTTTGAATTCCTTTCTCTTTTCCTTTTGTGGATATTCTATAGCTATTTTCTTTGTGGTTACCACACTCAAATTTGAATCTATACCACCTTAACTTCAATAACATACAAAAACTCTGCTCCCTTACAGTTCCATCTTCATCCTTTTGTTGCTGATGTCACAAGCTCGTATTTCCATACATTGTGTGCTCTAAAACATTAAAAATTCTTTTAAGTGTATTAGTCTCTTAAATCATGTAGAAAACAGAGAGTACAGTTACAAAACCTACAGAGTTACACTTTTACTAGCTTTTAAAATTGCCCACATTATACCTTTATTGAGATTTTTAATGTCATATGGCTTTACTGTCTGATTTCCTTTCACTTCACTGCAGGACTCCCCTGAGTATTTCTCGGAGGGCAGGTCTAGTGGCAATGAACTCCTTTACATTTGTTCATTGGGGAGAGTCTTAGCTTCTCCCTTTTATTTTTTTTTTAAGATTTTATTTATTTACTCATGAGAGACACACAGAGAGAGGCAGGCAGAGACACAGGCAGAGGGAGAAGCAGGCTCCATGCACGGAGCCTGACGTGGGACTTGATCCGGGGTCTCCAGGATCATGCCCTGGGCTGAAGGCAGACGCCCAACCACTAAGCCACCCAGGCGTCCCAGTCCCTCACATTTAAAGGACAGTTATGCCAGATATAGAATGCTTAGTTAAGTTTTTTCTCTGAGCACTTTGACTATGTCAGTCCACTATCTTCTGACCTCCAAAGTTTCTTTTAAAAAAATTTTAAGACCTTATTTATTTATTTATTTATTTATTTATGAGAGAGACAGACAGACAGACAGAGGGAAGTAGAGACACAGGCAGAGGGAGAAGCAGGCTCCACACAGGGAGCCTGACATGGGACTCAATCCCAGGTCTCCAGGATTGCGCCCTGGGCTGAAGGCAGTGCTAAATCTCTGAGCCACCAGGGCTGCCCCTGACCTCCAAAGTTTCTAAGGAAAAATCTGCTGATGATCTTCTTGAAGATCTTCTGTATACAATGATTTGCTCCTCTCTTGCAACTTTCAAACTTCTCAGCTTTGGCTTTTCATTATCCTGTGATAGTTTGATTATAATAATGTCTCAGTGTGGGGCTCTTTGGTTTCCTCTTACTTGGGAGTTTCTTGAGCTTCTTGGATGTTTATATTCATGTCTTTCATCAAATTTTCGAATTTTCATCCATTAGTCTTCAAATCTTTCTGCCCCCTTTTCTCTTCTTCTGGGACTCCCATGATACATGTATTTGTGCTCTTGATGATGTCCCACTAATTCCTTACGGTCTGTTTGCTTCCTTTTTTCAACGTTTTTCTTCCTGTTTCTCAGCCTTGATAGTTTCCAGTGTCCTATCTTCAAGATCACTGATTCTGTCTTCTCCCTACTCAGATAAGCCTTTGAATCCTAGAGAATTTTTCATTTTCCTACTCCATGTGTATTGTTTCCCTTTGAAACCTGTGGGCTGTCTCTGTCTTGAGAACCATCCTGTGGTATACACTTAGGTCTTTCTGAGACTTTCCCTGGGCATGCATGGTCACTTTCTAATTTTTCCCATATATGCTGTTGATTTGTATGTCTTTGGTCTTTAAAGTCTGGCTCTCCAAAGGGAAAAAAGCCAAAATGAAGGGAGGAAAAAGGACACTAGCCTTTTAAATCCCCTGGAAGTCAAGTGGGGCTAGGGGTGGCTTGAAACAATGAAGGGAAATGAAACAACAGCTGCCGGCCTATTTGTCTGTACCTCTGTGGTCGAAAGCACCAATCAGGGATCAGAGCAGAGATCCCCAACATTTGGACAAGGTCCTTTTTTGCCCACCCTAGCTCCAGTAGGCTGTGTCCTAGCTGCTCCAGAAAACCTGAACAGCTTGCCTGCCACATGGCTGGGAGTAGTGGCTAGGTAAGTGTTACTATGCTTAGGGCTGAAATGGCTCTAACCACCATTACTGTCCAAGACTTCCCATGAAGTTACAAGCTTTCAATAGGCTCTAGAGTTCCAAAATGGCTATATCAGATTCTGCAAGTGCAATCATTGTCTAGTGGGGAGACAGATTCATGGTGCTCCTACTCTGCTTTCTCCATTTCAAATTTGTTTGTTTGTTTTTGGGTTTTTTTGTTTGTTTGTTTTGTTTTGCTTTTTGTTTTTGTTTTTGTTTTTGGTTTTTTTTTTTTTGCTGCTATTTCTGCACGAATGTGGTAACTCTTTTCTTTGCTTGGTCTTTATTCATATTTGGTGGTGTCTGCTTTTTTTGTTTTTCTTTTTTTAATACAAGTATACTAAGCTTTCTGACTATATATTCTTAGGTATTTATGAAGAGATCATCTTTCTTGTTAGCTTTCAAAAACTTGTTATAACTTCTGTAATTCATCCCAACAGCTCTAAGAAAATTTCATACATACAAATGTACAAAAGTAGAGAGAATAGTATCATGAATCCCCAGGATCCCATCACCAGCTTCAGTAGTGATCAACTCAAAGCCCATCTCCCTTTACCTAGACCCACCAACTTCTTCATCTCCCATAGTATTTCTTAGCAAATTCCAGGCATGTATCATTTCATCTGTAAATATTCCAGTAGATACCTCTAAAAAGATATGGACTCTATTATATAATCACAATACCATCATCACATTAAAAAAAACAGTAATCCTTAATATTAAATATCTATAATCCATAAATGGAGTTTCTAGACTTAGTCTGAATTAGAATCCAAATATATCATGCTCTGCAATTAGTTGCGTTGTTAAATTCCTTTCAATCTATAGGTTTCCTCTCTATCTTGTCCTCCTGCAGTCTGGCTGTTGAAGAAGCCAGGTCACTTCTCCAGTAATGAAGTGCTCCTTAGACTCCGTGTGCACTGGAATCCCTCCTAGAATCTGCATTTCTGACAAACATGCAGGTGATATGCATGGTAGTCTGAGGATCAATGCTGAGCAGTATGTCCCTTAGGTCTTTGCATTCCTGTAAATTGGTGAGATCTAGTTGAGGAGAAAAGATTGTGACCCAACAATTTTTATATCTAAAGAGAACTAGTAGGGAAAAGGTATCTTTTTATCCCAGTTACCCTGATAAGAAATAGAACGATGATGAAAACCCCTCCACCACCACTACCACATCCATATAGCAAAGGAGGGCAAAAGCAAAGTAGCACCGCGCCAGCTGTAGGATCACTTACCAGTTAAGGCACTGAAAGTGAAGGATTTAAAAAAAAAAAAAAAAAAAAAGGTTAAAACTGAATGCATCATGTATCCTTGGGGAGGACTACCACTCCTACAAGGGGCACTTTGGTTGGAGGAAAGTTGGTCCTGACACCCAGGACATGCTCTCTGCTGTTGTCCCAGGTGCATGAGGACCTGCATGAGCCCCCCAGCACCTGGGTGGGTGGGCTGTGTGTGTGCTGCTTGTGGGCTCTCTGGCCATCCACCTCTGGGCATGAGCCCAGGAGAGCTGGCCAGACCAGTTCACAAGTTTCTGGTCTCAGCCCTCAACCCCACAGCCAGGGGAGTGTGGCCTGGAGAGTTCCTGTGGTGGGGGTGCCCTGCACCCCTGTGCTGATGCACGTGATAGGCCATGGGACCCACAGTGGGCAAAGGAGCAGCTTAGGGTTGGGAAAATGGCAGTGGGTTCTATCAACAAATGGGGGAAGAGCCACAGAATCACCATGGGGGTGGCAGGGTCCCTCTGGGCCTCCCAGGCACTACTGGTGGACTGGCCAGATGCAGCTGCCCACACTGGGTGGTCCCACATCAGCCCTATGAGCAGAGATTCCTGCTTGGGAGACCCCAACATACATGGTCAGTGTCTGCCATGATTGTGGCAGATTTTTATTTAGTATTATTCTTTAAGTTTATTATTTCACTTAAAAATTGATTGTTGGAATTTTATTTCTAAATATATGCCCAATGGTACTGGGTGGCTCGGTTGTTTAAGCATCTGCCTTCGGTTCAGGTCATGATCCCAGGGTCCTGGGATAGAGTCCTGCATCAGGCTTTCTGCTTAGTGGGGAGTCTGCTTCTTCCTCTCCCTTTGCCCCTCTCCATACTCATGCTCTCTGTCCCTCAAATAAAGTCTTAAAAAATTATATATATATATATACACACACACACACACACACACACACGAGAACTGAAAACATGTCCTCACAGAAATCTGTCTATGAATGTTCATAGTAGAACATTCACAAGAGTCAAAAGGTAGGACCATTCAAATGTCCGTTTCGACAAAATGTGGTCCATCCACACAGGGGACTGTCACACAGTCCTAAAAAAGAATGGTTCTGACACATGTCATAGCATGGATGGACCCTGAACACATTCAGCTGAATGAAGGAGCCAGACACAAAGGCCACACTACTCATGGGGACTGGGTTCCTCTGGGTGAGGAAAATATTCTAAAATGAGATGATGGCAATGTTTGTGCAATTGTATAAATATCCTGACCACTATTGAATTGTACATTTTTAAAAAGAATTTATTTTAGAAGAGTGCATGAGCAGGGGGAGGGGAGAGGCAGAGGGAGAGAATCTACAAGCAGACCCCTTGCTGCGTGTGGAGCCCAACATGGGGCTCAATCTCACAACCCTGAGATCATGACCTGAGCTGAAATCAAGAGTCCAGTGCTTAACAGACTGAGCCTCCCAGGCCCCCCTGAATTGTACATTTTAAGAGAATTTTATAGGTATGTGAATTAGACCTTAATAAAGCTGTTACTTACTTTTTTGTAGTGTTGATTGTTAAAGATCTTAAACTTTAGCTCCGTATGTCAGCAGCATCTCTGGCCCTGGGCACGCAGACGCCTGGTGGTCACGACCCCTCAAGCCCTCAGGACAGGGGCAGGGTAGTCAGGCTCAGACAGGTGAAGTGCCCAAAGCTGCGCTGAGTGGGCAGGGCCCTGCCGTTCCCCCATCCAGGGACAGGGAGGTCAGCCAGTTGAAGCACTGGGTCACCACGCTGATGATGTCCATCAACAAGGAGGAGGAGATGGCCGCCGAGCTGGAGCTCAAAGCCCGCGTCTTCCACTTCGGCGAGTACAAGGGTGCACAGGAGGTAGGCCCCCGGTCAGCAGCCAGCAGGCAGTGGGTGTGGAGGGTGTGCGGGTGACCACAGCCCAGGGCCCCATCCATTCAGGAGCACCTCTGGGGCAGTCCCGCCTCGCCACCTTCCAGGCTCTTAGACCTGGCCTTACACACTGGCTGGAAGAGGTCCTTGGTCCCCCAACCAGAGCCACTCTTGTGTATTTATGCCCCTGGGCTGTTCAGCTGACCAGCACATCTCCCTCCATTCCTGCCTTCTTTCATTCAACACAAGTGTCCAGAAGGTGACCCTGTCAGGAAGAAGGAGGCATGTCCCCAAGCCTGAAAGAGAATGCTGAGGGTTCAGAGGGCCAGGAATGTTCCAGGGAGTGGCACTTCCCTCCTGACAATGCACCCGGGCTGGCACCATTGGCACAGTCCCAGCTTCCTAATTCACATTACTGTTGACTTTACCTACCTTGTGCCAGAACCAGGCACACAGGATGTCACAGCCAGCAGGCCGGGGCCTCCCACCTTCTGCCAGACAGACTCACTCCTGGTGGAGGGAGGCCGAGGAACAGGGGCAAGCCTCAGCGGCGGCTGGAACCCTGCTGCATCCAGCTGACAGTGGGGGACAAGGGCCGCTCTGGCCAGGAAAACTCCAAGCAACCAAGTTGTTTCTCCCACATTTCCTGAGTGTGCTGGGCAGGGCTCAGGCAACGCCGCCATGTCACGGCGAGGGCCCTGGGTGCAGCAGGCTGCAGAGTGGGGAGGACAGGGGTGCATGCAGCCCCTCTGCAGGCCCCCCTGCCTTGCAGGACAAGCTGCTGGAGAGTCTGAACCGCAAAGTGCTAGACGTGTACCACCACTGCATCGGTACCCAGCAGGAGTCCAACCTGGGCACCGTGCAGATGCTGACCATCATCGAGCAGCACCTGGATGAGCTCCTCGAAAACCTGGAGCGTGTACCGCAGATCAAGATTGAGCAGGCTGAGAAGGCCAAGGAGAAGGAGCGGCGCATGAGGTGAGAGCCCAGGCCCCGCCCCACCTGGTGTGGTCTACAGGGGTGCCTCTCATGGCAGAGAGGGCCCTGAGCAGGGAGATGCCCTCTACACCCCTGCTCCTGCTCCAGGCTGGCACTGAGGACAGAGGCCAGGTACAGACCTGTCTTCAAAGAGCTCCCAAACCAGGGGAGACAGCACCCTGGTGCTCCAGGCTGAGGCAAGGCCAGGGGGTCCTCCAGAGAGGGCACCAAACTTAGCCCCAGTTAGGGAAGCTCCTGTTCTGAAGTGGGAGATGATGGGGATCCAGGGAGCCCAGGAGCCAAAGTGAGGGTGTGGACAGCATGGCCTCACCCCAAGGCCAAGGGACAGCAATGGCCATTTTCCCTGCTGGATTGGAGAGGGACAGATTGGCATCGCCAGAGCCCAGGGGAGCAAAGCTGCAGATGCAAGCCAAAGCTGAGAAAGCCCAGTTTAGTGGCAGTGTCAGGCGGACACAGGCAGCATGGGGCCATCCTCCAAGGGAGGCCCAGGGAGTTCCTCACAGACCCACCAGCTCCTCTGACTGGGGGTGCGGGGGGGGGGGGGTGTGCCCGTGAGGGGGTGCCCTCAACCACGCTCACCCACTCCTGCAGGGCCCTAACACATCTGCAAAAGGCCACTCGTCTCTCCCACAAGCACAGGGGCTCTTCCTCGGTGTCCCTCGTCCTGTACCCTGGTGGGAGCAGGCACTGGGCAAAGGTCTGATGACCAGATGCACACACAGGCTGACCAGTGACCAGGGGAGGGGACCAGGGAACGTGGGCCTCCAGGGCATATGAGCTGATGCTCCGGAGCCAGGAACCCGAAGAAACAGGAGCAGAAGCCAACCTGGCCTGGCAGGGAAAGGGGGGAAGTGGGGGCACTTTTCTCCAGAGGCAGGGCCATGGCCTGACTGCGGGCTGCACACAAGGAGCCAGGAAGGGGTCTGGGAGCCTCCCCAGGTGCCTCCAGTCCTCAATCCGTCTCGTGCTGTCATGGACACCCAGACTCCGGGAAGAGAAGGTCATGATGCAGAAGCAGCTGCAGGAGGAGCGGCTGCAGCGGGCCCAGGCCCGGGCCCAGGCTGAGATCAAGAGGAAGGTGGGCAGGGTGGCCCCAGGGAGTCGCTGCTGGGGAAGGGCCCTGCGACCAGGCACAGTGGGGCTAGGAGGGGCCGGGGGCCTGCGGCCAAGCCTGGCTCACCCCTTCTGCAGGCGCTACTGCTGAGGTGCTGGGGGCAAGGCAGGGCCCCCAGAGTAAGGCCAGGCTAGAGTGGGGTCTCTGGCTCCCCGGCCCCCACCAGCCCCTGTCCCATAGGGCTGCCCTCCACATCTCGGGCCCTGCCTCCCCTGCACGTCCTCCAGTGGGGCTACCTGCCCTATCCTGGTCAGCCACTGTACTGGCTGGCGCCCTCACGGCCCTACCCTGGTGCAGCCCTCGGCTCAGGAGCTGGCAGGAACAGCTCAGCCCCTCAGGGGCCCACCATACCACCAACGCTTGGGCCAGACCCCGCCCCTCCAGCTCATCACCCATACCCAGGGGGTCCCCAACCTGACTGCCCTGCCAGGAACTTCCTTTTGGCCCTGGAAGCAGGAGGCGCACTCCCCAGTGCAGGCCCAAGCCTGGATACAGCCCCCGGCCCCCAGCAGACACGAGGCCGAGGGGCTGCTCTCTGCATACAGCAGCACCCCACATGCCATCACGTGGGGACAACACACACTGTGGGGTCTCCCTGCAAGTCCCCCAAAGGAAGCGGGTTCCCTCTGTTTAGCCGGATACTTCCCCGTGTGCTTCCTGGTGTGCCCCTGCAACACTCACCCATCTCGGGGCCGGCAGCCCAGGAACAGGCTCTGGGGGTACTCAGGCCTGAGTAGTTTGAGGGCAGCTCCAGCCCTGAGCCTGCGGGCAGACTGCAGACGCCGGGACATCCCAGGCCCCACCGCCTGGGCCCACCAGCCTCCAGGCACGCTCAGGACACCAGCACCTGACGCCTCAGGGCCTAGGTGGCGCCTGCTGGGGGTTGTGGGGCCTGGGGCCGTGGGGTACCTGCTCACGGAGTCGGCTTGCCCTGCAGAGAGGCAGGAGACTGGTGTGTCGCTCCCGGCCCCCTGCTCTCAAAGCAAAGGAGGAGCCCGAGCACGTGCTGATGGACCAGAACAAGGAGGAACAGCTGCTGTTCTTCACCTAGCCACCAGCTGGCCCGCAGCAGCTGTCCCCGCGTCCACATGCCCCCCACCTGGCCTCCCTCGGTACGCTTCCTCATGTGTGTGAAATAAACTCCCCATCGTGGTAGTCTGATGCCCTGTTTAAGGAGGCAGGTTGGTTCCAACACCCGCACCCAGCCCTCTGATCCCTGGAGCCCAAGCCCCAGCTTGGGAGGAGGAGCTCAGCCTGGCCCGCACGTCTGAGACACACGGGCCAAGCCCACGCTGAGGTCTGATGTGCAAAGACCAGAAAAGTAGGCAGTAAGCTGGGTGGACGAGAGGGTTACACTATCGACAGAAGACAAAACACCATGTCAACACTACACACACACTCCAGTGAAGTAAGCCAAGCGACACCACTAGTACGTGACTATACAAAAACTTTTATTCGTTTGTACTAGAAGTTGGGCCCTTGGCCACCAAGGAACCCAGAGCCCAGAAAACTGCCAGTCAGCACCAATCACTCCATAGGGGGAGATGTCCCGGGGGAAGGTCTAGTGACACACTCCGAAGCGAGTGTTCCCATGGCCTGGCCCCACTCCCACCAGGACAATGGTGGCCACCAGCCCCCAAGGCCACCCTGGCAGGCAGGCTGGCTCTCAAGCAGGGAGAGGGCTGCTGGGTGACTGGGAGGCTGAGGGGCCAAGCGGACACAAAACCTTAGTCTGTGACATGGCACAGGGCTCTGCGGGTAAAGACTGTTTATAAATGGGGCCCGAGTTCCTGTGGGTAGAAAAGCACCCAAACAGACAGCACCTCAGAGCAGGATACAGGGAGGACTCACACCTGAGTGCTGGGGTCATTGTCAAAGGCTGACAACTCCAGACACGAAGAAACACAAAACAGGCAGAGTCTGGACAATTCCACGTCCAAGAACCAAACAGCTTCTCAAAAGACATGTGCCTTGATAGGCACAAGGTGGAAAACAGCACTTCTGAGTGACCCGCGGCCAGTCCTGCTAGCAAACAAATAAATATGTGCAAGGTTATCAGATCATCTCCTTTGCAAGACAGATTGTACTCTGGAAACAACGGGGATGCAGTCTATGCACACATGCACCATGACAAGCACACAGGCCACTGTCACCATCCTACATGTCAGCAGTAATCAGGCCACGACTTTAGAAACTGGACAAATTACTAAACATGAACACCCAAAAACAGAATTTAGAAGAATTTAGTGTTAACGCTACCATCCATCCCCGAATTATAAGGTCTAAGTCTGGTCTGTGAGGAGGCCTTGCTAACAGGGCCTCAGTGCACCCCACGTCACCCCACACGCCAGCTGTCCGCGGGCTCTGCCGACATGGGGATTCCAAGGTGGCTTCATGGTGACAACATGCCCGCTTCTGCCCTAGAGGGAGACAGAATCAGCCCAACTGCAAACACCACCCAGGGGGCTGGGAAACAGCTCTCAGAAAGGGAAAACTGTTTCCAGATCTCCCTCAGGCCAAACACTAAAACACAAGAAGCTGAAAGATCCCACTGGCTTTTACTACAAATACCTGGTACTTGACTAGGGACTCTGTACTCTACCCCAATCCTGCGTAAGTCTGTTTTTCTAACGCAGCAGGTGCTCCATGGTGCAGATGGAATGGGACAGGAGATATCCCTGCATGGCCGAGTATGGGAAAGCCATGTGCTCTGCCCTGAAGGCAGTCCCTTGCCTCAGCGAAGCACTTTGCTCGTATAAGGCAATTTCAACAAATACAGCCCCCAAATGGTTCCTGATAAAACATAAGAAAAACATTTTTGAGAAATGTGCCCATAGGTTTCCAAGGAGCTCGGCTAGCCTTCTGAGCAGGAACCCTATGGGGACTGCACGACCACGTAATGGAGTCTCATGGGACATAGACCAGAGGTGTCACCCCCGGGGCAGAGGGCTGCCGTCACTGCAGGTCTCGCAGATTGATGGTGCTCCCTGCACACTGCACATCCTCGGGCCTGGCAGCCCCTCCAGCTGCAGGAAGCACCTCCTGAAAAACCAAGCAGAGTAGTGAGGGGCAGAGTAGGGGCTGGGGCGGCGCACAGCCACCTGCAGAAGGTGGCCCGGCAACCCCACACAACCAGCAGCATAACCTGCAAAGCCAGCCAGTAAGGCACCCCTTACTTTATCAAAAAGAACTTGCTTTCCCCTCATTTTAGCACATATTTCTTGAAGAAAGAAATTTTAGTGTAAACAGGCACTAAAGAAGACAAAGTGAACTTAATACTACTATGTTGCAGGTGTTCTGGGCAACGTGACTGTCCCAGGTTACTTTATGAGCCTTTATGGCACCTCTCCCAGCTCCTAGCTGCCCGTGGGCAGCAATAGCGGCTGCACCACCACCCACCTACCCACCCCCTCCTCCTGCTACAACTCTCCCACTGCATTAGATCCAAGGCAAGGGTAAATATCTTTCGGCCAATTATTAGTACACTACCAGATTTAAGAATGATCTCATGAGTGGGAATACCACACAGAATGGAGTCAACACATGTGAGGTCTTCTGAATACACATTCCCCAACTGCATTTGAAGGGACCACACTCCAGCGGTCTGGGAGCCCCACCAGCCCCCTCTGTGTACCAGCACTTCACTCAATATCTGTTTTAGACGTTAAAGAAAATGCTGAATAACTGCTGGGGATTTACCCCAAAGATACAGATGCAGTGAAACGCCAGGACACCTGCACCCCGATGTTTCTAGCAGCAATGTCCACAATAGCCAAACTGTGGAAGGAGCCTCGGTGTTCATCAAAAGATGATGGATAAAGAAGATGTGGTTTATGTATACAATGGAATATTCCTCAGCCATTAGAAATGACAAATACCATTTGCTTCAACGTGGATGGAACTGGAGGATATTATGCTGAGTAAAATAAATCAATCGGAGAAGGACAAACATTATATGGTCTCATTCATTTGGGGAATATAAAAATAGTGAAAGGGAACAAAGGGGAAAGGAGAAAAAATGAATGGGAAATATCCGAAAGGGAGACAGAACATGAGAGACTCCTAACTCTGGGAAACAAACAAGGGGTGGTAGAAAGGGAGGAGGGTGGGGGGATGGGGTGACTGGGTGATGGGCACTGAGGGGGGCACTTGATGGGCTGAGCACTGGGTGTTATGTTGGCAAATTGAACACCAATAAAAAATAAATTAAAAAAAAAAAAAGAAAAATGCTGAATAGCCCAATTTGAATACAAGAAAAAATTACCACATGTATGGATTTTAGAAATAAGTAATCTAAGGCTGAATTATTAGAAATTTGATAAGCTACTTATTTTATTTTATTTATTTTATTTTATCTTATCTATTTTATTTATTTATTTTATACTTATTTATTTTATTTTATTTATATCTTATTTATTTATTGCCAAATCTACATTACCCACTGCCGCCTACACTTGGTTCATCCACTTACTTAAGCAAACCTTCCTGGGTCTGTTTTCCCATAGGTTAAACTGTGGCTGATCTGGGAGCACCTGGCTGGCCAGTCGGTTAAGCATCCAACTCTTGGTTTGGGCTCAGGGTCGTGAGACTGAGCCCCATGTCAGGCTCCAAGCTCAGAACAGAGCCTTCTTGGGTTTCTCTGCCTTTTCCTCTGCCCCGTCCCCTCAAATAAATAAATCCCTTTTTAAAAAAAAAAAACCCCAAACTGGACAGCCTTTCTCCTAGGAGAAACTTGACTAGAATTTCTAAATATGAAATATTTAAAGAATATATTAAACTTGACCTTATTTACAAGTAGGGGCTACAATGGTGAGCAAACCTGAGCCTCAGTTTTATTGAGGCTTTATTCTCAGTCTTTCATTTCTTGGTCACTTACCTACGTCTTCTAGAAACCAGCAAGACATCCTGGCAACCAACCCAGTGAGTTTCCACTAGAGCCCTACCTCAGTGACAAGTCTCAGAAAGCCAGACGCTTCATGACAATCTTACTAACAAACCCAAAGAGTTGTTAACAAACCCAAAGAGTTGTAAGGCGTCCAAACCTGGAGGACGTAGATGGGCAAATCCACAGCATACAGGGGGTGGAAGGCAGAAGGCTGTGGGCTGAGGACCAACGGCGAGGCTGCTTCACTGGAGGGGTCATCCTAGGGAGGCAATGGCATGTCTCATTTACCAAGCACAGCACCATTCCTCACCTTGGCCTGAGGATTCCCGTTGCTCAGATACATATCCACCGGATCCCAGGAGAGGCCACAGCAGGCGCCAGCTGAGGCCTGAGGACCCAATAACTGAAATAGGGGGCTGGGGGCTGCTTGCCCCTCCTCCTGGTGCTCAGTCTCTCCCCTGTTTCCAGCCTGCAGCCCATCCCTCCTGCCATGTGGCTACTCCGCACTCCCAGGCCTTTCTCTGGAACTCCCCGATGCCCAGAACCTCCCGCCAGCCTAGGCCCTGATTTCCCTCCTGTGGGCTGTTCCTGAACACTGGCAGAGATTCCCATTGCCCTCCCTGCACGCCCCCCGGCTCACCAGCGGCTGCCCCACACTGCAAGAGAAGGCCCATCTCTGCCCCGATCCATAGTCAAGCTGGTCTCCCGAGAGGGGAGGCTCCTAGGCCCCTAATCAGGCAAGCAGGAAAAGGTACACCATCTAACATTTCAGTGTTCACGTGCAGGCCCAGCCCATGGTGGCCCACCGCCCAGCCACTCAAGCTGGTGCCACTGCCACCATCAGCATCGCCCAACCTTCTCCCAGCCTCACGAACCTCCTGTGCTGAGCATGACCACTCGTACTTCACAGACAATAAAACTGAGGCTCAGAGAACTTAGGTAACTTGCCCCAGACAATACTGGCTGGAAAGGGAAAGGTAGAGGATTAAAAGTGAGATTTCTCTGCCTCAAGGCTCACATCTTCAACTGGGTGTCTCAAACAGCGCTTCTCCCTTTCCAATGAGTGCCTTTGCTGCAATGGCACCAGCTTCCTTGAAGTCGCAGAGTCAGAGCCTCCAGTCTTGCCTTCCCCAGGTCTCACCTGCCAGCCGTGACCACGTTCAGAAGGGCTCTGCTGGTTCTCCCCCCGCCCCACAGCCCCCATCTGGGGAGAGCCCTGACCGGTCTACTGCTCTAATGCCCTGGCCCCACAGCAGGCAAGAAGAGACCTGTTTTCCTGCTCACCCTAAGCCTAAGCTTCCTAGGTCCCACTGCCACCACGTTAGCTTCTTGTTTTCTGTAAGAGCAAGGCTGTTCCCTGGCCCCGTCTCCCAAGCCCTCCCCGCCCCTCTTAGACTCTTCACAAGCGGCACAGTCCTATCTCCTCGACAAGCCTCTCCCAGAACTAGAGACCCCATGGATCTGGCCTTCTCCCCATTCGGAGCCAGCTCAGCCCTCAGAAGTCTCGGATACCTCTGTGCCTCCTCTAGCTGCCCCAGGGTGCAGAGAACACAGGCACTGCTCAGGGAAGAGGTGGCACGTGATCAGGGCAGGGCTCTTCTCTCCCCTAAACAGCCCCAATTTATTGTTCCTCTTCCAGTTCCTCCAAAATGAGACTGGAAACCAAGGTGTACCCATTGTGTCCAGTGGGTGTTCAGGGAGTGAGTGGCTGTCAGCTGCAGGTGCCCGTGGGGCCCCCGGCACAGTCCAAGAGGTGGCTGGCCTGCCTGTGAGGGGCTCATTTTGTAGGGAAGACAGGCGGGGAGCGGGGGAAAGCTGGTATCTTGAACACATAAAGGCTCCATCCTCGGCTGCACTGCGAGCCCTCCCCAGAGGGCAGCTACGAGGAGGCCTGAGGCCGGAGCAGGGCTGCACCTCCACTTCACAGCCCCAGCGGAGAGGTGTGGCACACAGACTTCACGGGCCGCAGACACGGGAGGTGTGGGGACAGTGAGGCGTCAGTTCTGGTGACCATGAGAGCTCAAACACCGCGGGACAGGATGGGAGGGAGGGAGCTGGGGTGACAGTCATCACCCAGGACTAGGGATGCTTTGAAGCAGGGTGGGGGCAGCTCCTGAGAGGGAGGAGCTCCAGAGGGGTAGAAACTCAGGAAACCGACCCGAAGACAGGCTTCCCCCAGTCCCACCCGGCCGGCAGCTTGGCAGCTTCCCGGCGACTGGCACCCCTTGGGCTCACTGGCTCTTACCTGCAGCAACTGGACCTGAACGCACTGCACACCGGCTGCTGGAGCTGGTCCTGGCACACCTCCACTGGGCACCACTAAGTTCCCGTACAACCAACCAGTTGGGCTTGTGTGGCAGTGAGCAGGACTGGCCATGCCACCTTTCATTTTCCTCTGAGCGGGACCTGAGGCTCCTACAATGAAACAAACCAACACATGCAGTGTGGGTGGCTGCTCAAGCCCTGCCCTAGCCAAGGCCACACTCTGGGGGCACAGCCTCCCCGTCATCACTGTGCACAGCCCTGCATACTCCAAACCAGCTCATAGAGAGTCATGGTGAAAAAAACCAAGATTTTGATTAGAAAACGTAGCAAACTCACACCCATGTCTTCTGGACACTCGGCAATCAGACCCGCGGTGTTCATTCCACGGGGGCAGAGGCCCCTCCTTACCCTGCAACCCCAAGAACAAGAGCTCCCCCAGACCATGGCGTGCAACTACCACACAGAGCCGCAGAGCCGCAGGTGCTCAATAAGCTGCCAAATCCTTCAGGCGTTTTCTGCCCAAGGTCCCTTTCAAGAGTCATCACTTCATTGAATGAATAAGAACATGCTTTTCAAAATAATTAAGTACAAAGAAGAAAGGAACAATCCGAGCACCCAGAAACGGTCAGCGCATGGTTTGTGAGCAGCAGGAAAGCCCAGACCAGTGGCCACTGACTCCACAGTCTGACCTGGGACAACAGCCTAAGCTCTGGCCTCCTTGTGAAATGGGAACAACACTCCTTACCTCAAAGTTCTGGGAGGATTAAGGAAATATGTGATACAAGTTCAGAACAGTGCCTGGGTCCTAGTAAGTGCCACGGAGTTTCAGGTGCGGTGACGGCTGTGTGCAGGCAGCCCAGGACAGGCGAACACGAATGACTTCATACAGTTTTACAGTGACCCTCACACAGGCTGATAATAATAAAAGCATTTAGTTTTTGTTGGATTTAATAAAATGAAAAGGAACAGGTGAAACTGAAGAATGTCCTGAACTTCCAGAAAACACATCTTCGTGAAAATTTCTCATGATTTTTCAGGACATTAACAGGGAAAAGAGGAAAAACATGAGAGGCTGTGTTCTTTGTGTAGGTCTCTGTACTCCAAGTTTCCATTTTATTATTCTTTTTTTATTTATTTATTTTTTCAAGTTTCCATTTTAAACAGGAACGGTCGACTCTGGCACACAGGATGCACCGCCTCCATTACGGCAAGTTCTCCTGTAGTCTCAGGGCCAGCACCGGCCTACAGGTCCGAGCTCTGCAGCTGCGCCATGTGCTACGGGGGCGCCCCACGCTGATGCCCGCCTGCTCCTGCCCATTGCCCCAGCAGGGTTTCCCACAAGCTCGGGACTGCTCCCACCCAGGGCTGTCTGCGGCCTCCGCACCCACGGGACAACCTGGCTGCCAGGAAACTCTGGGATCACTCTCCCTAAGCCTTGCACTTGACAGACACAGCTCTTGGCGTGGGGGCCTGTTATTTCCTTCCTGGATGCTGAGGGATTCTTCACCTTGGTGGCAAGTCTCGGTTCTCAGGGAGCATGTGTGGCGCCCCCTTCACTGCAGGGAAACGCAGACCCAGCACAGCTGAGCACCTGCTTCCCCTTCCATCCGTCAGCGCCTGGGCCTCAGGGAATCCAGTCCCCTTGTGAGCACAGCTCTGGCCTCCTCCGTGCTCCTAACTGCCCTGTGGGCGGCCCAACCGCAGACCAGCACTGGCACCTGGGTGAGCCAGCAAGGTGCGGTGCTGGGGCCCGGGATCCGCTTGCTCTTCTCTAACAGCGAGAAACTCTACATCACTTCCTATTCTCCCTGAACCACGTGTTACTCCTCTCAACTTCCGGAACGTGCCGTTAGGCTCTGAGGTCCTGCACCACCCGAGCGCGCATCACATGCACACACGCACATAGAGTTCGTTTGAAGACTTACTTATACTTTCTAAAGCTGAAATCTTCATCTGAAAAACCCAGTTACCACTGCAATTATTAGAGATGCAAACGCAACCAAAATAACAAAACCTATTAGAAACTCTGATAATGATGAAATATCAAAAGCAACATTGTACTATAAAAGCACTGAGAACTGTGACTTTTTCCAGGAGGCTCAGGCGGCTGCGTCTAAGTACTTCTCTCTAAGTACTTCTCGTTGCTAGCCTCAGACTTGGTCAGCACAACTTCTGCCAATTAAGAAACATTTTAAATAAAATACTCCTGTGCTTTAGATGTAATTTCATCACAATGACAGCACTCCGGTGCAGCTCGCGGGGATCTGTGCACATCTGTGCACGCAGCGCTGGCAGCAGCAGTCTGGACCATCAGGACACTGCTCCTGCCTCACAAAAGGTCCGATTTCACTTTTCAGTTCAAATAAACACCAAAGCATGGTTTAAGGGGTATTATGAAAACCACTGTGAAATCGCTTAAGGAAAGCATCAAGTAATGTAGCTCTTTTAAAATTTAAACTCAATTAATTAACATACAATGTATTATTGGTCAGAGGTCAGTGGTTTATCAGTCTCATACAACACCCAGTGCTCATCCCATCACCCAGTTACCCCATCCCCTACCCACTTCCCATCCAGTAGCCCTCAGTTTGTTTCCTATGATTAAGAGTCTCTTACAGTTTGTCTCCCTCTGATTTTGTCTTGATTTTTCCTATCTTTCCCTATGATCCTGTTTAGTTTCTTAAATTTCACATATGAGATCATAAGTTTCTCTGATTGACGTTATTTCGCTTAGCATAATATCCTCTAGTTCCATCCATGTTGTTGCAAATGGTAAGATTTCATTTTTTTAATGGGCTGAGTAGTATTCCAGTGTGTGTGTGTGTGTGTATGTGTGTGTGCGTGTGTGTGTGTGTGTATCCTCTATCCATTCATCTGTTCAGGGACATTCTGGCTCTTCCCATAGTTTGTCTACACTGGACATTGCTGGTATAAACACTGGGATGCAGGTATCCCATCATTACACTACATTTGTATCCTTTGCATAAATACCTAGTAGTAGTGTAATTGCTGGGTCACACAGTAGCTCTATTTTCAACTTTTTAAGGAACTTCCATACTGTCTTCCAGAGTGGCTGCACCAGTTCACATTCCCACCAACAGTGTAAGAGGGTTTCCCTTTCTCCACATCCTCTCCAACATTTGTGGTTTCCTGCCCTGTTAATTTTCCCCATTCTCACTGGTATAAGGTGGTATCTCACTGTGGTTTTGATTTGTATTTCCCTGATGCCAAGTAATGTGGAGCACTATGTGCCTGTAGGCCATTTTTACGTTCGTTAGAGAGATATCCATTCATGTCTTCTGCCCATTTCTTGATTGGATGATTTGTTCACAGGGTGTTGACTTTGAGAAGTTCTTTAGATTTTAGATACTAGCCCTTTATCTGATACGTCATTTGCAAATCTTGTCCCATTCTGTAGGTTGTCTTTTCATTGTGTCAACTGTTTCCTTTGCTGTACATAAGTTTTTTATCCTGATGGAGTCCCAATAGTTCATTTTTGCTTTCATTTCCCTTGCCTTTGGAGACGTGCCTAGTAAGAAGTTGCTGTGGCCAAGATCACAAAGGATGTTTCCTGAATTTTCCTCTAGGATTTTGGTGGATTCCTTTCTCACATTTAGGTCTTTCATCCATTTTGAGTCTATTTTTGTGCATGGTGTGAAAAAATGGTCCAGTTTTCCCAATACCATTTGTTGAGGAGACTGTCCTTTTTTTCCCCATTGGATAGTCTTCCCTGCTTCGTTGAAGATGAACTGACCATAGAGTTGAGGGCCCATTTCTGGGTTCTCTCTTCTATTCCATTGATCTATGTGTCTGTGTTTGTGCCAGTACCATATTGTCTCAAGGATCACATGTAATACAGCTTGAAGTCAGGCATTATGATGCCCCCGGCTCTGGTTTTCTTTTTCAACATTTCTTTGGCTATTCGGGGGTCTTTTCTAATTCTATACAAATTTTAGGATTATTTTTCCAGCTCTGTGAAATAAGTTGATGGTATTTTGATAGGGATTGTACTGAATATATAGATTGCTCTAGGTAGTATAGACATTTTAACAATGTTTGTTCTTCCAATCCATGAGCATGGAACATTTTTCCATTTCTTCATGTTTTCCTCAATTTCTTTCTTGAGTGTTCTATAGTTTTCTGAGTATAGATCCTCTGCCTCTTTGGTTAAGTTTACTCTTAGGTATCTTATGGTCTGGGTACAACTGTAAATGGGATTGACTCCTTAATCCTTTCTTCAGTCTCATTGTTAGTGTATAGAAATGCCACTGATTTCTGTGCACTGATTTTATATCCTGCCATGTTGCTGAATTCCTGTATGTGTTCTAGCAATTTTGGGTTGGAGTCTTGGGTTTTCCATATAGAGTATCATGTCATCTGCAAAAAGTGAGAGTTTGACTTCTTTGCCAATTTGGATGCCTTTTTCTTTCTTTTTGTTGTCTGACTGCTGAGGCTAGGACTTCCAGTACTATGTTGAACAGCAGTGGTGACAGTGGACATGCCTGCCATGTTCCTGACCTTAGGGGAAAAGTTCTTAGTTTTTCCCCACTGAGAATGTTATTTCCTGGGGGCTTTTCGAAGATTGCTTTTATGATATTGAGGAATGTTCCCTGTATCCCTACACTGGAGAGTTCTAATCAAGAAAGTATGCTGTATTTTGTCAAATGCTTCTCCTGCATCTCTTGAGAGGATCATATGGTTCTTGTCCTTTCTTTAATGTGGTGTAACCACACTGATTTGCAGATGCTGAACCACTCTTGCTTCCCAGGAATAAAACCCACTTGGTTGTGATGAATAATCCTTTTAATGACTGTTGGATCCTATTTTGGTGAGAATTTTGGCATCTATGTTCATCAGGGATATAGGTCTGTAATTCTCCTTTTTGGTGGGGTCTTTTCTGGTTTAGGGATCAAGGTAATGCTGGCCTCATAGAAAAAGTCTAGAAGTTTTACTTCCATTTCTGTTTTTGGGAACACCTTCAGAAGAATATATATTAATTCTTCTTTAAATGTTTGGTAGAATTCCTCTGGGAAGCCATTTGGTCCTAGACTCTTCTTGTTTCTTGGGAAATTTTTGATGACTGCTTCAATTTTCTTCTTGGTTATGGGTCTATTCAGGTTTTCTATTTCTTCCTGTTTCAATTTTGGCAGTTTATACATCTCTAGGAATGCCTCCATTCCTTCCAGATTGCTAATCTGCTGGCATATAGTTGCTCATATGTTCTTAAAATTGTATTTCTTCGGTGTTGGTTGTGATCACTCCTCTTTCATCATGATTATATTTATTTGGGTCCTTTCTCTTTTCTTTTTGATAAGTCTGGCCACGAGTTTTATCAATTTAATTCTTTCAAAGAACCAGCTCTTAGTTTCGTTGCTGTGTTCTACTGTTCTTTTGGTTTCTACTTCATTGATTTCTGCTCTAATGTTTATTATTTCTCTTCTCCTGCTAGGCTTAGGCTTTATTTGCTGTTCTTTCTCCAGCTCTTTCAGGTATAGGGTAGGTTGCATATTTGCGACCTTTCTTGTTTCTTGGGAAAAGCTTGTATTGTTATACACTTCCCTCCTGAGCACCTCTGCTGCATTCTGTTCCATGGTTTCGAACAGTTGTGTTTTCATTTTCATTTGTTTCCATTAATTTTATTCTTCTTTAATTTCTTGGGTTGACCCATTCATTCTTTAGTATGATGCTTTTTAGTCCCCATGTATTTGAGTTCTTTCCAAATTTCCTCTTGTGATTGAATTCCAGTTTCAAAGCAGTTTCGAAGTCTGAAAATATGCAGGGAATGAGCCAATCTTTTGGTACCAGTTGAGACCTGATTTGTGACCCTATATGTAATCTATTCTGGAGAATGTTCAATGTGCACTCGAGAAGAATATGTATTCTGCTGTTTTAGGATGGAATGTTCTGAATAGATCTGTTAAGTCCATCTGGCCCAGTGTGTCATTCAAAGCTCTTGATTCTTTGTTGATCTTCTGCTTAGATTATTGTCCATTGCAGTGAATGGGGTATTAAAGTCTTCTACTATTACTGTGTTATTATTGATGTGTTTCTTTACTTTTGTTATTAATTGGCTTATATAATTGGCTGCTCCCATGTAAGGGACATAAATATTTAAATTTTTAGATCTTCTTGTTGGATAGACCCTTTAATGATGATATAGTGACCCTCCTTATCTCTTATTACACTCTTTGGTTTAAAAATCTAATTCATCTGATGTAAAGACTGCCACCTCAGCTTTCTTTTCATGTCCATTAGTAGGATAAATGCTTTCTACCCCCTCGCTTTATTATTTTTTAAAGATTTTATTTATTTGAAAGAGAGAGCAAGCACAGAAGCAGGGGGAGCAGTAGGCAGAGGGAGAGAAAGAAGCAGGCTCCCCACTGAGCAAAGAGCCCAATGCGGGGCTCGAGCCCAGGACCCTGGGATCATGACCAGACCTGAAGACAGATGCTTAACACACTGAGCCACCCAAGTGCTCCCACCCCCTCACTTTAAATCTAGAGGTATCTTTGGGTCTAAAGTCTCTTACAAAAAAAATTAAATAAATAAAGTCACTTACAGACAGCATTTACATACTGGGTCTTTTTTTAATCCAATCTGATACCCTGTGTTTTTTTCATTGGGGCATTTAGCCCATTTATATTCAGAGTAACTATTGAAAGATATGAATTTAGTGCCATCATATTACCTATAAGGTCACTGTTTCTGTATATCGTCTCTGTTCCTTTCTGGTCTATATTATTTTTGGGCTTTCTCTTCACTTAAAGGATCCCTTTCAATATTTCTTGTAGGGCTGGTTTGGCGATCACAAATACCTTTTGTTTCTGTTTGTCCTGGAAGCTTTTTCTCTCTCCTTCTATTCTGAATGAGAGCCTTGCTGGATAAAGTATTCTTGGCTGCATGTTCTTCTCATTTAGGACCTCGAATAATACCCTGCCAGTCCTGTCTGCCCTGCCAGGTCTCTGTGGAGAGATCTGCTGCCAATCTAATGTTTCTTTCCTTGTAGGCTATGGACCTCTTGCCCAGAGCTGCTTTCAGGATTTTCTCCTTGTCTCTGAGATTTGCAAGTTTCACTATTATATGTCAGGTGTTAACCTCTTTTTATTGACTTTGAGGGGGGTTTTCTGTGCCTCCTGGACTTGGATGCCTGTTTCCTTCCCCAGATTAGGGAAGTTCTCCACTATAATTTGCTCCAATATACCTTCTGCCTCCCTCTCTCTCTTTCCTCTTCTTCTGGGATTCCAATTATTCTAATATTGTTTTGCTTTATGGTATCAATTATCTCTCAGATTCTCCTCCTGTGATTCTAGTTACCTTTTTCTCAGCTTCTTTGTTCTCTATCATTTTGTCTTCTATACCACTAATTCTCTATTCTACCTCATTTATCCTAGCAGTTAGGGCTTCCATTTTTTATTGCATCTCATTAAATAGCTTTTTTTTTTGACTTGTTATAGTTCTTTTATTTCTCCAAAAACAGATCTAGTGTCTTCTATGCCTTTTTCAAGCCCAGCTAGTATCTTTATGATTGTTACTCTGAACTCCAGTTCCAACATCTTACTTAAGTCCATATTGATTAGGTCCCTGGTAGTCAGTAACTGCCTCTTGTTCTCTTTTTTGAGGCGAGTTTTTCCATTTTGTCATTCTTGGCAGAAAGTAGTCACTTGTCTATTTGTAGAGTTGCAGCTATTCTTTTCTTAGATCTCTGGCTGAGTTCGCAGGTGTTCAGAATGATTTAACAGCCATCTAGCAGAATTCCTGGGGCCAGACAAAACTAAGGTCTCCTACTCCACCATCTTGGACTCCACTTTTTTTTTTTTTTTAAGATTTTATTTATTTATTCATAGAGACAGAGAGAGAGAGAGGCAGAGACACAGGCAGAGGGAGAAGCAGGCATCATACAGAGAGCCTGATGTGGGACTCGATCCAGGGTCTCCAGGATCATGCCCTGGGCTGCAGGCGGCGCTAAACCGCTGCGCCACCGGGGCTGCCCGGACTCCACTTTTTAAGCTACTTTTAAAAGCAAGCAATATTTAAATATGTATATCCACTATTTATTATCTAGCTTTATAAGACAAAAACAAGATCACGTTGAGCCATTTCTCATGTATCTTGTAATGATTCAATGAAAGCTGTGTAGATCATATTCTATATGTTACCTATGAAGCAAGAAGTATGATCAAAGCCTTGTGTCCCTTCACCAGACGTGTACTACCATGTATGCTATGCAAACAATGGGAAATTTAAGTAAAAATCATGTGGTCAAAATTGGAAATGGATGCCATTTAATTTTGCCAGACATCAGCATTACAAGTTTCCATAAAAATCAGTATACACTGCTGGAAAAACTAGTCAGCAATCAAAATTTGGTTGTATTTTTATTAAAACGACGCAAGAGGCATTAATTTTATAACAGAAAATAAGGTGGACTAAAACTAGAATACCTGGTGACACATTATAAGCTAAACTGGTTTTAACGGCCGTATTAGCATACACCATCACATTCTCTTTTCAATCTATTCCTTCAATCCAGTACCTGACAATCTGGTAGTCCTACCAACACCACAGTGGCACTGAGAAGAATCGCTGCCTCTAACTGGAAGTGCTCTAGCACCTTCTCTGGTTAATGACTTGTTCTAGGGATGAAATGTCAATAGTTAAAAAAACTGCTCAGGTTTATATACACGAACACTGCTGCTTTTGTGGGATTCTCCTTAAAAGCAGTTCCTGCTAGGACAAGAGCAGAAGGGTGAGAAAGTTGAGAGCTCACACACCCAGGGCCCGAGGCAGTATACTGTATACTGTATATCAGTTCAGAACATCTCAACATACCCTCCTAAAACCTGTGCATGAGGAAGGCCCAGCTGGCCACAGTGGCCCGAGGCAGTCTTGATGCCTGTATGAGTGAATCCATACAAGATGCCTCCCTGAAGCCAGCACTCTGAAGTGTCCTGGATCTGGGGCTCTGGAAGACTGTTTCTATACACACCCTGGAGTGCTTCACCATAGGGAGCTTGGTGGTGGGGTAGGACTCAAAGGCGAACAAGAGAGCCTGCAGAAGTCCTGGACCCAAACGCAGTCTCAAAGATTACTAATGGAAGATGACAATGTGAAAGCAGATCCCCTTCAAACTAGCCATGCTCCCCTCCCCTTCAAAGTCTTCTCATCCACCCCAGGTCCTAGAAGACAGGCTGAACACTTCCCATAGGCACCCTGAGAAAGCTGCAAGGGAAGAAGGCAGGACTAGGAGAGGGGAACCTGGGCTGGCACGCTGAACGCCCCACACCCAGCCTCTTGACTCCCTGCTCAGAAGAAAAAATGCCTTCACCAGCTGGATTCATGGGAGCAGGGTGCTGGGTTACATGACTCCAGACAATCTACTCTGCCATCTGGTAGTGTGCTGTCAACATGTAAATCAGCTGAAACCTACACCCTTCCTGAGTCAGGATGCTGGAGGCTTAAAGCCAACAAATAGTCTCTACATAGAACCCCACAATGGCCATGCAGCCATCCTCACAAGTAAAAGATGCCATGGCATTAAATGTAATGTGACTAACTTAACTCATAAACTGATGTCAAGAAACAAAAAATTCCTCATAGTGGAAATCTAGAAAACTTCAGGGGGCAAGTCATCTTCATAATGAACTGAATTTTGCTTCAATAATCTCAACATTTATCTGAAACACTGGATTGTGCAGATAACCTGAAAGAGCAGACAGAAGAGAAAGATAAAGCTAGTCAGCAAGTTGACATCTAGGTAGAGAGACCTAAAAGACAACCCTATTTGGGGATGAAATAGTCAAGTGATCAAGAGTACACCGATGCATAGTCCTGAGTCCCTACTGACTCATCCGTGACCCACACTGCAGCATGATCCCCTCAGAGAGTCACTATCAGAATAGGTGAGGCCTGTAGCATACAGCCTGGCTCTGGCAAAGCACTCTGCCCACACACCTCCTGACGATGCCCCTATACTGACAGCTACACAACGCAGTGCCAACTCAAGCTCGTGGCATCCTCAGCCTGGGAGGGATCTGCACTGAAGATGGTCAGCTCTCCATCCTGCATACCACTGGCTCCGATGTCTTGCTTCCCCCCACCAGGGGTGTGTGTGGAGGGATAGGACTTTGGTCTCGTGCAAGCTTTCTCTGCTGGAGATCCTCACTGAACCACAGAACACAGTGAAGTATGTGAGTACCTATTCCCCAATTCTCCTGAGGATGGGAGGCTGGACTCATTACATATCCTGGATGGTGCCGGGGCTTAATGCTCTTATAGTTTCGGATGTGTTCAGTCCTACACGGCTATTAAAGGATATACCACAAAACAGATTTATTCACAAGAAAAAATATTCATGTTCAACAGCAAAGAACAGATAAAAGTATACGTGTATCATTGAAATAAGTAACAAGCATAGTTTATACACTAAACATTTAACATCAAAAGGCTGAAGTGGTTGGTGGTGGGACTGCAGGGGAAAGTGCCTAAGAAATCCACCATTCTTCTTCCCAAAGACTGAACCAACATTACCAAACCAGTGAAGGAATGTGAATCTTAAGCTTATGCCAGCCTGCATGCCCAAGCTCCGGCCGCCCCACCTGTCTCTGTCACAGCACCGGCCGAGTCTCAGCACCAACACTCCTCCACAGGCCTGGGTCCCCAGCACAGTGGTCTCCCTGCCCCATTATTACTCTTTTTCGAATCTTGCATGGAGATTTTAACTAAGTTATTCTTCCAGATGAACTTAAAACTGGCAGGTGTTTTTTTTTTCTTTTAGAAAGTTCCTTTGGGATTTTTAAGGAACTGAATAAAAGATGTAAACTTTGAATTGAATGTTCCATCCCAAGTACATAGTAAGCTGTAAACAGGACCTTATCCAGGCTCAGGCATATGCATCACTGGGAATCCTAGATATTTTATTACTTTTATTGCCATTATGAGTGAGATTTATTATTGTTTTTCATTATTGTTTTTCTGATTATTCTAATAGAAAAGCTCTTCATGGGATATATCTTAACGTGTTTTGTGCAATTATCTTTGTTTGTAATTATTTGAGTCTATTCCCTTGGGTCTTCTAAGCCTAATAATCATCATCAATAGGTAGTCACATCTTCCTATTTGATTATCTATTTTTCTCTAAAGCTTCCATAAAAATGTCCAATGTTATTGCAGTGTTGGCTTGGTTGGTTCTTCCGATTATAATAGGAACACATCTCCTCATTGAAAACAACGTTGACTGCTATTCTAACTTGCTCTCTATTATTAGGGAAATCTTTTTAATTCCTAGTTAAGGTTTATGATTTTTAAAAATCAGCAACGATGAGTTTTTTCAACTGCCTTGTTTGGCATTAGTGAAGATAACGTGGTTTTCCTTTGGTTTTCTAATGTGGCAAGTTATACAGACAGCTGCCTAACCCTGGACAAGCCCAGATCATCCAGAACTCAGGTGCTAGTATTCTACTCAGGAGTTCCACGTCCACCTCACTCATCAAGGGTGAGCCATGCGGCTCTTGTGTGCTGTAGAGCTGGCAGGCTGACTGAAGGTTCTGGAGCCAGTCAGCCTGGGATTCCACCCCTAGGGCAGTCACCCATCACCTGTGCAGCCCCCACCAACCTCATCTCTGTGCCTCAGGCTCCTTACCCAGAAAATGGGACTGTATAGAGCTGCACGGCATAGGGCTGCTCTGAGAACTACCTCAGAACAACGCTGGGCATACAATCAGCTTGAATTAACTGTTCTACCTCTGTCCAGTGTAGTGTTGGAGTATGCTAACTGGATGGCTCTTACTTGAAAGGTGTCCAGTGATTAGCTATCAATTCGTGCCTTATCATTCTTTAAACAAATATTGACTGTATCTTTACTCCATTGGGTACTGGGCCATAGTGGTGATCCTTACCATGAAGTTTATGATGGCTGCCCGTGTTCTAAGTACAGATGTTTCTCAGGGACATACAGATGGACCTACATTCAAAATGCAGTGATGAAACAGTACAGGGCACCGTAGAAACACTGAGGGGGCCAGTAGTGCCAAGAGGCCTTGGGAAAGGTTTGGGATAACCTGGCAGCCATAATGTAGTCACAGTCCTGGGGAAACTGTTTACAGGGCATTAGGGTCCCATCAGGGCCCCAGGAACACTCTAGGTATTGCACCAGAGGGATTCCATGCCGCCAGTGAGTATACCAGTGATGGCGCACTAAGGAGCAAACACCCCAGTCAGCACAGAATCCAGAACAACGTCTGGGTCCAGGGCTGCCCATCAAGAACTGGGACCATGGGGGAAACAGCCATTGTCATAAAACTACCAAAGTGAAATGAGAACAAGGTCCTGGTTCCTCCTTCCTCCCTCCACCTAATCTCCTGCCAATACTTCCATTGGCCAACCCTGCCTGGGAGCCTAGGAAGGACAGTTCCTGAGGCTGTGAACGTCAAATCTGCATGCTGGGCAGGGTGACTTATAGTTCACATAAAAAGGCTATGCAGGGGATCCCTGGGTGGCGCAGCGGTTTAGCGCCTGCCTTTGGCCCAAGGCGCGATCCTGGAGACCCGGGATCGAATCCCACGTCAGATTCCCAGTGCATGGAGCCTGCTTCTCCCTCTGCCTGTGTCTCTGTCTCTCTCTCTCTCTCTCTCTCTCTCTCTCTCTCTGTGACTATCATAAATAAGTAAATAAATAAACAAATAAATAAAAAGAAACATTAAAAAAAAAAAGGCTATGCAGTAGCTCCCAGGGTAACAGAGAAATGGGGGCTGGCTATGGGACAGAGTGCATCCCAGCACCATCCATAGTTCACCCATGCCAGAGCACATACTTTTGGCCAAGGATGGCAGGCTTAGGCTCCCACGGCATGGTCCCACCTCTGTCAGCTGAGCTCTAAGAGCCAGGGGTCTGAAACCACGTATACACAAAGCCCTGCCACTGTTTTCCTTATTGTGCCCCAGCAAAACTACCTAGAAGGACAGGTCCTATCTCCCATAACAGAGAGGATGCTGGAGCCAGAGAGTTTAGGCACTTGCCCACAGCCACCACAAGCAGAGGAGCAGGCCTCAACAATGTTCCTGACTACTGAGCTGGTGCTCTGACCCTCAGACTCTGACACTGTCACCATGAATCACGTCATGTGGCAGCATGGATAGCACAACTCCAGAAACGTGAGGCACAGCCATCACAACTTTTATGTTCAATAAAGGCCTCCTCCTCACAAGGGTTAGACACCTGCCAGAGTCAGACTTCCATGCTCACCTGACAGCAAGGTGGGAGGACCTGCAGGGGAACAGGTGACTACCAAGGAGATAGAAAGGAAGCAAGACATGCACTCCAGCAGGAACAGCACAGGGCAGGCATAAAGCTAACAGAAACAAAGTAAGTGACAGCTGCTGGTCAATAAAGGGCAGGCCTCCATGGTCAGGACCGACAAAATCCTTATCGCCTGCTCACTGTCCAGGTGCAAGACACTTCAACTCACAGCCCATTCAGGGACAGGAGGCTTACATTTCTCCACCACCCACCACAACAGGAAATGTGTGGCCACCAAGCCCCTTTACCCTGCTTCAGATATCTGGCTATGCCAGCCCTCAACACCACAGCTCTGGTCCAGGAACCAAATGGAACCTCGGCCCCAAGGGAGCAATGAGCAGAGATGGGCCACAAGCGTACTGGCAGGAGGCTCACTCTCTGGAGAGCTGCTCAAGGCAAACATGCTGTGCTTACCCCAACCTGCAGGCCCTAACCCTGGTATGTGAAGGTCCGCAGTGCAGAGGGAACTACCATGGACAGCTAGAGCAAAATCATCCAGACCCTAAAAGCAAAGACAAGACCAGACAGCCTCCCCACAGCCTACCATCCACTTTGCTCCATCACAGGCCCCATCTGCCATCCAGAGTGCCTAAATGGAGCCTACAGGGCACGGGGGGGGAGAGGGGGCAAGGGGTGAAAAAGCCCGGAGTGCTTCTGACACACGTTTTCCCACAGCACCAGGGAGGGTTTTCTCCAGCTGCAATCCAGACTATCCCCATCCACCTCACTGGGAAGCTTCATGACACTCAAGTTCACAATCCACTCTTTCAGGCCCAGTGCCTGTGTGAATGTTCCCAGATTTCTCTTGTAAAAAAAGTTACAACTGCTGCAGCGTTCCAGTTAACAGACAGCCTGCACTGGGACCTTCCTCCTGTCCTCCCTCCCTCAGTGTGGCTCTTCTGCTCTCAGCATGGCAGCAAGAGGAAGAAATGGGAGGAGCCTAGTGATAAATGCCCAAAGATTTTTTTTTTTGCTTCAATGTGAGGAAAAAAATTTTAAAAATTTTAATATGTGTACACATACTATAAAAAATTGATCACTGACTTAATTTCGTGGCTCAATCCAACCCTGTTATTCAAACATTCCAGTGGCACCACGTACGTACATTACCTGGCCCTCCATCTGCATGCCCATCGCTAGACAAGCTGGTGATGCTAAAGGAGCCACAGGGGCTGCCCGTGCTGCCTGACCCCTGTCTGTGTTCCCTGCGGCTCTCTCATCACCCCCTTCTGGGAAGGAAACCAATTCCAGACTACATGTCTCAGTTTCCAGGTGAAGCAGCTGAAGAGCCCACCCAAGAGCCCCAGGTATGCTCCATCCTGGGAAGGGAGGGGGATGACAGCTGTTTTGGCTCCACTTCTTAAATGGGGGGTTAATATTTATTAATTACAAGGTTAATGTATTTTCAAATACAGAAAATAAAAATGATGAAAAATGATTTAAAAATTCATAATCTTAACATTCAGAAAAAAACACTAACTACACAAGGGTATGTGTTCTATCATTTTCGTTTCTATACAAATACATAACACAAATGTGTCTACCAACAACATGTCAGCTTTTCTTACAAGCAGGGACTTACCAAAAATATGCAGGAAGTGTGCAGCTTTACTGGCAGACATGAGCTATAAATATTTAGTAACACACAGTTCCACACCTGGCAGCAGCTAGCACATGTACCTTTATGTAGATGCCAGGATATTTTTTCAAGAGAAGTTACAAGTAGTCATTTCATGATTGAACATTACCCATATCTTCTAGCTCTTGAAAACAGCATCAAGTGGCCATCCAGAAATGTCACACTGTATCCCCGTGTTCCATGCACACCCTGACTCTGAGCACCAAGCACACCCCTCTGCCCACAGAGGAGATGCTTCTTTCTTGGTCAACAGCCTTCTGCACAGCGCCTACTCATGCCTCATCTCCATTTTTCCCCCCCATGGGGGGATTCACCTCTCTTAGCATTTCATGCTATGTTAACAAAAACCTTTCAGTGTCCACTGATCTCCAAGGCCTGTGCCTCTGCTCTGCTCTGGGCATCCACACCCTCTGAGCAGTGAGTGCATAAGGGAAAGTGGCTTTGGTGACCCAGCTGTAGAGCATGCTGGTAGTAAGTCTCTACCTTAGGGAGCTACTATGAAGACAAAACACGAGCTAAATCATGTAAAGCACACAGATGAGGACAAAGCAAGAGCTGGCTATCCACACAGCTTTCCATGCCTTTAAAAAAGCCCTAAACTTCTCACCTTCATTCTTTATCCTATATGGAATTTTAGTAGCTTTTCTCCCAAAAGGCCATCACTCATTTGCCAACAATGAGAAGAGCCACCTTGACGCATAAAACAGTGTAGGTCTCAGGCCTGTGTATCAATGTATGTCCCTTTGTCTTGGCTTAAGGGGCACAGGACCACCACAGGTTCAACGGTTGTCACTTGTGAGATGTCCCTGCAAATGCAGGGCAACCAGGCTAGTTTCCTGTGGGTCCTCAGGAATCCCTGCCTGTAGTTTCCTACACCAAGTACTCTGAAATCTCCTCGGAATTTCAAATGGAATTGCTTCAAATACTGTGGGAAGAGTTAGCATGTCTGCAATAATGACTTCTTTCTCTTCCGAACTCCACAGCTGTCAGCAAATCTTGTCGTCTCCATCTTTTAAGACAGATCCAGGATTTACCCACCTCTTCCTACTGGCAGCCCATGTGCCTGCAGCCACAGTCATTTCCTACTGGGGCCTGCAAAGAACCCCAATCTGCTCTCTTTGCCCCTTATGGTTTATTTTCAGAACAGCTGGAATGATCCTTTAAAAAGATCATGTCACTTTTCTAATTATGTCTCTATGTCTTCTGATCTGACTCCAAGTGAGAGCCAAAGTTCCAACAATGACCTAAGGCTCTAAACAGCCTGGGCTCTCACCAGCTCTCAGATTATTTCCGAAAAGGTCCCCCCTTCTCCCCCCTCCATGGGCCTCCTCCCTCTGACAACAAAGGCCTTTCTTTGAGAACACCCTCCAGCCTCAGGCTCACAGGGACTTTGCTTAGATCTGTCCACATGGCATCCTTCCTCACTTCCCTCCATCAAGGATCTCCTCCTCTGTTGAGGACTCTCTCTACCCTATTAAAAACTGCAAATCATCACAGACCCATTTCCTTGTTTTATTCACATTTATCATTTACTGTTTTTGTTTATCTGATGTCCTCCCCACCCCCATCCCCACTCCCCCCGCCGCAGCTCAGTTCCCTCCGCCCAGCTCCCCCCGGAGAACATGAACAATGGTGTCCCCGCATGGCACTTAGCAGGCACAGGTACCAAAAGGAAGGAGGCATGACATCTGGAACTCTCTTTTCTTAGTGAAGTTTTGTCTCCTCTTCCTCCTTTATGTCCTCCCACTTATGAAGTTTCCTCCTTATTCTGGGATTTGTGTTGCTGCTGTGAATGAGGTATTTTCTCCACTGCATTTCCTAACTAGCCATTGCTGCACACAGTACACTCCTGATGGCTATACATTTATGTTACAAGCAGTCACTTAAACGTCTCTTAAGTGCTAACCATTTTCAACTGATTCTTTAGGGCTCTCCAGTAAGTGGTCAAATCATCTCTTAAGTTACTATCTCCTCCCTACAAGTTCTTATTTTTCTTGATTTCAATGACAAGAACCTCCAGAGCGACATTAACACCAATGGTAACAAAAGCAATTCTTGCGTGCATATAGAAGAATGCCTTTGGTAACTCACCGGTCAGTGTGATGTTGGCTCTTAGTTTGGGCTACGAAATCTTTATTACATTCTTATTTCTACCAATAATGGATACCAATTTTTTCAATAAATACAAAATCCATTGGGAAAAATAATATAACCCAACTACCAGACTTCCTAACATTCATCATTCTCAAGCTGTAGGATTAAAACTCACTTGGTCAGAATATTAAAATATTTTGCCAAACTGTACAGATATTTTATTTAGAACATTCGCCATGTATTTTTCCAAGTCATTAATCAATAGCTCTCCTTTTGAGAGGTATCCTTGTCAGGCTTTGGGTTCCAGATCATAAGGAGTTTCCCCTTTTCCACAGAGCCCTGAATACCGTTTAATGTAGGTATTCCACGGAAGAGTAGAAATGATCTGTATAACTATCAGGTAAGCATGAGCCTCTGAAATACCTCAGCCAGCAGTTGTTGAACTGTTTATACTCTTATTTTTGAAAAATGGTGATTTGTTTTTCTGCAAAATTATGCATTCTCCTGCAAGTACTCCAATTTATCACCATATACTTTACATGATTATTTACTCTCCACTGAATATGTGCAATTCACTTATGCTTTATTTTTTCTCTTGATAAAACCACTCAGATGGAGGTAGAAACTAACAGGTTAGTTAACATCCACTGCAGGATGTTTTGTTCAGCCCACACAGAACAATTTTAACTACGAATAGGCTGCACACTCAGGCATCCAAATCTGGATCTGACTCTCCTTAGGCTTGTTCTTTTTCCATCTTGAAATAATAGCTATTCCACTTAGATTCCTCTGCACATGTAACAAGCAGGCAATCTGGGCATAAACCTGAATCTGGCTCTGGCCACACCTCCTGCTTGCACACACAACAGCAACAAGAAGCTGACCCTGAGTGCTTTTCAGCACCTCACCTGTATTACTTCATTTAATCCCCACAAGAATCCTAAGTAGGTGCTGTTATTACCATTTTACAAGGGAGAAAATAAGCAGAGAAGATGCTGGCTCGATTCACACTCATAAGTGGATGGCAATCCAGTTTTTCTGTAACTATTCTTAATCAGCTTTTATTTCTTCTTTTACCAGAATTTAGTAAGTTCTTGTTTTCCAAGTAATTTTTACTTTCTATTTTACCACAGTATAGTTAAAAACATGTAAAGACAAGTTGGGTTTTATACCCCCTAAAGCCTTTGTTATGGTTTTCCTAAGGGCCTAATTTGTTTGGTTTAATTTTGATTAATAATCCCATGGTTATGGAGTAGGATCTATTAAATCAACTTTATTAATCCCATTGTAAACATCTTTCCTGTGTTTTTTTGTGCTTGATCTGCAAATGACTTCAATTACCCACTTCCAATATTGGTAGGTTTTCATTTATTCAATTCTCCTAGATTTCCACCAGTTTTTACTTCATCTTGTTTGATATTATAAGTTTTCATATAAATACATGCATGGTTACAAATCTTAGTCTTGCAGTTGATTACATGTGAACAGCAACCAAAAATAGGAAAAATCTTCTCTGCCCCAACTGTTTCGACTTCCACACTGACATTAGTAGTCTAACATTAGTATTAACCCCTTGTGATTTTTGTTTTATCTGGTCTTAATTTAAAATATTTCCATTCAGGGTGTGCCTGTGTCTCTTCTAGATCACGCAGAATTGGAATTTCGCTATTTGACTCAGTCAAGAAAAAAGGCAGTCACACATTTACACTTTCACTGTCACACAGACACACAGTTTTGCTGTTTACTGCATCTTCGCCTAAGTCCTTTGTTCTTTCCTTTGCCCAGCTCTTAAGAGACCAGAAAGGTATACGTCTATTCACAGTCCTGCAGTTGATGAAAAAATTTTTAAAAGTTTCACTATCAGCTTCAAGAATGAAAGTTTCTCTTTACTTTTTATGTTGACAAAATATTCTTGGTTTATTTTGAGGAGGGGAGCCACAGTACTAAAGGTAGAGAAACTGGCACAATTTTATTTTCTATATGCAAAAGCAACCCAAAGGGAATAGCCTTGAATTTCAGACCCAATACCTTATTTTTCAAATCATTCAGATTGCACATTTTCTAAGAATCAATATGTGCACTCTGCATTTAACCATATTTAACAATGAAATCTCAACTGTGCTTAAATGACTTAATTCCACAAAGTCCTGTTTCCCTGCAACTTCTCTGTTCTTAGACTTCTAACACAACAATCCTTTAATCCCCAAATCCAAAAACCTCCCAAACCTACATTTCCCTCCCTAAATTTGGTACCAAAGATAATTACGAGGCAACATCTGACCTGAACTCGTATTAAATGAATATATTTAACTGAAAAGTGCTGATGTAGGAACTAGGCGTGTTAAGAAACATAGAATGTATGGCCTTATCACTATTCTAAAATATAAAATATTCTAAATTCAAAACAAGGCCAGCATGGGTTAATGTACATGAAGATACTGCCTGCTGGGAGGGCCTAGACACAATGACAGGTAGTGAAGAGCAACAACCACATGGAGGGCCCAGACCTTGGTTTGTTTTTGTTTTTTTAATTTAAATTCAATTTGCCAACATATAGTATAACATCCAGTCCTCATCCCGCCAAGTGCGCTCACCCAGTTACCCCGTCCCCCCGCCCACCTCCCCTTCCACTACCTCTTGTTTGTTTCCCAGAGTTAGGAGTCTCTCATGGTTTGCCTCCCTCTCTAATTTTTCCCACTCAATTCCCCTCCTTTCCCTTATAATCCCTTTCACTATTTCTTATGTTCCACATATGAGCGAAACTATATGATGATTGTCCTTCTCCGATGGACTTATTTCACTCATCATACCTTGGTTTCTAATAAATTTTTCTAATAAAAAGAACAGTACTCCTTAGGGAAATGGCTGGATCCTGTTCTGGGGTAATGAGAACACAAGATGGTGCCAGAAGGTAGGGAATGCCCCCTCAGAAAAAACCAGGGCACATTGAAAGGGGCACAAGAGTCCAACCGAAAGAGCTCCCAGTGGCCAAAGCTGGAACAGTCTAAGCAGTAAAATAAATACTGAAATACTGATTATAGTCCAATATTTCTCATAATAGCCTAAAGTAGTTGTGACAATGAAATGCAACCTGGGATCCAGACAGGATCCTGGAACAGGAGAGGGACCCCAGGGGGTGGCAAATTCAGATAAAGCCTGCAGCCCACTCCCTAGGACTCAGGTAAACACACCAGGACTATGGGACATGGTCCTATGAGGGGAGGCTGGGAGAAGGGTTCTACAGCTGGAAAACACAAGTGAATGACAATATTCACAGAGTATGGCCAACTAGGGAATCATATTTTCTGCAAGCCCGAAATTCTAGCAAAATAGAACAGGCGGGGAAACAGAGCTGGCCCCAAGATTTTGTAAAAGGGATCATTCCTCTATTTCCTGGCTGATTACAAGACTTCATGAGGGCTTTTCAAGGAAGACACATGAGGAGCAAAGGTGTAAGCCTTCACAAATACAAGAAGATTCTTGTACCATGTACATATTTGAAGGCTAGATATGTGGCAGGCTCCAGATTTCTATTTCCCCTTAACAGTCTATAAAATGTTTAAATCAATGACTGTATAAAAAATACTCCGACCACCACTGGAGGATGCAAAGAAAACAGTTCATCATTTTGAAAACTGATGAAAAAAGAGATTCAGACATTTATCCTGACATTACATTAGGACTGTACTTCAAGGTAAAGAATGGATGAGAAGGTACTCTTTACAGAAATATTCCAGCTAGTAACAAGAAAGGAATGAGAAATACCTTTTGCAAACCCTCATGAATTATTAAATCCAGTCACTGGTCATCAGTGGCTGCCAACCTGTGCCGCAGGACAAACCGACCACCAGATGTCAGGGACCTCTGGAAGAGCACCCCACCACTTGCAAAGGAGTTGTGTCAACTCCCAACAGCTGACCCACCAGATCAAAGTTCAATCAGGTGTGTAACTACTGACATATAGGGAACAGAGAAGACACAGGAACCTGTCAAACTACCGCAATCAGCCTAATCTAGACTCACCAACTTGAAAGACCAACCATCCAGTTTCTTCTACAAATACACAGGAGAGAAATGAAGGGAGAAACCTACAGATGTTAAAGAAACTTAAGAAACATATCCACCAATAGTAATATGAGACTTACTTGGCTTCTGATTTAAGCAAATAGTTATAATAAAAACCATTTACAGCATCCAAGAAAACTGAAAAGGTGAACACTTGCTAGATAGATGTTAATGAAATACTCTTATTTTTAAAGTGATAATAGCATGCAACTATGTTTTTTGTGTCCTTCTGATTAAATGCTGAAATATTTATAAAAACAATTAAAAATAAATAAAACCATCTCTGCAGATGTCATCCCAAAAGCAAAGCACTGAAATCAGTGTAACATGTACCAGATACCTGAATGCCCAGTGTTCTTTTTCCTTCAAACGGAGATCTATCAAGTTAAAGGCAACTGACTCCTTTTGCTTAGTCCATGCTGAATTCTTTCACTCTACAGACCTCTTCCCCGCACCGCCCCCCGCCACACACCTTCTTTATTATCTGTACAAGTGCCATCTGGACACTTCAGCCTTCTCAAGTCACAGCGAATACAGACATGAACAACATCCATTATAGGGCTGTATCTGCTTTTATGAAAACTGATTAACACAAATCAGGGAGTTAAAGAAGCCATGACATTAAGAACAGAATATAAACCTGTATTGCTAATACTACATACCTTTTGATATTGTTTTTAAAGATTTATTTCAGAGAGAGTATGTGCACATGCATGTGGGAGGAGGGGCAGAGGGAGAGAATCTCCAGCAGACTCCCCTCTGAGCACAGAGCCCAACACAAGGCTTGATCCCACAACCCATGAGATCAGGACCCGAGCACAAACCAAGAGCTGGATGCTTAACTGAGTCACCCAGGCGCCCCTACCCTTTAGTATTCTAAAAAACAAATTCTAGATAAAGAGACATAGAAAATCTGCAGATAATGTTATTACAAGAAATCAGTTACCTTTACAAAAGGATTTACCAGTTTAAGAACTGCATCCCACTATTCCACTTTCTGGATGGACGGACAGATGGATGGATAGATGCATGAGGTCACAGAAACTAGCAGGTCTGGTTTGGTCCAGAGTGTTTTTTAAAAATTCAAAAATATCACTGACATTTTAAAAAATGACAAGATTTCAACGTATGTCTGAACTGGGTATCCATCACACTACGTGCCACCCAAGGGCTGGCTCCATGGAACCCTTCGCTCCTGGGACAGCAGCAGCCCTGTCCCCAGGCTCTCCCCAGGGCTAACCAAGGTCAGGGGCCAATGACCAGTTAGCATCGGGTTCGCACCTCTGCTCTTCTGACACCTGGCCTGTTCTTTACCTCAGCACCCTGCTAGGCAGCAGACACTGGCATCTGCGACCACTAACTGCACAGCTTCTTTGAGATAAATTAAACATGTCCATACTGAGGCTGGAACTTCTGCTGGTAATTTTTTCTTAAAGTTCACATAAAACTAAAGAGTTGATAAAGGACATTGTGAACATAAAGGTAACACAATGAACCAGAAACACCTATTCTGTGTGTTTCTCCTGTCTTTAATGAAGGCCTTGGGTGATCCAGACCCCTCAGTCCCCCAGCACACACAGCCTCACCTGCATTGCTCCCAGTTCCTCTCTGCTTTTTTTTCTTGGCTAGTTGAATGGCTCGGGAATCAGTTCTTGCTGAGCCCCCACTTTCCTGAGACCAAAGAAAAGGGTGTCAGTCACTCATGCCACATGGTAAAGGAGGGGTAGCAAGGGAACTACGGAAATGCACTAAGTCTGCCTCCAGAACAGAGTAGAGTCCAATAATCTCTGAGGATCTCCAGCAGGTTCACGGAGAATCAAATGCTACATCCAATTATAGTAACAACTGAACAGAATGAGAGTTGGAACAATATACATAATTTTATTATCCAGAGAAGCAAAGTTTATTCCTCCAAAATCTAAACATATTAAAATACTTTACACAGAAACTGTTATAAAAGGAGTTACACACTTCTCTGCTGTCTGAAACAACCAGCCTTCCCTTGGTGGTTCAGGGCTAATTAACTGTAGCACTTCTCAACATTTTCCAGAACATGCCACACAACACTTGTACGGGAGGTACTACTTCAAATCCCACTATAGAGGCCGCTCTGGTGGCAGGTGCTGGACTCAAAAAATTTTATATACACCAAAACAATAACTACATTACTGAATTCAGGACAGTTACTGAGGGAGCCAAACAGTATTCAAATGGAACTTCACGTCTGTAAATTTGTGAATGTTTGGTAAGAAAAGCAGTTTAACCCTCATCACTACAAAAAGAAAAAGAATAGCCCTCAACAGCTTGTGGCATACCTGTAACCCATTCACCACACACCATCTGTGCTCAGAGAATCGAGGCAGCCCAACGTCACACAGCTAGCGAGAAAATGAACAAGGGGTCAGGATCAAGGTCATGGTGGCTCCTCCTGCCTCCACCCACAGTTACGGCTCTGGAGATGCAGTGGCACCAAGAACCACGGTCTCCCGAGGTACCAAGGCCCTCCACACAGGCCCTTCCTCCCCACTGACCTCGGAGCCTCGGTCATCTCCCATCCTGGCCCAGTCTCCTGGGTGGCTTAGCAACTGCTCTGGCCACCTAAGCAAAGGCTGGTGAGGACAGCTCTGCCACAAACAAGGGAGAGCCGTCAGAAAAGGTGCTTCTCTCAGACTGAAAGGCTCATGGTAGATGGGTTACCACATCCCTCACAATTGATTCTAATTCAAAGAATTTAACTTTTTTAAAAAAACTGTGGTAAGATTTAACATTTTAAACAATATAAATATCACCATCAAATTTAACCTATGCCACAAAGAAAAAACTTATTTGATCATTCCCATCTGAGACTGAGAAAATAGACTCTCCCCAAAAAATCTTTAATTAAATTACTTTAAATTAAATTATATTAAATGTATTAATTGACATAAATATAAAGTATTTAACTGTAGAGCCTCAAAATTGGAGTACTCTTATAGCCCTCCAGAAAAAAAAGCTCACAACCACTCCCTTTTTTTATTCTAATTTTTTTAAAGAACTTTTTGCATGGTTTTAAAGTTTCTATTAAACCTGATGTCATGAATCCTCTTCCTCTGGCCATTAGTAAGTCTAAGGACCTGTTATTCCGGAAAAAGCACAAAGGCAGAACATTTCAACATAATGAAATACCCCCCTTTCTTTTTCCAAGGGAAAAAAAAAAAAAAAAAAAAACCATCATCACAGAATCATAGAAGGACCTTAGAAATCATCTAGCCCAAACCCCTCATTTTAGAAATAAATGAGAATTTTAGGCTCAGACAGGGTAAGTGATTTCCTCAAGGTCGTAAAACCTAGTCAGTTCCAGACTCAAGATCAGAATTCCAGACTTGGATTTCCAGACTTGTAGTCCAGGGCTCCGTCTTTTCGCAAACCATTAAGAAATGTCTGCACATGAACGATTAATCCAGAACATCCTCAAAACTGAGTGTGAGAGAAGCGAGTTATGCGGTGGTGACTGAATAGAGCACTTCATACCAAATAGATGTTGCCGGTCCCCGCACTGAGCCCCGTGTCTTTCTGAGGACTGTGCTTTTCTGCAGGGCTGCAGAACACCGACCGGGGTGTCCCTCGGCTCCGTTCTTGCTGCCTGACAGTGTCGGGGCCAGGAGGCGAGTCCAATTCCACTTTGATTGGAGTCAGCAGTTCCGGGCTGTTGGTCTTTCCAGGCGGAGGGCTTGGAGAGGTCAGTGCGCTGGTGCTGTCTGCTAAATGACCACCTGAGGTCAAAGCCTGTGGGTCCGGACTCAGGTTCTTCACAGGCAGAGCCACCAGGCAGCCTAATGCCCCTGCACTTACAGTCTGCACGTCATCCATACTGAAGCTGCTCTGCTGAAGAACCGTAGCTGCCGTCCCCAGAACGAGAGGGCTATCCAGGCTTGGAGGAATATCACTGTGCGCCACCAACACCAGAGGGTCCATGGGCCCCAAGGAACTACTGTTAGCAGGAAGGTTCCCTCCAAGCGAGGTGCTCACAGACGTAACATCAATAGTCAAGATGCCAGAGTTCAGCGCCTCGTCGGAGGCCCCGGCCGCAACACCACCATCACCTGGTGCATCGGAGAAGAGCGCTGCCAGGTCTATGTTGTTGAGCTCACTTTGGCCTGGGCTGCCAAGATCGCTGCTGTGCTTGAGAGAGCTCGGAACTCCAAGCTGAGGGAAGAGATCTGAAAGAGAAATGAACACTAGGTGTTTTATGTCCTTCAGCAGACCTGGAAGTTTCATTTGTGCTTGAGATGTTATGCTAGCAAGCAACCCATCAAGGTAACATCTACCCCTCCCATACCTGCTGCATCCAAAATGGCCACATGCTGAAGAAAAGCACTGCCTTATAACCTATCTGGCATTTTATATACATTGTCTCAAATCCCTGAGCTGACAGGGATTTCTCCAGACAGGAAATGACCTAAGAGTCTAAATAACATTTCCTAAAGTCACATCAACTGTAACAGGAAGAGCAAGACTTGAATCCATGTCTTTCTGGCTCCAAAGCCTATGCTCTTTCTGCTACATGACAAGAACAGCCCTCGGAAGCCTGTAAAACCTGCCACAGAACACAAATCTTCAGAAGCCAGACATAAGCTAAACTCTGACTCTGGGATATTTTTGGAATCAGCTTGATCAGCTCACATCTCATCAAAAATCTGTGCTTCACTCCACAACTATCATTCCAAAACAAATTTGAGTCATCTGGGGGTGACCAGTGGCGAAAAAAAACTGTCCTGCTGTTGCGCTCTGGGATCAAGGCCCTACCTCAAGGTCCCAACCCTAGGGATTACAGAGAACTAAGACATCAGCCCCCCAGGCACTCTGGAGCTATGTCCTCTCCATGGAACTTCTTCTGAGGGGCTCCCCTTCACCCCCTACCACTGTATTTCCAACCTCTAACACTCCTTCCTCCCCCTAGGCCACAATCATCCTGAGGATAGGGAGTCTATCTGATCCATACTGTCCCTTTAGCACCAGGCACTGGCAACTGGTCTCTAAGCAGTATTTAATGATTACAGCAAAAAAATAATTCTAGTAAATACCTCTTTAGTCTTATTTGTTCATTCAGCTTCAGTTGTTGATCAATTCACTCTACAAGTATTTGTTATTCAATTAAGTAACTTAAACAGTCAGACTACCCTTAGAGAAATAATGAGCATTGGCATACTTTCGCAAAATTTAATTGAGGGGCGCCAGGCTGGCTCAGTCGGTGGAGCCTGTGACTCTTGATTTCGGTCAGGGTTGTGAGTTCAAGCCCACGTTGGGTGTAGAAACTACTTAAAAATAAAATCTAAAAACTTCCAGTGAATATTCAAATCAGGGATTTATACACCAGTACACCCAATCAATCATCCCATATCCTAGGACTCTTGAAGCACCAAGCAAAGAGGAAAATGGGAGGACAAAGTATTTGGGTAAAGGAACCAAACAGGGCCCTGAAGTTAACCCTTCCCAAGAAATTTCTACCTGAAGCTTCTAGAACATGCCAGTGCCTGGCCAGAGGGAAAAGGTTCTCTCAGTGCTCCAGCTGTATTCCTCCTACACCAACTGTTAGCTGATCCCAAACTCCTACTTGCCAGCTGTGGACACCAGCTCAGAGTGCCTATTAGAGTTCTAATGCAAACCTATGAAAGAAATACAGACCCTCCCAAAATAAATTAATAACCAAATCCCAAATATACCTTCTTAACTTGTCATACTACTTCAAAGTTTAAGAATAGTACTGATAAATGTATATTGCTTCTTTACTAAGTATCTCAGTACCAATAAAGCTTTAAAACAATGGCAGACATTCTTTAGAGAATTAAAAATGGAAAACTCTTTTTCAAAACTTTCCAAAAATTCCCATCTTCAGAATTTCATAAGGACGAAAAAATAATCATCTCAGTGTAAAGAGACACTAATTTGTTCAAAAATTTCCTATTTAGCACTGAAATCCAGATATTTACTAGACATCTGCTATCACAAGGCCCCAATATTTAGAAATTAGTAAACGTTAATTCTTACAGATCATCTAGACCAAGGTTACAATGGTCCAGACTCGCTCCAGCACTTCTCAGTCTATGTGACCCCAGACAAGTCCCTCTCCTTTCCAGCTCATCAGGGACAGAGCAGTGAAGATGCCCCTGCCCTGGGACTGCCATGAAGGGGGACTGCAGCAGCCCATCCAGCGCTTGGCAAAGCCCCTGGCAGCATCCACAACAGCGGGTGTTCCCAAGCACACGCTTCTCACCAGGCTGGCCCCGGGACACCAGCTCGTTATCTCCCCTGACCATGGCAAGGAAGAACGACACACAAGTCAGTCGATGGCACATTATGAATTCACAGCCTGGGCAACACAGGCACTACAGAGCCCCTAAGAGGTTCTCATGTGGACACAGAGCCTAAGGAAGCTCATGTGGGATAAGTCATGCTGTCGCTGACTGCACAAGTCCAGGAGCAGAGAGACCGGGTATCCCATAGTGCCAGCTCAGAGCCAGCAGCGACAACCCGACCGCTGAGGGCCTCTCAACGCCAACCTTAGGCTCTTGAGGATTCTGTGAGTGAGGTGACAGCCTCTGACAGGAGTCCTCCCAACACCTAGAGTTTAGAAGGGCAGCTTCTTTAAATCCCAAGCAGAATGGCAATTACTATTAAAGCCAAAGGAATGAAGTGACCACATCTAAACAGGATGGGAAGAAGCCAGAGGAAGGACATTTCCTTTGGAGAACTAGGCAAATTCTCTTCTGTTTTATAGACGAGGGGACTGAGGCTTGAGGGCCTGTGCCCTGGCTTGGATCACACGGCTAGGAAGTGGCTATGCCCTAAGGCTGGTGCTGCCTGTCACACAGGTGGCAGGGAGGCAGCAGGCTCAAGTAACTGTAAGGCCAGCCAGCACCTTCCCTGCCAGGAACAGCAACCCTACTGCGCCCCAGGGGGCAAGATAGTTGGAGCTCCGGGGCAGAGGCAGCGCACAGCTGCCCAGACCCCTCAGAGTCCTGCTCAAGGGGTTGTGTGTGCAGTCTCAAGAGGCAGACTGTCAGTCCCACTCAGCATGTGGCCAGATGACTAGGCCTTCAGGGGCGCCCAGAATCCCCTGACTACTGCTGTGGTTCCCTCTCTGCCCTCTCCTCCCCAGGCGCTCAAGCTCGGCCCCCTGCTCACAAGGTGCACCACCACTCTGTCTGGCCTTCCAGAATTTTTCCTCACCATGGTGGAGAGGAGACGGAAGTGTTCAGAGAGCATAGTAGGACAGGGAGAAAGGAGTGAAGAGAAACAGGAGGGGAAGGCTCAGAATTCAGGCTCAAAACTCACAGAGGGAGACAGTTTTAGAAGACATGCTAGGAAAAACAAACCAAGTAAAACACTGAAAATAAAAATACATATACATAAATATTTCCCCCATAAATAAATAGATAGATAGATAGATAGATAGATACACACCCACAAGTAGAAGACTGAATGCTCCTCAAGGGAAGCACTTCAGAAACAAGGGAGGGATTAAGGGTCAGCGGCAAGTGGCAGGAGAGACCCCAAAAGATGCCAATGCCACTAGGCTTCACAGCCATGGTCCATGGACTAGTTCAGATTTCACTGTGCTCAATTACTTTAACCTCCAACCACGCAACTTCTGGAAGGGGCGAAGGATGGAAGGACAAGCTTTGGCTCCACTGACATATGTCAAACATACACATCTTTGCAGAGCCCAAAGGGGGAAGTAAACCGAGCAGACCTGGGCGCTGGCTATGCTGTCGGACAACGTGTGCCTTCATGCTGTGCTTGGAGGTGAAGAGTCTGTTACAGCTGGAGACTGGGCAACGGCTTTTTGGAGCACCCACGTCCTGCAGGTGTTTCTTAGAGTGAATGTAGAGGCTGCTACGGGCAGAGAACCTGGCACAGCACCCTGGAACAAAAAGAACGATGAGTGGTAAAAGTGAAGATTCCTAAGGAACTGGTGTTGACATTTCCTCCCAACACAGTCCTAAGACAATGGTATGTCCAAGCTCTGGCCACTGGCCAGGGAAAGACACACAATACCCCTTGGGGCAGCATCACGAACATAAGGGCCAAGGCAGGCTGCCCCAAGCTGGGCCTCCCTGGCATGCAGATTATGCCAGCTGGGAACAATCAAGGCCCAAAAGACTCAGAAATACATTTTGACATCTCTCTGCCTACTGCCTAAAAGCATTTAGATGGAGAACTTGCTCCAGCTACCACCACAGAGAACTACATTATGACACCAACTAGGTGGACAGGGAGGACCCAACAAGGCCCATTTGATAAAGGCTTCTCTGCGTCCCACTGTTTCTGTGGGCCCAGCAAGCACTTGTTCACCAAAAATTTACTAGTTTTCATTTTCCTGTGAAATGCTTACCTTCCCTTTTAAAGTCCCAGATCCCTACCCACCCTTCTCTTTAGCTCAGGATGACATATATACTTCATTTTGCCTGTCTTTGGAATCTCATGTCTGTGTGGGTTTTCCATACACATGAAATTAAATTTTATTTTCTGTTAATCGGCTCATATTGGTTTAATTTACTCCACCTAGAACAACTTTGAATAGCAGAAGAAAATTCTTCCTCCCTGACACAAGGAATTAAATTTGAAAGCAAACTGTATTTAAAAGGAAATAGGAGTCCCCCATCAGTTGTGTAGAAGACACATAACCTTGACAAGCCAACTCTAGACCTGTTTCTTCACCCATGACGTAGGCTGCTGGGGAAAGTCAGTCAAATTACATGTCAAACAACCACTTAAACGTTCAACTGCTAAAAATTTGTATCAATCATCTGTATTTAACTACTACTGTAAAAACTGGAACCCTATTTAGAGCTGGAAACCATCTCACAACAGATCACCAAAGCCACTTCCTCTTATTTTACCACTGAAAAACTGATGCCCAAAGGGATGAAGCAAATGACCCTAAATCAGGAGCACAAGTGGAGCCTGGAGGGGGAACTGCCTTGCTGACTACTCAACAGCTTAGCCAGAGTCAGGAAGACCACAGACCGGCGCCTGTGTCAGAAGGAAAACAAGACAAATTAAAAACAACACCTTCCCCTTACCCTTACCTCCCACTGCTGGAGCTCTGTACGAGTACACACAGAGTTGGGAAGCACAGTTCTTGGTAGCTACAAGCCTGTGGCCTGGAATGGACATATAAACACCCAGCTGTCCTAACAAAAGGCAAAATAAAACCAGTGCTCGTGCCATAAAGTGTTCTAGCATCAGAAGAAACAGCATACCTCTTGAGAGAAAAAAAGGTTTGAAGAAGTAGGCAGCATTTGAGGTGACTGGATCTTGACAAATGTAAGGGGACACACAGCAGAGCAGGAGGGTGTGTGGGCCAAGGGAGCTGCTATCTGAGGTGTGGAGGCCACAAAGTAGGGTGGGTAGAGCTTGGATTCTGGAGCCCAACTCTAGCTCGGTCCCTACTGGCCATGTGGCCTTATTTACTCTTCCTGGATCTTTTTGTTTTCTGTAAAGCAGGAATGGCACTTGCCTCACAAGGGCTATAAAGACTACATGTAAACAATGCCAACCTACGGAGTGCTCGCACAGTGTCCAAGAAAATGGAACAAGCATCACAGCACTTGTAGCACCTTCCTGGGATGGCGAGGTGGAGCTGCTGGAGTCTAGGGCCTGGAAGAGGCTTATTTTAGGAAAAGAAGCTATGAAGATAGAATACAGCCAGATGACTAAAGATTTTGGCTGCCTCTGAAAGGAGTTTTGAACTTACTTCATTTTCAAAGGCAACCTCCAGCTTGTTTCCAGGTCAGGCTCATGAGAGAACATTTGGAAAACACACGAGAGAGCAGACGCCTCCAGTCTCACCCTGAGGTAGAGTCGGCAATGTGTACTTTGCTCCACACAGTCCCCAGGAATACTCTGTACAGTGTCCCTCGCCCCCCTTGTCCAGCTGGGACTCCTCAACACGGGCTTAAGGAGGCACATCACAGAGCAAGGGCACCAAAAACACTCGCTACCAATCTACTTTGCCAAGGACAGGGATCAACCACAACAAGGAGGTGTGCCTGTCGTTTCCATTTTTAAAAATATTTGCTAACTCAATAGGAAACAAAATATACTTCATTTTCACTTGTATATCCTTTGGTGGCCAGGAATGTGACCATTTCTCCCTGTGTGTTAATGGCTGTCTTTTCCTAACTGCAACATTATCTACCAAGATTTTTATCTATTCTTAATAAATCAAAGCTATTAATACCCAGTACCCCACACTTACACCAAGTTATCCCCACCCCAAGGAGGGGCAGAAATGGCCCATCAATGACAAATGCCATGGGAATCTCCTCAACTCACACCTCCCAACCTTGACTCTATACGCAGCACCACACATACTAGAGAGGCCGCTGCCACCGCCCCCACGCACGCTTGCGCCATCCTCAGTCAACCATCCTGCCTTCCCTCATCATACACACTCCCTGCTGTGTAACCCTACCCTCTGTCTCCTATGTTACTATGAAAAATGGGTGGTGGTGGTTTTTTGACTTTTTATTGTTCTTAAACTTCTATTATGAAACATTTCAAACATTTCAAAAACAGAAAGAATAGTCTAGTCATCCAGGTTCAAGAACTCTCAGCCGATCCAAGAAAGGGTTCTAGGATCCTTTCCCAGGACTCCTGTCCTCACCTTGAGGAGAGCACTCTTCAATCAAGCACCACTGGTCACCCCCTCTGCACCTGCCTCCACCTGCTCAAAGCTCTCCAGGACACAGCTACTGAAAGGCAGAAGCCACCCCTTCTTCTGTAGCCAGCTAGCACCCTTCCTCTTTCCCTCCGTCACAGACTACCTCCTGCTTTACCCTACTCCACCGCTCAGGGCACTGGAGCAGGGTTCTGTGTAAGCTTCTCCACTGAACCTTGAACCTCAACCCTCACCCTGCAAGACCCCACGGACTCTGCCAAAGGAGCCCAGGGTCCTCACCAAGCTGTCGCACCTCAGCACTCAGGACTGACTCCTCCCCTTTCCCAAACATCCTCCTCTCTTGGCTTCAATGCTGCTAATGCTACCACTCTTCCCATTTGTTCTTAGGCCCCTCCCATGGTTCCCTTCTTCTTTTCCACCTGAATTTATGGCGGTCCCCAGAGTTTTTGTCCTAGGCCTTTTTTATTGAATAGCAGTGGTAACAATGACAATAGGTGACATTTGCTGTTTTCTATATGCCTTGATTAAACCTGTGACCTAGCAGGGCCCTCTCACGACACCCTGTGTGGTTTTGTGATCACTTCAAAGATGAAGAAAAGAGGCAGAGAGCGCTAGAGCTGCTTGTCAGAGGTCACAGAACACCCTAAGTAGCAGGCCTGGTATTGGAGTCCGGGAAGCCTCAGACCCTCAATCACCACACCACACTGCCTCTCTTCAGCCTACAGCGATCCTTGAGCACTGCATCCACTTCTGTGGCTTAAATCATCACTACGTGCTGCCTGCCGCACTCCCAGCCCACCTCCTCACCAAGTTCAGCAAGCAGTGTATCCCTGCCTCCTGAGTATGTGAAGCTGAAAAGCCTGTGGGCACCTAAAATGCATGCAGCACATTGTGCTCCTCCAACCATGGGCCCTGTGTGTCCACCTCCAGTGAGATGCTGGCCCCAACTACTGCCTCACCCTCAAGTCCTCCTCCCAAATCCATTACCAGGTACTACTGGTACACTGCCTAACTCCCGTCTCTCCCGCCTGTGCCTGCTCTACCTTCCCACTGCCAAGCTCCATGGCGGGCACCGGCCATCTCCTCAGGAAACCAGATGGAGCCTGAGCTCAAACATGGTCCCATCACACCCCTGCCCCGAGCACCCAGCCTGCTGCTCTCACCACTCTGGGAGACACCCTACACTGGTCTCTCCTGCCTCCTCTATCCCTAGCTAGCTCTGCCTCCTTTTGCAGCTGACTGGGAGACCATTCCCATGCCCCCACACTAGGAACCTTTGTGGCCCCACAGCACCCTATAACTACTGGCCTACCTGGTGTGCCTCAACTGGAGCTCCGATACAAGGGAAACTGTGTCATTATTAAACTACCTGTATTATCTTCATGATATTCTAGGAACTGGTCTTAGCTTCAAATTGGTCTTTTCCAGATAAGGAAAATAGAAGCTAGCCTGGTATCATCAACTTAGGGCAGGAGGAGCCAGGAATCAGATTCACAACCATACACTGACCTGCTCTGCCCCTCTAGCACATCTGCAGCACTTACACTAGGGCCAGCACAGACAAGCCAAGCCACAGAGCTGACTTCTGGCCAATGAATCGTGCCTTCCATGTTTCAGAGAAAAAAAAAAAGAAATCCTAATGCTTTTCTTAAAAGCTAGACTAACATGACTGCCGTCCAATCACATAGCTAACACTTACTGAATCTGTGATAGGTGCCAGATGCCAAAACAGCCATTTTTCACATGTTATTTCACCTAATCCTCACAACCACCAAGTTAAACAGGTAATAAACTAGAGCCACAGATCTAGTGAGAGCACCTCAGAACCAAGAGTCAAACCAGACTGGATTCTAAAGTCTGTTCTTTTCAACACACGGTTCCCAAGAGAGAGCAATTAAATAAAAACTGGTCACTTAAATCGAATGCTGCAACTTATACTCACCTTGTCTAAAACTTACCTTTAAACAACTTAAACTTACAAAAACAAGGACATGTACTAGTTTATAGCTCAAACTAATATATTAAAATGTACCTTCCACGGGACACTCAAATGGCTTTGTACCCAGGTGGGTGATGCTATGGCCTTTCAGGTGCTCTGCTCTGGTGAAAGACTTCCCACAGCCTTCAACGGGGCAGGTAAACCTCCGGTCATCATCATGTTTCCTGCCAGAAAAGAAAAACAGGGAATGGTGATTACAACACAACGTGGAAACACCAGACCTCAGAGGTGATTCTTTGTTTAAAATTCTGCAAATTAAAAATTCTTAGCATTTAAAGAAAATGATCCATACATTTCAGAAAATCTTAATTCTATATAGCCCATGTGGGAAGCTTTGCAATTTAGCTAATCCTGTAATCAGAAATTTGACTTTAATGACAAGGCTGATGGGAAAGTCAAACACAACAATTAGTGCTGCTCCATCTAGGAGCAGCTGGGTCCCAAATGTATTGCTGAGCTACTTCTAATGTTTAGAAATTCTGATAACAAACGTGGTTTCCAAGCTACAGAGGGCAAAGAGAAGGATGCACAGAAAACAACTGCAATGTTAAAAGGACCCCCTCAAGTCCATGCATAAACACTGTCCTTTCCTAAGTAATCTTGTTGTGCTTAAACCCCTCAAATCCGCCACAGCTGTGCAAGCACAGACAACCCAATCTCTGTCCCAAAGCAAACCAGGGAGAATAAGAACATCGAAGGTAGAGTTTTTGTGAAGGTTAAAGGAAACACATCTGTAAAGTGCTGAACATCACCTGCAAGCAGGGAAAGCCCCCCAAGAGCATCGTTACCAGCACAGAAAGTTTGTAATGACATCAGAAAAGTTTCTTCCACAATGTTAACTTGTTTTAAACATCGAATGAGATATAAAGCACACAAACTACATTTAAAAAGCAGCATATGTAGAAAAACTGACATTTAGGTGATCAGATTCTGAGCGGTTCTCTTTTCATAGCTTTCTGAACTTTCTAAACTATCTACAATGGGCTCCATTTCTTATAACTTAAAAGAAAAAAAAAAAGACAGACATTTAATCCATAGGCTTCTACTACTAACAACTTATTTGTTGTTACTACTGGTACTTAAACCAAAACATAAAGATTACCTTTTGTGCCGCAGGAGTTTAGACATGCTGGTGAAGGTCCAGCCACAACTGTCAGAATCACAAATAAAAGGTCTTTCACCTTAGAAAAGAAAAAGTTACACCACATAAGCATAAATGCAAGCTACCACAAAGACAAATCTTAGGTGCAAATAATGTATTCTCTAGCTCATTACCTGTATGACTTCTCAGGTGAATTTTCAGGCGACAGGCTTTGTCATATTGTTTGCTGCACCCAGGAAAAGAACAAGAAAAGAGTTCTTGTTCCCTGAAGTGGGCTCGGTTATGGGAAAACAGAGCACTCACTGTGATGAATGTCTTCTCACAGCCTAAACGAAGAAAACACAAACCCTGCTCACTGGTGTGACAAAAATCACATAACACAGCTAAACCAGTTACCGCTCCAGGACACAATTCACACTGAAGCAGATGAGAGAAAACGAGTCAGAAGCACTTCCAGAAAGTTACAATCACTGTTACAACCACTGACATCTGGCTTTGTAATAGTGACTAAGGGTAGCCAATAAGCACACGCAGGCCACCTGTTGTGATGTGACTTGGATATGAAGCAAGCGATCAAAGTAAAGTCCTCCAATCACAGCCACGTGCTCCCATTTCCATAGCATGGATCTTTCTCACATTTTGTGAACTCAAATGTCAACGCTGTCTGTGTGAGGCCAAAGAAAAGCCAAGGAGAGAAATTAGATACTAAGGAACAAGGAAACTATCTGGGAGGGTTAAACCATTGTTCTGAGACTCGTCTGCCTCCACAGGTGAGCCTGTGTCCTCTACAATTACAAATGTGCTCCCTGACATCCTGTGTACACGACAGCAGCTCCTGCTGTCACCTGGCTTCTCCTTTTGCCTATTTCACCAGGATTCCCTGACATCAAAGGAGGCTACCAGGGTCTTCTTCATTCATAATGACCTTTTCTTTCACTCCCTTCTGCAACCCCAGCTGAGCCACCAGAAAGGAGCCTACCTCAGCAATCCCCAGACTTCCCCCATCAATTGGCTCTCCTTTGACAAAAAGGTTCAGTGCTTAAATAGAGTAGAAAATACCAAGTTGCAAGATGCTGACCAGGTAGCTTTGTGGCAGCTCTTTCCAGAGCCTTTAACATGCTACCACTGTGCCAAGCAGATATATGCTGCACATCACTGCCTCAAAGCACTAGTCCCAGGAACCCTACTTTCCCTGCCAACATTTCACTGGGAAATGCTTAACTTCCTAAATGCCCTAAAATCCTCCTCTTCCTCAGCATAAATCTGCCCTCCCTCCCTACTCTATTTGGGCTTTGGTGTACTCACATTCTCCCAAGAAGTAAATTTCTCTGCCTTAGCAAGAACCGCCCTCCCTGCAATCAACAGTCAAGTACTTTGATCCTGCCCCTGCAATCCTTCCTACATGGAACCCCCCCCTCCCCACCATTCCCACTGCCTCAGTGAACTCTGGTCTAGAACACTGAATGGGGCTTCACTGGTCCCTCCCCTGAACCCACCCATGTTGAACACCATTGATCATCCAATCCAAAACTCTCAGGGGGACTTCTCACCCTAAAGCAAGCTAGATCCCTAATCTTCCTAGCATTATACTAGGAATGATGCTCTTTGTGCATTTTATTAGGGAGCACAGTATAAGCCATTGACATTCAGCGTATAAATGAGAAAGGCTCCGAAACAGTGCTCCAAATCTATATTCTCCATGAAGAGGCATGAACAAGACCAACCAAAAGTATGTGAGAAAAAAAATATTAGGACCCATTGATACGTGTTTTTCATTTCTTTTCAAAATCCTTATATTTAAATGTATTTTATAACGTACGCATTACTGTAAGAGCACTGTACATATTTAATACATCAATACACACGCAGGGTGCATGCTAGACACATAGGTGAGGTTTTGTTTTAATGAAGCGGATGTGGAAGGTCCCTCCCACACCCTTCCAACTTTAATCCCCACCTCACACCACTATGGTGGCCCACATTCCCTGCCTTGGCTTTGCAGTGTCACCCACCAGCACTGCCTTCCACCCCAGGGGCCACAAGACAACTCCTTCCCAGGCAGGAATCTTCTCTTCCTCCTGGGGAGGCACACTCTCCCTCTTAGACCAGCTGAACCTCTCTATCTTGGTGGAGTTCATGCTTTCCGAGCCTGCAGATGTAGACAAGGACAGAGAGGAAAGCACCCTCCACTGGATTTTATCCACATTGTGGGGCCTCACACTGCTCATTTATAAAACGAGGATAATTTTTTTTAATTTTTTATTTATTTATGATAGTCACAGAGAGAGAGAGAGAGGTAGAGACACAGGCAGAGGGAGAAGCAGGCTCCATGCACCGGGAGCCCGATGTGGGGACTTGATCCCGGGTCTCCAGGATCGCGCCCTGGGCCAAAGGCAGGCGCCAAACCGTTGCACCACCCAGGGATCCCAAAACCAGGATAATTTTTAAAACTTCCCAAGACCGTGAAGTCCAAAGGAAATAAAAGCATAAAGTGCCAGAAAACTGCACTGCACCACACACCTTGACTATTCCCTTAGGGCCTTAGGGTGTTGCATCTGGCCAGAGTCATCTGTGTTCCTCCCACACTGGAGCGTGTGCCACGTTACTACCTGCTAACTGAACTCCACTGGTGAAAGATCCCAGAACACAGACACCTGACTCATAAGGCAAATCTCTAGGAAGATGCTTTATCGCCCTCATTAACCTGAAGCACCTTAGGAGGGGCCTGCTGCCTCCACTGAGGGGAAGGCAGGCTGTAATTACTGGCGCTCCCTCGCTCCTGAATCCCCATGGTAATGCGGGGTGGAAGCGTCAAACCGAAATCACCTGGAGAGAACTGGGACACAAACACCACAGGGCTCCGCTCCCGCCCCTCACTCTGGGCCCACGGAAGGTAAATCCTGCCCCACCGAGCAGCCGGAGGCGGGCGGACGCCGCACCCGCACCCGCCCTGCGCGGCCGCGTCTGCAGCTGGGGCCCTGGGAGCCCCCCGAAGCCCGCGGCGCGCAGTTACCGGGAAAGTCACACTTGTAGGGCCTCTCAGGTTCGAAGTGGCTGCGCTGATGGGAGCTGAGTTTGGCGTGCGTGGGAAAGCGCTCGGAGCACACCTCGCACTTGAACAAGTTCTCCTGCTCGTGCCCTTTCATGTGCGCCTTGAGGTTGTACACGGTGGTGAACTTCTTGCCGCAGCCGCCCACCGGGCAGCCGAAGGGCCGCAGCTTGTCGTGCGACTGCAGGTGCCGCTTGAGCTTGTAGGAGGTAGTGAAGGCCCAGCCGCAGCCGTCCAGGGGGCACTTGAAGGGCCGCCGGCCCTGGCTGCTGCCGTGCGTCAGCAGGTGCACCTTGAGCTGGTGCTTCTTGGCGAAGGAGAGCGCGCACTGCGGCTCGGGGCAGCGGTATCCCGGGGCGCCGAGGCCGGGTCCCTGGGGGCCGCGGCGGCCCTCGGCCGGGCTCGCGGCCTCCTCTCCCGGCGGCGCCGACGGGCCCCGGGGCGGCGGGCCGGGCTGCGGCGGCGCGGCGGCCAGCGTGAACACGCCGTGATCCAAGCGCACCAGCAGGTCCTGGCTGTTGATGGTGACGGTGCCCGCGAGGCCCGCGCCGGACCCGGGGGCGGCGGCCGCGCCGCCGGGGCCCTGCTGAGGGCAGCCGGGGGGACTCGCGCCAGCGCCGGGCCCGACCGCCCGCCCCCCGGGGGCCTCGGCCGCCGCCCCGCGCGCCACCTCCAGCAGCACCACGAAGGAGTCGCCGCCGTCCTCGAGGGCCGGGGGGCTCGGCCCCGGGCCCGCCGCCGCCGCCGCCGCCGCCGCCCCCGCCTCCCCGCGCAGCGGCCCCGGCCCGCCATCTTCCGGGCCCCGCAGCAGGAGCAGGCGGCGGCGCGCGGGGCCCGCGCCGGGCGGGGGCCCCGGGCCGCGGCGGAGTCTACCGGGGCCGCCGCCGCCGCCATGTTGGGCCCCGCGCGCGGCCGGCGCGGCGAGCAGCTTCGGGAGGTCCATCTTGGGCCCAGCCGCGGCGCCCAGCCGCCGCCTCGGAGGAAGCGCGGTCCGCCCCGCCCCGCCCCACCGCGCGCGACGCCGCGACGGGGCGACGCCAAAGCCGGGTGCGGAGCACGGCGGGAGTCGGGGCCCGAGCTGCGCGTGCGCGTAAGGCGCGGGGCGCCGCGCGAGGCCTGCCGGGCTGGGAAGGGTCTGCGCCGCGCAGGCGCGTCCGCGGCTCCTGCCGGGCGGGGGCGGGGACGCGGGCGCTTCTGCCAACCCGGGTCCCGCGGGCTGCGCTCTGGCTCCCTCCGCGGGGCGGGGCGGGGCGGGGCGGGGCGGGCCGCGACGCTCGCTCGCCCGCCGCCACCAGCGTGTCTGCCACCTGGTAATGGGTTAGTCCTAGCAGCCGACTGCCTTCACTCTCACGGGTGCGGGGAAACTGAGGCGCAGGCAGCTGGAGTCTCGTGCCCGAGGTCACACAGCCAGGAGCCGGGGAGTCCGCCTCGGCCACCAGGCCCGGCGCCGCTGGCCGCGGCTCACAGAGCTCACAGAGCCCCGCCCCCGCCCGCGCTCCTGCCCCGCATCCCCCGCTGCAGCCCGCACCACCCCAGCCTCATTCACCGTTGCCTGAACCCCCCGCCCCCCCAGCCCGGGCTCCGTCCGCAGCCCCTCAGAGCCAAGCCCGTCTCGCGGCTCTCCTGGGGGGACACCGCCGCGGTCCCCCGCCCGCGTCACCCTTCGGCCCAACCTAGCCTCTTTGGTGATGCTCCATAAGCGTAGGTCCGTTGTGCCCCCCTGTGTGCGCGCCACGGCCCTCCCCGCCCGGCTGGCCGCCCCCACGTCCCCCCGCCTCGCCCTGCCCTCAAGGCCGCCCCATCGTTTTCCATCTCCTCCGACAAGCCAAGCTTCTCTGATTCCTCCGGATCAGGGACGGCCTCCGCCAGCGCCCTCTTCCCCACCTCCCCTCTGATGGGTTACCTCTTCTAGCTCTGGGACTATCGTTTTCTTTGCCCCTTTCCTGGAGAATTCATTGTCCGTGTCCCCCTCCAGAGTGTAGACTCGTTTAGGACAGGAACTGTGCCCATCTCATTCACAGCTGTACACCCAGAAGCTAGCAGCAAAGACTCTCAGTAAATACTTATTGATGAATGCTTTACTATTACAAGTGCTTTAAATACAAGATAGATGTATGAATCTATGTCCCAAAATATACACCACTCAATAATAATTCGTCCATTCAATATCGGATGGTCCTAGGACAAGTGGATATCCGCAGGTGAAAGAATGAGTTTGGACCCCTACCTTCCACCAGACACAAAAAGTAACTCAAAATGGATCAAGGACCTAAATGTAAGAGAGAAAACTAGAAACTATTAGAAGAAAACAGTATGTGTGACCTAGGATTACGGGATGATAGCCTAGATATGAAACTAAAAGCACACGCAATGAAGGAAATAAAGTGGGCTTTGTCAATACTGAAAACTCCTTTAATTCAAAGAACAGCAGAAAGAAAATGAAAAGCAACCCACAGAATAGGAGAAAACCGCAAATCATATATCTGATAAGCAACTACTGCATAGAGTATATTTTTAAAAACCCATGATTCAACAGCAAAAAGACCACCCAATTTAAAAACAAAGGATTTGAATAGACATCTCTCAAATGTCTATTCAAATAGACATGTACAAAGGGCCAATAAGTACATGAGAAGATGCTCAACAGCATTACTCATTAGGGAAATGCATATCAAAACCACAAGGAGATGACATTCCTTATCCTGTAAGAACAATTTTTTTTTTTAATGAAAGAGGAGTGTGAAAATGAAAAGTTGGAACTCTCATACATTTCTGCTGGAAGTTTAAAACATGAAGCCAGTGTGCAAGGAAGCTTGGCAGTTCCTCAAAAAGTTAAATATAGAATTTTCATGTGACCCAGCAATTCCACTCCTAGGCATATACCCAAGAGGAATGAAAAGACATTCACACAACAACTTGTTTGTGAATGGTCATAGTGGCATTATTCGTAATGCTGCATAATAGAAAGTGGAAACAACCAAGTGTCCATCAACAGACAAATGGGTAGACGGAATGCACACAATGGAATATTATTCAGCCATAAATAGGAATGAAGTACTGATACAGGCTACAACAGGAGTGAACCTTTAAAACATGCAAAGGGGAAAAAGCCAGACACAAAACACTATGTACTATAGGCTTCCATTGGTATGCCCAGAAAACGTAAATCCATAGAGCCAGAAAGTAGATTAGTAGTTTCCAGGGGACAGAAAGGGAGGGGAAACTGGAAATCATGGCAATGCACTATAGTGTTTCTTTTTGGCATGATGGAAATGCCCTGGAATCAGACAATGGTGATGGGTATGTAAGACAGTTGAATATACTAAAAACCACTGACTTGTACACTTTAAAATAGTTCTGATTATGTTCTGATTGACTCTGCTAAAAATGTATTGTTGGGAAAAATCATTGTCAAACATTGTTTAGAAGGATCCCATTTGTATAAGGAGAGAAAACTATACCTATGTTCACATGCTTGCATATCCATAGAAAGTTTCTACAAATATACACAAGGCACTGCTAGTACTTGTGACTACTTCTAAAGTGAGGTGGGGAAAAGCACCTTCACTTAATACTTCTTTTCTGTTGGCACTATTTGCTTTTTTTTTTTAAGATTTTTGTTTATTCACAAGAGACACACAGAGAGAGGCAGAGGAAGAAAAGCAGGCTGCATGCAGGGAGCCCAATGTGGGACTCGATGCTGGAACTCCAGGACCACACCCTGAGCTGAAGGCAGACGCTCAACCACTGAGCCACCCAGGCATCCCCTATTTGCTTTTGTTTTATTTTTTTAATTTTTATTTATTTATTCATGATAGTCACAGAGAGAGAGAGAGGCAGAGACACAGGCAGAGGGAGAAGCAGGCTCCATGCACCGGGAGCCCAATGTGGGACTCGATCCCGGGTCTCCAGGATCGCGCCCTGGGCCAAAGGCAGGCGCTAAACCGCTGTGCCACCCAGGGATCCCTGCTTTTGTTTTAGATCATGAGTGGGATTTGTTTTTGTTTTTGTTGCTTTATTTTAATTCCAGTGTAATTAACATACAGTATTATATTAGTTTCCAGTGCACAATATAGTGAGTGATTCAACAATTCTAAACATTACTCAGTGCTCATCAAAATAAGTGTACTCTTAATTGCTTTCACCTATTTCACCCATCCCTTCCCTCTCATAACCACTAATTTGTTCTCTGTATTTAAGAGTCCAGTCTCTTGTTCATCTCTTTTTTCTGTTTCTTAAATTCCACATGAGTGAAATCATATGGTATTTATCTTTCTCTGGCTTACTTAGTATAATACCCTCTAATTCCACCCATGTCATTGCAAATGGCAAGATGTCATTTTTTTTTTATGGCCAAGTAATATTTCGTTTTGTGTGTGTGTGTGTGTGTGTGTGTGTGTGTGTGGTATCTTCTTTATCCATTCGACTGTCGATGAATATTTGGGCTGCTTCCTTAACTTGATTATTGTAAATAATGCTGCTATAAACATAGGAATGCATATATCCCCTTAGATTAGTGTTTTTGTATTATTTGGGTAAATACTCAGTAGTCCGATTACTGGATCATAGGGTAGTTCTATTTTTAACTTTTTGAGGAACCTCCATACTGTTTTCCACAGTGGCTATACTGGTTTGGATTCCCACCAACAGGGTGAGAGGGTTCCCCTTTCTCCACATCCTCGCCAACACTTGCTGTTTCTTGTGTTGCTGATTTTAGCCATTCTGACAGTTGTGAGGTGATATTTTATTGTAGTTTTGATTTGCATTTCCATGACAAAGATTGGTGGTGAGCATCTTTTCATGTGTCTGTTAACCATCTGTATGTCTTCTTTGGAGAAATGTCTGTTCACATCTTCTGCCCATTTTTAAATTGGATTATTTGGGGTTTTTTGGGCGTTGAGCTATATAAGTTCTTTATATACTGTGGATATGAACCCTTTATTAGATATGTCATTTGCAAATACTTTCTCCCATTCCATAGATTGCCATTTAGTTTTGTTGATTGATTCCTTGGCTGTGCAGAAGCTTTTTATTTTGATGTAGTCCCAATAGTTTAATTTTGCTTTTGTTCCCCTTGTCTCAGGAGACATATCTAGAAAAATGTTGCTATGGTCGGTGTCAGAGAAATTACTGTCTATATTCTCTTCTAGGATTTTTATGGTTTCAGGTCTAATATTTAAGTCTTTCATCCATTTTGAATTTATTTTTGTGTATGGTGAAGAAAGTGGTCCAGCTTCATTCTTTTGCTTGTAGTTGTTCAGTTTTCCCAACACCATTTGTTGAAGAGACTGTCCTTTTCCCATTGGATATTCTTGCCTCCTTTGTCAAAGTTAATTGACCATATAATCATGGGTGTCTTTCCGGGTTCTCTAGTCTGTTCCATTGAGCTACGTATCTATTTTAGTGCTAGTATCATACTGTTTGATGACTACAGCTTTGTAGTGTATCTTGAAATTTGGGATTGTGATACCTCCAGTTTTGTTCTTTTTCAATTTTGCTTTGGCTATTTGGGATTTTTTTTTTTTTTTGTGGTTCTATACAAATTTTAGGATCATTTGTTCTAGTTCTGTGAAAAATGCTGTTCATAATTTTGATAGCGATTGCATTAAATCTGTAGATTGCTCTGGGTAATATAGATATTTAAAAAATATTTATCCTCCCAATCCATGAGCATGGAATTCTTTCCATTTCTTTGTACCATCTTCAGTTTGTTTCATCAATATTTATAGTTTTCAGAATACAGGTCTTTCTCTTCCTTGGTTAAACTTATTTCTAGGTATTTCATTATTTTTGGTGCAATTGTAAATGGGATTGTTGTCTTAATTTCTCTTTCTGCTACTTAGTCATTAGTGTATAGAAATGCAATGGATTTCTGTATACTGACTTTGTATCCTGCAACTTTACTGAATCCATTTATCAGTTCTAATAGCTTTTCTAGAAATCCTTCAGGTTTTCTACATATAGTATCCTTTCATCTATAAATAGTGACAGTTTTACTTCTTCCTTACTAATTTGGATACCTTTTATTTCTCAATGCTGTGGCTAGAACTTCCAGGACTATGTTGAATAAAAGTGGTGAGAGTAGACATCCTGGTCTTGTTCCAGACCTTAGGGGAAAAGCTCTTTGTTTTTCCCCATTGACTATGATGTTTTTCATATGTTGAGGTATGTTCCCTCTAGAGGGAAAGGTTAAAGGTTTTCATCATAAGTAGACATTGTACTTTATCAAGTGAATTCTCTGCATTTATTGAAATGATCACATGGTTTTTATCCTTTCTTTTATTCATGTGTTGTATCATGTTGATTGATTTGCAAATCCTGAACTACCCTTGCATCTCAGGAATACATCCCACTTGATTCTGGTGAATGATTCTTTTAATGTATTGTTGGATTCAGTTTGCTAATATTTTGTTGAGACTTTTTCTTTGTTCATGAGAGATATTTGGTAACTATAGAATTCTTAAGATCATGAGTGTTTTTAAAGTAATTTTTATAATTAAATAATTTTTTTCCACTATGGGAAACAGTATGTGGTTCTTCAAAAACTCAACATAGAATTACCATGTGATCCAGCAATTCCATTCCTGGGTAAATACTGAAAAGAACTGAAAGCAGAGACTCAGGTATTCATACAGCCATGTACATAGCAATATTATTCATAGTAGCCAAAAGGTAGAATCAATCCAAGTCTGCATTGATGGATAAATAGCTAAACAGAACATGGTGGTTTATGGTTACAATGTACTATTATTTAGTCCTCAAAAGGAAGGAAATCCTGACACGTGTGATAACATAGATGAAGCTTGAGGACATTGTGCTATATGAAATAAACCAATCATAAAAAGGATAAACCCTGTATGATTCCATTTATGTGAGGTCCCTAGAGTTATCAAATTCATAGAGACAGACAGTAGGATGGTGCTTACAGGGGTTGGGATGGACGGAGGGTGAGTTAGGGCTTAATAGATATGGAGTTTTTCCATTTGGGAAGGTGAAAAAGTCCTGAACATGTATTGTGGAGATGGGTGCACAATCTGAGTGTACTTAACGCCACTGAACTGCACTCTTAGAAGTGGTTAAAATGGTAAATTTTATCACAATAAAAGAAATTTTGGTGGGACTATGGATGAGTTGCATCTTTTCAATTTTTCAGCTTTTAAAAGATACTTCTAGGGGTGCTGGGGTGTGGCTCGGTGGGTTAAGCACCTGCCTTCTGCTTAGGTCATGACCTCAGGGTCCTGGGATAGAGCCCAGGGTCAGGCTCCCTGCTCATCAGGGAGTCTGCTTCTCCTCCCTCTGCCCCTTCTCCCACCCACTCTTGCTCACTCTCTCACTCTCTCTCTCAAATAAATCTTTTTTTTTTTTTTAAAGATACTTCTGATATTTTTCACAACTTTTTTAAATGGGTGAAATCAGCCTAAGCATTTGGCAAGGACTCATTTCACCCTTCCTACTGCCAGAGGTACTCCATCACTGCAAATAATAGGGCTTATAGTGAGGAGGAGATGTGCGAACTCATATGCTGGGCTGTTCGGTAGTGTCTCCATCAGAGAGAGGAACCCTGCAAGCATTTGTGTATAGGAAGTGGTTTGGGGCAGCTAGAGACAGACTCTGGTTTGGGGCAGACCAGCTGACATACAGGTGCTTGTCACATTTGTTTGCATTTGGGGAAAAATCTCACCGGCCCAGATGTTCCTGGGTGCCCCACACTTTAGTGGGGCACAAGGTTACAAGAATACCTAGTTCCAGGGGTCCCAAAACAGACCAAGTTCGGCCACTCAAGCTGTCAAAACCCAAAGACAGAGAAATGAGCAGTGGCGAAACAAGAAAGGAATTAGTTTAGCAAGGCCACCATCGGGAAGACAGCAGACTAGTGTCCCAAAGACTGTCTCCAAAGTGCCGAAAATAGTTCCTGGTTTATAGCAGGAAAATGTGGATAGGTGTGTGCAGGTGGGCAGTGAAGGTTTTATCCTGGGCAGGGTCTTGCTGGCTCAGGGTGGTCCTTACTGCTTCAGGGGGCAGTTTCATTCCCACTAGGGGATGCTTTCCCACAAGGGTCTTTTGCTTGAATTAAGAGACAAACTGAAAAGAAGAATTTAATGAATTACAAAGTACAGATTGAGGTCAAAACCAAGGATGCTGAAGTCCACTTTGAGCACTCTGATGGCATCCCTGTGGCCTTTGAATTGCCAATGTCCATGTGCAGGGCATCACAAGTTCGGGCAGGAGTAGGGATGGACTGCAGTTGGGAGTTCCAAAGTGTATGTTTTTTCCAACACCACTGAGACAGGGAAACTAAAGGGACCCAGTAAAAACTGTTTGGTTTTTTTTTGTTTTTTGTTTTTGGACTCTTTTCCTGCTTCCATTCTTGCTAGGACCTGTTCCTCAGGCTTACACATGCCTCATGGAACAGATATGTGTGTCCTCCTTGTAAAGGTCAAGGAATTAATGGTTTCTTTGGAGGCTTCCAGCACAATAAGGCAGTATCTAAGGAGTGGCCGGTGGTGTCATAAATACTTTCCAAGACCACTGACTCACCAAGACCCCTGGCTCCAGGGCGTAAGTGACTTATGGAGGACACCTAAACATTTGTCTGTATTCCTGGATGCCCAAGAAGACATCAGCACTGAACCACAATCCTCAGTAAAAACCACAGACTCTAAGCAAAGTTGAGATTCAGTCATTTTCCTTTCCAAGTCTCCCAGATGTTCTGTCTATATGTGCTCTCTCTCTGTCTGCAATAAACTCTGCTCTCACTTCCTCTCAGTGCATTTGATTTCTATACTGCACAAAGCCAAGGATCTTCTTGGCTGTCCTGTGGGTCCTCAGACCTGGCCAGCCTGCGTCAACACCAACCAATTAGCCCAATTCTGACTATCTACCTGCAGATAGCACCAGATTGCCTAGGTTATGAGCTCAATCCTCCAAGACTATACCCGCCTGCCGCCCACACACACACCAGTTGCAAGTCCAGGTTGCTTCTGATTGACCAGCGATAGATTGGAGGTTCCCATGACCCCTTCCTTGGCTTTGATTCCTATGCTAGAGCGGCTTGCAGAGATCAGAGAGACGTTTTACCCAGCTTACCAGTTTATTATAAAAGGACAGAACTCGGGAACACTAGGGAGAAGAGATGCATAGGGCAAGGTACGGGGAAGGGGCTCAGAGCTTCCATGCCCTCTCAGCATGTCATTCTCCCCAATTTTCCAGGTGTTCCCCAACCCAGAAGCTCTCCTAGCCCTGTCCTTTTTGGGTTCTTATGAAGACTTCAGTACTCAGGCATGATTGATCAAACCATTGACCATTGATGATTGGTTCAACCTCTAGCTCCTCTTCCCTCTCCAGAGGTCAAGATATAGGACTGGAAGTTCCAACCCTCCCATCACTCCTTGGTTCTGCTGGCAACCAGTCCTCATCCTTAGGTATTATCCAAAAGTCATCTCATTAACAATAAACTCAGATGTACTTGAAAGAAGTTTGTTATGAATATCAAAACACCTTGATCACTCTTGCCAGTTAAGTTAGGAAATTCCAAGGGTTTTTGGAGCTCTGTGCCAGAAATGGGGATGAAGACCAAATATATACTTTTTATTATAAATCAAAATACCTCCATTGGGGATTTCCGTGATGGTTAACTTTACCCATCAATTTCAGTGGGCCATTTTAAACATTGTTTCTGGGTGTGTTTCTGAGGGTGATTCCAGACAGGATTCCCATTTAAATGGATGGCTCTTCTGCAAGTAGGTGGGCATCTGCAATCTCTTGAGATCTCAATCTGTTGAGGTCTAAAAAGACCAAAGGCAGAGGAATAGGAGTTCCCTGTTTCATAGCTCACTGAGCTGGGACACCTCATTTTATCTTTTCCTGCTCTGGAATGGGGATTTACACCACTGTGAGCCTGGTTCTCAGGTCTTCAGACTTGAACTGAATTATGCCTCTGGCTTTTCCAGGCCTCTAACTTAGGGATCCATGAGCCTGCCATAATATATACAGCAACAACATCTATATGTAGACATCTATAGCATTCTCTCTCTCTCTCTCTCTCTCTCTCTCTCTCTCTCTATATATATATATATATATATATATACACACACACACACATATATGTACAGATACATCTTCTATTGGTTCTGTTCATTGAGAATGATAAAACACAGAGACTGACATCCCAGCAGAGACCCTGCTGGTGACGCACAGTGGGAAGCAGTGTAAGAAACCAGCATCTCAAGCCCAAGAAGGAACAACAAGCACACTTGGCTTCACCATTGGCGGGCAGAAAGGACTGGTAGGGGCTGTGGCAAACTGGAAAAAACAAGCCCAGCCCCAAGGAGCCTCCAGCTGATTGCTGACACAGAGGTGGTGAGGGCACAGTCACCTGATCTCTTGGTTTCTTTAAGGAAACTGAAAATCTTGATATTTAAATGAAATCTTCCAACTTGTAAAATTTGGTGACAAAGCCAAACATATTTAAAGAGGGCAACTCAAATCTGCACCCCCCACCCCACATGCTCCTTGGAGGAAGCTACTGGAAAGCCTGGGGCAAGAGAGCTCATCATTCAGCTGAGCACTCCTGAACTGGCTTGTGCTAGCCAGGAAGGAAGTCATCTGATTCCCAGGGAGTTCCCAGGGACTACCCAGGGAGAGGCCGTGACTACATTCACAATCTTGAATTTTTAGGGCAACTGAAGCCTGTGCCCATCATGGCCAACTGGTTTCTATTTTAATCATTTTGATGAAAACATCTCACTGTAGACTACACATCTCTGCTTTCTTAAAAAAAAAAAAAAAAAAAAAAAAAAGACTGAACTGGACACAGAAGCCCTTTAAAACATCCAGTTCCTGTGTCTGCCTGAGACATGACCAAAAGGGCCATACTGCTCCATTCATTCCACAGACACCAAGGCTGCCCAACTCCCTGCTGAGCCCCGTGATGGCCCCATTCTGGATGTCAGTTGTCCCTTCTGGCAGGTGGCAGCAGGCTGTGACCCAGGGCAGCTGCCTACTTGCTGGCATGGCTTGGAATGGAACCAAGAGGGGGTCTGAGGCCCATGCACATGGCTGGCCGCCACCTGAGCCATGGCCTGAAGCTGGCCATTGAGCCCTGCCTGGCTGTCCTTAAGGGAAGGTGCTGGATGGGAAAAGAAAGATTGTCCTGGTCTTAACGTTGAACATATCCTCTTTGTTTCTCCATAGGAACAGGGAATGTTCACACAGATACATGTCCCAGGGTGCTTTCATGGAGACTTGTTGACAGTCAATGTAGAGATTTAGTACTGAGCTTGCTGCATATGACAGAAGCCCTCCTGGGATGGCTTTAACAGGTGAGGATGACAGAGTCTGGAGTGGAGCCAGCGAGGCTGGTACAGCAGCTCCATACGCTGCCCAGAGGCAGGGCAGCTCTGCCTTCCCATGGGCATCCTCCATGTGCTTCTGTGGCCCTTGTGGTCACAGCAAGCTTGCTTTGCTTCCAGGCAGCACACCCAAGGTTCTGGCAGAGGGAAGGACCTAGGGCAAAAAGCAATCCAGCCTCACCTGCCCACTTTTGTTAAAGAATATCCGCTTTCTCAGAAGTCCTGAGACTTCCAGCCTCATCTCATGACCAGGACAGGGCCAGTGGTCACTCCTAATCACAAAGCAGCTTTGAAAATCAACTATGTTTTAATGCATATACTACTGCCCAGACAAAATCGGGACACAAGAAAGTGGCCACTAGGGAGGACATAAACAGTGCGGAGTGGTTGAAGACACAGACCCCAGCTAGATTGGTCTCCTCTTTGCAGGTGTGGGGGGGGGGGGGGCATGGCTCCTTAGACACCCATCCCCCAATCTCTTTCTCAATTCTCTGTTAAGGTGGTCATTTGTCAGTGAGCTCCAGGGGCTGAGTTAATGCCCGTAATTAATGAAAGGGAGATGTGTAGTCAAAGGTGCCCTGCTTTGCACAGTGAGGTCATGGGGCGGGGGTGGGGGGGTTGTCTCCTGGCCTGGACAGCCCGCACATGTGGTAGGGCCACTCAATCTGACTCCCTGCTTGGCTCTGGATGTTTACAGGGGAGGGAGCAGGCCTCAACATCAGTAGGTGGGGTGGGAAGGGAGGAGAAGAGGGGCAGGAGATTCATCCCTTCACTTGGCTGCTTTTTATAACCTGGGTAAGAATAAAGCAGAACCACAGTCCTTTGCTGAGATGCAAGTGTTACACTCTGTTATATAGCATAGAAAACTGAGGTTTGGGGGCACCTGGGTGGCTCAGCGGTTAAGTGTCGCCTTTGGCTCAGGTCGTGATCAGGTCCTGGGATCGAGTCCCGCATCAGGCTTCCCAGAGCGAGCCTGCTTCTCCCTCTGCCTGTGTCTCTGCCTCTCTCTGTGACTCTCTTGAATGAATAAATAACATCTTTTAAAAAAAAGAAAACTGAGGTTCAGAGAGGCCATGATCTCCAAGGTCCTGGCAGGCAGGATTAGGAAAAAGCTAAGGATTGCCAGGCCCCCACATCCACCTACTAGTTTAGGAGAAATTTTTATTTTTATTTTTTTTAAATAATAAATTTATTTTTTATTGGTGTTCAATTTGCCAACATACATACAGAATAACACCCAGTGCTCATCCCGTCAAGTGCCCCCCTCAGTGCCAGTCACCCATTCACCCCCACCCCCCTCCCTCCTCCCCTTCCATCACCCTTAGTTCGTTTCCCAGATTCAGGAGTCTTTATGTTCTGTCTCCCTTTCTGATATTTCCCACACATTTCTTCTCCCTTCCCTTATATTCCCTTTACTATTATTTATATTCCCCAAATGAATGAGAACATACACTGTTTGTCCTTCTCCGATTGACTTATTTCACTCAGCATAATACCCTCCAGTTCCATCCACGTTGAAGCAAATGGTGGGTATTTGTCAGAGAAATTCTTATTTTATAAAAGAAACACACCCACACACTGGACTCCAGAAAGCAACATTTGGCCCGTATAATCCTTTTCCATTAAATAAATTAACATAAACTAATAAATCAAAGTTTTGAGTCTTGGCTTTTTATTTCTAAAGCCTAATTAATTACAAAGGAAAGGGGAAGTCTTGTCCAATCACTGTGTTGTATGCCTGAAACTAATGTAAGATTGTGTGTCAACGATACCTCGATTTAAAAAAAGGAAAGGGGATGTCTCACTGGTTGCTAAGGACAGGGAAGCAGTCCCCCAGCCCCTGCCCCCTCCTAACCCCATCTCCCAGGCCTGGTCCCTTAAGATCGCAGGGTGATGCCATGGTTGCCTGGATTGGAGGGAGGAGCTAAAAGTCCCCTCCCCAAAGGGGCTTGTTCTGATTGGCCTGGGTCCCACTGTGTGAGCTCACTCCAGGGTACGCTCCTCTGGCATCAGAGGGTAGCGCTCTCTTTGGGGATCTTTCTCCCCACTCTCTCACACCCCCACCCACTGCTACCTTGTATCCTTCTCCTGCCTTGGTCTCAGCTCAAGGGGCTAGGTGGTCACAGGGGGGAAGCCTCTCACACCCAAAGCCTGCAGCACCCCAGAGGATTAGGACATTAGGCAACCAGAAGTCAAGCCCTAAAAGTAGGGGAATCCTTAAAAAGGGAAGGGTGTCTACCAAAAGGAAGGTCTGGAAAAGCATGACCACATAATTCCCTTAGCTTGGGGGCTTTGCATCTGAGACTGGGCTATGGATCCAGCCAGTACCAGAGTCAGGGATCTGAGGGAGGGGTGCGAGAACGCAGCCTCAGGCCCAGTAGGACTCCTGCAGGACACCTGGTCCCAAGCAGAGTCCGGAAGGCACTCCCTCTGAAGGGACTGAGCTGCATTTTCTTGAGCTTCTTGCTGTGCCAGCCATGGGGGTGCCCCTCCTCTCTCCTCCCCCCACCCCGCCCCCACAAAGTACCATGGAGTCTATAGTGCAGAGCCCCACCCCCATCCATGGCCACCCTGCCCATGAACCTTCCATGGCTTCTTTCCTTTCTTTCCTAATCCTTTATTTCCTAATCCCTGTCTTCCTCCCTGGGCACTCTGAGCCCAGGGCTTAGCCATGTTCCTTGGGTTCACAGCTGGAGGCACCAAGGTCCAGAAAGAACGTGACAGCTAGACAGGCCAGCAGACCGAAAAGCAACTGTATGTGTGGTTGGAAGGCAGACAGGAGGCAGAGTGGTTGATAAAAACCAGGCCAAAGGAAACCCTGCTCCCCTGGTGGGAGAAGGAATGGCAGGGGCTTTGAAGGGACTTGATTGATGCCCAGTATTTGGGGCATGCACCCCCCCGCCCCAGAAGATCCTGGAGTCAACTCTGTGGTGGGCTGGAGGATTTGGGCCTGGATAAGACTTTCGCTGCCCCTCCAGGGTTCCCAGAGGTCACAGACAAACGGTCCCATCTCTTCTGGTCTCTGCTGGCTCGTTTGTAAAATAAAATGCCCATGGTAGCGGCACACCCTCCAGGGTGTTGTGAGGCCAGATGAGGGCTCATGTGTGAAACCATGAAGCCAGGAGACCAGGGTGTATAGTGACAGGTGCGGTGTGGCTGTGAGGTGGGGATAGGGATGAAGGGGGGACAAGGGATCCAAGGATCTCAGGGCCGCAGGGCCTGTGAGAGCACACGCTCATCTGCCACCTCATGCGGGAGGGTCACCACCAGGCCCTCATCATCCTGCATCGTCTGGCGGATGATCTCGTAGGCCTTCTGGTTCCCAGCCCAACAGCGCCGAGCCACCTGTGGCAGGGTGGGGAGAGGGCCGGCAGGGGTCAGTCTGAACACCCTGCTGCTGGGCTGCAAGTCCCTGCCCTCATTGGCTTCAGGGACCCTCCTTGTGCTGCGTGGGGCCCTGGCATCTCCCCGCCCCCCAGCTCAGACCCCCCTCTCCTGGCTGGACCGCTTATGTAGCCGCCTCTCCCATCTGAGACCGGCCATCCCTTGACCCAGCCTACTCCATGTCCAAGAAAGACCTGGCCTCCTTGCCAGGGCCCCAGGCCAGGTGTCTGGGAACCATCCTTAGGGAATCCGCCTCCATCTCAGCTCCGCCTTAGAATCTCTCTCCAGTCCTCCCCTTCTCTCCACCTCCTTCCTCAGGGCTTCCCCGGCCTCCCTGCTGCCATGCTTGCCTCTCCCTCCTTCCCCTCACTGGTTTGCAGCCCTTGGGGTGAAGACTACCCCCTTGCTGGGCGCCCCTGTGGAGTTAGCCCCTCCAGGGACCTCTTACCCTCTCTCTTATGCTCACCCCCTGACCGAACATCCAGCTGTGTGGGCTCCTGCATGCAGAACCCCTCTCCTTACCCTCCCATCTGCCAGCACACATCCCCCCATTACCACTGCCCCCCACCCCTTCTCGTGGCCTGTGAAGTGGTCATAGGCAGGAGTGGGCCCCCACGGGGACACACGCACATGTGCACTCCAGAGAGGGTGACAGCTGCCTGGCCTTGCAGAGCTGCCCACTCTGACCTGACTGACTTCAGAGAGGCTAGAAAGAAAGCACTTTAAAAGGAGGAGCTCAGCATCAGCATCAGCATCTTCTCACTGGGAAAGAAGCCCCCCTCCCCATGCAGACAGAAGCTGCCCTGGAGGAGTAGGGTCAGAGGCAGGAAGACACAAAAGAGAGCCAGCAACAGCCCCCAAAAATGCAGGGAGAGATCCAGCAGCAGCTGGAGAGGAGACAACAGTAAGCAGGAGCAGTGGGACTGTTTTCTGGGCAAGAAGGAAGCAGAGTCTCTCTCAGGTCTGCAGCGAAGGCCAGTGGAAAGGCCTGGGTGTGACTTACTCCATTGGAGACATCCCAGCTGAGCATCATTTTGGCCTTCTGCTCAGCCTCCTGGGTCCCGTCCAACACAAGGCCAAATCCTCCATTGATCACCTCCCCCCTGCAAGAGGCAGAGACATTTCCAGGTCACTCTCCAGGCTTGCCCCCTGCCTGGAGCACACAGCAGTGCACACACATTTTGGAAACCCATTGGAAGCATTGGCTCAGGAGGGCGGTGTGGCTGGCCCCTCCAGCCCAGGAAGCCGTTGGCCCTCTCCCAGCCTGGGGATGCAGGACTCACTGGGCTCTGCACTCCCCACTTGCCCCTCCATGCTTTACCCCATCCACTCCACACTCACCATCAGGACCCTCTACCATGTCCCCTCCCATAGGTGACCTTCTCTGCGGTTCTGAGTGCATCCCATAAAGATACGCTTCCTCGGTGCGGGGGGGGGGGGGGGGCTCTTGTGCAGCTCAATTCAACTGTCATCCTCCCAGATTTCTCTTTACTCTCTTTATTTTCTTTACCTCTTCTTTCAGCTTGCTTTAGGTGTATTTTGGGGTCCTGATAACTTGATTTGAAGGCTGAGTTCCTTTATTTTCAGTATTTGTTTTCTAACGAACAGATTTCCCTTAGTACCATTTGGATCACCCCACCTCACAGACATGATATGACCACATGTTCATTCATTTCTTCAAAAGGTGTTGTGTGATCTTAGTTAAGCGTGCTAATGCCATCCAACTTCTCACATTTGCCCTGCAGTTCCAGCCATCAGCTGAGAGTGCCCTCTCCTTCCTGGCACTCCTGGCTCCTCATCCTCACCCCTGGTGTCACAATCAAGGCCTACACTGGGCCTGGCTGCCGTTCCTGCTCAGTTAGCATCACTACACCTCTCATAGCCCCTTGTGTTACATACTTAGGAAATGCTCTCCCCACTGGTCGGCACTTGCCAGGACTTTACTGCCCAATGCGAACTCCTGAGAACATAGCATCTGGCCTTTCAGTCCCAACTCCCAGCAAATTTGCTCTTTCTCCTTCCTCCACCCAAAAGGTGCACCTAGCTTCCTCAGCCCTAATCCTTCAGGCCTATGGGCTTCTCTGCCCGGTTTGGGCTCTACTGACAATTTCAGCCAGTTCCCACCAAGAAGGTGGGGAGCCCTCTGCCGCAGGAGCCAGCTGTACACCCCACTCCAGGTGTGGAAGCTGAGCCCTTCCCTGCCCTCAGCGTGTGTGCCCACAGCTGGGCAGCCCTGTGCCAACCAGCAGGCTCCTGTCACATCATCCACCAGCCTCCGAGTGGATCCAAGGTCATCATTGGTCACCTGTCAGGGGCTGATGTTGGATGACAGAGAGGAAAGCAGATGCCAGCCAGTGTCACCAAGCAAGGACTTCAGTGTGTCCTTCAACAAGAGAGGACTTTTGGAGATTAGAACTTCATCTTCTGTTTTGGGGGCCTGAAGCCCAGACTGCTAGAGAGCAAAGCCGCTCAGCTCCATGTGACCTCAGCCATCCCTACCCATGGAGGCACCTCGGCACACTGAGCCCAAGAAGACAGACGATAAAGGCAGCATCACCATCAGCAGAGCACATGGGGCTGCTCACAAATGGAGTTGGGACAACAAGCTGTCCCCTTGAGAAAACCAGAAAAGTAGAGCCCTATGTCACATAAAGAAAAATTCATGCCAAATGTACTAAAGGAAGAAAAAGTCAAAAGCATATGATAAATAAAGTTTAGAAGCATGTTTTTATGTTTTTTCTTAACTTGGGAAGGAGAAGGTATGTCTTCTAAAGCAACATTTAAGGGGGCACCTGGGTGGCTCAGCAGTTGAGCGTCTGCCTTTGGCGCAGGGTGTGATCACGGGGTCCTGGGATTGAGTCCCCCATCGGGGTCCCTGCCTGGAGCCTGCTTCTCCCTCTCTCTCTCTCTCTCTCTCTCTCTCTGTCTTTCATGAATGAATAAATAAAATCTTAAAAAAAAAAAAAAGGATAACATTTATCGGAGGCATGCCACTGCCAGGCACTGCTCGGGGTCCTCTAGAGGTAGCTCTTGGCAGGTTAGCACATGCATTTAGCCCAGTCCTCCTGCAAAAGTAGCTTGTTCTGAAACCTAGATAGCATCTATTTCTTACAGGGGACTGTTGTGGCTGTCAGATGAGTTAGCATGTAACTCTAGAAGCATGTAACGTTGTATACGTTAGCCATTCACTGTTTAATCTTCACCACCAGCCTATAAAGCAGTTGCGTTATTATGACCATTTTGTCAATAAAAAACGAAGCTCAACAAATTTGTGCAGAAAAATTGACTTCAGAATCCATGCTCTCAATTTTGCCACAAAACTACACACCCCTGCTGCACTGGGGAGTGGGGGAGGGTCAAGGAGATTTATGTGCACAGACAGTGCAGTGAGCAACACAAGCCCTGAATACTTAGAGTGATCCTTGGGCCAGCAGAAGCAGCATCACCAGGAGCCAGATTCGCTAAATCTATGCCCCACTCCAGACCTACCAGTCACACTCTGCATTTTAATAAGCTCTCCAAGGGGTTCCCATGCACATGCAAGTTTGAGATGCTCTCTGACATCGCTTAGTGAGGACAAAATGTTGGTATCAGGATAAGGATGGCAGACCAAATATATGTATTTATTCCTCAAAGATGTGGACTCCCTAGGCTGTATCTTGCTGTGAGGTCACAAGGAACATCTGAGGGTAACAGAGGGACCATGAAAACATGGACTGAGAAGTCTCAACACCCAACAGTGAAGCCCTGTCCCTTCCAATAGCTCACAGAATTGGCCACACCCTCTCTACAAGGACAGGAGGCGGGAACTGCATTTACTGAGCAGACCAGCCAGCCTAAAACCAGAGACTGACCACTGACCTCTCCTGCTCTGCAGCCCATGGCCCAAAGGTGCATGCACACACTGTGTGTGGGCGCCCTCTCTAAATACAAGCAGACAGCAAGGACCACTGGACAGACAGCATGAGGACAGACTTCAAGCAAGCAACCAATGAGTGAAAATATCAGTGAGGGTGACAAAACATGAGTGACACCTAACTCTGGGAAATGAACAAGGGATAGTGGAAGGGGAGGTGGGCGGGGGGTTGGGGTGACTGGGTGATGGGCACTGAGTGGGACACTTGGTGGGATGAGCACTGGGTGTTATGCTAAATGTTGGCAAATTGAACTCCAATTAAAAAAAAAAAAAGCAGGGATCCCTGGGTGGCGCAGCTGTTTGGCGCCTGCCTTTGGCCCAGGGCGCGATCCTGGAGACCCAGGATCGAATCCCACATCGGGCTCCCGGTGCATGGAGCCTGCTTCTCCCTCTGCCTGTGTCTCTGCCTCTCTCTCTCTCTCTCTGTGACTATCATAAATAAATAAAAATTAAAAAAAAAAAAAAAAGCAAGCAACCAGAAAGAGGGGCTCCAAGAAGATAGAGGAAGAGGAAGATAGCACACACCCGATGCGGACTGTCTTGGAAACGTAAGCGCTCTAAAACAGGGAGACAATAGATGTAAAAACTGAGAGCAAGGGCACCTGGGTAGTTCAGTCTGGTAAGCAACTGCCTTCAGCTCAGGTCATGATCTCAGGGTCCTGGGATCAAGTCCTGTATCTGGCTCCCTGCTCAGCAAGGAGTGTGTCTCTCTTTCCCCTGCTCCTGCTCTCTCTCAATAAATACAAACCAAGAAATAGCAGACAGAGCTCATAACTTAGAAATGGATTTGTATAGAACAAAGAAAAAAAATTAGCTGACAAGTTGAAAGATATTTCCTCCTGGAGCCAGAACGGTTGAGGCTGAAATTTTTTCCCCTGCTGATTTCGCAGTCAGACTTGCAGGAGTATCGGACAGATTAAATTATGTGGGTGTGTGAGCATGATGGAGTCCAAGGTGAATTTGAGGCACTTTCTGAAAGAGCCCCCGGGGACAGCCAGAATCCAGGTGTTGGCACCAGCATGTGGCCCTCCCGCAGTCCTGTCTGCAGACCCTGGGGAGAGCCAGGGGGTGGGAGCAACTTGGGAATTGGTGGGGAACATTCCATCTCTTGGGAGCACCTTATTCAGGGGGTCCTGCCCCAAGGCCCTCATGTCACTGATGCTTTCTGAGGCCAGCTCTGCTCTCACCCCTCCAGCCCTCTGTGGCTCTGGGCAATGACAGGTGACTCCTGGGGGATGACAGATCTGGGTTCAGATCCTGGCTCTGCCACCAGCTGTGGCCTTGGGCATGTGACCCAACCTCATCCTCTTCACCTCCAGCACCAATTCAGCAAATCCAGTGACAAAATGTCAGGTGCCCCACAACCAGGCACTCTCCGTCCTGTTTTCTCCAGCCCACATATTGGAAAGAACATGCACTGCCGTCACACTTTCCATTCATTAGAGCCGCCTGACTGGGCTACAGCTCGGAATTCCGGCCTCGAAGCCTGCCCATCACAATGCTCTGGGAAGCTCCAGTGCTGGGGACTTGGCCCTGGAGGGCAAGGCCGGCTCCGCTCGCCAGAACGGGCTCAGAGGTCAGTTCCGAGCCTGCCAGGAGCTGCCCTCCTCCCCAGAGCCACAGCACCCCCTGCTGCCCCCACGGCTAGCAGTCCACCTTGGCTAGAGCCCAGACCTGACAGCTTCCCAAGGTCTGAGGAGAGGCCAGGCCTCGGTCGGTCGGCTGCAGCTCATTAACCTCCTGGTGCCTCAGTTTCCTCATCTGTAAAATGTATTTTCTTCTAAGATTAGGTGAGAGAGTAGATTCAAAAATTTTAGCGAATGCTTGCCACATCGCCTGTATATGATAAATATTAGTCATTTATTATTTGTGGACGTGATAATTGTGATTTAGAATAAGAAATATTTGGTCTTCGTCCCATTTCTGGCACAGAGCTCCTAAAGCACTTGGAATTTTGTCAGCATTGAGAGCGGTTAAAGTGTCCTTCGTAAAAATAAATAAATAAATAAATAAAATAAAGCATCCTTTGTTATGTTAACGAGGTGACTCTCGGAGGGCCTCTGAGGAGTGGGGGGTGGGTACTAGTTTCCAGCAGAGCCAACCTTATCATTACAGGATTGGCATGCTCAGTCCCACTCCCAGGCCTCCAGGGAGGGAGAGGGGCTGGAGGTTGATTCCAGGGGTCAATAATCTAGTCAGTCATGCCTAAATAATGAAGCCTCCATGAATACCTAAAAGGACAGGTTTGGAGAAGGTCTAGGTTGGGGAACCAGTTCCACGTGCCACTGTGCCAGGCCCCAAACTCTGCAAGGACGGAGGATGCTTTGTTTGGGGTCTCTCCCTATGTATCTCTTCATGAGGCTGTTGGCTTGTACCCTTTGCTATCCTTTGTAATAAAGTGGTAATCTAGTGAGGGTAGTGGTTTCCTGAGTTCTGTGAGCTGCTTGAGCAAATTAATGGATCCCAGGGAAGCTATTGATTTGTAGCCAGTCGGTCAGATGCACAGGTGACAACCTAGACTTGCAACTGGCACCTGAAATGGTGTCATCCTTGTGGGACCAGGCCCTTACCCTGTGGCATCTGGTGCCATCTCTGAGCAGATAGTATAAGAATAGAGTTGACTGTGTCAGAGAATTGCCTGGTGGTGTGGGAAGGCCCCCACGTGTTAGAATTAGGGGTGCAGAATTATAGCAGATAGTTGCCTTCACATTGGAATGGCAACTATCAGCCTCCCACAAACCCCAATTTCTTCATGGCACAGACTAGAAACAGGCCTGCCAGGGCAGACCCGTAAGCCAGGGCCCCAGGAGAGCCCAGAATCCAGGTCTCCCGCCTCCCAGCCCAGCTGCCCTGGCCCAAGATGGCACTGAGAATTCCTGGGAAAACATCTGTGAAAGCAAAGGGAAAACTGAGATGATAAGCATAGGTACGGTTCTTACAGCCTTTGTGTCCCACGTGACAGGTGAGGCCCTGAAAGGTAGAGTGGCTGGGCCATGTCCTGTGATTTCCAGTTCACACGAGGAACATCACAGCAAAGCCATTAGCAGAAGGAGCTCAGGGGAGGCAGGGCCCAGGATCACGAGGGAATTCCCAAGACCTCTACACCAGCCCACACCCACAGCACCCAGTTCTCCAAAAACCTTACCAGCCGACACCCCCGCCATTATGAAGAGCGACCCAGGTGGCACCTCGAAAGGCATCTCCCACGAAGTTCTGCACAGCCATGTCTGTGGAAACAGAGGCCACCACCCATCACTCCCTGAATGAGGCGGGCTGGGGGCCTGAAGGTGAGATAGGGAACAAAGGACAGACTCTCGAAACAGCAATAGCTTATGTTTGCAGAGCTAAGCAAAGCCAGAGGAGTGACAAGTACCTGAGTCCTTCCGTATAGTTACACTCTGGCACTGAATGCCAAAGTGCTCCTGAAGCAGAAAGCATGGAAGAATTAAAGGGGTGGTGGTACCGATTTTAGCTCATGGATACAGAGAGCCAAAGAGAGGCACTTTGACCTTTAAAACAAAGCAAAACCAATAAGGGTGGAGGACAAACTACAAATTAATGACTGTCCTTGACCCAATCAGAGAACTGAGGCTCCACAGCAACTAAGTAATTCCGATCTGGGGAGATACAGGCCCTTGCACAGGGAAACAGAACCCAAGGTCGTCACCTTACATGTGTGTCTAACAAATTGCTAAAGGACAAGCATAAGCTTGCCTGAAACCTTGAGGCCCCTGGGACATAGATAAAAGGGGGTGTGTGTGTCCTAGCAAGCTCTTCCTCCAAAAACCCAAGCAGGTACTCCCAGAGAAGATCAGAGACAATCCTACGACCACTCTCCTCCTTATGCTGGGCAGCGAAATGGGAGAAATGCATCTCTAGAACCTGATAAAGACCAGGAAACATTCTCCCCTCGGGCCTCCTGAGATGTCACGCCCGACCATGTCTTGGCTTTACCTCACTGAATCTGATTTTAGGCTTCTGACCTTCAGAGCTGTGAGAGAATACATTTGTGTTGTTTTAAGCCATTGAGTTTGCAGTACCTTGTTAAAGTGGCCATAGATATGAATATAAACTATATTAATATCAGGGAGTTGGAGCAAGGAATATAACTAGGGACAGAGAGGAACATTACATAATGATAAAGATGTCAGTTCTCCAAGAAGATATCAGAAACCAAAATGAGCATGCACCTAACTGCAGGGATTGATTGATTGGTTTTTAAAGATTTTATTTATTTATTCATGAGAGAGACACACACACAGAGGCAGAGACACAGGCAGAGGGGAAAGCAGGCTCCCTGTGGGGAGTCCAATGCAGGACTCAATCCCAGGACCCTGGGATCATGACCTGAGCCAAAGGCAGATGCTTAACTTCTGAGGCACCCAGGCGCCCCTAACAGCAGAGGTTTAAAATACTTGGAGCAAAGATAGGTAACTCCTGAAAGGAGAGACAGACAAATCAGCAAACACAGGAGATTTCACCACTCTCTCTAATTTGCAGAATAATTAAGCAGAAAATCAGTAAGGATCCAGATGACCAGAACAGCATTATCAACCAACCTGACCTAACTGATATCTGTAGAACCCACCAAATAACAGCAGAACATATGTTCTTCTCAAATGCACCAAGATAGACCATATTCTGGGCACAAAACAACCCTGAACGAATTTAAAAGAAGAGACAAATATAAAGTAAGTTCTCAGACCATAATGGAATTAAACCTGAAGTCAGTAAGAAAGTATTTGAAAAATCTCCTGAAACATAGAAATTTAAAAAGATACTTCTAGGGGTGGCTGGGTGGCTCAGTTAAATGTCCTACTCTTGATTTCAGCTTAGGTCATGATCTCAGGTTAATGAGATTGAGCCCTGTTTTGAGCTCCATGATGAGAGTGAAGCCTGCTTAAGATTCTCTCTCTCTCTCTCTCTTTCTCTCTCTACCCCTCTGCCCCTCCCCACACACACACACCTCTTTTTCTAAAAAAAAAAAGTTTAAATTAATTGATTAAAAAAGATACCTCCAAGTAACCAATGAATCCAAGAGGAAGTCTTATGGGAAATTAACAAATATTTTGAACTGAAAGAAAATGAAAATATATAAAAATTTGCAGGATGCAGCTAAAGCAGCTAAAAAATTCAGAGCATTAAATACTTATGTCAAAAAAAAAAAAGATTTCAAATCAGTAACCTCAGCTTCTGTTTTATGAAGCCAGAGAAAGAAGAGCAAGTTAAACCCAAAGCCAGTAGAAGGAAGATTAGAGCAGAAATCAATGAATTTGGAATCAGAATAGCAATAGAAAAAAATGAATGAGACTAGAAACTTCTTTCTGGGGGAAGATCAATACAGTTGATAAATTTCTAGCCAGACTCATCAAGAGGAAAGAAGACACAAATGACCAATATCAGGAATGACAGAGGAGACATCACAACTGACCCCATAGACATTAAAAAGATAAAGGTATACAACTTTATACCTATAAATTTGATAACTTATATGAAATATATCAACTCCTTGAAAAAATGATACAAATGGGGTTCCTGATGGTCCCCCTCTTTTCCTTGGGATCCCATCCATGATGGAAGGAGCCCCCAAGTGCTGGGAATGAGCAAGCTATGCCAGGACTAGAATCCAGCAGCCTCTGTGATGGTTATAACTGTAGTGGGCTTAGAAGCAGAAGAGTAACAGCAGCCATAGCAGATAATCTTCATTGAGTGCTGCCTGCAGGATATTAATTGATTTCATTCTTCATCTCTGAAGTAGGTGCTATTATTTCCATTTTACATATGAGTAAATTGAGGCTCAGACTTTAAATGCCTTGCTGAAGACCGCCCAGCAAGTGACAGGATCAGGTGCACACCCAAGTCTAGGGCATCCAACTGTCCCATTTTGCCTGGCACTAGCCCAATTTAAAACCAGAAATCCCAGTTCCCAGAAACACCTGTGTGCTGGGCTGGTCACCCAATGCCAAGTCTCTCAGATGCCAGAACATTTTTTTTTTTTTTTTGGAGCCTTATGACTGAATAAATGAATCTATTGATTTTTAAACAAAATCAAATCCAACATTAACAAAATTTTGTTAGACTTTTTTGTCTTCCTCACCTGCACAGAAGGCAGAGCCATCATAAATGTTGGAGGTCTCCCTAAAGGGGCTGTCTGTGCCACTCACGTCATGGTGGTCTCGGCTCAGGACCACTGGTGCCTGCAGCAGGGAAGGTTATGAGATGTCAGCAATGGTGTCCACCATAGCTTCCCGGCACACACCGGGAGCCCTTTGGGTCCCTCTTCCTGGAAACAGACCTTCTTCAACAAGAGGAAGCATAGGTGTTTCTGATGGCTTCCTATCCCTACTAACAGATCTCACAGGGTGGGTCCTTTCTCTGTGAAGGCCACCCGTGCCCTATGCCTGCGTTGGTGCCCTGGGCAGTCTCGACAACTCTATCCAGAGAGGTATGCCTATTTCATGGACAGGAAAGTGAGGTCCAGTGAGGAGAAGAAACTTGCCCAATGCCCTAGAGCTGGAGAGTGGACAGGCTGGGACTGATCCGCATGCGGTATGCTAGAGGCTGGGCTTTCCCCTGCGTCTGCGCTCTAAGAAAAGGGGCAGACAGACAGCCCTGGTGAAGGCTGAGTGGGGCCGTGGCTAAGGACAGGTCCACAGGGCTCCTTGTGCAGGAAGAGGTGCCTTGCTGGAAGGGAAACTCCCCTTGCTTTGAATGGGAGGCTCTCTTCTCCTTTCCTTGAACAAACAGGCCAAGCTTGCTCTTCACATGTGCTCTGAACTGCCAACCCCCAGGCATTCTAGCATCTTCCAGGTATTCAGTCTCAGTTCTTCACCAGCAACTCAGAAGGTCTGTTCTGACCACCTCATCTAAGGTCACCACTCAACCCTACCCCATCTAAAGTCACCACTCATTCCCACCCCTTCACCCCCACCCTATTCACCCCTACCCATCCAAAGTCACCACTTGCCCCCACCATGTCACCCTTCCTTGACATCTCTAAGCCAGCACCCCACCCCATCACCCACATTCAGTTTCTTGTTATGTTCATCACCATCTCATTTCCCTCTGAATTTATGCCTTTGTCCTGCATCATCAGTTTCCCTTCCCTAGTGAGTAGATGAGGCCAGATCCTGTCTATTTTGCTCTCTGCCACTGGTCCCCAGTACCTCAGGACAAACCTGGCATGGAGGAGGTGCTCAATCAAGCAGGTAGAATGAATGGCTTTCTGTGCCAACCAGGCCTAACACCTGGATATGAGGGTGCCTGGAGAGATGTCCTGGCAGGCTGCCCATCCTCCGGAGCGCATGGAGCAGGGTGCTCTGGAAGCGCTCCCTGAGATGGGCTGGGGGCTGCTGTCCTTGCTGCCACCAGAACCAGCCACCAGGACAGGCTTCACGTTCTTTCAACCTGATTTCCCTTTCATATCTGATCATTAACACTGCCACTCCCAAACATGGGGATACCAGCAAGAACTCTGTGCATGGGCCTACAGAACAGAAGCAAGAGTGCCCTCCAAACCAGTGTGCCCAGAGTTCTGTGTCCTCCACGTGGGCCGGCTGACTGCGGGGAATGTGGGAGAAAGCCAGGGAAGTTTGTCATGGTTTATAAAAATATAATTTTTAAAAAAAGATAATTCAAGAACTGATGACTCGCTTGATCCTCATACCTAGGCTTTGAGGTTAATATTATTCTCTTGTCACAGAAGATGGCTCAGAGAGGGCATCTGACTCGCCCAAGATCACACAGCAGGGAACATACCAGAGGCTGGGTTTGAGAACAGGCCTTATCACTCCTGGTCCCCAGTTACCTGCCCCTCCTCTGACACTAACACAGAGCACGGGGCCTTAGGGAAAGATGAGAAGGAGCCTACAAGGAGGCCTCCTGCCTGCAGCACAGGACTGGTCACCTTGATCTTCCCACGAGCGATGGCTTGGTTGAAGGCCACAGCGATGGCCACACGGCCTTTTTGGTCTGAGTACAATATCCTTGCCTGGGACCCCACCACCTGCAGAGAAAAGGTAGAGAAGAAGCACCTCAATGGCCTAGGGACATGCCATGGGTGACTTGGGTAACAGGTCCACCAGCAGCCAGATGGGCCCCTCTAGGGAGGTCCTGGAGGACCCCAAGGTGTATGGTAGCTCTATGGTCTGCGGGCCTGAGGTGGGCCCTCATGTCCAGTCCACTAGGCTGCCACGCCAACTCCCTGCATGTCCACATGCAGTCTGGGCCCCCAGACATCCCTCTGAGATGCAGCGCCTCCAGGGTTAACCCCAGGAGGAGGCTCCAAGATCCTGACTCTAGGGATGTTACCTCATATCCCTGCTTGAGTCCTTCCAATAAAAATAATATTATTTTTATAATTAATGCAAATTTGGATTGTGCCTGGCACAACTACAAGTACTCTGCACCTTCACCCATTAGTGAATGTGTAAGGAAGGTGCTAATAATCCTCATCCTGGGTTCCACTTTATGGATGAGAAAACTGGGGCACAGAGGCTGAGTGACCTGCACACGACCACATGGGTGGTAGGTGGCACAGCCGAGCACCTGTGGACACACTCACCAGGATGCAGCCCCTCAGGATGGTAAGACAGGTCGCTCCCAGGAATCCTTGTGTGGTACAGTGGTCTCAACCAGGATGACATGTGGCAACAACTGGAGACACGTTTGAGTGCTGCCAGCATGGGGGTGGTACTGCCAAACATCCCACAACATTCCCCCGTGATAAGGTCATATTCAGCCCCCAGGCCCTGGCACAGGTATTGCACCCCCAGGTTCACAGCAGCATTACTCACAATAGCTAAAATGTGGAAGCACCCCAGGCGTCCATTGACGGATGAACAGATAAGCAAAAGAGATACGTTCTATGCAGACAGTGGAATATTACTCAGCCTTGCAAAGGAAGGGAGGGCAGCCCCTGTGGCTCAGTAGCTTAGCGCCGCCTACAGCCCAGGGCGTGATCCTGGAGACCCCGGATGGAGTCCCACTTCGGGCTCCCTGCATGGAGCCTGCTTCTCCCTCTGCCTGTGTCTCTGCCTCTCTCTCTCTCTCTCTCTCTCTCTCTCTCTGTGTATTCTCATGAATAAACAAATAAAATCTTTGAAAAAAAAGAAAAGGAAGGGAATTCTGACACAGGCTACAGAGTGGATGAACCTTGAGGACATCATGCTCAGTGAAAGAAGCCGGTCACAGAAGGACAAGTCCTGCATGATCCCCCTGCATGAGGTCCCTAGAGGAGTGGTGGCTGCCAGGAGCTGGGGAGGGGGCGGGGAGGGAGGTCATGTTTCATGGGGACAGAGTTTCAGCTTGGGGAAGTGAAAACGTCTGGAGACAGATGGTGGTGACGGGTGCATGCAATGTAAGTGTACTTAAAGCCACTGAGCTGTACCTTAAAAATGGGTAAAATGCAAAACGTTATGGTAATGTACGTTTTGCCACAATTGAAAAAAGAAATGATTTGGCCCCAAACGTCAGGAGCACCAAGGCTGAGAAACCCTGGATTCTCCAAAGAGGATGTAGGGGTTTCCCTGAGCTGCCTGGCCACTCATCCCGGAATAGGGTGTAAGGTTCAGGAGCCGGTGGTGGAGCCAGCACACCCCGACCATGGGCCTGAAAATCGAGCCCAGCCGGGGCCCTGGCGCCGGCCAACGTGGCCACCTGAGCTGCTTCCTCCGCCCTCACGCTTGCTAACTACTGGCCTTGCTCCCACACCAGTGGCCACAAGCCCTGTGGGAAGGATGACAGTATAAATCAGCACCGCAGAGACTCGCAGACGTCTTGGATCCAGACAAAAGAAACTTGAGGAGGAACTGGCACAGGCTGGCCAGCTCAGCCGAGTACACCCTACAAGGCGCCCAGTTAGAATGTCAATAACGGGCAGCCCTCGGCCATCACCATCGCTCCTGAGGCAAAGGGCAGTGTGAGGTAAGTGGGGAGAATACAACCTCCACAGGACGTCAGCTAAACTCAGGAAAGACGGCCCAGGTATCCTTGGAGCGGCGTCCAGAGGGCTCCCCACACCCCGTCCTCCCCGCCTCCCGCCAGTCCCTTCCTGCTCTGAGGGTGCCCTTCCCTCAGGGCTGGGTTCTTCTCCCCTCCAGGCTGCCTCTGGCTGGGCCCCACACGTTTCCACTCCAGCCCCATCCTCCCCATGGCCTAGATCCCCAAGTTCAAGGCAGGTGTCTCAGACCCTCTGTTGCATGGGGGCTTCGTGGCTGAAACACGGGTGCAAACCCCTGGCCAAGGAGGAGTTCGGTGGGGTGGGGCTGGGGGCAGAAGCCCAGGACCCGGGGCAGTGCTCAAGGGTGTCCCTCTCTGGCCCTAGGGACACGGTGGTAGTGTCTGGCCATCGAGGCCTGGCCTGTGAGCCATTTGCCCGTTTTCCGTTCGTCCTCAGCGCACCAAGCCGGCTGCCGCCTCGCGGCCTGCGCTTTGGCTGGTCCTCTGCCTCCCCTGACGGTCACGTGGCCGCTCCTCCCCGATGCCCCAGCATCTGGAGCTAGACTCACAACTCAGCTCCTCTGTGACACCTTCCTGACAGGTCTGTAGAAAGCAGTCCCCAGCCGGCACTGCCTCAATTCGTGTTTATGTGCTTGTGAGTGCACCCCCAGACATGAGGCAGCAGCGTGCCCTCTACTCGACCCTGACCCCAGCGATGCCCCGTGCACAGACTGTCCCAGAGGGCCTGTTCCAAGCATGCGCGCCCCCACAGCTCAGGTGTCCACCATCTCCAGTATCTCCACTGCACAGATGAGACGGGAGGCTCAGAGAGGCTGAGCCACTTGCCCCAGGTCACACAGCCAAGAAGCCAGGAGCCCTGACTTGAGAGAGCTATTTGTGGGGTAACTGGGTGAGCGACTCCCTAACTGACCCTGGTCAGTGCCCTAGGGCCCCAGGCCACCTTTAGAAAGGCTCTGGGCTTCTTCGTCTGGCGGCCTGCTGGGTGAGATGCTGCTGCCGCTTCCTGGGAGGCCAAGGAGGCTGCCACCGGAGCTGTCTCACAGGTGCACTGGCACCATCTCGGGGCTCCCATCTACCAGCCTGGGCACGGCAAGCGGCACCCCACCTCAGAGAGGGCAGCTGAGGGTCCGCCCCTGCTTCCCACCAGGCCAAGTCCTCACCAGCCGGTGCTTGGCGGCTTCCCGGATCCAGCGGATGTTGTCTGCATACTGCAGCTTCACGCCTGGGTTCACTGCAGGGAGAAAGGGGGGTGTCCAGGCATCGGGAGCTGCTATCCAGTGGGGCTCAGAACCAGGCCCTCCCTCTGGCAGCCGCTCAGCACAGACACCTGTTCTGCAATCCTCATGGAGCCCAGACACAGGGCCAGGAAGCCCCCAGCCCCAGCACTACCCCAGGCCGTCTGACTTCCAGAACCAGTGATGCAAACCATCACACGAATTAATGCACGGATGTGTGCAACCCCCTGCCTGATACCTCCATCCCTCAAACATCTATTAAGTCCTCACTGTATGTCAGCTGCTGTGCTGGGCACTGGAACAGAGACTTCAATGGGCCATGAAGGAATTCAAAGTGTAGTGAAGGAGTCACTAGGGTGGTAGGTCAGGGGGACCAAAGGCCTCCCTGCAGAGGTAATGATCAAGCTACATCCTAAATGCTAAGAAGGAAGTAGCTACACAAAGATCTGCGGGAACAGTGTTCAGAGCAAAAGCCCTGAGGCAGAAAGAAGCTTGGCCTATCCCAGTAAGACAGGCCAGTTGGCTGAAGTGTGGAGGGCGCGCAGAGTCAGGTGGTAGCTGTGTTGCTCTGGAGCTGCTCCCCCCAGCTCACCAGAGCAGCCCTGAATCTTCAGGAAGTGTGTGACATAGTCATTGACACACACATCATTAAAATTTCAGTTAAACAAACTCACACTTTTTAAATTTTTAAATTAAAAATGAAGGCGATGTTCATAAGTCATCACTGCGTCATTACTTTCCGATCTTTTACGAGGGTCTATGCTCTTGGGATTACCTGCCTGGGGGAAACTCTGCTGCTGCTCCTCGGAGCCTCGCTGGAAATCCGCAGCCCTGAGAGCATATGCCCCGCGGCTACCAGCAGGTGCACCCTGCCTGGCTCCTCCCACACAGGTACCGGCTCCCCTTCCCCTGGATTTCCAGCCCTCAATCCGGGGAACAGGACCCTCCAGGCCACCTAGCCTGGATGTGGGCAGATGGGGAACGGCCCGTGGGGACTGAAAACCAGCAGCCAAGGCCGAAGGACCTGCACAGCGATGTGGAGACAAAGTGCCCGGGACCCGGAAAAGCTTCGGAGAAGTGGGAGTCGGAGCTAGGACAGCGGTTCTTGCTGCCTCGGCTCCATGACAAAGGCAGAGATAACTGGCAGGTCATGTCCCCCAGGAAGGGCGGGAGGTGAACCACGGGGTGCAGGTCTCCTGTGGGAAGCAGAGCCCAGCTGCCTCAACGGAGAAGCCCCAGCCACTGCAGGAGCTCTGACCCAGGCCCTGAGACCGGCCCCCCTCTGTCCCGCGGCCTCACCTCCATCGGCGACCACCCCCTCCAGCACAGACGCGGCCAGCTGGTCTGTCACTGCCAGGTCCTGGGGGTCCCCTGATGTGCAGACCCAGCGGAAAGGCCCAAATCCCAGGGAGAATATGTCCCTGCAAGGACAAAGTGACGCATGCCTCGGGTCTCCTAGCCTGCCGCACCCACTGGCTGGGCCTGGGTCACCCCGAACTGAGGGGGGAGGCCTACAGATGCTCCAGAACCTGTAGGTCGTATGCTGCGGGGGGCGCGGGGGCGCGGGGGCACCTGGCCTGTGGGCACCAACAGTGAACAGAGTGTCGGATCCAGAGTCCCGGCTGTGGCCCCTGAGCCGCCACCTGGACAGCAGGTGCAGAGGCCACCACCCAGTTCTCACACCCCCCCCCCCCGGAAGCCCCTCCCTCCTCCTCCTCTCCCTCACAAGCCCCCACCTTCCCCTCTCCACCTCTGCCTCTTTCCTTCTCCTCTCCCCCACAGCCCCTCCCTCTCCTCCTCCTCTCCCTCCCCAGCACCCTCCCCTTCCTCCTCCTCTCCTCCCCCCAGCACCCTCTCCCTTCCTTCTCCTCTCCTCCCCCTCCTCCCCTCCCCCACAGCCCCCTCCCTCCCCTCAGTGTTTCCCCTTCCCTCTGGTCCTCGTCCTCCCTTTTAGATCTACACCCCCTCTTTCCGTGGGAACAGGGGGCAGGGACACAGGCACACTTTCTCTTTTAGTGCTGTCACACAGACAACCTGAAAGTCTGTGAACTAAAACAAAGTAGTTGGGAGAAACAGACAATGTGGGGACTTGGCCAGGTTTGCCTTGGGTGAAATGATGCTCCTGGGTGGCCTCAGGTCCTGCCTTCACCAGCCCCCGGTGCGGGGGGAGGGACCCCTTGCCCGGTAGCCCCCTGAGCCTCCACCTCCTCACCTGAGGTGAACCAAGGACACAGCTGACTTGCTCCTCCCCATGCCCCCTGCCTCTCTCCCTGGTCCCATCAGGTACACAGATGGGCTGGCAAACTTCCAGGAGCATTGTGAGGCCTCCCATCCCCTCACCCTGTGTTGCTTCAGCCCAAACTTCTTGGCTTGACCCTGAGGCCTCCACCCCAGCCTGGTCTCCCTGGTTCCCTCCCGTGGCTCCCTATCGAGGACTCCCCCAGCTCGAGTGCCCAGCACCACGTCACTTACCCCATGATGTGCTGCACGTAGGAGGGGTAGCGGAATCCTGTCTTGTTGGTGCCTTTCTTCTCCACGTCAGCTCCTGTGGTCAGAGCACCCGCAGCACAGAATCAGCCTGAGGGTCTGAGGGCTGGCAACCCCACCCGAGGCGGGGACTCATGCCCCTCTTGAGACGGCAGTTTCAACAGAGGCCAGGGAAAGACTATGGAAGTGCTCTGTTTTGATAGGGAAGCCTCACTAGGGCTGTTTGTTTTCACATAAAAGAAGGGATGAGCACTGGATGACATGCTATATGTTGGCAAATCAACTCCAATTAAAAAGAGAGAAGGGAGTCAGTGAGCACTGCCCTTGGTGTGGGGCCCTGTGGGGACGTATCCATATCCACATTACCCCCAGATGCCTGGCCCACCTGTGCTCCAACTGGCACACCAGAACCTTCCAACTCCAGGGGGGACCTGGTGCCAGGGTCGGGGCTGGGAGGGCGACTTCCCACTGTGTGTTTTGTACGTTTTGAACTTTACCCTCTAGCATGAGCTACCTGTTTCACAGAAAAGTTTCCTTCAGACATTAAGGAGGGCACTCGATGTAATGAACCCTGGCTTTACAGAAGACTGATGAATCACTGACCTCTACCTCTGAAACTAATAATACCCTATATGTTAATTAGTGGAATTTAGATTTAAAAAAAGAAAAGTTTCCTTCACAGAAAAGTTAAACTATATTTTTCTTTCCAGCTGAAGCTTCTATTCAGGCATCATACCAACTCTCTTTGTGGCACCTGATGTTCTGATGGCAAACGGCACAGCTGAGGCCCAGAGGCCAAGGACCTGGCAGGACCAGCTTTCAGTGGGCCTGGGCAGGGGCACAGTGGATCCTGCATGCTCTGGCTCCCATGTTCCCCTGGCACCTGCCAGGGCACTCTTGCTGGCAAGAAGGGAGCATGCCCAGTGCCAGGGTTTTGGCCCATCCCAGCCTGGGGAGGCCGGCACCCTGTTACCACACCTTTGTCGTGTCTCACCTGCTCTTTGGGCTTCCAAGAGGAAGGCATTGCCGTAGTCCCAAAAGAAGAAGTTCTCCTTGGCCAGTCTGTTGATGGCTGAGACTTGCCTCCTCAGGCTGCAAGAGGCCGGCAGTCAGTGATCAGCGCTGCCCACCCGTGAGGTTCTGAGAGCAGGCCCCCTGTGCTCACCACTGTCACCCCCCAACCACACCCCATGGAGCTCAGCCAGCTTTCCATCCCATCAGACAGGGGAGAGTAAGGCTACACAGTTGGGCCTGGAGAACCCGGCAGAGGTCAGAGCCGCCCAGTCCCTAAAGCTCCTGCCCGCTGTGTGCCCACCCCACCTCCTCACACCCAGAGTAGCCCTGGGACCTCATCACCTTTCCTGGACTAGGTGTTTGAATGCAGCAGGGTCGGAGGCCATGAGGCTCTGGGCCTCTGTGAAGCCCAGCTGCACAGGGTAGTAACCACCATTGAATGGGTTGTGGCAGGATGTCTGGTCTGATCCAAGGTCCACCAAGAGCTCCCCCGTGGTGGCCAATTCATGGACTAGGCGCTCCCTGGGAAAGATGAGGGGTGACTGATGCAGGGCGGCACTGGCCTGGAGAAGGGGTAGGGACCTGTAGGGCCTGAGTTCATGGACCAGCCAGCAGGGGATTGCCCTCCTCTCTCAAGAGAACATCTGCAGGAAGGCTGCTGTGAGCTCAGGCCAGGATCCGGGAGTGGAGCATTACGCACAGCACATTGGCAGCTTTGTGTCCAGGGAGCACATGGCCACCACGGGTAACTTGTCTGGAGGGGGAGGTTCACCCAATGTCCCCAAGGCTGCCAACTCCCATCCCACACTTACCAAAGATCCACCACATTGCCATGGTAACCAAGGCTGAGCACCTCCTTCCTTTTTCTTGCTTCTCTAGAAGGGCACAGAGCAGAGCAGATGGCCCGTCGCACCTGCCCACAGCTATCCACCCCCACCAACACCAAGCTGGCAAGAATGCAGGAGACCCTGGAGGTCACCGAAAGCTCTGTGGGTCAGCATTGGGCCTGATGTTTAGGGACCCCTGAGGCATGTCCTTTGAGGACCCAGAACTGTAAGGAGAACAGCAGAGCAGAATGCCCCAGAGGAGAAAACCGAGATGACAATAGTGACAAGCCTTCTCAGGGGGATGCACAGAGTCTGTGCTGTTGCTGTTAGTGCTCTGATTGGGATCCTTCTGGAACTCCTGCAAGGTGACCCTAAAGTTGTAGACATCGCCAAAGATGGTTACAGGGCACCTGGGGGTTCAGTCGGTTAAGGGGCCCGACTCTTGATTTTGGCTTGGGTCGTGATCTCAGGGTCATGAGATTGAGCCCTGGTGTGGGCTCTGTGCTCAGCGCGGAGTCTGCCTAGGATTTGGTCTCCCTCTGCGCCTCCTGACCCTGTCCCCTGTCGTGTGTGTGTGTGTGTGTGTGTGTGTGTGTGTGTGTCTGCACATGCCTGCACCCTCCCCTCTCTAAAACAAACAAACAAACAAACAAACAAACAAAGCAGCATTGGATCAGCAGCCCCCAGAGCAGTCCTGCCCCCATTCCCACTAAAATACCTCTGGAAGACATCAAACCAGAGGAAAATGTTGCCAGTCTCCACCCCCCGCACCGCGACAACCAGAGCGTGAATGGGGAGGAACATCAGCTTATCCCCAGCCCAGAGCCTCCCTGAGGAACAATTCCATCTTTCAAAGGTTCACCTCCCCCTCACCGACAGATTAGGTGAGCACCTACTATGTACCAGGCTCTGGGCTGAGGCCACAACAGTGAGAAATACAGGGCACCATCTTTGCAAAACTGTGGCTGAATAGCCAGAAAACCATTTAGCAGCAAGTGTGGGGACTCCGGGGCCTCCTGCACACCAGGGAACCAGGTGTGGGAACTCCGGGGCTTCCTGCACACCAGCGAGAAACCCTAACAGAATTAGAAGGGGCGCCTGGCTGGTTCGGTCAGTAGAGCCTGAAACTCTTGATCTTGGGGTTGTGGTTCAAGCCCCACTTTGGGTCCTGCGATGTTGGTACTGCACGTCCCTTGCGGGGTCACTCAGGGAGATACCACCTATGGCCAAGTGTCAGGCGGTTCACAGGCCCACATAAGTCAGCCCAGCCTCCAGGCCCCTGTTTGTGGTCTCCCCACTTTACCTGCGCCATACCTGAGTCTCTCAATGCAGTGGTCCAAGCTGTCCGTTACTTCCATCAGCCATCCTTGCTCGTGGCGTTTCATGAGGGCGGCTTTATCCACCTGGGACCATGAGACACGGGGCCGCCCTTACCGGGTGGGTCAGCCTCCACTAGGAAGAAGCCATCTCCCATGTAGTCACCCACTTTCATAACGCAGTGTCAGAGCAGACGCTGTGAGCTGCTTTCCAGTATCTGTTCCCCCTCCTGTCATCCTTACCCACAGAACGCGAATTTTGGGGGTGACATTGTGTGCAGCCCCAGTCCAAGCAAACCACAGCTACTCTTTCCACTGTCTCCAGCCTCCCTTTTGGACAACAACTTCCATTTTATCCAATACTGACCAATGGGGTAACAGAAGGGGTTTCTTATGTTGTTATTTTCCTGCTGAAAGAGAGTCAGTCATAGGTGGCACTTCCCTTCTCCCTTGTTCCTGCCTTAAATGGAGATGGGATGGCTGGGACACCATTTTGTTTCCGTGAGGGAAACCCAAGACAATCTACAGATGCTGGCCCTGACATCACTGAGCTGCTGAACCAATGCCAGCACTGCTTGTTGGCTGTGTGAGAAAAATAAAACCCGATTTGTGGAAGCTGCTGTAGTTTGAGTTTCCATTACATGCAGCCAAGGGGACTCCTTTTTTTAAAGATTTTATTGATTTATTCATGAGAGACACACAGAGAGGCAGAGACACAGGCAGAGGGAGACACATGCTTCCTGCAGGGAGCCCGACGTGGGACTCAATCCCAGGACCCTGGGATCCAGCCCTGGGCTGAAGGCAGACGCTCAACCACTGAGCCACCCAGGCATCCCTCCAAGTGGGCTCCTAAGCAGTACAAGAATGTGTGAAATAGGCTTAGTATCACCTAAGTGTAAATCACAAAGTGTGTATCACCAAGACTCCTCTCTCTCCTCTCTCTCTCTCTCTCTTTCTCTCTCTCGATTGCTTATTTACTATTTGGGAATTTTATTACAAATAGTTGCTGAGGGTTCTCTTTGTGGCAAACACTTTTTGAAGATACAGGGGAAAGTAGATAAGGATGAGGGTTGAGGATGGGGCAAGGGGAAGTCAAGGCTTTCTGAAAACGGGCTGTTTTCCTGCAGGTTCCAGAGGATGTGCTCCGTGAAAGCTCACATTAGTTGCTATAACTTATTTTCCATGTAGGGGCCAAGGGCAGACCCACCAAAATGTGCCACTATGGCATATTGATTATTTTAAATACAAATTACTTTAAGAGACACCTATGCAAGGACACTTGGGCCATCCCCTGTCCCCCTGAAAGCAGGTGATACACCTCCCATGAGAAGGTACCCTCCATCCCAACCCAGGCTTGTCTGAAAGCTCCTCGCCTCCTCTTCCTGCCTGCCTTCCTTTCCTTGGCATTCCCAAAGAAAGCCATGAGAACCATTGAGCAAAAGCCTCCTGCACACACTTCTACTGCTGTCTGCTTCCCCCATCTGACAGTGACCCGTCTGAGTTGGGGAAGTCCATGTTCATTTATCCATATTTATTATCCCCCAGCTGTACTCCATGGACTCGGTGGGATAAAGGGAAGCAGTGCCCACAGAAGGTCAGGTTCAGGGACACCTGGGTGGCTCAGTGGTTGAGCGTCTGCCTTTGGCTCAGGGTGTGATCCTGGAGACCCAGGATTGAGTCCTGCATCAGTCTTCCCTCAGGGACCCTGCTTCTCCCTCTACCCGTGTCTCTTCCTCTCTCTCTCTCTGTGTGTGTCTCTCATGAATAAATAAATAGAATATTTAAAAAACAAAAGAAGAAGAAGGTCAGGTTCATGGAGAGCATATGCAGATATTGACCATGGAAGGTGATGGCCACTTTGAAGACAGCGCACATGCACCACATTGGGAATCCATCTGGGAGGCTTTGGGATGGCGAGGGACGAGATGCCATGAGTGGGAGTGGCTCTAGATTGAGGGCGGAGGCATGTGGGCAGGGGTGGAGGGCCTGCTGGCTCACCTCTGCTATCACACCGATGCACCCCACGATGACCGCGGCTTTGGCCTGAGCACCACTCATTCCGCCCAGCCCAGAGGTGACGAAGACCTTCCCAGTGAGATCCTTGACACCCAGGTACCGTCTGCCGGCATTCAACAAGGTGAGCTGCCAGGAGAAGAAGCAGGTGTTTCCTTCCACTCCTGCACACCAGCCTCCCACGCCCCCAGCAGCCAGGCATGGCCCTGTTTCTCACCACTGTGCCATGGACGATTCCCTGGGGACCAATGTAGCAGTAGCTGCCTGCTGTCATCTGGCCGTACCTGACCACAGAGAAGGCAAGCCCAGGGGTGAGCCCAGCACCAGGCACAGCTTCCACTATACATGCTTTAAAATTCCTTTTTAATTACCCCAAAATGCATTAATACATTTTCCTTAAAAAAAAAAAAAAGTAAGCCTAGATAAAGCCACAGCCACCCCCCTCCCAAATCTGGTCCCCTCTGGCCTCCTGGATCTTTTATAAACAGGTTTTGTTTTATCAAAGCTGTAATGTAATTGGTACAATCAACTTTGGGGACTATTTGGCCATATCGAGAAAGGATGAGCGTGACCCAGCACTTCCACTTTCCATGCCTATGGCCACATAAAGACATGCACACCATCAGTCACCACAACTTTATTTGCAGGGGCCAAACCCTGAAACAGCCAGAATGCCCATCTTGGAGGACACAGAAACGAAGTGCAATGTATGAATATGAAGAAATGCTACATGGCAAAGAAAAAGACAAAGTCTTCCAGTGTGTCAAGTGACTCAGTGAGGAAGCCAGATGTGAAAGAGTACGTTCTGTGGGATTTCATTTGCACGACATTCAGTGGCCTTCCACTGGGCGGTCCACCTGCTGGAAGGTGGGCCCAGAGCTAGAGGTCACAGCGGTGGTGTCTTCAGAGAGTGGCTGGCACAGCACACACATGTATCAGAATCCAGTGAGCCGCACACGTCAGGTTGTGCGCTGTGCCACACTGAGGCCGACTTTGGTGCCCAGCATTGAGAGCACAGTTTGCACGCGAGGTTACTGTTATCGCCCGTATTAGTGTAATTTACATCAGCAGCCTCATCGTGATGGGCGGCGGGGCACACTGGCTGTGCGGGTCCTTTCCACAAAGCACATGCAGATCCTGCTCATTCCTAGTCATGCTCCACAGTACACGTCAGAAGCCACAGAATGTTCCCCTCCAATGGCACGACATGAACAACTCCACAGAGAGCTGCCCCCTATCCGTCTCCCCAGGCCCAGGGAAGAAACGAGGAAGGGATGGTGCTGGGTCATCTGATGCAAACATTGAAAATAGTAATAGATACTCTCAAATTCCAAAGTGACTGTCACCAGCAATGCATGAACATCCACTCACTTGATAATTATCAAACACTTTAATTTTTTGGCAATGTGATGGGGGAAGGGTCATTTTTCTGTTGCCTGAGTCTTACTCTTCCCTGATGACTCCCCATCTCTCTTCTCTCAGATTCCTGTCTCCCAGCAAGTCCCCCCAGGCCCTCCTCTCTCCTGGATCAACGGTGGATCCTGATTCTTGCAGATTTGTGTCAGAATGCCCAGTCCATCCCATGATTTGGAAAAGGTGCCAGATCACGTGGAAATTCTTCATCTTCTTCCAAAAAAGGGGGAGGCATTATCCTTACCTCGGAAGGCTGCACGACTATTCAACAACATAAAAAATCATGCTACTATAATAAATATCCACCCAGGGAGACGGGTGAAACCATCATAACCACCCCCAAGCTGCCTGGGCCCGCTAACCTCCACCCCAGTGGTGCTCACTAGTGGGAGCCTCCAGCAGTGCGCTCCAGGGCTCCCTTTGTGCCACATGGAAAAGGGTGTCCCCTCTTGTGTTTCCTGAATCCTCATGCCACTCTCTGAGGCAGGAGCTGTCAAATCTCCTCTTTACAGATAGGATCCAAGTTCCAAGGCCATACAGGGGTTCGCGGCAGAGCTGGGAACTGATTTTAAATCCTCTGATTTGGTCATTTGTGCTACAGTCATCCACTGCACACAGCTCCCAAAGTAACTCTGGGAGGTAAAATTGTGGGATCACGTTTACCGCACTTGGAATGTCAACCCCAGTACCTAGACGGAGGCCTCCTGGCCCCCCCGCCTTGCTGTACGGACCTGACCCACCCACAGTCTGTGCCTCTTTTCCCACATCCTCCCTGATACAGCTTTGCATCTGTCGGCCTGACAGTGGAAAGGCTTTGCTGTAGTTAGAGGGTCTCAGATTCCGTACACAGCAAACCTGTTCCCACTTCGGTGGCGACTTGCACCCACACATAGCCAATTGCCCACAGCACCTGGTCAGCCCTCAAGTGTGCCAGATGAGGTCTGACTCCGCAGTTCTAGTCTCTTTGAACTTCCATCCTGAACCCACAAAACAGAAGCACACCAACTTGCCCAGCGTCACCCTCAGGAGGCAGCGGATCCAGGACGTACATCCTGCCCCTCTGACCCCTTCGCTGCTCCCACTGGAACAGAGGAGGTCGTCGGGCTTCAAAGTAAATAATAGTAACACTAACTACTTATGACCAGCCAGAAAAATAATTGGGTTTCCGAGCCTCAGTTTCTCTCTCCACAAAATGGGCTTAGAAGGTGCCTGGTTCAGAGGCTTGTGCGGAATAGCAAATGTGAAGGTATCTATAAATTTCAGAACATGTGGCAGTGACTGTTATGACGAGTATACTAGCAACTGTTAGCCTGAGGGCTGGCTAATTGGCTCCCAGTACGACCTGATCCCACGGGGTCACTGGCGAGATCCTGTGGCCCCCTGAAGGCAGAACTGACTACTAAACTCAGGAAATGCCTAGAAGCTCCTGCCAATTCTGTCTTTTAGAAACTAAGGAAGGGGGCCCCTGGTGGCTCAGTGGTTGAGCGTCTGCCTTCAGCTCAGGTCATGATCTCAGGGTCGTGGGATGGAGCCCTGTGTTGTGCTCAGTGTGGGGTCTGCTTCTCCCTCTCCCTCTGCCCCTCCCCCTGTTCTCTGTCTCTCTCAAATAAATAAATAAAAAATTTTTTAAAGAAACGTTTGGAAAGACACAGACACTGAATTGGGGAGTATAGGGTGTGAGAGGGAGTTCCTTCCCGCTGTAGCTCTTTTTATAGTGTTTGAGGGAAAAGTTCACAGTTTAGAGCATGCATCAATTTTATGACAAATGAAATGGTTGTGCTCATACCTGGGGCTTTGGGTGGCAAGGTGCACACATTTGTCAGACTCCGAATGGTGCACTAGGACGTGTGCATTTTGTGTAAATTGCGCTTCAGAAGGAAAAAACCCCATAAACAAATATTGAATTCCAGGCCACCTTGTGTACAGCTTACTTTGAGATGCATCAAAAAATCAAGTTGGATAGATGGATGGATAGAGGGACAGATAGATAGACATGGGACAAAGAGTTTGGTAGTGTGTTAAACACAGCATCTCAGTGTGCACTGTTAATTCTTTCAATGTTTTGTCGACTTGAAATTGTTCATAACATAACAACACGTTGGCAAAAAGCAGGATCCAATTGTTCACTTGCTTACAAGTGTATACGAATCCCAATATGCACATCCCTAAGAACTCCTAGGGAATATGGAAACTTAAACTTGTGCTTTGGCGTTGCCACTGTGAATGTGTTTCAAATTGTTTTTAATATTGTTACATTGTTTTATAATATAGCACACAGGGTGGGAAAGAGTGATGTAAACCCAAATAGTGAAATAGGACTTACATTGTAACTCCCATGGCAAAGAGCTTCTCATACTCGGCTCTGGAGGAGTAGTTGGGAATCACCTGGAAAAGAAGGATGGGAGCCAAGGGCTGGGGGCTGCACAAAGGAAACAGTGTGGGGGCAGGTGTTGGGGGCACCTGGCTCTCCCACAGCCCCCGGGCAGGCACTATGCCTGGCTGTCCCCAGGACCCACCATCCCATTGGTGATGACCAGCCTGGGGGCCCCGGGGCTGCTCGGGAAGAGGCCCAGTGGGTGTCCACTATACATGACCAGGGTCTGCTCCTCTGTCATCTGCGACAAGTAGGACATCACAAGCCAGAACTGCAGGGAAGAGCAAAGAGTGGAGGGCTCTGTAAGGGGGCGCCCCACGCCGAGCCTCATCTCACCACCCAGGCCCAGAGAGCTCCCACAGTGCCAGCAGTCCTGCCAGTGCCCCATCCCTCCCGGCCTTTGTTACTCTCCAGTGGCTCCTAGTGCCTTCGATCATGCCACTCATGACCTTAGGACCTTCAGTATACACCATATCTCCAGTGTTGGCATCTCAGGCAGCAGGGAGGCTGAGACCTGAGTCCTGAGCCCTGGGCTGTAAGCTCCTCCCAGGCCAAAAGATGTGGTGGGGTCGGGGGTGGGGGGGGGGAGGCCATACAGGGTAGCGTACCTGAGCCCAGTTGCTGAACACCTGCCCATTTCCTCCATAGGTCACGAGCTCCTGCGGAAACTGGAGAAGACATGGTGTTATCTGAGATGGGTGCCTAGGAAGGGAGGGCCCCCACCTCTGTGCTGCGCTTAATAGGGCCAAGTGGCTGATGCCCTTGAAGGAGTGGTAAGGGCAGGGGGAGAAGGCAGAAAGGGCGAGGCAGGCCCACCTGTGACTGGGTAAGAGCTCAGTGTGATGTGAGGGTCAGAACTTGATCTGGGATCCCCCTGAGAACTCAGCCTGGGGTCAGTGTGAAGCATCTGTCTGTGACCAGTTTCTGAGGCCAAGCCCAGGGCTGAGGAAGCTCACACCTCGAGGTAGAATATTCAAATTCTAGGACCATATTGCCCTCAAGTTTAATAATTGGAGACTCACCCCTGCAAAGGCTATCCTTTCTCAACTATGGGTATCTGATGTACAGATCGGCTCCCAAGGACACCCTGTGCACATGTGGCCAGACTTGCGTCATCCATGTGTGGCCATTGAGCACTTGAACCATAGCTCATCTGACATGCTCTGAATGTAAAATACGCCCTGGCTTCAAAGACTTAGTAGGAAAAGAGGTTGTAAAAGATCCCAAGAATTTTTATATTACTTGTTCAAATGGTAATATTTCTGATACATTGGGATAAGCAAAATACAATAGTAAACCTGTTTAGTTTTTTACTTTTTCATGTAGCTTTTAAAAAATTTAGAATGGCACGTGTGTCCATTATATCAGTGGTGATACCCTGGCATTGATGCTGTGCTGCAGTTACAGAAGATATAGCCACTGGGGGAAGCTGGGCGCAGGCTCTGTGTTCCCCTCTGCATTATATCTTTACAACCCTATGAATCTATCATTATTTCTAAAGAAAAAGCTTAAAAGCAGGGGTACCTGGATGGCTCAGTCTGTTAAACGTCTGCCTTCGGCTCAGGTCATGACCCCAGGGTCCAGGGATCAAGTCCCACATTGGGCTCCCTGCTCAGTGAGGCGTCTGCTTCTCCCCCTCCCTCTGCCACTGCCCCTGCTTATGCACTGTCTTCTCTGTCTCTCTCTCAAATAAATAAACAAATAAAAAAATAAAAAAAAAAGCTTAAAAGCATTACACACATGTCTTGAGTTACATTTCTATTGGGCAGGGCTGGCTCCCAGGCCTCAGGGTCCCCCAGGTGTTACCTGGGCCACGGCAGGATCCAGGTTGTTCATAATCATGTGCATGATGGCTGCAGCGGCTCTTGTCTGGCAGGGGTACTGCTCGATTGGGTAGGCCCTGCAAGGGGAGACCAGCCACCAGGTGTGACGACAGGAGGGCACCAAGCTCCCTGCCTGCTAATGTTCAGGCCACACCCAAGCAGGTGTGGACAGCAAGACCTGGCATCCTGCCGAAGTCACCTGGTGTTGCCAGCAGAAGGGGTTCCAAACCAGCGAGGCCAACCCACTCTGGTGCTCATGTTGTGCTTTGTACCCCTGCCCTTTCAGGGATGGGGAATTAGGTCCCTACCCACCTGGGCCACCCTTCCTCCCCACTTGGCAGGTCCAACTGGGAGAAAATGGACTTTGAAGCAAAGTGGGCATCTGCTTTCCAGAAGCCTCTACTCCAGGTGGAGTTTATTCATCCATCTCTCCTTTCATGCCACCAGCACTGCTGGTTGTCAATTCTAGAGCAGAGCCCAGGCCAACAGGCCCTGATAGGAACAAGGGGACACAGTTCCTACTTTATGGGGAGATGACCTTCTCTGGGGTGGTTCCAGACAGGTGTGGGCCTTGGGCACATTCAAGAACAACTGTGCTTGGGTGTGCCCCCTAGATGGGGGCAGCGGGGCCCAGGAGCTATGAGAAAGGCACACCCTCCTGCCTGCACCACCCAGGCTGCGGAATCCATGATGTGGGGTGAGGCCCAGCCATCCACGGTTTGACAGGGCCTCCAGCACCACATACTGTTCAGCCTGAGACCCCTGAGCGGGAACCTAAGCTGTTTGAAGGCCCTGATGGAGCTGTCCCGTCAGGCTCTCCTCATCTTCCCGCAGGGCAAGACAGGAAGCTCAGGAGGCGATTTTGTATATAATTTGGCCCTGGAATTGCTCAGAATCAGCTCCCCCGGACGGTAAGGCCAGACACCTGTCCGAACAGGATTCCCTCATCTTCCGGCCAGGCTGGGACCGCAGGCAGCTCTAGGTCACAGACCCCCTCGGGTGACATCACAGCCACCACCCCCTCTGCGTGAGGGCTGCCCACTCAGCAAGCCAGAGCCGTGGGCCTCCAGGTGTGGGCAGTCTGGGTGTCACTGACCTCCAGCGTGGCCCCTGCTGGGTGGGCCCCCCAAGCTGCACCCACCAGCACTGACCTCATTTTCACATCGGGGCAGAACCGGTACATGTAGATATGCCCGTATAGTCGCAGCTCCTGGGCAAACTCAGGGGCCAGTAGTTCATGGACATCCGGGGGGAAGTAGCGCAGGGCGTTCCTCAGTGCCAGCTGGGGGAGGAGGAGGATGAGGGGCCAAGGATCTCCAGGCCAAGCATTGTGAGGCTTCCCTAAGGGGCCTTCCTCATTCCCTCCTCAGATGCGCCTCTCTCCATTCAGAAACCTATGGCCCCACCCAGAGACGACCTAGTTCTCCCTCCAAGTCCATCTACAATGTCATCTCCTACAAGAAGCATTCCCTGTTTGCCCTCCCTCCTTCATGTGGGCAGACCTCTAGTCCATCCCTTTGTTTATCCCAGTCAAGGACCTGAGAGGGCCTGCCCTGAGGCTTGCAGCTCTAGGGGGAGATGCAGATGCAAGGGTGGGGAAAGCAGATCTGCTGGGAGCCCACAGTCACCTCGTGCAAGTGTAGAGAAGCAACCCTCCACCAGCACCCAGCTTGGCAACCAGCCTTAGACACTGCACAACTGCACACCTGAAGCTCTGGAAGTGAGATCCTGCTGGATCCAGGCAGGCTTGGGGCAGAGCCTGGAGCAGGGGCAGCAGGCCAAGAGAAAGAAGAAACCTTCTCAGGGCTTCTCAGTCAGCCCAATTCCTAGGCCATCTCATCACTCCTCCAGACATCCCTGAAGGTCCTAGTCCTGCCGCAGGGCCTGGGCACTTACCTTTCCCTCTGCCTAAATCCTCTCTGCCCCCCTGCATTTTCTTAGAGGGTCTCTTCCTTCACTCAGGTCTCAGTCCAGATGCCCCCTCCGCAGTGGCTTGCCTCCCTGTCTGTCTCCTTCCCAAAGTTTTCACTGTTGGATGCTCTACAGGTTGTTTGTTTTACTGCTTACAATCTGTCTCGCTAAGCTCAAGGAGGACCAGAGCCCTGGTGGACCCCTTCATAGCGCCCTGCCTGGACTAGAACCTGGAGGCAGGACCAAGGTGACAACCTGGTGTCCGGGTGGATGTTGAGGCCATTTATTCAACCACCTGACCCTGAGGAACAAATGGTTTTTGGAGTGGGTAAATAAGGAACTGGGAATGGTGACTTTATTCTCTTCATCATTTGGTGCAGATCTGCTGAGCAGAGAGGTGGTGCGATGATTGAGGGAAGCAGGTGGGCTTTGGACACTGGGAGGCAGAAGGTGATGGGAGAAGTGCCACAGCCCGGGACTGGGTGCTCCAGCATTCAGGCAGGGGCGGAAGTGCTCCCAGGGGGATGGTGCTGGGTGCCCGGCCAGGAGCATCGGTGCCTGGGGCAGAGGGCTAGGAGGAGGCGGTGTGCACCCTGAGGTCTAACACTGCGTGGATGAGTGACAAGGGTGTCCCTTGGGGATGTGGGGCAGATTCAGGAGGCAGCCGATGGTGAGAGAGGCCATAAAGAAAACCCCAGCTCAGGGCATTAGTTTTCATGTGAAACAAACATGCATCATCCCTTGTCCCTTGGAAAAAAAACTGATGAGAAATAGTTTCTCCCTCAAGAACAGAGGCCAGGAATATGCTGCAGCCGAAGGTTCTCCAACTCCAGCAGACACTGGAATCCCCCCGAGGGTCTGGTGCAGCCTCTGACCTGCATCCCTGACCGGTTCCCAGTGCTGCTGCTGCTACTGCTGCTGCCCTGGGGAACCCCGTTTTGGGAACTGCTACAGGACAGCAGTGAAGCTAAACCATCCACAGAGACATGCGGCTCCCTACCTGCTGTTGAGTGAAAGCAGCCCACATTCAAGGGACATACAGCATAACTCTGGATAGGCCAGCCAAGACCAGTGTGGCCAAGCCACGACTTAGGAGTCAGGACAGTGGTTCCCCTTCAAGGTTGGGGTTTGTCCCCCTCTCCCTGTGTGCCTGTGACATTCACATCTGTGCACACATGGTGTCGCGTCGGCTGCTTTCTATGCGTGTTAACCTCAACACAAAGATTGTTGTCTTCTTGCTGGTGTACGGTTTCTCAGAAGAGTATGCCCAGCAAAATGGAGCAGCGAAAGAAGTTTCAAAAGCAATATAACACACACAAACACACACAATCTACACAAGACTTGACCTTACTACACAGCTCCTAATATATTCTATCTTGCTCTAGCTTCTTTTATTTCATTTTCTAATAAATACTGATTGCAACTCCCTAAGCAGATTTCACAAACCGCTCAGAGGTGGCAATGAGCAGGGCCGGCTTCACTACTGGGGTTCAACTCAATCCTACTGAAGTCCTGGACTCTGTAAAATTGTCAAATTTTGACATTTGAATTTTGAAATGTGTCAGTTGATAGGGGCGCTTGGGTGGCTCAGTGGTTGAGCGTCTCAGTTCATGGTGTGACCTTGGGTCCTGAGATTGAGTTCCGCATCGGGCTCCCTGCGTGGAACCTGCTTCTCCCTCTGCCTGTGTCTCTGACTCTCTCTCTGTGTCTCATGAATAAATAAATGCAATCTTTTTAAAAAACGTGTCAGTTGATAGAAATGACTCGACCATTCTTCAAAATGGCCTAGGAAAATAACAGACAGTCTTTAAAGGCTATTCCCAATTCAGCCTGTTCTGCAGGAAGAATGCACATGTGCTACACATAAAGGGGATTCTGGTAAATTCCTGAGTCCTAAAGGCAGCACGAGACCTCTGGTGCCATATTTCCCCCTTGTATGAGATTTCCATTTTATGACCATGAATTTTTCTTTCTCCCTGATATCCACTTAGTCTATGCTATATCAAGTTTTCATTTTTTTCTTTCCAGGATAAACTATATCTTTTTATCTACAATTTCATGTTTTTACTTAGTTCAGCAACAGTATTCTATTATATTTTTGTTCAATAACTTTACCCACTAAACCTAGAGTTACCTAATAGACAAGCAGCAAATATTTCTTCAGTGAAACAAGTTACAAAGCAGCAGCTCTCTTTGCTGGCCTGGATTAAATATTCCAAGTCTCTGACTGGGAGCAGTTCTCAGCATCAAGATGAGACAGTGGTGCTCAGACAGGTTGTGTCTGTCCAGGGTCCTGCCACACACCTAAGACAGGCCTGTAGGGGGTTGGTTGGATAGGTGCCCCCACGGACCCTGGGAACCTCAGCAGAGGAGGTTCAGCAAGGAAAGGTTGGGTGGAGGGACAAGGTTGGCAGCCCCCCGAGAAACATGGACCAGCAGCCAGAGCTGAGCTGCCCCTGGCCCTGCCATCTACTATGTGAACTTGGGCTGGTCACCCTAACCTCAGTCTCTTCATCCCTTGGTGGCAGAGTACAACTGTGTAGTTGGATTAGGTGAGAACATGCACACTGACCAGCACACAGTGCCTCTAACTCACCTGTTCTTTTTAAAGACCCTGATGCAGAACCTAAGGGTTTCTTGCTTCCTCCCCAACCCTGGCTTTGTAGTAGCTTCCTTGTTTAGAGGTCTTTGGTTTATTTTTAAATGCCACAGCACCCACAGGGAGAGCCAGCAGGCACACTCCTTGGCATCCCCCTGGGTGGTCAGCTGGCATACCAATCTCAGGATGCAACCACAAGCACTTCAGCTCTCCAAATCTCAATCTACACCACAGGGTCTGCTATGCAGCATATAGAATGTCACAGGTGGGTTATCATTGGTGAAATTATGGCCCATTAATCATATAATGCATGTTATAAGTGGGTGCTTATTGGTGAAATCAGGTGTATTCAAGATCCTTAAATTGGAAAGAATATTCTAGACAAGCCCCACTCCCACCTGGCCTTAATTTTCCCACCTGAAAATCTAACAAGCTCAGTGGCCTGTATTAGGGCCAGAGGATTAATTCATAAAATGTCCCAGGTTCAGCCATCAGGTTGGAGAATTCCGGGTCCCTGATGGTGTGGTGGGGCCCCAAAGATGTCTGCATTCTATTCCCTGGTACTTGTGAATATGTTAAATGACAAGAGAAAAGAGATGTGATTTTTGCAGATGTGATTAAGTTAAGGATTTGGGGAAGGGAGATTATCCTGCATTACTCAGGTCAGCCTTATATATTCATCAGAGCCCTTGTAAGAGCGAAGCAGGAGGGTCTGAGTCAGAAAGAGAGATTTGAATTTGGCCATGCAGCTGGCTTTGAGGATGGAAGACAGGATGAGGCCTGCAGGCAGCCTCTAGAAGATAGAAGAGGCAAGGAAAGAGATCCACCCTTACCCCCAGAGCCTCCAGAAGGAGTGCAGCTCTGCTGCATATATTTTTTTAACTTGATATTTCAAAACATATTTAATACTACTGAAAATATATTATGAACTTTTGGGACACATACACATAAACCAGGACAATCTCATATATAATATTTGTGCTACGAAAAATAGGAATCATGAGACTCAATCGGAGAGCAAAAGAAGAAAAATGAATCCAGTATTCTTGCCTACACATTAATGTTTCTTGCTTGTGGCCCAAGGAAACCCATTCCAGATTTCCGACACTTGCAATTGTAAGAGAATACATTTGTGCTATTTTAAAGCCATTCTGTTTGTGGAGATTTATTACAGCAGTCCTAGGAAAATAACAGACAGCGATAGAACCCTGTCTCAGGAGCGGTGTTACTTCTGCCATAAGCAAATCTTGCCCACATGGTGGCTGAGCCCCTTAAGATGATGCCAGCTTATGACTTTGTTTAGCTCACAGAATAGGGTGTGTGTGTGAGAGGGGGGGTCGGGGAGGGAGAGGGGGAGAGAATTCAGATTAGGCCTTACTTCCACTCTAACCTGGCAGTGTGCTGGTGGGGCAAAATCAGCCACCTGAAAGTTTTTGACTATCACTCCTTTTTTTGTTTTTTGTTTTTGAAGATTTTATTAATTTATTCATGAGAGATACACAGAGAGAGAGAGAGAGAGGTAGAGACACAGGCAGAGGGAGAAGCAGGCTCCATGCAGGAAGCCCAACACGGGACTCGAGCCTGGACTCCAGGATCAGGCTCTGGGGCCAAGGTGGCACTAAACCGCTGAGCTACCCAGGCTGCCCGACTATCACTCTTTCTGTCAAAAATGATAGCTATGATCCACCTGGTGTGGCCTCGTTTGGATCACCTCAAGTGTCACACCCACTCTTGCTCAGGCTTCGTTAGGCCAGCTCTGACTCGACCTGGAGCCAGACCTCCTGGTTTCCAACTGTGGCTCAAGCTCTTCCTAGCTGGGGGCGTGGCGGCCTCCACAGAGGGGCCTCTACAGTGCTCCAGCTCTTCATGTCTCAGTCTATCCCAGAGGGGTGGCTATGTGGCATGTGCACGCTTCACCTGCCCCATCTTCAGTCTCCTCCTCTGGAACATGAGCACAATAGCAGCACACACGTCATAGGGCTGTCTTGGAGACTAACTGAATTGCCACATTCAGGACAGGGTCTGGCACATATATGTGTCCTGGGAGTGCCAGCCACCAAAATGATCATTCGCCACACTCATGGCCCTCCATGCTGCCAATTCTTTCATCTGATTGAGCCTCTTGCCCACCCTGCCCTTCTAGGAAATCTCTAGAAACCTTTATACTCTGTGGGGAGTATTGTTAAGCAGCCAGTCATGCCCCTGCTCAGAAACCCTCAGGGGCTCTCCATTACTCATCATATAAAGTCCACACTTCTCTTGGCTTTCAAAGTCCTCTGTAATTGGGCTGGGCCTGACTCTCCAAGCTTTACAGCCAGCTTGAACCTACATAGGGCCTCCTCCACCTCTATTTTGGACAGGCCCATCTCTCCGCGTTCACTGTCCCCTTTGTCTTCAAATGGACTTCCTTCTTGGATTTCTCAGTCTAAGAACCTTGCCTGTGTTGCCAAGACCATCTTCTCCAATGAGCTCTCCTAGATTTCTCCTGCCCATTAATCTTTTGTAGGATTTGGTTGGGACACTTAGCATATACTCTTGCCTATTCATTCAACAAACAAATACCGCTATCACTGAAAACCAAGGAATGAACCCAACAGAGCCCCTCTCTCAAGAAGCTCAAGATACGGATGCCTGGGTGGCTCAGCGGTTGAGCGTCTGTCTTTGGCTCAGGGTGTGATCCCCGAATTCAAAGATCGAGTTCCACACTGGACTCCCTATGGGAAGCCTGCTTCCCCCTCTGCCTGTGTCTCTGCCTCTTTCTCTGTCTCTAACAAATAGATTAATAAAATCGTTTAAAAAAAGAAGCTCAAGATAGTATGTTGTTAATGATGGGGACACGGACACAGCTGGGAGGTCTTCAGGTCTAGTATCTGATGTCCAGAACAGCCGCTGCGGGTGGCACAGGATATGGAGAAAAGGTCACTAAGAGTAATTGCATATGGCGCCAGGGGGTGCTGAAGACCTCTCTGGTAGAGCAACGGCTTCTGTTATAAGATGAAAATTTCCTTCTGCGCTATCGAAGTTGTCCTGTGTTTGTGCTGAGAATACACTGACTAAAATTATAGCCAGACCATACTCTATATTTAAACAGAGAAATCTACTTAAAGAAGAACACAGAGTGAAGCACAGCCAAATAATGAAACACTGCACACCAGTTAACACGAATGAGATAATTCTAAACTCACCAACAATGAACATCTAAAAAAGACCTGATGCTTATAGAATGTATCTATTTATATTCTTAAGAAGGACACACACACATTTTGTACATCCATAAAGTGTGTGCAGAAGGATATCCCCCCAAATGGCCATGGTGACATAGGAGAAGTGGGAACTTTTACTTGAATACTTGACTTCCTTATCTTCTAAAATCGCCTGGAAAGTTTACATCAAAAATCAAAGAGACACATTTAATTTTTTTTTTAATTTAAAAATGCTTCTGTGACTGGTTTGAGGGGTTTCACCATGTAACCAGTTCTCCACACCAGCTGGGTGGCCTGAGATTCAATTCAGTTCTGACACCATCCACCAGGAGTCCTCACACCCAGAGCTAACACACTGAGGTTAAGGGCTCAGTCCCAAAGACTACCCCTCCCACTTCGGACACCAGACACACATCCCAGGCTTCCACCTGTACTCTGACCAACCAGCCACATGTTGGGACTCCCATGATCTCCCTCTCTAGGTTCTGTAATTTGCTAGACTAGCTCGAAGAATGCAAAGAAACACGCCTACTGGTTTATTATATAATAAAGCATCTGAGAGAGGATACTGATGAATCACCAGATGAAGAAGTCCACAAGGTAAGATATAGGGAAAGGGCATGGAAGCTCCATGCCCTTAAGGGTACCACACCTGTCCCAGCACCTCAATGTGTTCGGCAACCCAGCTCTCTGAACTCTTAAGGGTAGTTAAGGGATTTTTTTAATGGAGGCTTCGACACATAGCATGATGGATTATTAACTCCATTTCCTGCTGCTCTCCCCTCTCTAGAGAATAGGGGGCGGGCCTAAAGGCCCAAGTTCCTAATCAAGGAATGGTCTTTTCAGTGACGGGGCCCCCATCTAGGAGCCTACCCACAGTGGCTTCCTTACAACAAAAGAGGCTCCTATCACCCAGGAAATTCCAAAGAATTTAGGAGCTTTGTGCCAGGAACTGAGGTCAAATGCCAAATATTAGCAGGAAGGGGGGCGTCAGGGCAGAGGTCAACATACATCTTTCTTACTGTTTCATAGGTGCCAGCTGAAGGCTGGCTGACCCTGGCATCCCAGCAGGTGTCCACAGCCCAAACTCCCAGACCTGAAATAGCCCCACTCCATGGCGACATACCCAGGGCCAAGCTGAGGGGGTCCAGCTCCTCTGCTCTCGGGTGCCCTCTGCCCAGCACACAGCCCTAGAAGAGTCACCTGAGATGGGCAGCTGTCAGAGCCCTCCAGGCCCTCACTGGTCAAAGGTCGAGGCCTTGGCGCCCAGCAGGGAGGTGACCCAGAGAAAGGAAGCTTTAATGACTACTCGTTTTGGCTTAGGGACCTGGGCCAGATGAGCGCACCCCCCAGGAGGGGGCGGAGCCAGGCCTTCAGAGCTCCGCCCCCAGCACCACCCAGCACTCCCCCCAGCGCCCTCCCCCACCGCTCCCTTGCCGGCTCTGTCCAGCCCCTTCCCGAGCCCCGCCCCCAGGAACATCCCTCACCTCCGCCCCCGCCCGGCCCTGCCCCCCAGCAACACCCCTCACGTGCCCCACCCCGCCCTCGCTTCCCTCCGCCCTGCGCCCCGCCCCGCCCTCCCTTCCCCCCGCCCTCGCCCCGCCCCCGCATCTCTTCCCCCGCCCCGCCCTCCCTTCCCCCCGCCCTCGCCCCGCCCCCGCATCTCTTCCCCCGTCCCGTCCTCCCTTCCCCCCGCCCTCGCCCCGCCCCCGCATCTCTTCCCCCGCCCCCTCTTCCCCATCTCTGCCCCAAGCCCGCCCCCGCCCCACCTCCTCCGCGGAGTTGAAGGGCCGCGGTCTGTATCTGGGGTTGTGCGGTTCCTTTTCTAAAGTTTGTGCTTAGATTTCTCCTCCCCCAACGCACTGTTCCTGAAATTCTCGACTATTTTGAGCGAAGATAAAGAGTCCTGTTGATGTCAACGTGCCCCCTACTTCACGTATCGGGCCCCCACCCAGCTGACGGGGAGACCAGGCCCCGACGGTCGCACCTGCCTGGGGCGCTGGCCCAAGCGTCCCCAGCCCCAGCCCCGGGCCGTCTCCGCGGGGCTCTGGGGGCCACCCGGCTGCCGCCGCCCCCTCACCGCCACCAGCGCCCCCGGGGGCTCCCTGCAAGGTCTGGGGGAGGGGCGCAGGCGGAGCAGGAGCTCACCTACTACGTTGCAGACCTTCAAGTCGCGGAGCGTCTGCGGCAGAAGGGGGCCCTGCGGGGCTGTGCCTGGGGGGGGCTGTTCACCCAGGCTTTACTCCTCTGACCTTGGGCCTCAGGTCCCCAGTGGTGGGTGGGTACCCTGATCTTATACCCAAGGATGGCAGTTGGGGGGCAATGAGGAAGTGGGTGGAAGGGGTGCGGAATACTTGGATCCCTCTGTCCCACCGACACCCCTCGGGGCTCCCGGCGGCAGGGGTGGGAGGCTGAGCTGAGAAGCTGCAGCTCCCTAGAGACCCAGGAACAGGAAATGCCCACCTGGACGCACCCAGAGAGCACCCAGAGGGCAAAAGGCCCAGCGGGCATGGGCTGATGGCTTACCTGCTCCTCGGCGGGGCTGAGGCTGGGGGTCCTGACGGGCGCATGGGGCACCCCAGCCCAGCGTCCCCGGTTCTCCGGAAGGGGCCGAAGCGGCAGGCCGGAGCACAGTGCCTGGAGGCTGGACATGCTGGCGCAGACTGAGGCGGAGGCCAGCTCTGCGAGGAGGCCAGGCAGAGACTGGGAGGTCACGGTCCAGCTGGGCAGGGGCCTCGGCTCGGAGCCACCTCCCCAGCCCCTCATTGGGCCCAGGTCCGCAGAAGGAGCCAGGGGAAGGCCGTTGGGTCATTGACCCCTCCTGGCAGCCTGCAGTGTTGACCTGAGCCACGGGCAGCCTTCTGAGAGGCCAGGCTCGTGTAGGGGACACGGCTACGCACTGGTCTGTCTGTCCTGTTCGCCGCGTGTTGGCCTTAAGGGGCTGTGTTTTCTAGGTCACAGCTTTGGGCCGCTGTGGGGCTCTGATGTTGGGCTTTGCTTTGGCAGTCTTAGAGCTGGCCCGTGATGTTGGGTTTTCATCCTGGTGGGGAGCTGTGGGACACTGAGGCTGGCACAGAACGTAGGATCTGTGCAGAAAGCAGGCAATGCTCCTTATCCCCTCCTCCTGCCACCGTTTGGGGGGCGTGGCAGCAGCCCACCTAGCAGCAGGTGTGCCTTCCTCGACTCCCAAAGAGGTCCATACTGCTTCATCACCTTCCCAAAGCTCTCCGTGAAGAGCCCACTTGGAAATGGCTCTCGTCCTCAATTTCATTAAGAGCTTTGCAAGAAAGTGCTCCTAATCAGTCCTGTGCTATGGACGGGGAAACTGAGGCCCAGGAGGCACTCACACAGCGGGGAGGGGACCGCAATAGAATCCTGGTGGTCATGGGAAAACAACATGTCTGGGTGTTAACCCAGCTCAGCTTCTGACCAACCCTGTGGCCTTGGGCTGCGTCCCAATCTACACAAGTGGGTGGTAATTAACCACTCAGGCTGCAAGAGGCACAAACGGGTTGTGTAAGCGTAAGGCAAGGGGGAAAGAACAACAAACACCTGAGTGCTCTGGCTTGCTTCTGAGCACGTCACTGAGCCAGTCCACTCTGGCCCCTCCTCCACCATGTGGAGTTCACTGTCCTATTCTACGGATGGGGAAGCTGAGGTGGAGAGAGGTGGTGGGAACTAAGGCCACACAGCTGGTCCTTGGTGGTGCTAGGACCTGAGCCCTCTGAACCCAGAGCTCTGGCTCCACATACCCTCCCGGCCACGCCCGCAGTCTCCCTGGCAGAGGGAGGGTGCTATTATTGGGGTCCAGCGGGTCTCCACTCCTCACCAGCAGGGAGGCTGCCTCCAAAAGGATGAGCAAGCAAGAAACATGCTCGGGTTTGCTTTCCATTCACTTGATCTTTCAAGCATATTTGAGCACTTCCTAGTCAGGTGCTATTCTAGGTCCTGGGAATGAAAGACATTACCCTCTCCCCAACCACAGGGCCTGCACTGCAAGTAGCCTTGGCTGCCAGTGGCCACCTCCAGGACCTCTCTGTCCCAGGGCTGGGGAACTGACTGGTTCTGTCACCACCTTCTCCGGGGAGCGGCCCTTGGCCCTCGGCCCTCGGCCAGGGGCCAGCGGCAGAGGGAAGATGCTGGGTATTTGCCCCTCAGCGGCATGGAGGAGGGAGGCAGGCCATATTTCTGGAGAATGTTCTACTGTCTCCAGAGGGTCCAGCAGGACCAGGTGGGTTGCCCCCAGGGGCTATGATGCCCAGGCTGGCTGCTTTCCTTTCCCATCTCATTCCCCACCCCCTGAACTCCAGCTCCTCAACAAACCAGCTATGCACAGACCTCCCATCAGGTTTGCCTCTAGGGAGATTTCATCCCCTGAAGTTTCTAGGTAAGTCAGAAATCAGTTTTTGTGAAATCTCATTTTGAAACATTTACAATCAATTAAAAAATGGTTTTAAACGTTGTACTGAACAAGGTGGGTGGATTTTTATCAAAGTCCATGTCCTAGTTGTGATATTTCACTGTAGTTTTGCAAGATGTTACCAATGGGAGGATGGGGCACATGGGATCTCTGTTGTTTCTTATAATATGAATCTACAAGAATTGCAAAATAATTTCATTTAAAAAAATCATACAAGCTATGTGAAAGAACAAGGAGGTCACAGATGATACATATGACAGACTGGCTCTACCACTCACTAGCTGTGGGTCCTGGGATAAGTCACCTAACCTTTCCAGGCTTTGACTTCCTCATCTGTAAAATGGAAGTTATAATCACACCTACCTCATGGGATGCATCCGCAGAGTAAATGAGAACACGTAACAGTCTTAGGGCCTGTTACAGAATAAACATCTGATAGGATATTAGAGAGAGAGACAGATATAAAGTGCCAGAGAGCACAAGTAGAGAGAGAGACAAAGGGAGAGGGAGAAGCAGACTCCCTGCTGAGCAGGGAGCCTGATGCAGGACTCGATCCCAGGACCCTGAGATCATAACCTGAGCCCAAGGCAGTTGCTTAACTGACTGAGCCACCCGAGTGACCTGAATCGTACACTTTAAGATGATTGATTTTATGGTATGTAAATTTCACCTCAATTAAAAAAATTGATGTTTTTGAATTTTGCTCCACAAACCCAGGAAATAAAATATTTAAATTAATAAGATATAATGAAAGACAGGCAGGCACTGCAAGCCAAACCCAGTTTCGCTCAGTGTGTGCCTCCCTGGCCCTCAGCCCTTGGGCTCCTGATGCTTGAAGTGGCCTCTCTCCAGCCATCAAGTGCCTGCCTTACTTTCCCTCCTGGATGTCCCCCGTGGTGGCTTCTGTCCCAGCCAGCCTCTCCTCCTAGCATCACCTGGTGACCAGCACCACATAGCCCAGCCCTGGCTGCCTGGCATCCCCTGTCCAGGCCACACTGGCCTCAATCTCCACAGTGTCACCCACGTGTCCAGCTAGCCTTCCTGAGCCAGGCAGGACTTCTGTCTCTTGAACCATCAGCCTGGTCCCAGCTTCCCCTCCTTGTCCTCCATCTACTCCGCCACCCCAGGCACCTTCCCCTGAACCACCCTGACCCCGACCGCTCTAACTTGAAAACATATCCTGGGGGGATCCCTGGGTGGCTCAGTGGTTTAGCACCACCCTCAGCCCAGGGCGTGATCCTGGGGTCCCGGGATCGAGTCCCGCGTCAGGCTCCCTGCGTGGAGCCTGCTTCTCCCTCTGCCTGTGTCTCTGCCTCTGTGTGTGTGTGTGTGTGTGTGTGTCTCTCATGAATAAATAAATAAAATCTTAAAAAAAAAAGAAAAAAGAAAACATATCCTGGTCCCTGTGCCCACCCTGCCCTGGTCCCCGCCCAGCCTCTCTCCCAGAGATAGCACCAGCCTCTCCCCTGGTCCCCTATGTCCTTCTAGCACTTCCACTCTGTTAGCAACACAGCTGCAGACTGTTTAGAATAACCCACATGTGGCCCAGAGCACTCCCTGTCTGCCTCTCTGACTTCCCCATCCACTCCAGTCTCCCCCAGAGCCTCCTTGCTGCTCCTTGTTCACACCGATGGTGGTTTTAAAGCATGTCAGCGAATCTTTGCTTGGGTGCTTCTGCAAGTGGTGCTGGGGTATGGTCCTGCCTCCTGAGTCTGGGCCAAACTTAGTGGTTATTGCATAAGCAACAGGAGGAAGCCTGAGATGCTATGGAGCAGCCCAAGTACCCCGGGAACCCAGGCTGGGGTGTGCCATGGGGAGGTGCTGAGGCCAAACCCCTCACTGAGCTCTGGTACATGAGGGAGCCATCAGGGATGGCCAGCCCAGGCCAGCCTCCAGGTGACCAGTCTCAGCTGCCATCTGATGCAGTAGCATGAGACTCCCACTGCATCAGACTCAGCCCCTTCCTCAAACCTTGACCCACAAAACTGTAAGCAAAATTTATTTTTTAAAAATTATTTTATTGGGATGCCTGGTGGCTCAGTAACGGAGCATCTGCCTTTGGCCCAGGGCGTGGTCCTGGAGACCCGGGATGGAGTCCCATATCATGCTCCTTGCAGGGAGCCTGCTTCTTCCCCTGCCTGGTCTCTGCCTCTCTCTGTGTGTCTCTCATGAATAAGTAAAACCCTTAAAAATATATTATTTTATTTAAAATTAATTCATTAGCATATAGCATATCATTAGTTTCAGAGGTAGAGTTTAGTGATTGTCAGTTGCATAAAACACCCAGTGCTCATTCCATCACGTGACCTCCTTAATGCCCATGACCCAGTTTCCCCATCTCCCCACACACACCCCCTCCAGCAACCTGTTTGTTTCCTAGGGTTAAGAGTCTCTTATGGTTTGTTTTCCTCTCTGATTTTGTCTTACTTTATTTTTCCCTCCCTTCCTCTATGTTCCTTTGTTTTGTTTCATAAATTCCACATGTGAGTGAAATCATATGATAATTCTTTCTTGTGAGCAAAATTTAAATGGTTGTTTTAAGCTGCTAAATTTCAGCTTAAAACATTCCAGTAGCCATTAACTTTCTGGCTGCCTGGCACCCCCACTTTGTCCATTAATGGCTACTGGAACATCGCATCAGGGCCCCAGCAAGGGCCAGTCCTCGGCCTGGAAATCTCCTCCTCCAGATACCTGTGTGGCTGGCTCCTCCTCACCCGACACATCTGCTCAAGTGTGTCACATCCTCCCTGAGGTCTCCCCTCACCACCCTTGTTATGTGCAGTATACATGCTTTCCATCCTTTATCCTGCTTTATTCTCTTTATGGCACCATTTACCAGCTGGCACGATCTCATATAATTATTCCTGTTTTTTGTGGCCTCTCCATTCTATAATGTAAGGAGGAGCCACACAGGAGGGCCCAAGAGCCTGTCTTGCCCTCTGCCGTGGAGCCCCAGCAGAGTGGGTAAATCAGGATCTGCTGAATGAATGAATGAATGAATGAGCCCCTTTGAGAGGACAGAGGCTGCAGGAGGCATCTTCTTAGGGAAGATACTGAGGCCTTGGGCCCCTGGCAAGGCATATTCAACCCCCCATCCCAAGACTCCACACTGAGGCACCCCCACGGGCCTCCAGGAATCAGGTTTCCGCCGGGATAGGCTGAGATGTTGTTCTCAACTTTGGCCACCAGGTGGCAGCCCAGGAGACCAAGACTCCTGCCCTAAGGACCAGAGGCTGAGACCCCCGACAGAGAATGTGGGGCGGGGGAATCCAGAATGCACATGTGGATTAGATTTGGGGCGCACTGGGCATGTGGATGACTGGAAATCCTTGGGTCCTGGGCCCAGAGCAGCGGCAGCCCTGCCTGAGGGCCAGATTGGGGCTGAGCTGGATGCGTCCCAAGGCTCTCTGTCCAGGTCACCCGGAAAGCCATAATAATGAGCTTCTGGGTTTATCGGCCAGCTGCGTTTCCCACTTCTCTGCCATTTGAGACCTATCATCACCATTTGGAGCCATATCCTTAAGCCAGCAGAACTATTATTTACGTAATATGTTTCCTTAAATAGATCTTTAAAACGTAGGTAAATGTGGTAGGAAGGAACTTTTCTATCGGCACTGTAACGCAAACCCGTCTTTTGCCAGAAACAAGCAGTAGCTGTAAACACGTTAACTCATCGCTGACATCTGGGACTCAGGTGGCGCTCTCTGATTGATTTTTTTTTTTTATTGGTGTTCAATTTACTAACATACAGAATAACACCCAGTGCCCGTCACCCATTCACTCCCACCCCCCGCCCTCCTCCCCTGCTCTCTGATTGATTGCACAGGCAACTGGGGCACAGAGAGGTCAGGCAAATTTCCTGATCTCTCACAGTAGTTAAGTGGCCCCTGCAGGGCTTGGAATTTTTCAAGAGCAGCTATAAACCGTAGTTTACTGCCGCCCCCCCCCCCCCAAGTGTTGGCTCAGGTGCACAGGCACACACCGCACACAGCATCACCTGCTCCCTTGGTTCCCTGCTAGCCTGACTTCTGGGCAGCAGGGCGCTCGGGTCGTGCCCGGTCCCTGCTCTCCGCGCCCCCCAGGGCTGGCCGGACGTTTATCTTTCGAAGGCGGGACTTCACCGTCATCCCCTCAGCACAGGAGTCCTCAGCAAGCCCAGGGCTCACCTGGAGGCGGGTCCGTGGCCCGGACCAGGTGGGGCACAGCAGCCCTGATGCGCCGCGGGGCGCGAACTGAGAACTCCCAGCTCTCCTCCCCGAGCGGGCCAGGACCTGCATGGGCCAGAATTCAGGCAGGCCCTGGGGACCCCTGCGGAAGACAAGGCTGCAGGGTGGCTTTGGGGGACGCAAGGGGCACTCAGGCCGGATACTGGGGGTGGAAGATCCGGGGAGGGGGTCATGCACAGAGGGCGGCTCCCCCAAACCAGCCCTGGCATGGAAGGCAGCAGACCCCCAGAGGACACGGTGCTCTTCGGACCCACGGACCTGTCCCTTTGGTGACGCTTCCCGGCCTCGGTGGAAGACGGTCCCCTGGGGCCAAGAGAAGGGGGCGGAGCCTCACCGGCGCCCGGGTCCTTCCCAGGGCCTCCGCCCTCCGCGCCCCTGGAGAGCGAGGCTCGCTCCGCGCGCTGGGCCCTGGGAGGCGCCTCGGGAGCGGGCGGGGCGCAGCGGGCGGGGCGGGGCCCGGGGCGGGTCCTCTGCCCCGCGGGACTCCGGGACCCCGGGCACCCGGCGGACCGCAGCCCCGGCGGCTCAGCATGGGGAGGCGCTGCTGGCGGCGGCGCGCGCTGGCGGCCGCGTGTCTGGGCGCCGCGCTCCTGCTCCTGGGCGCCGCGCCCCGCGCCCTGCGCCTGGGTGAGTGCCCGTCGGGCCCTCCTCGGGGACCGTCGCTCTCCTCCGCGCTGGGCCGGGGGCGGGGTGGGCTGGCCCAGAGAGGCTCGGGCGCCCCCATCCCTGCCCCGCTCCCCGGGAGGCTGCTGCGCCCCTGGGCACTCGGTCCCCCAAGCCCAGAAGACGCGGGCGTCGGGCCTCAGGGCCGGTCAGCTGCGGGGCGGCGGGCATGGGCCCGCGGAGGCAGCCTCGCGACCGTGCCCCACACCCGGAAGCCCCTGGCGTGCGTGGTGCGAGTGGCGGGGGAGCCCGACAGCGTCTGGTCCAGAAGGGGGTCCCCGTGCGCCCCGGCGCCGCCCTGGAGCCCACACGGGGGAGGGCTGGGGCCCTCTGCAGCCGCGGCGCGCTCTGGTTGGGGACCCGGAGGCCGCTGGCCGTGGCCCGGAGTGCCGAGCGCGTGGGGCGCAGGGTGGATGGCTAACCTGCCGGCCCCCGGGCGGCCCCGGGGGTCGAGATGCCCAGTCAAGCAGCCTGCTCTCCCAGCCAGCTCCGTGCGCCTTTCCCGGCGCCAGTGCGTCCAAGGGGGCAGGGGTGGGTGGGGAGGGGGTCGGTCTACACTACCCCCCCACTTGGTGGGCTCTGTGACGCCCCGCAGAGTCCCATCCTCAGCGACTCCCAGACACAGTCCCAGGGGGTAAATAACCGCGCCCTGGGGTGGGCAGGGACTGTGGGTAGGGGGTCAGGGTGGCCCCAGAGATGGGGCTGAGGAGTCTGCGCTCCCCCACCTGGCTGGGTCTAGGTTAGCAGATTAAGGTCATTCCAGAGCCTTCCCTGCTGTGTGACCTAATCCCTCCCCTCCCAGGTCCTTAGTACCCTCATCTAACAAATGGGGTGCTTACGTTTAGAGGCCACCCGGGGAGATGAAGTTAAATGAGCCAGCAGACGGAAGGTGGTTGGTCCTCAGCCTCTTCATCATGCCATCGCGGTGACTTGGGGTGGCACTGTGCTCCAGTCTTCCTAGGGTGAGGGGCCTCCTTCTCCTGCCTTCCCTCAAGCCTCCATGGCTGTCTCTAGGCTGGAGGCCAAGGTTTCGCTGGGGTCCAGGTGAACAGGGCTTGGAGAGGACTCCGTAGTGTTCACCAGAGGTCTGGCCAGTCACCCTGCCACTCACACTGCTTCGCCCATGTCTGGACTCAGCCGCCTGGACCCAGACACCTCTCCAAGCCCATGGGAGGGAGCTGTGGTCAGTCTTTCTACCCCCATCCCCTTTGCAAGAGCAAGCTGGCCGTCTGGGAGCAGTACTCCGGTTCATGGCAGGTGCTCCTATGTCTTAGCTGAGCGGAGTGTCCCCTCACACAGTGTGGGTGGTGGCCCTACGGTCTGTGTCCACCTGGTCATTCACAAAGATTTACTTAGGACCTGGACTCCCAGCCCCCAGGCCTCAGCTCCTTAGGTGGGGTGTGAGAGAGCATCTGGGCCCTGGTGTGTGGGGTGTGTGTCTGTGCGGGGGTGGGGAGGTATCTACACAGGAGTAGGTATTTTGGGTAAGCACCTGTGTGTTGTGTCTCTGGGCTTGTATGTCCCCCCTGCCTGGACACATCTCTCCTAACACCTCCTCCACCCAGGTCTGAGAGAAGAGAAGTGAGCTGAGGTACTGGTCACCCTCTGCACTTTGTTCCTTTTGACCCTCTCCTGCAAAACCCAGGAGAGCAGGGGCTTGAGAGAGTGACTCGGTTCCCCTTCCTAGTCATAGCCTAGGCCACATCCCCACCTGGGCTTCCCACCGCCACCGCCGTGTGAATACCTTAGCCATGACCAAAAAGGGTTAATCAAACCAACCTACCCAATGTATCCTGCTGGCTCTTTTTCCTCTGGAGCCATGAGCTAAAAGCCCGTGACCTCAGGAGCCGGTGTGGGTGTGCTAATGTTGGGCTCACAGGCATTGCGTGGACCTGAAGGGGACAGGGGACACAGCTAGGCAGAAGGCCTCTGCCAACTGTTCACCTGGAGATGGACCCTGCTGTCCCGGGACTCTGAAAATGGCCTCAGTAGGGCCTTCAGCCTCCCTGAGCACATCCCTGAAGCCGTGCTCCAGGTTGGAAGGGGGCGAAGGTGTGGGGTGCCTCTGGCCTGGGAACCAGGCTCCAGGGCGCGGGAGGAATGTCACCATCTTACTCAGGTAGGCAGATCGGGCACAGTCCCCTCCTTCTCCAAAACACAAGATGTTGCCACACAGTGGCCAGGGGACCCCTGAAGGGCTGCCCCTACCGGCCTGGGGCCCCTGATGCCCATTCACTAGTGGGGCACTCTGAGCAGTCCCCAGGACCAATGCTGACCTTGTGCTTAGGGTTCTCAGGATGAGGAAGATGCAGAGCCGGGGGGACGGCTGCCCAGTGTACTGATGCCTCCACACCCCACCCTCACCCTAGGGTCCCGGGGTAGCTCCACTGTCACCTCACGCAGAATACAGAAATGCCCAATGCTTACTGGGGAGCCGAGGGGCCAGGGCCGAGGTCGGTTAGTGAGGACCGCCCAGGCCTGGCCTTGGAGCTGAGCAGGGCCCCTGCAGGACCCAGCAGCAGCGTGTCGACGCAGAAGCCAGGGCTCTTTCCAGCAGCAGCTAGAGGAGGCCAGAGCAGGCAGCGTGCCCCTGGCTGCATGCTGTTCCCCACTTCCCACTGACTCCCCTGTGGGACCCCATCCCCCAGACGTCCCCCATCACCCATGCACACTGGGGCCCCGGGGCCTGACTCTACATGCTCTGATTCCTTTCCCAGTCTTGGCCCCTGGTCCCTCACAGGCAAATGAGGCCTCAGTCCAGGAGCCTCCCAGAGGACACTGCTTCAGTGAGGACATCTCAGCTCAGGCCCACTTAAGCCAGATGTGGCTGCCTTCAGGCATGGGCAGATCCAGAGGCTAAAACGTCTCCAGCTCTAGGTTTGGCTTTTCTCTACGATAGCCTCACTTTGAGCTCCCTCAGTCCAAAGGGAGGGGTCATTTACTGGTAGTGCCAGGCAGTCCCAGGGATGTGTCTCACAGGCCTGGGTTGGGTCACAGGGTGTCCCCCTCTGAGCCACCTGCTACGGCAGAAGGGGACGGAATGCTCTGCTTGGCTAGGCCTGGTCACGTGCCTATGCCAGAAGCTCTGAGAGGAGAGAGCCTATCAGAACCACCTGTATGGAAGGTAAGCAGGTTTGTTCCTGGAGGGAAATCAAGCAGGCTAGCCAAAAGGAGGGGGTGGCCACTGCTGGCAGCCAAATAAAGAGATGCTCACCACACTGCTGTCCATTCTCAGATACTGCCAGAGTGCCCAGGGCTCGGAGGCACCTTCCCTGCCTCCAGAGGGTACCATGAGAAAAGGCTGGCTGGCAAGATGGATGGCTCGCTAGAGCAGAAGTAATTGGCAATCCCATTTTGCAGAGAAAGAGACTAAGATCAGGAGAAGGGAAGCGACTTGCTCAAGGTCACCCAGCAAGGAAGTGTGGGGCCAGGATTTAAATCCTTGTCTAAATCCCTAACCTTTTTGCTTTTTTCTCTATAGGACAGGGGTTTGGGGTTGGGCTTTGAAGGATGCTTAGGAATTCACCCGGTGGGAAAATGAAGAAAGGGAATTTGGGGCAGAGGAAATACACAGACAAAAATATGGAGGAGTGAAAAGGCCTGGTGTGCTAAGGGCTGTGCTGTGGGCAGAGCTCAGGGCTTATGAGAAGAGGCGGTAGGGTAGAAGCCAGAAAGGTTCTAGAAGTTGGGGCCTGATCATGGGTGGTCTTGAATGGCAGGCCAGGAGTTGGTACTCTCCCTATGGCCATATGGGGTATCTGTTTTTAAATAAATATTCATCGACACCAGGTGAGGTACAGGGATTACAAGAAAACAGGACGGTCCCCTTTTTACAGAGCTGACCTTCCGGAGAGGCAGCCAGACATCAACCCTATTCCAACCGCATCATTTCAGTGGTAATAAATGCCCTGAATAAATTAAAAGGAGAGGCTGAGAAAGATCCTGGTGTGGAGTGCTGCTTTCTGAAGAGACCCTCTTTCCAGAGGGGACTTTTGAGTTGAAATCTGAACAAGAAGTAGTTAAAGTATTAGGATTCCTAGAGGAGCATCCCAGCCAAGGAACAGTTAGTGCAAAGGCCTTGAGGTGAGAACCCACCTAATGTATACATTGATTGGCAGAAAGACCACTGTGGCTGGAGCTGGGGGTGGGGAGAGGTGGGAGGTACAGCAGGAGGGGCTCTGGGAAGGAACAGGAAATTATTGTTAGCTGGTAGGAAGCCATGTAGGTCTTAAGATCACCAAGGTAGAGGGAAGAGAGAGAAGCAGCTGGGCGAGGAGACTCCTGTGGTTATCCTGGACAGAGCCACTGGGGCTTGCTGCCCTCAGCTAACCACCCTGGAGGAGGTGGGCGTGGGGTTCATTCTGGAGGTAGAAGTGATGAGACCATACCCAAGACTGATCTGGCCAGATCAGGGGTTCCAATCCAGATGGTATGTGGAGCTCAGCAAATAGAGTTTGAATTTTAAATACAAGTGGAAAGATCTCTATTTGTCTTGGGGGGTGGGGGAACAGAATTGTTTTTTATTTGTGAAGGGCTTGTTAACATGTTCCCCCATGGGCCTGATTACCAGAGGGAATGTCCCTGACCCGGGGGCATGCAGCCCTGAAGCTGACTGGATGGCTGGGGCCACCCTCCAGACCCCCCATACCCCTCCCCCAAGCAAGGTCCCTGGGGCCTATGGGTGTTGTTTGGGCCTGACTGTCCCTGCCTGTCTGGTCTTGCAATACTATGCCCAGCTAGAACTTATTAACCAGAAACCATGTGTTGTAATGTTTGCTCCCTGACTGGGAATCACCAAACAGTATTTTCCCCCAAATGGGCCACAGGATGGCTTGTGCCCTGCCTGGCCCCAAGAGCAGCCAAAGCCTTTCCTCAGGGGTGGGTGTGCAAAGGACCATTTATGGGGCTTCTGCGCTCAGTTTCCCTCAGCTTCCACCCACTAGCCTGGAAGTTTTGTGGGGATGGGTGGGGCCACGTGCTGGGCAGAGTGGGTGTCTGAGAGATGTGCCCTCAGAGGCACGCATGCGCTGTGTATGTTTGCATGGGGTCAGATCCTGTGTCTGGGCTTTACCTGCTGTGAGGCCTTAGGCGTGTTTCTTGGCCTCTCTGAGCCCGTTTCCCCGTCTGTCAAATGCAGATAAAATAGTTTCTACCTGATAGGAGTCAACGTGTCAATGTGTGCAAGGCCCTGAGCACAGTCCCATGGGCTGGCCAACCCCCAGGCTGTGCCCCGGGGGCTTCTTCCCTGGTTCCCCTGACTCTTTGCCAGCTGCCACATGCAGTGGGCACTGCAGGATGTTGGGTTGGTCTTCACACTGCTCTACTGGACCGGGACTGTGGGCTGCTTGTGAGGCTGGCGCTGCATGCTTTCCATGGCCTGGGTCCCTCTGGGCACGGGCTCTGGGCTCTCCCAGACTGTGGGCTGCTCACCCCGAATTGCTTCCTCCCCTTCAACCCCAGCTGGTTCACTTTGAGCAATTTCAAAACTCCAGCTGTTTACCCCTGTGATGTTTCTCCTTCTGCCAGCCTCTGTCCCTGTCATTGTGTGGAGCTCTCTTTCTCCGTCTGCGTCTCTAGCACACCCTCATCCCTCCCACCTCCCTTCCTCCACCCTCCCAGACCCCCTCCATAACCTTCTGTAATTTTTGTTTCCTTTTTCAAAGCAGAAGGCTGCGGTTTTGCCTGTGGCTGCCCTGTGCTGGCACAAGCCCCTCCCTGGCCGCGAGATGGGGCCTGCCACCTGGCTGTCTCTGGCTGATCTGCTCCAGGGTGCCCTTGGCAGGGAGCCTGGGACCTGTAGCTTAGTGGAGGGGCTGTGGGGTGGAGGATGCAGGCCAAGAGAGGCTTGGTACAACCAGAGTGGAGGTTGGGGGATGCCTCAGTATGACCCTGCCTTCCAGAGTGGGGGGCTCGATGCAAGGATCTTCAAGGCAATTCCCTTCTGGCCCTCCAAACCCATCTGTCCCCCTCCATGGCCAGCCTGCCCATCCGACTGACTGTAGGTCTTTCTGATGTGTGTGGCGGGAAGGGGTGGGGCTGGGTGGGGTGGCCCAGCCCTGTAATCACTGGCCTCAGCTACTCTATAAATAGGGCCTCACTGTGGTGCCTGTTTCCTCTGACCCTCCACCCACTGGCCCCTGAAGTCTAGTATGGGATCCACTTTCCTGCGGGGTGTTTACCAAGGATACCACCAACGCAAGGGTTGGTGTTTCCAAAGGCTGGGTGGCTCCGAGTGGTGGGGCCTTGGGGTGGAAATGGGCTTGGGTTTGCTTCACTGTCCCTAAAGGCACCTCCTCCCAGCCCCCTGGTGGGTACCTGCCCTTCCTCAAACCCATGCTGGGGCCCTGCAAGGAGCTCATCAGTGGGTGACCTTGGGCCACAAGTAACACATCTCTAGAATGGTGAAAAGGGTACCTACCTCTCCTCCACAGGCTGTGAGTGTGGCTGTGCTCACGTGGCTCACACTCAGCAGCAGCGGCCAACCTGCCAGCCCTGAGCCTGTACTTGGAGAGGCCAGCCAACATTGCCGCCACCTCTGGTCGGCTCATTTCCCGATGACAGTGCTGTTGCTGGGATGTGTCCAGCTGCCAGGAGACAAAGGTTCAAGTCCTAAGACCACTGATGAATCCCCTGAGGGCCTCACCTTCTCCCTGAACCTCCTGGAACCCTGTACAAGGCCAGGCCTTGTTCCCAGGACACTGGAGAAAGCAGGGAGTCCGAGGCTGCCAGAGGCATGCCAGGAGGCCCTGGACAGTGGGCTTCAGGTGCACACAGAGGTTTCTGGAGGTCAAGGCAAGGCCCATCTAGCTGTCGTTCATTCATTCATTCATTCAACCAACCTCTGCCAGGCATTGCTGTAATGCAAGGGTTCTCAGAATGTGCCCCTGGGCCAGCAGCAGCATTGCCTGGCAGCTGTTAGAAATGCAGCCCAAATTCTTGGGCCCCACTCCAGCCCGACCAGGCTAGAATCTCTGGGTGTGGGGCTGGGTAATCTATGTTTTCATTGACACCCATGCATGCTCAAATTTGAGAACCACTATTCATGGTCAATTTTCCAACAGTTAATCAAATTTCCCAAGTTTATTTGTTTGTCAAAAACATGTCTTAAAAACTCCTGAATCTTTTTGATGAATGTATTCTTGGCAGCATTTTAAAGACTCTTCATTTTGTTGAAAGCCAAGCATCATGGAAACATTCACTCTTCTTATGAATATATTCCTCTCTCATATGATCTTGAGTTCTTGAAGATATTATTCTTATGAATAAGCATATTCTTATGAATTCAAGATTATGATAGCCATTGACTGTATTTACATTTGTAAGCTAGATTTACATAAAATGTCCTTGCACATATTCTTTTTCTATGGCAATATATATTTTTTGAGATCTAATTCTCATTCCATAAAATTCACTTTTCTTAAAGTACACAATTCAGTGGTTCTTAGTATATTTAAAAGTTGTGCTGGGGGAACCCAGGGGGCTCAGTCAGTTAAGTGTCTGACTCTTGGTTTCAGCTCAGGTTATGATCAAGCCCTGCATCACGCTTTGTGCTCAGAGCAGAGTCTGCTTCAGATTCTGTCTCCCTCTCGCTCTGTCTCAAATAATCTTTAAAAATTTTTTTAAAATACTTGTGCAGTAGGACCACTTTCTAATTCCAGAATATTAGCCATCATTGGTCACTGCCCACTTTCCCAGTGATTACTCCCTCCCTGTGTCCCCCCGCCCCAGGCAACCACTCATTTAGTTTCTGTTTCTATGGATTTGCCTATTTTGGATATTTCAAAATATCGTCAATGGAATCAAACAATATGTGGCCTTTGAGTTGGGTCCCTTTCACTGAATGTAATGTTATGAAGTTTAGCCATGTCAAAACCTGTGTCAGTACTCCTTTCCTTTTTATGGATGAATAATATTCTTGGGTATGGATGTACCTCAGTATTTACCCATTCATCAGCTGCCAGACTTCTGAGGTTGGTTATTAAATATATTGCTGACAGGAATATTTGTGCATAAGCTTTTGTGTGAACATATTTTCAGTTCTCCTGGTTGTGCACCTAGGAGTGGACTTGCTGGGTCACAGGCTAATTCTATGTTTAACCTTTTCCCCTCCCAATTTTTATTATTGTGATAAAACACACATAACATAAATTTTGCTATCTTAATCATTTTTAAGTGTAGGGCTCAGTAACACTGTGTTGACAGTGTTGTGTGACCATCATCTCCAGAGCTCTTTTCATCTTGTAAAACTGAAACTCTGCACCTATAAATGACTCCCCAACCTCCCCTCTGCACCTTGGCAACCATCCCCTGCTTTCTAGCTCACTGGTTAGTACTACTCTAGGTACTCTACAAGTAGAATCATTCATGATTGGTCCTTTTGTGGTTGGCTTCTTTCACTCACCATAATCTCCTCACAGCTCGCCCATGTTGTAGAGTGTGTCAGAGTTTCCTTTCTTTTCAAGGGAATAATATTCATTTCATGAATGGACTGCATTTTGCTTCCATTTGTTCATCTCTTGATGGACTCTTGGGTTGAATGCTGCTATGAACAGGAGTGTGCAAATATCCCTTAGACGCCCTGCTTTTTCATCTCTTTTGGGTATGTACCCAGAAGTGGAATCGCTGGGTTATATGGTAATTCCACATTTAACTGTATGTGGAGCCTCTGTGCTATTTTCACAGCAGCTGCCCCATGCTATATTCCCACCAACAGTGAACAGGGTTCCAATTTCTCCACATCAACAACATTTGTTTTCTTTTTTTTTTTATAGTAGCCATAATAATGGGTATGAGGTGGTATGTCATTATCATATAGATTTGCATTTCCCCAATGATTAGTGATGTTGTGCATCTTTTCATGTGCTTCTTGGTCATTTGTTATCTTCCTTGGAGAGATGTCTATTCAAGTCCTTTGTCCATTTTTGATGTGTATTTTTTGTTGTTGAGTTTTAGAAGTTCTCTATAGATCTCCTATCAGATACATAACTTATAAGTATTTTCTCCCATTCTGTGTGTTGTCTTTGGAGGTCTTTAAATTTTCATCAAGTCCAATTTACCTATCTTTTCTTTTGTTACCTGTGCCTTTGGTTGTATCCAAGAGACCACTGCCAAATCCAATGTTGTAAAGCTTTTGTCTTATGTTTTCTCCTAAGAGTTTTATTATTTTAGGTCTTACATTTAGGTCTTTGATCCATTTTGAGTTAAATTTTGTATATGGTGTGAAGTAAGGGTCTGAATACATTCTTTTGCATGTGGATATCATCCAGTTTTCCCAGCACCAGTTGTTGAAAGGAGTGTCCTCTCCCACCCCGAATGGTCAAAATCATTGAACATATATATGTAAGGATTTATTTCTGGGCTCTCTATTCTATTGATTTATATGTCTGTCCTTACACCACCCACGGTTTTGTTACTATAGCTTAGTAGTTAGTTTTGAAATTAGGAAGTGTGTATCTGCCAGTTTTGTTCTTTTTTAAGATTTTTTTTTTTTTTTGGCTATTTTGGGTCACGTATGAACTTTAGGATGGGTTTTTCTATTTCTGCAAATAAAAATGTCATTGGAATTTTGACAGAGGTTGCATTGAATCTGTAGATCATTTGGGGCAGTACTGACATTTCATCAATAGTAAGTTTTTCAATCCATGGACATGGGATGTGTTTTCATTTCTTTGTGTCTTCTTTATTTCAGGAGTATTTTGTAGTTTCCATTGTACAAGTCTTTCACTTCCTTGGTTATGTTAATTTCTAAGTATTTTCTTCTTTCTTAGACTATTGTAAATGGAATTGTTTTGTATTTCCTTTTCATATTGTTCATTGTGTATGGAAGTACAACTGATTTTTGTATGTTGTCTTTGTATCCTGCTACTTTGGTGAACTCATTTATTAGTTCTAACAGTTTCCGCGTGTGGAATCTTTAGGGTTTTCTGCATATAAGGTCATATCATCTGCAAACAGAAATAATTTTATTACTTCCTTCCAGTTTGGATACCTTTTATTTCTTTTTCTTGTCTAATTGCTCTGACTAGAACTTTCAGTATTGTGTTGAATAAAAGTGGCAAAATGGGCATCCTTGCTTTATTCCTGATGTAGAGGAGGAAGCTTTTAGCCTTTCACTATTGAACATGATGTTCACTCTGGGTTTTTCCTTTCTTTTTTTTTTAAGGTTTTATTTATTCAGGCATCTCAACTGTAGGTTTTTCATATATGGTTATTGTTTTGTGTTGCTTTCCTTCTGTTCCTTGTTTTTTGAGTTTTTTTTTTTATTATTATGAGAGTATGTTGAATTTTGCTAAATGCTTTGTCTGTGTCAAATGAGATGATTGGTTTTTTTCCCCTTCATTCTCTTAATGTGATGTATTACAGTGATTGACATTCACATCTTTGACTATTCTTGCATTCTAAGAATAAATCCCACTTGGTTATGATGCATAGTCTTTTAAATATGCTGTTGAATTCCATTTTCTAGTATTTTGTGGAGGATTTTTGCATCAAAATTCATAAGGGATAGTGGTCTGCAGTTTTCATTTCTTGTAGTGCCTTTGTCTAGCTTTTCCCCCTCCCCCACACGGAATGAGTTAGGAAGTGTTCCCTCCTCTTCAATATTTGGAAGAGTTTGAGAAAGACTTGTATTCGTTCTTTAAATGTTTGATAAGACTGTGGCAGTGAACCCGTCAGGTCCATGGCTTTTATTTGTCAGAAAATTGATTACTGATTTGATCTCCTTACTAGTTATCGGTCTATTCAGATTGTCTAGCTAGTTCATGATTTAGTCTTAATACATTTTGTTTTTAGAAATTTGTTTATTTTATATAGGTTATCCACTTTTTTTGGCATACAATCGTGCATAGTACTTTTATATATTTTTTAAAATTTCTGTACAATCACTAGTAATTTCCCACTTTCATTTCTGATTTTAGTAAGCCGAATCTTCTTTTTTGTTCTTGGTCCATCTAGATAAAGGCTAGTCATTTTGTGGATCTTTCCAAGGAACTAACGTTTGATTTCATTGATTTTCTGTTTTTCTATTCTCTATTTCGTTTATCTCTGCTCTAATCTTTATTATTTCCTTCTTTCTTCGAGCTTTGGGTTTATTTTTTCTTCTTTTTCTAGTTCCTTAAGTTGTAAAGTTAGGCTGCTGATTTGAGATCTTTCTTGTTTTTTAAAGATTTTATTTATTTATTCACAAGAGACACACAGAGAGAGACAGAGACATAGGCAGAGGGAGAAGCAGGCTCCATGCAGGGAGCCTGATGTGGGACTTGATCCCATACTCCAGGATCACGCCCTGAGCCAAAGGCAGACATTAACCACTGAGCTACCCAGGCACCCTGATCTTTCTTGCTTTTTAATAGAAGCACATATAGCTATAAATTTTCCCCTAAGCACTTTCACTGCATCCCGCAAGTTTGGTATGTTGTTTCCATTTCTGTTTGTCTCCAAGTATTTTCTTTTTCTTTTTTTTTTTTTTTAATGACTGGTTATTTATTTATATATTTATTTATTTAATAATACATTTATTTTTTATTGGTGTTCAATTTGCCAACATACAGAATAACACCCAGTGCTCATCCCGTCAAGTGCCGCCCTCAGTGCCCACCACCCAGTCACCCCCACCCCCCGCCCTCCTCCCCTTCGTTTCCCACAGTTAGGAGTCTCTCATGTTCTGTCTCCCTTTCTGATATTTCCCACCCATTTCTTCTCCCTTCCCCTCTATTCCCTTTCACTATTATTTATATTCCCCAAATGAATGAGACCATATAATGTTTGTCCTTCTTTGGTTGACTTATTTCACTCAGTATAATACCCTCCAATTCCATCCACGTTGAAGCAAATGGTGGGTATTTGTCGTTTCTAATGGCTGAGTAATATTCCACTGTATACATAAACTACATCTTCTTTATCCATTCATCTTTCGATGGACACCAAGGCTCCTTCCACAGTTTGGCTATTGTGGACATTGCTGCTATAAACATCGGGGTGCAGGTGTCCCAGTGTTTCACTGCATCTGTATCTTTGGGGTAAATCCCCAGCAGTGCAATTGCTGGGTCATAGGGCAGGTCTATTTTTAACTCTTTGAGGAACCTCCACACAGTTTTCCAGAGTGGCTGCACCAGTTCACATTCCCACCAATAGTGCAAGAGGGTTCCCCTTTCTCCACATCCTCTCCAACATTTGTGGTTTCCTGCCTTGTTAATTTTCCCCATTCTCATTGGTCTGAGGTGGTATCTCATTGTGGTTTTGATTTGTATTTCCCTGATGGCCAGTGATGTGGAGCATTTACTCATGTGCGTGTTGGCCATGTCTATGTCTTCCTCTGTGAGATTTCTGTTCATGTCTTTTGCCCATTTCATGATTGGATTGTTTGTTTCTTTGCTGTTGAGTTTAATAAGTTCTTTATAGATCTTGGATACTAGTCCTTTATCTGATACGTCACTTGCAAATATCTTCTCCCATTCTGTAGGTTGTCTTTTAGTTTTGTTGACTGTTTCTTTTGCTGTGCAAAAGCTTCTTATCTTGATGAAGTCCCAATAGTTCATTTTTGCTTTTGTTTCTCTTGCCTTCATGGATGTATCTTGCAAGAAGTTACTGTGGCCAAGTTCAAAACGGGTGTTGCCTGTGTTGTCCTCTAGGATTTTGATGGAATCTTGTCTCACATTTAGATCTTTCATCCATTTTGAATTTATCTTTTTGTATGGTGTAAGAGAATGGTCTAGTTTCATTCTTCTGCATGTGGATGTCCAATCCAAGTATTTTCTAATTTCCCTTGTGACTACTTCTTTGATCCATTGGTTTCTTAGAAGTGTGTTCTTTGATGTCTACACATTTGTGAATTTTCCAGTTTTTCTTCTGTTACTGATTTCTGATGTCACCCTGCTGTGGTCAGAGAACATAGTTTGTATGATACATGGCTTTTAAAATCTATTGTGACTTATTTTGTGGCCTAACATATAGATTGTCCTGGAAAACACTTCACATTCATGAGAGAAGAAAGTGTATGGTGTTTTTGGATGGAGTGTTTTGTCTGTGTCTATCAGATCTAATTGCTTTATTGTGACATGTAAGTCCTTGTTTCCCTCCTCATCTTCTCTCTGGTTACTCAATTCATTATTATGAACGGTATATTGAAATATCCAACTATTGTAGAACTACTTTGCCCTCTTTTTCTGTCAATTTTTGTTTCATATACTTTGATGGCCTGCTATCTTGAAGTATTGCAACTTTTATTTATATATAAAGTCCTTCTTTGTCTCTTGTAACCTTTTTTGATTCATAGTCTATTTTGCTGATATTAACACAGCCACCTTTGCTCTATTTTGGTTATTATTTGCTTGAAATATCTTTTTTCCATCCTTTCACTTTCAGCCAGTTTGTGTCACAGGATCTCAAGTGAATCTCTTGTAGACAGCATATAGAGCTGGGTCAGGTATTTTTATCCATTCTGCCAGATTCACCATTTTGACTGGTGAATTTAATCCATTGATGTTTAAATTAATTACTGATAAAGAGGAACATCTTTCATTTTGTAGGGTTTTTTTTGTCATTTTGTTATTGTCCTCTCTATGTCTTATAGTTTTTATTAAGCCTTCATTTCCTGTACCACTGTCTACTTCTGTGCTTAGTCAATTTATTTTTTGTAGTAAAGTGTTTAAATTCCTTTCTTATTTCCTTTGTGTCTACTTATGGGGATTACATTGAACATCCTAAAATTATATGTTGTATTTTGAATTTATACAAGTTTTTTCATTTGAATGGGCCATACTTTTCCTGTTTCTTTGTATGGCTTCTAATTTTTTTGTTGAACACTGGACATTTGAGTATCATAATGTCACTCTGGAAATCAGATTCTCTTTCTCAATGATTGCTGTTCTTAGTTTCTGTTTTTGTTTTTCTGATTGTTGTATAGCCTGTCTCTGTGCTGAGGTTCAGCCCAAGGTATAAATTCAAGATCTTCTTAGGTCTTTTATGAGCCTCTCCCTGGGCATTCGCAGTCAGTTTCTAATTTTCCCCACCTATGCAGTTGTCAAAAAGCCATCTGAGTGGGTGAGACATTGTATCTTATTGAGGTTAATTTGAATTTTCCTAACAGCTAGTGATGCTGAGCATCTTTTTATCTGTTATTGGCAATTTGTATATTATTGAAGAAATGTCTATTCAGATCCTTTGCCTACTTAAAAGGTTGGGTTATATCTTTTATCATTTGGTTGTAGGCATTCTTTATATATTTGGATACTAATCCCTTATCAGATATATGATTTGAAAATACTTTCTCCCAGTTGGTGGGTTGTTTTTTTACCTTCTTGATGATGTCCTTTGAAGCAGAAAGTTTTATTTTTTATTTTTTAAAAATTTTATTTATTTATTCATGAGAGACAGAGAGAGAGAGAGGTAGAGACATAGGCAGAAGGAGAAGCAGGCTCCCTGCAGGGAGCCCAATGCGGGACTCATCCCAGGACTCCAGGATCACACCCTAAGCCAAAGGCAGAGACTCAATCGCTGAGCCACCTCGTCGTCCCAAGCAGAAAGTTTAAAATATTGATATAGTCCAACATATGTGGTTTTTTTCTTTTGTTATCTGTGCTCCCTTTGTTATATCTAAGAAATCATTGCCAACTCAAAGATTACATAGATTTAGGTTTATGTTTTCACTAGGAGTCTTATATTTTTAGCTCTTACATTTAGGCCTGTGATCCATTTTGAGTCTTTGTATATGGTTTGAGGTAGTGGTGCAATTATTTTCTTTTACATGTGGATATCCAGTTTTCTCAGTGAAATATATCATAAAGACTATTCTTTCCCTATTGAATTAAAAAAAAAGTCAATTGATCTTAAATGTAAGGGTTTGTTTCTGAACTGTGAATTCTGTTTCATCAATCAATATGTCTCTCCTACCCCAGTACCATATAGTCTTGATTACTGTAGCTTTCTAGGAAGTAGTAAAATTAGGAAGTGTGAGATCTCCAAGTTTATTCCTTTTCAAGGCTGTTTTAGATATTCTAAATCCCTTGGATTTTCACATTAATTTAAGGATCAATTTTCAATTGTCAACAACCGTCAATTTCTGTAAGAAAGGCAGCTAGGATTTTTATAGCAATTGCATTGCATCTGTAATCTGGGGAGTGCTGCCTCCTTAATGACATTAAATCTCCCAGTCCATGAACGTGGGATATTTTTCCATTCATTCAGGTCTTTGATTTCTTTCAATGATGTCTTGGAGTTTTTAGTGACAAGTCTTGCACTTCTTTTGTTAAATTTAATCCTTAATGTTTGATTCTTTTTATGCTACTATAAGTGGAGATATTTTTGTAATTTCAATTTTGGATTTTTCATGACTAGTATTTAGAAATGCAATTCACTATTGAATATCGATCTTTTATTCTACAGCCTTACTGAACTCATTTCTTAGCTCTTAGCTCTAATAGTTTGTGAATTCTATATTCAGGTCATCTATATTCATCTACATGTCATCTACAAGTAGACATAATTTTACTTTTTCTTTTCCAATCTGGATGCTTTTTCTTTCTTTTTCTTACCCAATTAACCTGGTTAGAACTTCTATTGCATTGTTGAATACAAGTGATTAAAGTGGGCATTCCTTATTTTATTCCTAATCTTAGAGCTAAAGCATCCAGTTTTTCACCATTAAATATGTTAGCTATGGTTTTTTTCCTAGATGGCCTTTATCAATTTGATGAAGCTCCCTTTAAGTTCTAGTTTGTTTAATTTTTTAAACAAACAAACAAACAAACAAAAAGGGTAGTGGATATTGTGCAACACTTTTCCTGCATGTATTGATAATTATGTGGGGTTTTTAAATTCTTTTTTTTAAACATTTTATTTATTTATTCATGAGTGACACAGAGAAAGGCAGAGACACAGGCAGAGGGAGAAGCAGGCTCTATGCAGGGAGCCTGACGTGGGACTTGATACCGGGATTCCAGGATCACGCCCTGAGTCAAAGGGAGATGCTCAACCGCTGAGCCACCCAGGCATCCCAAGGGTTTTTTATTTTTTAATTTTTTTTAAGATTTATTTATTTATTTATGATAGACAGAGAGAGAGAGAGAGAGAGAGAGAGAGGGAGGGGCAGAGACACAGGAGGAGGGAGAAGCAGGCTCCATGCCGGGAGCCCGTCGTGGGACTCGATCCTGGGACTCCAGGATCTCACCCTGGGCCAAAGGCAGATGCCAAACTGCTGAGCCACCTAGGGATCCCCCCAAGGGTTTTTTAATTCTATTAATATGGTTTATTACTTTGATTTTTGTATATTGAGACACTCTTGCACTCCTGGGGTATATATTACTTGGTTATATATAGCTGTTTTTATATGTTGATGGATTCAGTTTGCTAGTTTGTTTGTTGAGGATTTTGCATCTATGTTCATAAGAGATACTGTTCTGTAGTTTCCTTGTGATGTCTCTGATTTTGGTATCAGGGTAATTCTGGGCTGATTTGGGAGGTATTTTGCATCCCCCAATTCTGTTGTAGTTTTTTTTTGTTAGGGGGCGTAAAGAATTTGAAAGAGATTACTGTTAATTCTTCTTTAAATATCTAGTAAAATTTACTAATGAGTCCTCTGATTCTAGGCTTTTCTTTGTGTTTTTTTTTTTTTTACATTATTACAATGTATTTACTTGTTATATGTCATTGAGATTTTCTATTTCTTTTTGAGTCAATTTCAGGAATTTGCATCTTTTTAGGAATCTGTCCATTTTATGTAGATTACCTAATTTGCTTTTATACAATTGTTCGTACCTTTCTCATTTCTGTAAGATTTAATACTAATGGTTTCTCTTTCATTCCTGTTTTTAGTAATTTGAGACTTCATTCTTCTTGGTTGGTCTAGCTAAAGTTTTGCCAATTTTGGTGATCTTTTTGAAGAATGCTTATACCTTATTAATTTATTAAAAATATAATCATTTTAGAAAAATGTGATCAAGAACCATAAGATCATGAACCTATACTTACCTAAATCAATCAGATTACAAATAATATATTCATATTAACTGAATAGGTAGGAAGATACTCCTTAAAACACACTTAGGGTAAAAGAATACATTTAGTAAGCAGAGTTTTTGGTGGTTTTAGGAAGACTGAGCAATGCAACACTGAGACAGATAGATAGCATTCCTGTGTGTTGTCTTCCAGGCTGGGAGACAGTGAAACCTGCATTTATCATGAAGTGGCATAAGTGGCCAGTGGCTCCTGGCCAGGGAAGTAGAAGCTGCTTAGGAGTCCACGGAGGTCATGTGACTTGGTGGACTGTCATTGGAGAGCCTGTAGCTTGGCTGTGCCACCTCTGTTGCTACACCCAGCTTGGTGAGCTCCTTAGGGCTCCATGGACATGGGGCTGGTAGGGGTGGGGCATGAAATGAAGGCAGATGGAGATGTGTAAGGTTGGGTGGTCAGGCCTTTACCAGAGGGCTGTGGGCTGAGTACCACCTTTCCTCTCATCCCTGCCTGCCTGGCATCCTCCAGCTCTGATGGGCAGGACATGGGGGCAAGAGCGATACCAAGTACCCTGCCCTGCTGCATTAGGGGGCCTATCAGTGCCCCACACTCCCCCAAGCCCCCCAGAGGCAAACAAGACACAAGAGGGAAACTGAGTCCCAGAGGGATTCAAATGTGCCCAAGGGAGTTGGCCAAGTCCCCCAAGGGCTACAGCCAGTCCATCTGATGCCTCTTTCCTTATGCCCCATAGCATTTGAAAACAGCCTGAGCTCTGGCTGGCTCAGTGGGAAGAGGAGAAGTCCTCTGCAGATGCTTTATGACTTGGACCAGGTAAGTGGACAGACCCCCACCCAGTGATGCGTCCCTCTACCTCCAGCCATGGGAACATGAGAGCCCCAGTGTAGACCTGCTATCATGGGACTAGAGCCCACAGTATGGCATGAAGAGGCTTCTTCTGCAAATCAAGGCCATATGCAGGGAGGAGAATGTCTGTGATAAGAGCAAATCTTAAGGCAAGCTGAGAGACATGGGGTCACTACCCACCCACCCACCCACCCACCCATCCATCCATCCATCATCCACCCAACAACAGACTGAGGCCACACTGTGCCAGGCACTCTTCTATATGTTGTGGATATAAAAGAGTAAAGCAGACCCTCAGGAAGTTGACAGTCTAATGGGGAGACAGGAATTAAGTGAAACCCAGATTTTAGTACCTGCTATGATAAGGAAACATGCAGGGAGCCCCTGCCCTTGAGACACATGGACCAGGAGGCTTGGTGGCTCATGTGCTCCGCTTCTGTGGGCCTGCTGTGACCATGCACATCTCCCCCCCCACACACATACACACAGTTAGACCCCACTGAGAGCCACAGGCACTTGGCTCACACATACTGCAGCAGGCACAAGGAGGCACCCATTCAGACAGCATTGTGTAGAGCACCTATTGCATGCCGGCCATGCTCAATATGCTGCTGATCCAGTGGCAAGCAGGTCAGCTGAGTCCCTGACCTGGTACAGCCGACACTCCCATGTGGGGGAGACATATCATCCCACTGCCACCTGCACTAACCTGTCACTGATTTGCACCTAAAGGGGCAGTACAAAGTGTGACAAGAGATCTACCAAGAGGGTCCTAGTTTAGATGGGGGAGACAGATCCTCTCTGAGGAAGGGACGTGGGAGCCGAGACCTGCTGAGGAGTTAAGAAGCAAAAAGTAGGGGCCCGAGTGCCTGCAGTGGACAGATGACAGAAGAGGGTATGCCAGGGGTGGGCAGCAGCTTGGCAGTGCCTGGCAGGTGGGGCAAGGGCAAGAGGGAACCATAAAGGGTTTTAAGCTGGGGAGAATGATCAGACAGGTTGGGTAGGTATCTGTTCACTGAATTCCCAGGGGCTGAGCCAAGGGGCCTGTAGAGCTTATCTAACCCATGCCCTTGGGTTGCAGGTGTGGAGGCCTTGGTTCAGAGGGGGTGAGTGGCTTGCCCTGGGCCATACAGCAAGCTGAGGGCAGGCCAGGCTCGCAGTAGGATCCTGGGGTCCCACAGGCTTCTGAAGGGGCACGTGGGGCTAGCTCAGCCCCTTCACAGCCTGAGGTCCCAGTGACTGTTGGGTGTCAAGGCCCTGGTAGCATAGCACCTTGTAGCAGAAGAAATAGGAATAATAAAAATAATCTGGCCAACGAGGACTAATGGCATACCAGATACTCTAATTCTGTGAATTTATTTTGTCCTCAGGTAACCATTCCATAAGGTAGGGCTGTTGTTATCCTTGTTCACAGATGAGGAAACTGAGGCACAGGGATGCCAAGGACTCAGAGAAGGTCACAGAGCTCATAAGGACTACAGCCAGGCTAAGGATGCAGGCAGCCGAATCCAGTTGGGCTGGGAGAGATGAGGGTCAAAGCTTCAAGATATGTTCTGGGCCAGGGGACATGGCCCCAGCTTCTGAGTCCTAAGGGGCCTGCTTGGGACTCCCAGCTTCCCTACTTGACAGCTGTAGGTGACTCATTTCTTCTGAGCCTCAGTTTTCTCAGTTTTATGGAGATAGTATTGATGGGTCTTGGTATTTAGGGGAATCCAAGCAACCGAAAAGCTGACTTTAAGCCATCAGGACAGTCAGTGTTTACTTCCCAAGATGTTCAGAGACCAGCAGCCCCCTGGTATAGCAGTAACACATTGCCTGTTATCACCCTCTGAATGGTGACATATGATACATCTTGTTGCCTCATGACTTCAAGATGACTGCCAGGGCTCTGGACATCTCACAGGACAGTACCTCAAGCAGAAAGGGAGGGGCCAGGGATCCCTGGGTGGCGCAGCGGTTTAGTGCCTGCCTTTGGCCCAGGGCACGATCCTGGAGACCCGATCCTCCCACGTCGGGCTCCTGGTGCATGGAGCCTGCTTCTCCCTCTGCCTGTGTCTCTGCCTCTCTCTCTCACTGTGTGCCTATCATAAATAAATAAAATAAAATAAAAAAAAGAAAGGGAGGGGCTGGGGCAAAGTTTTTTGTTTTTTTTTTTTTTACCTTTAGAAGCCCTTTCTTTTAGTGCTAAAGGAAAGTCTTTTCGGGGAGCCATCTAGCAGACTTCCCTGTACATCTCCTTGGCCAAAACCAGGTCACGTGTCCACCTCTGGACCCATAGCTTTTCTGAGGTTGTGTGAGGTTGCTGAGACTGTTGCTTCCCCAAGGCTGGGCATGTGGCCTACCCCAGCTGGGGTATGCTGGTAAGGAAAGGGGGTGACTTACAGGTCGGGGGATGGCCAGCATTCCCTGCCACGAGAAGTAGTGGGGATGCCTGGAAGCTGAAAGCAGACCTTGGCTGTGGGGCCACTGGATACGGCCTTCTCCTGGCATCCGTGTGGGGCCAGGCTCCTGAGGCCAATCCTGTGAGGCTGCATTAGAGGGAATGGGGTCCTCTGAGGGCTCTCATACCCCCCACAGCTCTGGCTGAAGTTGGCAGCCAGCCCTCAGTGGGATTTTGAAAAAGTAAATAAGCACATGATGGGGCATTCAGCCCTACAAATGAGTGAGTGGATGCCGTGAAGAGCACCTCTCCTTCCCACCCCGGCCATGGCTACCCCAATGGTGACCAGTTAGCATCCTGTGTGCCCTTCCAGGCAGGTTCTAGGCATGTGAGCAGTGTCCACTGCTCTGCCATGTGCTTAGGTCATTTTTCCAAAATCATACCTACAGGTACAGAAGTCCTTTATCTCTGTATGCATGTATTTATTTATTTATTTTAAGATTTTATTTATTCATGAGACACACGGAGAGAGAGGCAGAGACACAGGCAGAGGGAGAAGCAGGTTCCCTGCAAGGAGCCTGATGAGAGACTATCCCAGATCCTGGGATCACACCAAGCTGAAGGCAGATGCTCAATCACTGAGCCACCCAGGTGCCCCTCTGCACGATACTTTTAAAGGTCCTAGAAGCACAAGTGAGCACCCCCCCACACACACACACATTCTTTCCCTCCCCACCCCACATCAGATGCTCTTATGCAGGCACTGGCTACAATGTCCCACCATTTCAGATGCTGGTTTGTCCTTCTCTGAAATGGAAACACTCAAAAGGCTTTCTTCTTAACTGGTATATAACTCATATACTATAAAATCCACTCTTTTCAAGTGTACAATTCAATGGTCTGTTGCGTACTTAAAAGGCTCCATGCCTGTCACCACTCTCTAACTGCATAACAGTTCCATCACCCCAAGAAAGAAACCCAGCACCCATTAGCAATCTCCCCCTTTCACCCATCTCCCCAGCCCCTGACAATTACCAATCTACTGTCTGTCTCTATGGATCTGTTCTGGACATTTCATACAAATGGAATCAGTCATGCAACATGTGACCCTTTGTGTCTGGCTTCTTGCACCTAGCATGCATAACCTTTTCAAGGTTCATCCATGTTTTGGGGTGTATCAAAACTTCATTCCTTCTTATGGCTGGGTAATGTTCCCTTGCATGGGCGGACCACATGCTCTGTATCCAGTCATCACTGATGAACATTTGGGTTGTTTCCACCTTTTGGCTGTTATGAATAACATTGCTGTGAACATCTGTGTACAAGTCTTGATGTGACCTAGATGTGGAATGCTGGATCACATGTTTATTTATTTTTTCTTTTGAGAGGGTTCCAAACTGCTTTCCACAACAGCTGTAGCATTTTACATTCTCACCAACAGTGAGTGAAGGTTCCATTTTCTTATATCCTCAACGTTTGTTATTTTTTTCATTATATCTTGGGTTTTAAGGCAGTTTGAGAAGTTAAAAACACTTTTCCTACAAACTCTTGGACCAAAACCCGGGAAGACAAGGGGTGGGGCGGGAGGTTGGAGGCTTAGTCTTGGAAGTGGAGGCCCTGTTTGGTGCAGAAGGGATTTGAAGGAAAATGAGTGTGTTTGGGGTGGGGGGTGGCTTGGGTCTTAACGTGGCTAAGGCAGGCTGGGAGGGGCTGGCCCTGGTGCCCTAATACTACCTAATTCGTAGTAAAGTGCACAGCGAAGTGCCTGGCACACAGTAGGTGCTAGATAAATGCTCCGTGTGAATACTTCACAGAGGAGAGACAGGCTTCAGGGAAGGCAAGCTTCCTCCCCAAGTGGGTAAAAAGAATCAAGACCCAAAGGAACATCCCAGTTGGTAAATACGGCTTTAGCTAATTTTATCACTGAACAAAAAAATGCAAGCGGCTGCATTTTCCAACTCTACGTGGGGTTAAAGCTAGCTTTCTCACACACCACCCTGCGTTCAGTGCGTGCCCACACTTGGCCCCCGGGGACATGCCTGTTTATCAGGCGGCTCCGACGCGGTGGTCTTCGTCACCAGGAGCTCCTTGGCTCCTAGGTCCCGCGTGCCGGCACCATCCGTCACGCCCTTCCCCGCAGTTCTGGGCGGGGCAGACCCCGGGTCCGGGCCCCGTGGTGGGGGGCGGGGCGGGGCCGGGCCGGGCCGGGCCGGGCCGTGCACGCGCTGACCGCGCCCTCCGCGCCCTCCGCGCCCTCCGCCCGCCCTCAGGGCCCGCGCTCCGCCCTGGCCGCCCTGGCCGCCGAGCACCGCCAGCGCCGCGACCTGCTGCGCCGCGCCTGCAGCCGCCACACGCGCCGGCAGCGCCTGCTGGGGCCCGAGGACCTGCGGCACGTGCTGGTGGACGACGCGCACGGCCTGCTCTACTGCTACGTGCCCAAGGTCGCCTGCACCAACTGGAAGCGCGTGCTGCTGGCGCTGAGCGGCCGCGGCCCCGCCGACCCGCGCGCCATCCCCGCGCACGAGGCGCACGCGCCGGGCCGCCTGCCCTCGCTCGCCGACTTCGGCCCGGCCGAGATCAACCGGCGGCTGCGCGCCTACCTGGCCTTCCTGTTCGTGCGCGAGCCCTTCGAGCGCCTGGCCTCGGCCTACCGCAACAAGCTGGCGCGGCCCCACGGCGCGGCCTTCCAGCGGCGCTTCGGCACGCGCATCGTGCGGCGCCTGCGGCCGCGCCCCCGGCCCGAGGCGCTGGCCCGCGGCCACGACGTGCGCTTCGCCGAGTTCCTGGCCTACCTGCTGGACCCGCGCACGCGCCGCGACGAGCCCTTCAACGAGCACTGGGAGCGCGCGCACGCCCTCTGCCACCCGTGCCGCCTGCGCTACGACGTGGTGGGCAGGTTCGAGACGCTGGCGGACGACGCGGCCTTCGTGCTGGGCCTGGCGGGCGCGCCGCACCTGCGCTTCCCCGCGCCGCCGCCCGGCGCCCCCGCCGCCGCCCGCGCCCGCGCCGAGCGCCTCTTCCGCGACGTCAGCCCCTTCTACCAGCGGCGCCTCTTCGACCTGTACCGCATGGACTTCCTGCTCTTCAACTACTCGGCCCCCGCCTACGTGCGGCTGCGCTAGGCCGGGGCGCCCCGGGGTCGCGGCCCCCGCCCCGCCCCGCCCCGCCCCCGCGGCCCCCGCCCCCGCCCGCCTGCCCGCCCGCGCGGGATTCCGCCCCGAGCGCCCCCCCGACCCCCGGCCTCTGCGCCTGGCCGGGCCTGGGTGCAGCCCCTCAGGCCGCTGTGCGCCTCCCGCACCCGAGGTCGCTGCCTCCCGCTGCTCCAGTGGGCGGGCACTTGACAGACCCCGGGCCGAGGGAGACGGAGCGTGGAGCACTAGGACTTTGCAGTTTGTGGGAGGCCACTTTGGGGGGTCACTTTGCCCCCAAGCCTGTCAGTGGCGCAGCAGAGCAGACCGCTGCTTCGACGCCGCCTGCCTCCCAGCCCAGGACCTTCTTCTCGGCGCCCCGGCTCAGGAGGAAAGCCCTGCGTTACGCGGCGCGGGCCGGGGCCGGCCTCCCCCGGAGCTGCCTTCCCTCTGCCTGTCCTAGAGCACCTGCCTCTCCGTGGAGCTGGCCCCGCCTTTGAGCTCAACCTGCCATACCCCGAAGTCTTCCGTGTGCGCCCGCAGGGCCCAGGGTGCAACAAGGTGGCAGGTTTCAGAGGACCTCAGTGAGCTGCGGAGCTCAGGCTTTTGAAATAAATGTTTTGCTACTTCTGACATGTTCGAGTTTCCCCGCTTCATTTTGCCATTTGCTCTGCTGCTTAGGGCTGTGGGACCTCGGGCATCTTAAATCTCTGAGCCGCAGCTTGCCTTTGCTGCCAAGTGGCTCAAGAGTGCCCGGTGGTCATGAAGATCCGACGGAGGAGACGGAGAGCCTGGGTCTCCTTCACAGCAGCCCACAGGTGTGAGGGGCTGTATGGGGAGTGGGGTTAAGGAGTGGGGGCACCATTGGCTGCAGCTGCTAAATTCTGGCTGGGCGGGCAACAGTGAAAGCTCAGGAAGGGGGGCAGGGGGAAATCTGACCTTTCTTATTGCCTACGTTAAAGATTAAAACAAAAGCCCTGTGCTTTGGGCTGCCTCCCACACTTCTGTGGGTGTGTGGGTGTATATTTGCAGTGTGTGTCAGCCCACTTGGCAACGAGGACCAACCTTTCTGGCTTTGAGAGGACAGCCAGCTGTGAGACTCCCTTTGGAAGGACCGAATGTCCCCTTAGCAGCTGGTTGAATATATGGTGTCTTTTCTCAGTTTTCTGGAAGGATAAATTAAAATGCAGGAACTTTGGGAAGACCAGGGCACAGTGTGCATGAGATTTTGAGCAACAGAGATCAGAGCACAGCCAAAGAAGGACAGCTTGGCAGGGCGGAGGCCAAGCATCTGTTGTGGCACCCCCACAACGTGGTGACGACCTGTGACCCTGGTTATGGGGCCCTGCTGGCCTGTGGGGGCCAGGTGGGCCGGGGTCGGGCAGCTCAGTCACATTGATGCCTTGGCCTTTGCTAGTGTTGTTCCTCCTGCCTGCAATGGATGCTTTCCCTTTCCAGTCTAGCCTTAGAGTTCCTCCTTCCCAGGAGCCTTGAGGCCTTCGTGGACTCTGTGTCCACAGGCCCTGCCAGCAGGGGCTAGTGACAGCCCAGCCCTGTGGACCTGGAAGGGGGATGCCACTGGGCTCCCCGTGAGGCCTTGCCCCACCGGAGAACCATGGAAATCCCAGGACGCTGGACCATTACCGGGAGGAGGGGGTGGCTGGGCCTGGGACACTCCCAGAGGCCTTGTGTACAAGGCCTATACTCCAGCCCTGCGAGTGCTGGAGGCGCCTCTTCCCCTTCTCATTCAGGCCCTGGAAGGGGGTCCCTCCTGCTCTGGTGTCCCCTGACCTGCTTCCTCTCTGGCTGGCACCAGAGCATGTCTGTCCTCACAGATCACAGGCTGACTGCCTGGCCCCCTGCAGCTCCCACCTGGGTCATTGGATGGCCTGAGGAGGACAGGGTCTCCTGTGAACAGCTGGACGAGATGGAGGGTGCCCCGGTGGGCTCAACCTGGCACCCTTCAGTGATTTTTCTGTTAAAATACTACACCCGTACCTAAAGGGATCAAACCCACAAAATGACGTTCACTTGGCATTTTAGCTCACTGGCAACTATCTTCTATTTCCATCTCAGAACTGAGTGGTACTGGTCAGTGGCCTCCCCGGCAAGGAAACAACACTGGTGGATTGGGTTACAAAGACTTGTTTAAGATGTTTTCGTGTTCTTCTGATGTTTTTGGCTTTGTCAGGAAAATGATTCCCGGATTTTGGTAGTTACAGCCTCGGTTTGTTTTTGTTTGTTTTGCTTTGTTTTTCAGTTTTATGTTGTGGCTTTGTCATCCAGGCAGCTTCCTGGGAGGCATATTTCCATAACTGAAAATTTTGCTAAAATAAACCCCTGGTTCTTTGTAACAACACTACTTCATGCATTATTCAGTTTGGGAATTGCAGCCGGCTGCATCTGCTGGCCTCAGCAATTGGCTGCGGGCTCTAGGGGTGAAGGCCAGGCCCAGAGTGGCTCAGCTTGCCCGGTCACTACAGCACCCCACGAGATCAGTGGGCCAGGTGTCAGGGTACTGCCCTTCCCCTGCAGCCCTCTTCCCGGAGTGATGGCACCGCTGCCTGTGGCAAGGGCTCAGCTTAAATCAGGTGGTCTCTCTTGTACAGTGGGAGGTGGTCAGAACAGCTGCTGCCTGAGGCATCTGGGGTCCAGGCCCCTTCTCTCCTGTGGCTCCCCCATCCCTAGACTGTCTGTAGCCCTTCTCTATGTGGCCCACGAGAGCCAGTCGGTCACTCCCCAAGCATCGGAAAGTTGAAGACACAGACCATGGATCGTACATTGCATTTGCAGTCTGGTCCCATCAGCCAGAGCCTACCATTCCTGCTGTGCCCCTGCCACAGGGGAGACTGGGCACGAACCCACCCCATAGCCTGCAGCCCTGTGGCAGGAGCCCCTTCCAGGTAGCATTCCTAATGGCTCCCAGATGCCCCGTTGGCAGCCTTCCTCTAGGTTTCTCCTGGCCACCAGATCTGCTTGAAGGTCCAGGTAGAGGGATTAGGTATACAGGGAGTCACGGTCCCGAGGAGCACTCAGCCCATGTCTGCTGGAAGTTGGGGGGTAAATGCTACAGCTTTTTGCCTCTCGGGGGGATCACTGAGGTGTGACCTAGAGAGCTCTCCCCTGGGATTCAGCCCCAGGTGCCCCAAGTGGCAGCCAGCTCAAACCCTTTGCTTCCTCTCCCTTCCCCACGTCTCCGGGGGGCTCTCTGGAATCTCCTCCCAGTGAAACTCCTTGCATCCATGTTTTTATCTCCAGGGGAACTCTAAGCCTATGCCAGGGAATCAACCATGATTCCATTGCAGACTTGCTGCTTTTATTTCATTGGTACCTAAACCATAGTTAGGTTAATCTGTGTCCTTTAGTGTTCCAGCGCGGCCAGGAATATCCCAGCACACATCCCGTCCTGCGTGTGTGGGGTGTGATCCCAGGATAAATTCCTAGAAGACAGATCCACACCTCTGACCCCACTGCTCACTGTGCCTGGTCCTTGGGAGGCTTCAGGCAGCTGCTGATGTAAGTTTTACTGTGACTGTACTGGGGCACGAGGACGATGGGGGATCAGGCTGGCTGCACGTGGATGCTGGCAGCATGCTGAGGTGCCGTGTGCGCCGCCGAGATACGCTAACTCGTCCCTCTGCCATCACACATTCAGATGTTGCTCATTTGCCTGTGAGGACTTTTGTAGTGCATGCATCCTGATGGAGTGGTTTTCTTCTTTGAGGACATTGTGTGCATGGCAGCTTTACTCAGGATACAGCGGAATCAACACATAGCTTTTTACTCCCTGAATATTCTTTAGAGTCACCTCACACTGAAGACCATGCATAGTTTATGACTCTGAATTTGGGTGGCTGGTATGAGGTTTTTCTACCTGCACAGCTGGCTTTGACCCACGTGCTGCAAGAGCCCTGCCTGCCCTCCCTGGCTTACTTCCTAAACCCTCTGCGGCCCCAGCGAGAGGAGCACCCAGGCGGATCCAGCGGAGCTTCTTTCTATAAGCTGCTCATGGCCGCGTGCAGTGGGAATGGGACTCAGGAAAACAGGGTGGTGCTGGCTGGCACTCAGGAGCCTTCTAGCCAGTGACAAGTCTTCAGGGAACAATGTGCGCCTGGGACAGGGCCCCAGTGCTCAGAGCAGCTGAGTCCACAGCAGGAAAAACTGGAAACCAAACATTTGGTGGAAAGACGATGCATAAGCCATGCACGATTATACATGATAACTAAATGATCAAGTGAACTGTATGCAGCATCACGTGACTCTTATTAGCAACTTGCCGTAGAGGAAAAAAGCTGCATGGAACATAATACAATCCTGTATCGCTAAAAAAAAAAAAAAAGGCAAATGATGTCTTGTTTTGAGATACTAGTTTTAGAAGGATAGGAGAGAGCTGAGGTTGGGGGCGGGGAGGCAGCTGGAGAAGCGGCTCCCAGGCAGATGGACCCAGCGGTCACGTGGGTCACTTCACCATTACGCTGTATCATAGGCACACAATGCTGTATTTTGCATATAACAAGTTAGAACATAGCTGTGAGCATTGGAGGAACAGTCTTGAGACCTACACAGTCCAAACGGAAATCAGCCTGCCTCCAAGCCTAACGGGCAGGGACCCTGGGGTCTCGACTCCCTTCCACCAGCAGGACAATGCTGTGTGGTGCACAGGACACCAGGCCTGCTTCCCACCCAGGAGCCCCAGTGCCCTTTGCTGGGGTGCCCCCCTGCAGTCCTCTGTACCCTCTCCCCAGGCCCCAGCACCCCAGGAGCACACAGCAGAACTGACTTCTGCCTCCTGCAGGCTGGGAATCACCCTCCCGTCTGTCCCCAGGGCATGAGGAAGGCCCTTCTTCAATTCTTACTCCACAGGGGACCTCATTCCACCTTCTTTCCAGAACAATAGGGCCACCTGCCCACCTTGCTCAGTGCAGCCACCTTGGTCATCTTCAGGGCCCCCACCCCCTTGTCTCCTAGGGGAAGGGCTCTATAGCCAGTCTCCCCAGTTTTATTTACCATCCCAAGGACTCCAGGTGGTCCCTCTCCTTGTAGGAGAGCGCAGGCTGAGCACTTGCATCTTCAGCAGGCCCCCTGCTCCATGGTGCAGCTATCACAAATTCCAAAGCAGTTAACACCAGCCTCTGATTTTTATCCCACGCTTCTCTTTGAAGAATTCATAACACGCCAACAACATGGTATTATTTCATGTATTAAAATCTCAGAAAATAGTAGGCCTGTCCCCAGGTTCCCCAGTGCTACACAGAGGTACCGATTGTTACCTACTACGCACACGCACACACACATACATACTACACACGCATGCACACACACAGTTTCCTGATGCGCACAAGATGGGAGCATATCACACTTCTATTGTACTTCAGAAAAACTCTGAATATCTTTGTAGATTGCTGCAGACCAGGAAATAAAGAGCTGTGCCTTCATTCCACGGCCGCCTGGTTGTTCAGGGGCTGGTGTGGTACCGCTGAACAGCCCCCAGCGGGGGTATGCAGGGTTCTCCGATCCTTGGCCATTTCCTACGGCCTGCAATGGATACTGCTGTCCAAGTAGCTTTACCTTACACGTATGAGTACATCTTTGGGATGAATTCCAGGACACGACATTCATACTCTCTAACCCTCACACCAACCCCTCAACGTGAAACATTACCTCATTTTACCAATGAGAAGACAGATGCTCGGAAAGCAAAGCACTCGGTCCAAATGGAAATAGGATTTGAACCTGCGAAGTTTATTCACATGGTGTGGGTTCCGAGGAGATGAGTGGCCCCCTTCAAGGCTGTTCCCCTCAATAGAGTTCACGTCCGTCCGGAAGGCCGTGCTCTGTGGCCACTGCCCGGAGCGCCAGGGGCAGGTGGCCGAGGGGGAGGCCGCACGGAGCTGGGCTCTAGGAGGGGCCTGCAGAGGGCCGGGCAGCCCGGGCGCCGGTGGGGGAAGCAGGGGCGCCCAGCCGGGGGAAGCGGAGGCTCAGTATCTTGAGTTCCCAAAGTTTGCTCAGTGGAGACGGCGGCGGCAGGGGGCTGAAGCTAGACGGTGATATACAGTCTGGGGCCCCAAGCCTAGAAAAGCCCCAAAGAACCCCACTAGTCCAGAGATGCTGGCCAGGGCCACAATGACACTACTCCCAGCCAGACCTCCCCAGGGTCCCCAATGAGCCGCCACCCTACAAATGTCCAAGCCAGAACCCAGCAGGGTTCCCGTGCTGTGCCTCATGTGAGGCCAGGGCTTAGTCCACCGTGCCCGCAATGAACTGCCACCAAGCAGCTGTGCCAGCCTGCATGGCCGCCCCCCACGTGAAGCCACCACTCGTCCCCTAATCAGTCTTCTCTAAGGCTACATCAGGTCTGTGCATGCCACCCTTCTGCTCCCCAGACTTCAGTGGCTCCCCATTCCCCCTCAGACAAATGTTGGCATTTCACTTTCTTCCCTGCCTGTCTCCTAGCCATCCTGAAAAACACGTCAAATTCCCTAAGTGGGACGTTATTCTATCTCGCCTCAGCATATTTGCACTTGCCTCCCGCTGCTGGAAGCATCTGCTTCTACTAGGTCCCTGCTTCTCACCTGGAACCCCACACCCTCTCCCATCCTCTCTCTTCATCCACTCTCCGCCCTACTCTGGCATCTGCTCTGGGCAGTTCCCCAGCAGAGGGCTGGTGGGGGTTCAGAGGGTGGACGATGAGGTGAGGGATCTCCCCCACCTGCTCCCCGCTACTTTGATGCCTTTGGCAAAGGTCCCACAGCCACAGACCCCTCCCCGCCCTGGGGCTCTTGGCCCCTGCCCACCCCTCCCACCCAAGTGATGGATCAGCTCCCCACTGGTGCTGGGCCCCGGGGGGGTTGAGAAGCCCACTGCGTTCCAAACTCCCTGACACATCCACTGACAGCTTTGGTGTGTCCTCCAGGTCTCTGCTCCATGTCGCCCTCCAGGGGAGCTGCAGTCCCCCTGGGGCAGGCCCCAGCACTAAGAGTCTGGGCCCCTGTGCACTGTCTGACTGGTGCCCACAAGACCCCCAGCTTGAAGCTGATCCCATTCTGCAGAAGTAGAAGCTGAAACCCTGGAACATCCGTTCTCTCAGACTCCAGCCTCTGCCGCTCAGCCCCCACGGGTCCAGTTCAGACATTTGGAGCAAAACCCATAGCCAAATGAGGTAGGGAGTGTGAGACCTGGGACAAAAGTCAGGGCAAGTGTGTCAGAGAATAGGCATGCAGCTGTGTGTGTGTGTGTGTACTAGTGTGAGTGTTCATGTCACCTCTCTGGGTGTCGGGTCAGGGAATGTGCGGGAGTCGCTGTGAGCTAGCAGAGGAGATGCATGCACGGTGTGGTGTCAGAGGCATGGCCAGTCAGCACAGAACCAACCTTGGAGTTGGAGGGTGGATGCCCCCACCAACGGGTCATGGAAGCCCTTCATTATGTCACAGCTGGAGTGTGCCATCCAGCCCAGGGACCACCGGGGTCTGAGTCCCGGATTAGGGCAAGTACATGAAATGTTTGGGGGGGGGGTGTCTTTCAAGGGTGTCCAGGTATTTCACTGTGTATGTCAGGGTGGGGGGGGCACTTGTGTGCATATGGTCAGTCTAGAGGTGCCCAGTGCCACAGTCCCTGCCAGTGCCTCCACCCTCGCAGCAGGCTGCATGGAGACCAGAAACTTGCTGGCTCTTCTGCTTTGCCTCTGCCATGTGGAAGGATGGAGGCCAAGCTTCCCCTCAGGCCTGTCTCCCTGGGTGTGGACAAGGCCCTCTCCAGGTGAGGCCAGGGCCTGCCTGCCCGAGGCTCCTGTGCAGCCTCTCCCACAAACTGCCTTGCTCCGGGAAGGAGCACTGGACTTCTGGGCCTCGGTTTCCTCAGCTTGGAAGTGGAGCCTACTGGGAGAGACACGTGGGTGTCTGTGTGCAGACCTGGGGTGAAAGGCCAGCAGCTTGAGTGTGGTCGGTAGGTGGCAGCGGCTGTCCTGTGGCAGCATCCTGGGCCTGTGACTCACCCTCTGACTGGAATGGATCTCGTTGCCACCAACATCTTCTGCAGGGGCAGTTGATCCCGCAGTGAGGTGGTCATCTTCGTGACCTCCCAGGGCTTCAGGAACTCCACGTTGTGCTCCGTCAGCCAAGAGAACCTGCAGTGGGCACTTGGCATCTTTAGGGAGCCTGCAGCCACCAGCCATATGTATAGCTCTCTCTCATCTCAAACTTTCTACTTGCCACGCATCATTCTAAGTGCTTTATCAACATTAGCCCGTACGTCACTCACAACCATGCTGTGAGGTTGGTATAGTTACCCACCCTTCATAGATGAGGAAATTAAGGCACAGAGAGGTCAAGTGACTCGCTCAAGGTCATATAGCTAGGAGGCCCCCCAAAGTCACTGCATTTTCCCTAGGACCCATCAGTGTATTGATGGTGGGCTCCAGGACACAGCCTGCCCACACAAAACATTTAGTAACTGCTGCTGGCTGAGGCCCCAGAGCTGCCCAGGCAGGGGGTCTCTACTGGTTCCTGAGTGCCCTGGGGCTTTACAAAATACCCTGCACCTCAGTCTGATCCCATCTGCCCCTTGGCAGGGGCAGGTGTTTGTGAATGAGCACCTCAGGTGGTTCCCGTGAGGCCCCCGCCCAGAGGGCAGGAGCTGGCTAAGGCTCTGGGCTGGCCCCAGGGGTCCCAGGCACCTATGTAGAGGCCCTCATCTCAGATTGGGATGGGGGTGAAGAAAGTGAACCCCAGACGGTCACAGGTCCAGTCGATACTCCGCTGGACTGTGCTTTGGCATGGCCTGAGAGAGGCAGGACTTGGCCTAGCAGTCTGGGGCTCTACTACCTGTACGGAAACTTCCTGGCAAATTTTTCCTGGACCTTGGTTCTACTCTTCTTCTTACACTGGGAGCACTTCTTGGAGTCCTTCGAGCTCATCACAGAAGGGGGTTAAGCTGTGGCACACTTTGCAGCCATGGCTGGAAGACAAGAGGAGGCCGGTCAGAACAGGGAAGGTGATGGGAGGAAGCTTCCCCTCAGGACTGGGAAGGCGACAGAGGACCAGGCCCTGCTGCCCTCCCGGAGCTGAGTGAGGGCTGGGTGGTGCTGGCCTGTCGCTGATGCCTGGCCCCACCACACTGTAGCAGTTATCCATGCTCTCTTGTATGAGTGTGTGTGTGTGTGTGTGTGTGTGTGTGTGTGTGTGTGTGTGTAGTCCTGTGCAATTTTATATGTGCTTCATGTAACCAGCACTTGGGATGGTTCTCAACTGAACAGCCCATCCCAAACTCTGGCAAGCACAAATCTGTTCTCATCTCTATACTGATGTGATTTTACAAGTGTTATACCAATAAAACCACCCAGTAGGTGTCTTTTAGAGCCTGGCTTCTTTCTCTCAGCATAATTCCCTCAGCAAACCAGCCCAGTTGTGAATGTCAGCAGGTGGTTCTTTTCCAGTGCTGAGTAGTATTCCATGGTACGGATGTGCCGTGCTTGGCTTGATCCTCAACTGTGGAAGGACATTTGGGTCATTTCTGGTTTGGGGCTCTTACAAATAAAGCTGCTATGAATATTCATGTACAAGTTTGTGCTTGAAAATAAGTCTCTGTCACTCTGGGATTTACATAAGGGTGCAATTGCTGTGGCTTATGGGAAGTCCATTTTTAGTTTTAAAAGCATCTGCCAAACGACCTTCCAGAACAGCTGCACTATTTTCCATGCCCCCCAGCAGTATACAAGTGGCTACAGATGCCAGTAGGTTCTTAAGTCCTTCTAACAGAAGGCCTGACCACTGGTGCTTCCTTTGCCATCAAATTGTGTGACCCTTGCCCGTCAATGGCTGGCTAAGCTCCCCTCCCCGCTGGGGCTGCAAGGGCTGCTGGAAATGTTCGTGGTGAGTGGAGGGAGGCGGTCAGCCATGGTGCTGCCTGTTGCAATGTTACGGTGCGTGGACCCCTGGGTCCCCCACGGGAAGCTCAGTGGTCTCCCGGGCACAGGCCATCCTAGTCCAAGGCCAAGCCCACCTGTCCGTGAGCCAAGCACACCCCGGCCAGCTTGGTCTCTGACTCTGGATGATTGGCTGTCCTGGTGGGCCTTTGCCCTGGGCCAGAAATGCCAGCAGCCCTGCCTGTGGCCTGTCCCCTCCAAGCCACTAAGAAATCTTCCTGACCCTCTACTCACTCACCTACCTAGCCAAGAGCTTTGATTGGAGTGCAGCTCTCCACACCAGTGGCGGCTAGTGGGGGCTTCCGTGGCCTCTGACCTTGGACCGTGGCTGTTTTAAGGACACAGGGGTCCCTTTTGTGGGTCTGGCCCCACAGGTCTTCACTATCAGGTAAACCTGAGCAGGTCACTCACCCCTGGATCTGGCTTTTGGTCCTCCTCTCCTGAGAAGCCAGGTGAGGGCCCTGGTCCAGGATGGGTGCCTGTGTCACAGTGGGACACAAAGGATCTGGGCTCAGCAAAGTGTCTGCCAAGTTCATTTAACCTGTTCTCCACCTGACAGAGAGCAGACTGCATCATCCTCATTTTCCAGGTAAAGAAACTGAGGCTCTGAGAGGTTAGGTGCTTTGCCTACATCCCCAGCCACCTGGTAAGTAGGGGACAAGGTGGAATCCAGAGTGGCCATCTGGGCTTCGCAGCCCAAACAGTCCTGAATGGGGCTGGGAGAGGTGACCTTGCCAGCAATTGACCTGAAGAAGTGGCACCACCACAGGAACCCAGTGGTCTAGAGAAGGCAGAGGAAGCGGCACCCCTCACCCCTCACATCCACTCCATACCTACTGGCAGACTCCCTAAGCCATGGATGTGACCCTGCAAACTGACATGACTGAATCTGCCTCCTCTGGGGCAGAAGGGCCAACTGCAGAAGCCAGGGCAAGACTTTGACACCATGGCCATTGGTCCCAGGTGCCATCTTGCTCCTACTTCCCAAACTGATCCAGGACTGTCCTTCCCAGATGCCCAGGCTGCCTCCCCAAATCCTGGCAGTGACGATAATCAGGGCTTGGCTCAGGGCGCCCTGGCAGTGTCAGGAAAACACCAGGTATGAGAGCTGCTATGCCCCTTGACCCGTAAGACTACCCCACCCTGGCGACAACACTCTCTTGATTCAACAACATAGAGAGGCACAGGCCTGGGTACACAGAGTCTCCAGCAGAAAGGAGTGGGTGAGTGGACCATCCAAACTGCAGGCTACTCACGGGCTGGCTTATGTGATGCCAGAAGGGTGGAAGCTGGTCATGGTCCTGACTGCCATGCTACCACAGGAAAATTGGCCCTACAGCCTCAGCAGGCCAGGCCCACAGGGTCAATGTGACATCAGAAGTCCCTGAAGTCACAATTATTAATGCTGCAGTTGCTGAGCACTGTGGCTCAGAATCCAGCCTGGAGCCCCTCTGGCCCAGAGAGTGGCTGTAGAGATATGGTGAGTGGGCCAGAGTTTGCTGGCATTCCAGTGCCCAGCACCTTGGGTGGAACATCCGCCTGAACATATGCTACAGCAGGGGTCTCTCCCATGCAGATTCTTGCAACAAAAGAGATATCCCAGAAATAGCTAAAACCTAATATGTGTCATATGTGTCATATTTTTTTTAAGAAAAAATTGCTCTGGTGGCAACGTGGAGAACAAAGTGAACGGCACCAGGAGTAGGTGTGGTTGGGCCAGTGGAGCAGCAGAGGCAGTAACATGGATGAGGGGTGGGGGGTGGTGCCTGGAATGAGGTGGTGATGGAGATGGAGGGAGCGGGGTGGATTTGAGAGATTTCAAGAGAGCAAGTTAACACAAAGGGGTGACAGAGGCTGTGGGAGGGCCAACGATGACTTTTACTGCCCTAGATGGGACTGGACTAGGCCTTGGAGGGAGACTGTGGGCTTGGACTTGGTCAGGTTGAGTTTGAGATGCCTTGGAGGCATCCCTCCACTTAGGCAGTTGTGCATCTGGGTCTGAGATCCAGAGGGGTGAGGTCTGGGCATAAAGTAAATTTGGGTGTCACTGATGTATCAATGGTAAATGAAGATAATCATCCTAATGGAAGGCAGTGTGCAAGAAGTGAAGAGGGCATAGAGCTGTTAAGATACCCAACATTTAATGATGAAGTAAATATTTAGTGCCTGCAACCCAGACAGAGGCACAGAGAGGACAGTCAGTGGTGTCAAGGAAGCTGGGGGATGATCCCAGCCCAAGAGGTATAGCGTGGTCAGTGGGGCTAGTACCACAGATGAAAGGGAAGAAGTAACTTTGGGTTTTAGAGCTGGGTTTTGTTTTTTGTTTTTTGTTTTCTTTGTTTTAATGCAGAGCTCTTTCTGTGGAGGAACTCATGCCAAATTACAAGTGGTTGAGGAATGAGAAGAGGAAGGTGTTGAACCGGGGGTGGTATGGCCTTCTCACCTGTGCCACATGTCTCTGAGCCACTCTCTGCTCTGCCCTCATTCTGCTACTGTGATGTATTACGTGGAGTTTCTTATTATGAAGCACCTCTGCACTGTGGGGACAAATTTCACTTGGCCACGGCACATAATCCTTTTAGTAAGCTGCTGACTTTACTTTGATAGTATTTTGTTGAGGATTTTGGAATCCATATTCATAAGGGTATTGACCTGAAGTTTTCTTATCCTGTAGCCTTTTTCTGACTTTAGTTTATTCTGGATCTTCTAGTTCCGTAAATTACATAATTAGATTGTCACTTGGGATCTTTCTTCTTTTTGGAGATAGACATTTAGTCCTATAAATTTCCCCCTTCTCACTGTTTTCACTGCAGCCTATCAGTTTGGTACATTTTCATTTTGTTTTCATTCATCTGAAGATATTTCTTAAATTCTCTTGTGATTTCTTCTTTGATTAAATGATTATTTAAGAGATGTTGTTAAATGGCCACATATTTGTGAATTTTCCAGTTTTCTGTCATTGATTTCTAATTTCATTTCACAGTGATCAAAAATACATTTTGTATAACTTGAATTTTAAAAAACTATTACATTTAGTTAAGACTTGTTCATGGCCTAACACATCTTGGAGAACATTCCATATGCACTTGAGAAAAATGTATATTCTACTATTGTTCAGTAGAGTTTCCTGAATGCCTGTTAGACTTAATTTCAGTTTATAGTGTTGTTCAAGTGCTCATATCTTTATTGATCTTCTGTCTGGTTTTATCTATTATTGAAGATAGAATATTGAATTCTCAATATTGAATTATTGTAGACATGTCTATTTCTCCAATTTTGTTAAATTTTGACATATTTTTGGGCTCTGTTGTTAGGTGTCTATATGTTTATAATATTTTTATCTTCTTTTTTATTTTTATCTTCTTGATGGGTTGACCCTTTTATCAATATTTAATGTTCTTTGCCTCTTTTAATTTTTTGAAATAGAGTCTCTTTTGTCTAATAATAACATAGCTACTCAGCCCTCTTGGGGCTACTATTTTCATGGAATATGGTCTTTTATCCCTTTGCTTTCAACCACTCTGTGTTTTATATCCAAATGAGTTTCTTATAGACAACAGATAGATGGATTATTTTTATACATTTCAAAATTATCTTTGCTTACTTATTGGAGAGTTTAATCTGTTTACATTTAATATAATTACTGTAAGGAAGGAATTTCTCCTGCCATTTAGTCTTTGCTTTTTTTTATGTCTTATATGTTCTTTTTCCTCAATTCCTCTATTACTCTCTTGTTTTGTATTTATTTATTTTTAAGATTTTACTTATTTATTCATGAGAGACACACAGAAGGAGAGAAGGGCAGAGACACAGGAAGAGGGAGAAGCAGGTTCCATGCAGGGAGCCCGATGTGGGACTTGATCCCGGTACTCCAGAATCACGCCCTGGGCCGAAGGCAGGCACCAAACCACTGAGCCACCTGGGCGTCCTGACTTGTTTTGTATTTGAATGACTTTTTGGTAATGTATGATTTTGGTTCCATTCTGTCCTTTTCTGTATACTTTTCAGTTATTATCTTGGTGGTTACTTTGGGAGTTATGATGAAAACTTCACACTTATAACAACCTAGTATGAATAATAGCAACGTAGTTACAATTGTACACAAAGACTCTGCTCCTATGTTTTCTTCTTCTCCCTTTATACTGTTATTGTCACTCATCACATCATTATACATTGGGTTGCCATTAACACAAATTTGTAATTATTGCATCATGCATTTGTCTTTTAATTCATATAGAAAAAAAGAAGGGTTATAAAAAAAAATAAAAAAAAAGAAGGGTTATAAACCCAAAATACAACTGTATTTTGCTTATATACTTACCATTACTATTGTTGTTATTTCATCCTATAACTAACTTTGAGTTGCTGTCTAGTGTCCTTTCAATTTTGCCTGAAAGATTCCCTTTGGTATTTCTGTAGGGCAGGTCTATGAACTTCCTCAGTTTTTATTTGGAAATGTCTTAATTTTTCCTTTGTTCTCAAAGGATATTTCTGCCAAATATAGAAATCTTGGTTGAGGGTTTCTTTTTCTTTCAGGTCTGTAAATATGTCTTCCCTCTGCTTTCTGGCTTCCATGGCTACTGATGAGAAATCAGCTGTTAGCCTTGAATGTGATGGGTAACCTTTCTCTTGCTGCTTTCAAGATTTTTCTCTTTGTCTTTGAGTTTTGACAATAAGATTATCATGTGTGTTGATGTGAATTAGTTTGAAATAATTTTGCATCCAATTCATTGAGCTTATTGGGTATGCATTACCATATTGTAGGGAAGTCAGAGCTGGTGTATTAATATGTAGATTATGACCTGATGGATGAGGGTGTTAGCAGCTGGAAACATGGAAATTCACTGAAGTTTACAAGCATCTACACCAAGATCTCCCCTGGATGCTGTGAGTGTTTGTTTAGATTCTAGAGTTCCCAGACACTTGTTTCAGACAGTTCTTGCCAATTCAATTATTGTTTCAGTGGAGGGATGGATTCCTGGAGCTTCCTACTCTACCATTTCCATAATGTCACTCCTGTTCATCTACCTTTATTGCTGAGTAGGATGCATCACTGTTTGTTTAACCTTTCACCCATTGAAGGACAATTCAGTTGTTTCCTTTTTGAGAATGGATATGGATAAAGCTGCTATAAACATTCATGTAGGGAACCCTGGGTGGCGCGGCAGTTTAGCGCCTGCCTTTGGCCCAGGGCGCGATCCTGGAGACCCGGGATCGAATCCCACGTCGGGCTCCCGGTGCATGGAGCCTGCTTCTCCCTCTGCCTGTGTCTCTGCCTCTCTCTCTCTCTGTGACTATCATAAATAAATAAAAATTTAAATAAATAAAAAGGAATGAAGTTTTATCTGTTCTACCACACAAGCTTCAAAAACATTAGGCTAAGTGACATAAGCCAGACACAAAAGGACAAAAGGACAAATATTGTGTGATGCCAGCGTTTTTTTTTTGTTTTGTTTTGTTTTTTAGAGAGGGTGAGAGAGAGTGCATGCATGTGTGCATGGAGGGGAGGAAAGAAAGGGAGAGAGAGAATCTCCAGCAGTCTCCATGCGCAGCATAGAGCCTGATGCCGGGCTCATCGCGCCACCCCGACACCATGACCTGAGCCAAATTCCAGGGTTGGACTCTTAACTGACTGCGCCACCCAGGTGTCCCTGTGTGTCCACTTAGGGAATCTAGACTAGACAAACGCGTAGAGGCAGAAAGTAGAATAGAGAGTTCCAGGTGCTGGGGAGGCGCGAGGAGCTAGAGGGGTTGTGTGATGTGCAAGATACCACCGAACCGTGCGCCTTCAGATGCTTCGCCGCGTTACGCACAAAAGGGGGCCTGGAGCATCTCGCTTCCCCCCGAGAAGGAAAGCGACCAGGGTGACGCGGCCGCATCCGGGGGACACGGAACTAGCTGGAACCGGTCCTGTCGGGGCATCACTGGCCGCAGGGAGGCCCGCACAGCTGGCAGCGCCGGCACCGACTGCCACAGGCCTCTGCTGGGTGGGGGGAGCCCGTCGCGCCCGTTCCCGGAGCTGCTGTGCCTGTGCCGGGGACAGGCCCGATGCTGCCGGACCGGCTCTGGCTGGGGGGCGGCGGGCTGAGCCCAAACGGCCCAAGGGAGCCCCTGCGCGACTGTGGAACTGCTCGGAGCCGCGGCCCCCGCGGCGGCCCCTCGGTCGAGCCGATGGTCAAGCGGCCGCTGCCCGTACGCGAAGGAGGTGCACGTGGAAGCGCCCCCGGCCCCTCCCCTCTGGGGCCTCGCCCGGGCCCACGCTGCCGCGGGCAGGGACGCGGGGCCGCCAGGAAAGCTGCAGGCGCCGCAGACACCGGGGCTGGGCTGCTGACCTACGCGGCCACAGCACGGGCAGGGCGGGAGCGGCGCGCGGCCGGGGCTGCGTCTCGGCGTCTGGGAGCCCCAGGCCCGCGGGAGGCCGCCCCGCCCCGCCCCGCCCCGCCCCGCCCCGCCCCGCGCAGGCCTCGGGGACGCCGGCTCCCTGGCGCCACCGTGTGGGCACGCGGGGAGGGGCAGCACTGGCTCCCCGCGGGCTCCGCGGCCTGGACTGCTGAGCATCGCCGAGGGCAACAGCGAAGCGCGCGTGCGGCTCCCTGAGTTCGTGTTTTCATTTTCTTTCGGTACATGTGCAGCCGCGGAATTACAGACGGCCCCGACCCTCGCCGCGGCGAGCGTTTCGAGGGGCCAGCTGACTCCTCGGCCCGCACAGCTGGGCCTGCACCGCTTCACTTGGACGTGGATCGTCTACTGTACGGTCCTGTGAATGTGCTTTCTCTTCCTTTGATGTTCTTAAGAACATTTTCTTCTCTCTAGCTCCCTTTGTAAGAATACAGTTTGTAATACATACAACACACAGATTACGCTAACCGAATGTTTCTGTCATCAGCGAGGCTTCTGGTCACCAGTAGGGCTATCAGCTGTTAAGCTTTAGGGGAGTCAGAAGTCGGTGGGGGCCCCTGCGTGGCTCAGCCGGTTAAGTGTCTGCCTTCGGCTTAGGTCGCGATCTCAGGGTCCTGGGATCCAGCCCTGCATCTGTGGGGCTCCCTGCTCAGTGGGGAGTCGGCCTCTCCTCTCCCGCTTCCCCTCCCCTGCTTGAGCTTGGGCGCTCTTTCTCTCTCCTTCAAATAAATAAAATCCTTAACAACAACAACAACAACAACAAAATAAGTGGGTTTTTTGGATTTTCAACTGTGCAGGTGGTGGGCACCCCTAACCCCTGTGTTGTCCAAGAGTCAGTTGTACCTAATTGTTGAATCACTAGGCCGTGCACCTGAAACTCGTGCAATACTCTATGCCAACCATACTCGTTAGAGAGGGGAGGGGAGGGGAGGAGAGGGGAGGGGAGGGGAGGGGAGGGGAGGGGAGGGGAGGGGAGGGGAGGAGAGGGGAGGAGAGGGGAGGGGAGGGGAGGGGAGGAGGGGGGCAGCCCCAGCGGCCGGCAAGCCTGCACATTCTCTGACGGGGCTGGTCTGGGATGGACGGAGGATGACAGGAGCAGAAACCACATCTGCCCTCCATGTCTGGAACTTCACAGGTTCTGGATGTTTACATGGACAAAACTCTTTGTCTCCCGTTCACTACCTTTTCCTTCCATTCTTTTGTTCTGACATCACGATGTGACCTGGGACTTGGCCTCTGGGATCCCGCAGCCACCCCTCCTCCTCCCGCCTGCATGGCTGCCGAGGCCAGCGGGGCGTCTGGGCCCGGAGAGTCCATTAAGGAGAAAACCCAAACTGCATATTGTTAAACCCAGAGCCCCACTGCCGTTTGTGGGTAGAGGGCCGTATCTGGGGGGCGGGGGAGCTGCAAGGCGGGAGGCCCCTTCCCAAACTGGGCTCCGGCTTGCGACCAGGGCAAGAGCAAGGACATCTGATACCGCTGACGTTTTACTCGGGGGAAATCCTCAGAACTCGCGCAGCTGCAAAATTTTTATCTTCCCTACGAGGGCTTGGTGTGGCCCAGGCCTGCGGCGGGAGTTGCACCCCGGGGGAGGCCCAGGGACGCCGTCAACTTGCCATGGAGTGTGGCCTCGTCTCTGCCGCACAGTCAGGTGGCCCTTGACGAGGGAGGCACATGCCAGGCACATCCTCCCCTCCCCTCCCCTCCCCTCCCCTCCCCTCCCCTCTCTAACGAGTATGGTTGGCATAGAGTATTGCACGAGTTTCAGGTGCACGGCCTAGTGATTCAACAATTAGGTACAACTGACTCTTGGACAACGCAGGGGTTAGGGGTGCCCACCACCTGCACAGGGCTTCCTGGGCCCGCGGGCCTGCTGGCCGTCTTGGCACCTGCCGCGGCGGGCGGGGGTCCAGGAAGCTGGGCCAGCAGGGCCGGGGCGGGGAGGGGCTGGGGTGGCCGAGCCTCGGTTGGTCGTGACCGTGACCGCTGTCTGGCGGTGAAGGAGACAGGGCCTCGCCCCAAACACCCGTCAGTCCCCCAGGCGGCTCGCGGCCCCTCTCTGTGGGTCTGCGCTGTCCTCAGCTGTACAGGGGGGGCCCAGGGGACCCGCCTGCTGGGGTGTGTGCGGGGCTGGGGTGAGGGGAGGGTGCCCAGGGCACACCACATCCCTTCCTCCCTTCTGGCCTCAAGCGCCTTCCGGCCTCACTGCTCCAGGGTCTGCAGGGCATTGCTTCAGGCAGGAACACGCGCCAGGTTGACGGTCAAGCGCTGGATATCAGGGAGCCCCTGCCCACCCACGGCAGCTCCAGGACTGGCCACGTCCTGGAAGACAGGTGGAGCCCGCGGGCTTGCTGGCAGGTGTCCTCGGTGTCCCCCCGGACTAGACGGCAGCGGCAAGTGGATAAGGAATCCCTCTGCATCACTTTTCGACTATTTTTTTAAAAAAAGATTTCATGAGCAGCCCCGGTGGCGCAGCGGTTTAACGCCGCCTGCAGCCCAGGGCGTGATCCTGGAGACCGGGGATCGAGTCCCACGTCGGGCTCCCCGCATGGAGCCTGCTTCTCCCTCTGCCTGTGTCTCTGCCTCTCTCTCTCTGTCTCTATGAATGAATAAATAAATAATCTTTAAAAATAAATAAATAAATAAATAAAAAAGATTTCATGTATTTCTTTATTCATTAGAGACACTCAGAGAGAGGCGGAGACACAGGCAGAGGGAGAAGCAAGCTCCCTGCGGGGAACCTGATGCGGGACTCATCCTGGGACCCCGGGGTCACAACCTGAGCTGAGTCACAATAAAGGAAAACAAAGCCCTGATCCATGAATTAATATTATTAACTTTCTTCCCCGCTGCCTTGATGTAGTGCAGAAGGAGTGCGTTTGGAGTCGACAAGCTTAGGTATAAAACCCAGGGATCCCTGGGTGGCGCAGCGATTTAGTGCCTGTCTTTGGCCCAGGGCGCGATCCTGGAGACCCGGGATCGAATCCCACTTCGGGCTCCCAGGTGCATGGAGCCTGCTTCTCCCTCTGCCTGTGTCTCTGCCTCTCTCTCTCTCCATCATAAATAAATAAAAAAAAATTAATAAAAACCCAGCTCCCCAGATCACTCCCCCATGGACAGGGGTTCCTCGTCTGTCCTCCTCATCGAGGTGATTAGGTTCAATAAACATATGACCCGGGATCCCTGGGTGGCGCAACGGTTTGGCGCCTGCCTTTGGCCCAGGGCGCGATCCTGGAGACCCGGGATCGAATCCCACGTCGGGCTCCCGGTGCATGGAGCCTGCTTCTCCCTCTGCCTATGTCTCTGCCTCTCTCTCTATGTGACTATCATAAAAATAAATAAATAAATTAATTAATTAATTAATTAATTAAAATAAACATATGACCCAAGCATTGGTCTAGCTTACTGTGAAATCCAATAGTCACCCACTTCCCTGTAGGTGACAAAAGTAATCTGTATACTTGACTACTTATCTGTGTCTAGGATTTCCGCTCACTTGCAAACTCTGTGAGGGCAACGCTGGGTGGCAGCCACAGTGCGCCCCCCGCAGGCTGGATGAGCAAGTGTGATTTCACACCCGTGGTGCTCACAAGCTCCCTTCCCCTGGCAGGTCCGTGAGAGGAGCTGATAGCTGCCAGTGACCAGGAGCTGAGTTCGCCGAGCTCGGTGCTCGGTTTAAGAGGCAGGAGTCATGCACACCACCTCACAAAGTCATCACAGCCCACCGTGATGGGGGCTTCTGCCTTTAGAAGGGGATGAAGGCAAGTTAAACAGTGCAGAGAACATTCCCCACCGAGTATAGTCAGACAGCCTCCAGGGAAGAGCTGACTCCATCGTCAATGGTCATTAATATCACACAGAGAACTCACAAGGGGGAAACAGTTGTGTTGGAAGAAGGCAATTTGGGACGATAGAGTCACAGCATGTTTGCCATGAATGAGTGCACTGAGTGCGTTTATTTGCACAGCCCCCCGATCCGCACAGCTTTGCCAACATCCAGCCGTGATCTCACCCGAAGATTTACATCACTGAGCAAACAAGTACAAATCTGCCATCCTGCATTTGTCCCCGAGGTAGGAACTTCTTCCTGGGCGAGCCACAGATTTCAGTTTTTCCCCCACTTCCTTGGCAGGTGATCTGACAAAAGAGAATTGAAACCAAGTTCTTGGCTCCCCAACTGTGGCAGTCACGTATCATCTTTGCATCTGGGGGGGAATGTGGAAGGACTGAAGAAATCTGGGTGAGCTGGGGTAGAGGTAGCCAGGTTCAAGCCGTAGGAGCTCTACATGGGTAGTGCAAATAGAAGTCATGATGCCAGTAGGCCTGGACGCTGATATCACATGGCCCATCCTAGATGCTGCTCACACTGGGGAAGAAATAACCAAACCTCGGGGCGGTTCGTTAGTGCTAATGACATACCCTATGATCAAGGTGGTTCATAAAATCGCCAGTCTATAAATGGGCAAGTTCTGAGGTACTGAGTCACAGATACCGACTCAGAATCATGCGTGCGCACACACACATGCACACCCCTCTACCTGGATCCTTATCTCTCTTGATTCATCTTCTTCTCAGCCATTTCAGCCAGAAATGTTTGAGACGCCCTTAATTCCTCTTGTACATTCAATCTTCTCACCCAACCCATGCCTACCAAATTCATTCATTTAACCATTGAATGAAAATCAATTTTGAAGTGTAATTTACATAGTGTAAATTTGCACCCATTTAAGTATTCGTTTGACTTATGACTGATCAATGAGATGATGAATTCATGCAGTCCTGTAGCTACCATCACAGTCAAGATCTGGTACTTTCCCCTTACTCTGAGAAGTCCCCATCCCAGTCACTAATCCTCACCCCCAGGCTACCAATGATCACTTTTTATCACTATGGAGTAGATTGGCCTTTTCTAGAATTTCATATACAAGTACAAACATACACAAGTAATGTGTATTTTTTTTTGGCCTGGCTTTTTTTTTTCTCAAAAATAATGATCTCGAAATTTATCTATGCTGTTGCATTTGTCAATGATTCATTCAGTTTTTTTATTGTTGAATAGTATTTTATTGTATGAATATATCACAATTTGTTCATCTATTCATCTTTCAATGAACATTTGTGTTTTTTACAATTTTATGCTACGATGAATAAAGTTGCTATAAATAATCATATGTGAGTTTTTGTGCAACACCCAGGAGAAGAATCAATTGCTGGAATATATGGTAAGTATGTGACTAACTTAGGAACTGCCAAACTGTTTTCCAAAGTAGTTCAACCATTCCACATTCCTACGAAAAATGTATGAGAGTTCCTGTTGCTCCACATCCTCACCAACATTTGGTTTTGTCAGTATAAATTTTATCCCTCCTAGTGAATGTGCAATAGTTTCTTGCTATGTTTTTCACTTGTATTTCCCTCCCCTGATGATGTTAATGGTTTTACGTTGCTTTTCTTGGTCAAGTGTGTACTTTTGTTACCAAGTGTGAAGAAATTCTGCTCAAATATTTTGCCCATTTTTATTGGGTTGTTTCTGTTCTTACTGACTGGTAAGGAAACTATATATTCTGAACACAAGTCTTCTGTTTGATATGTGCATTGCAAATATTTTTCTCCTAACTGGTGGTTCAAATGCAGTCTCTCAAAGAGGTTTTAAATTTGGATCAAGTACAATTTACCTATATTTTCTTTTATTGTTCATACTTTTTGAAAGTGAAGAAGTCTTCGCCTACCTCAAGATCATGAATTTTTCACCTATGATTTCTTCTAGAAGTTTTGACTTTTATTACAGGCCATTTTAGTTGATTTTTCTTTGTGATTTGAGAAGGCCAACGTTCATCTTTTCCCCGTATGGATATGTCCAATTGTTCCAGCAATATCTTTCATTTTGTTGAAAAGGTTATCATTTTGTCATAGATTTACCTCAGTACACCTGTCAAAGAAACTGACCAATATATATGGGTCTATTTCTGGACTGTGTTTCTGTTACAATGATCTATTATACATTCTTATGCCAATACCACACTGTCTTGGCTACTGCAGTGTTATAGTAAGTAAAGAAATAAAGTAATAAAGAAATAAACCTCTATTTTCCAATGTAGTTTAGGCTATCTGGAAATCCACTGCATCTTCATACAAATTGTACATTCAGTTTTTCACAATTTATTTTTATTTGTATTTATCTTTTAGACATGATACAGAAGTCTATTTAATCTGCACAAACTTTATTTTTTTAAGATTTATTTATTTATTTATTTATTTATTTATTTATTTATTTATTTATTTAAGACAGAGCAAGCAGGAGGACAGGGGGAGAGAAACCCAAGCAGACTCAGTACTCAGGTTGGAGCCTGACACAGGGACCAATCTTATGACCCTGAGATCATAACCTGAGCCTAAGCCAAGAGTAGGGCACTTAACCAACTGTGCCTCTCAGGCACCCCTGTTTTCTGTCTTGTCTTTTTTTTCATTGGGGTATAGTTAACACATCATGTAAATTAGTTTCAGGTGTACAACATGGTAATTCGACTGACTCCACATGTTATACTCTTCTCATCACAAGTGTAGCCCCATTTGTCCCCATACAATGCTGGTACAGTACCATTGACTCTATTCCCTATGCTGTGGCTTTCATCCCATGACTTACTCATTCCATTACTGGAAGGCTGTATCTCCCACTTCCCTTCACCCATTTTGTCCAAACTCCTTTTACCTTCCTACCCTCTGGTAACCAGTTTGTTCTCTATATTCATGGGTTTTTCTCTTCTTTTTCTTTTTTTAAGATTCCATTTATTTATTCCTGAGAGACATACAGAGAGAGGCAGAGATGGAGACATAGACAGAGGGAGAAGCAGGATCCTCACAGGGAGCTGATGTGGGACTTGATCCCCAGATCCTAGGATCATGCCCTGAGTGGAAGGCAGATGCTCAACTGCTGAGCCACCCAGGTATCCCCATGGGTTTCTTTCTGTTTGTTCATTTGTTTGGTTTTTTATATTCTACATATAAGTGAAATCATATGGTATTTGTCTTTCTCTGTCTGACTTATTTCACTTAGAATAATACCGTCTAGGTCCATCCATGTTGTTGCAAATGGCAAGATTTCATTCTTTGTGATGGTGGAGGAGATTTATATATATACACCCCTCACATCTGCTTTACCCATTCGTCTGTCCATGGACACTTGGGCTGCATCCATATCTTGGCTATTGTAAATAATAATGCTGTTACAAACATGGGGGGTCATGTGTCTTTCCAAATTAGTATTTTGTTTTCTTTGGGTGAATACCTATTAGTGAAATTATTGGATCATATAGTATTTCTATTTTTCATCTTTTGAGGAATCTCTGTACAGTTTCCCCCAGTGGCTGCACCAATTTACATTCCAATCAATGGTGCACAGAGTTCCCTTTCCCCACATCATCACCAGCACTAGTTATTTCTTGTCTTTTTGATACCAGCTATTCTGACAGGTATAAGGTTATATCTCATTTTGGTTTTTATTTGCATATCCTTGATGATTAGGGATACTGAACATCTTTTCATGGGTCTATTGGCCATCTGTATCTCTTTTTTTTTTTTTTTTTTGAAAAATATCTATTCAGGTCCTCTGCCAATTTTTTTTTTGGTGTATTTGTTTTTTCACAGTTTTTTTTTAAGACTTCTGGGAGGTTCTAGTTTGGCATAAGAAAAAGTAGGCGCATTCCATCCTGTCTCTGCCAGCTATAAAATCTGGACAGGAAAAAAAAAACCTGGACAGGATGCAGAATAGCAATGAGGCCTGTGGAAAGTAAATAGTAGCAGAATTAGGGGAGAAAATAAAAAAGAATTGGAACACCAAATTGGCAGTTAGTTTACCATCTATTTTCTATTTGGTAGCCCCCAATCTGGACTCAATATATCCTGAAATGCTAAGCCAAGGTATTGATAAGGAGAATGAGCTAGTTGAAACCTTTCTACTTCTGGCTTCAGGAGTGAGGATGAGAGTTTCCTAACCCTCAGAGAGAGTGGGTTTTCTTCTCTCTTCTCTCTGCCCTCTGCTGGTGTTAGAACAACAGGGAAGACAGGTACCTAAAACTCTGAGGGAAAGGAACCACTGGGCCCCTGATGTGGACACAATTTCATAAAGTGTGTGGCAGAGTGTGGGAAATAAATCTCCAACTGTGGTGCCCAGAGAACCAAAAAATATTGCTGAGATCATGGAGGGGGAGGAATATGGGGAAGTGACACCATAAAATTGTTTGTTAACCTCTGGGCTCAATCCCCACACTGTATCTTCATGGATATGACCCTATAACATACTACTGATGTTGAGAACTGAATTACAGGGGAGCCCAGTCATAGTGTGAATACTGGGTACAGACACTATGAAAGAAGAACCAACACTGAAACAACAAAATGGAATGGCTGCTCAAACTTGTGAACTGAACACGATCAGCTCAACTGCCTGATAAAACAAAAATGTCAACTCTATGTAACATTTCAAGAACACCAAGAAACATATAATACCCAAAATATCTGAGATATAATACAAAATAATTTGGTACATGAAAAACCAGTAAAATCTCTATTTGCATGAGAAGAGGCAATAAATACATGCCAATGCTGAGGTAACACAGGTAGTCATAGCTGATAGAGCTGTGAAAACAGATGTTATAAAAATCTCCAGCAACAGGAACACTCTTGAGGTGAATAAAAGGTAGTAAGTCCCAAGAAAGAAACAAAAGGCATAAAGAATAAGTGGAAACTTTAGAACTAAAAAATGCAATAAGAAATTATTGGACTCAGTAGCAAAATAGAGACAACAGGGAACATGGTAAGCTTGAAGAGAGATCAACAGAAATTACCCACTCTAAACAACCGAGAGGGGAGAAAAAGGATTTTAAAAAATGAACAGAACCCCATGGAACTGTGGGGGTAATTATAAGAGACCAAACATTTGTGTCATCAGAATTCCAGAAGAGAGGAAGATGAGTGCAGGGATAAAAACATATTTAAAGAAAAATGGCAGACAGCCCAGGTGGCTCAACGGTTTAGCACTGCCTTCAGTCCAGGGCGTGATCCTGGAGACCCAGGATCGAGTCCCACATAGGGCTCCCTGCGTGGAGCCTGCTTCTCCCTCTGTCTGTGTCTCTGCCCCCCACCCCAACTCTCATGAATAAATAAATAAATATTTTTTTAAAAATAAAGAAAAATGGCTGAAAACTTACCAAATTTAACAAGAAAACATAAATTTATGTATTAAAGAAATTTTGTGAACAAAACAATCTACCAAAGAAATCCACACCTAAATGCATCATAATCAAACTGATAAAAACTAAAAACAAAAGGCCTTAAAAGCAGCCAGAGAAAATCAACACATTACCTATAGAGGAACAACAATTCAAACTATGACAGATTTGCCATTAGAACCCCAAAAGCACAACATTTCTAAAATGCTGAAAGAACCAGAATTCTATACCCAGCAAAAATATCCATCAGGAATGGAGGTGAAATAAAGACATTCTCAGATGAAAGAAAAGGGAATTTTTAAAGAGATTTATTTATTTATTTATTTATTTATTTATTTATTTATTTATTTATTTATTTATTTATTTATTTATTTATTTATGAGGAGGGGCGGTGGAGGGGCAGTGGGAGAGGGAGAGAGAATCCCAAGCAGAGTCCACGCTGAGCTTGGAGTCAACGCAGGGTATGATCCCATGACCCCGAGATGACCTAAGCCAAAACTGAGAGCCAGACACTCAATTGACTGACCCACCCAGGTGACCTGAATTTTTTTTTTTTTTTTTTTGCCAGCAGATCTACTAGGATTTTTTACTGGAGTTGCACGGAATCTAAAAATCAATGCAAGGAGAAAGGAGTAACTTAATACTGAGTTTTCTAATAGTGAAAATCATATATTTTCTTTTATTTAAGTTTTTAATTTCTCTCAGAAATGTTTTATAGTTTGGGTCTATAGATCTTACATAGGTTTCATTAGATCTATCTCAAAGTGTTTCATATTTATATACTGTTATAATCTCATTTTCAATTCACAATGCTTTGTTGTTAGAACACTGAAATAACTATACTGTTTTCTCCTCCCCCAGCCCATAACTTGAACCAATCCTGAATTCTTTTTTTTTTTTAAGATTTTATTTATTTATTCATGAGAGACAGAGAGCACGGCAGAGACACAGGCAGAGGGAGAAGCAGGCTCCATGCAGGGGTCTCCAGGATCCTGGAGGCCCTGGGCTGAAGGCGACACTAAACCACTGAGCAACCTAGGCTGCCCTCAATCCTGGATTCTTGCAGCAAACTTGGTCATGATGTATCATCCATTTTATATGTTGCAGGGTTCAATTTTTTATTTATTTATTTATTTTATTTTATTTTATTTATTTATTTTTTTTGCAGGGTTCAATTTGATGGTATTTTGTTAGGAAGGTTGAGCTGACTTTCATGGGTAATATTGGTGTATAGCTATCTTTTTCTTTGAAATATTTGTCAGTGTTTGGTAGTAGGGTTATCCTGGACTCATAAAATGTGTTTGCAAGTCTTCTTCCTTTTCTATTTATAAAACATTTGTGTAGAATTTGTTTTTTTCTTCCTTAAATGTTTGATAGAATTTGATAGCAAAACCATCTAGTCCTTGATTTTTCACTGTGGGAAGGCTTTAAGTTATAAATTCTATTTAGTTGATGAATGTAGTGCTCTTCAGATTTTCTATTTCTTCTTGAATCGGTTCTGGTAATTTGTGTCTTTTTAGGTACTTGTCCATTTTTTCTCAAACTTGTTGAATATACTGGCACTGATCAGGATAGTCTACTATTTTTTAAATGTCTGTGGGATCTTTCTCATTTAGAAAAAGGTTTCTATTTTTAAACAGTTTAGATTTACAAAGAAGGAAGAGAAGGAGGATAATGTAGAGTTCCAATATACCCCCTCACCCAGTTGCCTTATTGGTATGGCACACGGTACAATTCATCAACCAATACTGATACATTATTATTAACTAAAGTCCATACTTTATTCACATTTCTTTAGTTTTTACCTAAAATCTTTTTCTATTCCAAAATCCCATCTAGGATACCACATTAAATTTACTTGTCATGTCCCCTTAGGTGGTTCCTCTTGGCTATGATAGTTTCTCAGACTTTCCTTGTTTTTCATGACCTTGACAGTTTTGAGGAGTACTAGGCAGTTATTTTATAGCATGTACCTCAATTGCAGGTACATTGTCTGATGTCATTATTCTGATTCTAGAATCAGTTATGGCTTATGCTTCAGACACATGATTCAATCCGAGATACACAGATCCAACTCATGACACATGACCCAGGACCACTTTAAGGAGAGTCCCAATCCCATACTTCTGTCCCTAAATATAAATTATCAAAACTTCTGACTTAGGCCAGTTAAATCTTTCACAGAGGCTCGGTAGAACTAAGCAAATGCAGCACAAAGCAACACAGCTCGAAGTGCAAACTTAGCAGCAAGCAGCAGCTCAAAGTACAGTAGCTCACCAGCAGAGAGCAAATACAGTTAACAAGCCAAAATAAAAGAACTCTCCAGTGGTGGGAGTCCTTGTCTAGACACCCTGCTCCCTGTGCCAATTATCATGGCTACTCAGAGACACAGGACAGACCCTCACCCAAAATGTGGTTCAGAGATCAAGACTGATGATTAATGACCAGGACATGTGCACAGTCCAAGAGGGTATTAGAAGGTTTATTCCTCACATAATGAAGCTTTCTGGGAGAGTAGGGAAGACTTCTCTGCTGGTCCAAAAATAGCTTGAGAAAGCAAGGTAAGGAGATTGGACTGGGATTTTTATGGTGGTTAAGGTGTAGACTAGAGTGAGGATTCCCATTCATGGGCTCGGGCTTACAAGTTTTGAATTTCCCATTGGGAACAAAGAGGAGAACACCTGGGTTTTCTTACCAGCCTGCCCAGATGAGAGCAGAAGGGAACGACAAAGGGGTGACACTTAGATGCCGTCAGCAAATATCAAAAAGTGGAGTCAGACTCTTTTTTACAAGAGTTTACATGTGTTTTACAAGAGTTTTTCATGTGCTTATGTCATTCACATCTTCAGTGCTAATATACTTGGATTAATATCAACCATATTTCTAACGGTTCTGTGGCATTCATTTTTTTCTTTTTGCCCTTTTTGTTTCCCTTAGTTTTAGTTCAGCATTTTACATGATTGCCTTCACATATTATACTTCTTTTTGAAATTTAGTGATTGCCATAGAGTTTCCAATATAGATTTTTAACTTTCAAATAATACTATGCCACTTCAGACATTGTCTGAGGAAGTCTTTATTTCTCCTTCGTATTTGAAGAATAATTTTGAAACAAAATATCAAGTTGGTGGGTTTTCCCTTTCAATGTCTGAAATATTTCACTCCACTCTCTTCTTACTTTTATAGTTTCTGACAAAAAGGCTGCTATAATTCCTATCCTTGTTTCTCTACAGATATGGGCTCCCCTCTTCCCAGCTTATTTTAAGATTTTCTCCTTGATTTCCTATGGTTTGAATATTATTTTCCCAGGTGTAGTTTATGGGATGCTTATCTTCCATGGTATTCTCTGACCTTCCTGGGATCTGTGGTCTGGCATCTGCTGTAACTGACTTTGGAAATTTCAGCCATGACTACTTCAAATGTTTCTTCTGGTCCATTCTCACTTTATTTTCTTTTTGGTATTTAAATTATGTTGCACCTTTAGAAACTGTCCCACCATTCTTAGATTCTGTGTGTGTGTGTGTTCTCATTCTTTCATCTCTTTGTGTTTGTTTGGGATGTTTCTATCAACATGCCGTCAAGCTCACTGATTCTTCCCTTGGCCATGTCCAGTTTACTGAGGATCCCAACAAAGGCATTCCTCATTTGTTAGTGTTTTTGATTTCTAGCATTTCTTTTTGATTAAGTTTCTCTCTTTGCTTATATTATTCCTCTGTTCTTGCACACTGTCCACTTTTTCCATAGAGCCCCTAGCATATTCATCCCAGTTGTCTTAAAGTCCTGGTGTGATAATTACAACACCTCTGGCATATTGGAGTCTGATGCTCTATATCTTCAAACTTTGTTGTCCTTTAGTATGTCTTATAATTTTGTTATTGTTGAAAGCCAGGCATGATGTACTGGATTTAAAAAATTGAGGTAAAAAGCCCTTTAGTGCTAAGCCTTTTAGTCCTAAGACTTGAATCTGTGGGTATTTTCATTGAACCTATAAAACCCATCCCTGCCCTTGCCTCCTTTCCCTTTCTGGGACTCTAATTATATACATTAAATCACTTGATATTGTTCTAGAGTTCACCGAGTCTAAGTTCTTTTATTATTTTCCACTCTTATTTTCTGTCCTTCAGTTTGGATAGTTTCTATCCAAAACTTTAAGTCATTAATTTTTTCTTCTATGGAATTTAATCTGCTGTTGATCCTTTCCAATGGAATATCTTAATCTGGTATTGTGAGAAAACAGTTAATGCATAGGTCTATTTTACTCACTTCTTACTCATCTGTAGCCAGGGCAGTGATCTCTGTCTGGCCAAGCCCTGAAAACTAAATTCCTGGATATTCACATAGTTACTAGTTATGTTCTGATATATAACTGAAGCAGTAGCTGTAGATTAAGCAGGCTATAAGTGTTTAAAGTAAACATGAAGATATATAATATGCACTTGATGCCTGAATTGGGGTCCACACCATTGCTGCTCACATAGCTATGTGACTAGTCCCCTTTAAGAGCTCTAAATTTCAAGACTTGAGTGGGCTTCCCTGGATGGAGATACATTGTGAGTCTGCAATTCACCATTGTGAGGAAAAGCACATTTGTATGAGTCTCAACAGAGACAAGACTCAGAAGCTTTCATGTGACTTCTAACATTTGCCTGTTTTCTGTTCCTCAACTATATAATATATATATATATATATATATATATATATATATATATATATATATATATATATATATATATTTATTGTAGTAAACCTCAGGCATAACTTAACATTCTCCTACAAGTCTTTCCAGCAAATCACCAAATTAGCTAATGGTCATGGAAATCCCTGAAACAGGTATTTTTCATCCCTACAAGCTATTTTATTTCTTTTAAATATCTTCCTTTTTTCCCCCATTATTTTCATGCTTCCCTTTAAATACTTATGCATAGTTTTAATAGTAGTTTTAATATGCTTGGGTGTTAGTTCAGTCAGGTAGTCATTTCTGGGTCTATCTCCATTGATTTTCCTTATGGGTCATATTTTCCTGCTTCTTGGCATGTCTACTAATTTTTGACTGGCTATTGGACATTATTTTTATATTGTGGAGTATTTTGTTGTTTTAGTGTTGTGCTCTCTTTTGCAGGGCAGGCAGTGACTTCCAAATCATCTTGATCCCATTAAGGCCTATTTTTATACACTGTCAGGGTAGGTCTACAGTAGACTTCTCTCCTGGGACAGTTCAATCTATTCCTAAGGCATGACCCCATTCATTAATGGATCTCTACTTAATGCCTGGGGGTATTACTGAGGACTCTCCTCTGTCAATTAGAATTTTTCCTCATCTTCTAAGACCTGTAGCAAACTTACAACTCCCCATTATTTCTTGCCTTACCTTCTAAGATTTTACTCTGAGGATGTGTGGCTAGCTTAATGTCCAGCAAAGACTCAAGGGGATCCCATTGCAGATTTCTGGAGCCCTTTTCGACATAGCTCCAAACCTGCAACTTCTAGCTACCTCAACCTCCCTGAACTCCAACCCCCACCTTGCAAGATAGCCAGGCTGTTTGGGTTCTCCCTTGTTTACAGTCTGAAAACTTCCCTGCAGAAATTTGGGTTAATTGGAGGGGTCATCTCATGTTTCCCTTCTCTCTTTTAATTTTAATTTTTATTTTTTTATGATAGGCACACAGTGAGAGAGAGAGAGAGGCAGAGACACAGGCAGAGGGAGAAGCAGGCTCCATGCACCAGGAGCCCAACGTGGGATTCGATCCCGGGTCTCCAGGATCGCGCCCTGGGCCAAAGGCAGGTGCTAAACCGCTGTGCCACCCAGGGATCCCTCATGTTTCCCTTCTCTTAAGGATCATAGTCCTGCACTGTTGTTCCATGGTTGATTGTAGTCATTTCATATTTCTTCCAATTTGTTTATGGTGGGATATTACAACTGGTAGCATGGGTGGAAGCATACTTAGTGATCTCTTGCATTAAATTCCTAACAGGTTTCTTTGTCACACCATGCTTAAAAGCACTGGATGGTTCTTCATTGGGAAATAAACCATAATTTGAAAAACTGTACTACTACTCCAAAACAGATAAGGTATTCTAAACCACATCAGTCAAGTCATCTAAGCTTGGACTGTTTTAACTCTAGCTTACTTAGAGCTAGGAGTTCCAAGAGAAGACTATAGTAACAGGAGCTCAGTATGATCTCATATAGCCCGTTGTTGTTGTTGTTGTTGTTGTTTTAAGATTTTATTTTAGATTAAGAGAGCTCACATGTGTGAGTACGAGGGGCAGGGGGAGAGGGAGAGAGAGAATCTCAAGCAGACTTTGTGCTGAATGCGGAGGCCAATGTGAGGCTTAATCTTAGACCCTGAGATCATGACCTGAGCCAAAATCAAGAGTTGGATGCTTAATTGAGCCACCCAGGCATCTCATCCCAAATTCTAAAGATAAGACCACTGACACTATTCCAGCAGCTAGCCTCAATTACAAGTTCTGGCCAACTGCTGCCCAGACCCACTTACTAATCTCTGTTGTATAACTACACCTTAACTAACTCTGGCCTCCAAATCCTCTAGGCACTCTTCCCTAGCTCCCATTTGAGAAGACACCAAGACTCCTTCAAGGTACTGCTCTCGCTTGCTAAATTTGATGAACCCAACTTTGTATAATGAATAGGCTTCCCCAGGATTTTGTGGGGTTTTTGGTTTTTTAATGTGAGCTTTGACAATCATGGATGCTCCATGGAAGTTTAGCAGGGACCCACCATAGCCAAAGCCCAAGACCACCAACTCAGAAGGCACTCCACTGAGGCCTCTTGAGCTTTCCTGTTTAGGGTTACTTTCTCCATGATGAGAAGTTCAGTGCTAAATTTGAGCTCCAATCCTTTTTTGTTGAAATCTCAAATCTGTATGAGCTTTATTTTGTCTGTCCTAGGAAAAAAAAAATCCCAACATTTTAATTATATGGTCAGATTTGTATTATTTTTAATTTTCCTTGGTAGTCATATTAGATATCTATTGCTATGTAACAAATTACTCCAAAACTTAGCATATTAAAAAACAGTTCATTATCTCACAGTTTCTGAGGGTCAGGACTCTGGGAGTGGCCTAAAGTCACTGGCCCAAAATCTCTAATGAAATTTCAGTCAAGTTGCTAGCCACAGGAAAACTTGCCTGGGAAATATTCACTTCCACACTCTTTCATGTGGATGCTGGCAGACCTTAGTTACTTGCTGTTGGCTGGAAATGTCAGTTCTTCACCCTCTGGGCCTCTTCATGGGCTTCCTGAGAGTCTTCATGGCATGGCAGCCACCTTCTCCCAGAGTAAGTGATCCAAGACAACGCATGAGACTGGAACTTAAGCTGCAATCCTTTTATGACCTAATCTTAGAAGTGCATACCATCAAATCTGCCCAATGCTACTGGTCACAGAGACCAACCCGGGTACAATGTGGGAGGAGAGAACACAAGGATATGACTACCTGCAGCTGAGGAGTCCAACTTTGAGGCTACCAAAGCACTGATTTGTCAGTATTTCTCCCATCAGCCTATCTATTGGCCATATTGTTGTGTGTCTAGAACTCTCCTTACTAGGGCTACTCATCATCACAGAAGCCAAGATATCCTACACCAAGAGGCAGTATGCTGGAAACTTAATGTGTTCAATTGTTTTAAGTGAAACAGGCAATACTGTGCATACTTAACACATGAATAAAAGTTAAACAACTTATTCTGTCATTTATCCTATGTCATAAATCACAGGACCTGGCATTCCCAAGTCTATCATTCTTCTAAGTCAAGGATTTTTCCAGAAAAAATTTTTCCAGAACTCCTCGCTTCTTGTTGACTGGTTCCTGGCTCTAACCTAGCTTTTTCAAGCTTGATCTCCCCCCTAAAACCTCCCTCACCACACACTAACTCCATGCTCTACTTTCCATCATACTGTATGGATTTTCAGATCTCTGCATTCCTAGTGTTAGTCCCACAGAAGTCTTTTTTGCCCATTCCTGTATGACACCAGTCTTGTGAAACTGGTCAAAGCTAGCATAGGCAAATTTCATAAATATTCCACATGTGCTTGACATAACTTGTCACGTTGAATACGATCTTCTTCCTCAGTTCATTAAACTGCGCTTGTCAATTGTATTATTCAAATCTATATTTTTACTGACTTTTTAATTTAAATTCTTGTTAGTTAACATATAGTACGTTTCAGAGGTAGAATTTAGTGATTCAACACTCAGTGCTCATTACATCACATACCCTCCTTAATGCCCATCACCCAGTTACCCCATTTGCCAACCCACATATCCTCCAGCAACCCTCAGTGTGTTTCCTATAGTTAACAATCTCATTTGCCTCCTTCTCTGTTTTCATCTTATTTTTCCTTCCCTTCCCCTATGTTCACCTGCTTTGTTTCTTAAATTCCACATATGAGTGAAATCATATGGTATGTCTTTCTCTGGTTGACATATTTTGCTTAGAATAATCTCTAGTTCCACCCACGTCATTGCAAATGGCAAGATCTCATTCTTCTTGACAGCTGAGTAATTTACTGACTTTTCTTGTTTGATCTAATTACTGAGGAATATTCAAATCCCTACTATAATACAGGATGTTGATTTTTCCTTGCAATTTTTTTTTCCCCAGTGGCCTGCAGCCCGGACAGTGGTTAAAATTCTTTGGGTGGATTATTTCCTTCCTCCTAAGAACAGAGCCAAGTTTCTTTGCTGCTTCTTTCTGAGAAGCAGAGTGTTTTACACCCCCCTCCCACGGGGATACAGCCCATTGGGGTCCCAGCTTTACACAAAGGTTTCCTGTTTGAAACTTCACCCGGGCAGGCCTGGGCTTTAAGGTTTTCTGCTTTATGCTGAGTGCAAAGCAAAACCCACTTCTAGGCTTCCCAGTTTCATCTGGGGTCCTATAAACCCTTGATTGTCTGTTTGTGGTGCTCAGCAACACAGTAACAAGTTTTTTAAAATTATTTTATGTAGAATTTTAGTTGAACCCATTGAAAGGATCATTCAGAGCCTCTCCAGACTGCTTCAAATCTTTGAAATCCTATTCCTCCCTCATGGTTCAGTTCAAATACAGCTGTTTTCACTAACTTCTGATCAATTAACCATCCCCACCCCATGCCCAGTGGAAATTAATAGCATCTTCCAGGTTTTCACCATGCTGTTCTACCCGGGTTATAGCAACTGCTACAACCAGCCTTGCTTTTTAGACAATTACGTTTGTATCTTTCTTTCCCCAATAAAAAGGCAACTTACTAACTGAATCAATCCTCTGTCAGGTCCTTAGGTCCCTAACCCCACCCCAGCCCTGCTCCACTCCCTGCCTTCAAAGAGGGGAGCAAAAGCCTCATCTATAGATATTCCCCAACTGCTTAACATTTTAAAATTTTTCATTTGAGACATATGCCTAGAAATTCTGACACAGAACTACCCAACCCTACTGTGGGACCCAGGAAATTTAACAAAAATCCCCTACCTCTGGACAAGCAGAGCAGGACTGATTCCATTTTGTGCTACACCCGCCACCTCCCGTATGACCCCCACATGACCTGCTTATTGCTTAAGGCGCTGCCCCACCCTAGTCAAGCCCCTGGGGACACCCTAATCGGAAATCGGCTCATAACAATGTAACCCCGCCTTGTGCCTGCCAAAACTGTGTGCCAATTCCGACCAAAGTGATAGGCCAGTTCAAATGGTCACTATAGGGTGAATCGTGATTCAACTGGCCACCTGCGTGTGGACCGATATGACTGTGCAACTTTCTGCGTATGTTACAATCCCACTGGCCCCCATAAAGCTGCTACGCCTCTTAGCCTTGGGGTCCAAGTCCCTGCTCCACTGTGTCGGGTATACTTGGACACAAGCTCGAGCTTGTAAATAAACCCTCGTGTGTTTGCATCGGTGTCGGCTCCTTGGTGGTTTCTCAGATTCGCAATCTTGGGCACAACACCTACAACAGTAGGTTAGTGGCTAACGTCCTGTTCCAGAGAGCACTAGGCTGCCTTCCTTGCACTGGGCAGCTCTATGGTATGCTCCTTAAGAAAACAGATCTTCCAAAAGGCCCTTGGGTGGGCCCCCATTTCAAGGGCCTGATGGATGCTGACAGGTGTGCAGATTCAAACGGACTCTCCTATCACCTGGTCACTTACTGAACTTGACTGATATGGACTGAATCATTTTCAACAATTTTAAGTTAGTTAGATTTCACATAATTCAGTATTGAAAACTTTTTAATATTGCTCTGAAGATCAACGCGGAGAAGGAATTCAAGCATGTATCTGACATGAGATACTAAAAGAGAGAGAGAGGCCCTGGGGGCTGTTGCCACTGCGAATCAGGGGAGGGAGGGGCCCGAGGCGGGCCTGCTGACTAGCTGGGCCCTGCGGGCCGCTTTCCCACCTGTGCGCCGGGCTTCGCGGCCAGCTCCCAAAGGCACTGCCGGGACACACCTCGGGGACACACCAAGCCCAGGCCCCCACTCCGGAGGGCCCCACTGTGTGGCCAGTTTTCATCACTAAGCAGCCACTTTTGGAGAAACAATGAAGAAAGAGGATAAAAACACTAGCAACCAGAATAGTTAACTTGGCTGACTGCGTGCCCGCAAGGTCCTTCAGGGGCAGCTGGCCTGGCATGGAGGACATCGGCCTTAGCTCACCTCACAGCGGTTCCGAGCTAAGGCGTCAAGGAGGCAGCCTGCCTGCCTCTCCAGCCAGCCGAGCCCGCGGGGCACATGCCCACTGCTGTCCTGTCTCCTCGTCTTCCTCATCTCTGTGCTGGGACAAAAGTCCAGCACTGGTCCCCATGCAGGAGAGCAGGTGCAGGAGCACCGACTCACTTTACCCGGGGGCCCTCTTGTCCCTGAGAGCAGGAAATGACAAGGAAACCCAGACAGCAGCAGTGCTAGCCTCAGCAGCCCTTCTGAGTGATGTCTAGTCCCGACGACTTTGTGATCTCCAGAGTCGTAAACACCTGTTCAAAAGGAAGAAAACCACACAAATTTAGATTTAGCCATCAATATTTAAGCCTTTAAGAAAACACATTCTGAATATTACACCTAGGTTAACCTTTAAAATATACGAACCAGTTACTCATACAAAATCTTCCTGACGATGTGCTTTAGGATAGCTTTTTTTTTTTTTAAATTATTTATCTATTCATGAGAGACACGGAGAGAGGCAGAGACACAGGCAGAGGGAGAAGCAGGCTCCCTGCGGGGAGCCCGATGTGGGACTCATCTCAGGACCCCAGGATCATGCCCTAAGCTGAAGGCAGACGCTCAATTGCTAGGCTACCCAGGCAGCCTTAAGATCGTTTTTCAAAGAACACCAACTAAAGGAGACAGAACATAAAGACTCCTAACTCTGGGAAACGAACTAGGGGTGGTGGAAGGGGAGGAGGGCGGGGGTGGGGATTAATGGGTGACGGGCACTGGGGGGCACTTGACGGGATGAGCACTGGGTGTTATTCTGTATGTTGGCAAATTGAACACCAATAAAAAATGAATTTATTAAAAAAAACAACTGACATCAATAAAAACAAAGCTATCTCCGTACCTCACCACAGGTGGGATGAATTCCAATGGTATCATCAAGTAGCTGCTTTGTGAGCCCACATTTCATTGCGGCAGCAAACCCCTGGGTAACCTCACCGGCATTGGGTCCGAGAACATGGAATCCTATCACCCGATACTTGAATATGCAAACATAAGAAAGAGAAGCCCCGTGGGTTAATGATCTGAACAGGAATCTATTTATTGCAAGTTCACAGTTAACATTTACAGCAGCTACTACAGAAAAAGAACTCTAATGCTGAACAGAGCAGAGAACATTATCACAAAGCCAAACCACTGTAAGAATCTGTTAAATGAGCCAGTAAATGCATATCCAGAGTTAATTTGCACTCAAATTTACTAGAACAAGCAATTTACCCACCGCATGAAGGAGTTCATTAGTATGATGTAAATTTCCAAATTATGCTGAGATCTTGCTAAACAACAACATAACAAATCTGAATTAAAGTCCAAGGCTGGAATAAGTCTAAGGCATCAGGGTCGGGAACTGCCGCGGCTCCTGGCCCAGGAAGCAAGCTGCCTGGGCTCCTAAGGTAAGTAGGCAGCGATCAGGTGTAGCCAGAGGGGGCTTTTACTGGGGAGCGACCAGGCGCAGGGGAGGAGCTGACCCACCAAGACAGGGGTGGGGGTTGGGGAGCCTAGATCCAGAGTGTATTTCCAGAGTAACACTGCATTTTAGGCTGTCCAGGTTTTTTTCATCAGGCTCTAGTCTTCAATCTGATGTTCAACAGTGAAAGTGCTCAACAGATGGAAGGCAGGAGGGCAGATGGGAGACCTGTGCCACCTGATTCTGGAGGGAAAACAAAGCATGCCCAACCTCGGGCACATCTACAGGTGGGCACTCACGGAGGGCTCTGGGAGCAGCGTGTCTCAGAGGGCTGGCCGTCACAGGAGGCGACAGGAGCCCCGGGTGAAGAGCAGGAGTTCCGGGCCCCGAGGAAGGCCCCTGAACCGGAATCTCTGAGATGGGTACTGTGGAGCAAAGTGGGGAAGGGGGGCGGCCCAGGGAAACAAAGGACCTCTGATGAAAATATGCACTTCTAAGCAGGTGTGCAAGGGCCGTGGAGGGTGAGTTCGGGGAGTGGTAAGGGACAGAGGCAGGTGTCCCAAGAGGAGTGGGCAGTCCTTGAAATTACGCCTCAGGCCCAAGGGTCCACACCCCTGTTGAGAGGATAGAAACATCCTGGCTCTACCAATCAGCCTAATGCTGCTCACAGCAGGGGGCAGCAGTGCAGGGAGACCATCTCCATGGGCTCCCTGTGGAAGAGCCACCTGCAGCTGGCACAACGGTAAGCTTGGATGGCTTCCGTTGTTCGCAGTCAGAATGAGCACCATGCAGCCAGGGCCACCGGCAGAGAGCACAGCTGGGAACGTGACACAGCCCTGCAGCGTTTCCGGGGTGTCTGACCAATATCCCCTCCACTGCCTGGCATAGCTGTGCAAGAACCAAGAACTATGTTCTAGGGCTCTGGGTGCCTTCACCGCTCAGGCAATGAGGCATGTGCTAACTGGCCATGAGCCTGTGACACCTGTTTGCTGTTACACTTAAAATTCGGTGGATTCAGAAAGATGACCACCACTCTGTAAACTTTATACAAGTATCAGTTATGGCTGTTCATACTTACCTAATTTTACAGTTCATCTCCCAGGTTACGAATTCTTAAAAAGGGATGAACCAGGCCCTACTGCTTTCTACACTGTGTTCTTTCCAAAACAAGTCATAAATAAGCTATGCTTTCAACTACGATAATGAAGGTGCCTGTTATCAATTTCATGCTCACCTTAATAACGGGGAAGGCAGAGAGCCTCTGCCCACCAGCTCTCCACCCCACTGATTCTTCTTTAACGAAAGCCTTCATTAGGAACCAGTTAATTAACTACTTTCACTTCATGCAAGCATCTCGTTCTAAAGGCTCTTTAACACACATTCGGTCAATTTTCAAAATGCACACACACCCTACGTTTTACTAGTTGATGACCCAAACTTTCACAGATCATCTGGTTCTACACTGCCAGGTCAGAGAGCTTGAGAGGAGACAACTTTCAATGATTTTTTTTTTTTTTTGAGAAGATATTAGTGAGCCTCAATTACAATCTGTTACTTGTTCAACTTCCACAAACACATGGACTGGGTAACAATTTGAAGGACGTCTGTTTTGCCCTGAAAGCCGTCTTTAAAGAGATGATTCAAACCCAAATACTGGATTAAAAGCAACAGTTTAAAATGACAGCTTTTTAAGTTCTAATCTTATTACATACGTTGTCCAATTTATTGCAAATTATCTTTGCGTAACAAGTATTGTTGTCTCTGCCGGCCACTGTCCATTCAAGAGGCCAGAACAAAGTATGATACACCTGCAAGACAAAGGAGAAATAGGCCAAGATTAATGTCTGTGAAAAACACTCCCTGAGGGCAGCCCAGGTGGCTCAGCGGTTTAGCATCGCCTTCAGCCCAGGACGTGATCCTGGAGACCCGGGATTGAGTCCCACATCAGGCTCCCTACATGAAGCTTGCTTCTCCCTCGCGCCTGTGTCTCTGCCTCTCTCTCTCATGAATAAATAAATAAAATCTTTAAAAAAAAAAAAAAAGAAAGAAAGAAAACCACTCCCTGATACACTCTTTAATTATATAAAGATGATAATCTCTAGAGCAGTTGTCACAACTTTAAAGTTTCATGATCTCGACTTTATGGGTCTACTGGAAGCATCTGGGCCACCGCTCCCAAAATACCACCTGCACAAGTGTGTCGACCTTTTTTATTGTTCTGCTGTTAGTCCAAGAAATCTCCTTATTAATTCAATTTTCAAACATTTCTAGAGTACTACTCTCCAGGGCAATGCAGTAGGCCCTATGTCACTGGAGAAGGTGCACAAAGACCTAGATTTGGCTTCAATGAATTTACAACCTGCCTACAAGGTTTGTAGTCACACCAAATCTAAGAGAAGCAGAAGAAATAAAATAGTCCCGGCCATTCAAGGAAATTAAGAACACTACCTCTGCTACTTGAGAGCCCTCACTCCAGCTCTCTGAGTGCATCCTCTAAGGTGCCTCGATTTGGCCTGGTCAGCGAGGAATGAACATGGACAAAGTGCAACACATGCTCCACTCGTGGGGGTTACATTTCCTAAGCCTGTTCCTCCTAATTGCTCCACACAGAAGGCAAGGGATTAATGTCTGCTGCCAGGATAAGAAATGAATTCCAAACTAAAATCCACAGTGGAAGGATTTAAATACTGATTCTTTGTTCTTTAATAGGATTATGTATTTTATATTTTGAATTATGTCTTTATTGTTTTTATAAAAATACAAGGTTATAAGAATTATGCAGTGCAGAAAGTTACAAAGAAAGTAAAAACAAAACAAAACAAAAAACTACCATCCAGAAATAAACATTTTACATGTTAGGGAAGCATCAATTGTTGGTGCATAGGTAATAAAAATGAAATTTTATTTATTTATTTAGATGTTATTTATTTATTTGACAGAGAGAGCGCATGCACAAGAGCACAAGCAGGGGCAGAGGGAGAAGCAGACTCCTGCTGAGCAAGGAGCCTGATGTGGGGCTCGATCTCAGGACCCTGAGATCATGACCTGAGCAAAAGGCAGGCCTTAACTGACGGAGCCACCCAGGAATTTTTATTTAAAAGATAACAGAGAACACGATTATTTGTAATTAAAATCATTAGATTTAACTTGTATTTAATGGAAGAGAAAAGTCTTTCACATATTTTAATACAAACTTTTCAATCTCTGTGGCTGTTAGGAATAGAAGATAAAGGTTTCTTTACCTCAAGATAGTATTTCCTAAAAGACAAGTTAAGAAAAGAAATGGTGAAAATTCAGGTTTCAAACAAGATTTTCTAAACCGCAAGCCTGTTTCTGACTTGCTCTATGCCACCCAGCTATACAGAATATGAAGTACTCTTAGAACTCAATAAAAAAGACAACTCAATCTTTAAAACGGCAAAGGAGCTAAGTAGGTATTTGTCCCAAAAAAGGTGTACAACTAGCCTGTAAAGCCAGGAAAAGACACCCAATATCATTAGTCACCAGGGAAATGTAAATGGAAACCAAAAAGAGATGTAGCAGTTTCCCAGAGCTGCTCCAACACATTGCCACAAACCTAGTGGCTTAAAGCAAACGTTTATAATCTTGCAGTTCTGAAGGCCAGAAATCTGAAATCAAGGTGTCTGCAGAGCCAGGCTCCTTCCAAAGGTTCTAAAAGGAGAATTCCTTGCCCTTTAGTTTCCGGTATCTCTGGGTGTTCCTTGGCTTGGGGTGAAAACTTCAATCTCTGCTTTTGTTTTCACATGGCCTTATCTTCTGTTATAAGGACACTTGTCCTCGGGTATAGGACACTTGTCCTCGGGTATAGGACCAGAAAATCCAGGACAATCTCATCTCAAGATTCTTAATTCTACCTGCAAAGAAAGACCCTTTTTCCAAATAAGGTCACATTCACTGGTTCCAGGGGCTAGGCTGTGGACATATCTTTTTGGGAGTCACCATTCAACCCACTATAGATAGCTATAATCAAAAAAGACAGACAATAACAAGTGTCGGTGAAAATGTGGAGACACCGGAACCCTCACACATTGTTGCCAAGAAGGTAAAATGTCTTCTGCCTTGAAGAACAGCCTGCCTGTTCCTCAAAAAGTTCAACAGAGAATCTCCCTGTGACTCAGTAATCCTACTCTTAGGTATAGACTCAAGAAAATGGATAGCATTCTGTCCACACAAGAACTTGTACAGGGATGCATATGGCAGCTTTACTCTCGACAGCTCAGAAGTGGTAGTAGTCCACATGTCTGTCAACTGGTGAATGGAATAAAATGTGGTATTATCTATATAAGGGATTATTAATCAGCAAAAAAAGAAATGAATATTGTGGCACATGCCTCAACAAGGATGAATCTTGGAAACTAGCTTATGTGAGGAGAAAGAAGCCGGTCACAAAGGACCACGTACTAAATGATGCCACTTACAGGAAATGCCCACAACAAGCAGATCTAGAGAGGGGATAGAGGAAAACAAGGAGCAACTGCTAACAGGTGCCAGGTTTCTTTCTGGGATGATGAAAATGTTCTCAAAGTGATTGTGGTACTGGTCATACAACTCTGAGAAGATACTAAAATCCACTAAACTGCACACTGTAAGTGGTTATGGTTTATGTCTTATGCCGCAGTAAAGCTATTTTTTAATGAAACTATTCAGATCTGAGTCACATAGTAAACTATGGTTATTTTACTCTCATGAACTTTTAATTTTCTATGGAAATGAAGACTCTCTTGTTTTGCCATAGACTTAATTTTTCCTGCACCCACCCTGATTTATCCCAAAGTCTTTCCAATTACTTAGGTCTTGCTTTCTTTTTTTCCCCCCTTTATTTCTTTTAACAATGTTTCAAGGTTTAACCATCTTGGTTACATTTATTAAATTTATTCTTAAGTATTCCTCATGCTGTTGTGATTGTTTTTAAATTTCCTTTTTGGAGCGCTCATTGCAAGTACATAGAAATACAACTGATTTTTGTGTGTTTTCATGCCCTGCAACTTTGCTAAATTCATTTAGTTCTATTATGGGCTGAATTATGTCACACTCTCAAAATAAATTTGTACTTTGAAATCCTAACTCCTAATATTCCAGAATGTAACCATATTTGGATAGGGTCATTAAAGAGGTAATTAAAATGAAGTCATTAGGGTGTCCCTAACCCAACATGACTGTGTCCTTACAAGAAAAGAAAATTAGGACACAGACGCTCAGAGGGAAGGTGATGTGAACATATAGGGAAAAGACAGCCATCTACAAACCAAGGAGGGGGCTGAGATACCCTTTGGTCATGGCCCACAGAAAGAGCCACCTCTACTGACACCCCTGGTCTCAGATTTCTAGCTTCTAGAACTGAGAAAATAAAAGCCTGTCTTTCACATATATAGACACTTTTCCCAAGAAGACATCCAGATGGCTAACAGACATGTGAAAAGATGCTCAACATCACTCAGCATCAGGGAAATACAAATCAAAACCACAATGGATACCACCTCAAGACAGTTGAGAATGGTGAAAATTAACAAGACAGGAAACAACAGATGTTGGCGAGGATGTGGAGAAAGGGGAACCCTCTTGCACTGTTGGTGGGAATGTGAACTGGTGCAGCCACTCTGGAAAACTGTGTGGAGGTTCCTCAAAGAGTTAACAATAGAGCTGCCCTATGACCCAGCAATTGCACTGCTGGGGATTTATCCAAAGGATTAAAAAAATGCTGATTTAAAGTGGCACATGCACCCAAATATTTATAGCAGCAATGTCCAGAGTAGCCAAACTATGGAAAAAGCCATAGTTGATGGAAAAATGGAAAAAATGTCCATCAACCGACAAATGAATAAAGATGTGGTAAATACATTTAATGGACTATTACTCAGTGATCAGAAAGAATGAAACCTTACCATTTGCAATGACATGGATGGAACTAGAGAGTATTATGCTACAGAGAATAAGTCAGAGAAAGACAAATATCATATGATTTTACTTGTATGTGGAATTTAAGAAACAAAACAGACAAACATGGGGAAGGGAAGGAAAAATAAAGTAAGATGAAAACAGAGGAGGCAAACCATAGAAGACTTAAATATAGAGAACACCCTGAAGGTTGTTGGAGCAGGGATGGGCTAAGTGGGTAATGGGCACTAAGGAGGGCACTTGTTGGGTGAGCACTGGGTTTACATGCAACTGATGAATCATTAAATTCTACTCCTGAAAGCAATACTATACTATATGTTAACTAACATGAATTTAAATCTTTAAAAACATCTTTCATTTATGGCCTTATTCACGTTAAGAAGGTTCCCTTTTAATTCCTAGTTTATTATTTTTTTTTTATCACGAGTGCTAAATTTTGTCAAATGCTTTTTTTGCATGGAGATGATCATGTGTTTTTTTTCCCCTTCATTCTATTATATGATATACTACATTGACTGATTTTCATATGTTGAACCATTCTTGCATTCTGGGAATAAATACCATTTAGTTATTATATATAATCCTTTTTGGTTCCTTTTCACAATTTCTCTTTAATGATATTTTGTTCAGATACGGTTTTCCTGATTTCCTTTAGTTATTTGTCCACAATTTCCTTTAGCTCACTGAATACATTTTACATTGATTTAATAGTTGATTTAATGTCTTTGTCTAATAATTCCGAAGTCTGCGCTTCTTCTGGAATGATTTCTGTCAAATTCTTTTTTTCCTGCAAATAGGTCATTCTTTCCTTTTCCTTTGTATGTTGCTATGAGTTGGACTGTGTCTTCCCAAAATTCATATGTTGAAGTCCTAACCCACAGTATCTTAATATGTGACCTTATTTAGAAATAAGATCATTGTATATGCAATTAGTTAATATAAGGTCATTCTAGAGTAGGGTGGTTCTCATAACCCACTATGAATGTTGTCTTACAAAGAGAGAAAATTTTGGATACTCTGATACACTAACAGAGAATCCCACATGAGGATAAAGTAAAGTCTCCAAGCCATGGAATGACAAAGATTGCTAGCGAAACACCAAAAACTAGGAGAGAGGAATGGGACAGATTCTTCTTCACAGAAACCAAATGGAAACAACCCTGTCAACACCTTGATGTTGGACTTTTAGCCCCTAGAACTGTGAGACAGCAGAATGCTGTGGTCTAAGCCCCCAATTTGTGGCACTTTATTACGGTAGACCTAGTGAACCAATATATATGCTCTGTTGTTGTTTGTCTTGAGTATTATAATATGGTAACCCTGGAAATGACATATTTCCACCTCAGAGATTGCTGTTTTTTTGTTTGTTGAGAGCTGGAGTCATCTGACTTTTCCAAGCTGTTTCTGCATACTGTGTATTCACTGTTGCGGTTTCTGTCCATTGTCTCTGAGGTCACCCAGGGACCTGACAACGATGTCCTTAAATGTCTGACTTCCAAAATGGGGGAGAAGAGAATATTCTCTCTTGAAGTCTCACCGCAGCAGGGAAGCCACTTCAGCTTATGGAGGCTGGTGCCAATTTCTCAGCAATCAGAAGCAGGGACCGGCAGTCAAAACACTGCCCCAATTTCTGGAGGACAAAGTCCTTGCTGCCCAGTCTGGCACCAGCAAGCTGCACCAGGAACAGAGACCACCAACCTGCCAACTGCTCACCACGGTGCTAGGTCCGTGGGACATTGGGCATTACTGAAACATGGAAATCCACCATAGTCTTCCAGCCTCGTCCTCTAGCTCTCCTCTGGGCGCTGAAAATACTCAACTAGATTCCAGAGTTCTAGAAGAACTGCTTCAAACACTTCCTGCCAGCTCAGTTTGTTGTCTTAGTGAAGGGATAGATTCCTGGAGCTTCCTACTTCACCATTTTCCATAATATCACGCCTGTTCATCCATCTTTATTGTTGGGTAGTATTCCCATTCATGTATACATAGAAATGAAACTAAGTCTTCATTTCTCTGGGATAAATGCTCATCCAATGGGTTTTTAATTTCTGATACCATATTTTGCATTTCCAACAGGTATCTGTTGTTTCTCTAAATGTTACTTCTGAAGGTACGTCCTATTTTCTGTTCACGAGTGTAAATACATTCTTTCTTGCACATGTACACAGTCTGTTTCTTTTGAGTCCTTTGATTGTCTGTTCATATTAAATGTTGGGGATTTATTTGTTTGTTTGTTTATTTATTTATTTATTTTTAAATGGGAATTTAAAAGATGTTTAATTTGGGGAGGGTCATGAAACTATTCTTAATCTTGATTCTAATGATGGTTTTCACAAGTGTTTCAACTCATAAAACTACACACACACAATCTTCATCTTGTTATATGTAAATTATGCCTCAATGTTGTTTTTCCAAAGTTTGAAAGTTCATTTTCATAGCTTATTGAATTTGAATTTCACTGTCCCATTATCTAATCTTGAAGTTTATTTGGGGACCCTTTATCAGTATCTTTAGGTGTTTTGGAGCTTGTCAGAGTCCCCTGAGAAATCAGACTCTAACCAACCTCTGGCCAGAGAAGGGTAAAGGGCCGGTTGCCAGAGTTCTGGGAACTCAGTGGAAGAAGGGTAAAGATTCAGTATATATTTGCTTAACTTGAGTATTGTGCTGAATCCCGCCTTCACTTGATAACACTGCTCCCTAGTCAGGAGGTCTTTGGTTTCAACCATCTCCATAAAATAACCTTCTAAATATTTGCCAGTGTATGGAGAGTGTCAAGAGGTGACACTCTCACTGTTTCTTAAAGGATCTTTGGTCTGCTTGTCAGCTGGCCTCCTACCTCACCTCCAGACGTACACGGTGTTACCAATTTTTGAGCCTTTGTGGACTCTGATGTAAAGCCAAATTGGTTTCTTGACTTTTCCCTTACCAGCTTATAATCTTTTTTTAATCCGTTGGGTTACTTATCACTCATCTATTTGGGTTTTTTTCCCCAAAATGTCATCACTATTTTGTCTCCTTTACTATCCCTCTATCCTTCAGAGATTATTTTTAAAGGCAGATCTCTTTCCCTCAGAAGTTTATTGACTTCATTCTATTGTCTTTGGCACTGAATGTCATTATGAAAAAGCCTGGGGCCAGGCTGGTTCATTGCCCTTATGAATAACTAGCTTAACTAGAACGTGTCTGTGTCACTGGTTTCTTTTAGAAAATGGTAAGTTATTCTTCAATATTAGGTGTTTTCTTCTACTATATCTCAGAATACCACTTCTGTACTACTTGTTAGGTTTTTTACTGCAGAGTATGAGTTATATTTATATTGGACCATCCTTGCCTACCCTTCCTCCTTCCCCTCCTTCTCCTCCTTCCTCTTCTCCTTCTTTTCCTCTTCCTCCTCCTTTTTCTTCCTCTTCTTCTCTTCTTCTTTTTCATCCCCTTCCTTTTCTTTTTTTTCTTCTTCCTCTTTTTCTTCTTCATCCCCTTTCTCCTCTTCCTTTTCTTCTTCTTCCTCTTCCTCCTCCTTCTTCTTCCTCTTTTTTTTAGAGAAAGTGAGAAGGGGAGGGGCAGAGGAAGAGGGAGAGAGAGAGAAAATCTTAAGCTCCATGCTGAGCTTGATCTCATGACTCTAAGATGATGACCTGAGCAAAAATTAGGAGTCGAACATTTAACTGACTGGGCCCCACCCCAGAGCCCCTATCATCTTTCTCTCAACTTTTCTTATATAACTAACTTTCTTCTCAGTCATCTTCTTCTTTTGATTCCAATGTATTTGGTAGTTTAGGGTAGTTCAGTGGTTTGATTCTCAAATGTGACCTTAACAATCTGTGCAGGTGTTACTCTCCTGCTCCCCGCTTCCATGGAACAGGTATTCACCAGGAAGAGAGCCTGGGATTGTTTACTCAGGAGAAATCCTGGTGTCTCTTTCTCATCTCTATCTCTTCTCCTAAGGGCAGTATCAGGCATGGAATCACTGCACCAGGGAAGAACACACGGTTTCTTTTTATCTGTCTCCTTTGGGTGACATTTCTCCAAGTGTTGGCAGGGCTGTTTAGCCTGGCCTTTTCCATATCATAGTAACAAGCAAAGGAAACTACAAGTCCACAGACTGTGCCACAGGAAAGAACATGGGGAGTTTTTAGAACAAACATTAGACCAGTGTGACTGGACTACTATAAGCAGGACATACAGCAGCATGAATGGCTTGATTACACGATGCCTCTTCTCACAAACAGTGAGGAGTTCAGATCGTACTGAGCCCTGGGAAATCACTGAAAAGCTTTATGCTGGGAAGTGGCATAACTGGTGTGTATTTTTAAAAGTTCCTCTGGCTGATGTGTGATGACCAGATGGGAGTGGGCTAAGAGCAAATGCAAGGGAGACGAGGAGGAAGGCTACAGGCAAGAGATGATGGTGGACATGGGACGAGGAGGGCAGGGATGGAAATAAGTAGGTACACACATAACATACTCGGGGGGTAAAAGTGATAGCACTTCCTGGTAAGCTGACTATTGATGTTGACCAACAAGGAGGGATTAAGGATAGCTTTCAGTTGCACCAGCATGGAGAGAGGGTCTTACTGGGTACCCAAAATCTCATTAGATTCACAAAGGAATTCATATTAAAACAAGTTAAAACCTTGGTGCTAGATACTCAACAATTTTGTATTAAGTCAGGCCAGCAATGAGCAGCAAATCAGCACAGCCCTACATTTCAGCCCCTTCAGGAACTACCTTTTTATTATACTGTGCTGTGGCATTATGCTGCAGGACTGCACTTCAGGATCTAATAAGAAACAATTCTATAAAACCCATCATCATATTCACTAAGGGGATATTTTAAGGCCATTTTTCACCATATCTCCATGCCCCTTTTGTAGAAACTTGGGAAATCTCTCTCAGTTCTCCCTCTTCTAGTCAGGTAGTAGGACACATGGAGGAAGATTTTTAGGTTAATTCTAAAGCAAATCTATGTGACTTTACGGCACGAATTCTGTGAACCGGCAAATTCGCCTTTCTTCTAACACCAATCATAATTTTTCCTACCCACATTTTCTTCCCACCTTGATTTCTTCACTTTGAAAAAATTTTATATATGTATTTTTGAGAGGCTTCCTCAAATCTCTTTATAATAGGAATTTTTAAAAATAACAATAAATCAAATTTCTGCTCCTGTTAAACACAATAAATATATCATTATAACAATATAGAAGAAAAGGTTAGTTGATCTGCAGTGAGGCTTAGGAAGAAGACCCTAAAGTAATCCCACAAACCTAGGGGACTTTTTTCCTATAAAGATATTCCTATGTCTGGGGTATAGTTTTCTACAGGCTTCCTCTCATGTGCCCTGCCTTTCTATCTTAATTTCTCATTAATTTCAAAAGATTTAGAACTAAGTGTTAAATCCATAACTGTTACCATCGATTTTCCAAGACTCAAGTAAAAGTTCATCACTGCAGGAGAAAAAAAAAATGGCTCATTATTACAAAGAATTAATTGTAAACCCTGATCAAGTCATGTCCTCTAAAACATACATTTCTCATCGAAAACAATAATCTAAAATAACATCATAAAGTTTTAATTATGCATTTTCCCACTACTGGAATGTAAATAAGAGCTTCAGTTAGTCATCAGGCCATTTAACTAGTACTATGATTTCAAGAAAATGCCAGTAATTGACGTGATGTCAAGGGAGAGGAATACAATCCTCTTGTGCTGAAAACATCAAGTACTAATAACCCTCCAACTCTTTTTATTTCTCTCTATCCCTCCTATGTTGGAAGGGTGTGCAGAAAAAGCCACTCAAACTAACCATCAAATTATAATGTAAGACAATACTTATAATGTAATACAAGAAGAGATGGGACAGGGGTAAAGGAGAGGTGGAAATAAATGTGTGCAAAGGAAATCTTTTTTGGGAATCTGACAGCCCACAGCCCGCAACAGGGTGACAACCTTGGGAACTGCCCACCCTCCCCACCCTGAGCCCCTTAACAATGCAGGCTCCCCAGGACCATGTTGATGTGACAGGAGCTCTGGCCATGCTGAATGGAAGTGGGTGGATGGCTGATCCAGCTCGGACCAATCAGATATCCTCTTCCATAATTTAGAATTGAGACTGAGAGGTAGCAAGTCCTCCTAAGACCAGAATTATTAGATAAACTCGTTTGTAGAAAAAAGGGCCTATTTTGGTTGCTATGTGCATTCCAGAGGCAAAGTCTGTGTGCAGAAACAGAAGAATGAGCTGCACGCATACATGAACTGAGATGATCTTGCAGTTCCTAGTTCTCATCCTTTCCTAAAGCCTTGATACACTCCTGAATTCCAGAGAGTCTTATAAGCACCTTCGTATATAAGCTTACTCAACTAGACATTTACCACTTGTAACTCAAAAGTCCTAGTGCATACATCATTTGTTCCCCTTTCCCCAACTGTATTATTATTATTAGCTAAAGAGATAGGGCTTAAATCACTTAATTTCTAATTTTCCTAAAATAGGAATAGGATTTCCTACAATCTAACCATTACAGTAACTTACAAAACAAAAAGTTTCTGCAAAGCCAGTTGATGAGAAATTCTGAAAAAGTAAGCAGCAAAACACAATCTTACTTCGAGATTCTCTTTTTTATACATTTCAATAGCTTTCTCTTCAGATAATCCACAGCAGCCATATTCCAAAGGAGTAAACACTGTAGTTGGAACATTTACATAATCACACTGAAAGATAAACAAATTACATCTGCTTATTTTGTGACACTTTTCACAGCAAAACTCTACATTTAAGTATATTTATAAAAAGAAAATAAATAAGTCTGGTTCAGTGTGACTGATTCTTCCATTTTACTGCTTTAGGGAAATTTGTAGTTACACTCAAAGTATGGGGTGAGCCCAATTCCAGGGCAGAGACCACACCCTGGGCAGTGTGGACCAGCAGGACCAGCTCTCCCAGAGCCCCAGCCTGACTTCCATTCTTTTTTTTTTTTTTTTAAGATTTTATTTATTTATTCATGAGAGACACACACACACACAGAGGCAGAGACACAGGCAAAGGGAGAAACAGGCTCCTGTGTGGGGAGCCCAACGTGGGACTCAATCCTAGGTGCCCAGGATCACACTCCAGGCCGAAGGTGGCGCTAAACTGCTGAGCCACCCGGGCTGCCCCTGACTTCCATTCTAAAACTGAGCAGCAGAGGCAGAGATGGTGCCCCTTTTTGCCTCAACAGACACTCTGTAAAATGTTTTCTTTCCATCTCCATGATTCCAGACCCTGCTCCCCTGGAGTACTTCTACTAGGTGACCAAGAACTATGCCATTTCATTGGAAGCCGAGACCACTCTTGGCCATTCACATAACTGTGTGCCACAGAGATGCGCAAAGAAGCAGTTTAACAGCGCTGGACCGGGTGACTGCCCTGGACCACCAAGGGGAGATGACATGTGTAGTAGGGGGCTAACAGAGGGGCCAGGATCTCCTAAGTCCTGGGGTTCTGACAGAACTCCCACAAAGCCTGTATCAGGCTAAGGCAGAGCATGAGCGGACACGCCGGGAGGCTGAGGCCCTGACCCTATTTGTGGCTTCCGGCAGCTCTATGCACCTGCCCGTGGGAAAGTGTGAGCACAGGTGGCACCCTTGGCTGGAAGGGAGGGTCTTTGTGATGGCCTGGAGAACTGGAGCACACGGGGGCAAGCATCACTAAAACGGCAGCAGGCAGGAGCAGAGAAAGGGTGGAGGGGGCACCCAGAGAGGAGGGTCACCAGGCCTGCCCATCCACAGCCCCAGAAGGGCTGCCACTGCCCACATGTCCCCCAACCCTGCCACCAGGGTGTAGGTGATTACGTCAAGGGTGACCTCTAACCCACAGACAGCTAATGCACAAGCTGGCCAGACATCTATGCAGAAAAAGGTGAACTACATCAATCAAATTCTCCCATTTATAGGAAAATGAGCTAGAAGCAGAGGAAAAATCCCCCAGTGGTAGTGGAACCAGAAGAAATGCACCTGTGGAGCTGTGGTCACGTCAGACTAACCGAAGAGCCCCCTGCAAACCGCTTTGTGTACCAGGGCCCAGGTCAGCCGTACCCGACACAGTTCTAGCTCTAAAAGAAGGATGGCCCAGCCCTAACTCGGCTCTTGTTTGAAGTCACTACGTGTTTCAACTCCCTAAATTGTAGGATCCTTGTAAGAAACCCTCTCAGTCTGCCTAGTGGGAGTTTCCATTTGTTGTTACCCCAAACAAAAACAAAGTCAGGCACCACCAGGTATCCCTACATCAATGATGTTGATTATGTACAACATACATCAGCCTAGAATCTCGAACTTAGATGCTCTAATACCACGTCACATTTGCTAACCTGCAAATCGTAGGGAAGCCAAGCATTTTTCTTTTTTCCAACATGGCTAGAAAAAAAAAATCATATAACCATAGGGATCACCTTAGTATTTTCTGACTTCTGTTAGGCCCACAAATACTCATCAATCCTTTTACAGTTGACCCTTGAACAATGTGGGGGTTGGGGTGCTGACCCCCCATGCAGTCAAACATCCATATACAACTTTTGACCTGCCAAAAAAACCTTAATGGCCCACCACTGACTGGAAACAGTTGATTTAACACATATTTTTAAGTTATACATATTGTATATTATATTTTCACAATAAAATAGAGAAAAGAAAATGTTACTAAGAAAATCATAAAGAAGAGAGAATACATTTATAACACTGTATCGTGTTTATTGAATCCACATGTAACTGGACCCACACAGTTCAAACCCAAGATGTTCAAGGGTCAGCTGTACTGACCAGCAGCTGACCCTCTGACCCATGGCTTTTTTTTTTTTTTTTGACCCATGGCTTATTACAGAGGAAGCCTCATTCTCAACAGATGCCTCTGTCTTCCGTTCCCTATCAATTAAGAATAATCAATAGGAAATTCCTCAATGTTCCTTCCTTTCACCTAAAACATTTTCTCTACATTTTAAGCCATGTCCCCACCTGAAGTTGACTTCATCTAGCCCTCCCCATAGCCTTCCTTCTAGTTCTATACCTTTAAGATCTTTCTTTCTTCATACCCTAAACACACTGCTGCATCTTCAGATCTCTCTGCCCCACTGCCACCTCAATTCACATCTTAAAGCATTAGGCAACTACTCTGCCTCCATGCACCCTGATGTGCTAATTGCATTGCCCTACTGTATGTTCAGCACCCTGGGCCCACCCTTTGATGCCGCCCGCCTCCAGCAATGCCTCCATATATGTTCAAGGTCTTCCTTCATGACCTTACAAAGCACCTAGAGTAATAAAATAAGCAGAATGCAGCATCCTTTATGAAGACTATGTACTTAAAACACGTCACCTGAACCTAATCATGCAAAACAATCAGAGAAACCCAGAATAGGAGACATTCTACAAGGAAAGTAGCCTGGACTCACCAAAAATCAAAGTCACACAAAAATAAAACAAGCAGGTAAATTAAGGCAGGGGACCCATTTCAGATTAAAAGAGACTTAAGGGGAGCCCCGGTGGCTCAGCAGTTTAGCACTGCCTTCGGCCCAGGGTGTGGTCCTGGAGACCCGGGATCCAGTCCCAGGTCAGGCTCCCTGCTGGAATGGAGCCTGCTTCTCCCTCTGCCTGTGTCTCTGCCTCTCTCTTTCTCTCTCTGTATGTCTCTAATGAATAAATAAATCTTTAAAAGAAAGAGAGAGAGAGAGACTTAAGAGTCAGAAGAGCTAAATGTACCACGTAGATCAAACCCGTGCATGTGCACACACTTAAAAGAAATCTGAGGAAATTGAACAGTATCACATTTTTATTGAATTTCTCAGATAGAACAATGAAACTGTGGTTGTGGAAGAAGATCCTCGTTCTCAGGAGATGCCTGCTGAATATATAGGGGCAAATGTCATTGATGCCTGCCACTTACCTCAAAAAGCTCTGGGAAAAGAAGTACATGCATGGTACACATAAATATTCAGAAAAGGAGAGAGAGCCAAATGGCAAAACATTAATAACTGGGGAATATGGTTGAAAGGGTAACATGGGTGATTATTATTATTTTTCCTGTGGTTTGACATCTTTCTAAATAGAAAGATGGAAGAAATAAAGGTCTTCAATAGTTCCCACTGCCTGGAGAAGGCTATTCTAATTCTTTACTGTGGCATAAGAGATTTTTGATGGGCTGGCACCAAGTGAATTTTATAGTCTCATTCCCAGTTGAATCCTTTATCCCCAAGTATTATGCTTGCACACACCCCAAATGCTCTAAGTATTGTAGAAGGAACAATTCTTTGTAGACAAAACATTTGGCATTCCTCACCCCTACACAGGCCCTTCATCTGGCAAAACTTCCACATGTCCACAGTGCTCTCATGGAGTACAGCATGGTGTCCCCAGTTGGGAACTCTAACAGACTGCTCACAGTCCTGGAGCGAACCAAGCCCCACTGAGCTCTGTGCTTGTGTCTGCATTATAGACTTACCAGAAAAGCCCAGTGCTCAGTTTTGATTACTCATCCTACAAAGCCAGTCTCACATCTTTGAAGACAATGAAAGGTGCAGGAGATGGCATCACCTTCACACCTGGCAGAGGTGAAACTGAGGCACAGAGACTTAAAACAACCTGACCAGGTTCACACACCACAGGCAGGGCCAGGAATCGTCCATCCCGGATGCCTTTTTTTTTTTAAATTAATTTATTTTTTATTGGAGTTCCATTTGCCAACATATAGCATAACACACAGTGCTCATCCCATCAAGTGCCCTCCTCAGTGCCCGTCACCCAGTCACCCCATCCCCCTGCCCACCTCCCTTTCCACCACCCCTAGTTCGTTTCCCAGAGTTAGGAGTCTCTCATGTTCTTTCTCCCTCCCTGATATTTCCCACTCATTTTTTCTCCTTTCCCCTTTATTCCCTTTCACTATTTTTTATATTCCCCAAATGAATGAGACCATATAATGTTTGCCCTTCTCTGACTGACTTATTTCACTCGGCATAATACCCTCCAGTTCCATCCACATCGAAGCAAATGGTGGGTATTTGTCGTTTCTAATGGCTGAGGAATATTCCATTGTATACATAGACCACATCTTCTTTATCCATTCATCTTTCGATGGACACCGAGGCTCCTTCCACAGTTTGGCTATTGTGGACATTGCTGCTATAAACATCGCCATCCCAGATGCCTTACCAGACCAACTGGTTACAACTAACTGTCCCTTGTCCTAACTTACTCATGATCCTCTACTCAGCTGGGAAGCCCCTTGGCACTAGAACCACACCAATCCTTTGTATATCACCTACCATGATATCTTGCATACAGCAGACACTCAGTATTTGTTGAAAATCATTAGTAAATACTAATTTATCTGTGATGAACCCTTTACTTACAAAACAAGTACACAAGTGTTGGTTGTACTGATCTTTTTAATCACAATTTTGATCTAGATGTCATCTCAAAAGTAGGAAACTCACCTTTTCTAAACGGCCCGCAAAAAGTCTTCGAGCCAGCAGCTTGCCTGCCTGTATGGCAACAGGTGTGAGCTCAAGTTTACCCTCCAGAATATCCCCAACAGCATAAACATAAGGCACATTGGTCTGTTCCACATCATTTACTGGTATTTTGCCACTCCTATTAGATTTTGGAAAGGAAACAAATCCATTATGATTCATTCTGTACTTCTGGATGACTAACACTAACTTTTCCAAGAGAAAATGACTAAACACATAGAGCAAAGAGCTCCCTCTAAGAAGTGAGGCACCACATCAATAATGTCTATAAGACCAATGGCTGAAATCATAAAGGTTCTGTAGCTAAAAAAAAACACCTTTCTGGTTAGTGAAACCACACTCATTTTTTAGATGCAAAGAATAGCTCCAGATTTCCCCCAGTGTCCAACTTAGAGCTTTGAAATTTTTCTCCTTGCCTGACCAACAACATAAAAATTCACTCTAAATAAGACAGTGGGTGAAGACATTTCCACAATTTATTTTTTAAAATCACTGTTTAATGTATCAGTTTTTTAAGGTACATATCAAAGAGTTACTGATTCATTAATGAAAAAAACTGATTACTGCAGAGCTGGCATAGTACTTATTGTGAAATAAACTTAAAGCATTAAAACTGTGCATTTTAGTAATTAAATAAAAATTTCCAAGAGGTGATCTATAGAAATATTTTTGCTTTGTGCAGCAACAGTGCAATGATCCCATGTGTACTTACTTCTCATTGATTTTGACACCAATCTTCTCCAAACCTATTTTCCTTGTACAGGAGTCACGACCAATTGCCAACAAAACCTATATTTAGAATGAGATCAAAAACACAAATTTTCAACATCAGGAATGAAAGAGGGAACATCACTATAAATCCTTCAGACATTAAAAGGATAATAACAGAATACTATGAACACCCTATGCCAATAAATTTCACAACTTAGAGGAAACACTCCTTAAAAGACAGTTTAGCAAAGTCACATTTGTGCAAACCTGAATAATTCCATGTTATGTGCTAAATTACGTCCCCCTACCAAACTCACATGGTAAAGTCCTACTCCCCCAGTACCTTAGAATATAATGTATTTGGTGATAGGACCATTAAAGAAGTAATTAAGGTAACATGAGGACATTAGGGTAGGGGACCTAATCTGACTGGTCTCCTTATAAAAAGAGGCAGTTGGGACACAGATGACACAGACAGGGACAACCACATGAGGACACAGGGAGAAGGCATCATCTACAAGCCAAGGAAAGAGGCCTCAGAAGCAATCAAATCTGCTAGCACCTTGATCTGGCCTCTAGTCTCTAGAACTGTAAGAAACTAAATTTCTGTTGCCTAAGTTAGTCTGTGGTGTTTCCTTATGGGAACCCTAGCAGAGGAACACACCCCATCCTTATTGGAGAAACTGAATCCACAATTTGTAAACTGCCCATAAATTAACTCCAAACCAAATCACTTCACTGGTAAAGTCTATCAAAAATTAAGAAAGAAATACTACTAATGGGCTACAAACTCTTTGTAAAAAGAAAAAAAGAGGGAGGGAACACTTCCCAAGTCCTTTTTATGAGGCCAGCATAAACAACTGACACAAAAATCAAAAAGGATATTGAAATAAAATTATGACCCAATATTCCTCATGAACATAGATACAGAATCCTTAACAAAATGTTAGCAAATGAAATATAGTAATATATAAAAAAGGATAATTTATCATGACCAAGTGGGGTTTGTCCCCAAAATAAAAATGTGGTTCAACATGCAAAAAAAATCAATGTAATTAATCATACTAATCAAATAATGGAGAAAACAATTTAATAATTAACCAATAAATATGGGGAAAAAATTTGACAAAATTTAACACCATTTGAGGATTTTAATTTAGTTTTCAGCAGATTAAAAACAAAATAAAACATCCCTAACCTGTTAAAAGGCATTGGTTAAAAAAAAAGAAAAAAAAAAAAACCAACTCTACAGCTTATATCCTGTACAGCAATGATGAAAGACAGAATGCTTCACCTCTCAGGTGGGAGCAAGATAAGGATGCCCACTCTCAAGCAATTTCTATTCAGCATTTTACTGGAGGACTTAGCCAGTGTAACAAGGCAAGAAAAAGCTATAAAAGGCAGGCAGATTGAAAAAAACAAAACTGGCTTTATATGCCAATGTTAATCCCAAGAATCTATAATAAGGTCAGTGTACATAAATCATTTGTATTTCTATATATGACCAAGTAAACCCTGAACATTTAAAAATTTAAAATACCACTTTATAAATAACTTAAAAACATGAAATATTTAGACAAATTTAGCAAAATACATGAAAGAACTCTAGAGCAAAATGATAAAATATTGCAGAGATAAAGAATACATAAATGAAAAGATCTATGAAGTTAACACACACAAAAATTCAATATTGTTAAGATGGTCAGTTCTTCCAAACTGGTTTATATAATCAATATAATTCCAATCAAAATCTCAGTAGGACTTTTTCTGGTAGAAATTGAGAAGTTGTTTTTATTTTATTTTATTTTATTTATTTTTATTTATACATAAGTATTTGATTTACTTAATGGTATTGTAATTTTTCTTACAAATTTCGAATTCCAATTTTTCATTGCTAGAACACAATAATTTTTGTAATATTGCCTTGTACTTTGTGACATTTCCACTCACTTATTAGTTTAGGAGCATTTATTTAGTTTTTGGCATTTTTTTGATGCAAAAAAATATGTCTCCTGTGAACAGAGGCAGTTCTATTTCTTCCTTTCTAGTACCCATACATTTAAAAAAATTCTTGTCTTATTGTACAAACTAAGACTTCAAGTAGCATGCATTACAGATGAGACAAGCTATCTTTAAGTTATCTGGAAATGTAAAAGACCTTAAACCTGGAGGACTTACTCCATGGGTCTAAATTTACTATAAAGCTTCAATAATGAAAACAAAGTGGTGAAAGGAGACATCAATGGGTTTAAGAGTGCAGAAACAGACCCACAGTTAAATGGTCAAATGACTTCAATAGAGGCAGGAAAGCAACTCGGTGGAGAAAGGGAAGTGTTTTCAACAAATGGTACTGACCTGTATGGAAGAAAAAGAACCCATACTCCTACCTCATATATAAACAAAAATTAATTCAAGATGTATTACAGTCCTGAACTATAAAGTAGCTTCAAGACAAAATTATAAATAGATTCAAGAAGAAAATATAGGAAAATAGTTACATGACCTTTGGATGAAAGGATTCCTTAGGGCACGTACAAAGCATTAACCATAAAGCAAAAAATTGATAAACTAGACTTCATAAAAATTTTAAAACTACTGCTCATCAAAAGATGCCATAAAAAATGAATAAGCAAGTCATAGATAGGAAGAAAATATTCAGAATAGTTCTACCTAAAAACTGGTATTGAGATAGATACAAAACCCCTTTAACTTAAGAATAAAATTCAAATAACCCAACAAAACATGGACCAAAGATTTGAACAGATAAATGGAAAATATAATAAATGGCCAGTAAAAACATGAAAAGTTGCTCAACATCATTAGTCATCCGGAAGACTCAGATTAGAACCATAATAAGATACCACTACACATGCACTAGAATGGCTAACCTGAAAAAGCTGGATAAGCCTAAATGTTGAGGACATGGGCCAACCAAAACTCCCATGCACAGCTCGTGGAAATATAAAATGATTCATTCATTTAGAAGCTGGCAGTTTCTCAAAAAATTAATCATAGAAACTATCTTATGACCATTTAATTTCATTCCTAGGTATTTATCCATGAGAAATTAAAATACATGTCCACAAGGGCTTATGCAAGAAATCTTCACAGCAGTTTTAGTCACAATAGCCTAAACTACAAACAGCCTAGGTGTCCATCCACAGGAAAATGAACAAACTATGGTATATTCATACAATTTTATATTCATATAATTCATATGAGAAGAAGAACTAACTACAGATACACACAACAACACGGATGAATATGAGGAGTATATATCATATAGTTCCATTCCTGTGACATCTAGAATAGGCAAAACTAGTCTATAGTGACAGAATCAGAATAGGATTGCTTGGGGTCAGGGAGTGGGAAGGGGTACAGGAGAGCTTTCTGAACTCACAGAAATATTCTGTTATCTTCAAATAAGTATGGATTACACAAATATGTGCATTTGTCAAAACCAACTGAACTGTACATCTAAGATATGTGCATTTCACTACATATAAATTACACCTTATTATAAAAGTAAACAATCTACAAATTTAGATACCGTGAATAACTTTATACCAGTATATTCAATAACTTAGATGAAATGAACAATTAGTTCCTAGAAAAATATAACTAAAGTAACTCAAAGAAATAGAAAGCCTTAAAAACCCTATGACTGTTAAAGAAATTCAATCAATGGTTAAATACATGTATCTGTGGAAAATTTTAGGCCCAGATAGTTACATCAGTGAATTCTATCAAATAGACAAAGAAAATGTTCTAACATTACAAAAATGTTTCCAGAGAATAAAGAATTAATATACTCCAAACTTCTTTCATAAGCTAGAACAACCTTGATACCCAATCTGAAAAGTTGAATATATGAAAGGAAAATTATGAGCCAATATGATTCATGAATATTAATGCAAAACTTCTAAAGAACCAAATCCAACAATATATAAAAAGAACCATTACCAAGTTGGGTTTATACCAGGAACACAGAATTGATTGAACATTAGAAAATCAATGTAATTCAACACATTCATAAACAGATTAAGGAACACATTCATTAACAGATTAAGGGAAAAAAATTTTGATCAACAACTACAAGAGAAACACCATTACAATCAAATATCCACTCATGATTTTTAAAAAATGAAAAAGAAATAACCAAACAACCCTTGGCAAACAAGAAAAAGAAATTCTTCAACTTAATTAAGAATATCTAACAAAACCCTGCAAAAAAAATCACTGATGTTTAATGATGAAACACTGAAAACTTTCAATACTGAGAACAAGACCAGAATGTCTGCCACTGCCATTTCATGGAGGTCCCAGCTAGTGTACTTACACACACACAAAAAAAAGGAATAAAAAGTAAAAAAGCAGAAAGGAGGAAACAGATTTCTGTTATTCACAAATAGTATGAAGGCATACAAAGAAAATTCAAAATAATCTAAGAAATTCTCAAGTAAGAGCTTAGCAACATTATGGAATATTAAATCAAAACACACAAATTGGTAGCATTTCTATACACCAGCAACAAATTGTTAAAGATAATGACATTTTCCCAAAAAAACATCATTTATGACTACCTAAAAATACATTAAATACCTAGGAGTAAATCTAATAAAAGATGTTCTTGATTTACATATAAAGAAATTTATTAACTTTGTTAGGAATTATTAAGAACAACCTAAATTAAGGGGCATAATCCATAGTCACGGATTGGGAGACTGAATATTGCAATAAAAAGTTGCCAATTGATTAATATATCTAATGCAAGCATAATAAAAATATCAACTGGGGTTGATTTGTTTTGTTTTCTTATTTTTTGGCTTTGTTGATCCTCCCCATATTATTCCTTTTTTTAACTAAAAACAATCATGCATCTAACAGTATATAAAACATAAATGCATCTTTATAGTTTATAAAAGAAATGCTGACATCTAAATATCATCAGCTTAAAATAGAACTGTTGCCACCCGATAGAGTTCATGGACTATTCACATTGTTTGCAGATTTTATACTGTTTTTGAAAATAAGATTTTTAATGTTTTTGATTATAAGGTATATTCCATTTTTATTGAAAATATTCTAATGCCCAATGTAGAAGATATCTAATGCCCTGGAAGTAAGTACTGAAAACAGTCGGGTATATCTGGTATATTCCAGATTTTGTTCTACGTATAATTAATTGCCCATACACACATATTTCCTTACAATATTTTTCATATACACTAAAAACTACTAAATGTCAATGGCTCAACTACCTACCATATTTATCAGAGTTTTAAAAAGAATCAAAAGAAAAAAAAGTTAGGCCTGGTAGAATTTTCCCATAAACTTCATTTGTGCTAGTTTATGAGTGTGTTCAACTGCTTACTGCTTATAAAATAAAAACTTACTGTATTATATATTTCTTCAATAGTTTCTGGTCCTTCAGTGGATTTAGCCACTACTTTCAGCTTTCCAGGTGAACCTTTCTCCAACTGCTGAACCTAGTAGGGATAAAAAACATAATGATGATATCTATAGGTGACAGGAAATAAATGGGTCAGAGGGTGCACACATGTGTGTGTATAGGTTTTTTGGCTAAGTAAAGATAGAGAAAAAAGGACTGTAACAAGATATAATTTGGAGGTAGAAATAAATTAATGGATTAGTTGGTGGTAGCATAATAGGACGAATGAGGGATGCTTTCCAGGTGATGACTCAATAATTCATATAGACTATAATACCACTTACTGAGTACTGAGATAGGCCAGAAAGATGAGCAGGGGAATACATTTAGCAAGAAAATCAAGAATTTCATTTTTGTCTTAATAAACTTATGAGGAATTCAACAGAGATATCTCATAGCCAAATGTATAAATGGGTATGGAGTTCAGGAGAGATGCCTGAGCAGGATATACAGATCTGAGAACCACGAGCATTAGATAGATAACATATGGGCCTAAAGAAGGTACCAGCCAGTAACAAGTGCAGAGAGGAGAAGGGGGAACAGGCGCTCTGACATTTACAGGTTGAGGGGATGTGGGACCAGGGAGCTCAAGACAGGAGAATGATTCAAATGGAAAGAAAGTCAATTTCATTGAATGCTGCCCAGAAGCCCCACTACATAAGGACAGAGATATGACCAATGGATTTGACAGCATGGAGTTTGAAAGACCCTGGAATGCAGTTTCAAAGGAGTAGCAGGGATGGAGCAGCCAAGAGTTGGCTGAAGTAGAAAACGGAGGCTAGAAGCCAGAAGGAGCATGTTTAGAAGTTTCCTCATGAACAGGAAAAGAATAATGCGGACCCAGCCAAAAGGGCAGAGAGGGGAAGGGAAGGCTTATTTGTTTAAAGAGGAGAGACTCTAGTGGGAATTACAGAGCAGAAAGGATGGCTCTAACTGAAGATAGGGTGTCCCTGAGAAAGTGAGAGAAGGTGAGAGCATACGGAACAGCCTGAGAGGAATAAGGACACTTTCCCATGGTTCGGGGGTGGGAGGAGGAGGACTGAGGGACACAGGAAGGTCAGTTTTATAGACTGGAGGTGGAAGCTCTATCTTTAAGGTGTCCTACTGAGTACAGACCAATTACTTTCATGAGATGAAATAAGGAGAGCTAGAATAAAAAACTAAAAAAGAGTGTAAAAAACTAAAAATAAAAGGAATTCCTAACGTCTTTCCGACTTACCAAGACAGGTACAAATTTTCTTAAGAACTTAACACCATGTTGTTCCATGTAGGAACCCACTTTCTCTGCCATCTCTTGATCAAACCCACGAAGAAGGATCGAACGCACCATAATCGTGACATCTAAGCCAATGCCAGCGAGAAATCCTGCACATTCCAGAGCAACGTAAGATGCACCCACCACTAACGTTTTGCCAGGGCAATAAGGCAGAGAAAAAAGGTCATCACTGGAAAATAAAAACAACAAATCGAACACCTAGGCAATAAAAATGAAATGAGTCATTTAGATTTCGATGCACAGTGGTTTTTTTTGTTGGCTGCATTGCAACATGGTGTTTGAATGAAGACACATTAACAGAAAGAGCCTTTGGAGTTTGTAAGAGTGTCCACTACAGAATAAGAGGTATGTCTCATTTTTTTCAAAATCAAATTAGTAGATCACAAGTCAAAGTGTTTTAAAAATGTAATAGAATAGAAAATATTAAATTACATTATATGTGGTAAGAAAAAATATGGTTTGAGTGTGTGTTCACCTGAACAATCATGTCACAAAAACGCATTTCTTAACATACATCTGGTGAAGAAAGTTTGAAAATCATTGTGCTGCATTATACAATGTCCTCTCTATAACCATTCAGGGATAATTATTATTAAATCTCAGTATTAGAACAGCTATGTTTCTCCTGATCAACTGGTTCATTGTCATATAGACACTAAACTCTACTTCTTTCCTTTGGCCTCCCATGAAGTTTAGAGCCAACTTCCCAGACCTCCTTGAGCAATTACCTAGAATCAGACAGCATATATGTGTGCATGAATTTGACCTTATTATTTACCTAACCTTATTTTTGCTGGGCTTCATTACGTTAACCACTTAGCTTCTTGCATTGCACTTTTTATTTGTCATCAATTCAAATCCTTTGCAAAATCATATCAGGGACTAAATAAATTGGACACATAAACATAACACAACTTATAATAGCCCATTTAATCTTACCTAGTAATACAGTACTCTTTATCTCCTTGGATTCCTAAATACCGTGGCCTTTGGCCTGTCGCTAGGACAAATTTTGCAGCAGTATAGCAAGTTTCCTGTCCTTTTCTATTGGTTGCCTTGAAAAGAGAAAAGTAAATTTCAACTTTTTCTGCAAATGCTGTAGAGTATCAGACATCCTGGACAACCAGTTACAGAGCTTCCCACTCAACAAGGGCAATGTGCAAAGATAATAATGCAATATGATAAGCACCAACATAGAGAGAAGTCTTTATAAAATATCAACCAAAAGAGGCCAGTGCAGGTGGAATAGGGCCTGGAAAGCCAGCTGAGGACAACTTCAAAGGTGCTGGTATTGCAAGTGGAGACAAGAAAGCAAGATGATTTGAGAAGAATGAAAAAAAACCTGCAGAGAGAACAGGGCATAGAAAAGCACACGGGCCTAAAAGCAGCAGGTGCTGGGGAATGGCAAGTGACCAGAAAGTGGCAAGGAAGGTGGGGATGTGTCACAGTGAAGGGAAACAGATTAGCACCAAATTTTAACACCTTTATATGCCATTCTAAAGATTTTGGCTATGGGGAACCAGGAAAGGTTATTCATTGTTCGTGTATTTTCAATCACACAGGTGATTCATAAATACATTTTCATTAAAAAAAATTAAAATATCAATGAAGGCATTTAAACAAGAGGTTGTTTAAATAATGGGATGGAGGGAGGGCAGCCTGGATACAGGCACCTGCTCAGAAGGGTCCAGAAAGAGGCAAACAAGGGCAGGCTGTGGGGCTGGGAGGGAGAAGCCTGAGATTTCTAGCTGGAGACACTGAGTATCACTGAACGCAGAAATGCAGAAAAGAGGCAGGTATGGCTGCGAAGACCGGCTTATTCAACTGTGCTGGCCACACCACAATCTGAGAAATAAAACTGCCTGACTCGTATTTCTATGATGTTTCATGTGAATAATGTAATTCAGATTGGCCCACATGTAGTTTCAAAAGGGGCAGCTTTCCACAGACCACCTCAAACCTTTCCAGAGATAGTAAATAACTACAGAATAACCTCAAATCTCCCCAAAATCATTGCACACTGTGCTATGAAAGCCGATTTCAAAAATAAATAGGGTGTTGACAGTTATATTTGATTGTCTTTTATAATTCCAATTTAAAATTGTTGTGTTCGGGGATCCCTGGGTGGCGCAGTGGTTTAGCGCCTGCCTTTGGCCCTGGGCGCGATCCTGGAGACTCGGGATCGAGTCCCAGGTCGGGCTCCCGGTGCATGGAGCCTGCTTCTCCCTCTGCCTGTGTCTCTGCCTCTCTCTCTCTCTCTCTCTGTGTGACTATCATAAATAAATAAAAATTTAAAAAATAAAATAAAATTGTTGTGTTCATCAAACAATCTCGTTTTCCTGACATATTGCTCTTACAATACGCAAACATTACAAAGCTTAAAGAATATACTCATTTCCATACCACTTCTATTAATACTCTTAGGAACGACACGTTGGAATTCTAGGTAAGGTTTCATTTCATTTTTATTTTTAAAATTCTTTGCTTTTTTTATCGAAGTACAGTTGACATACAATGTTCCATCAGTTTCAGGTGCACAACACAGTGATTCAACAAGTCTCTATGTTACATTCTGCTCACCACATGTGTAGTTGCCATCTGCACCCACACGACGTTACTACAACACCACTGACTATATTCCCCAGGCTGTACCTTTCATCCCTGTGACTACTCATTCCATTTAGCCCATCCCTCTCAAGGTTTCATTTTAAAAAACAATTACACTGCTACAATTTTTCTCTTTTTAGTCTTTGAAATGTTAAACTATCTAGTCTAAACATTTTCCTTTAAGGTAGTAATAAAATCAAAAGACAAATAACTTTAAATGAAGAGCTCTTTAAAAGGCAATTCCTTCAATTTAGCAGGACCTGTGGCATCAACAACAATGGAGAAGTAGGTGCACGCAAGGCAATGTACGTGCATGCATCAGTGATAATAACATGTGATACAGAATTTCAAATCAAGGCAAGCTCAAGCAGTAGTAAAGAAAAGCAAGAAACAAGACAAAACAAACATTACCTTTATTTTATGATGTTCGACAAATTCTCCATAGGAATTGACATAGGCCACAGCCTTCTCCCTCAGGGACAGCCTGTAGCCCCAGTTTAGAGAGCCGATGTGGTTTTGAATCGCTTCTGTCATAGTCTCCCAGGTGTGCTTTACTGAAAATAAATAACCAGAGTGAAGGCATAAAGTGAATTTTATTTTAAGATTTTATTTATTTATTTGACAGAGAGGCAAAGAGCACAAACAGCGGGAGCGGCAGGCAGAGGGAGAGGGAGAAGCAGGCTCCCTGGGAGGGGCAGGGAGTCAGATGCAGGGCTCGATCTGGGGACCCTCTGATCATGACCTAAACTGAAGGCAGACACTTAACCAACTCAGCCTCCCAGGAGCCCCCATGAATTTTATTTTTAATGCTCCATCATACACAACCACACATGAGCCATACTATATATTGCTTTAAGAATCAAGAAGTGAATACAAGACAATTAGCAACTGAAATCTTTTTTAGCCAGTTATGCTTTATACTTCTTCCTCTTTTATATTACAAAACATTAAGCAAAAAGTAGAATTCTGAAAAGAGAGGGAAAAAATCCATGGAGCAAACATTGGGGACAGCAGCCCAAAACATCACAAGGCAGGAAGACCATCCCTACTCAGGAGCAAGCACCCCAAGGCCACTCTCCCACTCTGTGAGGCCTGCTGTACACGGCATTCCAGAGGTGAAGGGAAGCAGGTCTCAGGTCAGTGAGCACCACATGTGCACCTGACCAGACCAGCATGGGCCATTCCTTTTCGGTTCACTTGGTGGTGGTTTTATGACAGTGAAAATCCTACATTTCTTGACAAGAGTGGTTACTGCTCACCACTGCCCAGCATTTATATGACAGTGTTTCCTCATTTCTTGTTGCAATTGGAGGAGGAAGTGATGGAATTCAATTCGTCATCCCTGTATTTTCTAGGTAGGATTGATTTCCAAGCATTCATCTCGTTTGATGTTGCTGCTTCCTGAAGGAGAAACCAGCCTCCATGCAGCACCGTGTTTATAAGACATAGAGGCCAGCCCAGGGTTCCTATCATACTGGATGAGATTCCAAAGGCAAACCCAGCTAACCGAGCGTTCATTCTCTGGTCACATCTGGTGACCCGTGACCCATCACCCATCCCACCTAGCACTCTGAAGAAAGGCCTCAGCACTCATCAGGAACATGGGAAGTTACAGTGCAGGAGAGAATAAGAGGTCACAGTGCACTGAGTTTGTGGCCTGGATATCCCATTACCCCCTCCAGGATGCCAGTGTACAAGAAAGGCTCCTAAGATCTTGCAGCCCAGAGGGTCACTGTGGTTGCACTACATTTCCTAACCCCCCTGCCACAATCCCTGGAGGTAATGACCCAGCAGTGATGAGCCTCTCCCCATGGCACATGCCTTCAGATCCTAAGATATCTCCTCCTCTCTAATCTGGAAAAGCTACTCCTCTAACCTGCTAAGAACAGTTTCTCCCAGGGACCTTGTCAGTTAAATTCATACTTCACTTGTCCTTTTGTTTCTGGTTCTTATTGTAAGACACTCTGCATCAGGGTTTCCCAAATCCTGCACATGGGGATCCCCTGGGAATCAGATTGAAATCTACAAAGCCTTGCACCTGTCACAAACCTATGGAGTCAGGACGAGCTCCCCCAGGAGATTCTGACATGGCAAGTCCAGGGATTGGCACCTTATAAACTGGCTCCCCTATTTGGGGGAGAGTGCTAAATCACTAATTCCTCAATGTGTGTGTGTGTGTGTGTGTGTGTGTGTGTGTGTGTTCATTTTTGTTTTTCTGTTTTTTTGTTTTTTGCCTTACAGTCTCCCTACCTGGTATTAACTGCCATTGCTTTGGTTTGCATTTCCCTGATATATCTTTTCCTACCTATTTAAGAACTTCTCATCTATTTAATTTGTTTCTTTAAAAACTTTTAGTTTTATTATTCATGAGAGACACACAGAGAGAGGCAGAGACACAGGCAGAGGGAGAAGCAGGCTCCCTATGAGGAGCCCAATGTGAGGCTCGATTCAAGGATCCTAGGATCACAATCTGAACTAAAGGCAGACGCTCAACCACTGAGCCACCCAGGTGTTCTATATTTAATTTCTGATCTGGAAATTCTATATACATTTTAAAGTCATTTTAATCTATTATTTCTATACCAATGTCAAGAACAGAAGTATCTAGAACATTCTCCCAGACTAAGATTTCAACATGCTTTCAGGTCCTTTCTCTTACCTCTTAGATTCTATGGACTTCCCTTGGCCATTCCATGAAGCCTATGCCTAAAACCTGCTCAGCCCCAAATTTTATGAGATGGCTAGCTAGGTATTTCTTAGTATAGCACCTCAAAATTAACTAAGAAGCCTTTCATATATACGGAACTTTGAGGAATCTAACAAGATTTTACCTACTGGAGGAAATGAGAAAGTATTTAGGAATACTGAGCACATAGATGAGTTTAAGAACATCACCTGGCCCCTCGGGTGAGGCAAAGTGGTGTGAACATACAGCCTGCTGCCCCCTCCCTGAACATGCAGAGCCCCAGCAGTGTGGGGCAGTGAGCACAGGCATGGCTGACACAAGAAGTCGTCAGCTCATGGGGAACCCTCCCGTGAGGAGTCACGCACACACACCCCTGCCTGGCTGTCCCAATCCCAGGCTGCGTGTACAGTTCCACTCTTTGTGGCCTTTCTCCTTTATGGGACATTCAGTGTTTTCTCCTAACTTGGCCTCGAGTATTTTAGACTTTAAAAGAGGATATAAATGCTTTTAGTTTTAAAAAGAGACTCCTCTGGGCACCTGGATGGCTCAGTCATTTAAGCATCTGACTCTTGATTTCAGCTCAAGTCATGATCTCAGGGTCAGGGGATCGAGGCCCGAATCTGGCTTGGTGCTCAGTGTGGAACCTGCTTGTCCCTCTCCCTTTGTTCCTTCTCCTGCTTGTTCTCTCTCTCTCTCTCTCTCTCTCTCTCTCTCTCTCTCCTCTCCCTCCCTCCCTCATAAATAAATAAGTAAATACATACATACAAACATACATACATACTTTAAAAGAGACAGAGAGAGAGAGAGACACCTTAGCTACCTGCCAATCCAAAATATACCTAATTCAAACCCTATCCCCTTTGGCTTTTTGGCACCATTTCCCTCCAGACAGTTCTCTGAGACTTCTTAAGGCTTATTCCTGAAAATTTTAGGCCCTCCTGGCTTCTGTGAGACAACTCTCCTGGGTTTTTCTCATCTTCCTTATCCACTTCTTAGGATTAACATTTCTCAGGATCCTGTCTCTGTCTTGTCTTCTCTTCCATCCACAGGGTCTCCCCAGCCCCTCTGAACAACTCCTAAGACTTCAACCACCACCTACAATGTGGGCTGCAAACACCCCAGACCTGCCTAGACCTCGCTCAAGCACAAGCCATCCCCAGAGAGTGAACTCCACCAGGATGTTCTGCTGGGTAAAACCCATACAAGATGAAGGATTCAGGGAGAAGGATTCTTGAAAGTGAAGTTAAATTGCCAAGTGCCAAGACTTCATCTTATCTACAGCCAGTTGTACTACAGCTGGACTGGAATATCTCCATGGAGCTGAGTGTCTGGGGACATCTGTCCAACCACAGTTCATGATGCTGAACTCCACCATAACTGGCCACTAACTCCCACCTGCGTGTGCCCTCCAGCTCAGTAAATACACTGCATTGTACCCAGTCCCTCTTCCTGGATTCCTTCCTTTCCTTCACCCTCCACCCCACCTGTGACCTGGGGGGCCTGGCCGAATCACCAGTAAGGATATGCTCTTGTACACATGTCCTCATTCAAAATCTCTGGGGAGACAAGTCTTTGTAAGTTTTTTAGAAATTCCACATATGTTATTCTAAAGAGACAAAATCACCCATCCACATCTATAGCCTGTCAATTCCAGGCCTTAAAACCTTTAAATCCACCTCACACTCTCCAGTCAGAGTTCAATCTTGGCCCAGGCCTGGTCATTTCTCCTCTGGGTTAGGTGACAGCACTCCACCTCACCTATCTTTGGACCTGCCCCCTCCCCACCTTCAACCTTCTAACCTCCTAGGTGCCACCAGAGGGATCCAGAATCTGAACTGTGGTTCAGGCTCCTTTGCCTGCTGACACTCCTCAATGACTCTCTTATCCCTCTGGGGCCAACCATAACTCCTTCTGATGGCATTTAAGAACCTTCACGACCTGCTTCTGTAATCTCGCTTCTTCCGGCATCCCACCCCCATCCCCATTCTCCACACCAGCCATTTGCTAGCCCCCAAAGACTACATGTTTTCTCACAGCTCAAGAGTTCAGACCACACTGCTTCCTCTTCAATGGCCTTCAAGATTCAGCTCAAGGATCACCTCCCACCTTGGACTCCCAAGGATACATTAAGTGCTCCTTGAGGCAATGCTCAAAACCTTACTGTGAATTACAGTGCACAGAACTGCCTCTCTTCCAATAGACTGTGTGCTGCTTAAGGGCAGGGGCTGTATTTTCCTCATATCTGTATCATCAGAGCTTAACCAATAAATATTTATTGGATGAATTTGGTTTCCATCTTTTACTAACCAAAGACATATATAACCACCAGTAAAATAGAATATGTTATTGCAATAATGAATAAAATTCAAACGATGACCCTGGCTATTCTATTTTCTTTACATGTGAAGAAAATCTGAAGATAGCAATTATTCTCTCTCATGTTCTATAAAGAGTCTGGAACAGCTGTGGCTGCCAAAGACACTAAAGCCCTTGAGAGCAGGGCCAGGTTTCAGGTGACTGACTCCTCTGTGCCAAAGTGGGGTCCTAGTGAGCATTCACTAAACCAATTTCAGACTCGACTACAGAAATAAAAATAGTAAGTCTTTCTCTAAGAAACTCATTCTTTCTTCTTTCCTCCCAATCTGTTTTGTAGGGTTTTTTTCTTTAGATTGTATTTATTTATTCATGAGAGACACAGAGAAAAAGGCAGAGACACAGGCAGAGGGAGAAGCAGGCTCCCTCTGGAGAGCCCAATGTGGGACTCGACCCCAGGATCCCAGGATCACAACCTGAGCCAAAGGCAGATGCTCAATGGCTGAGCCACCCAGGTGCCCAATCTGTATTTCCATATACTGCTACCTACCTTGTTGACTGTACTCCCAGCCAAATTTCCTGGCATCCCTCAGTGCCTGCCCCAAAAGGGCAGCTTGATGCATCAACTTCTTAGGAATACAACCCACATTTACACAAGTACCGCCAAGACCTGAGAAAGAAGATAACAGTTTTAATGTTTCCTCTGTGTCTGTGGGTGTATACATGGTTCTACACACGTGTAGAGAAGGTGTTGTTAAACATGTGGAAATGACACGATCAGATGGTTGTGAGGCCAACATCACAGCCCACAAGAACGTGCAAATGATTAAGCCAAACTTTTCAAGTGAAGGTCTGTGAAGGAAACTCAAAGATGAGCAAAAATACAGATGTACACTTGAAAAGCTTTCTAGGGAGAGAATCCAAAATTTCATTTGATTAATGAAACAAATACCAAACCAAGGGCTGGAATCCCAGCTTCCAGCCTTTATTCTCTGTAACTGACTCCTCCTCTGAGCCAACATTAGGTCCACTGCAAGCTGCCTGCTGACATCTACTCTCAATCTCGAACAGCATGAAACAGGCCATGTCTGAGTGCTCCTGTGCAGGGTATGAGTCCAAAGACTCCCGCATTGATCACAGTCTCTCTTCTGGTAATCCAGAGAAGTAGGATATTTCTAGACAGGAGAGAAAGAGGGAAGAGGGCAGGAGAAGAAGAGAGAGGAAGAAAGCAAAGACAGGTACACACACGAATTGTTTAACATACAATTGTTAGAAGGAACATATATTGGAAGGAAATGTTAGCTTTCACATATGAAATTCTAAGATAAAATTTTCTGAGTAAATTTGAATTTTAAAACTTGATTCTCATGTTTTGTCAGAGTTCTGGCAGGAAACAGAGGATACTGAGGAAGCAAGCTGGGAAACTGAGGAGAGGTTAGAGAGAAGTGATTACAGGGGTGTGGGCAGGAAGAGTGAGGAGGGACAAAACAGTGAGTGGGCCACCACAGACCCCACGTGAAGGGGCAAGCATACTGAGCAACTGGCACAGCCCATGGGTGGGGGAAAGGTGGCCTTTCATGCCTGCAGAGACAGCATGGACGGAGCTGGGGGAATGAAGACCCCAGCTCCACAGTCCTCCCTTCTTCGGTTCTCTTCCTGTGACCACTAACTGGTGGAGCCCAACTGGAAGCTAGAGGGCAAGGCTGCCAATTCATCAGCTTTCTGGGGCATAGAGCAGGGTAGAGACATGAAGAATGGATTTGACGCATCAACAGGAAACATCCAGCACAAAATCTGTGTGTTCTATTAAGGTGAATGTCCTAATCTACAGCTGAAAGCTCCTCATGCACTTTAGTGACTGGACCTGGGCAATGTCACACACACACACACACACACACACACACACACACACACACTGACTTGACTGAGTCAAGGCAGCCGTTAAGAGTCAGCTATGAAACTGACGTGGAAACACAAAACCATGTTGTGGCAAACTTAGGTGAGCACTACACGGTACACTCTGTGATTGCGACTATGTGAAAACATTGGTGCCCATGGGCAACAATCATTATGGCATGAGTGTTAGAATCCGGGAGTCATGGAATCTTTTCTTTTTGCAAAATCTTCCTCCATTATTTTTATGTTATCTTCCCAAATCACTGCCTGTGAACTATGTGCTCTTAGGTCAGTTATGTGACCTCATGGAGACTTTCCTCACCTAGACACAGGCTTGTTACACCCTTTGAGACTACAGTGAAGATTAACAAAATTGAGGAAAGCCAAAGAAGTCTAAAGAGCAGAAAAGGAAGAGTCATAACAAAGAAAAACTGCTTACCCCAGGATGTGCCCTGAGGCGATGGGACTACAAAGTCTAGCACCATAACCTTCTTTCCCAAGATGGCAGCTTCCTACAAAAAAAAAAAAAAAAAAAGCTACATATAAAGATTTTGTCATTTTCCTGACAACCCCCCCCCCCCATTTTTCTCTCCCTGAAAGGAAACTACTGTGCAAGAACACAGTCCCTTCTCTTTATTAATACGATACAAGCTTGGTCCGTAACACCAAATTCACTTTTTTAAAGTAGCTATAGAAGCACTCATGGCAATCAACAGGAAAAACATCTCTGGGTTTCATTATTTTCATACCTGAGCACATGCAAGGCCACCAGAACCGCCCCCAATGACAATGAGATCATAATCGTATGCTGAATCTTCCTGAAGGAGCTTCTGTAATAAGCCACTCTGATGGGCCTATGGATCAAAGGAGAGACGAAGGCATGACCTGTTTTTAATCTGTTTCTTTGTACCTGATGTTGAAACAGCCCATGGTAATAGCTTTTCTAAAACTCTTAGAAACAGTCCCTAATTCATCTAAGTTTGGATTGTAAATTTATCTAGATGGTATTCAGATAGGGTCCCAACAGATACAATGTATGCTAAGTACATATATTTTTGTTCATTATCATCTGATGGCTAGATATGTGTCAAATGACCCACAGGTCACAGTTTCTATGTCCGATGAGGCCATTTTCCTTAGTCTTATCATCAAAATATGTTAACTGAGTATAATAGCCAAGTACCATTTTTCAAGATCCTCTGTCTTTTGCTCACCTGTGCCAGGCTTTATTTTGAAATCAGTTCATATGCATCATCAGCTGGACATGCACATCAAATTTTACATGGTTTCTCATAAACTGACCTAAATTTTGCAGCTTCCTGGTAAACTTCCTTATACAACACAAAATTTTCCTTTTTCTTTCAGGAATGGTCAGAAGGCCACTCTGCACAATAGTCTCCTGCTCACTTGGCCCCCTTTACGATCAGACGTAACTCAGGCAAGTTTAGGCATTCAATACATGATGTAGCAATAGTTTCTTTATGTTAAGATGGGTGCTCTATCCCATGAAGCTGGCTTTGGAAACACCATGTGGCACTAGCTCATCCTGGAGAGCACAGTGGGAACACTATATAACAGTTGGACTCAGCACATGCCAGGTGGCCCCAGAAGGATGCATGCCCATGGAGGATTCTGGCACAGTCTTTCTAGGATCCCTTCGGGCTCCTTACTCTTAGGTGCCCTTAGGAAAATATGTCTCCTAAGCATCTGTCATGCACTATGAAATGGAATTGGTAACTCTGCATCTTTTCTGACATCTTTTCCAGGTTAGGAATGGTAAGACCAGCATTTCCTGAGGTGTTTACAGGCCTCTAATTATGGTACATACCACCACGTGAGCTGGGGTGTAGCTTCTGGAACTAATGAAGCAGGCTGCTAATAAATAACGATGTTGATCATAGATAAACATAAATCCAGACAATCTATTTTCCCAAGAAAACATAATCTTAAGTTAAAGACTCAAATATAAGTATTAAATCACTGATTACTACCATTTACACACATACATAAAAAAATACAAGGGAACAGAATTTTAGTAAAAGGAAGTAGTTATAAAACAAGGACCTAACTTAAGAAGGAACATCAATTTTATCTATTACCACTTTTTGTTTTAAAGATTTTATTTATTTATTCATGAGAGACACAGAGAGAGAGAGGGAGAGAAAGAGAGGCAGAGACACAGGCAGAGGGAGAAGCAGGCTCCACGCAGGGAGCCCGACATGGGACTCGATCCCAGGTCCCCAGGATCACGCCCTGGGCTGAAGGCGGTGCTAAACCGCTGAGCAACCCCCGCTGAGCCACCCGGGCTGCTCTATTACCACTTTCAAGATTATCTGATAACCATCCTCTGCTTTTTCAACTTCCAAAAGACAAATGAATAGACTCCTTTTTAACAGTCATTTTCTCCCCCTTCAGGCAGATTTAAAAACAAACTTGAACAAATGTCGTTTAAAACATATTATTACCTGGAAAGTTCGGTCACATCCACCCATATGCACTTTATTCACAAAAATATTGGGTACAGTTCTCTGATTAGTGATTTCTGACAGTACTTCCTGGACATTGGCTCCATCATCTGAAGAATAAAGACTTAAATGTATAAGAACATCAAAAGGGTTTGAAACTTCTGGGAGTTGAACAGAAGTGTTACACCAGATGCTCGCATGCACACACCCATAAGGATCAGTATTTACATATTATATAACTTCATGAAATGATTACTCAAGAAGGGGAAATGCCCATTTTCAAAGGCAACCTAAAAGGATAAAGACAAATCTACAAATTAATTTAAAACGAACCCTTCTAAATTAGATTTTGATATATCATTCAATGGCCATGCCAAGACAAAAAGTAAAAATCCTCTTTAAAGAGCAAATATCGGGATAAAACTGCTTCAACTGTAATAACTCAGAAAATACTTCCTACAATTACATTTGAAAACTCTTTATGATCCGTAGTCCAAAATGTCTCCTCTACCCCTAAAAATAAAACAAGGCCACGACTACTTAAGACTGCCCTATTTGGTATACACTGTAGCAGTCTCAAAGATTTAAGAACATTTTGCTTGTTTAGGATACAAGGAGTTGGTGACGTCTGGTGAAGGCAAAGATCAAATTCTTTTCTGTTCACCACCCTGTTCGCACCCTTGCAGATCACATGTGTGTGTAAAATGGTTGGTTAACATTAGATGGGTGGACACATGATGACAAAAATCAGAAAGTATAAAGTAAAAAATTAATGTGTTCCCCCTCCTGCATAATACAATGAGGAAACGCAGTAGCTTCTTTTCAACTAATACAACTTCATCTATTTTGCCAGAAAGTTGGCAGATACACATGAAATGCCTGAAATACTTCAGGGTTAGCAGTTTATACATCTTCTTCCTGCTAATGTCCCTCAAATATGAAAAGTATATAAATAAAAAAAATCTACACCAAATTATTTGCCATAGAGAGTTCTATTTTCTGCCTGGGTGAATGTAGACAAAAACAACTCACCCAACCCAAAGAGACAAGAGAAAACTGAATTGAACAAAGCAAATGGGAAGTAGTCAATCTTGTTGACGTTTATTACAACAAAAGTATACACTACCTACCCTTTCTACTTACCAACTTGATCCAGTTCCAAGATATTACATGCAACTCCCAGAGAAGAAAACAGTTCCTTAACCTGTAACAGAAATTTACCTGGGGTTTTACTCTCACAAAAATTCGGCAGTTATGAAAAAGGGGCATAAACATGTCCAAAGTAAACATCCAGTTCTCTAAATCACAAACACAGAGAGGTGTTTTATAACCCACTCCGATCATCATTACTTAACACCTTCCAGTGCCCTCAGGCCTCAAGATAAAGCTGGTTGTTTCTCTTCCAAGATGGAGACACTGGGGGCCTGGCACACCTGCTCCCTGGTGAAACATCCACAACTGGTGAAGATTATTAAAGAAAGAAAACAAAAAACCCAGCCATTTAAAGTCTCTGGGAATTGTCCAAAGGGCACACAGCAAATGAAACGTTTAGTCTAGAAGATGTGGTAGATGGCAATAAGAACAAAGTGTTCCTGTTCCTCCCTCCTCTGCCCTCGGTCAGCTTGATAGGAGCGCCACCTAGGTGAGTGTGGACAAGAAAATGAGGCTCCCTAAGCCCTGCAGTTGCCGGCACCAGAAGAGGCAGGCCACCAGTACTTCTCAGCTCCCCAGAGCTCTGCGTGGCAAAGGCTACCTTCCTGGAGAGTGTGGCTAATGACATGGGGCTCCTTTCCTCCCTTCTTCCACCCAACCCCAACTCACAGAGCAAAGGCTTTACCCCAGGCTGAAACCATTGTAGAGCGAGGGTTCAGGTGGAGAGAGGTAAGCCAAGAAGACCAGAGGTCACAGTCCCCACCCAGAGCCCTGCTCATAAAGCAGGGTTGGCACTCCAAGAGAACCAGGTCACTGGCCTACCCCGAGCTCTGAAGCAAGGTCTCAGAGATATTGCCCAGGGGGAAGAGGTAAACTAGAAGATCAGAGAGCTCCCAAGGTCTATCCAAAAGAAATGCCTGTATTTGAAATAGACTGTGGGGAAGGTCAAATCTAAAGGCACTCTTGGAAACAGTGGAGATTTTGGTGGTAAGCAACAAAGAGAAGGCTGGTAGCTTCCAGGCTAAACTGCAAGCCAGCAAGTTTACCAGAGAAAACCAGGACAGAGATCGTTAAGAATAGTCCCTGTATGGTGTGAATTGTTTCACAATTCACAGGACATTGTCAAAAACAATAGAGCAACTAGCCTTCAATCAGAAGGGCCTAACATATGGGTATGATACCAAGAGACAGAAAACCTAACACAAATCAGGTGATGGGGATTAAGGACTGCACCTGTTCCGAGACTGTATGGAATTGCTGAATCACTGTGTCGTACATCTGAAACTAAAAAACACTGTGTACTAACTAACTGGAGTTAAAATGAAAACTTAATAAATTAAAAAAAAAAAAGACAAAGAAAAGCATAATATAGTCAACTAGAGCCCTGCTTAAAATGTCTCTCACTCCAGGGTGACTGTGCACATATCCAAGAGGGCACACTCTTGTGACATCAGAGGCTCCATCTTTCAGTGGAAATAAACTTCCCTAAGATAATCCTGCCAACTTACTGCAGAGAAATAAACCAGCAAACAAAAACAAGCCACAGTGGGGTGCCTAGGTGGCTCCCCACTGGTTAACCATCTGCCTTTGGCTCATGTCATGATGTCAAGGTCCTGGGATAGAGCCCCACGTCCTGCTCTCTGCTCAGTGGGGAGTCTGCCTCTCCCTCTGAGCTCTCCCTCTCTAATAAATTTTTTTAATCATAAAAAAAGAAAGCCACAGAGAGGGAGGAGTCAGTATCTGGAGTTGCTCTAATATCCCACCTAACATGTCCTGGTTCCAAAAAAAAAAAAACTACTAGGCACTTCAAAAAACAGGAAAGTGGATCCATCGACAAGAAGAAAAGCAGGCAAGAGAAAGCCTCTGAGAAGGCCCACATGTCATAGTAACTATACAAAGTAGCCATGACAAATATGTTCAAAGAATTAAATAAAATTATGTTAAGGAGATGAAGAAAGGTAACAGAAATTATTTTTTAAAAATCAAATGGAAATTACAGAGTTGGAAAGCACAATAACTAAAATGAAAAGTTCATGAGAGTGCTTCAACAGTAGATTTAAACTGGCAGAAGAAAGAATTAGCACACTTGAGGATAGATCAATGGATAGTGTGCAACCTGATGCCACAGAGAAAAAAGACTGAGGAAAAATGGACAGTCTCAGAGAAACATGGGACACTCCTAAGCATGTCAACATATACAGTGTGAATATGAGAAAAAGGAAAGAGAATAAGGGGGAAGAAATTTTTTTTGAAGAAATGTCCAAAATGTCCCACATTTGATGAAAAGCAGTAATCTACATATCCAAGAAGCTCAACACTCTTGTAGTAAGATAACTTAATAGGAGCTCTGGAAACTGGTCAAAGATCTATAACAATGAAGTACATGACCAACGAAGAAAATGCCACATTTAAAATATCAGAAAATTCTGTGACATTTTTAATGGCCCTTACCTCACCCACTCTTTGATGCTCCAAAACAAAGCACAGTAAGGGTCGAGCAGCAGTTTGGACCCCAGTTCCCTTCCACAAAATAGAAAGAGCACAGAGACCAACTTTGCAGTGTTCTAAACTGAGGGCTGCCTGAGGGACTTGTCTCTGTGATGTCTAACACAGACTATACAGATAGCCAAAAGTGGCTGGGACCTTAGGCTCAGCGAAGCCAGGAGAAACAGTGGGCATGGCTCGTGAAAACTGAAAATGGACTTCAAATCTGCAAGCAATTACAGGTAGAAGAATAAAACATAACAGCTAAGGTCCCAAGAAGAAGCAAGGGAGAGATCCTTAAGGAATTTAACACACTTGAAAACAGCCCTGTATACAGGAAAACTGAACCCATGTGTGAAAAGCACATATAAGCCCAGGAAGGACAAGACCTCAAACCGTCATGCTATGCTGATTAGTGAAATTCTTCCCCAGCATGAAGCCAGTCTACAAAGACTATGAGAGGTAGATGTTTTATATGCTGAATTTTCAACAAAAGAACATATGCATATAAAGAAATAAAAAAACATGGCCCATTCAAAGGAAAAAATAAATCTCCAAATACAGTCTTCAGATTTACTAGACAAAGAGTGTAAAAAGACTATTTTAAATACACTCAAAGAAGAAAATACAAAGAACTAAAGGAAATCAGGAAAATGATATAGAAACAAAATAAGATTATCAACAAAAAGATAGAAATAACCACATAAGAACTCTAAAACTGAAAAATACAATAACTGAATTGAAGAATTCACTAGAGTGGCTGAATGGAAAACTCCCACCAGGCCAGTGAAATCTGAACCAGTGAATCTGAAGACAGGAAATTTGAAATTATTGAGTCTGAGGCACAAAAAGAAAAAAAAAAAAAGAAAAATGAACACAGAATATGAGATTTGAGGAACATCATAAAGTAGAACAACATATACATTATGGGAGTTCAAGAAGAAAAGATCGTAGAGCTTATCTGAAGAAATCATGGCCAAAAACTCCCCAAATTTGAGGAAAGATGTGGATATGCAAGCACAATAAGCTCAAAAAAGTCCAAGAAGGAAAAACCCCCAAGAGACCCACACCAAGACACAGTCATCAAACCACTGACAGAACAACCAGACAAAAGGTTGATATGGAACCAAACAACTGGAAGAACACTACAGACTGAATGGACTTCATAGATGTATTATGAACACTATCCAACGTAAGCAGAATACACATCTCTAGTACACATGGAACATTTTCCAGGACAGACCATATACTAGGCCACAAAATAAGTATTAATCAAAAAATAAAATCAGGGCACCTGGGTGGTTCAGTCAGTCGGTTAAGCCTTTGCCTCAGCCTCAGGTCATGATCCTAGGGTCCTGGGGTCCAGTCTTACATCAGGCTCCCTGCTCAGCAGGGAGTCAGCTTTTCCTTCTCCCTATGCCCTTCCCCACTGCTTGTGTGCTCTCGCTCTCTTGCTTTCTCTCAGATAAATAAAGTATTTTTAAAAAATAAAAAAATAGGGAGCCTGGGTGGTTCAGCAGTCAAGGGTCTGCCTTCAGCTTAGAGCATGATCCCATGGCCTGGGATCGAGTCCCACATCAGGCTCCTTGCGGGGAGCCTGTTTCTCCCTTTGCCTATGTCTCTGCCTCTCTCTGTGTCTCTCATGAACAAATAAATGAATAAAATATTTTTTAAAAATAAAATAAATAAAAGTAAAATCATTAAAAGTATCATTTTTGATCATAGTAGAATGAAACTAAAAATCAATAGCAGAAAGAAAACTAGGAAATCTACAAACACGTGGAAATTAAACAACACACTTAAACAACTGGTCAATGAGAAAGTCACCAGGGAAATTAGAGAATATCTTGACAAAGGAAAATAAAACATACTAAACAAAACATACCAAAATTCATGAAATGCAGTGAAAGTAGTGATTAAAGGAAAATCAATAATGTAAATGGTTATATTAAAAAAGAGGAAAGATCTTAAATAATTAACCTAACTTCACACCTTACAGAACTAGAAAGAGCACATAACTTAAAATTAGCAAAAGAAAGGAAATGACATAAAGATTATAGCAGAGATAGAAAACAATAGAGAAAATCAACAAAACCAAGTTGGTTCTTTCAGAAGATCTACAAAATTGACATAATTTGAGCTATACTAAAAAAAAAGCAGAGAAGACTCAAATAAATAACATCAGAATTGAAAGAGGGACCATTACTACTGTTTTTACAGAAAGAAATGCATCACAAGAGAGTACAATGAACAACTGTATACTAACAAATGAGATCATAAATGAAATTTGTTAATTCCTAGAAACACACAACCTGCTAAGACTGAATCACGAATAAATGTGAATAGACCTGGAATTAGTAAGGAGACTGATTCTGTAATCAAAAGCCTCTCAACAAAGAAAAGCCCAGAACTAGATGGCTTCACTAGTGAATTCTAGCAAACATACAAAGAAGAATAAACGTCTATCCTCTTCAAACTCTCCCAAAAAATCGAAGAGGGTACATTTCTAAACTTGTCCTCTAAGGCCACAATTATTCTGATACCAAAGCCAGACAAAGATACGACAAGAAAACTACAGATCAACCACAGACCCTGATGGATAGTGACACAAATATCCTCAATAAAATGCTAGCAATACAAAATCAACAGTATATTTAAAAGATTATATAACATGATCAAGTGGGATTTATTCCTATAATGTAAAGATGGTTCAACATATAAACACAGATCAATTAGCAAAACACCACATTTAAACACACATTAGCAGAATGAAAGGAAAAAAAACTACATGATCATCTCAATGAATGCATATAAAGCATTTAAGAAAATTCAACGTTTTTATGATAAAAACTCAAAAAACTAAGAATAAAAGAAAACTACCCCAACATACTAAAGATCATATATGAAAAGCCCACAGATATCATATTTGATAGTGAAAGACTAAAAGCATTTCCTCTGAGAGCAGGAACAAAACAAGGATGCCCCCTTTCACCATTTTACCATTTCTATTCAACATAGTACTGGAATTCCAAGTCAGAAAAATAAGGCAAGAAAAAGAAATAAAAGGCATCAAAGAAGTAAAACTTTCTCTGTTCACTGATTACATCTGATGTGTATAAAACCCTAATGATTGTACCATAAAAACCCTATTAATAAACAAATTCAGCAAAGTTGTAGGATATGAAATCAACACAGAGTCAGTTGTTTTTCTATATATTAATGATAAACACGGGATCCCTGGGTGGCGCAGCGGTTTGGCGCCTGCCTTTGGCCCAGGGCGCGATCCTGGAGACCCGGGATCGAATCCCACGTCGGGCTCCCGGTGCATGGAGCCTGCTTCTCCCTCTGCCTGTGTCTCTGCCTCTCTCTCTCTGTGACTATCATAAATAAATAAAAATTAAAAAAAAATGATAAACACTGTAAAAAATTCCACTTGCAATAGCATAAAGAAGCATACTTAGTAATAAACTTAGGGAAAGAAAAGGAATAAACTCAGGAAGGAGACAAAGACTCCTACACTAAAGACTACAAGTTATTAAAAGAATTAAAGACACCAATAAATGGAAACCCCATGTTCATGGACTACCAAAAACAAATTTTGCAAAAATTGGCAAGCCCATTCTAAAATGCATATGGAAAAAAAATGCATATGGAACTTCAAGAGTATCTTGAAGAGTCAAAAAAAAAAAAAAAAAACCTTGAAAAAGAACAAAGTTGGAGGTTGACACTTTCTGATTTCAGAAACTGAAATCAGGACAGTCTTTTGCTTATACTAATTCCTTAGCTAGATTTTTTATTAACTATAGATATTCAATGTATCCCTCAAGGAACAGCTTAAACAGTTTACCCGGAAATTTTCTGATCCCGCACAGAAGCAATTATCTTTGTCTCTCATTCCCATAGCCCTTGCCTTCTATAGGCACTTCTTCCAGGACAAGACAGCTAGTTGCCAGAGTAACCAAAACAGTGTGGTGCTGGCATAAGGACAGACATAAAGATCAATAGAAGAGAACAGAAACTACAGAAATAAAGTTTCATATATAATAACCTCAAATGATTTTTTGACAAGGGTGCTGAGACCATTTAATGGGGAAAGGACAGTCTTTTCAACAAATGGTGCTGAGAAAACTGGACAGATGGACAACATGCAAAAGAATGAAATTGGGACCCTTCATACCACATACAAAATTAACTCAAAATGGATCAAAACCATAATTTAAGAGTTAACACTATAAAACTCTTAGAAGAAAACATAGGGCAAATGCTTTACAGCATTGGTTCTTTGGATAGATCACTAAAGGCACAGGTAACATAAAACAGACAAGTTGGACCTCAAGAAAATTAAAAACTTCTGTGCATCAAAGGACACTATCAACTGAGTAAAAACCCTAGAACTGGAGAGTTCTACTTGCAAATCACATATCTTACAAGGGATTGTAGAATATCCTTCTAGGATCCCTAAAAGTCAACAACAGAAAATAAGCCAATTTTAAAAACTGACAAAGCACTTGAATTGACATTTCTGCAAAGATATCAACCATTAACAAATGACCAATGAAGACATGAAAACAGTCAACATCACTAGCCATCAGGGAATGCAAATCAAAACCATAATGAGATGCCATTTCATATCCATTAAGATAACTACTATCAAAGCAAAAAAAAAAAAAAAAAAACCCAGAAAATAACAAGTGTTGGTGAGGATTTGGAGAAATTGGAAACTTCATGCACTGTTGGTGGAAAAATGAAATGGTGCAGCCACTACAGAAAACAGTATGGTGGTCCCTCAAAAAATTAAAAATATGGAGCTACCATATATATGATCCAGCAATTCCCACCTCTGGGTATATCCAAAGAATTCAAAGGAGGGACTCAAACACATATTTGTACTCCCATGTTCACAGCAGCAACATTCACAAAGGCCAAAAGGTAGAAGGGACCCAAGTATCCATCAATGGATGAACTGACATACAACATGTGGTAAATACACACATACAATGGAATATTATTCAAGAAAGAAATTCTGACACAGGCCACAACAGGCATGAACTGTGATCACTGTGCTCAGTGACATAAGCAAGTCACAAATGATTCCACTTATATAAGGTAATGAGATTAATCAAATTCATAGAGAGAGAAGGCAGAATGGTGGTTTCCAGGGCTTGATGGGAGAGGGATTGAGGAACTCAGTGGGGGATGATGAAAGAGGGCAGGAATGGTTGCACAACAATGGTTAAAATAGTCAAGTTTATGTTATATATATTTTACTACCCCCAAAAGGCTAACAACAAATGTGTAAAACATTAATACACAAACATAAGCATTCAGGGCTGGGGAAACATGGCTTAACGTTAACATGGGGAAAGGGTTTAAAAACTCAGGGTAGTTTCTCCACTGTAGTTTGAGCCACTACCTTGTATCTGACTTGAACGGTAACTTCCTGACTAGTCTAGCAGTTTCCACACTTAGTTGTATCTTCACACCACTGCCAGATTTTAAATTACAGACTTTTCTTTCACATCTCTTCTCAAAAGTCTCAGATGACTCTGCCTATATCAAGTCCACACTTACCAGTGAGCATTTTAAAGTCTTGTCAATACCACTTTGAAAATAAATTTCTAGCTGTTTTCCAATTTACTCTCCTGATTTTTTTTAAATTTTATTTATTTCTGAGAATACACAGAGAGGAAAGAGAGAAGCAGAGACACAGGCAGAGGGAGAAGCAGGCTCCATGCAAGGAGCCTGATGTGGGACTCGATCCCGGGTCTCCGGGATCAGGCCCTGGGCCCAAGGCGGCGCTAAACCGCTGAGCCACCCGGGCTGCCCACTCTCCTGATTTCTATAGTATTTCCTCTGTCCAGCCACACTATTTTCATTTCATCATCTCCTAGTTTTGCTTATACTAATTCCTTAGCTAGATTTTTTATTAACTATAGATATTCAATGTATCCCTCAAGGAACAGCTTAAACCGTTTACCCGAAAATTTTCTGATCCCGTACAGAAGCAATTATCTTTGTCTCTCATTCCCATAGCCCTTGCCTTCTATAGGCACTTCTTCCAGGACAAGACAGCTAGTTGATTACTGCTCACTGGACTATGCGTTCTTGGGAAGAAAGACAACAGTTTATTCATTTTCTTGTCCCCACAACACTGGGCCCCCATAACACTTACTGAGTGATATTAGTGGCCCAGTCAAGGTACAGAACTCTCAACTGGACTCTGTGCAGTGGATGTGGAATGTGGATGTGGACAGATGTGGAATATGGTGTTCAATTTGGGGTGATACATCTGGAAGGTTCAGTCAAGCTATTACACAATCAAATTAATGAAGTATCATGTGTGCATATAGATGATATGAGTACATAAAGTGGACTACTTGGCCAGACAAGGGAAAATACTAAAAGATCTGCCATCCAAGAAGCAGGATTCTTAACTCTACACACTGGAGTAACACTCAACTCCAAAACAGTAAATGTTTCAGAGAGACAAATTTTGCCTCAGTTTAACATAAAAAATTCTAATAATTGGAGCTGTCCAATTATGTAATGGGGCTGAAACTAGTGGCCACATTATTGGAAGTATTGACAAAACACAGAGTGGAGGATCATTTGTTTTAAGATTTTCTGCATCAGCAAAGGTTTAACTAGAATGATCTAAGACCATTTATTAATTCAGTGCACATTACATGCCTGACACTGTTCTAGGCTCCAGCAATATAGCAGTAGACAAGCACAGTCCTGATCTCTTGGCCCTTTTATAAGCTCCATAGGACAAAAGAAGGAGGAGGAGGAGGAGGAAGGAAGAAGGAGGAAGGAGGAAGGAGGAAGGAGGAGGAGGAGGAGGAGGAGAAGAAGAAGAAGAAGAAGAAGAGGAGGAGGAGGAGGAGGAGGAGGAGGAGGAGGAGGAGGAGGAGGTGGTGGTGGTGGTGGTGGTGGAGGAGGAGGAGGAGGAGGAGGAGGAGGAGGAGGAGGAGGAGGAAGAAAGCAGCACCTGTAAACAGACCAATGCATATATAAGAACTGGATGGTTGATGAGTGAGCATTCAAAGTAGCACAGAATGGATGGATTCTCCAACAAATGAAGCAGAGGTAACTAATGAGTTATAAAGAAAAAAAAAAAAAAAACTGGCTCCGCACTAACACCATCAGCATCAAGTACAGGTGGAATAAAGAAGGTGAGTGTGAAAAGCACAATCTAAAACTTTCAGGACCTAAAACAGGAGAGTATCTCCACAGAAACAGTTTCTTAAATGTGATGTAAAAAGCACAAGCTATCAAAGGAAAAAATAAGTGACAGACTCAACTACATTAAACTTGGCAAATTTCAGTTAGCTAAAAGATCCCATAATCAGAGTGAAAAGAAAAGCCTAATCTGCGAGATTCCCTATATATATATATATATATATAGTGGAATTTTGGATAATATATATATATATATTATAATACTATAATATGTAAACTTGAAAAAAAAATATATATATATATCCAAGGATTAGTATACAAACTATACAAAGAACACCTACAAATCAGCACAAAAATAAAAATGTAATAGAGAAATAAGCAAAAGATGTGAACGTTTCATAGACGAGGAAACCCAAAGGCCCTATAAACACAAGAGAATATGTTCAACTTCCTCAGGGAAATGCAAAATTAAAGCCACAGTAAACTACTATTTCATAACTGCCAGAATGGCAATAATTAAATGTATCAACTGTTGGCAAGCAAGCAGAGCAAAAGGAACTGTTATGCACTGCCAGTGGGAGAGTAAATTGGTATAATCACTTGGAAAAAAGTCTTGGCATCACTTAGGTAATGTAGAAATCATGCATCCTCTATGGCCCAGCAATTCAGCTTCAAGAAATCTCCTCTAAGATAAGTGTTACTTACATGCACCGGAAGATATGTGCAAGAAAAGGCACAGCTGTATTGTTTTCAAATACAAAATACTAGACACAGCACAACCAATAAACTGTGTTATGTATGACTCATCCTAGCGATTACAGGTATGAAAATTAACAAACCACAGCTACAGATACCAACATGCATGAATCTCTAAAACATAATTCTTGAGAAAAAATGCAAAATAATACATATGTATGATTCTACTTACATAAAGTACCAAAACAAGCCAAAAGAGCAAAATATCATTTAAGGACATACATGTATCTGATAAAACTGTAAAGAAAAGCAAGGAATTTTGGATAGTGTAACCACTAGTGTAACCTGGGGGGAGGGAGGAGTATGCAACATGAATATTAATAAGGGAAAACCTCACTAAAATGTAGTTGGGAGATTTAGCAGGGATAGCTCTCATGCCCTATCATGCTCTTCAGCTGCAAACCCAACAAGGAAGAGAAGGTCCTTGCTCAGATACTACTTCACTACCCCAGCAGAAAGGAGAATGGCTTTCTCCTCCCCCAGGGAACAGCCCCGCCAAGAGACTGTCATAACACAGCCAGTGAAGAGCCATTATGCTGGGAGCTCCCAGTTTACTCCAACGGACTCTTTGTTTATAACAGCCCTCCCAACACCACCACCCACTTCCTCTATAAAACAGCATCCCTGTCTTCTGTTCAGCAGACATCCTATGGTTTTGCCTATGGTTTTATAGTAGTTTGCTTGTCCTGGATTATAATTCTCTGCTATTCCTGAATAAACTCATTTTGCTGGTGAGATAACGGGCAGTTTTATTTTTCAAGGTTGTGGGGAGAGGCATCCAAGGTTTCCAAAATGCTGGTGTTTTATTATTCTTTAAGATGTATATGCATGACATACATGTTTTCTAAAACAACGTATAGGGCAATGTAAACTTGAAAATAAGTCGGAAAAACACAGCCTATAATTTGACAAGCCTAACCAGATAAGGTCATGTTTTTGCATATTCCATGTATTGTTATTTCAACTTTCCATAATGTAGAGTTCAAAATAGTGAAAGTCCCTATCATACAGATGGGTTTATCTTCCAAAGGTTCGTTTCTAACTGGGTTACTGTTTCCACTAAGAACGAATGTGTGTGTAAAAATAACGCCGTTTTCCCGGCTAGCCCCCCAAAGTTAAGGTAGTGTGCAAGACAGCTGAAATTACCCATCACTGGTGCCATCCTCACCGTTCCTGATGTCCATTTTACAAGATGGAGAAACCAGCGCTCCCTGGGGTTCTGCAACCCGTCAAGGTCACTCAGGTGGGAAGTGGGATCTGAATCCCGTTCTCTAGTTTCCTCTCAAGTCGTGGCCTCTCCTCACACCATCCTTCTTCTTCTTCTTCTTCTTTTTTTTTTTTTTTTGGTTTTATTTATTTATTCATGAGAGACCCGCAGAGAGAGGCAGAGACACAGGCAGAGGGAGAAGCAGGGGAGCTCCCCGCGGGGAGCCCGACGGGGGACTCGATCCCGGGTCTCCAGGATCAGGCCCTGGGCCGCAGGCGGCGCCAACCCGCTGCGCCACCCGCGTGCCCCTCGCACCATCCTTCTACCGGCAAAACCTTTCTGGAAATACCTTTCATCTCTCCAAATAAACTCCTCAAGAAGCCACTGTCCGGCTAGCAGCCGGAAGGAGGACCCGGCGGTTAACGCCAAGGCCGAGGCCCCAGAACAGGTGCGCTGCGCCGAGCAGGTGGGCAGCAGCGGGGCCGCCGGGTGCCGGGTCTCCGGGTCTCCTCCGGGTCCCGGGACGCGGCCCCACCGCCGCGCGGGAGGCCTGGACCCGCCGCACTCGCGCCCCAGCGTCCAGGAGGGAGGAGCTCTCGGGCCGCGCCCGCCCGCCCCCGCCCCCGCCGCCTACCCGCGTGCTGTGCGGGCAGTAGCTCTTGCTGAAGATCATCACTCGGTTGCCCTCGATGAGGCCCAGGAGGCGGCGCCGCAGCGCCTCGCGAGCCGCGGAGGAGCGGCCGGCCCCGGGGGACGACAGGCGGGCCCGGCGGCCTGGCGGCGAAGACATCGGCGCGCCGCGGACGCTGCCCAGGCGGCGGTTGGGGCCCCCGCCCACCTTCACCGGCCCCGGCGACGTGTGCGCCCGCGGCGGCGGCGGCGGCGGCGGCGGCGGCGGCTGCGCCAGGGCCTCGGTGTCGCTCCCGGCCTGGCCGGGCCAGTTCAGGGACCGAGAGGCGGGCGGCGGCGCCGGGACCGGGCCTGGAGGGCGGAGCAGCAACACCCAACAGGCCCGGTACCCACCGCCCCGCCCCCGCGACGCCCCGCCCCGCCCCCGAGGCGCCCGCCCCGCCCCGCCCCCGAGACACCGCCCCGCCCCCGCGCGCCCCGCCCCCGCGCGCCCCGCCCCCGAGACACCGCCCCGCCCCCGAGGCGCCCGCCCCCGCGACCTAGGCCGCTCCGGGCCTCGGAGGGCGGAGGCTGGGGCGGTCGCTGCCCTTCGCGGGAAGGTGGGTGTGGACCTGCGTCCTTATTATCCCTTCTGTGCACACCTCCTGGGATGGAGCAGCCTCCATGAGGCGGCCTGGACTGCCCCCTGTGGAGGACTTTCCAGCCTAGTGACCTCCACCAGCGCCCGCACGACGGCAGGTGTCTTAATCTTACTTAAAGACTGAATAAATACAGGTGCCTGGGTGGCTCAGCGGTTGAGCACCTGCCTTTGTTTGGCTCAGGGCGTGATCCTGGGGTCCTAGGATGGAGTCCCACGTTGGGCTCCCCCCAGGAAGTCTGCCTCTCTCTGTGTGTCTCTCACGAATGAATAAATGAAATCTTTTATAAAAGACAATAAATAAAGCCAGCTTTAGGAAAGATGGTTATTTATTTATTTTTTACTTTAAGTTTCTTCTTTAATTCCAGTTACTCAATAGACAGTGTTCTATTAGTTTCAGGTGTATGATATAGTGGTTCAACACTTCCATTAACCACCTTGTGGAAAAAAAAAACAAAAACCACCCTGTGTTCATCTATTTAGCCCATCCCCACACCTTTCCTCTGGAGGCTATCAGTGTGTTCCCTAAAGAGTCTTGTTTCTTGGCTTGTCTCTCTCTCTCTTATTTTCCTTTGTTCATTTGTTGTGTTTCCTGGATTCCACATATAAGTGAGATCATATGATATATGTCTCTCTGACTGACTTATTTCACTTAGCATTATATCCTCTGGGTCCATACATGTTGTTGCAAATAGCCAGATTTCAGATTTTTCATGGCTGAATAATATTCTATTGTGTGTATATACCACATCTTCTTTGCCCATTCATCAATCAGTGGACACGGGCTGCTTCCATAGCTATCATAAATAATGCTGCTATAAACATAGGTGTGTATATATCCATTTGAATTAGTGTTTTTGTATTCTTTGGGTAGTGTGATTGCTGGATCATAATATAGGTCTATTTTTGACTTTTTGAGGAACCTCCAAACTCTTTTCCGCAGTGGCTGCACCAGTTTGCATTTCCACCAACAGTGCACAAGGGTTGCTGTTTCTCCATATCCTCGTTAATACCTGTTGTTTCTGTGTTGTTGATTTTAGCCCTTTGGACAGGTGTGAGGTGATAGCTCATTGTGGTTTTGATTTGTGTTTCCCTCATGAAAAGTGATGATGAGCATCTTTTTTTTTTAAGATTTTATTCATTTATTCATGAGAGACACAGAGGCAGAGACACAGGCAGGAGAAGCAGGCTCCCTGTGGAGAGCCCAATGTGGGACTTGATCCCAGGACCCCAGGATCACGCCTCAACAACTGAACCACCCAGGCGTCCCGCTGAACATCTTTTCGTGTGTCTGTTGGCCAAGATGGTTATTTTTTTTTAACTTTATATTTCACAACTAAATAAAAATACCATGTTCGTATTGCAACACAGTTTTTTAAAAAGATTTTATTTATTTAGAGCACAAGCAGGGGTAGGGAGGGGCAGAGGGAGAGAATCTTGGGCAGACTCTGCACTGAGCTTGAGGCCCGATGCAGGGCTCAGTCCCACGACTCTGAGATCATGACTGAGCCAAAATCAAGAGTTGGATGCTCAACCAACTGAACCATCCAGGTGCCCCACAACACAGTTTTAAGGGAAGTTTCCTAGCTTGGTACCCCATAGTCCCTACTATGCAGAATTCTGGAGGCACCTCTGTACCAGAACAGGAATCCAGTATTTATCATTTGAGTGGGTGGAAGATCTCAGGGCTGAACTTGGTCACTGTGGCCTACAGCCCCCTGCACTGCAATGAATGAATGAAACCCCAATGAATGAATCCCAGCAGGCTTTCCTGGTCCCTGTCAGGTGTCATCGCCCAACACTGCCTTGGCTCACGGTGCTTTGGCCACACTGGCTTTCTCCCTGGGCCTCAGGTAAGTCAAATCCATTTCTGCCTTAGGGTCTTTGCATTTTCTGCCTCCTCAGCCTAGTGTGTTCTCCTCTCTCAGCCAATCTAGTTCCCTCTTGTCAACAGCCTTGGCTTAAATGGTAGCCTCATACAGAACATTTAGTGTCCATTGACAGTGAAGTAGCCTCCTGTATGCTCCATCACACTGTACATATTTCCAGTTCCTTCATTACATATTTGTTATTATTTGTGATTATATTCCATAGTTACAACCAGGAAACAGTACTCCTTTGTTGCCTGTGCCCCCTCCCCTGTCGCCACCACCAGCATGTAAGCTCCATAAGGAAAGGACCTCAGTACTCTAGCTCATGGCTCTATCCCCAGAGCCCATTGCTGCACTTTGCTTGCAGTAGGCACACATGAGTGAATGAATGAATGAATGAATGAATCAAGCATGTCACAAATTGCCAGTGCATATATGACCATCATTTGTTTCCCCTCTTGTCCCCATGTGACAGACTGGGCCGCAAATACCTTTCCTTCCCTCCCTATTCATCCAGAGAGCCCTAAATCGGGGAGATGGGGCATAGACCACCCCATTCAGGGGCTGCCATGCCTCCTGCCCAGGAGCTGTGTAGCTATTTCACTCCTTTGCTCCACAAGCATCTACTGAATATTTAGGGCTCTTCTCTGTGTTAGGGAATGAGGAAGTGGATGGCAATGTCTGTCCTCAGAACATTTCAGAGAGAGGTGTTAGAAATGAGGGGCACACATGGGGAAGTCATTCTAAAGAGAGGAATATACTTTAGCTGAATCTGGTGAACTGAAGAGTAGGTTGCCCAGACAATGAGTTGGAAGAGGATCCAGACAGGGGGAGGCAGGCCAACTGACACACGGAAGCAGGCACAGCCCAGGCTTTTGGGGGAAATGCTGGAGGATCCATACGTGGGCAGAGCTAAGGTGAAAATTCATGCTGATGAAGTGAGCAGGGACCAGATGGCTAAGACCCAGTTGCCTTACTGTTCCGAGATCCGGGAAGAAAAGGAAAACAAAGAATGATTTCAGGCAGGAAACAGCTGGCTGCCCTGTCAGCCTGAGCAAAGATTAAAGTGTGGAGTATGGAAATTCATCAAGGGAAGCCTCACTACAATGGAGTGAGGAGGCCAGTAGGGGAGCTCCAGTGCCCAACCACTGGTATTCCATTGCAGACCCAACCAGGTATCATGCAAGTCCATTACTGCTTTAGCCACTACTTTAATATCCCAGCAGAAGAAAGACAGGTTTTCCTCCTGCCCTAACAGCAGCCAGACAGTGAGAAGCTGTCATAGCTCAGCCAGTGAAGAGCCATTAGCCTCACTTGTTCTAGGGACTTGCCAATGGTTTTGTCTATAGCTTGATTATCCCAAACTGTAATTCTCTGCTATTCCCAAGTAAGCCCATTTTTGCTGATAAAATAACTAGCAGTTTTATTTTTGAGGTCAACAAGAAAAAATGAGGAAGAAACAAAACACCAAGAGGGATATCTCTTTCTTCTTCCTATTTAATGTAAATTATTAGTGCCTTCTCTCTACCTCTTAATTTTGCTGTAATGTTGTCTATTTTACTTATCTTTTTCAAAGAAACTTTTAAATTGGTGAGAAACCATCGCCTGGCAGCATCTCCCAGTACCCCAGCTTGAGGGCGTTTTTGCAGGATCAGTTTATGCAGCAGCTCTTCCTGCAGAACTTTACCTTTTGATAAGTTGGTTCAGAGGGCAGCTGAAGAAAAGCATGAAGAATTCTTTATTTCAAAGAATGAGAAGTACTACTTAACGGTCACTTGGAGAAAACCCTAGAAATGATGTTGCAGATATCAGAAAGCAGTTTCCTTTAATGGAAGGAGATATCAAGTTTCCAAAATTTTTCAGAGAGGAGCAATTTTTTTCCAGTGTTTTTCGAATTAGCTTGCCAGGATTACAGCTTTGGACCCACCATGATGTAATGGATAGCTTCTTAATACAAGTGACAGGAAAAAAGCGTGTTGTACTATTCAGTCCTTGAGATGCCCAGTCTTTATATTTATCAGGTACTAAATCAGAAGTCCTGGATATAGATAACCCAAACTTAGCTAAATATCCACTGTTTTCCAAGGATAGAAGGTATGAATGTTCCCTTAAAGCTAGAGATGTATTATTCATTCCTGCTTTATGGTTCCATAACGTAATTTCTGAAGTTTGGAGTGAGAGTGAATGTCTTTTGGAAGCACCTTCCATCTGAATGCTATGATAAAACAGATACCTATGGAAACAAAGATCCTACAGCAGCATCAAGAGCTGCACAAATTTTGGACAGAGCTTTAAAAACACTGGCTGAATTACCAGAGGAATACAGGGACTTCTATGCATGGTGAATGGTCTTACACATTCAAGATAAAGCCTATAGCAAAAACTTGGAGTAAATAATGAAGTGAAGCAATGAATATAAACTTTTAAATACAATTAAGTTCAAATATTGGAAAAGTATAACATATAAATTATTTTTTAGAAGATTATTTCTTAAAATAGGAAAGAAATCTCAGACTTATGGATTAAATAAATAGGAATTTGGTATTTATGGTTTCTATTTAAAAAAAAAAAAAGAAAGTTGGGATCCCTGGGTGGCTCAGCGGTTTGGCGCCTGCCTTTGGCCTGTGGCGCGATCCTGGGGTCCCGGGATCGAGTCCTACCACAGGCTCCCGGCATGGAGCCTGCTTCTCCCTCCTCCTGTGTCTCCGCCTCTTTCTCTCTCTCTGTCTATCACAAATAAAAATAAATAAATAAATATTAAAAAAAAGAAAGTTTTAAATTTTATAAATTAAATTCACTTTTTTGTTTCTTAATTCATTAATTCCCTGCTTTTACTTCTGTTTTATAGGAGTTCATTTTTCATTTTTTCCTATTCCTTAACTTATACATTTAATTCCTTTATTTCTCCCTTATTTCTTTTTTTAATTTTAACTTTGTTAAAATAATATATGCTTTTCCCCCACAAAAAATTCAAGCAACACATAAAAGTAAAAAGAATAAAACAAAAATAAATGATAAGAATCATACCAAAGTAGAGTAAAAAAAATTATTTGTAGTGTGTCATGACCATCATTCCAGATATCTCTGTAAACACTTAAACACGTAGAAGTATATATAGAGATAATTTTTAAATGATTGTTATGCTAATTTTAAGGTAAAATGTAAACAAGAATTTTTTAAAAAGCTAAATTTTTTTTAGGAATTATTTTTTCAGATATTACCAGAATTTTTTTTTTTTTCAGAGAAGGCATTAGTTTCTCAAAGATCCCTTTAAAGAAGAATGATCATAAACATACAGGTCATTAATTTCTAACAAGTTCCTACTTTCAACTGTATGTTTTTACTGACTGGTACGAAAAATGAAGAAATGGAAGCACTTACATTCTCTGCTACCTCTCTGCCTTCTTGCCCATGAAATCTATGAATGATATTATTTTTATGTTGTTGGGCTTTATGACATTTTTATTCTATGTGGTAGCTCTACCTCTCACAACTCAATCTTTTTTATTTAAGTGGATTTGATGTTAATTATTGATCTTCTTGCCTTCTTTTCTGTATTCCTGAATTTTATTTTCTTATTTTTATTTTTATTTTTGTATTCCTGAATTTTAGAATTGTAATCACTTCTTCATTGTTGGTTTTGAATTATTCCAAGTAATTCTTTTTTTCCAAAAAAAGGATCGTGGTTGCTGTCTGTCCTGAGTGTTTACATGCTAGAGAATGTCTGCCTGTTACCTACATCCATGAACAATTCAGCTAGCTCTAAAAGTCTTGAGCTTTCCTCCCCCCTAAACTTTGTAGATTTTTGCTATCTTCAGGAATGAAATATGGTTGCAGAAAATTCTGAGAACAGCGGTTTCCTCCTTGTATAATGTATTGGTTCTTATTTCTTCAGAACAAACAACCCCCAAAACTGAGCAAATGAAAGCAACATATACTTATTACCTCACAGTTTCTGTGGGTCAGAAATCTGGGAACCAATCAGCTGGATGATTCTGGGTCAGGGTGTCTGTGAAGTTGCAATCCATCTATTGGCTGCAGCTGAAGAATCTGCTTATTCACTCATGCGGTTGTTGTCAAGATTCATTTCCTCACCGCAAGGGCCTCTCTAGAGGTTTCTTGAATGTCTAATGGGAGGTGACTTCCTTAGAATGAGTAATTTAAAGACAAAGAAAAAGGGTACACATGCACCCAAGCTTGAAGCCACATCTTTTTATAACCTAACCTCAGAAGTGACATTCCATCATGGCTGCCATATTCTATTTTCTAGAAAGGAGTCGCTAAATCCAGCCCATGCTCATGGGAAGGGAATTTAGCACCATCTCTTTAAGAGAACTATATCGGTGAATTTGTGTGCATGTCTTGAAGACTACTAGTTTTTTTCTGTACAGAAACTTATCTTAAAAAGGGGGAGGGGGAAACACCTGGGTGACTTGGCGGTTGAGAGTCTACCTTCAGCTCAGGTCGAAATCCTGGAGTGTCGGGATCAAGTCCCACATCGGTCTCCCACAGGGAGCCTACTTCTCCCTCTGCCTGTGTCTCTGCCTCCCTCTCTATGTCTATCATGAAGAAATAAATAAAATCTTAAAAAAAAAAAGAAGAAGAAGAAGAAAAGGAAATATTATCCAGCTATGTCTTGCTGTGTTCTTTTGAGCTGCAAATCTGGGTATTTTCTTTTATTACATCTTTAGATATCGTTTCCATTTTATTCATTGACTTTCTTTTTTTTTGTTTTTTTTTTTTTTTTTTGACTTTCTTTATTCAGAGAATTATGTTTGGTTTCCTTTGCTTTCACATTTATCTCTATAATTATTGTTATAACTTTATTGTTTTTCATTAATTTCTATTAGTTTGTGTTTCTTGTAGCTTATTTACCATTTACCAAACTGTTTTCAGTCATGTTTATTCTGTATGTGTTACTTTTTTTTTAAAGACTTTATTCATTCATGAGAGACACACAGAGAGAGGCAGAGACACAAGCAGAGGGAGAAGCAGGCTCCATGCAGGGAGCCCGACACGGGACTTGATCCCAGGACCCTGGGATCACGACCTGAGCCAAAGGCAGACACTCAACTGCTGAGCCCCTCAGGGGTCCCCCGTATGTGTTATTTTATAAACAACTATGTGTATATAGAATATATCTTCTGCTTTTAATGTGTTTTTTGTGCTCTATGTTACCTTCATTTTTATTTTTAATTTATTTTCTGGGCCCTGCCAGCTTTCTTTTAATAATCTTATCACCTTCTTTGGGCTTATTATCTCTTCTTTGAAATTTTGTGCCTTTTTCTTGAGCTTTCTTTCCTTGTCTTTTAAAAAAATCATGTTTTCTCTGACTACTTTGAAATCATGGACGACTCATGTGAATTCTGTCCTGTTGCATGATTCATCTGTGATGTGCGCTTTTCATCTACGATTTGCTCCCATGCTTTTTTCCTCATCTCTTTTTGGTAGCATTTATGCATTGATGGTGCCTCGGTGGTTGTCAAGGGTTCAGAGTGGTGATCAAATTAACAAGTCACAACCAGTGTTAGTCTAATACTGTGTTTAGAGAGCTTTACAGTTGGACTCAGAACATGTTATGCAACATGCACCACCTCTGCATTTTATTGGGGATCCCAACAGCTACCCAGGTACACAGCTTATGCCCCCTTACTGTGCAGGACATGTACAGCTGCTGCTGCGGGTGAGAGACCAAATGCACACAGGCAACATTGCACGAAAGCTGCCACCTTGATTTCTCACCATTTTTAAAGATGTTATTCCAGCCCTGTAAGTGCAAGGCCTGGTGCTAACTTGCAGCTCTCCCAGGCCAGGTGTGGACCCATAGATCATGGGGAAACAACAAAGAAAACAGACATACATTGGACACTTCATATTTATCTTACTTCTATAATTCCCAAGGAGACAGTACTGAGAGAGGAGAGGCCTGAGATCCTTTTCCCAGGTAGGCCAAGGGCAATCCAAGTCCAATGTTATCCATTTACTCAGAGGACCTTGCAGGTGCCTTTCTAAGTATTACTTCTCTTTCTATAGAATTGTTTTTCTGCTGAAAAATACTCTCCATAGGAAGAAGCCGGGAAAGGGCTGCTCACAGCTCCAATTTGGGTTTATTGTCCTCAATACCATCCCCAACAATTTGTGCCACATCTGTTATCTCCTTGGCCCCAATGATGCATCTAACCTTTGTTTCCAAAATTCAAGGGCTTCACAGCCAGGCCTCCATAATAGGAGCCTTTGTGTGTGTGCCATGCCCAGTTACCTTTGCTGCTTCTCCCACCCTCAGCCCCTGGTGATCTCTTTGGCCAGGAGCTGGGCCCTTAAGGGCAAGTGTAATTCATTTCTTTTCCTGCTCCCTCACTTCCCCAGTACTGCTTGTTTTACTCTGTATCCTGCTAACGCCCTTACATCTAGTTGATCCATCAAGGCTTCATTGGATGGAGCTTTCAGAGCCATGGCACTGTTTTCAGGGAAATTCATGCTTTAGTTAAGCTCTAAAAAAATAACGTGGCTTTGGATCCCAGTTCCCATACCTACTAGTCAGTTGGCTGAGGCACCACTCATAGGAGATTAATAACAGCTCTAACCTTAAAGTGTTGCTGCAGATTTTAAACAAGCCAGTACATGTAAAGTGTTTAGAATAGCATGTGGCATAGGGCAAGCACTCGGTAGGTATGTGATTAAAATTTCATCACTGAGGGATGCCTGGGTGCCTCATTGGTTGAGCATCTGCCTTTGGCTCAGGCCATGATCCTGGGGTCCTGGGATCGAGTCCTGCATCAGGCTCCTGCAGGGAGCCTGCTTCTCCCTCTGCCTGTGTCTCTGCCTCTCTCTGTGTCTCTCATGAATAACTAAATAAAATCTAAAAAAAAAAAAAAGAAATTCATCACTGATTCCTCCCAACAGCCCTCTAAAGGAGACATTATTGACTCCATCTCACAGATGAGAAAACCAAGGGTGCAGAAGAAAACAATGTTCCCAAAGCCACAGATGTAAGGGGAAGAACTGAGACTTTCATTCTTGTCATTTACCTCTGTAGCACTATGTCCAGAATTAACATCGAATTTTGTTTTGTTCTTCTGGTGAATTTTTCAGGGAGAGTAGAGAGTAAAACTGCCCCTCCTTCATCTCTAGCAGCAGTTCCTTTTTCTTCTCTTGCAACTGATGAATATAGTTTAAAACTATGAATTTTCCTCTATGTGCTGCCTTGGCAACATTCCATAGGTTTCACTCTGCTCATTCTCACTGTAATTTGTTTCTGAGTGATTTGTAACTTTTGTTTTAATTTTCTCTTTCATGCATTTTTCAGGAGGCATGTTTTAACATTTCCAAATGGATATGTGTCACTATTAAACCTGCCCTTTGTAACAAATTTCCAGTTTTATTATATTATGGTCCAAAAATATGGCTTCTCTGATTTCTACTTTTTCGTAATTTGTTAAGATTCTCTTCATAGTTAGACAGCAATGTTTGCCAAAGCTCCTTGACTATTTGAAAAGAATGGGCATTTTCAGGATGTTGTAGACAAAATAGGAGCTTGTGATTGTGTAATTCACATCATAGCATCTTTACTTATTTCTTGATTTTTTACTATGTCAAATTATAAGAGAAGTATATTAAAAATTTTCAATATAGGGACACCTGGGTGGCTCAGTGGTTGAGCGTCTGCCTTTGGCTCAAGGCATGATCCTGGAGTCCCGGGATTGAGTCCCGCATCGGGGTCCCTGCATGGAGCCTGCTTCTCCCTCTGCCTGTGTCTCTGCCTCTCTCTCTCTCTCTATATATATATATATATCTCATGAATAAATAAATAAAATCTTTTTTAAAAATCTGCAATATAATGATGAATTTGTCAATTATTCAATCCATTTGCTTATATAAATAAGCTTTGGACATGTGGTTGGCTCCTAAGCACTTGTCCCATCTCTTCTATATGCTGTCATTTCCAAGTGTTTGGGATATAATTGCTACTATACCACATATGGGCCATGATGGTTTTGGATAACTGAGGGATACCTTCCCCCTTGCTCTAGTTTGTTTCAGAATTTCATACCTAAGCCAAGTCAAAGCCAACCACTCTCTGCCATGCTCCTAGCTGTATAGACTGGTTCAGGCATGGTCAAATGACCTCAGTTGGCGCATGAAGAGTGTAGCCCAGGATTGTGTGTGTGTGTGTGTGTGTGTGTGTGTAGTTGAAGGTAGACATACCCTTCAGACTAGATGCTAATGAGCTCAGAGACCCAAGAGAGGAAGAAGCATGCAAGGCCTTCTGAGACCTAGGCTCAGAACCAAAACATTTTGTCCTCTGCCACATTCTGTTGATCAAAGGGTCAGCTCATATTCAAGGGGCAGGAAATACATTGGTTGTCCTGATGGGAGTCGCTGCACAGACACATCATTGAGGGCACAGGGCCGGTGGGCGGGGTGGGGTAGGTGGTAAATGGAGGGGCGGAAAGGGCTGTCTTTGTAACCAATCTATCACGGGGAAAGAAAATCAGTTTTGAAAAGATAACAAAAATGTACCTCTTTCTATGTGGGATCTCTTTTCTTTTCTACCGTGTCCTGGCCATGAATGGACCATTGCCCAGATCAGAATTCTAGGTGTTCTGTGTAGTTGAGACAGTGCTGTTTATTTCCCTAGAGCCCATATATAGAAAAGCTCTTGGACAGATCCAGAGTGGCTCCCCTGAGCTGAACCACACCACCAGAGTAGAATTCAATTCATCACCCGAGCAAAGGGTTGAAAGGGGAGACTCGCCCTCCGCCTCAACGCATGGAGGCAGCAGAGGGCCAGACTGAGGCTCTCAAGGGAAGAAAGAGCTTGCCGCCCTTGTCCCCCCTACCCTCCTGGATGGAGCTGATCTTTCCAGGAGACAGCCATGGAGGTTCTGAGGGTAATGGAAGTGTCTGCTCAGGCGGAAACTTAAAATTATGCAGCTGCTCCCCTGTCTATGAATAGAGTCCTTAAGTCACCTGGGAACAGATTTGCCTTATTATCTTTTGAGTTTCCCTAAGTTAAATAAATGTAAGGCAAGTCGGCACTGCTCTTCTTCTTCTTCTTCTTCTCCTTCTCCTTCTCCTTCTCCTTCTCCTTCTTCTTCTTTCTTCTTCTTTCTTCTTCTTCTTCTTCTTCTTCTTCTTCTTCTTCTTCTTCTTCTTCTTCTTCTTCTTCTTCTTCTTCTTCTTCTTCTTCTTCTTCTTCTTCTTCTTCTTCTTCTTCTTCTTCTTCTTCTTCTTCTTCTTCTTCTTCTTCTTCTTCTTCTTCTTCTTCTTCTTCTTCTTCTTCTTCTTCTTCTTCTTCTTCTTCTTCTTCTTCTTCTTCTTCTTCCTCCTCTTCGGAAAAATATATAGATGGGCCCTCGCTTTCTTTGGCTTGTAAATGCCTAACGCTCCAAAGAGTCCTGAATATACAGAACTATGGAAGAGATGGTGAGTGACATATTTGTGCAAGAGCCATCAGCCTGTTGGGAAAAGGTGTTTGGAATTCAGAGCTGCTCTTTTATTGGAAACAGCCGCTCTCACAGAGGCCCGCGTGCCCTCCCTGGATCCCTCTGGTCTCCCCACCACCAGGGAAAGGGCATCAATGGCCACAAAGGGTAACTGTCTAGGAGAGAAGGGCAGAGTCTGGCGGGTGGGGCTGTCCCCACCGTGCCAACCTCAGACTCCTGCGAGGCTGGGGGCCCCTCCTGCCAGTCCGCATTCAAAGAGCTGTCGACCTAGAGCCAAGGTGGGAAACGCCAGCCCTGCACGGCCCTTGGGATGTACTGGACAATTCGAGCAGGAAGGTTTGCAGTCTGCGATGCAGAACCTTTGTCAGCTGGAGCAAGCGGGACGGCAGCAGCAAGCGCCGTGCTAGCCTCCCTGTCGCGCGGCTGCTGCGGTTGTGTTCCGCTCCGGGCCTCGGTGCCCGCCGCCTCGGAGGCCTGCAGTCCGCCTCGGGCTCCGCAGCCCCGGGACGCCTGGAGCAAAGGGGCGGGGTTAGCCCTCCGCCGCAAGCCCCCGGTCGTCTCTCTGGCTGCGTAGGGCTGGACCCAGGCCTACGATCGTAGCGGACTCTCAGGCGAACTCAGCGCCCTGACGTCCGCTCGGGCCGGGACTGCGCGGCTCGGGGCTGGTCCCCGCCGCCCTGCGGCCGCCCCCTGCGGCAGGTCCCCGCGCGCACCGCCCAGGCCGGCCGCCAGGTGGCAGCGGGCCTCCCGGGAAGCGAGCGGCCCCGGCCGGTTCCCCGCCGGCTGCTGGGCGCAGGTGCATCCCCCGCGGCCGGCCCCAAGCACCTGCGCGCGGAGAGCGGGCCCGGTCCGGACAGCGTCCCCCGTCCTGACCACACGATTCCGCCCCTCAGGTCAACTCGGGGGTCCTGACGGGTCCGCTGAGCGGAAGGGATAGGAGCGTGCAGTGCGACCTGCAGAGGCTGCGGCACAGATGCCTGGTGCAGTCCCGCTGATTGAAAGAGGAGATACACACTGTCCTCTTCAGGAGCGGGAACCCCCGTTCTGGGGACCGGTCGGGAAGAAGATGGCTGAGGGCGGGAGTGGGGAGCCCAGTGCGCGGGCTGCTCTGCAACGTGTCGGCTCCGGGAAACCCCACAACGGCCCTCTGGTTCCGCAAGCTGCTTTGATCATTCCCATTTTACAGGCAAGGAAACTGAGGCCGAGAGAAGTTGTGACTCGCTGGAGCCCATTTCTGAGTAAGTGGCCGCGATGCAGAATGGAGGTAGGGAGAGTGGCGTGGAGGAGGGGAGAGACGCCGGAGAGAGATGGGTAAGCGAGCGAGCGAGGCGCCGGGGTGCCTGCTGGGGACGGCATGGGACAAGCCACCAGCACCGGTGGACCCCCTCCCCGAGGGCTGGGCCGCGAAGCATGGCGCCCTCTGGGAGCCAGGCCCGGGGCTCAGGGCCCTTCTTCTCCTTTGCCGCAGCTCAGGCCACACGCCCCTACTAGCCACGGTCTCAGAGCCCTTGCACTCACCGTTGTTTGCAATGCTCTCTTTGTGTGAGTTTCTGATGAATGCCTGGCGCCCTCTGCCACCAAGACTGGAAGCTCCACGAGGATGGGGAGCTGCTGTGTTTTCACCATTGTGTCATCAGCGCTGAGAGCATGCTCTGCATGGCTTGACTCTCATGAGTAGTAGGAATGAGGTGAAACACAGCAAGAAGTTCAACGCTGGGTAGCTGTGGGGTGGGGGGCTTTGGGGTGTTGGTTGCACAGAATCATCTCTTTTGTCTCAGCCCCTCCTTCTCTTTCAAGGCCCGACTCTTACAGTATTAGGTATATGTCCTTTCAATACATAGAAACTGAAGAGATGCTCATTGCTTGTAGAAAGTGAAAAGAGTGAAAGAGGCTGACGATATGTTTGAGGCCACATCCTTTCTACTGTTGCCTTGGCTGCTTCCCAGCTGTGAAATATCTAAGTGTAGCCACGCCATTTCACTGGAATAGCTGTCTCGGGGACGTGACCAGGAGGTGATTGAGCAGGCTGTGTCCCCTGGGAGAGGGGGCTACAGGGGAATCACTCACTGCTCCATCTCTGAGCCTCAGCTCTTTCCCTCCTTCTTCCAGGAGTTACATAATGACCTCATAAAACTGGAGCCAGCACTCTCCAATTTGACTCCTATTCACTTGCAGGAATCTTTTATTTCACCTACAAGAATCTTTTATTCCTCAACTGTAAAGGTGTCTGCTGGTTTAAAGATGCAGAGTAATAGTTATTGAAGATGTGACTGGTTTCTACAAGTTCCACTATCTAATTTGGGAGACCAGTAACTGATGATTACTAGAATCCTGGTGGTTTTATTTCCCTGTTTATTTATCTTGCAGTATTATTTGTGCTTCTTGTCCTCAAACTGTCATGTGTGAGAATTTTCCAAGAGGAGGTCTGAGTGTGCTCCTCCCTGCCTTTGCCTTTCTTCCTTTTTTAATGGCTATAAGGATTAGTGTCTAAATAAAATCAACCAACAGGAATACGTACATTCTACTGCTTTATGAATCTGACAGGTGATAGTAATGGGTGGCAAACCCATAGAATAGAAAACCTATAAAACAGGTCTCCAAGCACCTCTCTTTTGTCAAGTTGTGATGAAAGATATCTATAGACTCAGGGAAAAAAACTCAACCAGCCAGGGAGTGTGGGTGCATTTCTTAGGTCTGGCAGAGAAGATGTTTATAACACACACGAGACTGAAATTCTAAGTTGCAAAAATATCAAAGCTGGGCTTGGAGGAAGATCTTGACTTTTCTCCATTTACAAAGTGTGTGAATTTGGGATTATCCTGTATTTATTCCAGTCACTGGGAAACAAAAGACATAAAGCCTGGTTCTTAGGAAAAGCAGAAAGAGGAAGACTCGGGAGTCTAATGAATGTGATTCTAGGATTTGTCCTGCAGGAGTGGAGCTAGAGCTAGAAGTTTTCATCCACCTCATCTCTGGGCCAGCACAACCCAGCCACACTTAGTCCCCCAGTGGCCCAGCAAGGACAGCCATGAACACTCAATACCATCCATAGGAACACCTGGGGCAGACTTCCTTACCTGCCTCCCACACTTATCTGTGTCAAAGCTGATTCTTTACCTAGGCTTGGCTTTCCTTTTCAGACACTTTCTGCATATTGGAACAGTCAACTGATATTATTTTCTTGGCTCAATCCTTTGTACTTTGGAGGAATTTTCACACTTTCTGGCTTTCTCCTTTCTCTCCCCAGGGAGAACAAGTCAACCTAGCTTTGACTCCCAAGGACCCATCAACTAATTCCCTATTGGAGCCCCCTCAACCAACCTGTTAAAAAAAAGTCAATGAATTACCCTTTTAAAGCAGTGAGAAGGGGTGCCTGGGGAGCAGAAGAGAAAGGCTGGTGGAAGAGAAGAGGTACGTAGGACTTGAAGGCTGCCCCTATTCTTCCCAGACACAGCTAAAGTGAACACCTCTGGTCGATCTCCATTTTAGCACCAGCGCTGCTAACTGCTTGGATCTGATTGCAAATTTGTGAGATGATTTGAGAATTTGAACATGAGTTATGAGAAAGTCTTTTCACCATGTCCTCTAAATAATAACACTATGAAAGAGAGTTACCAAATAGAATCAATGAAAAATATATCTGAGGAATCAGATTGAATAGAGAAAGCAGGACAGGAAATTTGAATAAGTATAGGTAATGACTCCAGAGAAATTTTACAAAGATATTGCCTTTGTAAAAAAAAATATAAATGTTATTGATAAATTAGAAAAAAACAAAGCTCATAGGTGGATGGAAAATGGAATGAATACAGTTGAAGGTCAAATCAGTAATGCAGAAAAACCTACCTGAGGAATTATCCCAGAACATGTAATAAGAATACAAAGTAATAACATGGAACAAAAGTTAAAGGACATAGAAGATAAATGGAAAAAGTGCAAAAACCATTATAGAGGAACTCTAGAGAGTAGAGAGAATGGAAGGAAGGAAATTTTCTATGAAATAGTAGAAGTGCTCTCCAAACTGAAGAAATAATGATGCTGAGATTGACAGAGACTTTCAAAAGATCAACACGGTAATAGAGCAATATCTTCAAAGTCCTCAATTGAAATTGCCTGGAACTTACCACTGTATACCAAGCTTAGCTATTATAAATCTATCTTTCGTTGAGGACAAAATGAAGACATTTTCAGACATGCAAGAAGTCAAACATTTAAGATCCACAGATACTCTCTAAAAGAACCCGAAATACTGAAAAATGAATTCTAGCCAGAAGCAAAATGAAGACATGCAAAAGGAGTGGAATACAATAAACATTGCATCAAATAAATGATCAAATAAAACAGTAAATGCTGCTTTTGAAGAGTAAGTATTGGTTGTTTAAAGTGGGAAATTTTAAATAACAATGCAGGTGCACCACTTGGAAAACTGACACTATCCTCAAATACTAAATATATGCATAGGTTATGATCCAGCAATTCTTTTCGTGGGCATGTATGTTTCCTGTGAAAATTATTGAAATGGAACCTGTTTTTTTTTTTAAAAACTTTATTTATTTATTCATGAGAGACACAGGCAGAGGGAGAAGCAGGCTCCTTGCAGGGAGCCAGACATGGAACTCAGTCCTGGGTCTCCAGGATCATGCCCTGGGCTGAAGAAGGCGCTAAACTGCTGAGCCACCCAGGCTGCCCCAGAACCTGGTTTAAAATGGAGTAGGACACCAGCAGATGGAGCTCTCACCTCCTACAGCTTCCTGTTGATTGCAGACCCACCCAATCTTGGGGATCTTGCCAGGCTATACTTCTTGTTATACCTTTACTATCCTAGGGGATCCCTGGGTGGCGCAGCGGTTTGGCGCCTGCCTTTGGCCCAGGGCGCGATCCTGGAGACCAGGGATCGAGTCCCACCTCGGGCTCCCGGTGCATGGAGCCTGCTTCTCCCTCTGCCTGTGTCTCTGCCTCTCTCTCTCACTGTGTGCCTATCATAAATAAATAAATTAAAAAAAAATAAAATAAAAATTCCTTTACTATCCTAGTGGGGGGATGGAAGAAGGGTTTTCCCCCTCACTCAGCAACAGCCCAGCCAACGAGAGACAGTCACAACTCAGACAATGAAAAGCCACTACCTTGAACTCCCAGCTTTACTCCAACGGACTTTTTGTTTATGGCAGACCCTGCCAACTCTACCCTTTTCTCTGTAAAGTCTTCCTCTCCTTTGTTTTTTGGACCTCTGTAGCTTGCTCAGATTGGAATGCTCTGCTTTTCCCCGAATAAGCCCATTTTTGCTGGTAAAATAGCAGCCGGTCTTATTTTTAAGGTTAACAATACATAAGGAATGCATAGATCTCTGTACCAAAAAGATAAGTGCCAAGATGCTCATAGCAACATTATCTGCAACACCCACAAACTGGGACAGATGAATGTTCATCAGCAGTAGAACAGATAACTTATGATATAGTCATAGAAACCACCACTGCTCTATGCTTCCGTGGAGTCAAAAAGGCGTAATGATGGGCTAAAGGAGTTAGACACAGAGGAATAGATGCTGCGATGTTACATAACAAGTTGAGGAACAGAGCACATCGGCTTACAGTGATAGGCTTACCTGTGGCTGGGGGAAGGAATGGGAGAACACAAAGGCTTTGTGAATACTGGGAATGTTCTGTGTTTTGCTCAGGATAGGATTTGCACAAGTGAGTTTTCCTTGGAAAAATTAATCAAGTTGTATGCTTTACATCTAGGGATGTTATGCGTATGTCTGTTATACTTTAATGGAAAGCAAAATAAATTAACCATGGAATAAAAATTCTAGGGAAGTGGTCAATGTAGTAAAAGAAAGTAGAACTGTTGTTTGGCCTCTTGTGGGAGTAACTCACCTACAGATAGTGTCTTTTAAAGGTGAGAAAATGTAACAAAGAAAATTCAGTTGGCATAACAAGGTGTAAGAAAAGGGGGAAAGAAAATTAAAAAGCATAATACACATAAAACAAACACACAAAAAGGAATGAACAACTCTAAGATCAGTCATCACAATAGATGTGATTGGGTTAAACTTGTTAATTGAAAAATAAAAGACCCTTGTTGGATAAAAATATAAACTCCAGCTGTATACTCTTTTTGGGAAACATATCTAAAAGAAACAATCCAGGAAAAATGAAATTGAAGGAATGAAAATGCTAATAAAACAAAGAAAAATGGTAATATTAAATTCAGATGAAATGGAATTCAAGGCCAAAGCATTTATAATAAAAGCATATTGAAAAGGGGAACAATCTGCAGGGTAACTAATGATCATTTTTTATTGTCCTTAAAGCATAGCTTCAAAATACTTGGAGAAGAAAACTGATAGAATTACAAGTAGAACAAACCAAATTCTAACATCTGATTGGGGAATTTTGACAAAACTCTCATAGAATTTACCTAAAATGCCAAATGAGCTTGAGCTAATCACACACACACACACACACACGCACACACACACACACACACGCACACACACACACACACCGTTCTGCTCAACTAACAGAGATTATACTTTTCTTTGAATTACAAATGGAATATTCTGAAAAATTGTATCTAAGGCCATAAAGGAAATCTTAATAAATTCTAAAAATATGCTATTATTTAGGCGATGGTCTCTGATTGAAATGAAATAAATTAGAAGTTAACAAAGACGTTTTAATAGCTCTTGAATTAAAGGGAAAATAAAAATTTGTAATGTACAAACTATCTATGTCTGAATAGCAGCAGGTCCCCATCACAAAATTTGTGTTTTTCTGCCCAGCCGACACTCAAAGGAAAAGTATGGCTTACATGCATGCATTCATTAGAAAACAACCAAAAAAAGGTGGACAATGAATGAACTAAACTTTCAACTCAGGAAACTATTTTCTTTTAAAAATTTTAAAATTCCTAGACTGTAGGGTGATTGAATTAACACTAAACAATAAATTAATAAAATTTGAACAAAAACAGTGCAGTTGATCAATGAAATACATGGTCCAAGAGACAACAGAGGACAGTTTGGGAAAACAAAGTATATGCTGATCTCTGTCATAAATGCAGATGCAAAACTCCTAAATAAAATCCCATACAAGGGCAGCCTGGGTGGCTCAGTGGTTTAGCATCACCTTCTGACCGGGGCCTGATCCTGGAGACCTGGGATTAAGTCCCACGTACGGCAACCTGCACAGAGCCTGCTTCTCCCTTTGCTTGTGTCTTTGCCTCTCTCTCTCTGTGTCTCTCATTAACAAATAAAACCTTAAAAAAAAATCCCATACAAGGTGGAAACATGGAGGGCCACATAGAGGGCTCAGCGTTGCCCAGCAAGGTCACTCAGGCTGAGTCATTTTGTGTTCTTGTTAGTCTGAATTTACTTCTCCTGACCCCTCCCTCTCTCACTGTGTGCACCCATCTACCTATTTTTTGTCTTATCTGGATGTACCTCTTCTAAATATGCTTATTTGTGAATCTCTAGATCTTTCTTTTCTTTTTCCTTTAGTTTTACGTGTTTTGTTTCTTTTGTGTGTATGTGTGTCTACGTTGTTTCTGTGAAAAGTATCTTTTCCCACTTCTGTGTTTATGTTTTTTCTTCTCTATTTCTCTCCCTTAATTGTTAAAAATATAAAAAATAAGTAAATGTTATGATTTTATTAATTGAATGTGTTCCTTGTTTTAAATTTGAAATTAGACCATTTTGGGGCAGCTTGGGTGGCTCTTTTTAATCTTAAAAAAATAAAATAAATTAGACCATTTTTGTAGTATTATCTTTTAAAATTAAATTGATTGAGTTCTTGATTTTTTAAAATTTAGCAAATTCAATCCGTCTATTAAAAGACATCTCTGGAATTCAAGTGTGTGTTAAATTTTTTAAAAATATTTTATTTATTTATTAATGAGAGACACAGAGGAGGCAGAGACACAGGCAGAGGGAGAAGCAGGGTCCACCCAGGGAGCCCGATGTAAGACTCAATCCCAGGACTCCAGGATCACACCTTGGGTGGAAGGGAGGTGCTCAACCACTGAGCCACCCAGGTGTCCCTTGTGTTAAACTTTAGAAAAAAATCTGCCAATTTAAATCACTGCTTTACTGGAGTACAAGAAAAACCACATAATTGTTTTCATAGAGAACAAAAACAGTTTTGAAAATATTCCACATACATACTTTCATGATAAAAAAACCCCACAAAGCTTCTAGCAAATTAGGTTCTTTTGTAATATGATAAAGGGCATTAAAACTCTACAGTAATCATACTTGATAACAAAATAAAAAAGAAACAGTATTACTCTTTTTGCACTATTCAACCTTTTTATTGGAGATGCTAGCTAATACTATAATACAAGGGGAAAATGCTATTAACATTGGGAGAAAAAGAACAAAACCAAGATTATGTACAGACCAAATGATCACCTCCCTAGAAAATTCTCAAGAGAATCAATTGACAAACGAATAAGAGAGTTAAGCAGTATAGCCAGATATAAGATCAGCACAGAAAAATCGATAGCTTAATTACATACTAGCAAAAACCAATTAGAAAATGAAATGAGAAATGAACCCATTCTTAGAAACAACAGTCTATAAAATATCTAGAAACAAACTTAATGTCTACAAACTGTATAAAGAAAGTGACCAAAGTTTACTGAATGTCCTTCAATAAGAGTTAGTTATATCAGTTCTCCCATAAATTAATCTATAAATTCAATAGCATCTCAATAAAAATCTCAGTAAGATGATTAATGGCATAAGATGGTTTCTTTCCCTTGGAAGGAAAATTTCCAGAGGTAGTCAGGAAAGTTTGAAAAAAGAAAAACAACAAGGGATAATTTCCCTTGTCAGATATCCAAATATCTTATAAAGTTATAGCAATTAAATCAGTGGTAGATTCTTTATAAATAGCCAATGGATACAGAGACAAATCTAGACACATATTGTGTACATATGGAAAAAATAGTTTACTATGAAGTTGACTTTTTAAATATAGTGGTGTGGGGTGCCTGGGTGGCTCAGTCAGTCCAATGTTCTCCTGATTTCAGCTCAAGCCCATGATCTCAGGGTCATGGGATGGAGCTCCACATCAGGCTCTGTGCTCAGTGGGGGGTCTGCTTGAGATTCTTTCTCACCCTCTCCCAGTACCCCTCCCCCACTGTGTGTGCATGCATTCTCTCTCTCTCTCTCTCTCTCTCAAATTAAGTAAATCTTTTTAAAAAATAAATAAAAGCAACTTTAGTGGTGAAACAATGAAATATTGAATAAATGATAAGGGGAGAGCAATTAGCTAACTACATGGGAAAAAATCCTATATAGCATAATCCCATAGCATAATAAAAATAAATTATTAATGGTTTTAAAAGGTCAACATAAAACAAAACAGTTTACAATCTTAGTAGGAGATAATTCCCTTCTAATACATAAAATCAACAAACCAGAAAAGGGCATGACTTAGAGATTTGACTGAACACAAAATCCAGTTTGTCAAAAATAGCATAAAAGTAAAAGACAAGTGGTAGGCTGGGAGAAAATAGTTAAAACATCTGGAAAAAAAAAAGAGTAACACCTAGAGCATATACAGAGCTCCTATAAATCAATCATAAAAGGACCCAAACAAAACAAATAAGGTGGACAGAGGACATGAAAAAGTAATTCACAGATAAAAGAAATATCAATGACCAAAAAACAAATGTAAAGATGCTTTAGATATAATATTTAGGGAATTGTAACCAAAATTAAAACAATTTGGGTGATATGTGCCTGGGTGGCACAGTGAGTTAAGAGTCAGACTCTTGATTTTGGCTCTGGTCGTGGTCTCAGGGTCATAGGATTGAGCGCTGTGTTGGGCTCCACGCTTAGCATGTAGTCTGCTGGAGACTCTCTCTCCTTCTCCCTGCCCCTCCTGCCTATATGCTCTCTCTCTCTCGAATAAACAGATAAATCTTAAAAAAAAAAAACAAAAACAAAAACACCACTTTTTTCTCCATCACACTGGCAAAAATTAAACGGTAACACCTGCATTGGCAAAGGTGTGGGGAAAGGAGCATTCTCATACGTTGATGGTAGATAGAAGTGTTGATACAGACTTAGTGGCATCTGTGGCTTGCATCTACAGTTCCATTTTTAAGAATCTATTCTTTAGAAATCTTGCACAGGGGCACAAGGACACTCCTACGAAATGGTTCATTGTTGTGTGGTTTGTATTAGTCATGAAGATCCATCACAAGGGTGGGGAGGAGGGCATTAGTGGGTGGTGTGTCCAGTGAGTGGACAGCCACCACCAAGCCAGGATCTGCTTCCCCAGACAAGTGTGAAATCAGGAGGCCATTGCCCCCAGGGCTCCTAAAGGGCACTGTGTCCTCCCACGATTATTGCTGTGTGCTGTGGATGGCTTGGTTCCCTCCTGACCAGAGTTGTCATGTCTGAAGTGGGAACAATAACAATAATAATACTTACCACATCGATTGTTTGAGGATTAAACCAGACCACATCCAAACATTCCCCGAACTTCTTCCTATCTCCATCAGAAAGACTCGGAGATGGCCTGTCTGGTCAGGTAGCTCCGTGGAGATGAGCATGAGAGGAGAGCTCATGCCGGCTCAGCTGCTCCTCGTTAGAAACACTGGAGAAAAACACTTACCACTCCTCACCCTTTGGAATTGCTATTATCGTGACAGTGACAAATAGCATCAGGAGTCCAGTGGGAGGCTTGCTCCCACTTCTAGGTCCCCCCAGCAAGATTAGACAGGTGCCAACTGGGCATCCTGGCTCACATGCCTTTCTCAGGTCCCACTGTCTCCTGGTCCTCCCTGGTGCTCTGTCCAACATAACCCCTCTCCATCTTCTGCAGACCATTGCTCCCAAGACCCTTCCTTATCTCCCTGGGGGCTCCAAGGCCCTCTGGGCCCCAGCCCTACTGCAACATCACCACCTGCATGATACTATATTTGCAAGTCACTCTGCCACTCAGCAAATATTGATAATTCCTGTTGCATTTGAGACTGGCATGCATTGGATGTAGATTTTAATTCCAAAGATGGAATTAAATTTTTGGAATTTTTTAATTCCAAAAAGCACAAAATTGTGCAAGCCACTTGGGGGGTGGGTAGTATTCGGCAGCCTGTCTTGAAGCTTTGTTTGCAATGCAAACACAAGTTTTCTACTTTTGTTTAGCATGGCTGAGAAGAGGTGACAGAGATTTTTGGGAGGGAGGGTAAAGCTCCCCCAGCCACACTCTGGTGTGGCCCCTGCTCTAAGCAGGACTTAGTAATAGGCTTGAATGCAGAGAAGGTGACCTCCTCCATGCTCCTCACGCTGCTCTGAAGGAGGCAGCTTAGAGCTCCTGGGGACACAGGGGTGGGCCCCTCCCCAGCTAATTAATGCAAAAGCCTGGAAAACCATTTTGCCAAATAGGCAACTAGGATTACCACTGAGCTCTCCAAGATTCGTGTCAATTTGTACCTCTTGTTACTTCCTTAAACCTTGTGTGTGCATTTTAACAAATTCATCATAAACCGTGAACTGTAAGAGTCCCATGGCGGGGAGGGGTATGGCTCTGTGACTTTGCATTTGAGCTGCAGAGATGGAAGGAAACACCAATGGGGCCAGGAGCTGGAGGGCAGCTCCTCCCAGGCTGGGTGCCAGGATGGCTTCCCTATCAGGGCTGGTAGCCAGGGCTAGCAGGGTGCCAAACATCCTGGAGCAGTAGCCTTTCTTTCCCTTCCCCATGCCCTCACGTCTTCCTGGGCCTCAGACCCTGACTGCCACTGTCACATGGGCTGATAAACAGGCTGCCTTCATCCCAGTTCCTAAATCCCACATCTAAGGACTAGATAGGCCACACTCCCAGGGGTAGTATGCCAAGTCTAAGTGCAATCCTAGAAAGGGCCATGTCTTCTGAGATATTTGAACCACAGCTCAAATCCTCTCTCTTCCCCCTTCTACCTGTGTGACCTCAGGCAAGTCACAGCTCTTATCTGAGCCTCCTTTGGCAATTTCTGGGAATGATGAATAGCATAATAATAACTACTGATAATTGAGTGTTTCCTCTTTGCCAGGTACTGTTGTGTGTTCATTATATGTATTAACTCACACAATCCCTCATCAACCCTGTAGGGAGATTCTGTGCTTATCCCTGTTTTACAGATGGGTAAACTGTGGCATGGAGAGGTGACATCACTTACTGATCACACAGGTAGCTGGGATTAAAAGACAGATCTTTACCCTTAATCATTCACTTTCTCACCTCTCTAATCGTGAAGCAACTCACACACAGTAGGGAAGCTCATTTTTTGTTCATTCATTCATTCATTCATTCACTCACTCAAGGATTTCTTGAGTACCTACCCTGTGCCAGGCCCTGTGCTAAGTGCTGGAATTCAGTGATGAACGAAGCAGAGGCAGTCCCTCTTCTCGAAAGCTTCTATCTTAGGAGCTCTGTGTGTGTGTATGTTTGTGTGTGTGTGTGTGTGTGTGTGTGTGCGCTGATACAGGCGTGCACATGCCCAAACAGTGTGGTAGTATTGGCTAGAAACCAACCATAAACAAATAAGCAACAAAGACCCAGACAGTGATCTTTTTTTTCAGAAAGGAAGAAAATAAAATACAGGAGTGTGAGGTGGGAAGATGTGGCCTGGCTGGGGAGGTTGACTTCTGCAGAGGCTGCTTTTAGGCAACAGGCTTGAGCAATGGGAGCCTCAGTCAGGTAGAAGGGCCCACAGAGACCGCTGGCTGAATGCAAACAGGCTCTTTAGGCAACCCACCTCAGAATAGCCGTAGGCCCCAGCTGACCAATGGGCCACTTGCAACCTGGCACAGGTACCAAAACCCCAAAATTCCATGGGAACCCATGCCTCCTCACTCCTCCCCATAACTATAGTGCCCTATACCCTTACTGCTTCCTGGAAGACAGTCTATCGCTTGCTGTCCTGCCCACTGCTCCCTTTCAGTGTATTCAATAAACTTCCATCTCTTTGTTCTGCCTCAGTTGGATTCTTTTACCACCTGTGCTGCAGGCCTCCACCTGACTGGGTCACCTGGTAACACCAGAGGAAGAGCAAAAGGGGGGCATTCCTGGCCTGAGTGGCAGCAAGGGCAGGTCCAAGCGGGCAGGTCCCTGAGCACACTGTGGCTCTGGTTCCCAGCACTTGCCCAGCTCCAGTCCACCTGCCTTGCCCAGCATCCATGAGCTGTGGCAGTGCTCTAGACCACTCTGTAGCCCAGACTTTGTGAGCTTTTGATTGGCTCTGGTCGCCCACACCCCAAGCTGCTTGTGGCATGCTGGAGCTCATCAGGCTCCAATCAGATGCCTCCTGGAGCACGGCCAGAGACTGTGCTTGAAACAGGCCAGGAAGCCCAACCTCCACCTGGTACTGGCCCTGCCTTTTAAATTACAGTTGTGCATGAGTGTGTATGTGTGATATGTATAAAGGGAGACTAATTAGAAAAGAAATGGCAATCTGGCCAAGCAGTTTTCGAGACCTTTGTGAGTTCTGTGGCCCACCTCACTTTGTTGAGTCAACTTCTCTCTTTGCACTGAAATCCTTGGCCATCTATGGTCCTTGTCTCCCCACTCTCATCAGTTCTGCTCAGGAGGGGGGTGACCTTCCTGCAGCATGACTGCTGGGTTGTAGAGAATCCAGGCTCCAGGGAGCCTGATTCTGCCTGGCCCAGCTGGCTGTTCTGCTCGCTAAGCAGCCTTTCACAGGGCTGAACAGCTAAATCCAGGGTAGAAGCTGAAGCTGAAAACTCAGAGAAGTAGAATAGTAAATTAGAGCCGGGAAGCTGATCCTGACTTTCTGCTTGATCCACTTATGTGTTTCAGCTGATTCATTCCATCTGGAGGCTTTGTTTTGCACCAGGAGCTTCCTGGATTTTGGGAGAGCCAGTGGGGACCCAAGCCCAAGCAAGTGAGGGCCTGGGAACAATGGATGGAGCAGCTTCATTGTCTGGGTTTGCTCCCTTCCTTTCCCTGGTCGCACACAAATATGCTCACACTCATTCACAGTGATGTACCACACAACACACATTGCCCTGTACACCTGGGAGCCCCATGACAATCCAGTCCTGGCAGGAAACAGATGGCTGCTTAAATGGGGCACTTGAAGAGGCTTCAATAAAGGAATATTTATGAAGCTATGGGTGGGGTTATGGTTTTGGCAGGTGATGTGTCCAGCCCAGGAAATGATCCTGCTGGGCTAAAGCAGTAATGGCCATCCCGTCTCCTCTGCCAGGGCCTGGTTTACAGTGGGGTGTGATCCATGACTGGCCAATGCGACTCTAGGAGAAGATTGCCAATAGCTTCTGAGAAAGATTTCCCTTGAGCTAAGAGGGAGAGAGTCCTTCTTCCAGCCAACTGTGGTGGCTGGAAGATGCCTGGAACTGAGGCTTATGAGATCTTGACACGTGGGGACAGACAGACATCATCAACATGCTGAGCAGAGAGAAGGGAAGAGCCTTAATCATTGGTGGATCCAGACCCTTACTACTAAGTCCCCACAGAGAAGCACATGCTCCATGCAGGCAGGCCGATCACAAAGATAGAAGAGGACGAAACCAACAAGCATCACATGCCAAATTCCTGCTCAAAATTCAACCCATCATAGATGGACCAAGAGTGTCATGCTAATGAGTGTCTTTCCTGTGGAGACATGGCGCTGGGAAAAGGAGGTTCCCCTGACCAACGCTGTCAAGGGGTCAGGCAGGAATCAGGATGGTGCAGATCTCCCCAAAATTCAGATGGTAGTAGAGATCGAGTAGTGCTCTCTGTATTTTGAACAGGTTGTATTTCAGGGAGGGGCCTCATCATCAACCATTTCCAGGGCTACTCCAAAGACATCCTTCATTTTGGGGTCAAAGAGAGCTTCCCGAAGCACAGCTCGGACCAGATCCCACCCCAGCTCCAAAAATCAAGAGTTCTCTACTGACCACGGCCTCAAGGGTTGAACTATATACTTGGCACTCAGGCTTCCATCCTCGTGATTCAACCAAACTTTCCCCACCATGTCCTATTCCCTGGGCACTGTCACATTCTTCCCTATGTCCACCATTGGCCAACCATTCTCTAAGAGACGCATTCTTAATAACGGTTCCAGGGTGAATCTGGGGGAGGTCCATCTAGTCTGCTTGGAGCCAGACCTAAACACTTTTGCCTAAAACTACCTAATCTAGTTGAAAAGCACTAATGACCAAGGCAAACCTCTTATTGAAGATTACACAGAGATGGAGGAGAGGGTTCTATCACATAGCACAGACCAAAATCTATTCATCTGCCACTCTAAACCATAACCACCTTCCCCAAATTTCCTCTTCCTATAGGATGTCCCTCGTTTCCCCTTCCTTCATGCCAAACCACCCTACCTCCTTGAACCGAGCTGGCCCTGCCCCTACTCCTACCTCCACCTCTCAAAACCCACCCAGCTCAAAATCTTCTCAACCAAGTCCTCAGCAGCCAGCCTAAACAGGCTCTGTGGTACACATGCCACCAAATCCAGGTGCTTCTCATTCTTCAGACCTATGGGGGAGGGGATGGTGGGTATGAGGGGCTCAAGTCATGCATAAGAAGTCTGAGGTTCAGAAAGGCAAAGAGTCACAGAAATCTGGGAGGTGCTGCCCCACCAGTAGCACCCTGCTCCTTCAATGAGTCCTCTTGGTGGCTCCAAGACCGTGGGGCCGCCCAGTCCTCTGGGGAACACCTCCTTCAGGCCTGCGTGTGAGCCTCCTTAACTCCCACTGCTTTCTCACCGGGGCTCCGTTCTTCATCAGCGATTTCCAAACTTCAGCCCCAGGCCCCAGGAAATGAAGAAAGAAGAGCAGCCAAAACAACTTGCCTTCAAAGGTATATACATGTCAGCATCGCTGAGTGATTATTTCAGCACCCAGGAAACACCTTCTTAAGGCAGACTATCTACGGAATATGGTTACTGTACCGCAGCAGATGTACGCTGTTACTATGATCCACCTATTCACAAAATGGGCTGTGTGATTTTGTCTCAGTGTGGTATTTTAGCATCTGAAATTGGTCACTTATTATCAGTCATTTCTCTTACGTGGACCTTCCCAGAAAACACTAAGTGACCAACATGGTGTTCATTCATCAGCTGTGCTTACAGAGCACTCTCTCCACCCTCCTCCTCAGAGAAGACAGCACTTCCCAAGCCATCACAGGTCTGAAGGGGCCCACGTGCCTGAGTGGCCAGTGGGATGTGAATGAAAGTGAGGAGTCACCGAGGCAGGGAAAGCAGTGGTCCACTTCTCCAGTCTCTGAGGCCCACTCTCTTTTTTCTTTTTTTCCCCAGTCTTATTGAGAAATAATTGATATATGTGACTACAGAAGTTGAAGGCATATAGCATGATGGTTTGATTTACATACATTGTGAAATAATTACTATAATAGGTTCGGCTAACATCCATTTTCTCATACAGTTACAATAATAAATAAAGAAAGAAAAATAAAAGAAAAAATTTCTCCTTGTGATGAGAACTCTTAGGGTTTACTCTCTGAAAGACTTTCCTGTGCTATACAGTAATGTTAGTTAGCTGTAGGCATCACACTGTAAATGACATCCTTGGGACTTATTTATTTTAAAACTGGAAGTTTGTAGGTTTTCACCACCTTCTCCAATCCCCTCTCCTCCACCCTCCATCTCTGCTGACCACAACTCTGATCTCTTTTTCTATGAGTTTTTTTTAAAGATTCTCCCTATAAGTGAGAATATACAGAATTTGTCTTTCTCTGTCTGACTTATTGCACTTAGCATAATACCTTCAAGTTCCATCCATGTTGTTGTAAATGGTAGGATTTTCCCATTTTTTAATGGCTGAATAATATTCCATTGTGTGTGTGTGTGTATATATATAATATATATATATATATTATATATATATAATGACTTCTTTACCTATTCATCTGTTGATGGACACCTAGATTGTTTTCATCTCTTGGCTATAGTAAATATTGCTGCAGATATTTTTTCAAGTTAGTGTTTTCATTACCTTTGGGTATATTCCTAGAAGTGGAAATGCTGACCTCTTTGACCTCAGCTGCAGCGACTTCTTGCTAGACACGTCTCCAAGGCAAGAGAAAAAAAAGCAAAAATGACCTATTGGGAGTTCATCAAGATAAAAAGCTTTTGCACAGCAAAGGAAACCGTCAACAAAACTAAAAGGCAACCTACAGAATGGGAGAAGATATGTCTTATCAGATAAAGAGCTGGTATCCAAAATCTATAAAGAATTTATCAAACTCAACACCCCAAACCCAAAAAATCTAGTTAAGAAATAGGCAGAAAACAGGAACAGACATTTCGCCAAAGAAGGCATATAAATGGCCAACAGACCCATGGAAAAATGCTCAACATCACTCGGCATCAGGGAAATACAAATCAAAATCACAATGAGATACCACCTCACACTGGTCAGAATGGCTAAAATTAACAAGTTGGGGAACAACAGATGTTGGCAAGGATGCAGAGAGAGGGGAACCTTCTTACACTGTTGGTAGGAATGCAAACTGGTGCAGCCACTCTGGAAAACAGTATGGAGGTTCCTCAAGAAGTTAAAAATAGAACTACCCTGCAACTCAGCAATTGCTCTACTAGGTGTTTATCCAAAGGATACAAACATAGTGACTCGAAGGGGCACCTGCACTCCAATGTTTATAGCAGCAATGTCCAAAATATAGCAAAACTATGGAAAGAGCCCAGATGTCCAAAGACAGGTGAATGAATAAAGAATAAGGCTGTTCATATATATATATATATATATACACACATATACACATACATATATATAGATGAAGAAAGGTATATATATATTTATATATACCTATATATAAATATATATAAAATGAAGGTATATATATATATATAAATATATAATGAAATATTATTCAGCCATCAAAAGAATGAAATCTTGCCATTTGCAACGATGTGGATGGAACTACAGGATATTATGCTAAGCAAAATAAGTCAGTCAGAGGAAGACAAATATCATATGATTTCACTCATGTGGAATTTAAGAAACTAAACAGACGAATATAGGGGAAGGGAAGGAAAAATAAAATAAGATGAAAATAGAGACAGAGGCAAACCATAAAAAATGTTTGACTCTAGGAAACAAACTGAGGGTTACTGGAGGGGAGATGGGTGAGGGGATGGGGTAACTGGGTGATGGGTACTAAGGGGGGCAAATGATGGGTGTTATATGCAAATGATGGATCACTAAATTCTACCCCTGAAACCAATAGTACAGTATATGTTAACTAAATTCAATTTAAATAAAGAATTAGGAAAAAAAGTGGAAATGCTGGATCATATGGTAATTCTATTTTTAATTTTTTGAAAATCCTCCATACTATTTTCTATAGCGGCTGAACCTATTTATATTCCTACCCACAGTGCACATGGGTTTCCCTTCTCAGCATCCTCACCAGCATTTGTTAACTGCTTGTCTTTTGGGTGATGGCCATGAGGTAATATCTCATTGTGGTTTAGATTTGCATTTCCTTAACGACTAGTGATGTTGAGATTCTTTTCATGTATCTGTTTACCTTTTCTATATCTTCCTTGGAGAAGTATCTATTCAGGTATTTTGCCCATTTTTAAATATTTTTTAAAAAATATTTATTTATTTATTTATTTATTTATTTATTTATTTATTTATTTATGATAGTCACAGAGAGAGAGAGAGGCAGAGACACAGGCAGAGGGAGAAGCAGGCTCCATGCACCGGGAGCCCGACGTGGGATTCGATCCCAGGGTTCCCAGGATCGCGCCCTGGGCCAAAGGCAGGCGCCAAACCGCTGCACCACCCAGGGATCCCTTTGCCCATTTTTAAATTGGGTTATTTGGTTTCTTTGCTTTCGAGTCGTAAATAAGGCCCAATCTTGCCTTGCTAAGTTGACTAAAGCCCTGCTGAGTTGACCAAAGAAGCCAGTGTTCCAGATTGGCGTGGTTAAAGCATAGTGGAGCCTCTGACAGTCAGGATTGCCGAGTCCCGCACACCTACATTTTGCGCAGATGAGATGTGAAACATTATGGTGTTAACTCTCCCAAAATATTTTAGACTTTTTTTTTTAAATTTTTATTTATTTATGATAGTCACACACAGAGAGAGAGAGAGAGAGAGAGGCAGAGACACAGGCAGAGGGAGAAGCAGGCTCCATGCACCGGGAGCCCGACGTGGGACTCGATCCCGGGTCTCCAGGATCGCGCCCTGGGCCAAAGGCAGGTGCCAACCGCTGTGCCACCAGGGATCCCTATTTTAGACTTTTATTGAGGTATAATTTATATGTTATAAAATGCCTAGGTGTTAAGTTTACAGCTTGATGAGTCTTGATAAATGTATGTGTCATGTAGCCAATACCCTTAAATTTTGTTATCCTGTCAATTTCCATTCTCTTTCCCAGATAACAATGTTTTATAGTTCTCAGGGTACAAGTTTTGCACTTCTTTGGTTAAATTTATTGCTAAGTGTTTTATTCCTTTTGATGCTATCATAAGTGAAATCTCCTTAATTTCATTTTTGGATTGTTCATTGTGAGTGTTTATAAATAAGAACTGATTTTCGTATATTGACCTTCTATTCAACCTTGCTGAACTTGCTTATTAGCTCTGTTGAGTGTGTGTGTATGTGTGTGTATTCCTTAGGAATTTCTATATATAAGACCATGTCGTCTGCAAATAGAGATACTTCTTTTCCAATCTAGATGACTTTTATTTCATTTTCTTATCTTTTTGCCTTGGTTAGACCCTCCAGTGCTATACTGAGTAGAAGTGATGAAAGCAGACATCCTTGTCTTTTTTCTTGAGCTTATGGAAAAAGCTTCCTTTTGGCTTTTAACATGGACAAAGCAAATTACTTTTCCTACTTTTCCTCTTGATTGCCTCTGGAGAACCCAATCTAAGAGAAGCTAGCTCACACAAGACCCTCTCCAACACACCCTCTACACTAGCTGTCAAGGCATTAATTCCAAAACCAAAATCTTTCGATACAAATTGCTATCACTGACTTAACTCACTAAAGGCTGAGCTCTGGGTAAGCATTCTGTGCAATGTTCCTCATCACTCATATCTATCAGAAAACTTAGTGCAAAGATACTCAATAACATGGCTGGGGCAAAGGTCTAGATAGAGGCAGACTTCAACCTTGTACTCATCTCACATGATCATATCTCACTGCTCTCCTCGGGCCCTGTGCTGTTCTCCAGGTACCACATTGCTCAAGTGCCTCCTTGGCTAGAGTGAGATCACAGGGTCATCTCCAGATGAAGTCACAGTCAAGAAAGCCTGAGGAGGGAAGTATTTTTTCCCAAGTGCAGAATTTAATTTTCTTTCCTTCTTACTTATTATCCTGGAAAATCCAAATCATAGAAAGATTAAAAGAATAATATAATGGACTCTAATACATATTTCACCTGGATTCACCTATCATGAATTTTTTTTCTTAAACATTTGAATGCAAATTGCATAAATATGACACTCCACTCCCAAACACTTCAGCATGCATCTCCCAAGAACAAGAAAATAAGCATTAATTTGATAATATCACCTAGGACCTTGTTCCATATCTAAAACTTTCCCAATCATACCACGTCTTTGCTGTCGTTTTCACTTTTGTCATTTTTATCCAGGATCTCATCAAGATTCTCAGATGCAGTTCATTGTTCTGCTTCTTTCATCTCTTTTAAGCTACCTTTTCTTTGTTTTGTTTTTCGTGACGTTGACCTTTTGGAAGAGTCCAGGACAGTTGTTTTGCAAGAGGTTTCACATCGTGGATTTGCTTGATTATTGTTTTCTTGCGATTAGATTCAGGTCACACATTTTTGACAACAATACCCCACAGGATCTTTGTGTGTTCCTTATTGCATCACATGGGGACAGACATGAAGTCAGGTTGTCCTCCTCTTGGTATGCTAAATGTGACCAGATGGTTAAGGCAGTGACTCTCAGGTCTCATCATTGTGATACAGCTTTCCCTTTGTAATAATTAAGAAATCTCTGGTGAAACTTGCAGGTTACCTGAGTATCTTGTTCTCCAACCACTTTCACTCATTGGCGTTAGTATCCATTGATGAGTTTTGCCTGATTCAGTTAATTTACTGAGTCTTGCAAAATGGTGATTTTTAAATCTTACATTGATTTGCTGGCATTCTTTTTGTAAAACTTTCCCCTGCCCCTGCTCCCCTCCCTTTTAACACATGGACTGTTGGATTTAAGTTCAAATTGCTATAAGCTCAAATTGTCAAATTGTTATAAAGCTCAGATTTTTAAAGGTTGGCCAGTGCGGGGCAAATTTTTCTAACCAGGTCTCTTTTGGGAGACCTTCAAAAATATGTGGAGCATGTAGTGGATGCTTAAAGTTCCCCACCCAGGTTTTTTTACCAAATTTTTCTAACCAGGCACATTGTTGCACAGAAAGAAATTGGGTCTCTGTTGTAAGGAAGGATAGGGTGGGTACTGAGCAGCATCTAGTGGGCCTGTTAAAATACCCCCCCCCCCCCCCCCCCCCGCAGAGCTACACTTTCCTGAGCCTCACAGTGGGGCAGTAACTCTGGATGATTTCCAGGACTAGATGAATTAATCCTGGATTAACCGCCCACAAGGTGCTCCTGTCATAGAACCAGGCACCAAGAAAGCCTTCAAAAAATATAAATCACCCCTCCATTCTTTTCCTTTGCATCCCTGTGCTATTGTCTTTATTCAAACTCTCATCCTACTTTGGATTTATAATGTCATGTTATCTTCCCCCATTTGCTTGTCAGTTTTCTCAACTGTGAAACAGGAGTACATAACTTATTGGGTTGTCATGAGACTTAGCTTGGCTGCTGACACCATAACCCCCACTCCAGGTCTTGTGCAATTCTGATTCTCTCCTGGGATGTTGCACACAGTGGCGGCGGGGGAGGCCACATACAGTCTCAAGCTCAGGCATGTGGTTCTGACTCTCATTTTGCAGAATCAGTTCAGTGTGTTATTTCACCATCTGACCCAGAAGTGAAATCCATTCCTTTCTCAACTTTTCACAAGCCTCCCTCCACAGCCATAGGTGTTTGAGTGTTTGGGAGACCTTCAAAAATATGTGGAGCATGTAGTGGATGCTTAAAGTTCCCCACCCAGGTTTTTTTACCAGCTGGTGGGGCCATCCCCCAGCGTCTGGTTGTGGCTATTGACAACTCACAGATGCCCCCTTCACTGGGGAATTGTGCTGGGCTGCCAATAATTGACTGACATGGGGGACAGAAGGCCTGTCCCCTTGTTGTAGGATGAGGCTAATTCTGTATTTAATTTGTTCTCCAGAGCCTTGCCCCCACCCAGCCCTGCCTAGCATTAGGTGGAAGCCAGTCTCCAGCTTTGACCCCACTTCATCCTGTTCTCTTACTTTCTTTCTCCTGAGGCACCTTCCAATAAGCCACTTGAGCCAGAGTCACCTTCTCCCGCTCTGCTTATATGGAAGAAATGGAGGACAGAAAGGAAGGAGAGAGATTTACAAATCAAAGTATTTTGAATGGAAGTAGCAGATATCCTTGTTCATAAAAATCCTCTGGCCCTACCTCTGGAATGTTCATTGGCTTCCTAATTCTCATTGGTCTCTCTCATTCACTCTCTCCTCCTCACTCCTTCTTTTCCAGGTTCCCAAAAGCAGCTCCAAATGACTCTTGCTATTTCATGTAGCAATTTAGGGTTTCTCAGTTCAAGATTTCAAACTCAGCTCCAGGGGCAGCCCCGGTGGCGCAGCGGTTTAGCGCCGCCTGCAGCCCAGGGCTTGATCCTGGAGACCCTGGATCGAGTCCCACGTCAGGCTCTATGTATGGTGCCTGCTTCTCCCTCTGCCTGTGTCTCTGCCTCTCTGGCTCTATGAATAAATAAATAAAATAAAAATCTTAAAAAAATATTAAAAAAAAAAAAACTCAGCTCCAGGCCCACTTTGTAAATCAAAGCCATTTAGCAACTTGGTTGAACAAAACGAGGCTTCATTCAATGTCACTATGGCTATAATTCACAATCATTTGTGTTCCTCCACTACACATATGATCCTGTGTAAGCATAAACACAGTGCTTGATACACTGCCCTGAATGCATGACATGTATGCTCCCTGACCAATGTTTCCTCAATGCTTATGAGCATTCACCGTCTTAACAGGGTATTTAGAATAAATCTCTGGGGATCCCTGGGTGGCTCAGCGGTTTAGCGTCTGCCTTTGGCCCAGGGCGTGATCCTGGAGTCCCAGGATTGAGTCCTGCATCGGGCTCCCTGCATGGAGCCTGCTTCTGCCTCTGCCTGTGTCTCTGCCTCTGTGTGTGTGTCTTTCACGAATAAATAAATAAAATCTTAAAAAAAGTAGACTAAAACTCTGACCTGCCTATAAGGCCCTAGTGATGTGAGACGTTCCTGCTCCCTTCACCTTCTTGCCTCTGGCTCTCTTCTGCTCCCTTGCACTTCTCAGTCGTGTGGCTAAGCCCTGTATTTCTTAAATGCGGCAAGGTCTTCTTTGTCTCAGGGCCTTTGCACTGGTTGTTTCCCAGCCAAGTGCTTCCCTCATCTTCTCCTGGCTAACTCCTACTTATCCTTATGTCTCAATTCAAATCCTTCTTTCTCATAGAGGTTGCTCTGGTCTGTCACATTAGAGACCCCCTCCTACTAGTTTCTCACGGGGCATTGTGATAGTCTTTTCCATTTCTGGCACTTGTCACAGTGGTTAGTAAGCTTATTTATGTGCTTGCTTGTTTGTCTTTTCATTTGTTCCTTACATTAGGTCTAAATCTCACGAAGGCAGGACGTCTTGTTCCCCACGGCTGGTTCAATGCTTGCTCCGTCTTGGTAAGCGCTGCTCAAAAGGGGTTTGCTGAATGAACCAAGGTCGCCCTCGCATGGCTGGCTCAACTCCTCGGGGGGCTCCCGGCCTTTCAACATCGCCCCCGGCTCTGCTTCAAGGGCGATCTTCCCCTCCCCTGCCTGCTGCACTCCAACACGCTTCCCACCGCCCGGGCGCCACGCCTCCGACGGGCAGCCCCGGCGGTCCAGACTACAACCCCCACAATGCCCCTCAGGCACGCGCCGCAGGATTGGCTGAGCTGGCAGCGGCGGCCAATAGGACGGGGTCTTGTTGGCTTGTGCCGCACCCGAGTCCCGGGCAGCGCGGGGCGCGCAGGGAGCCGCAGCCCGGCGTCCGCCCGGTTGCTCTGGAGCCGGGTCGCGCGGCCGCCCGCCCGCTCTCCTCCTGCCATGGGGAGCACCGAGAGCTGCGAGGCCCGCAGGGTGTCCTTCGGGATGGACGAGGAGGAGCGGGTCCGGGTGCTGCAGGGCATCCGGGTGAGCGGGCCGCCGGCCGGCGCGACGAGCGAGCGCGGCCTGGGCCGGGTGGGCGTGGGGGGCGCGGGCCGGCCTGAGGGAGGGTCGGGCCGGGGGCGGGCGGGCGCGCCTCGCTCGGTGACCCTCCCGGCGCCGCGGCGGCGAGCGTCCGCCTGGGACGCGGGGCCCGAGGTCCGGGGGCTGCCCGGGGCCGCCGTCCGGGAGAGGCCGCCGTCGCAGCCCCGCTGGCCGAGGCCGAGGCCGAGAGCGGGGAGGGGAGGGGAGGGGAGGGGGCCCCCTGCACCTGTGCAGCTGCCGTTGCCGGGCGGACCCGGGCGGACCCGACTCTCCGCACTGCAGCTCTGGGCCCAGACGCCTGCAGGCGTGGACGCTCCCCGCTCACCGACGCCGCAGCCCAGGAGCAGTTAGACGTTGTGAATCAGATCACAAACCCCCCTGCTCCCCTCACCCCCGCCCCGCGGAGGCCTGGCGCTTTCCAGACCAAGAGGGGCCACCTCCCTGCCCGACCAGGCCGCCGCGTGTGGCCGCCCCTCACGCCCCGCCCCGCCCCGCGCCCCGCCCCGCGCCCCTCCGACTGCGCGGCCTTCCGACTGCGCGGCGTTGGCCCGGGCGGCTCCAGGGGCGGCTCCAGGGGCGGCTCCAGGGGCGGCTCCAGGGGCGGCTCCAGGCGTTCACCGCTGCGTTGGCGGTTTCTACTCCCCCAGCTTTTCCTGGATCTGCCTCTTGTTGGCGGGGTGAGGATCATCCGAGCATTCTTCGGTGACCAGTCTTCTAAAGTAGCCCCCTCCCTCCGTCACACGTGGTTTTTCCTAGTAGGCGTGAGTCACCATTGGAAACTTGATTACTTATTGTGTTTCCCACCACGTGTAAGCTCCTTGAGGCTAAGCTTCATTTCTGAGTCACGACTCCATCCCCAGAACCTAGGAGAAGTCTAAAAGCAGCCCACATTTGAGTGCTTAGTGGGGACCATGGGTTCCACTGAGTCCTTTACAGGCAACCTCTCATTTACTTTTCAACAGCCCGGTGAGAGAGGTAGAACACTGTTTGCCCATTTTGCAGACTAAGGACAGATTAGACACTGAGAGATGACGTAACTCCGCCCAGGTCAACAAGAGGAAGAGCTGCGATTGAAGCAGGCCAACCCCAGGGCCTGTTGATTGAATGCTGCACTTCATGCACTTGTGCCTGGCACATTGTGGTTTGTAAATGATTGTTGGGTGGCTAAATGGATAAGCCCAGTGAAACAGCCACCAAATCCAAACAAAATGCAGAGCTGAGTATAGGCGAATTAGAGAGTAGCTCAGAAAAAGACATCAGGAGGTCTGACTCCCAGGCAGATGCTTATTAGCTATGTGGCCTTGGATGAACAACTTCTCTTTTGAGTCTCAATGACCACATTCTTAAGAAAATTAGGGGAGGCTGTATAATCCCAGGTACTGCCTAGGATAAGATGAAGATGTATATGGAAGTGTTTAGAAGTGCTTGTGTTTTGTGATGGCCTCTGTTCTTAGTCTAGTCTAGTGCTTAGCACAGTGGGTGCTTGCTAGATGTTATCTAGTCTTGACCTGGCTCCAGAGAAGACAAAATAGGGAGCAGATGGCCCATGTTTGAAGGTTGAGAAGTAGGAGCCTGAACTGGAATTTAGAAGAACACCCTTGGCTCTGTTTGGGGGCTCTCACCTTTGTCACCTGGTATCCAGTGTTTGGGAAGTTTGGAAGGTTAGGTCAGTCAGGGTCTCCTGAGATTCAAGGGGGTCCTTTTGAAGGTGAGTTCCTCTGAGTTGACAGAAGATCATTTTGGGGGCCATCGTATCAGACTACTACATTTTGTTTCTAGTGCCCTTAACAATTCTGCAAAGTAGAAGTTCTTGTTAAAGATGGAGAGTCAGGCTTAGAGCTGTTAAAGAATTTGTTCAGAGCGTTACCTGATTGGCTGATGGGGCTTGAGTCCAGATCTTTTGAGTGCAAGAAACAGCCTTTTCTCACTACTCCAGGCTCCTTTCCTAAGTAATAGGCAAGGCAGCCTGAAAATTGTGTGTCACAGCCTCTGCCTGTTCTGACAGTACTGGTACCCCACTTGTTTTCTCCCAGAGACTGTTGAAGCTGAAGGGAGCTTTGGTGACTGAATGCTGGGCAGATTCATCAGAGAGAAGAATGACTTGCCCAGAGTATGGCCCCATACTATGAGAGCTCCTTCTTCTCCTTCTTCTCCTTCCTCTCCTTCCTCTCCTTCCTTCCTCTCCTTCCTCCCTTCCTTCCTTGCACTTTTGTGCCTGGTTTTGGGGAGGGAGATTTGAAAAAGGAAGTGATGGTAATGAAGTGTTTGGTGTAGGGGTTTTTTCTACTAGCAGAGTTACTTGAGGGTTGGAGAGTCCACCTTCTCCTTAAGCAGGCAAGTAAAAATCAGTAGAGATTGTTAGATGAGCCAAATGAGAAGTTACTTTAATAGAAGGTAGATGCCAGAGAAGAGTATCTGCCCCAGGTTCTTCAGAGAAAGTTAAATATTCTTAAAGACACTCATATTTAATCCCCAGGCCCTGATCTTGGAAAGTGCTCTAGTTTCCTTAAGATTCAGTTCTAGGGCCTTGCTACTTTGCAATTAATTTGCATAAATTTACATATTGAGTTCAAGCCCTAATTCCAAGGAAGGTAAAAGAAATTTAATTAATGCAAAATGCTGCAATTATATTCAACTGCAGTTTTCAGAGCAAGCATGTGTGAAATACATAAAGATTACTTTTTATCCAGTCTATTTAACCTCATCCTCCAATGAGAGAAGGTGCATGCATGGTCATAATGTCCTGTGTGTGCCCACTTTTCCTCTTTGCCCCATGTAAACAGCCATATTTGGTAATGCAGATAAAGTTGGTTGCTTTTCAACATGTAGACTCACTGTTCTCCAGCCTTTTCCCCTTCCAACTGCTGCCATTCTTTCCAAGTCACTTGCTGGCCTGCTGCATGATCCTTATGTCCCCAGGCTCATTACGCTCTCAGGGCTACATCACATTTACCATTATCCATTGTTTTCCATGAGGCAAGTTTGGACCACTGCTTTAGGGGAGGACCAAGGAGGATGTAGAAAGATGCACAAGAAATAGTCCCCAAACATGCCATTGCCAGAGAAGCCCTATGCCTGAGCACTGCCCCACTAGCCCCCACTTAACCTGTCACCTCAATAAATACGAACACGTTACTTGTTAGGTACTGGGCCTGGCCTTGCAGAGACAGTAAGGGATGAACGAAGCACAAGATCCTCGCCCTCATGGAAACCTCAGCCCAGTAGCAGGAACAGACCAAAAGGAAGAAAAAGTCAAAAGAATAAAAAAGCACTGCAAGTGTGCTGAAGGAAACAAAAGTGTGCAAAGTAACGGGGACTCCCCATTGGAGGTGGGACGGCAGACACTGCCACCCTGAGGAGGGGACACTGAAGATGCACCAGAGCCAGCCGTGAGAAGTGTGGGCTGAGCTGTGTTTTCTGAGCACTAGCTCAGACCTTCCCCTCGCTGACCTTGTGAGCTGTTCTCCCCATCTCAGATAGGACACAGGTTCAAGGAGGTGAAGTAACCCAAGGTCACAGCTGGTTAGTGGTAGAGCTGGAGGCTAGACCTTCCAGCTCCACAGGCCATGTACTTGGCAGCCACACTGGGGTTGGGATGTGGAGGCTGAACAGGGGATGGACTCTGAGTGCCGGGGAAGGCTGTCTATATGTTTCCTTGGAGGCAACATTGCAAGTCTATAATTAGGAGTGGCGCTTTGGAAAGATTATTCAGTGATGGTGATTTTTCTTTTTATTTATTTATTTTTTTAAAAAAGATTTATTTATTCATGAGAGACAGAGACACAGGCAGTGGGAGAAGCAGGCTCCCCGCAGGGATCCCAAATGTGGGGACTCTATCTTGGATCCCAGGATCATGCCCTGAGCCGAAGGCAGACACTTCAACCACTGAACCACGCAGGTGTCCCTCTTTTTTTTTTTTTTTATAGCGTTTTTGAGATGTCTTTTACATGTAAAATTCAACCTTTTGATTTTTAGAAATTTAGAGTTGAGAAACTGTCACCACAATTGGATTTAAAAAAAAAATATTTTATTTATTTATTCATGAGAGACGCAGAGGGAGACAGAGACACAGGCAGAGAGAGAAGCTGGCTACTCCTGGGGAACCTGATGCAGGATTCCATCCCAGGAGCCCGGGATCACGACCTGAGTCAAAGGTGGATGCTCAACCACTGAACCGCCCCGGTGTCCCACCACAATTGGATTTTAAAACATTTGTTCACAAGACCTAAAAAGACCCTTTGTGCCTATTTGCAGTCGCTCCCCACTCCCATACCCAGCCCCAGGTAACCACTAATCCTTCTGTTGCTATAAATTTGTTTTTTCTGGACATTTCATATAAATGCACTCCTGCATCTTTTATGTCTGGCTTCTTTCACTTAACATAATGTTTTTGATGTTGGCTTGTTGATATAGCATGTTATCAGTAGTTTGTGCCTTTTTATGGGTGAGTAGTGTTTCATTGCCAGGCTGTGCTGCATTTTGTTTATCCAGTCATGAGTTTATGGACATTTGAATTGTTTCCGGGTCTTCACTGTTAGGAATAATGTTGCTGTGAACACTTGTATACAAGCTTCTTTTCTGTGTGTGTATGCGTGTGTGTGTACATATGTTTTCCTTTTTCTTGGATAGATACCTAAGGGTAGAATTGCTGGGTCATTCAGTTTACGAACTTGGTGAGTTGTTAGGTTTAACTTTTCAAGAAACTGTCAAACTATTTTCTAAAGTGGTTCTACTATTTTACATTCCTACTGGCAGTAGATGAGGGTTCCATTTTCTTCATATCCTCACCAACACTTGTTATTGTTTATCTTTTTAATTATAGCCATTTGAATGGGTGGGAAATGGTATTTCATTGTGATTTGAATTTGTATTTCCCAAGTATCTAATCATGTTGAACATTTTTTCATGGCCTTATTTGCCATCCATATATTTTCTTTGGTGAAATATGTATTTGAATCTTTTGCCACTTTTCCTAGGGTTGTCTTTTTATTATTGAGTTATAAGATTTCTTTTGCTGGATACAGGTCCTTTATCATATTATACATTGTAAATATTTTTTCCCAATATATGGTTTGTCTTTTCATTTTCTTAATGGTGTCTTTGAAGTGCAAACGTTTGTAATTTTGATGAAGTTTAATTTATCATTTTATTAATTGTCCTTTTGGTGTCATAGCTCAGAAATCTTTGCCTAACCCAGGGTTATGGATCTTTTTTCCTATATTTTTTCCTAAGAGCTTTGTAGTTTTGGCTTTTATGTTTAGTTCTATGATACATTTTGAGTTAATTTTTATACATGTTAGGAGGTAAGGCTTTAAATCAGGGGTTGGCAAAGTTTTTCTGTAAATGATTGGTTGGTAAATACTTTCTACTTTGCTGACAAGAATGTTTTCTCACTGCTACTCAACTCTGTCCTGGTAGCCACAGTCAGTATATAAACAAATGGGTGTGACTATGTTCTAATAAAACTTTATTTATAAAATCAAGTGTGGGGTTAGATTTGGTTCAAGCATTATAATTCATCGAACCTTGATCTAAATCCATCTTTTTTTGCATGAAAAGTCTAAAATTTTAAGACTTTATTTTCAAACTTTATTTCAAACTAGTTGAAAAGACTGCCCTTTCCCCATTGAATTAACTTGGGACCTTTGTGAATATCAGTTGACCGAAAACATAAGGATTTATTTCTGGACTTTCAATTATGTTGACAGTTCCGTTAATCTGTATGCTATATGTCTATCTTTATGCTAATACAACACTGTCATTATTGTAGCTTTGTAGTAAGTTTCAAAACTGGGAAATACAAAAATACCAGGTTTTTTTGTTGTTTGTTTTTTATTAAGATTGTTTTGGATGTTCTGAATTCTTTGCATTTCCATATACATTTTAGGATCAGTTGGCAACTTCTCTGAAAAAAAAAAGCATATGAGGATTTTGATGGGGTTTGTATTGAATCTGTAGATTAACTTGGGGGGAATTGTTGTTTTAGCAAAATGAAGTCCTCTGATCTATGAATATGAAATCTCTATTTATATCTTTTAAAAACTTGTTTCAGCAATGTTTTATACTTTCAGTGAGCAGTCTTACATTTTTTTCCTAAATTTATTTTTAAGTATTTTATTCTTTTTGATGCTATTATGAATGTAATTATTTTCCTAATTTAATTTTTGAAGTCTTCATTTCTAGTATGTAGAAATATAATTGATTTTTGTGTTTTGATCCTGTATCCTGCAACCTTGCTGAAATCACATATTTAGTAGTATTTTCCTGTGGATTCCTTGTGATTTTTATATAGGTAGGATCGTGGTGACTGCAAATAAGGAAAATTTTCCTTCTTCCTTTCTAGTCTGGATGCCCTTTCTTTGATTTTCTTCCTTTATTGCATTGCCTAGAACCTTCAGTACAGTATTGAATAGAAGTGGTGACAGTGATGCCTTTGCCTTTCTCCTGACCTTAGATAGAAAACATTCAGAGTTCCACTATTAAGTATGTTAGCTGTAAGGTTTTCTTAGTTGCCTTTTATAAGGTTGATGATTTTATCTTTTAATATTCGCAATTATGTCTTCCTCTCTGTTACTATATTCTGTTTTTTGTTTGTAGTTTCTTGGAGTGCAAAGACTATATATTTCAGAGTCTGGCTCATTAATATGTGTGTGTTAGATTACATGCTTGGATTAATGAACTGATGATCCTTCTTTTGCCTAACTGTGATCTTTGACATTTGCACATGAGAATTTTATTCTTCTACTTGTTATATTTCCAAGCTTTAATACAAACTTATCCTAGTTGTATGCAGCAAACTTCCTTTTCACATTGGTATTGCGCAGTGATAGGCTTCTTGAGTCTCAACATGAATATTGATGCTCCTTATCAGATTGTTTTATGTCGTATCCTTCACGGGGTTCCCAGGTGGCTCTGTTGATTGGGTGTCTGACTCAGTTTTGGATCAGGTCATGATCTCATATGTTGTGATATTAAGTCCTACCTTGGACTCCATGCTTGGCATGGAGTCTGCTTGAAATATTCTCTCTGCCTGCTCTTCCCTCCATTCTTGCATGCGTGTTCTCTCTCTCTCACTCTTACAAGTAAATAAATCTTTATATTGCACCCTTCATCTTAGTTGATTGCTTAGAAGCAGCTGGTGAGCAAAGTGTCTCAAAGTCCTGACCTTGGACTCTGACACTCAAACCAGTAAGTCTCTCTCCTTATATGCAAGGTGGACCTCTTCAGCATAGGTGCTTTGAAGGAGTTGAATCATAAGTCCTCCCCAGACATCCCCAGCTTTAGCACTCTATCTGGCTAACCATATGGGGGAATTGTAGTTAATGGGGCCACCATAGGAATTGCCAATTTGGAAAGTCAGGAAATGAATGACCAATTTCCTTACACTTTCCTGTGAATGGTGTGTGGATCTGGATGTCAGGTCCAGCAAGCATTGCTGGCACACATTGCGTGCCATTCCTTGGGTGAGGTGCTATCCCAGGTGTTGTTGTTGTTGTTCTTCTTCTTCTTCTTTTTGATGTTCTTTTTGATGTTTCCGAAACATTACATCCGACACATGGTGAGAGATACCAGGAAACAAAGTGGAGCCAATTCTGCAGGGAAGCAGAGCACTTTAAGTTTCTCTACTTTTCCACCTTCGGCTGCTGAGGAGTAGAGGATCATCTTAAAGACAGATGAAGACTCGGGTACCTGTGTTGGACATTTCTTTAGTGCCCTCTATTCATCTGGCTCAGGGGTTCCCAAACTCACTGCGTTTGAGGACAGTAAAGGGCTGTGCATACAACCATGCTATACTTTAGGGGCAGATTTAGCAACTATCAAGGGTTTTTTGAACATCCTTTAAATTTTCTCTTGATAGTACTATAGTGGATAATAATGACATTTAAATGGTATAAGAGTTAGGGTGATTTCTATCTTACATTTTTTTTCTGATGTTTGACTATAACCCGTGTGTAAGATGAAATCCCATCCTGATAATGCTCCCTAACTGTGTCACAATATGGTGTTGAATATCTTTCTCTGTAAAAGTGAAACCTATAAAGTCATGTAAATATAAGGATAGTTGTTAACGCTAACTCTTACTAAGTCATCTTGGGTCAGTTCCCTCATTTGGGAAGTAAAGATACTGCACCAGAAGCATCTTTGATCCTTCAGGTTTCCAGTCTACCTTTCCCACCTCTTGGTGGGGGGGTCACTGCACGCTCTTCTGCAGCAGCTCTGGTTTCCAGATCAAACCTGCTGGCTTTACTGTTTCCCTGCCGCTGGTGGAGGCTTCAGAATGTTTCCTAGTTGAGCCCTCTCCCTTCTGCACCTGGCTGTGGCCATTCTCTTTCATTCTCATTCGTGAGCTGTTGACTTTTGGATTCTAAATATGACTTTTGGACACCCAGAGGTGTCCCATTGCATATCCCATGGGTGCGTGTAATTCACTATACCCACTGGAACTCACCTGCATCCCCTCTGCTTCCCTCAGAATCACTTATTTCTTTTGCTACAGATGGCTCTAGCCAGCCAGTCCCTCAGCCAGAAAACTGGGTCCCATGTTCCTTTTTTTCTCTACATTTAATGACAGATCTTGCATTTTCCCTTCTATTTCTTTGTTTTTGCCTCTCTTTATCCTTGCTTACCCTTTATCTTTTTCTGGTCCATTCCATCTTCCCTTGACCATCTGATAAATTGTTTCTTTTCCCAAAAGACTTGCCTCCCACCAATCTATACCTCCTAGTGCTAGCAGGGTAATAAAAAACCCCATAAATTTTACTTTTGAACAGGTTTCAGGCAAATGGTAATAAAATTCAGGCAGTTCCAAAGGAGGCACATAGGGAAAAAGTTCATCTCCCTTCCCACTTGTTTCATCTGACTTGCCCTCTGAGGCAGTCACCCTTACCAGCTGGGTGCATCGGTGATTGTGCAGAGTTAAAGCTAATTATGTCACTCCCTTGGGTTAAAGGCACATTCTGGGGCCTGGCTTATGGTGCCCTGTTTGTGTGGGGCTACTTGCTGCCTTTCATTGCCCATGTTGGCTGGGAAGACACCTGCTCCTGCTGCACTTGGAACTGCTTCGTGCTTCTGTGCCTGTGGTTCTGTTCTTTGCACTATTTTCTCTTCCTGTGACTGGCCAAATTCCTTGTCATCCTCAGGTCCTATTCAGGTGTTACCTTCTGAAAGTCACCCTCAGTGATGTCACTCACTCACTCTGGATTGTCCCTGTCCTGGGTCTTGAGGACTTGGTGCTCACCTCCCAGTACTTACTGCTTAGGCAGAGCTAATCTCTTCCTTGCTTCCTCCCTTGCTGCCCTGTGAGTAAGGGCTTCCTCAGCCCTTCTTGCTGCTGTGCCAGGGTATTCTATATGAAGAGGAGATTGTGACTGATGCCCTGCCTATAGTCCTATCTGTTTGTTTTTCTGTCCCCAGTACCTAGCCCAGAGCTGGTTTTTCTTACTCCAAACCGTAAGTCCAGAAACTTTGTGGTATTAATTGATCTGAATTGATTGCCAACATTTCAAACTTGGAGGCTTTACGTAAATCCAATTTTTAGCTCTTTGGGGGAAGAACTGGAAGTCTAGTCCACGTTCCCATATGGCGATACTTTCCTGGAGGTGCAAGGTAGCTGCCCTCTTCAGGGGGCCTAGACTCTCATCACTGTCCCCACCATGTTGTCCTTGCACTTTTTTTTTTCCATTACCAGGCCCATTCTATTAATTTTGTCACTTGCCTCATGCCTGTAGACATTTGTATTTGCCATGCTTGGTGTAGGAGGTCTCCAAGGGCTCTTCTTGTTCTGACATTCTGGGATTTAAATCTGTGGTGAGCAGCCGGTGGATCTAATTTCAGCTCATAGAAAGCTGAAAGACTAGTGAACGAAATCTCCAAGGCAACAGCTTTAGGCAAGGAGAGGAATCTTTTTAGAACCACAAGATTGGGCAATGCCTCCACAGGGATTGGGGTGTCTAAGGCATCAGGAGCCACTGACAGACCTGACTTTCCTGCAAGCTCATTCTTCTGGAAACTGCCTCAGGTGCTCAGCCTGACTGGAGAAGCCTTAGGCCCAGCTTGGACAGGGTGGTGAACCGCAGGTTATCTCCTGGCACCCAGCGGATCCTCAGTGTTGTCCCGAATGGTCTTGGCCATGGCTGTGCAGGCCTGGTTGCTGCGGACTCACAATAAAACCTTGGGCGAGCTGCTTCTCTGCACCATACCTTCTCCATCTTTACTTGAGGAGGATGTTGCCTCTCCTGCCTGAAAGGGAGCTGGGGCTGTGAACTCATTTGGTGAACATCAAAGCATTTGCTAATGTAAAGAGTAATGTTTAGGAAGCTACTTCTCACATGTGTCTTGATGAGTAACATGTTAAGACTAAAAAAGTGCTAATTTTCATGTTGCCATTCTCTTAATTTAAGTAAGCTGTTTTGTGAGTCCATATGTGCTCCCCCCCCACTCCCTACCTGGGGGCTCAATAAAGTATCATCAGTTTTATTTTTCTTGAATTGGCCATTCTGAGGACATGGTTACTTGCCACATCAGAGTGGATCTGTATTACTGCCTTCACTCGTGCAAGTATCACTGTTAGGTGCCCAGAGTTGGGATCCGTGTCTTGGCCCAAGCATTTAAGACTTCCTTTGATCTTCGGTGGGTTGTTTCACCTCCCTGACTCCAATTTCTTCATCTGTAAAGTGGAAGTACGTTTAGCCCGGGGTCTAGCAAGCCCATGGAGCTTGCTCAATGGATATTAGGTAGGCTGTACGTGGCGTTATCTCTGAACAGGAGCTCCGTCCCCACTCCTCCATCTGAGTTCCTCTGCCCCGGCTGAGCTTTGTTTCCCCATTCTGGTGTAGGAGAGCATTCTATCCCCTCTCTGGGCACTGATGCCAGGGATTCCCTCATTCCTTTCTCCACAGGCAACCTCTTTGCAGCATCCTGTGTAGTGTGTTGATTTGCCTGGGGGACAGAGCTCCCTGAATGGATTTCAAATGAGGCACACACACTTACAGAGTAGTTCTCTGCTCTGCGAGGGTGCCTCCCTCTCCAGTGAGCTGGGCCTGGGTCTTGCTGTCATCTTTCCCTTGTTTTTCCTTTAAGACTTCTTGCAAAATGCATCTTATTTTTAAATTCCAAATGTTCATAATTTTTCATGAATCCTTTCAGGCTTTTTCCAAGCCTCCATATACAAGCATACCCTTCCTTTTTATAGCCCAAATGAGAACATAGTGCATATACCACTTTGTAAATTGCTTTTTTCACTTGCCCTGTTCATTCAGATGCCAGATCTCTGGTTACTTCACTTGTGTGGAGTCTTTTGCAACCCCCACACCTCCACTGCCCCAACTCCTACAGAGATTACACTTCCTAGCCCTCTTGCTCCTCATGTGCACTGTTTGTGGCAGCGACCCTGGCTCTAGCTCTTTGTCACCTCAGCCCTTCTTGCTGCTGTGCCAGGGTATTCTATATGAAGAGGAGATTGTGACTGATGCCCTGCCTAGAAAGCATCAGCAGCTGATTGCTGAAAAAAAATTCCATTTTCCTTATCCTGTCATTCAGGGCCCTCACTGGGTGGAGCCTGCCAGCCCTGCATGTCTTACTCCCTTCATGGACCTGCCCTCGGTCATGCCGAACCTCAGACTTCTCCCTCTATGCCTTCTGTGTGTCCTTCCTTTCCAGAACACCCCTCGACTCCTAGCCCTGTCTGCGGTTATCTGTTCAGGCCCATCTCAGGCTGCCTCCCTTCCCACTGACACTTAGGTTCCTTCTGGAGAGCGCCTGGGCGTGCAAACTCAACTTCTGTCGCCTGATGGCTTGGCAGCTCTGGGCCTTCGCCCTACTGGGCCCCCATCTGACCATAAGCTCTTGGAGCACAGAGTTCTTGACCTTTATATCTTGACATACTCTGTTGTAGTAGCTTAGTGTTAGGGACCTGGGCCTTTAATAAATATTTCTTTAGTTCATGTGTTTTTTTTTTTTTAAGATTTTAATCATTTATTCATGAGAGACACAGAGGCAGAGACCTAGGCAGAGGGAGAAGCAGGCTCCATGCAGGGAGCACGATGTGGGACTCGATCCCAGGACCCTGGGATCACACCCTGGGCCGAAGGCAGATGCTCAACCACTGAACCACTCAGGCGTTCCTAGTTCATGTGTTTAACAGATATTTGAGCATGTCCAGTGTGCCTGGCACTTGCTAGGCACTAGAGATACAGCAAGGGCAAAACAGTCCCATGGGGCTTGTGTTCTGGTGGGATGATGGCAAGCGGGTGGTCACAGGTGCGTTATGTTCTGTGGCTAGCGAGTGAGGAGAAATGAGGCTGAGGAAAGGAGCGAAGGAGTGATGGCAGGATTCTGGCTTCAGACAGGGTCGTCAGGAAAATGCAGGAAGTTGCCCTTTTCTGACTGACTAGTGTTCTGTGGCTTAGCAATCCTGGCTCCTCTGCCTTTCATTGCTTTTGTGGTAGTTGTCCTTTTGGGGTGCGGGGAGGACCTCCTGCCTCTGAGTTCCTTTTCCCTGCTTTTGTCAGGGTCAGCATCCCTTTGCTCCCACAGCCCACCAACAGAGTGGTTCAGGAGCCTGGCATCCTGCTGTGCGGTGGAGCTTGCACCCTGGGAACTTCCTGATAGGGGGTGAGTGCTTTAACTACTTTGTGCCTTGGTTTCCTCAACTGGAAAGCAGGCATTAAACTGTGAGTATTAAAGAGGTGGTCTGTGCAGAGTGAGTGCTGGCTGCATGTCACGGTTGGTATTAGTAGGCATCATGACTCGTAGTTCTTGTGACTCTGATCTGCTCTGGTGTATTGTGGCTGCAGAACAATACTCACTCCTGGTATCATTCTTCCGTCGGAAATGGGGAATACCCATGTGTGTTCTGTGAAGCAGCACCCTGCTCCCCAGCCTTCTAGTTGTGAGGTGGCCACATGACTTAACTCACAGACCTCTTGCCCCCTCTTTGGGAACTTGCCTATAAATTCAGTGCTTTTGGGTAAGGGAAGCGTTTGGTTGCCATCATGGGGTGATGATCAGTAGGAGGTGGGGCCTGGTTTCCCAGCCATGTTTGCTACTATGGAAGTTATGAAGTCTCTGTCCATGCATGCCCTCGACAGAGGTCTGACTTAGCTGTCTATGGCTGCCCACCCACTACCATAGAGCTGGTGGAGGGTGGTGGGCTGGAGAGGGGAGGAGGTTGTCACTGGAGACTCGGGGAGGCATCAGGCACCTGTGCCGCAGTGGAGGCAAGACAAGGCCCCCTCCTTGCAGTCCCCATGGCACTCTAGGCTGAGCGCAGGTTCAGGTTTGAGCCACTCACTGTCAGAATGGTGAGTGCTTTAAAAAGAATATGCCCAATTTAATTTTGTGCCGATTATGGAAGAAGAGTGAAGAAGCCTGCTCAAGGTCACAGAGCTGCACGTGGACTACTCAGTGTATAGTACATGGCAGCTGTTAACCATCATTATTGTTATTGATTAGTTTGTGCATTTTTGCACACTCAGTATGTGCCTCGTATGAGTGATAATTAGTATTTGTAAACCACTTTGCTATTTCCTGTAATAGCTGATATTGGTGGTTGACTTTGTGCCGACTGCTTTGTGTGGATTGTTCCGTTTAATCCTCGCCACAGCCCCACAGTCTGGACCATTAATTATTTCCGTCTCACAGATGATGAAACTGATTTACGGATATGAAGTCCCTCACCCAAGGTCATGTAGTTAGTGAGTGGCTTAGTTGGAATTCAAACCCAGAACTGCCTGACCCCAAAGCATTGAGCTCCTGAGCCATAGATTGTAATCAGTCCAGCTTCCAGAGGCCCTCATTTTGTAGGTGAGAGACATGATGCTCAGAGAAGCCAAAGAACTGAGTCCAGGCCACACAGTGGAGCACAGGTAGTGCTCCTGTTCCCTGCACTGCTGTGGATGTGGCCCTCTGTCTCTTGACCATAGAGGACCCTGTCTAGCTGCCTCTCATGGCACAGTGACCAGTGGGCCTTTGGCACCGAGCTCCCAGACCCGTCTGGCTCCGGAGGCCCCCATTCTGGTTCTGTTGGTATAGGGAGCATTGCCCAGATGGTGTTTATTCTCACATGACGACTGTGTGTATATGTATATTTGTTGATTAAAATATTACTTGCTGTATTTTGTAGCAACATTAAAAAATATTACAAATCTTCTACTGCCAACAAGAAGCTTGCCAATGTTTTCCTTAACCCCTCACTCACCAAGTGGTACGGTTTAGTGGATGCCCCCAGGCTGGGCTGAGGATATCAGAGCCTCTGACTCACCTGTGTAGAACCCCTCATAGTTTCCTGGGTCTTTGGATCAAATTTTGGCTTCTTATACTGGTCTGCCAGGGCTTGTGGTCTTGCCTTTGCCTGCCTCCTTGGCCTGGTCATCTGGTCCCATCCTCCTTCTCACACACTGGCCTTCTGTTAGGCACTTGGATGTTCCAGACTCCATTCTTCTCAGAGGCTTTGCATTTACTCGGTGCCTCTGCTTGGGGCTAGATAATTTTCTCCGGGATCTCAACATGTAGGTGTGGTCAGGACCTCCTCATTTGGGGTGGAAGTATTAATATTAGTGTTCTCACCTCTAAGGGGCCTTCCCCAGTGCCTGTGGCTTCCTGAACAACCCCCTACCCCCTCCCTGCAGTTCTGTATTTTAATCTTTCCTAGAACTTGTCACCTAACATGCTTCACTGATCTTTAAGACACATGTTTTAATATCTCTGGAATAGGATATTGTATAATAGGTGGAAAATTAATTTCATTGGTGTCTTTTTCTTCGGGTTATATGAAAATAACAGTGTGATTTACAATTGGTGGTGTCTTAGGTTGGATGAAATAAGATGCAAAATTGTTTACTTGTTTATTGTCTCACTTCCCATAAGAATGTAAGCTCTATGAAACAGGGACCGTGTCTCTTTCACTGCAGTTTTCTCGCTGTTTCTTTTCACCTATGGTTTCTCAAACATTACTGTCACACAGTGGATGCTTACTAAGCAGATACTTGATGAAGGAGAATGGATTGTAGTTATGGTGCCCTGGCTAGTTGCTGCACTGCACTGGTCGGCTCTTTGTGGGCAGTGCATGCTCTTCCTGGTCATGTGGAACCTGCTCTTCCTCCTACAGAGAGGATTGAGGTATTACTAGCCCACAGCTGCCCCTTCATGCACACCAAGTCATTGATGCTTCATCCATACGCATATGGATTCCAGGACCACCCAGGACTCTCTTCCCTCAGGACATATACCTGCATCCCCTGTCCGTCAGAGGACTGGGGTGTCTCATAGAATCCACTTGTAGATGGAGGAAGGGGAGCGGTGCCCCACGGTGTGCTGGTAAAAGTTTAACACCCAGATCTCTGCCCAAGAAAGGGCCCTGATGTATAGTTATTTCCCAGTTTCTGTGGTGGAAATGCTCTCCATCATGGCCAATTTCAAGCTGCTGTCTGAAGTCAACCAGCTTGCAGAATTCCTGGAAATTGAAAAATCAGCTCTTCTGGTTCCAGTACACCATTGGGACACCCAAATCTTTTCCTGCAGCCTGTGTTCACTGTTGACTGCCAGCTCCATGTGCGCCGCCTGCCTGCAGAACATTCCACGTCAGCCATGCTGTCACCTTACACCCAGCGTGGTATCCCATGTTGGCCCTCTGTGCGGCTAATTTGAGCAAGAAATGGGTGTGCTGCGCTGTAGAGCTACCCCTTCACTTTCTAACTTATTTCAGGGCTTAGTTATTGCAGCCCTAATAGAGGAGTGAGCCAATGGACTGTTGGGGCTCTCTCCCTGTTTTCTTTTCTTTTTTTTTAAAATTTATGATAGTCATACAGAGAGAGAGAGAGAGGCAGAGACACAGGCAGAGGGAGAAGCAGGCTCCATGCACCAGGAGCCTGACGTGGGATTTGATCCCGGGTCTCCAGGATCGCGCCCTGGGCCAAAGGCAGGCGCCAAACCGCTGCGCCACCCAGGGATCCCTCTCCCTGTTTTCATCTGAGATTTCATATTTACATTCCAGCTCATTTGCTGCTTTTTCAAGATAGTCTCTTCTAGATTTCCCTTTCCTGGCATTCTCATATTTTCCCACTAACTACAGATCAAAGATCTTTTTTTTTTTTTTTTTTTTTAAGATTTTATTTATTTATTTGAGAGAGAGAGAAAGTGAGAAACAGCATGGGTGGAGAGGGAGGGGCAGAGGCAGAGGGAGAAGCAGATTCCCTGCTGAGCAGAGAGCCTGACGTGGACATGGGGCTCAATTCCAGGTCCAGGACCCCGGGGCCATGACTTGAGCTGAAGGCAGATGCTTAACTGAGCCATGAGGTGCCCCTCACAACTCCTTTTTCTTTGCACTGTGCTTTGTTCTTTACTGAGGCCTGCTGATGCCACAGGCCCTTGTCACTTCGTGACTGAGGTCCTGCTTCCCACTCCATGTGCTCTCTTATAGCACTGCTGATCATCGTCTAAGAACACAGTATATATATTTTCCTGGTTCTGAAACTTTCAGCAATGCCGTGCAATTGTTGGAGCCTTTCTGCTTGACTTTGAAGCTTCTCTTAGTACTGGCTTCATCTAAGTCCACCTTTACAACCCACACCTTCCAAAATAAACTTCCAGCTGTGTGCACACTGGTCTCTGATTGTTTGTGCCTCTTTTCTCTGTGCCCTGCCCTACACTGTGTGAGATGCCCACTGTTCCCCAATACACTGTAGCATCTGTTCTGTTGAATCCTGCTCTCACCCTTAGGAACCCACACAGGCGTACCTTTCTTGGGATACCCTGTTTTTGCTGAGTAACATCCTATCTAGATTATTCATTTTTGTCTTTGGTTCTCTTTTTATTTGTAGCAGTTTTTTGAGATACGATTCACAAACCATACAACTTAGCTATTTAAAGCATATGATTCAGTGATTTTTAGAATTTTCACAGGTATGTGTAGTTATCATCACAATAATTTTTAGAACATTTTAACCAAGCCCAGGGCAATCACCAATCTACTTTTTATCTTTAAAAGTTTGCCTATTTTGGACATTTCAAATAAGTGGAGTCATACAACATGTTGCCTTTTGTGGCTGGCTTATTTCCCTTAGCATGATGGCTTCAGGTTCATTCATTTGGTAGCATGTATCAGTATTTCATTCTTTTTTTACAGCCAAATAATGTTCCATTGTGCGGATAGACCAAATTTTACTTATTCATTCATCAGTTGATGAACATTTGGGTTCTTCACACTTTTTGGCTATTATGGATAATGCTGATAGGAGCATTCATGTACAAATTTTTGTGTGGATATGTATTTTCATTTCTCCTGAGTTGATATCTGGGAGTGGAATTGTTAGATCAAATGGTAACTCTCTACTCAACCTTTTGAGGGACTTCCAGACTGTTTCCACATTGCTGTGGAACTTTATATTGCTGGGGGTTCTGATTTCTCCATATCCTTGTCAACGCTTGTTACTATCTGATTTTTTAAAAAATTTAAACTAAAATTAAACTTTATAATTTATAGTACATTGTTAGTTGCTGTGTAGAGTTCAATAATAATTCATTAGTTGCATATAACACCCAATGCCCATCATATCATATGCCCTCCTTAATGCCCATCACCCAGTTACTCCATTCCCCCCATCCACCTTCCCTCCAGCAACCCTCAGTTTGTTTCCTATAGTTAAGAGTCTCTCCCTCTCTGATTTTTCCTTCCTTTCTTCTATGATCCTCTGTGCTCTTTCTTATATTCTACATATGAATGAAACCATATGATAATTGTCTTTCTTTGATTCACTTATTTTGCTCAGCATAATACCCTCCAGTTCCATCCATGTTGACATAAATGGTAAGATTTCATCCTTTCTGATGGCTGGGTAACATTCCATTGTATTTATATACCACATCTTTATCCATTCATCTGTTGATGGACATCTGGGCTTTTTTCACAGTTTGGCTATTGTGGACACTGCTGCTATGAACATTGGGGTGCAGGTGCCACTTTGGATCTCTACATTGGGGCAAATACCTAGGAATGCAATTGCTGAGTCATAGGGGAGTTCTATTTTAACTTCTTGAGGAGCCTCCATACTGTTTTCTGACTTTTGATTATAGCCTTCCTAGTGGGTATGAAGTGGTATCTCATTGTTTGAATTTGCGTTTCTCTAATAAATGATGATATTGAGCATCTTTTCATTTGCCTATTGGCCATTTGTATATCTTTCTCAGAGAAATATCTGTTCAGATATTTTTTTGTTCATTTTAAAAATTGAGTTATTTTTCTTTGTATTATTGAATTGTGGGGATTCTTCATATATTCTAAATACATATCCCTTGTCACGTGTATGACAATATATTGTCATATAAATATTGCAAATATTTTCTACCATTTTGTAGGTTGCCTTTTCACTTGCTTTATTATATCTTTTGGTACATAAAACTTTTTAATTTGGATGGAAGTCCAAAATATCTAATTTTCTTTGGTTGCTTGTGCTTTTGGTGTCTTATTAACAAATGCACTGTCAAAGCCAAGGTCATAAAGACTGACCTCTATATTTTCTTTTATTTACCCTTATGTTGTTTTAGCTCCTACTTTTAAGTCTCTGATCCTTCTTGAGTTAACTTTTGTATATGGTGTGAGGTAGCTGTTCAACTTCCTTCTTTTGCATATCAAAATCCAGCTGTACCAATACCTTGTCAATCAATTGAGATATATAGGTTTATTTCTGAATTCCCAGTTCTCTTCCGCTGCAGTGTATGCTTGGTGTTCTCCTGTCCTATATCACTAATTAGCTATTTGATTTGCATTTATTTGAAGTACTAGAGGGACGCAGTTGTTATTATGATCTTTTGTTGCTAAAAAATGTTCATGGTAAACAGTTAAAACAGAGAAGTGCCAAAGTGAAAGTCCTGCCCCAGCTGCTTTGGATCCCACTTCTAGGACGACATAACTGTCGTGTTTCCTATGTAGCCTCAGAGATGTTGGCTTCTGACCAGATACATATATCTGTGTATATGTATATATGTGAAAATTCAGATGCACATTTGTGAATGTGAACATGCACAATACTGACATATTTATTTGTGTTTGTCTGCATTTTTATAATTGCATATCTCTTTTCACAAAATTGAGCTAGATAAAGGATTCTATGACTTTAAAAAATCATGAGGAAATCCCATACATCCCTCCATGTCAGTTGTACACGTTTTACCTCATCCTTTCTTAATGGCTACATAATATTTTATAGAAGGTGTACACCATCATTTCTTCAGCCAGTTCCTTATTGTTGCATATTGATGTTTTTTCCTTTTTTCTTGCTATTCCATTTCTGCTGTGTATATGTGGGAGCACTTTTCTCGGTAGGATACCTGAAAGTGGAGTTGCTGATCCTGGCTTTTGTCTTAAAGTCATTTTTAACATTTTCCCCTCCACTGTGCTTTATTATGCCTTACACATATTAGATACTTAATAAATATTTACTGAAGTGAACTTTTAAGGGTTTTACTCTGGATTTATCCCTAGCTTGCTATTTCATTTCAGTAAACTGTTTTATGACACCCTCATGCCTATTTCCCTTCCTCTGAAATGAATTAAAGTGTTGGTTATCCAGTCTTCATTAGGGAGAACTGCGTTGGAATGAGTCAAGCAGTGTTGTGATGTCTACCCTGTGTGTGGTCCTGGGAATACATGGAGAGGAGGTTGCCCCAGCCCTTAAGGTATTTGCAGATTTTTTAGGATGAGGCCGGTAGGATGTATGACACTTCCCTAAGAGACACATGTATTATGATGGGTACTGTCAGGAAAGATCACATGGAGGAGAGACACTGAGATGCTCTTAAATGAAGGGGAAGCTTTAAACAGGTGGATGTCCTGGGGGTGGATGTCTGCTAGTGGTTCTTGGCTGAGGAACAGCATAATGGATGCAGAGGAGGTGAAGAAAGTGATTCTGTGGAGTGTAGGGTATGTGCGAGCAGCAGCAGGAAACAGCTGGAGGGCCAGTGGGGACATGCTGTGGTCGACCTTGAATCCACACAGGGCTTTGGCACTAATCTGCTAGGTATTGGGCCACTTTGAGAGGCTTTTAAGTGGAATTATATTGTTGAAGTTCGTCTGGAGAGAGTGATGTGCTCTGTCAACCGGGGTCATGGATAAAGGGGTATCTTCATTTCTAGAGGTTTCTGTGATATAACTTTTTCCCCGTCCTTCTCTTCCCATCCCTCAATTCTTCCCTTAGCTGTCTGAAAATGTGGTTAACCGCATGAAGGATTCCAGCCAGCCTTGCAAAGCTGGGCAGTCAGCTCCCCCTCCTGCCCCTCCATCTTCTACATTTGGCAACTCTAAAGGCCCAGAGAAAGGTATGGTAGATGGCAGGGAGTCTGTGGAGGGTGGGAATGGGGTGTGAAAGGAATGACAAACAGCCTTCCTGTCAGAACAGATTTGATAGCTAATGTGGCTTCTGTTTGTTTCTGGGTGATGTAAGCACCTCCTTTCTCATAACTGCTTTTCAGGAGAGTGTGGCTTTCCTGTGTGATAGACACTGTCTGCTATGATGAAAGAGCCACATTTAGTCAGAGTGCCTACTTGTGACTGGGGCCAGACTGTTTGAGTTTCTCAATATGTAACAAATGAAGTAAAAGGGCTTGGTAACTCAGGTAAGAAGTTGCTGTTAAGGATCCCTAAGAGACACATTGTCATTACTGTTTGGTATGGTTCCCAGAGTATTAGGGATTTATGTGAATTGGACCAGCCTGGGGGAATTGAGTTGATGACTTGAGCATTGACCTCAGCACCTTTAACTGAGCCCTCACATCAAGTGATCCTGACCTGGCTTCTGGGACAGTTCACCGTGGGCTTCTAGCAAGGCCTGCCACCCCGTACCTTTCAGGGGTTCCTTTTGCACCCATGGTGGGCTCAGAGTTTCATTTGTTCCCTTCTCTGTGGGGTCCATGACAAATTAAGAAATTTGTGCTTTTCTCCAAACAGTGACTTTCAGCAAACACAAAGGAATGAAACAATTTTATTTTATTTTATTTTAAAAAATATTTATTTATTTATTTATTTATTTATTTATTTATTTATTTATTTATTTATTTATTTATGATAGACAGAGAGAGAGAGAGAGAGAGAGGCAGACACACAGGAGGAGGGAGAGACAGGCTCCATGCCAGGAGCCCAACGCGGGACTCGATCCTGGGACCCCAGGATCACGCCCTGGGCCAAAGACAGGCGCCAAACTGCTGAGCCACCCAGGGATCCCCCTAATGAAACAATTTTAAAAAGGATCTAAGATATTTTAAGATATTTCAAATAAGGATAGTCCTTGGAGCAGCTGCTATTCTAGCCAATAAATACTTGTTTATAAGAATCTGGGTCTTTTGTCTATCAACCACAGCTTGTCTTTTCTGCCAATCTTCCTTATTAGGTAGTAAGACTGTAGAAGGCAGAAGTTGTATCCTGTCCAGTTAGCATTTACTATCTGCTGGTCTGGGATCAGGACAAGTGCCTCATGCTGGTCGTGTACAGTGATGCATAGACAGGGATGCCTCCCTCATGGTACACACAGCTCTAGTTAAGGAGCCAGATGTATAACCCTGTAGGTTATGTGTATCACGATGAAGCAACACTAGAAGCATGCCTATGGCCAGGGTAGCACAGAGGAGTGACTCATTATTTTAGGGAGGAGCTTCAAGAGGAAATGATGGTTAAACTGGATTTTGAAAGATAGAGCAATGGTAGATGAGCAATTCAGGCTTGGTGAACAGCATAAGTACAGTCCCCAGAGGTGTGGCATAGTCTGGCCTATATGGGGCCCTAGGAATGATTTGCTATCTCTGGAATACAGAGTATAAGAAAAGGAGAGCTCTTGAGGTACTGCTCAGGGCCCAGGCTACAGACCTCTACAGAGGCCAGAGACCTCTGCATGCATCCGTAAGGCTGGAACTCCAGCCAGGCCTACCAGCTTGCCACTGTATTGTCTGCCCCAGGGCTTCCTGAGCATCACAACCAATGGGTAACTGGGTTTGGACCCACCCTGAGATCTTTTTGAATATCGATCAGTGAAGGGGCAAATGAGATTCTTGAACCCTCATAAGATGCTCTTGTCTTTTAAAAAGAGGGGTGGCTCCCCACAATATCTCTAGCAACTGACAAGAAGGGGGGTTGAAGAGGGCTCTCACTTAACCCAGTGCACTTGAATAAATTGAATTAACTGGTGAGAGGGAGAAAGTGATGAAATAAGCAAAGAAGGCCAAAATCTGTCATGCATATGTCAGCTTTAGCTTCGGAAGATGAAAGAAAAATTGGTTTCAGTTTTGGTTAAGTTTCAGCGGTTTAAGGAGCAGGAATGGTGGTTCATTTGTCATTTGGGTGTAGTTATAACTATTTTTCTGTTTAAGTGATTGTGAATTTGGGTTTCTGAGTGCTGGAGAATAGTCAGCATAAATGGGCTGTCGTGAAGTTGACTAATTTTAAGATATTTTTACTCTTAAAATTGGTGTTTGCTTTTATTTTAGTGATGAAACAAGATTAGAAAAAGTTAAAATTAAATCCTTATGTCACATCATACCTCAAAATAAATGTCAGAGGAAATAAAAGATTTAAATGTAAGAATTGAAGCCATAAGAGTACAATAATAGTACATAAGGGTAAAACATGTAGACTTTCTAAGCACTCCATCAATTGAAGAAACCCTAAATTAAGAAGAAAAGTGGGAAATCTAACTATAAGAAATTAGACAATTTAGAAAAAAATAAATGAAGAATGAATGATAAACTAGGGGACTATAACATGACAGGGTATTAGCAGTCCTAATATAGAGAGTTCTTAAAGATCTTTGACAATTCAATAGAAAATGCATATGAATGGTCATAAACCGGTGATGAGATTTTCCACTTTGCTAATAGTGAAAGACACACATTAATGAGTGTTACCAGGGGGAAGGGAAATGGGCAGGCTCCTACACACAAGGTGGGAGTGTGGATTAGTGCCACATTTTCTACGTTACTTTCTTAACTATGAAAAAAGAAAATTGTTTGAAAAGCTAAAGTAAATATGATAAATTACATCTCAATAAAGCTGTTGTAAGTAAACATATAAAAACAGGGGGCATATCTCAAAGTAAAAACTCAGCAGTGGTTTACTATTTTTTTTTATTCCCATTTGAGAACCCGGTGTGTTACCCAGGAACACTTAGGTATGCCCTCCTAGCCAGGCAGAGCACTGCTGTGCCCATCCTTCTGTGAGAGGTGGTCTGAAAGCCTGAGACATAGGATGATTGCATTTGGAAGTGCCTTCCTGAAGGGTTGAGTTCTGGAGCCTTTGAGTTCAATGTGCTTTAAAAGGTCTTGGCAGTGGAATAGCAAATCCTCACCTACTCTCTCACAGAGCCTGGTTCTTCTGCAGTATTTTTGCGCAGTTCTAGGCACTGCTACTTTAGAAACCTGTGATGGAGGGGTAGGATGTTTGGCCAAGGCCCTGGAAAGTGTTGTGGTTTGGCTGAAAGGCTGTGGGGAGAGGGGAGTAGCAAAATCTTCAGCGTCACCAAGTGGTGGAGAGACTAGAGTAGACTGGGTTTGCTCAAAAATCACTGAGTTCATGGCCATCAAAAGGGAACCCTTATAACAACTTAAGAGCCCAGTAACATTACAGGTGATGCAGATCAACTGATAGCTAAGTTTCCATTAATATGTGGTGTTTGCCACTTTCAGGGTTAGAAATCTGTAGAGTGGGCTACTAAGGGAAACATCCCCACCAAACCCCCACCAAAACAGAGACCCTGGAGGCTGTCCTTTGAGCATAAAGCAGAGCAGTGGGTATGCTCAGCCTTTCGAGGCTTGTGTTTGGGAGATGACCTAGATTCCAGGTGATTGTAGAGTGAGGAGTGATGGATTGGTAGAACTGCACTCAAGTGGCTGTGCCTGCTGCCTGCCCTACACAGTGAACTGTCCTGGTGCAGGATGAGGAAGCGGATGGGCCTTTGGGCTGCACCTCTCCAGACTGGCTGGATCAAAGATGTGTTCTGTGTCTGTCTGTGGGGCACATCCATCCAGGGATGTATGCTCCTGAGCCCTTTCCTGGATGACCGCCATGCCTTCATGGATCCTAGGCTGCTGCTGACTGGCCTTTTCTTTTCATTCCTTTGTAGACTCCAGAGTGCCCAGGTCTGAGTATAGTGGTGGCCAGAAGTCCTCAGGGGCGGAGGAGGATTTCCTTAAGAGGTAAGCCCGAGTATCCACTCACCCCTGGCCCTGTGCTCTGACTAAACACTCTCTCCTCACCAGATACCTCCCCCTTGCCTGAAGGCCCAAAGGTTTGTCTTACTTAGATTGCACAAGAACCCTATGATATAGGTGGCACAGATCCTAGTTTAAAAATGAAGGAACACCAAAAGTGACCTGAGAGGGTTGATTGCTGATGTTCTTAAAAATTCACTTTAATTTTTTTCCTTTATTTAATTTTATTTTTTTTAATTTTATTTAAATTCAATTAATTAACATATAGTAGAGTATTAGTTTCAGATATAGAGTTTAGTGATTCATCAGTTGCAATACAACACCCAGTGCTCATTACATCAAGTGCCCTTCTTAATGCCCATCACCCAGTTGTCCTTTCCTCCCAAAATTCACTTTAAAAATCTAGGAGTATCACATTAAAAAAAAAAAAAAAAAAAAAAGCTAAAAGTAAGTAGCTGAGTGAGTGGCTGGACCTTCTGTGCCTGTGTATGCATACAGGCATATTTTTAGAGACAGGAAGAAGAAACAGAGCCCCCATAGTTCTAACTGGTTGCCTAGATGATTTGGCTACAGGGTGTTGGTGACTTCCCATTGGCACAGGCCACACCCACAGAGAGCTGGCTACACCTCTTAAGAGCTCAGTAAGGGGTCTGGGTCCCCTCCCCTGAGGCACAGAGGCCCTCGGAATGCAGATGTGTTTTCTGATTGTGCCCTGCACTAGTTATGTGATCCCAGAAAATCACTGCATTTCTCTGGTTCCTGGAGAAGGGCATAAATGGAGTACCTCTTTGATGGGAGTGTTGTCCTGAATAAACATGTTACTGCAAACGAAGCACTAAGCCTAGCACCCGGGAGTTCTCAGTGAATGTTCACTGTAGTTGTCATTGACTGGCTTCCTCTATACCTATATACCCTATAGAGTATAGGTATATACTATACCTATACTTTTTTTATATACTATATAGGTATAGTATATACTATACCTATACCTATACTTTTTTTTTAAAAAGTTTTTAAATTTTTTTTCCTCTACCCTTTAGGACATAGTGCAGTGGCTTAGGGGGCCCAATGTTAGCCACTGTTGAGTGGCTCTCTCAATTAGGTCAGCTGAGCTGGGTCTGTTCCATAGTCATGGATTGAAATCCACATTCTAAGATCCACATAGATTCTAAATCCACATTTCTCCTCTCTGATCCTAAGAGGCTTCTCCAAGAATAACTAACCTGAACCTTTTTTTTTTTTGTACTTCTAAATATTTTTAAAATGTTCAACTAACACATGCTAATGAAAGACTTAGGAAATATATAAAATGAAAAAATCAGCCATAGATTCAGAATAACCCCTGTTAATATTTTGAGTATTTCTTTCAAATGTCTTCTTACACCTAGTTTAGGATTATTTTTTCAAAGTTACATATAATTTTAAATCTTCTAATTTTCACATAGTTTTACAGTTATCTTCCATTTGTCAAACTGGCTTTATAAACACTTTTATTAGTATTGTTTATTGGTTCTCATTTTTTTAGATTTTAGCCTATTGACAAATCTAAGAATATATTGGTCTAATGATGATGTCATATACCATTGCTCAATTGTACCGTATGTCCTTTAACTTGACCTTGATGTTGGACATGTAAGTTGTTTGTGTTTTTGTACATCATAGTAAATAATTCTTGTAAGAGCATCTTGGTACTAACAACCTTTTTCTGTCTTCAGGATTATTTTGCTAGGCAGAATGCCCAGAAATAGGTCAGATGGTAGGAATACATTCAGGATGAAGAGTTAAACGTTCCAAACAAGACTGCCATCATCTGAACTGTTCATGCTTTCAAATGGAGGCAGAAGAATGTGGGCTTCCCACCTTGCCTGTCCGCTGTGTAGGAGTGGCTGGCCCAGGATTGCACCTGTGCCCCGAGAATGTCTCATTTGCCATATGGCTGATTGCTCATCTGGTGGTCAGGTCTCCTTGTTCCTAATCCGTATTGTCCTGGTGAGAATATGTCACTCTACCCCCTTGCCCTGGGGATATCACTCATGCCTGATCTCTCCCACTGGCCTCAGAGATCTCTTGGTCCACAGATCCCTATCCCCTGCCAGCGGAGTGAACATGCAAACCTTGTCTTGGCCACGTTCTGCCAGTCAGGCCATCTGCATCTGCTTCCGTCCATCTTTTTTCTGGCACAGGTATAAACAGGAGCAGGCCAGGGTCCAGGATGAACTATTCCAGGTGGTGACAAGGGAAAGAGAGGCAGCCACAAAGCACAGGAGTGCATCCCTGCAGCGGGGAGAGGGCAGCGTTGACCAGGAGAAGCGGAAGTCAGCCCAGCTGGTGAGTACACATCTCCCTGAACTGGCCTTTTGTGCTTCCGCAGCACTGGGAGGCAGAGGTCAGGCCCCAGAGCCTGATCTGTCTGAAGCCCTGGGGCCTGGTTTCACCTCTGCGGAAAGGGTATCTTTCAGGGGACCAGGGGCTTGAGTTCTTCTAGCCCCAACTCTGCCGTTGACTTGCTTTGCTGCCTCTGGCTGGTATTTTCAGTCTCGGGAGTGCTAGGTTTATACATTCAGCAGTCTGGTCCCTCTGTCTGAAAAGTCACAGTTGTAAGCAGTATGTGTGCCAGGAGGCTGTGAAGGGAGAGCACTAGTGGCTTGAGGGCATGCAATAATGAGATGGAGAGCCCAATTTTTTAAAGGTAGGCAGCCTGGATATAAGTCCTAGCTCCCTGCTTTCTTGCTTGGGCCCATTCTCCAGTGTCTATGAGCCTTGGTCGGGAATCATGATGTTTGCACATAGGATGGCCCAAGGGATTAAGTGAGGTAATAACTGTCCTGGGCTTAGCATGTGCCTGGTGGATTATAAAAGTGCACTGTTATTGCTGTTATTGTTATTAATATGTTTAATTGATCGGACACTACTAGTTAGGATTCTTTCTGCTGCAAGTGAAGGCATCATGTCACAATACTAGAAGTCTAGAATGCGCCAGGGTTGACTAATTCAGCAGTTCACCAGCATCGTCATGGACTCCTGTTCTCCTGCTACTCTGCCGTCTTCAGTGTGCCAGTGTGTCCTCAGGCCAGACATTTCCTCAGTTCGATGATAGGTGCCCCACACCCTGCCACGTCTTACATGGATGGAGACGTACCCATCAGGAGAAGAGAGAACTTTCCCATGAGCTCCTGGCAGAAGGCCTCTGACCTCACACTGGCCTGAACTACACCAGGTCCCCATGGCTCAGCCAGTCCTCCACAAAGGGAGCAGAGAGGGCCTCACTGACTGGAGCTAGGACTCTTCTCTGGTCACACTTGGGTGGGGGGGAAGTGGGCATCCAGATAGAATGAGGACTGATGGTAATGGTTCTCCCAAGTCCATTTTCATGTGGGAAGACCCCCACATATCCAAGAAATTCTCTGACACCAGTGGGGTATCCTCCGATGCAGCTCAGTCCTCAGACTCTATGGGGCACATGACTGCCCCCTCCCTGCACGTCAGCCACTACTCAAAGTCCAGGTCTTCCCCTGTGCTTTTGGCTGACGGTTGTTAATTAGAGGTTCCCATGATCCCCTCATTTGACTGATTTGCTAGAGTGGCTCATGGAACTCAGAGAAACTTACTAAAAGGACTTACCTCAGGAATAGCCAGATGGGTGAGATACATAGAGCAGGGTCTACGGGGAAAGGTTATGGAGCTTCCCTGTCCTGTGTGCCATGCTCCCACAACATCTGTGTGTTCACCAACCTGGAAGCTCTTCAGATCCAGTTATTTTGGAATGAAACTGGGGTGAGGCTTCATTACCTAGGCATGACTGATTAAATCATTGGTCATTGGTGATTGAACTCAGCCTCCAGTCCCTTTCCTCTCCCTGGAGCTCAGGGGTAGGACTGAGCCTTCCAACCCTGTAATCATGGGGTTGGCTCCTTTGGTAACTAGTCCTCATCCTTAGGTGCAGTCCAAAAGTCATATTATTAACGTAAAAAAAGAAACCTTTATCTCTCTCATCACTTAGGAAATTACAAGAATTTTAGGAGCTCTGTGCCAGAATAGTAGATAAAGACTAAATATTTAGGTCTTACTATAAATCATGGTATCACAGCAAGAAATGGGGGTGGGGAGAATGTCTGCAGCAACATCTACTATGATCTGCCTCAGAGGCCAGGGGCTGGGAGATGAGCAGCAGCCCTAGGCCTTATGTAGGTGGCCTGGTGTACCCTGTGCTCCACAGAAGGAAGTTGGAGATGAGGTGAATTACCACTTGGGACTGTGCCCTGGGTGGTGGCCAGGAGGAAGTCCTTTGCATGGATGTTGGAAGCTTCGGTAGGCACATAAGAAATGCTGGTTGAACTAGGCCCTCTGGGAAATAGAACTGGTGTAGCCTTGCCCTTGGGAAATTTTCACTGTAGTGGGGAAGACAGACTTAAACCAGAAACTTAGAAAAAGCCCACATCGGTTTCAGTAAACATGAAATGGAGGCAAAGATGTACTTGAGGATGCAAAGGCAGTGGTGTCAGCTGCTGATGGAAGACATGGCTTTGACCCCAGCCTTGAGTGATATAGGGCCCCGAGGCTGAGGGTGCCACTGCTGGGAGATAGGTGGGTATGGAGGTGGTGAGAGGACACAGTGAGAGAGGGGAGCGAGATGTGAAGCCTTATAGAAGACCTCTGACACCTTGCAGACTTGACCCACAAAATAGCCCATGGTGACTCTGAAACCACAGATGAGTCACTGGAGTCCATGAGGATGATGATGATGTGGATCTGACTGGTGTTTTTAGAACCCTGTGGCATCCTGGTGAAAAGACTGTTGGTGCAGAGAGAAACTCGGGTGAGGATGTGGTTTTAGGGACTCTGGCCGTCAGTCTCTGCAGGGCAGGTGGTTGTCACCCTCTGCTGGGAGACTGACAACCAAGTTGAAAGGGCCCCGGAGGTGAAGGGTTAATCAATACGCTATGAGCAAACCAAACTGGCCACCTGGGATAGTTGCCTACCGTGGAAAATTGCAGCCTACAGGTGTGGTATTTCTTCCTTCTCACCTGGAACGTGTTAATTGCAGTGAAAGGGAATTCACAGCTTCCCTTCTTCCGCCTGTGAAGGAGAAGTCTGGGTCCTGCCTCCTCAAGACTATTCTTGGAGGTGAACATTTACAGGAGGAAGGGGCTTAAATGACCTTCACAACAGCTGTGTGGGTTTTCTTCTTCTTCTTCTTTTTTTTTTTTTTTTAACAAAGCGTAACTTTCAAGTAAAGAAAATACATCTTGATTTGATCCTACCCTACCTCCCCAATTTCTTGATGGATAATGCTCTTCTGAACCTGAATTCCTAGGGAACAGTGAAGTAAGTGACTTCCTTCATTTTGAATATGTTGATTAACTACTTTTCTGGGTGTTCCCATTTTTTGCCTGTTCAGCGTCCACCTGTCCATGTGGTCAGTGTCATGTTTCCTTTTGGGAACTTACCTGTCTCCTGTTGTGTGTTGTGTTGGTGGAATTGCAATCCCAGTGCCCATCTTCCTTTATGGAAGCCATCTTTTCTTTCTCCCTGCCGCGGCATAACCAGGGCCCAAGGGCAGCTAGTCTAAACCCTCTTTCTGGGGACTTTGGTTCTGAGTGAGTGAGGAGGCCAGGGTGGAACTGTGCACTGTAGCTGAGGCCTGCTCATCAGGATCTTCATCCAGTGAGGCTATCTTGCTGTTTCCCACACCTCCACAGTGCCCATCGGTTTCCGTCTGGTCCTTCTGCCTTCTTGAGGATTGAATCATCTGCTGATGACCTGTGGTCAGCTCTCCTTTGCTTGAGTTAGCCAGAGTTGGTTTCTGTTACTCAGTGTGATAGCAGATGCAAGAGACCCATGAGCCTGGTTTCGAAGGCTTCAACGAGTGAGTGCGAACGGAGGAGAAGGGAAGCCAGCACCAGGCCCTTCTGTAAGTCCACAGGGGCATGAGGCACTCACCTAGATGCTGAGCGATACTGCAGCCATCCCTTCCACTTGGGGTGCTGTGGCTGGCAGGACCCTTTAGTGGAGATAATTTCAAAAGTATGTGTACTTTGGAGGATTTAAATAAAAGGAAAAGAGTGGAGAAAGGACCCGAACACAAGCGTAGGGAACTTTCTTTCCTCATCGGAGCCTTCTGTAGGTATGAATTGAAGGAGCCTGCTGGGCAGGGCACTTGAGGCCCTAGTATTTGGGTTCACAACACATTGTCCTAACCCTGGAGCCAGGTGGGACCCTGAGGCAGACAAAGCTGTCCGCCTCTCCTTGGTGCCGTCTCTGTCTGGGCCTGCACCCGTGCACCTGTAGCCGTTTCTGGGGAACCTTTCCCCAAGTGTGCGGAGTGCGGTTTCATATTTAATGTGCTCTTCTGCCCTCTCTTTGACAGTATTGATTTTCTAACCCTATTCTGCATGAGGGAATGATTCAGCTCGTTATTGGACAAAGTTAATAAAGCTAATGACAAGGAAAGGTAGTAATTTTTATAACCTGCTTCTGATGACAGAAGTGTTGCCATTTCCTATCTAGTGCAGTAGCGGGCTGTTTTTGAGTATGTTTATGTGTATTCCCTGTTGCTTGCAACCTGATACAGCCCCAGATGTAATTGGGGTGAAGGCCCTGGGTGCCAGTGGAGCCTGTGGGAGTGAGGTATGCTTTCCTCTGAGTTGGGGGAGGACGTTTGGAGTCCCAGATGTTCTGGAGAGAAACGAGAAAGAACAGAGCGGTTTCTGGGGCTGAGTCTTCTGATGGGCAGAGCTTCATTTTTGGGGAGAATGAGATTTATGACCTTGCCTATTGGGACTCCTGACACATCAGGTATGAGATTGCAGTACACCTGACGGAAAGCAAAAATTTCCATTTATTTTATTTTTTTTTGGTGAGCAATTATTTTATTATTTCCTCTATATATTCTTTGCATGCCTGTTATGGTAGGCACTGGGTTCATTTCTTGATAAATGGAAATAAATGAGAAATAGCTTCTGTTCTTGAGGAGCTCTGTTTGTTAGAGAAGGTAAGTATTCTCAGAAGTGACTGGATAGTGTTACAGTTTCAGACCAAAGGGAAAGGAAGGCACTCAAGGAGGAAGGAGGCAGTGACAACAGCCCCTTCTTGGCAGGGTAGGAAAGTCTCCTGAGGAGAAGTGACCCATGGGCTCGTTCTTGAAGACTGAGGAGGGGCTCACCAGAGGGAGAAGGCTGGGAAAGGATATTTCTGATGAAGGAGCAGAGGCCAAGGGCGCATGGAGTCAAGCTGCTTGGCTGCCTTCTGCTGAGGGTGGGGTATGGCAGGCAGGTGTGGGCCTGGGATGAAATTCTGCAAGTCTGATGGCGACCTTCCAGGGAGGGTTTTCTCACTCCTCAAAAGAGACACACAAGAAGAGAGACCTTTTCTTCTAGCAGACAGTAGCCATGGTGAAAGGTCTAAAATGGCAGGTGAAGTGGGGGCCAAATCCTGCCACCAGCTAGACACTGTAAGTGAGTCCCTCCCTGGATGTGTCCACCTGAACTGAGGACTCACCAAAAGAAAGTGGCTGTCCTGCTCCACATTCCAGTCTGCAGGGGAGGTTTGATCTCCTGCGCCTTCTTTTCAATGTGCTGACCCTCTAGAAGCTGCCACCTTAGCTCTATGAAGTCTGTGGTCAGTATTTAAGGAAAGTGATAGGTTTGGAAGTTTCAGAGTTGTAATTTTCTGAAATCCTGAGTGAGATAGGTTACAGCTATAGCCTTTCTTCCTACCTCTCCCCTCTTACCTTCATAAGTCTCGTTCTTCAGATTATAAGCTCCTCAAGGAGAGGAACTGTGGTGTGATCATTGTGGACTTCTAGGTAGCAGTCAGCAAATTATAGATGTGCACTGATGGCTAGGGAATCATAGCTAGCCAGAGCTCCAGTGGAGGAGGGGCGTGGGGCAGAGTCTCCTACTTTGGAGACTTTTTTTTTAAGGACTTTATTTATTTGAGAGAGAGAAATACATATAGAGAGAGCAAGTGAGCAGGAATGAGTGGGCAGAGGGAGAAGGAGAAGCAGACTTCCCACTGAGTGGAGAGCCCCAAGTGGGGCTGGATCCCAGGACCCTGAGATCACGGCCTGAGCCCAAGTCAGAGGCTTCACGGGCTCAGCCACCCAGGTGCCCCTGGAAACGTCTGCACAGGAGTCCTCGTTCAGCCTCTGGAGGCCTCCTCGCAGTGCCCTGTTGTGAACAGGTGGAAGCATATACCCACATCAGTGCTCTCTGGATAGCAATTCACAGTGTGCCTGACACACTCTGCTTCTAAAACAAAGCAAAACAAAACAAAACAGCCGGGTGGCCCTGGTAGCTCAGCGGTTTAGCGCCGCCTTCAGCCCAGGGTGTGATCCTGGAGACTGGGGATTGAGTCCCATGTCAGGCTCCCTGCATGGGGCCTGCTTCTTCCTCTGCCTGTGTCTCTGCCTCTATCTCTCTCTGTGTGTCTCTTGTGAACAAATAAATAAAATCTTTAAAAAAAACCAAAACCAAAACAAAACAACCTTTTACTATAATGATATCTTGGAGACAACTAGTTTACACGAGTCCTGATCAGAGGCTTACAGACTTGGGGTTTAACTTGCCTGGAAGAAGGTAGACGGTGGGACTGGTGGCTCACCTGTGGGGTCTGGGAGTTCTCTGCTTGACGTGCAATGAGGAGGCCTGACCCCTGGGGCCAGCTGCTTGGCATGGCTGTTTGTTTTAGAATATTAGTGACCTGAGACTCTGATGGCCTTATCCTTATGCCTCCTCCAATTTGAGCTACAGACCAAGACCTTGAATTCCTGTGGAGATGGATTTGTCAGCACCTAGATGGTTGGTAAAAGCCATAACCAGAAAAGAAAAACCCAAAAAGGGTCTGCAATCCATAGCCTCTTTCTTTGCTTCTCAAAACTTTACTGTTTTTTTTTTTTCTTTCCTAGATTAGATCAGGGGTTGACAAACTTTCTCTGTAAAGAGCCAGATAGTAAATATTTTAGATTTTGTAGGCCACATATGGTCTCTGTCACACATCCTTTGTTGTTGTTTTTACAGCTCTAAAAAATGTAAAAACACATTCTTCGCTCAGAGGCCATACCAAAAGAGGCGATAGGTTGGATTTGACTGGTAAGCTGTAGTTTGCTGACCCCTGGACTAGATAACAGATCCAGAGATTGTAATTGTTTGGGTCTCTGAGTTACCAGATGCTTCAGCAGCTGGGGATGGGGGAGGCTGTGGAGCTGGCAGGGATCCTAGTTTCTCAGTGGTGTTTATTCCTGTGAGAAGTTTCATGGCACCGTGGTACCTGATTGCCTCAGTCTTCTGAGGGTAAAATGAGGACATTTCTGGAGACAGCCCAGTGGGCAGTTGGGGAAGAGTCATGAACTTCTACTTTAATTCCTCATTCTTTTTTACATTTGGCATTTTTTTTTAGGGTTTCCATTTTTCTACTGTAATTTCCTATCATTTGTCCACCTTTTCCTGTGGATCTTCTAAACCTATTTATCATAATTGTCTGAAGTCTCTGATAATTCCAACATCTGGGTCATCTCTGAGTTTGGTTCAGTTGATTATTTACTCTTTTGATAGTGGGTTCCATTTTCCTACAGCTTTATGTGCCTTGTAATTTTTAAAAAAGATTTTATTTATTTACTTTTGAGAGAGAGCACATGCAGGAGTGAGCATGAGCTAGGGGGAGGGGCAGGGGGAATAACAGGCTCCCTGCTGAGTGGGGAGCCTAACGTGGAACTCAAACTCAGGACTCTGGGATCATGATCTAAGCCGAAGGCAGACACTTAACTGGCCTGAGCTGCCGAGGCGCCCCTACCTTGTAATTTTTTATTGATACTGGAGATCATGTGTAGAAGAACAGTAGAGGCTGAGGAGAATAGCGCTTATGCCCAGAACTGGCCATCTTCTTTTGACAGGCCATTAGTGTGGGAGGCTGGGTAAATCTAGTCTATACTTGAGCAGGGTTGGCTCATACTATGTGAAGGTAGGACCCATACCTTCTTTTCAGCGGGCTTAGGATCTGAGCACTGCAGGGTTTATCTGCGCTGCTTTGCTTTCCCATCAGACTTTGTCCTGGGGGTGCTTCTTTGCAGCTTTTTTAGCTGCAGGCAGCTGCCGGGTGGTGCTCAGTATAACCCCTGGAGTACCATGGGCTTCTCTCCATCTTCTGCTGGGCTTTCAGGTGTCCACTGGCCCTGTGCACCTGTAAATCAGGGGTCCATGGAGGGGATCTCAGTCACTTTTCCTGCCGCTTTCAAACAATATAGGTAAGGAGGCTTATAACCGATGCCACATTTATTTCATACTTTCCTTTGGTTGGTAACACTTTAAAGTACACTTCACACCCCAGGGGAGATGAGAAGGCAAAGTAAAATGAGTGATTTTGCTCCTCTCTGAATGCCCGGGCACATATGGCTAGTGTTGTATTGGGCCAGACCTTCTACAAGGCAGACAAGGTGCAAAGGACATTCCACGCAGCTGACCACCGCCACGCCTCTTTTACAGCCACATTTACTCAAAGAGCAAGGGTGAGTACATTCAGTTTCTTAGAGAATTGGAATAATTATTTGGAAGGGGTACTGAGGCCTCCTGGGTTCCTACTTTCCTTATTAAGGTTGAAGTTAAAATTATCTGGCCTTACAGCCATATGGTAGGATAATTTTTAGAGCGAGGAAAACAAGATAGGCTTGTATGAAAACTGGTTCAACCATATTTTTAATTGATTACACACCATAAAAGAAACTTTGGTTTTATTTTTCATATATTTTATACAACCTCGGGGTAGGGGAGGGCATAAAAAACAGACAGGGACTAAGAGCCTGGCACCCAAGTCCAGGGAGGGCCCCTAGCGCATTAGGTCTGGATCATGATGCTTGTGAGGATCGACCCATGAGGCTGTTGGTGTGAAATGCCTGGCACCCAGGAGCTCCAGGAATAGGGCTAGAAGCTGACAGAACTATGCCCAGATGAGCCCATCACTGAGGTTCCTTCACTCCTCTGTGCTGTTTCCTTCCTGGGGTAGAAATGGGCGTTGACAGGGTTGTGCATTGTTGGGCAAGTTATAACTTCTCCTCTTCTCTGCTTCCATCGATGGACTCATGACATGGGGTCATTGTGAACTGATTCCTAGAACAAATTGGTCCTGCAGGCTCCTGCCCAGCCCTCTGGAGAGACAGGCTGCAGTAATGTGGAGGTGGTGGTGGTGGTGGGGTGCTCACAGAATCACCTTGTTTGTGGGCAGATGGCTTGGGGCTTTCCACCTGTGTGGCATGGTATTGAGGGCCCTCCCATTCAGCCTTTCCCATGGTAGCTATTCACCTGTGGCACTTAGCTCTTGGTTCATCTCTCTGCCTGCTCTGTGTCAGGATCACCTGGGAACTTGGCACAGATACACATAATTGGATCTTAGGCCAGAAACAGCTGGATTGGACTTTGTCTCTGTGACCCTGGAATCTGTATTTTGAATAGCCCCCACCTGATGCCAGTACAGTAGGCCCAAGGCTGGCTCCTGGACTGATGTTGGGAGCCAGGTATCCACAGTGGTTCTGCCCCTTTCACTGTTTGGGCCCTGAGGGATGTGCGGTGTTCCCACTGGTGATGTGGCTCCCTGCAGTACTCGAGGGCAGAGGCTGTGCTGTTTGAAACGCGTACCGAGTGTCTGAGGGATCCTGGCCCCGATGTGGCTCACTACCTACATATATGCCTTTGCCAGACTTCTTGGCCTCAGAGGAAAGCAGGAAATCTCTACTGGTACCATGCCCTAGGAAGAAGGGTCAGGCGAGCTGGGTGTGGCATTTTGGGGGGCGGGCAGGTGGTAAGAAGCTGTTGCCAGAGGGAGCAGTGCCAGCTCCAGGACATGAGTGATATCAGGTGGCACCCGTCAGACTCCCGGCAATAATGTGTGCTGTGTGAGAGCAGAGCCTTAGTTCCTCATAGCAGTAGCCCATGTGATATTTGAGGCATGTGGCAGGAGTAGAAAAACCTTATCAAGGCATTTAGACTTACTTGTTAGCCATGCATGGGAGGGCGACTACGGTCTAGCTGCTTCCAGGTCCCTGGGTGATGCCCCCAATGAGCCCAATAGACCTGAGGGTTGAGCTCCTGGCATTGCCCCTGGGAAGCTTGTTAGGCTCCTGTTTCCTGTCCACCTCATTAGATACATGGTGATGATGTCCTTGAGGTGCAAAAGTCCTGTTTTCTCCTCAGCTGTTTTACACATTTTGAACCACCAGGAAGATGGGGGTTACCCTGGCAGTGAGGAGATGGAGGACTACGGTGAGGGCATGTGTAGTGAGGTGGGATGGAGAGGTGCCACAGGGTCCGGGGGGCTCGTCTGGACAAAGTCACTGGGGCAGTGCCAGCTGAGCAAGGAGGTGGTAAGCAGCAGTCTCTAGCTGTTTGAATATTAGTAGAAGGTGGAAGATGTGTGGATTCCTTCTCTTTAAAGAAAGCTGTTGCTCTGTGGACTTCTCAGATGAAAATGCAGGGATTTCAGAATCTGTTCCAGAATGGCCCTCCTGTAAGAAGGGAGATCCCCACACTTTGGGGTAGTGAAAGATGTGCATTTAGTTCTCTTATTTAAGAAGTTGGAATTCCAAGTGGGTTTTACAGCCTGGGTTGATTAGGATTTTGTGCAGCTTCCTCCTCTTCACCGTTTCACGGATCTGCAGATGCCTTTAGTTGTCCCTTCCTGGCTCTGGTGCACAGCTCAGGTGACCTCTGCTGTGTGCTGACAGAAGCTGGAAATCCTCATTAGCTGCTAACTTTGTTAGGCAAATGGCTGATTACGGTTCCATTCCTGGTGTCATTGCTTCTAATTAGCAGATCGCATGTCTACGAAAATGTCTCAGCACCAGGGATAAGCTAAAGAGGCTGACAGCTGGGGCTGGGATCTGGAGAGAATTGCGAAAGAAGCTTTTTCTCTTAAGCCTCTTGAGGGAATCTGCTGCCGACCTCAGCCAGGCTCCTTGGCCTCTGTGTGCCTGATGGGTCCCAAGGGGTCTGAGCCACAGACTTCCTTGGAATAACTCAGCAGCAGGGGTGTGGTCGTGGGGTGGTGACCTGAGCCATCTGACGTGCATCACAGCAGCAGGTGGCAACTTACTGACCTACTGCTTTGTGTCTTATGAAAAGATCAGGACCTGGCTGAGAGTGTAGGGCTTTTGTGTTTTGAGCAGGTCTTGTGTACTTGGTAAGCCTAAAATTGTAGGGAAACCTGACTTCGGAACTGGTGATGGAGTCAGAGAGCATATGCTGGCACCCTGGCCTCTGAGAGGACGCAGGCCATCAGGGATGGTGGTGCTCAGCAGCATTACATGCTGTTTGTGCCTGCTCGGTACCCATTCCATTCCTCTTCTTCTTAGAAGTAGTGCCTGCCACCCCTGCTGCTTGCTTCATGCCTGTGGATTGAGTGGGGCGGGCCCTCCAGCCCTGATTGATCTTGGCAGCAGTATGTTTTCTTTTTCTGTCCTGCTTGAGTGAGATTGGGCTGGTGCCTGCCTACTTCCATGCATGCCTCTAGGATGCCGGTAGGGCTGTGGAGAGGGGAGGGTCATGGTTTATTTTAAGTCTGTTTGTGTGGTTTATTCACATAGTCTTTGGGGAGCTACCGTTTTCCCTTTCCTTTTTTCTGAAAAAAAAAAAAAAAAAAAGTTTTAGATTTTTCAATTAAGTAGATTGTGTTTGTCCCTTTGGGTAGATACCACTGCTGGCGACTGACAAGGTAAAGAATTAAAAAGGGATTATTTGGCTGACAGACAACAGCAAGTAGGACAGGAGAAAAGTCTCGGACATTTTCCCCTTAATCTTGTGTCTACTCAGTGGCTGAGGGAGATCCCCATCTCATATGTCAGGGCTACAGGTGAGTGCTCTTGGACAGAGCAGCATGTGCACCAATCAGGAGCAGTTTGGGCTATAACAGAAGCCCAGGTGGCAGTGGCTTAAACAGTGGAGGTGTGTTTATTTTATGAATAAGTCTGTGGCAGACAGCTCAGGCGGGACTGGTGGCTCAGGACATCAGGAGAGATCCATTGACCTCCTTTCCTTTTGATCCACTGTTCTCAGTGCAGCTCTCCTCATGGCCTCAGGATGACTACTGTGCCTCCAGATATCTCTTAGTTTTCCAGGCAGGAAGAGGGAAGGCCCAAAAGCCTTTGCCTACTCAGGTTTTATTTTCTGTAGGAGGGACACTGTCTTCAGGGAGTCTCACCAACACAACTATTTCATGGCATTACCTCTGGCTAAGAGTGAAACTGGGATAGTGAGCAATTTTAGCTGGGCACCTGACTGCCCCCCAAAATCAGGTTTGTTTTTAAAGAAGGAGCTGAATGCTGGTCAGGTACTAAGTGGCATGTTTTCTCGCATGGCTGTGTAGAAGGAACACTGCTTCTGTACTTGTTAGACCTGGACACAAATTCACAAAGTACTCCCACTGTGATCTTAGACACCTCCCATAACCTCCACAAGCCTCAGTTTCCTCGTGTGTTGAATGGCAAACATCCAGAGTTGTAAGGATGCTTTAGTGATATGATGGAGGCCAAGTACCCAGCACTCCAGCTGGCAGGCGGAAGGCAGTCCATATATTCTTGACTTTGCCTGCAGGGGAAGAGAATTTCAGCAGCTGACTAAGGGTGGAGTAGAGGCTGACTCCATGGTGGCAGAGCAGGGATGCTACAGAGGACAGGTGGCATAGCGATCCCTGGGTGCTGACTTACTGGCCTTCCTCACCAGAGCGGGCAATCATCTGTTGGAAGTACTTGCTGCGCTCCTCCAGACTTGCACTCCTTTATTCTAAAGCACACCTTCCACATCCCACCAGGCATTTTCTCTAGTCTCCCCAGGTTAGTTTGAGCTTCTGGTAGTCTGGAGTGTTTTTGTGAGCCCTGGGCTCCTGGGAGGCTGAGGGGAGGAGCCCACTTGCAGGCATTCTTAGGGAAGCCAGTGCACCCCCACTCTTGTCGGCACTTCCTCCTGCCTCACAGAATTCCCACAGGCTTTCTCTGGAGGCCCTGTTCTCTGCTAGGACTGGGATGGTTGGCGAAGGCGGCTAAGGGGGAGTGCCTGCCAAGCAGAGCAGCTCCTGGTACAAGGCCTTTGTACTATGTGTGCCCAGCCACACAGCTCTGGGGACCCTGGGCTGACCCTACGAGGAAGGAGGAGGGGTCTGGTGTGCTCTTTGCCCCCCTCCCCTCGTCCCCCCATCAGGCTCGCACAGTGCAGGCAGGGCTGCCTCCCTCAGTACCCATTCCCGTTACTCCTGCTGGTTCTTTTTTTTTTTTTTTTTTTTTTTTAATTTTTATTTATTTATGATAGTCACAGAGAGAGAGAGAGAGGCAGAGACATAGGCAGAGGAAGAAGCAGGCTCCATGCACCGGGAGCCTGATGTGGGATTTGATCCGGGGTCTCCAGGATCGTGCCCTGGGCCAAAGGCAGGCGCCAAACCACTGCGCCACCCAGGGATCCCACTCCTGCTGGTTCTGTGCACTCTTGTGCCCTTGGTCTCTTCCTGTGAGGCCATCAGTGCTCCCTGACACCCTAGCACCTTGTCTTCCCCACCCCCCACTGCTGCCACCTCAGTAGTCTCCTCTCTTGCCTCTGCACCTGCACTGTTTTCGGCCACCACGGGAGGTATGCTAGAGCATGCAGAGCAGGATTGGCTAAAGAGCCTCTGTCTGTTCTTGGGGCTCCCGAGTGTCAGACAATGTTGAACATGGGGCCCATTCTCTAGTTGACTGCTCGGACACGATGTTGGCACCTTATCTTCACGCTGACACACACTGGGCATTAATCGAAATACATTGCCATGGCACACGTGTGGAATTTCAAGCAGCCGCCCAGGCTGGCGCCTTCGATAGCCTATTGTGTGCTTAACCTCTTCCTAAGAGGTTTTTGATGAGAAATGAGTAACACTGTTAACTCTCAGCAGCTGGGTGTGTGGCAGGCTTTCTTTCTTCTCTTTCTTCTTCTTTCTTCTTTCTTCTTTCTTCTCCTTCTCCTTCTTCTTCTTCTTTCTTCTTTCTTCTTCCTTCTTCCTTCTTCTTCCTCCTCCTCCTCCTCCTCCTCCTTCTTCTTCTTCTTCTTCTTCTTGTTTTGCTTTTCCCCTTCTTGATTCTCTGCAGTGCTTCCTTAATCTTTGCTCCAGAGGACTGGGCTCTGCCACCTCAGGATTTTGTTTTTAATCCACTGCTGCTTGAGACAAGCTCTGCTGGCACTACTAGGAGCAGCCTTGGCGGGGGTGGGGGGCATAAGGTGGGACCAAGGAGTCTTCTTTGCAGCCTGGGTAGTTTGGCCTGAGTTTTTCCCTTTGGCCTTAATTCCTGGGGAAGCCTCTTTATGGCTGCATGGGGCCACTGGGACTATTGGCTTCTCTTCTGAGATGCTCTCAGCTTTTAGAGTCCTTTTTTCCCCCTTTATCTCCTCTCCTTATTTTTCCTCAAGAGCTGCTACTGATGCATCAGTTTTCCTGATTGACATCTGAAATCCTGGAGAAGAATGACTCACTCAGAAGCCCAGGGTCTTGATGTGGCCAGGTGTGGTGTGTCGGGGTTGGCATGTCATTGAGGTGGTCTTGTAGGCAGTGTAAGAGAAACTGTCCGCTGCTTACTGTGTGGAAGAGCTTTGTTCACCTTTAGTTTCCCCAGCTGTAAAATGGAGGCTCTCACAGGCTTTGTGTGGAGTTTAGATGAGATAATGGTTTAGCATCTAGGAAAATGTCTGCATTGTAGTAGGTCCACAATAAAAATCCTACCTTAACATTTTCTTGTGCCCTAAGGCTAAAAAAGCATGATTTGCTGCCAGTTTCCAGATCATGTGTCTCAATCTTCTTTCTCTCTTCTTTTGTTCTGTTGGCGTGTCCTACATAAGACACCTGCTTCTTAACTACCCTGCCCCCTGTTTTCCTGGAACCTATTCTTGGCTGCCCCTTGTCTTCACCCCCATCTCCCTGCCCTGAAGGGTTAGTACTGACACACAGCCAATACCTCCTTCCCTTTATCCTCGTGTCCTTCCTCCATGCCCTGCTTGCCAGACTGTAGCTGTGTACACCCCTCCACATGCCTCTCTGAGCCTGGGTATGGGCTCCTGAGGGCTGCCCCTGGAAGTCCTGCACTGGGCTGAGGGTCCTCACTGCTGCTGGTTCATCTCCCTTTTGCCCTTTCCAGGTGGCTGCTGGGGTGTTCTGCACTGCACCTGTCCCAGGCACTGACCCACTCACCTGTTTGGCCCAACTCAGCTTTCTCTGTCCCTGCCTCACCACCTTCTCTTCCCCATCCTCTTACAAGGGGCCTTACTGTCTGTGGCCTGGGCCTCACCCTCCTGTCCCCTTGGAGCTTGCTCTGGTTCCTTCCATTCCGGCTCTCCATGCTCAGTTCCTCCCTATCTGAAACCAGCACCTCTTCCCAGCAGCCCCTCTGAGTGCAGCCTTGCTCTCCCTTTCCTTTATTATCTTGTTTTGAAACCAGCAGTAAAATCGTAATCTTGCTTCTCCAACTCATTATGATTTGGTCTTCATTTTCCTTGAGTATATTGTTCTCAGAAACTATGTCTTTTTTCCAAGAAATCAAATGACTTTCTTTATGTTTGCTCCATGGGGTATTGGATGCTGAAGAGCACCCCTGCCTTTAAACTTTTACTTCTGTTAACCTCTCTGCCTCCCTTTCTGCAAGCTCTGTCTGTCTACTCAATACACATTCACGGTGCTGTTGCCTGTGCTGGGTTGGGTCAGCCGTGACACAGTTGAGGCCCTGGTGGAGCCTACAGTCCAGTTGGAGAGAAAGACATTCAATGAAGAAATATTGAACTACAAACAGAGAGAAGTGTGATGCTGCTAAAGAACAGGTATTTAGAGAGAGAGAACCATTAGGGACCTAATTTAATTTGCATGGAAGTCTGCAGAGTCTTCTCTGGAGCAGACCTCTGAGCCAAGACCTAGAGAAATGAAAAAGGACAAGGAGAAGGACGCTGTGCTCAGAGCGAGGTGTATGTCAAGGGCCTGGGGTGGGAGGGAGTTCAGGGAGGCAGAGGAGCAGGAGGTGGGGGTGATGGTGAAGGGTCCTGTAGGCATGGTGGGAAATTTAGGTCAGAGACAGGAGGGAGCCTGTGGAAGTTCTCACAAGTGTGCTTAGAGTAGGTGAGGACAGGGGCAGGAGATCAGCAGGAAGCCACCCAGGAGTCCTGTGTGAGTTCATAGTGATCTAGACAAAGGACAGAGATCAGGACAGTGGCTGAAAGCTGCTGGGGAGAATTGCACAAAGAAGTGGCAATTGAGGTATGTGGAAGAAGAATAATGAGGTGTCAGGTCTGATTTCTTGAACTTCTGGTTTGAGGTGCCCTTTGCTGACAAGGGGATGCCTAGAGGAATGCATTTTCTCTGCCCTCCCCCTGCCTTTATCCCTTCCTAGGTGGATGTGCTGTCTGCAGGTGGTCCTAATGTCAGGGCAGAGACTGAGCTGCTGTAACAAGCCCCCAAATACGTTCATTCCTCCTCCAGTAACAGTCTAGAGGTGTGTGGATGGTCCCCAGCTGGTGGGGGCTCCGCCAGCCTCAGCACCTATGGGTTCGAGGTGCTTGCTCGGGTTCTTGTGCTTCCCAGCCCATGGGAAAGTGAAGGGGCCGAGCGGGCACATGCCTACTCAGTCATTTAAGGGCAAGACCTGGATGCTGTTTCTGGACATATCTTCTTGTCAGAAAGCAGTCACATGGCCGCGCCTAGCTGCTGGTTGCCTAGGAAATATAGTCTAGCTGGGAGCCCCGCTGAAACACTACTAGCCTAGAGGAAGAGAAGAATGGTTGTTGGGGGACAGTGGAGATCTGCCACTGTTAACTGTGGCCTCCTCATTCTCCCTCAAAGACTCCCTCCATGTCTACCTTTGGCCTGATCTCTTTCGAGGGCTTTGCATATCTGGGTGCTGGTTAGACGTATCTCTCCTAAGGCCTTCAGATACCTCCAAGAGAGAATGTCCAAAGCAGAAAGGTCTTTCCCAACCTATGCTTCGTACAGTCATTTGTAAAATATTTTGACTTGTGAAAACTGCTCAGTCGTCCACGTGGAGCAGTAAAAGGCTATAGAGAAGGTACAGCTCAGCCCAGAAAGTCAAGGGACGTATTTCTGAGGAGTCAGAGGAGCTAATACATCAGAGTTGAGCTGTCTTTGCTTTCTTCTTCCTAGTGGTCAGCTAGCCTTCCAGGAAGCTGGCCTGAGGGGCTTCTGCTGAGACCTCAGACATGTATCGCTGTTGTTTTGAAGATGATCCATCAGAATGCTGAATGTGGCAGGGCACACAGCTCTTTGCTGGCCATCTGTTCACAGTTGGGCCCTGGCCAGACCTCACAGAGGGATGGTGTTTTCCAGCAGATCAAATGGAGTTAGAAGTCCTTCAGGGCTGGGGACTCCCACCTGGAAGTTGTGGAGCAAGATGAGGAGGAGGACTGAGGTAGAGTCTAAACCAGCCTGGCTGCTGGTGCCTAAGACTCACTGTTGGGTCTGGCCCTGCTTGAACATGGCCACCTCTGGAATGTGAGGTCCCTGAGTGAGTTCCCCCACCTTCTTCCCAAGCCCTCCTCTGAGTGAGCAGACCCACCCACCTTTAATGCTAATTCCCTTTGCAATGAGCCTGAACTTCCTTGCATCCCAGTTAAAGCCAGCCCATTAGCACTGTCCCATCTGTCACCATAAGCAGAAAGTTCTTCTAACAGGTGGGCAGGCAGCTCTCCCATGCTAATGAGGAATCTTTGAAATTCCTCCAGGGACTCCGAGGTGGCGAGGTGGCGCAGTAATGGGCCCAGGCTTTGCCCTCCTCGAAAGGAAGACGCAGCTGACCAGAGGCAGTTGGTTCTCTCTGCGGACCCCAGCATGACCCTCTTGACCTCCAGAGGCTCTGGAAGGATGGGAGAGTGAGATAACAGCAGAGGGCATTCTCATCTTTCTTGCCCTCTGGTTTTCCCTGGAGTCAACACAGGACTGGAGGAAGGGAATGCTTGTTTTATCTTTTGTCTGGTCTTACAGGGCTGCTTGGGGGCTGGTGTTTTCCTCCTGACTCTGATAGCGCTGCTTTGAACACAGCTGCTTTTTCTCCTTAAGGAGAATTGGCCTGTGTTGTGCTAACTTGATCCTTGCCTCCGCTCCCCTAGAGTTGCGGGATTCTGCTCCTCTGCTGGGCTCTGGCCAGAAGAAAGCTGGGGTTTCAGGATTTTCAGGTGGAGAATGTTCAGTTTGTGGTTGTGTCCAGCAGTTGGATTAGGAGCCGTGGCACAGCATGGCTCGAGGAGCCAGATTATGTGGGATCAGCTCCTGTTTCCCAGCTGTGTTCCTGGGTAATGTCATTTAATCTCTCCATGTCCCTTCTGTGAAGGGGATGATGGCTGTGCCTGGTTGCCACATTGTTGTGAAAGCTTCTTGAGGTGGTGTAGGAAAAGTGCTTAGAGGGGGTCTTGGCATGCCTCAGTGCCTGTCCCCTCAACTCGTGATGTCAGGATCTCACTCACCACCCTCTGCCATGTAGCAGGCCCTCCTCTTCAAGGCCCCTTGCTCTCTCCACTCAGGGATACTTTGTAATGCCCAGTAGCACTTACTCATTTGATGGCCACATAAAGGATTTTCTGTTCTAAGGAGTTCATCAGGTTTGTGTTGGGGGCAGGGGTTGGCCTCTCCTGTGTCCCTGCCTGGGGCACTGCATTTTCTGCACTCACTGGGGCAGGCCCTGGGGTTTAGGAAGGTTGGGAAGGAGGCTCTGAGAAGAACCCCAGCCAACTCCTTCCTACTCATCCTGTCATGGGTCCTGTGGGAATGGTGTCGCTAGTTACCACAGTTAGGATCCTGCTGCGCTTTGTGAATGAAATGGAGGTCGTCATTCTGGAATCCCTGCGTGTTGGCCCACTAGGTGGCAGTCCTGGGCCGCTCGTCAGCCTGTAGGACCGGGGCTTGGAGCAGGCCTTTGTAGGCAGGGGGAGGCGGGCAGGTCCCTTCCCCTGACATGCTCCATTTGAGGTCTGGGATCTAGCTGAGAAGGCTAGAAAGGCCTATTATTCTGGGCCCAGTCTCCCATTGCCCCCTTCACCTTTTGTTGGGGGTACCCAGGTTTTTGTTCTTGTGGTCTGAGGCCTTCCTTTGTTGTGGCTGCCCTGGGACTGGTGCAGATCATTGGATGGGGTTGGCTAGTAGGGACACATCATCCTGCCATCCAGCCCCTTCAGTGGGGCCGCCTCGGGGAGAGCTCCCCTCTCTTCCTACAGTGTTCTATTCTTCATCCAGAAAGTTGCTGATAGCTTGACTTACATCCAGAGAAATGTAGAGGAGGCACAGTTGGGATTAGATGAGGAATGAGAAATGTTGGGGTTTTATGCTGGGCTGGGCCAGGCCTGGGCGTTCACTCCTCATCCACAGGTTCCTTTGTTCCCAGAGCTGGTAAGTCCCATTGCCTTTCCTTGCCAAATACCTGAGGTCAAGGCCAAATTAAGAGCTGGGTCTGTGGTCTTCTTCCCTAGCTGGCAGATGGGAGGAGAGACAGTAGGACTCCTTCTAAAAGCGCTTCCTTAGGAGCTGGTGGCACCCTCATGTGCCTTTTCCTTGGCTCCCTTTTGCAAAACAAGCAGATTCTGACTTTGCTATGGGTGGATGGACTACCATGGTTTTGACAGCCAGGGAGATTTTTCAAGGCCTGGAGAAGAGACACAGAAAAATGAGCTAACATAGTGGTGACTTGGACTTTCCGTGGTAAATAGCTTGTTGGGTTTAAGGAACCCCCAGTAGGCATCTAAATGGACTTTCTTGCTTGTTTTTGCTGAGAAGCCAAGGTGCGGGCAGCAAGAGCTGTGCCATCCTTTTGCCCTCCTGAAGGTGGCAGAGGAGGGGTAGGGAGGGAGTCTTGGCCTGGTGCACATCATCCTGATGATATTCTAGTGAGCATGCTGCAGCCCGCCTGCATGCCTGCTGTAGCTCTGGCTCGCAGAGCACTAGCCCAGGCTGACACTGGCGTGGAGTCCTGCATAAACACTGGAAGAGCCTGGGTGGAAACAGCATCTAGAAGAGCTTGCTGAGTTGTCTTAGCCTTACCGGGGCCTTGGCATTCTTCTCTCAGATTCTCATGGTCCTGCCCCTCTTTTCCACCTCATCTTTTTATCACCGCCACCCCCTGCCTCCCCTAGCTTCTCTCTGGCATACAGACACACTGCCCAGAGCCTTCATTGGCTGCCTTTCCACAGTGGTGGGTGAAGTGAGGGGCCATAGGCTTTGTTCTTTCTGCTCTGTGGACTGTAGCACTCCAGCGTGAGTCTGTCTGGGTGGCAGCGGGTACTGAGTGCTGCAGCACCCACGTGCCAAGCCCCGCTGGAAGTTGGTGCCACCTGAGAGATTTGAGATAGGGCAGCCTGGAGAAGCTCTTAAGGACTGTTTTCCCGGCAGGGATGAGGAAGACAGATATGGCCTGTCTCGAGCCTTTATTAGGAAAATACTGCTTGGAAGGTGGGGTACAGATTCCAGAAAGAGTTGGTGGGGTGGGGGTTCTTACTAGGATTATCTATGTGCTTCTTTAAAGAGTTCTCAGCAACACAGAGAGAGCCCTGTGAGCCTGGTCTGGGCATACAGGTAGATAAAGCAAGGAACCTGTACCGTGTTAATCCATCAAATAGTTGCAGTAGATATGGCTCCAGTTCTTTGGACTGGAGTCTGAAGTGCCTTCAGAGGGAAACATCCAAAAAAAACCTTATCTGTGCTACTTAAGTTGTATGGCCTTGGTTAAGTATCTCTAGGCATCAGTTTCCCCATCTGTGATTAGGGACAGGGTCATTGCAAAGGTAGAGTGTAAACGCACTCAGAGTGCCTCGCCCAGTGCTTCATATGCACTGGGTCCTCAGTGAGCTGGCTTGTGGTCAGCACAGCCTTTCCTTCAGCTCTGAGGCCAGGTACTCAGTCTGTGGGGAGGGGTCACACCTCCCTGTGAATGTCAGTGCCAGTACACCCAGGTGCACCTCTCTCAGCTGAGCTCTGTGTAAGGTACTGGCTGTGGCAAGCAGGGAGCTGGGGAGAGAAGGCTGGCCTGTCTAGGAGCAAGCTTTCTGACGTTTGCTCTCAGAAGAAGGTGGCTTTGAGCAGCTCAGCTGCCAAAGTGAAAATCCTGTGTGCTTACCCTAATTGGTTTTCAGGAGAGATTGATTTTTGCCTGTGTAACTGCTGCTAGGAACCCTGATGTCTTTCTCCTTAGGGATCATTTTTGTTTTTAGCCACCATAGAGTCCATCCTCCACCTTTTCTGTAAGGATGCATTTAGGAGCCCTGGAGATGAAGATAGGCTCCTTCAGCCCTTTGGCCTTTGTGGCTGTCCCTTGGAAGGGTCCCCAGGTTAAGAAGCTGATGGCAGACCAGGAGATGGCCACAAGGAGGAAGTGAGACTGCTGTGTCTTCCTGGGTCATTACCTCAGCGAGGTAATGAGTGGTCACATTCTAGAATCTGGGGGAAAGGAGACTGCAGAGAGATTTCAGGGCCCCTCAGGTAGATGGAGAAGAATAGCCTGGAGAAAAGCAAGCCAGCTGCCCTGGTTCCAGGGAGAGCCAAAGAAGGCACAAGATACATAAATGGAACCCGGAGAGAACCTGAGGAGGGAGAGGGTTAAAAGAAGCTAGAGCTGAGTATAAATGCTTCTTACAGCTCTCCACGGGGTCTGTTCTGGCTGGCATGCAGCCGCTCTGTCTTCAGGAGGGAGGGAGGTACACAATTATAGATCATCAGAGCTGGAAACAGAGCAGGTGCCGAGTCTGTCTCGCTCAGCTTCGTGGCTGTATGGGGGACCTGTGGCTCAGATGAGCCTAGCTGGCCTGTCTAAGGGCCCGAACTAGTGCCTGTGTCTAAAGTCCCAGAGCATCTGTCTTGGGCTCTGGGTTGATAGCACTGGCCAGGGGGTCATCTCGAGGCTCTGCTGCACAGCATGGCATCAGGAAGTGTCTTTCACACCATTTCTTGAAATCTAGTAGTTGTGCTGAGCTCCTCAGGGATTCTGCAATATATCTGTATTTGAGTCACTGTAGCTCTTTTTTTGGCAGCCCGATTATTTAGGCCTGACAGGTAGGCACAACTATCTCATTAAATGCAGATATATTTGTGTGGCTTGAAAAAAAAATGGAACATTCCATTAGTCTAAAAAAAGAATACTGGTCGTTCCTTTTATTCAGAAATTCATTGTATAAAAATTTGTTGTCATTGAATTTATGAAATGGGAACAAGTATTACTTGTACCTTATTATTGTGAAATGCTTAGGTGTTAAAGATGCTGTAGTATGTCTCTGTGCATGTGCACCCCCACGCCTGCATGTGTAGATACAGCCACTCCTCATGCCTGGTCCTGGCCTAGGTGCTCTGCATGTAATTTCTCAGTTGCCCTTACAATGCCCCTGCTAAGTAGGGACAGTCTCAGCCCTGGTTTGCAGATGACTCTGAGGCATGGGAGTTTCACTCACTTACCCAAAGCCCAGCAGCAGAGCTAGAATGTGAGCCCCTGGTCACAGTAGGTGGTCTCTACTGATACTGGAGAGCCAGAAGAAAATTACAGCTGCTGCACAGGGCAGACCTCCAGACTCGTGCTGTGGGGCAGAGCTTCCCCGGGTGGCCACCCCTCTGCCTTATCTCCACCCCCATTATGCATGAGAATCTGGGGCGGAGGGAGGTGGAGAGAGGAAATAGAGATAGTAGGAGCCTCTTGGGTGATTCTGTTAAATACGCCCACTATTGAGAATCGATAGTTTTTGTAAAAGAAGAAAGATGAACATTATTAAAACACTTCTCCTTTGTCTCCAAAAGAATGGCTGGGAGAGCCACAGGCTGTTTGGAGCACCTAGCATCCTGAGTGAGGGTGGCATCTGCTTTAACCTCTTCCTCACACCCCCCTGGGCTCTAGAGGGTTTTTCATCCTGACTTATGCATGTGGGTCAGTGGGGAAGTGGAATTTGTGTCTCAGCGGTTTTCCAGGGTTGCATCCCTTCTGAAAACTTCTCTCCCTCTACGCTGTTACACCCACACCATAGGCTGGAGGGCCAGGGAGGCGTCTGTTTCCTCATCTGTTATACCCAGCCACCCCACAGGGTGCAAGGACTAACTGAGGAATCATTCATTTGCCTATTCACTCAACAGATATCTGTCCAGTGCTTTCTGTACACCGTGGCCTGTGCCAGGCACTGGGATATGATGTGGACGAAGCAAGTTCTCACCGTTTGTGCTTGAATTTTAGGTGTATAGGATATAAATACAGAGAGACACACAGTAAACAGATAATAAGTCAAATGATCAGTATCGTGAAGAAAAACAAGGCTTGTTTTCTGAGGACACAATGTGAGGGTAGTTGTGCTTTCTTCTTTGCTGTCAAGATAAAATTCACATAACACAACATCTTAAAGCATTAATTCACTGGCATTTTGTACGTTTGCTTTATTGTGCAACCATTACCTCTGCCTAGTTCCAAAACATTTTTATCACCCCTAAAGAGGCCCCTTTGGATGCACTCTCTTATATATAGGGAGGTGACATTTGAGCAGAGAAGTAAGGAAGTGATCCATGAGACTTATCTAGGGCAAGAGTTCTCTTGGTGGAAGGGACAGCGAGTGGGGAGGTAGAGCTTCTTTGGCAAATCTGAGGAGGAGCAAGGAGACCAGGAAGGCTGATGCACATGAGTGGGGGAGAGCTGTAGGAGGTGAGGTGGGTGGGACTTCGGAAGCCACGAAGTGATCCAGTAGGCCAAGGGCAGTGTTGGATGGGGTGGAGCACCCAGTGGCATACTAGGCAAGCAGCAGGTGCTCGCTCACTTGGTGTGCGGCATCCTTCCTGTGTGCCTCCCTGGTCCTCTCTACAAGTCGTAACTTCTTGGTTTAGTTAACTTTGTCTGGAATCTGTGTATATCATGTTAATGTTAAGGCAAGAATCATGTTACATGTGTTTGGTTTGTATCCTTATACACCTGTAAACTGACTAGTGGTGGTATTATGCATTTCTACCTCTTTCTGTGTGTTTCCACATGGAAGAAAGTCTTTAAAAATCATATATTTATGTTTTCCTTCATAAAACTATAGGTAGTGCTTGGGGACATTGCCTCAAGAAAAAAAGATGTAACATATCTGGAGAAGATCCAGGGAAAGATCTTTAAAATTAGTAAAGCAGGTATGAGGTGGTAGTGAGCAGGGGATAAAAACGAAGTAGGAATGTGTTTCTCTGCAAGGATAGTCTCAAAGGTGAAAGGCTTGTGCACCTTGGAAGGCCAGGGCTGCCTTGTTTATGATGTATACAGCTCATTGGGAAAGTGGAGAGAGTGAACACAGGGTCCTTCACCAAACTCAGACCAGAGCCAGGAAGTATTTCTTGGAGATCAAATAGGAAATGTTGCTGTCACACAGCACAGAGATATCTTGGGAGAAACACCACGAATGGAACAGGCTAGATGAGAGGGGAATGGGAGAGGGAGAAGCAGGGAGCCCGATGCTTCTGGGGCCGAACCCAGGACAAGCCGAAGACAGGTGCTTAACTGACTGAGCCACCCAGGCACCCTGAGCCAGTTTTAAGAAAGGTTTAGATCAAAAGTTATTTTTTTTTAACATTTTATTTATTCATGAGAGACACAAAGTGAGAGAGAGAGAGAGAGAGAGAGAGAGAGAGAGAGGCAGAGACACAGGCAGAGGGAGAAGCAGGCTCCATGCAGGGAGCCTGACATGGGACTCGATACCGGTCAAAGGCAGCGCTAAACCGCTGAGCCACCTGGGCTGCCCCCTAGATCAAAAGTTATACAGGGGGATCCCTGGGTGGCGCAGTGGTTTGGCGCCTGCCTTTGGCCCAGGTCGCGATCCTGGAGACCCGGGATCGAATCCCACGTCGGGCTCCCGGTGCATGGAGCCTGCTTCTCCCTCTGTCTGTGTCTCTGCCTCTCTCTCTCTCTCTCTCTGTGACTATCATAAATTAAAAAAAAAAAAAAAAAAAAAAAAAGGTTATACAGGGAAATGCCTTCCACAGCCAAGCAGGCCCAGAAGCAAGTGAGATTTGGCAACATAAACAACAGGGAATGGTGAGGACTGGGGCATTGTGGGGCTCATATGGCCCTGCTGGCTGTGTGTGTGGGCCCAGGGGTGCTCAGCTAGAGATATGGGACTTTATGGGAATTTTTAAATGCCAGAAACAGTTCAGGCTTTTAAAAAGAGGAGGAAGAAGCTGGAGGAGAAAGAAGACATCATGTGGTTTGAACAATACAGATCTGAAGGCTGAAGGGAGTCCAAAGGCCCATGGAGTTCCAAACTCGGGTTTGGATAAACCTACTCTGTAGTCTTTTGAGAGGATTGCAGGTTGCCAGTAACTTTTTGAGCTGGAATCCCATAAGCCCTCTGTGGCCCTGTTGATAACCTTAAGTTTGTCATCTGTAAAACAGGCCACCACCAGCTGCTCCATGTCCATGGGGAGCTTTAAAAATCTTGATTAAAAGGCCTCAGCTAGGGATCCCTGGGTGGCGCAGCGGTTTGGCGCCTGCCTTTGGCCCAGGGCGCGATCCTGGAGACCCGGGATCGAATCCCACGTCAGGCTCCCGGTGCATGGAGCCTGCTTCTCCCTCTGCCTATGTCTCTGCCTCTCTCTCTCTCTCTCTCTGTGACTATCATAAATAAATAAAAATTAAAAAAAAAAAAAAAAAAAAAGGCCTCAGCTAAATAGAAAAGACACCCTTGGCGAATTGACAATCTTTTCATGGCCATCAGTGCCCATCAGCAGGCGCCACCCCCAGTGTCCCCTCCAGCCTGTAGCTGTCTGCTATTTTTAGCTCTTCTGTAACTCCATTAACTGTATCCACCTCCTCATGCCACTTGTCTGTATGTTTAATTATGTAAATGGCATTACAAATCACAGTGGTGTTGAACTACATCTCATTTCTCAGAGCAAATCAGAGCATGTTACACTATGTCTTGTTGACCATTCAGTCTGAAAGTAGGCACAGTAGAGGGTGAATTGGTTGCTGCTTATGAGGAAATGACTTGGGAGAATGGAGGTCTCTGTAAAGGGGATCTCATGGGATGAATGTGGAATTGCTCTAAGTGGTTGACTTTTTTCTCTTTAACTCAAAACATGGGTTTTGTATCTCTGAAGCCAGTTCATTGCTGACTCATTTTTGACACCTGGCTCTAATTCCCAAGCCACAGCTCAAGTGTGTGTTTGAGCAAGGAGGGATGTGCAGTGAGTCCCTGAAGTGTGGGAGGAGGATGGAGGGGGCCAGCAAGACCATCCTCTGGCAGGTGCCCTATAAGAGGGACTGCTTTGAAACTACCCTGTAAACCTTCCCCTCTGTTAGGTGACTGAATATGTTCTTTCAGAAAGTCCTTCCATCTGTCTAAACTGTATACTTATGTTGTAAGTTAAGCTCCTTCCCTTCTGATAGATCGCCAGTGAAGGATAAGCAGTGAGCACCTCTCGAGTCAGTCTTGACTTTTGTGCTCTGGGATCCATCATCTTACTCTGTGCTCTGTTGAACAGTTCATTCTTCGCTGTTTCCTTCTAACAGCTCCCTAGAATGGCTAGACCTTCCTGCTGGCCCTCTGGCATCCCTGTCTCCTCCTCTCAACCTGCTTCTTCTAGGGACTCTGATCTCTGCCTGCCTGCCCATTTGTGGAGTTTCCATGAGCTGCTGGTCAGCCTTATTACTCTTTCACAGTGATTCTCCCTGCCTGCCAAACAACAGGGTTATGGGGGGGGGGGGGCGCTCACTTGGCCAGTGTCACCACCAGTGAGTCGCTTGAGTTACCCACAGGTGTTATCATCTTATCCCTGCACTTTAGCACGTGTCTCATCTCTTAAGAACAAGAACATTTCCTCCCTAACTAAGGTAGAACAGTCAGAGACTATGTCTTATATGTGGGCCATCTTCTGTTTCCCTGGATGGCTCAATTACATCCTTGATAGGCGTCTTTGAAAAACCCAGGGCCCAATCAAGGATTCTGCATCTCTCCAGTGTCCTCATAGAGCAGTTGCCCAGGCATTGTGTAGTCTTTTTAGGATGTTGACACTGTTGAAGGGTCCAAGCCAGTGGTTTTGTGAAATGTTCCTCAGCTTGTGTGTGTCTGATCATTTCCCCGTGATGGGACTCCAGTTCAGTGTTTTGGTCAAGATGATTACATACATGCTTGTGTTCTTCTGAGTGTTCCATATCCAGAGATGCAGGATGTCACCTTGTCTAATTGGTAACATTAGATTTGTTTACTTGGTTAGGGTGGTGTATACCAGATTTCTCTGGTTTACAAGTACCTTTTCCCCTCTGAGATTAATAAGTAATCTGCAGGGTAATGCTTTCAGATGGAGTGGAACATCCTGTTTCCAAAGTTTCTCATCCAGTAATTTTCTACTCATTCCATTCATAACAGTCTTTATGGTTTTTCATCATTGTTTTATTGTGGTAAAATATATATAGCATAAAAATGGCTATTTTAACCATTTTTAAGTGTATAGTTCAGTGGCATTAAGATTATTCAGAGTGTTGTGCAACCATCACCACTATGTATCATTTCACACAGAAACTCTGTACCCACTACACACTATCCTTCTACTTTTCTGTCTCCATGAATTTGGCTACTCTGGGGACCGCATATATGTGGAATTATATAGTACTTATCTTCCTATGGCTGACTGATTTCACTTAGTATGATGTCTTCCAGGGTCAGTCATGTTGTAGTGTGTCAGAATTTCCTTATTTTTTTTTTAAGAAATAATATGCCATCGTATGTCTAGAACACATTTGTGTATCCATGCATCTGTTGATGGACATAGGTTGCTTCGCTCTTTTGGCTGTTGTGAATAATGCTGCTGTGAGTATGAATGTGCTGCAAATACTGTTCAAGTTCCTGCTTTCAGTTCTTTTGGGTGTGATCATATGGAGATTCTATTTTTAGTATTTTGAGGAACTGTTATACTGTTTACAAAGTAGCTGTGCCGGGGATCTCTGGGTGGCTCAGCTGTTTGGCACCTGCCTTTGGCCCAGGGTGCAATCCTGGAGTCCCGGGATCGAGACCCGTGTCAGGCTCCTGACATGGAGCCTGCTTCTCCCTCTGCCTGTATCTCTGCCTCTCTCTCGCTCTATGTCTATCGTGAATAAATAAATAAAATCTTTAAAAAAACAAAACAAAACAAAGTAGCTGTGCCATTTTTTGCTCTTACCAGTAGTGTCTGAGAGTTCCAGTTTCTCCACTTCCTCACCAACATTTATTCTTTTTCATCTTTTTCTTTTGTTATGTTTTTTTTTTTTTAATAGCCATGCTAGTAGGTGTGAAGTGGATTTTGTTCTGTATTTTTCTCTAATAGCTAGCGATGTTGCGTATCTCTTCATGTACTTCTTGGGCACTTATATATCTTCTTTGGAGAAATGTCTTTTATATTCTTTGCCCATGTTTCAGTTGGGTCGTTTGTCTTTTTATTACTGGCTTATCAGAGTTTTTATATAGTCTGCACACAGGTTCCTTACCATATATGTGATTTGCAGATGTTTTTTTTACATTCTGTAGGTTGTATATTCACTCTCTTGATAATGTCCTTTGATGCAAGAAGTTTTTCATTTCAGTGGTCCAACTTACCTATTTTTTTTTCTTCTGTTGTGTATACATTTTAGTGTTGTATCCAAAAATCTATTTCCAATTAACAGGTAACTAAGATTTACCTCTGTGTTTTCTTCTAAGAGTTTTATGGTTTTAGCTCTTATACTTAGGTCCTTGATTAATTTTGAATTAATTTTTTATATGGTCTAAGTAGGAGTTTAACTCCACCTTTTGCACCTGTACCAGCACCATCAGCTGAAGGGATTATCCTTTCCCCATTGAATGGTCTTAGTACCTTTGTCCAAAATCAGTTGGCCACTTTCAAGAGTGAGGATATAAAGACATTCAAAGATTAAAAAAAAAAAAAAAACCCAAAAATTAGTTGGCCATACATATATGGGTTTATTTCTGGACTCTCAATTCTATTCCATTGGTCTATATCTATCCTTATGCCTATACCACACAGTTTTGATGACTGTAGCTTTGTGGTAGGTTTTGAAATAATGAAGTGTGATTTTTGTCCTTCTTTTGCAGAGTCGTTTTGGCTGTTTGCCTCACCATCTGCAATTCCATATGAATTTGAGGATTGATGACTCCAGTAGGAAAAAAAAAAGATGTTGAAATTTTGATAGGATTATATTGAATCTATGGATTGCTTTGAGTAGTTTATTAGTTTCCTAAGGCTGCTGTAAACAAAGTACCACAAACTAGGATGGCTTACAGAACCAGAAATCAAGGTATGTTAGGGCCATGCTATATCTGAAGGCTCTAGGGAAGAAGCTGTTCTGTGCTTTTCTCTTATTTCTGGTGTTTGGTGGAAAATCCTTGGTGCTCCTCAGCTTGAAGCTGTATAACTTCAACCTCTGCCTCTGTCTTCACATGACATTCTTCCCTCTACGTCTCTGTCTCTATGTCTGTATTTTTTCTCCTTTTGTAAGGACACCAGTCATATTGGATTAGGACCCACCTTTATCCAGTATGACTTCATTTTAACTAATTACATCTGCAAAGGCCCCATTTCCCAGTAAGTCCATGTTCTGAAGTTTTGGTGGACATGAATTTTAGAAGGATGCTCTTAAACTCAAGTACTGTTAGCACTGGTAACAATATTTTTCCAGTCCATAAACATGAGGTGTTTTCCATTTATTGAGGTCCATTTTCCATTAATTTCAGTGATGTTTCATAGTTTTCAATGTACAAGTCTTTCATATCTTTCCTAAATTTATTCCTAGGTATTTATTCTTTTAGATGCTATTATAAATGAAATTGCTTTCTTAATTTTCTTTTGGGTTGTTCATTGCTGGTATACAGAATTGTGACTGATGTTTGAGTGTTGATGTTGTGCCCTGCAACTTTGCTGAGCTTAATTAATTATTAGCTTAAATAGCTTTCCTGTGGATTCTTTGGAATTTTCTATATAAACAGTCATGTTATCTGCAAATAGATGGTTTTCTTCCTTTCTAATCTGGATTCCTTCTATTTCTGTTTCTTACCTAGTTGATCTGGCCAGAACTTAACAGTTACAATTTTGAACAGAGTGGTAAAAGTGGGCACTCTTACTTTGTTTCTGATTTTAGGGGGAAAGCTTTTGATCTTTCACTAATTGACCATGGTGTTAGCTGTGGGTGTTTTACATACGGCCTTTATCATGGTGAGAAGTCTCCTTTTATTTTTATTTTTCTGAGAGTTTTTATTTATGAAAAGGCATTGGATTTTAACAGATTCCTGCCTTTTCTGCATTAATTGGGATGATCCTGTTTCCCCCCCGCCCCCGTTCATTCTTTTGATGTGATGTAATATATTGGTTGATTTTCTCATGTTGAACTGGTCTTGCATTCCTGGTATAAATCCAATAGGTCATAGTATAAAAATCCTTATACTATGGTATTGGGTTTGGTTTGCTATTATTCATAAGAGGTAATGGCCTATAGTGTTGTTTTTTTTTTCTTGTGATGTCATTATCTGGCTTTTTTCTTGTTGATGTCATGCTGATCTTACAGAATGAGTTAAGAAGTGTTCCCTCCTCTGTACTTTTTGAATTAGTTTGAAAAGGATTGCTATTAAACCTTTATATGTTTGGTTGAATTTACCAGTGAAGCCATCTGGTCCTGGACTTTTCTTTGTTGGGAGGTTTTTGATTACTGATTTAGTCTCTTTACTTATGATAGTTCTTTGAGATTTTCTATTTATTCTTGAGTCAGTTTAAGCAATTTGTGTGTTTCTAGAATTGTGTACATTTCTTCTGGGTTATCCAATTTGTTGGCATATAATTGTTTATAATACTTTCTTTCATTCTTTTTATTTTTGTAGACTTAGCCCCCAGTTTCATTTCTCATTTTTAGTTATTTGTATCTACTTTTCCCCCTTTGTCTATCTAAAGGTTTATCAACTTTTAAAATCTTTTCAAAGAACCAACTTTTGGTTTCATGATCTATGATTTTTTCTCTATTTTGTTTTCCTCCATTTCTAATCTTTTTGTCCTTCTCCTTCCCTTTTTGTATCTCCTTCCCTTTGCCAACTTTGGTTTGCTCTTCTATTTCTAATTCCTCAAGGTGTATAAACTTAGGTTGTTGATTTGAGATATTCTATTTTAGATGTAAGCATTTATATTGCAAATTTCTCTTGAGGCACTACCTTTACTGCATTCTATACATTTTGGTGTGTTATTTTCATTTTCATCCATATTGAGGCATTTTGTAATTTTGCTTCTGTTTTTTTCTTTGACCTGTAGGTTAAGATTATATTGTTTATTTTCCACATATTTGTACATTTTTAAGTTTTCCTTTTCTTATTAATTTCTGGCTTCATTCCATTGTGGTTAGAGAAGATGCTTTCTCTGATTTCAATTTTTTAAAATTTCTTGAGACTTATTTTGTGGCCCTAACATACAGTCTATGGTAGAGAGTTCTGTTCTACGAGTGTTCTGTTAGGACTAATTGGTTTATAGCATTGTTCAAGCCCTCTATTTTCTTATTGATACACTGTCTAAATGTTTTATTCATTATTGAAAGTGAGGCATTGAAGTCTCTGACTCTTATTGTAGAACAGTGTATTTCTCTCTTTTATTCTGTCAATGTTTGCTTCATATACTTTGGGGCTCTATTTGATGTATATATGTTATAATTGCTATTTCTTCTTGATGAATTGACCCTTTTATCAATATGCTCTTATTTGTTCCTTGTGACTATTTTTGACTAAAAGTCTGTTTATTCCTGACATTATTATGGCCATCCAACTTTTCTGGGTGTAATATCTTTCAATTTCAACCCATGTGTCTTGGACTTAAAGTAGTTCTCTTGTTGATAGCATATAGTTGGATCATGGCCTTCATCTCTTCTGCTAGTCTCTGCCTTTTGATTGGAGTGTACATTTACGTTTAATTACTGAGAAGGAAGAACTAATCCTGCCTTTTTTCTCTTTGTCTTCCATATGCTTTATAGTTCATTTTGACCCTCATTTTCCCCCATTAATGCCTTCTTTTTTGTTTACTTGATTTTTTATGTAGTGAACCAGTTTGATTCCTGTTTCTTTTTGTGTATATTCTTTAGATTTTTTCTTTGTGGTTGCCATGGAGATTGCATTTAGCATCCTAAATTTATAACAATCTAATTGAATTGATACCAACTTAAATTCAGTAGCATAAAAAAACTCTGCTTCTAATTTATGGAGACAGAAAGTAGAATAGAGGGTTACCAGGCCTGGGGGACAGGCAGAAGGAGTTAACTGTTTAATTGATAGGAACTTTTCTTTGGGATGATGAAAAAGTTCTGGAAATGGATAGGGTGATGGTTATACAATATTTTATTTTATTTATTTTATTTTTATTTTTATTTTTTAAAGATTTATTTATTTATTTATGATAGAGAGAGAGAGAGAGAGAGAGAGGCAGAGACACAGGAGGAGGGAGAAGCAGGCTCCATGCCGGGAGCCTGACGTGGGACTCGATCCCGGGACTCCAGGATCACGCCCTGGGCCAAAGGCAGGCGCCAAACCGCTGAGCCACCCAGGGATCCCCTATACAATATTTTAAATGTAGTTAATGCCAATTAAACTATACACTTAAAACTGGTAAAATGGTAAATTTTATATTATATATGTTTAATTACAATGAAAAGTTAAAAAGCACTTATCTTATACAACTTTGTCTCCCTATTTATGTTATGGTTTTCCCAAATTATATTTTTATATTTTAATTTATGCCCAGTAACAAACTTATAATTATTTTTTATGCATTTGTCTTTTAAATCATGTAGGGAATAAATCCTTTTTCCTTTCCTTTCCTTTCCCTTTCCTTCCCCCTTCCCTTTCCCGCCCTTTCCCCTTCCCTTTCCCCTTTCCCCTTTTCTCTTTTCCCTTTTCCCTTTCCTTTCCTTTCCACATAGAGAGAGAGAGAAAGAGGCAGAGACACCGGAGGAGGGAGAAGCAGGCTCCATGCTGGGAGCCCAACATGGGACTCGATCCCGGGACTCCAGGATTGCGCCCTGGGCCAAAGGCAGGCACTAAACCGCTGAGCCACCCAGGGATCCCCGAGATCTTTATTTCTTAATAACAGCTTTAAGTTACTCTCTAGGTGTTTTTTCATTTCAACCTGAAGGATTCCCTGTAGTATTTCTTGTGGGGCAAGTCTAGTGATAATGAACAGGTTCAGATTTTGTTTGTGTAGGCATGTCTTAATTTCTCTTTCATTTTTTGAAGGACAGTTTTGCAGGGTATGGAATTCCTGGTTGAAAGTTTTTTTCCAATACTTTAGATGTGTCTTCCTATTGTCTTTTAACTTCCATGGTTTCAGAGAATAATCAGCTAATCTTTCTGAGGCTCCCTTGTATATAATAAGTACTTTCTCTTTTGCTGCTTGAATATCTTTTCTTTAATAATTTGATCATCATGTGGATATTTTAAAATTTATTCTACCTGAAGTTTGTTGAGCTTTTTGGATTTGTACATTTATGTCTTGCATCATATTTGGGGAGTCTTAGCCATTGTTTTTTCGGATATTCTTTCTGCTCCATTCTCTCCTCTCCCATGGAAACTCCCATAATGCAAGTGTTAGTTCTCCCAATCTCCTGAAGGCTATTTCTCTTTCCTTCCACCTTTTTTCTTTCTGCTCCTTAGACTCAATACTTCCTGTTACCCTATCTTAACATTTGCTGAGTCTTCCTTCTGCATGCTCAGACCTGCTATTGAACCCCTCTAGTGAGTTTTCATTTCAGCTACCAAAATTTTTGGTTGGTTCTTTTATAATTGTTTCTATCTCCTTATTGGCATTCTCATTTTGTTTATGTATCATTCTTTTGATTTCCCTTGTTACATATCCATGTTTTCCCTTATCTCTCTGAACATGTTTAAATGATTTTTGTGTAGTAAGTCTGATGTCTGGGCTTTTTTGGGGACCATTTTTATTAGTTTTGTTCCTTTGAATGGGCTATGCTTTCCTGTTTACTGTATCCTTGTGTGCCTTTTTATTAGTTGTTATTGTTGAACACAGGACATTGGAGTATAATACTGTTGTAGCTCTGGAATCAGATTCTTTTTTTTCCCACGGTTTACAGTTTTTAAAAAAAATCTTTTTAAAGATTTTATTTATCCATGAGAGACACAAAGAGAGAGAGAGAGAGAGAGAGACAGGGCCAGAGACAGAGATACAGGCAGAGGGAGAAGCAGGCTCCATGCAGCCTGATGTGTGACTTGATCCTGGGTCAAAGGTGGCGCTAAACCGCTGAGTCACCTGGGCTGCCCCCCAAAATTTTTTTTAAGGCCATAGCAATCTACCTATTTAATGATTTTTCTAAACTATTTTTGTAAAGATTATATTCCTTGTTGCATATAGTAACTGAAATCTCTATTTCTTTAGTTTCTGTCAGCTAATACTTTGGTAAGAACTTCTTTTAATGTCAGGGGCTTACACAACAACACACCAGAGAATAAGGAAAAACAAAACAAAAATCCAGACACTTTCTTAGTCCTTGGCAGCCTGGCTTATGCTGGGCACCCTCTCAACAGTTAGGCTTATATTGAGCCTAGAAGTCAGCACAAAGTGAAAAGTTGGGGTCTTCTCAAATCTTGTCTGAGTATCTGATTTGCCCTTGGCCTATGGGTAGCTTTCCAAATGTTCCTGTATATATGGAATTAAAAAAAAGAGATTTTATTTTATTTATTTTTAAAGATTGGTGGATTTATTTTAGAGCACAAGAACAGGGGGGAGGGGCAGAGGGAACGGGAGAGAGAGAATCTCAAGCAGATTCCCCATTTAAGCAGATTCTGATGCAGGGCTCAATCTCATGATCATAATACCATCACCTAAGCCAAATCAAGAATTGGATGCTTAACCAACTGAACCACCGAGGTGCCCCACCTTTTTTTTTTTTTTTTTGAATCTGTACATTCAACATGGGACTTGCACCTACAGCCCTGAGTTCAGGAGTCACACGCTCCATTGACTGAGCCAGCCAGAAGCCCCCTATATATATGTGTGTGTGGATTTTTAAAGTATGTCTTAATGTTTCAAAGAATCTTCCCTAACTTTTCTTCCCAGGTGGTCTGTTGTCTGTCTGAATTGTTATCATTTTCCCCAGAAGCACTTGCCCCTCTTTTAACCTGAGTGCTGAGGTAGGTGAAAACAGGAGAAATGTGCCTTGCATAAGTCCTTCAGGGAGCCCCCAGACAGGTTAGAAAAATCATACACAGTAATTTACAAGTAAGATCTGCTTCCTCTGTAACTGGGGATTAGGGTTCCACATTGGCAACAGAAACTGCTACTGAGCCTTGGAGGGGGAAGGACAAGTAAGAATGCCACAGAGCTTTTCTACTGTTTCCAAATTACTTTTTTTTTTTTTTTTAATTCTACATTCTATTGGTTGCTGTAAACTTTTGGCTGTTTTTCAGGGTTCTCACATAGCTGGTTCTGATAGTTTCTGCTTGATTTTCCTTTTTTTTTTTTTTTTCTGCTTGATTTTCAATGTTTCTGTGGGAAGATAAGAGGTTGGAGCTACTTACTCTGCCATTTTCCTTTCCATTGATGATTCTTGTCTGAATCAATGTGCAGGTGGTGCAAAATCATCATTTTGTATTTCTGTAATTTCTGCTGCATTTATGAATTGGTATTCTCCTGTATAAAAAAAAAGTTACTTTCTGTGTAATTGGTATTAATATGGATTTAGGTATTTGAACAGGTTATTACTTTAAATAATTTTTAGTGGGGTATAATTTAAATACAGTAGAGTCTACACACACTAAGTGTTCAAGTTGATGACCTTGACAAATGCAATGTGTAACGACCTGTAGCAATGACCTCAGGTCAAGTTATAGGATGTGTCCTCCCCACAGTTTCCCATGACTTTTTTGCATTTACATTTTATTTTGAAATAATTATAGATTAATAGGAAGTTGCAAAGAGAGTGGCCCCATGTACCCTTTATGGAGTTTCTCCCAAAGGTTACATCTTATGTAAAGGTAATATAATATCAAAACTGGGAAATTTGACATTGGTAAAATGTATAGATACAGTTCTGTGTCATCTTGTAGATTCCTGGAACTGGGAGTTGCAGCTTTCCACTAGGCCTTTGGTGACACCACTCTGGCTAGAGTGCTGTGTAAGTGATCTCCACTTATATGAGTGCAGGAGGGAGGCCTCACTACTGCTGGACAGGGGTCAGGGATCTGCCTTTCCGCCTGGTTTTCTCTGACATCACCTCAGCAGGGATGGTTCAGGGCATCTTGGTGTGACGGTAGCAGTCCAGGCTCCCCAGTAGGGGTGGGGCTGCAGTGTTTTCTGTGGTATTAGGCTGGATAGGCTTGTTACTATCTCAAAGTTTTGTCTTGCCTAGTCCTTGGGCTAGAAAAAGTAAGCTTTCTGGGGGGGGGGGCTTTTGGGCTCCCATTTACCAATGTCTTTGAGCACTCAGTTCAGGATATATGAGACAAAAAGAAACCTTCTAAAACTCCCTGCCATGTCATTCTTTGGGTCGCAGGGCCCCCTGTCAGACCCTCTTTCGGGTTATTCTTATATATATCTTGTATGTATTATGTACAGAGTTTTTAGGTGTATTACCAGAAGGAATAGGAAGAAATGTAACTACTTCTGCATTGTCTTATTTTTTAAGACTCAGATATTGAAGATTTTTGACACATCCTGTTGGACTTCTCTCCATAAAATGATAATACCAGTTTTTACATTCCTAACAACAGTGTATGAGAGTGCATGCAGCCAGCACTGGGAATTATCAGCCTTTTTCATCTTTGATGATCTGATAGGCAGAATTGATGTCTCCTAGTATTAATTTTTGTTTCTTTGGTTTCAAGTGGAGGTTGAATATTTTTCATGTTTATTGGCCTAATTTTTTTTTCCTCTTGCATTACCTCTTCTCGGAGAGAGAGAGAGAGAGAGAGAGAGAGAGAATTGAAGATGGAAAGAGAAGGGTAATCTGCTGCTGTAGTAGTTATGGTCCAGCCAGGAGACAGAAACCACTGCAATTATTTGAACAGAGAGAGCTTATTAAGAACCAATAACCACATATAAAATTAACTAAGTTATCAAAAGGTCAGATGGGAACACTGAAGTATTTTGGAGGTAGCAGCTGCAGGAAGCAGCTCCTATCTGCAGGGCTGGGGAATCAAAGGGAGAAGTTGCAGTTATTAAAACTCAGGCAGTGAAGGGAAGGGCCCCATGGAAACTTGGAGTTTTGAAGAAAGGTACTGCTTGATTGGGCCTTTTGTTCTGGTGGTAGGGTGTATGAAGTCCATGCTGCAGGTTTTGGAAAATCTGCAAACTAGAATTAACTATTGCCACAAAGGTAGTGTGTTGCCAGGGAGGGAGTATTGCTGGGGTGGTGGTGCCAAGAACCGGAAGGACTGAAGAGGCACCCAGGAAGAAGGAGCAGCAAATCTTTCTCCTCCATCCTTGCTGTTTTCTTCTAGTGCCCCTTGTTGGAAAGACTCTTTAAGGAGCCAGCCAGCCAAGCCCAAATGTGATTTACAAGCTCCCAGACCCAGCATCACAGAGCCAATGTGACCTGAGATAGAAGAACTCAGTGGTCAGCATGGCTGCTATTGCCTATGGGTGTTGCCTATACTGAGTATGGGGGGAACCTGAATCTGTTGTGCTCTGCTTGTCTTGGTTTTTCTGTTCCTCTTGTAGTTGGAACATCTTGCTGACAGTGAGTAGTATGATTTTAGCGTTAAGTTTTTCTTTGTACAACATGGCCCCTCGCTGTATTTTGCATCTGTACACTGTGTTGTGTGCTGTATGTGTACTACATATGTACGGTCATACAGAATTGAATGTAAAAATGTATATGTACTTCATAGGGGGATGTAAACATTTTTCATGGGTCATTTTAATTACATCTCATTCTTCCTTAACTTCAGAACTTATCTCCCCTTTGCTATTTGGTCCAGTAAGATGAAACATCAGTTTATATTCCAGTCAAACCACGACTCCCTGTGACTGGAGCTTAAATGCATACACATCTCTCATCTTCACCCATCCCTCTTTACTCTTGCCATTTGGATAGATATAACATATGTAGGGACTGGACCATATGTGTCTTATCCAGAGGGCCTGAGAGTACTTGTCTAATAAATTTTTGTTCAATTAATATTGATAACAGCACCAAGAACATTTCTTTTACATATAATTACTCATTTAATTCTCACATCAACCTTGTAAGTATTTATCATTACCATATTTTATTAGTTTTGAGGTGAGCATTTTTTCATTTTTTAACATCTTTGAATTAGGGATGCATTTTATATTCAGTGATATCTTGTAACTCATTTTTTTTTTCTTGGTGAAAATGGAATAATGGTTCATCTTATAGTTGATGGTATTTTAGATTCAATTAAATTTGGTGTTACTTCCATTTTATAGATCAGGAAACTGGGGCCAGAGAGGTTAACCATCCTGCCCTAGGCTAGAAAGCAGCAGATCTGGGCTAAGAAACCTGGCCTCCAATCTTGGGGTCCTGTTGTCCCTCCCTATCTCCCTTCTCTGAGCCTCTGCCGAGAACATCCTCTGTGCCATCCCACCTGTCTTGGCCTTGTCCACTCTCCCAGTGTAGCTCAGACTCCACCTTCCAAGCCAGCCTTATTCTTCCCTTACCATCCTGCTGGGAACGTGTCATTTCTTCTTTTCTCCTTTGAACCCCGTAACATTTCCTTATCAACTGGTTGTATCCATCTTTTATTTAGTGGCATTTCATTTTCCAGGGTATCCAGACCCCAGGTCAATTTGTACAGTAAACTACCCACATATACCCTTTAAGAAGGAAGACTGGGTTATGTTTTAGAGTTCAGTGTACTCATTATTTTTCTACCATGTTAGGTGAATCACTGTTTCTTTGTAGCTCAGCATCAGGTGAAATAATTGGCTTGTGTTTTGGGACTGTGTTGTAGGAAAAGCACTGGTCTTCAACACTAGAGAGGTATTCACACTCTAGGAGACACGCAGGTACTGATGTGGACTCTAGGAGGCAGGTCTTCTGCCTCCATGGGAACACCCACAGCCCACTTTCCGTGGTAGGGCTCAGTGCGCTTGGGTCAGGTGTGGCAGCCCTGCAACAGGCACAGTGAGCTCCTTTCCAAGGCATTTGTTCATCAAGAAGAATGGCGCTGTTTCTCCATTTTCAAATTTAGAAACTTTGTTTTATTTCGTTTTAACTCTTTTACTGAAATATAATTCACATGTCCAATTCAGTGATTTTTCCTATGTTCATGGGGTTGTGCAACCATCACCACAATCTAAGATTAGGACGTTTTCATTACCCCCAAAAGAAATTCTCTGCTCGGTGTCAGATGATCTTAATGGGCTTTCCATCAGCTCTCTCTTGGCCCTGGGAGATTTCTGTCTCTGTGGATTTACCTGTCCCAGATAAGTCATTTAAGTGCAATCATACAATATGTGGTCTTTCTGTGACTGGCTTCTCAAGCATCATGTTTTCAAGGTTTATTATCTGTGTGATGGCATGTGTCAGTACTTCATTTCTTCTTATTGACAGGTAGTATTGTGTGGTTATGCCACATGTTACATATCTATCAGTCAGTTGATGGACATTTGGGCTGTTTCTGCTTTTTAGCAATTATAAGTAATGATGCTGTGAACATTTATGTGCAGATTCTTCTGTGGACATATGTTTTCATTTCTCTTGGGTATATGCTTAGGACTGGAATTATTGGATCATATGCTAATTCTGTGTTTAACCTTTTGAGGAGTGGCCAGATTATTTACCAGAGTAGCAGCCTGTACCATTTCACATCTCTACATCTTCACCAGTACTTGTTATTATGTCATCTTTAGTATAGACATCTAGTGGGTGTGAAGTGCTATCTCACCGTGACTCTGATTTGTGTTTTCTTAATAGCTAATGGTGTTGAGTATCTTTTCATGTGCTTATTGGCCATTTGTACATCTTCTTTGGAGAGCTGTCTATTCAGATCCTTGGCTCATTTTTAATTGATTTATTTGTCTTTTTATTGTTCAGTTGTTAGGAAGTTTTTGAATATTCTATATAGTAATGCATTATGTGAATGGTGAGTTGCAAAATTTTTCTTTGGGCATCTTTTCACAGAATGGTATCCTTTGAAACACAGAAGTTTTACATTTTGATGAAGTCTAGTGTACCTATTTTTCTTTGTTCCTTTTGCTTTTGGTGTCACATCTTAGAAGGCTTTGGCCAGCCCAAAGCCCCAAATATTAAATATTGACACTTATGTTTCTTCAAAGAGGTTTATAGTTTTTGCTCTTACATTTAGATATGTGATGTACTTGGAGTTAATTTTTGTGTATGGTATAAGGAAGAGGTCTACCTCCATTCTTGATAGAAGTCTGGATGTCCATTTGTCCCAGCACCATGTGTTGAAAAGACTGTTCTTTCTCCATTGAGTTGTTCTGAGTGTGTAGTTTTTTGCTGGATTAGATAGTTGATTTCATAATAGATAAATGTAGGTATGAAGCACTTCTACTATATATTTATCTTACCTGCCCCATTAAGTTATAAACTCCTTAGGGCAAGAAAAAGTTATGTCTTACTTATCTTTAATTCCCTTCAGCATCCAGCTCAGCCTGTAATATATACTGGACTTTTGAGTGAATCAGAGTGTGCAATAGAGGCCTGATCGATGAGAGTATGAGAAAATATTCTCCCTGATTGAGTCTTGAATGTCTCCTAGATCTTGCCAATGAGCTCACATCACTAATACTGTAATAAGTGAATCATACAGGGATTAGGATTTTTTCAGTTTTATTTTAACTTTTTGTTATTTAAAAAACAAAGTATGATACTTAAATGTTTGTAACACTAATACTTCTTTTTTTTTTTAAATGGAATGTGCATGTCAAACTTGGAGATCTAGCCATTTAAAATTTAAGAATGTCTTGTTTTCATTGTATTCATTTTTACATGTAGCTTCTATTAATGACAAGTGATAATGATCTTCCATTTTTGCTAGTTATATAAATTTTTAAAACAAATGTAAGTAAAAAAGGGAGATTTTTAAGAAAAATATTAAATAAGGTGATGCACAGATATTGCAAAAATCACCAGGGGGCACTCAAATAATGAAGGTTAGGGATGTACCTAAGGGAACATTCCTCCTCCCTTATATTTTCTCTATTCATTTTTTTTTTTTTTACTTTTTGTTTTATTTTTGAATAGGTAATATCTTGATATGACTCAAAAGCCAAAAAAGTACAAGAGGCATACAAAAAAAAAAATCTTCTTCACTCTGTTCCTCTGGCCACCTGGCTCCCTGCCTTGGGCTAGTAAGACTTATATGTTTGTCCAGAGGTTGCTGGTTTCTTGTATGCATATACAAGAAAGTGTTCCTATATTATCTTTTCCTGCTGCTTAACACAAATGATTCCTTACTCTTTGCCAAGTTCTCCCTTGCCTCAGAGGGTTGTTCTTAACCTGGGCTAGTCTGGTCATTCTCAACCTGGATACTGAATCCTCATACCAGCATTCCCTGTGGTCACAGGGATTGAGTCCTACACCAATGTCTCAAGGAGGAAGGGGAAAGGGCATGGGTCTGTCTGCTTTTAGGCAGAACAGTTGCCTAGTGACTTACACACGTCTCCTTGGCAGGAACTGGGACATACGGGCATCTCAGACCAATCACTGGCAAGAGAGAACGGGATTACCATGGTTGGTTTAGGTTGGTCCCAGCTTTCCCCCGACGCTGGCAGAGAGAGCTGCTTTTCCTGAGATTAGAGGCGTTCACTTCCCACAAAACTAGGGAAGGTAGCAGCCTTGTGGGAATGGCTGCAGGATGGCCATGCACAGGGTCTGCTGTGGAATTTTTACAGGGATGCCTAGGGAAGAGGCTGAGACAAATACCTGTGCTCTCAGAAGTCTCAGGCTAGCGTGGCCATTTTTGAGCTCAAGAATTAGAAGTAATAACTTTCTGATTTGGCCTGAAGCAGTGGTAGCATCAAGACGCAAATACTCATTCTGGTCCCAAGTTTCATGCAGTGGAACTAGATCCTTGAAGTTTTTCCTTTAAAGGTCCTTCCCCTGGAAGTGCATCTTTTGGGAGAACTTTTTGTTCTGATCTGTTAGAAGAAACCAGAAATGCCTCTGGCTCGTGGCTGGATTCCTGGAGTCCAATTGAGCAGCTGGGCATCAGCCAGGGGGTCAGACTGGAGAAGGATGACTTGAGTGGACAGAAGAGGTGGTCCTGAGAAGATGCTGGCCTGCCCTGCTTTCAGAGCCAGATGTCAGCGTTCTGGTGCCTGTGTTGAGTGTCACTCCACCCGCTTTCCTCCTCCTGACTTTCTCCTGCTCTTGCCCTCTTCCTGCCTTCTCTCAACCTGTTCCCCCCACTCTCTCTTTTCTAGCCCCTTAAAGCTGATAGCTGGAGACCCCAGGTTTTTTTCTTCCCTTGCAGCACGCAGAGTTAGGAAGCCCTGTTGTTTTCACTAGAAGCAAAGGGGAGGGGGCACTGTTCAGAAGGTGGAGCCTTGGGAAGGGTGGAGGAATGTCACAGGAGAAATGAGAAACAGATGTAGAGATCCCGTGTGGCTGAGCCTAGTCGGAAGAGTTGCAAGGAGAGGGGGCCAAAAGAGGCTGGAATTTGGTGGTCATTCTCATTTGTGTACAGTTTAATCCTTTTGTGGCTTTACTGGTGTTCATGCAGCAAGCAGCTCCCAGCAAGGGAGTGAACAACAAGCTGATGATTAATTGCCCTTTTTAAATTGTAATTATGTCACTCACCAGAACCCGTGAACATTAATTCTCGATTTACAAAGTGAGTAATTGAATAATGAAGGGGCTGCCTGTTTGTTGTGCTCTGTTCTTGCCCTTGCATTTCTACAATGCCAGGCCTTTCTGTATCTCCCAGTCTTTGTTTTTTTTTTTTTTTAATTTTTATTTATTTTTGATAGTCACAGAGAGAGAGAGAGAGAGAGAGAGGCAGAGACATAGGCAGAGGGAGAAGCAGGCTCCATGCACCGGGACCCGACGTGGGATTCGATCCCGGGTCTCCAGGATTGCGCCCTGGGCCAAAGGCAGGCGCTAAACCGCTGTGCTACCCAGGGATCCCTATATCTCCTAGTCTTTGGATGATGCCCACTTCCCTGGTGATTTTAGTGCCTGTTCTGGCTTTCTGACTGCAGACCACCTGGCATCACTTTACATTGATGGTGGGTGAGGCCCAGGCTGATGTCACATGCTGTAGAGAAAGGGAGTCTAGCCATTGGATTCCAGTCTGCTGCTGCTTTTTATTAAGTTCTGTTCCAGCAACAAAAGCTTCCTCTGGCTAACTCCAGCAAAAGAGCATGACTTTATTGGAAGGATATTGGAAGGATATCGGGAAACTCACCAGGGCAAAGAGAAATCTGAAGAAGCAGGCATTGAAAGAAGATAGCTAGAACCAGGGTCTGGTTGGTGGTGCTCTTAGGGTAGTCAGTCAGTCCTTGCATGGCATTAGGAGGGACACTGCTCCAGCATTCCTCAGTCTGTCATTTCATATCCTGAGCAAGACATCCTTGCTAGTGGAGGGTGGAGCACTTTGACTGACTGTCTGGCCAAGAGCGCCTGTCCACTTTGGGAGGGGGAATAATGCCTCCCCATCCCCAATCACCTGCTCTTCCCAGCAGTGGAAGTGGATGCTGGGCAGGCAAATAGAGCAGAGGCCTCCACAAAGCCCTGTCCTTGACCTTCAGGGAGGTGACTAGGGCGTGAGAGTAGAGCCCTATGAATGGTTTTAGTGCTGATAAAAGGGACCCAGAAGGCTCCCTTGCCACATGAGGACTCAGTAAGAAATGAGCTGTCTGTGCAGTCAGGAAGTAGGTCCTCTTCAGACACTGAATCTGCTAGCACTTTGACATCAGACTTCCAAGCCTCTAGTTCGCTGATCTGAAGCTTTGATACTTATTTCGAAATAAATTTCTGTTGTTTATGAGCCACTGTATCTATGGTATTTTTGTTGTAGCAGCCTGAATGGACTAAGGCAAGGGAGAGTCTACCTGGACTTCCCTTTGGATTCCCAATAGGCATATATTTCTTGCTCTCTTTGGGAGACATCATGCCTTGTACAAAGAGAAGTCTTGAAAGCTGCCTGCAGGTTCTGTAATCGCCAGTGGAAGTGCTAGCCACAAACAGGCTGGGTAAGAATTCATTTCATGCCCCTGGCCTTACAGCTTTCTTCTCATCAATGATCCCCATCTTCATTTGACATTAGAAAGCTGCTGGCTCTGCTTGGACCCCATGTCCCAGAATTATCTCTCTTCAGTGTCTTGAATGAAGTTCTCTCTGACCACAGACTCACCATCTGGTTTGCTCTTTTTTCTCTCTCTTTCCTCTTGAGCTGTCTCTTCACTTTCGTTGCATTCTCAAAACTTCCCTATTGTGCTAGTCCTCTTCTAGTTTCATTTGCCTACCCAGGACAGACCCCTGTCACGTCTCAGCTCCTCCTCTTGCATTCCTTAGATATGCCCCTGTTGCCCAGGGCCTTGTTGGTGCTCTCTGCCCCCAAACTATGGAGTGCTGCTGGAGAACACAAGGGGCTGCCATGCAGAATGGTAGCACATGCTCATGCATGTGTGCCACCCAGCCTTGCAGCACCACTGCTCCACCTTCACTGATGCCTATTTTATTTGCCCACAGCAGCTTTTCCACAGCCTTTCCCCACCCAGGCATCCCTCCTTCTCAGCAGATACCTTTGTGTTGCAGCTCACTGAGGAAGAGGGGCCTTCTATCTGAACTTCTCCTGGGCTCCTCACTCAATATTTCCTTCTCAGCCCTGGGATGTTGACCACATTCTGAGAAAAGGTCTTTTCTGGCACTTTCATCTGCCATGCCATTGTCCTTCCTCTGGCTTATACTTCTCAATTTTTCCTCCCTCTTCACTCCTTCCCCTTAGCTTATATATTTGCCCAAGATTCCAAAACACTTGATTTATTTATGTTACCTACTTCTAGTAGTGTTAGAAGCTGTTTATCCTTCTGTTATTCTTGTGATTAGGCTTATTTTAAAAAATATTTAAAATTTGGAACAATTTTAAGCTCAATACAAGTTGCAAAAATAGGGGCGCCTGAGTGGCTCAGTTGGTTAAGCATCTGCCTTTGGCTCAGGTTGTGATCTTAGGGTCCTGGGATCGAGTCCCACATTGGGCTCCCTGCTTCTGCTTCCCTCTCTCTGTCTCTCGTGAATAAATAAATAAAATCTTAAAAAAAATAAGTTGTAAAAATCATGCAGAGATTCCCACATGTCCTTTCCCCAATGATGGTATCTTTTATAACCATAGTGCAAGGTTTCTCAGCCTCAGAACTATTGACATTTGGGGCTGGTTACTTCCTTGTGTGTGTGTGGGGAGGCTGTCTTGTACATTATGTGATACTTAGCAGCTTCCCTGGCCTCTACTTATTAGATGTTGGTAGCTCTCCCCTAGATGTGAAAAATAAAATTGTCTCCAGATGTTATCCAGTGTGTCCCTTATTCACCCTAGTTGAAAACTACTCTGTAGTAGTTTCCTTTTACTGTTGTAACAAATTACCACCCACTTCTTGACATAAAACAACATTAACTTACCCTCTCACAGCTCTATGAGTCAGGTGTCTGGGGTGGGGTGCCTCAGTTCTCTGTTCAGAGTCTTACTGGACTGAAATCAAGGTGTCACCTGGGACTGCAGTTCTCACTGGAGTTTTGGGACAATAATTTGTTCTAAGCTGATTCTGATTGTTGGTAGAATTCAGCTCCTTCCCATGCCTTCCATGTGTCTCTTCCTTCTTCAAGCTGCCAGCAGGTGTCCAGTCCTTCTTGTGCTTTCAGTCAATCCCTGATTCCCTGTTCTACCACCAGCCAGAAAAAGTTCTCCAATTTTAAGGGCTTATGTGCTGACACTGGGCCTACTGGATAATCCAGGATAATCTCATCTCATTCATATTTCTCGGGATTAGGGTGTGGACATCTTTGACAGGTGATTATTCTGCCAATGACACACTGCCATAGTATAGCAGTCACAGCCAGGAAATTGACTTTGTACAGTGCATTAACTACACCTCAGACCTGGTACAATCTCATCAGTTTTCACATTCACTCATTGTTTTTTATTCATATTATTTATTTGGCATAGAGTTCTGTCAAATGTTATCATACATATGTTTATCATATACACATATATATACATATTTGTTTTTCATTTAATGACCACCACAATCAAGGAAACAATTGTTCCATCAACCCCAGAGAAACTCCCTTCAACCCTAATCTAGCAACACTTTGTCTGATGAGCATAATTTTGTCATTTTGAGAAGTTATGTAAATGGAATCATATGGCATGTTATTTTTTTAGATTGACTTTTATTTTACTCAGTATAATGCCCTTGAGCTCCAGCCAGATTACTGTGTACGTCAATAACTTCGTCCTTTTTATTGCCAAGTAGTATTCCATTGTCTGGGTATGGCAGCTTGTTTACCCATTCACTGTTTGAAAGGCAATTGTTTCTAGTTTTTGGCTGCAACAAATAAAGCTGCTACCTATGTATATACAGGTATAATTTTTTGTTATAAACCTGACTTTTGTGTCTTTACCGTAAATGCTGCAGGTGTGGGATTGCTGGGTCATTTGGTAAATGTGTTTCTAAGATACTGCCAAACCATTTTCCAGAGTGACTGTACGATTTCCTATTCCTACCAGCAATGTGTGAGTGATCTAGTTTTTCTGTATTCTCACCACACTTGGTACTGTAAGTATTTAAAGTAACTTAAGTATTTAAAGAAGGTCAGTATAAATTAGCCATTCTATTTGAAGTGAGGTGGTATCTTATTGTGGCATTGAGTTGCACTTCCCTAATAGCTAAAGATATTGCATATATGTTTTTTCATGTGCTTATTTAGCATCTATATATCCTTTTCGATGAAGTGTCTGTTCAAATCTTTTGCCCATTTTCTGATTGGATTGTTTGTATTCTTACTATTTAGATTACAGAGTCCTTTATATATCCTGAAGACAGCTCCTTATCAGATATGTGATTTGCAAATATTTCCTTGCAGTCTGTGCATTTCTTCATTCTCTCACCAGTGTCTTTGCAGAACAAACATTTTAAATTCTTATGAAGTCCAGTTTGTCAGTTTTTCTTCTTTTATGGTTCATGCTTTTGATGTCATGTTTAAGAATTCTTTTGCCTAACTCTAGGTCATGAAGATTTTTCTCCTCTTAAGTTTTCTCGTAAAAGTTTATAGTTTTATGTTTTACATTTAGATCTGTAATCTCTTTTGCGTTCATTTTTCTATAAGCTATGAGGTTGAGTTTTGATTTCCCTTCCTTTGTTCTAACAGTGGTAAAAAGATTATCTTGGCTCCATTGAATTGCTTTTGAACCTTAATCAGAAGTCAGTTTGACCATGTTTGTGTGGATCCGTTTCTGGATTCTATTCTATTCTGTCGATCTGTGTGTTTATTCATCTGCCAATACTACACTGCCTTGATTATGTTAGCTATATAATGTCTTAAAATTGGATACTGTGATTCTCTCAACTTCATTCTTCTTTTTCAAAATTGTTTTGGCCCTTTGATTTCCTTTGCCCTTCCATAGACCTTTTAGAATTAGTTTGTCTATGTCGTCAAAAAGTTCTACTGAGATTTTGATAGGAATTGCATTAAGCTTATAGATACTTTGAGAGAGTTAGATCTTTACAATATTAGGTCTTCCAACTCATGAACACAGTACATCTCTTTAAATATTCTTTGGTGTATTGAAGTTTTCAGCATACGCATCCTGTGCATGGTTGTTAGGATTCTGTGTATTCAAGTGTGGGGGTTTGTGTGTATGTGGGGGGGGGGGAGTTGTAAATGGCATTGTGTTTTAAATTTTGATCTCCATTTGTTCATTGCTAATATGTAAAAACAAGATTGATTTTTATGTGCTGGACTTGTATCCCGTGAGCTTGTTACCCTATGAATTGTTTTGTAGATTCCTTAGATTTTTCTGCTTCATCGTGTCATCTGCAAATAGGGAAATTTTTAAATTTCTTCCTTTCTTTTCTTTTTTTTTTAAGATCTTATTTATTTATTCATGAGAGACACAGAGAAGCAGAGACATAAGCAAAGGGAGAAGCAGGCTCCATGCAGGAAGCTTGATACCCCACTTGGTCATGATATGTGTGTGCGTGTATATGTATACATATATATGTATATACACACATGTATATGTATATTTACACATAAATATGCTAAATTCAGTTGCTAATATTGAGGATTTTAATATCCATTTTCATGAATTCATTGTTTGTAGTTTTCTTTCTTTTTTCTCTTCTTTATCTTTTTCATTTTACTTTTTTTTTTTTTTTTGATTTGGTTTTAGTATCAAGGTAATGCTGACCTTATAAAATGAGTAAATGTGGCTTCTGTTTTCTGGAAGAGGATTTATAGTATTGGTGATATTTCTTTTTTTCAACACTTAGAAGAATTTGCTAGTGAAATCATTGAGACCTAGAGATTTTCTTTTTCAAAAGGTTAATTATAAATTCAATTCTTCAGTAGTTACTGAACTATCCAGATTGTCTATCTCATCTTGGGTGAATTTTGGTTGTTTGCAGTTTTTGAAGAATTGGTCCATTTCATCTAAGTTGTTGAATTTATTTGTGTAGAATTGTTTGTAGTACAGACATACCTCATGTGCTTTGCTTTATTGCACTTCAGGGATATCGGGTTTTTTTCTTTTGTAACATGTTAAAGGTTTGTGGCAACACTGTCAAGCGAGTCTATTGGTGCCATATTTTAACAGCATTTTCTCACTTCTTGTCTTTGTGTCACATTTTGGTAATTACCACAAGATTTCAGACCTTTTCACTGTTATATGTGTTTAGGTGATCTGTGATCAGTGATCTTTGATGTTACTATTGTGATTATTTTGGGGTGCCACAAACCATGCTCATAGAGGTCGGTGAATTTAATTGATAAATGTTGTGTATGTTCTGTCTGCTTCACTGATCAGTCTCTCTCTTTCTTCCTTTCCTTGGACTTCCCTATTCCTGGAACATAATATTGAAATTAGGTCAATTAGTAACCCTACCTTGGCCTCTAAATTGTCAAGTGAAAGGAAGAGCTACATGTTTCTCACTTTACATCAAAAGCTATAAACGATTCAGCTTAGTGAGGAAATATGTTGAAAGCCAAGATAGACCAAAAGTTAGGCCTCTTGAACCAAGCAGTTAGCCAAGTTCTGAATTAGAAGGAAAAGTTCTCGAAGGAAATTAAAAGTGCTCCTCCAGTAAACACAAATGATAAGAAAGTGCAACAACTTTCCGTCATCACTGATATGGAGAAGGTTTTATTTATTTTTTTATTTTTAAAAGATTTTATTTATTTATTCATGAAAGACACACAGAGAGAGAGAGAGAGAGAGAGAGAGACAGAGAGAGAGAGAGAGAGAGGCAGAGACACAGGCAGAGGGAGAAGCAGATCCCATGCAGGGAACCCGACGTGGGACTTGATCCCGGGTCTCCAGGATCATGACCTGGGCTGAAGGCAGCGCTAAACCGCTGAGCCATCCGGGCTGCCCTGGAGAAGGTTTTAGTGGTCTAAATAGAAGATCAAACCAGCCACAATATTTCTTCAAGCCAAAGCCTACTCCGGAACAAGGCCTTAAGTCTCTTCAGTATATGAAGGTTGAGAGAAGTGAGGAAGCTTCAGAAGAGAAGTTTGAAGGTAGCAGAGGTGGTTCATGAGGGTTAAGGAAAGAAGCTGTCTTATTATTTCAGAAATACATTGTATAAGGCTGCAGCTACCATAGATAATGATTCTCTAATGGATTTGGGCAAAGTGAATGGAAAACTTACTGGGAAGGATGTAGCATTCTGGATGCCATGAAGAACACTTGTGATTCATAGGAAGAGGTCAAAATATCAGTATGAACACAAGTTTGGAAGAAATTGAGTCCAACCCTCATGGATGACTTTGAGGAGTGAAGTAACTACAAATGTGGTGGAAATAGCAGGAGAACTAGAATTAGAACTGGAGCCTGAATTGCTTCAATCACATGATAAAACTTGAATGGATGAGGAGTTGCTTCTTATGGATAAGCAAAGAAAGTGGTTTTTGAGATTGATTCTGCTTTTGGTAAAGATGTTGTGAAGATTGTTGAAATAACAGCAAAGAATTTAGATTATTACATCAGCTTAGTTGATAAAGCAGTGATGGAATGTGGGAAGATTGACTCCAATTTTGAGAAAAGGTCTGCTGTGGGTAAAATGCTGTCAAACGACATTACAGAGAATTCATTAGAGAAGGGAAGAGTCAATTGATATGGAAAACTTCTTTGTCTTCTTTTAAGAAATTGCCACAGCCACCCAGTCTTCAGCAACCTCCACCATAGTCAGCATCCATCAACATCAAGGCAAGACCCTCTACCATCTAAAAGAGTACAATTCAGTGAAAACTCAGATGATGGTTAGCATTTTTTATCAATAAAGTAATTTTATGTTGTTTTTTTTAGACATAGTGCTATTGTACACTTAATAGACTACTATATAGTATAAACATAATTTTTATATGCACTGGGAAAAATTCATCTGACTCACTTTATTGTGATGTTCACTTTACTGAGTGGTCTGGAGTTGAACCCACAATTCCGGAGGTATGCCTATATTCCCTTATCTTCTTAACGTCTGTGGGGTCTGTAGTGATATCCACTCTTTCATTCTTGATACTGGTAATTTATTCTTCCCTCTTTTCCTTTGTCAGTTTTACTAGAAGTTTATCAATTTTTTCAGACAACTAGCTTTTGGCTTGATAGTTTTTCTGTTTTCAATTTCATTGACTTCTACTTTTATCTGTTTCTTTCCTTTTGCTTCATTTTGGCTTCTTTTTCTAGTATCTTGATGTGAGAGCCTAGATTATTGATTTGAGGTCGTTCTTTTATTTTAGTATAAGCATTTAGTACTATGTTAGTTATGAATTATTGCCAAATTTAATAGATTAAAACAATATTATCTTGGTTTCTTTGGGTCAGGAATCTTGATGCAACTTAGCTGGGTCCTGTGCTTCAGAGTTTCTTACAAGACTGCAATCAAGCTGTTGGCTAAGGCTATCTTAAGGCTAGACTGAAGGGGGATCCATTTCCAAGGTCACTCATGCAGGATTCAGTTCCTGATAGGCTGTTAGCCAGAGGCTGCCTTCAGTTTTTTGGCACCTGGGCTTTTCCATTAAGGCAGTTATAACATATGACAGCTTGCTTCAGTAAAGCAAGCAAGAGAGAATAGCTAGAGAGAGTGAATGAGAACAAGATGCAAGTCACTGTCTTTTATTTATTTATTTTTATTTATTTTTTATTTTTTAATATTATTTATTTATTTATTTATTTATTTATGATAGAGAGAGAGAGGCAGAGACACAGGCAGAGGGAGAAGCAGGCTCCATGCACTGGGAGCCCGACGTGGGATTCGATCCCGGGTCTCCAGGATCGCGCCCTGGGCCAAAGGCAGGCGCCAAACCGCTGCGCCACCCAGGGATCCCTCTTTTATAACTAATCAAGAAAGTTAACATTTCATCACTTTTTTTGTTTACTCTTCATTAGAGGCAAGTCATTCAGTCTAGTCCAGAGTCTAGCAAGGGAAGGGCATTGTACAATGGCATGAATACCAGAATTATTGGCTGTTGCCTATCACAAATGATAGAAATTTCCCTGTCATCTCTACTTCATCTGTAGCCTACATATTTTTTATAAATACAGTAAAATATACATAACATAAATTTACTATTTTTAAAAGATTTTATTTATTTATTTGAGAGAGCACAAGAGTACACAAGCAGGGGGAGGGGCAGAGGGAGGGAGAGAATCCTCAAGCAGACTCCCAGTGAGTACAGTGCTCAAGTGGGGCTCAATCCCAGGACCCAGAGATCATGACCTGAGCTAAAGTCAGATGCTTAACTGACTGAGCCCCCCAGATGCCCCTCCATTTTAACTACTTTAAGATCAATTCAGTGGCAGTAAATACATTCACCATGTTGTGTAACCATTACCATCTTCTTTCTCCAGATCTTGTTCATCATCTCAAACAGAGACAATGTCTCCTGACACTAGCTACCATTTCCTTTCCTTCAGCCCTGGTAACTCCTATTTTGCTGTCTCTATGGATTTACATATACTAGGTATTTCGTATAAGTGGAATCATAGTGTATTTGTCCTTTTTATCTGACTTATTTCACTAAGCATGTTTTCAAGTTAGGGTGTATCAGAATTTTATTCTTTTTTTAAGGTTGAGTAATATTCCTTTATATGTATAGACCATATTTTGCTTATTCATCCAGCTGTTGGTGGACATTTGGGTTATTTCTGCCTCTTGGCTATTGTGAATAATGCTGTTATTAACGTGGTTGTGCAATTATCTATTTGAGTCCCTGCTTTCAGTTCTTTTGGATACATGCCTAGAAATGGATATGCTGGATCACATGGTAGTTTTATGGTTTAACCTTGAGAAACTGCAAAACTGTTTTCCATTGTGGTTGTACCATTTTATGTTCTCACCACAACGCATAAGTCTTCAATATTTCCATGCCCCCTACATATTTTGATGTGTTATTTTACTTTCATTTGGTTCAGTATAAAAAATGTATCTTTTAAATTTTCTTTGCACCCCCCCCCTTGTCCCATGGTTTCTTTACAAATGTTGTATTTAATTTCACAATTTTGAAGATTTCCCTATTATATTTCTGTTATTGATATTTAACTTAATATATTGTGGTGAGAGAATGTATTTTCTATGATTTCAATTAATTTAAATTTGTTAAGTTTTATTTAACGACCGAAGAGATGATCTGTCTTGGCGAGTGCTCCATGTGTGCTTGAAACTACAGGTGATCCTTGAACAATGGAAAGGGTTACCAACCCTCTGCAAATCAAAAATCTGTTTATAACTTTTGGCTCCCCCAAAACTTAACTACTAATAGTCTGTTGTTGACTGGAGGCCTTGCTGATAACATAGACAGTTGACTAACATGTATTTTGTATATGTATTATATGCTATGTTCCTACAATAAAGTATGCTAAAGAAAAAATGTTATTAAGAAAGGCACAAGAAAGAGAAAATATATGTATAGCACTTTACTGTATCTATAAAAAAAAATCCTTATGTAAGTGGACCTGTGCAGTTCTAATCCTTGTTCAAGGGCTCAACTATAATTCTCGTTGTTGTTGTTAGGTGAAGTGTTCTATGTTAAAGTATATGCCATTGGTATATGGTGGTGGTGTTCTATGTTCTTGCTTATTTTCTGTTGAGTGGCTATATCAATTTCTGAGAGAGTTGTGTTGAACTCCCCAACTATGTTTCTAGAATTGCCTATTTATATATTCAGTACTCTTATATCTGCTCCTTGTATTTTGAAGCTCCTGTTTTTTGGTTGTATATATTTAGAATTATTATGCCTTCTTAATGAATTGACCCTTTTATTAGTATGTATTGTCCCACTTTTTATCTGGTAAGGTGTTTTTTGCTCTGAAATCTACTTTGTCTGATATTAACATAGCCTGCCCAGTTTTATTTTTATTAGTATTTGTGTGGTATATCTTTGCTATACTTTAACTTTTAATTTACTTACATAAATTTTTTTGGCTAGCATTTAGTTGGATCATTTTTAATCCATTCTGTCAGTCTTTTAATTGGTGTGTTTAGATCATTTATATTTAATGAAATTAAAAAGTTAACCATTTTCTTGTTTGTTTTCTGTTTGTGCCTACTGTTTTTTTTTGTCCCTGTTTCTCACTTTGTGGCTTCCTATAGGTTACTTGAACAATTTTTATAATTTCATTTTAATTTATCTAAAGAATTTTTTAAACCTTTGAAATTTCATTTAGTTTTTAAAATTGAAGTATAGTTGGCTAAAGAGTTTTTAAGTATATCTTTGTTTTTTAGGGTTTTTGTTTGTTTTAATGGTTGCTCTATGGTTACTCTACTTAACTTACTACTATCTCCTAGTATCAATATTTTACCACTTCACGTGGAATACGGAAACTTTACCACCATTTATGTCTCCCTTTAATGATACAGTTGTCTTCCATATTATATTACCTGTGTACATATTGAGAACTACATCAGACAGCATTACAATTTTTTGCTTTCAACTATCAAACATAATTTATAAAACTCAAGACAGGAAGCATTGTCTATTATACTTAACCCTTTTTGTTACTTCTTCATTCCTGATGTTCCAAGTTCCTCCTTCCCTCCTCCTGTCCCTTCCTCCCTCACTTGTTTTCTCTTTTTATTTCTTGTAAAATTATTTCCTTTCTGTATGAAGAATTTCTTTGACAATTAGAACAGATCTGCTGGGGGATATATTCTTTTCATTTTCCTTCACTGGTAAAGTCTTTATTTCTCCTTCATTCCTGACAGATATTTTCACTGGATATAGACTTATGTGATAGCAGTTTTTTGTTTTTTTCAGTACTTGAAAAATGTTGTACCACTTCTTTCTGGAGTCTATAATTTTTGTTGAGAAATCCAGTGTTATTTGCATCATTCTCCCATAGGTAATGGAGCAGTTCTGTTTGGCTACTTTCAGGACTTTTTTCTTCATCTTTAGTCTTAAAAGATTTGATTATAATTTATCTGGCAGTGGTTTTCATTGGATTTATTCTCTTGCTTAGCATTCACTTGGCTTCTTGAATCTGTAGGATTTTCTTTCATTAACTGTGGAGAAAATTTTTTTTTTTATTTCTTATTTTTTTAAAGATTTTCAGTTCTTAACCATATTTTTATTTTATTTTCTTCTTTATTTATTCATGGGAGACAGAAAAAGAGAGAGAGGGGAAGAAGCAGGCTCCCCGTGGGGAGCCTGATGCAGGACTCTATCCCAGGACCCTGGGATCGTGCCCTGAGCTGAAGGAAGACACTCAATCGCTGAGCCACCAGGCATCCCTTAACCATATTTTTAAATAACAATAATTTACCTACATAATCTTATTTGTATACATTTATATTATGTATTAAAGAATTACTGTAATTTTAATCTCCCTGTGCCTTTCGTATTTTTTATTGGGTTTATTACTTATTTTGCTGGAGTGCTTCCTCAGATAATTCTTGCAGGAAACGTTTGGACATTATAAACTTTATCCCTTCATGTCTTTCACTTCTCAGCTAGTTTATACAACTTCTGTGGCTTCTAGGGAAAAGTAACTTTAACTTAGTACTTTGAAACTATTTCTCCATTGTCTTCTGGTATTACTAGTAATTTATAGCTCTTTATTCTTTTTACTACTGCACTTTTCACAACAAGCCTTGTATTCGATTAGTTGTGCTCACCTTGGTTTCCCCATTTTTGTCTTAAAGACAGGGGCATTGTCTTATTGATCTTTGTAAATCTAGTCCATACCACAGTGTTCAGGAAATTGGACATCAGCAAGTGTGTGTTACATTAAATTGAAATGTGGAAAACATATCAGAAGCACATCAGCTGATCCATTTGGCCTTCTGGTCTTGCTGCTTATTATATACTTATGATATAATTATGTAGTATAAATAAACTATTTTTCTGGTCATTTTTAGCTGTAGAGAGGTGTGCCTGTCCTGAGGTGCTAAGGGTGGCAGGGCTGCAGAGGCAGGAGTGTAGACTGGTTGTGTGAGCATGTCTGAGCTTGTTGCTGGCGTGGGCCACCGCAGTGAGTATCTGCCATGTTTCCTGCTCACCAGGTCTTGTGGTGGACTCATGAATTACCAAAGCACAGGAGGACCTGGGTGTGAACCCCACTTCTGCATTTCCTAGTATGTGTTTTCTACAACAGGGTATTCTGATTTTAGCCACTGCTTTGTGTGGCATAAACGAGGTTAGCAATTCCTGTCTCACTGGTAGTGAAAGCATTAAATAAGGAAGTCTGCATGAAGCACTTGACAGGTATTCGGCATTCAGTGAATCTTTATTCTTTTTCCTTTTTAGCTTGTATTGTAGGAAGCTGGAGAAGTTTCCTTTCTGGCTAATTTAAGAATTGGGCATATCAAATTTGCCCATCTCCTCAGAATGTTTTCCAGAGTAGTATAACATAGAGGCAGAGGATAATGGTTAATTCTTAAAGGTCCCTACTCGATTCTAGGCATCCAGTGTTTTCAGATTTTTTTCTTTCTTTTTTTTTTTTTTTTTTGGTTTGGCTTTTTGGAAAGGAAAGTTCTGTGTGTTTTTTTTGGTTGGTGTCATGCTATCATATAGGAGAGGTAACTCCAGACCCTGGAAGGTTCAGTGATGGTTTTCAGCCTTACATGGTGAGTGGCAAACCCAGGAGAAGGGCTCTCAAGTTTTTGACAGTCAGGCCAGGTGTTCATTAGACTTAACTGCTCCTCTCCTAACCTTCAAGTACCTTTCCTCTTTGTGCAGAGAGAACTTTCTTGAGGGAAGTCAAGATGGTTTAATTACTTTTCTGTTTCATGTCAAGAAAGACTTTCTTGCTAGGAGAATACGTGTGTGCATGGAGATAGGAGGAAGAGCATGAAGCAGGGTTGAGGTGAGAGCCTAGGTGACACCTCACGGTAGCTGTGAGTGGTAGGTGTGGGTTTGCAGGTGGCACTCTCTCTGGCCCTGAGGAGCATGCCCCTTCTCTCTGGCACATCGCCTGCTCACAGCTCCCCTACCCTCACTTCTTGGGGCAATTGCCTACATGTTCCTAACAGAATGCTTTGTCATCTTCTTGGGGAACCTCTGTAGTAATGACTTATGTTATTTTTCAGAGAAGTCCTCCTCTGTTTTTTTTTTTTTATTTTTTTTTTTTGAGAAGTCCTCCTCTTAACGAGAATCTTAATCATCTGACATGCTGTGGAGTGTGTGTAGTAAAGCAGGCTTGTAGGCGGGGAGGCTGGCTTCAGTCTATTCCAGGGAAAGCCTCTGGCAGAAGCCTGCTCCTGGGGTTAGGATTCAGCATCCTGTTTGAATAACGGGAACATCAGAATCCTACTGCCTTCAGTGGGCATAGGAGGGCTTGGAGAGGGCTCCCACTCTGTAGCATACACGTACCTGGAGGCTTTTGACTGGGTCCTTCCGTCGGGCTCAGGTACAACTGCTGCCTTTTCCTGCTCTCCTCGGCCCTCCCAGCAGTCCTCAGCATTCAGGAGCAAGCAGCCACGGCATTTGGCCTGAGTGCCTGGAGCGCAAGGGAAGCTCTGGGAAAGTTGCGCTCCCAGTGACTTCTGCCTCCATCTCTTTCTTAGTCTTTGCTCAAGTCCTGGTGTATTTCAGAGGCTGAGGCTCAGGTGAATGAGCTGCATCTGACCCCTCACACTCAGGGGTGGGAGAGCCAGGAGTAGCGTGTCAGTGTCTTGGCCACAAATTCTTTTAGTTTCTGTTTGTCCTGAAAGCTTTTTATTTCACCTTCTGTTTTGAATGACATCCTAGCTGGATAAAGTATTCTTGGCTGCATATTTTTCTCATTTAGCACCCTGAATATATGATGCCAGTCCTTTCTGGCCTGCCAGGTCTCTGTGGAGAGCACCCTGGGGCTCTGTGGGGCCCAGAAGGGAGGAGGCCTCTGGGGCTGCTGAGCTGGATGGACAGAGCACTGGCCATCCGCCTGGGCACGTGGAAGGAGTCTGGGTTGTTCTGGTAGGGAAGGCCTCACGTCCCTTATTTCACTCCTTAGCATTGCTGATGATGGTCAGAAGGCGGGGGAAGAGAAGGAGGGGTGTTTGGTGAGGGAGAGAAGGATTGGCAGACATGGAAATAGATGGTTCTCTCACATGTGACATTGAATTTTCCAGGAAGTTGATGTTTCTATGAGATACTCAAAAAAACTTTGAGCCTCTGGTTTGAGATAGAGAATCTCCCAAATTTGTCTAGTTCTAGTTTATTGTTCCCACTTGTTTGTGGCTGGAAAATGTGGTGTTCTGTGGGCTTCCGTGGCTTTTGACTGCCCACCTTAGGACCTTTTCTGGTAAATGTATTTTCTTAGTGTATGTGCTGCTAAAGCGAGCACATAAATGTATTTTTTTTAAATTCTTTTTATTTATTTATGATAGTCACAAAGAGAGAGATAAATGTATTTTTTTAAATACAGAAGGGATTTGAAAAGGTAATGTATTTTCATTAAAAAGTCCTAAAAATCCCCAGGACTATTTAGAATAAAAAATGGAATCCATCCCCCACCTTCCCCCCACCCCGGCCACTCCCTGGATGGCTATGGATAAAGGATGGATGGGAATCATTCTGGACTTTACTTGAATACATGTGCTCCACCGGAAGCTCCAGACCTGTTTCGGGGTGGCTTTGCTCAGCCAAGATGTTGTACCTCCTCCTACTTTAGGTTTTCTGGGGTGATGTCACTGCCTTGGGAAGGAAGAGGGAGAGAAACGACTGGGTAACTTTGTGCTCTTCATTAAAGGGGGATGATGTCAAGAGAGGAATAATCTTTTCCCAAGCCTTGTGCTGTGTGCTGCTAATGTGTATTTAATAAGGTTTTTTCTCTCTTTTTTGAAAAAAAATCTGTAATTTTTGCTTCACAGTTTGAAGCACAGAATTGTCATGGAGGGCTGGGAGGAGGGGGGAAACCAAACGACAGGCTGGAAGTTCTACAGGAGACCAGCTTGGCAGCATGACAAGGTGCAAGGGGTTCACCTGGCCTCCTTCTTGAGAGGGTGCTGAGGGGTGAGGCCTGAGCTCTGTGCCCGAGGATGAGTTGTTAAGACCTCCAGGCCGGAGAGACCTCAACATCCCATGACAAATGGAGCTTCCAAGTATTGGTTCTTGGGTAGCTTTTCTTTCTTTTCATTGATTTAGAGATAAAGGAGGAAAGACTGGAGCCTGTTATAAACCTTGTTCTTCTTAAAACAACTCAAAATGGTTCCAGTAAAGAACTTGAGCTCTGCTGAGGTCTGTGTTGTCAGTTGCTTAGTTTGCTTTCAAGGATCAGCTGCAGTTGGATCTGAAACCAATTTTACCCTTCCTAATGGCTACCCTTCTGTTCTTTTTCCCCAGCTGGCTTTTCCTTGGAGCAGGCTGCAGTCACAGGGGTGCAAATGTTCTCTCTCTCTCTGTTTCCTGAAAAGCATTGAGCTCCGTTACAGAGTGCTCACATACTCTGCTCCTGGCCCCTCGTGCCAGCCTTGGCATGCTCCTGAGGGTAGGGGCTAGGCCTGCATCACCTTTTTGTCGTTAGGTTTCCAGCACATGGTCTCCTGGACTCTTGTGGTCAGGGAGGACCTCTGATACAAATACATGAGAGCTGCCCAGTTTCTGCAAGTAGGTGTATGCTGAATTTTGTGGGAATTTAAGCAGGGCTGTACTTAGTGTGGGCCACAGTGCCTGATGGGTCCAGACTAAAAGGTGTGGTGTTCCCAAGCATTCCAAGTTAGTTTATGTCTTGACTGGTTGCTCTCATATCCTGAAATGTTCCAATTTTTGCACTCTCCAGGTTAACAGAACAAGTTTCAGGGTCAGCCTAAATGTATGCTCTATCAGGAAGCGTCCCTGACCATCCCCCACCCCAGGCCTGGTTAGTGCTACCCACTTTGTGTTGCTGCTTCTCCCCATTCCCTAAAACACAAATTCCTTGAAGGGCAAGTCTTGTATTTGAGTCATCTCAGGATCTCTTTTTTTTTGCCAGGAACTTGGTGGTGATGTGAAAAAAAAAAAAAAAAAAGGTATTGAATGACTGAAGGAATCTTGTCTCTGACTGCACTCAGTGGATAGGTAAACACTCAAATTCCACTATCTAGAGAGAAGGAACACTGATAACATCCTCGTACACATCCTTGTAAACTAGCACCGAAGTTTTAAGTCTTCCTTTATAGCTGTTTTGTAAACTTTTTCATTTAACAAAATATTGTGTCAAAAATAATTTGATAAATATGTAATATCAATAAATATAATTCTACATAATACTTAAAAGGATATACATTATTCATTATTGGATATGCATAAATTTATTTAACCAATTTCTTCTTATTATACATTTAACTTATTTCCCATTTTCAGTGTTAAAACCATACTGTGTAAAATATGTATCTATATTCTTTGCTTCCTTTAACTAATATTTCCTATAGGTTAAATTCTTAAAATAGCAAAGTCAAAGCCATATGCACTGTTAAGGTCATAGTATATATATATTTTCAGATTATTCTCTAAGAAACATGTCTAGAAAAATATTTACTCTGTGAGTATAGTTTTCTCATAATTTTATGATTGTATTGCTAACCTATAACTCTACAGTTTATCTGAAGTTTATTTTAGCCCATGACATGCAGTAGGTGACTAACTACCACCCTTGGCCCCCTGCCATGGATTAGCAGTTGTCTCAATATCACTTGCTGATTTAGGCATTCCTGGTCAATTGGTCTATTGATTTGAAATAACCTTCTTTTCATAAATCAAATTTCCATGGCTGAAAATTCAAAACTCATAAAAAGACGATGGAAAATCTACTCCCACTTTTTCACCCACCCACCCAGCTCTTTCCCTCCTCCACAGGTAACTACTAGTATTGTGTAGTCTGTGTATTATTCCAGAAGTGTGTTTAAATGCACATCCAAGCAAAAATTAAAATTTGTTTTCACCCTTTGTATACATATGTTGACATACTGTACATACAATTCTCCTTTTTAAAAAACTTTTTTTAGTTAACATTATCTAAGAGACGCACTGTTTTAATTACTATGGCTTTATAATATGTTTTAATATCTGATAAGACAAAATTTGCCCCATTGTTTTCTAAATTTTCTTCACCATTCTTATTACATTTACTCTGTTAAATTTTGGAATTTGTTTTCAAGTTGAAAAAAGAAGCCTGTTTAATTTAATTTGAGGGAATATTGACATCTTTACAGTTTGAATATTGAATATTTTTTGACAGAATTATTTTCTTTCTCATATTGATTTGTTTATCCATTCTCCAACCCTGTGCCTCCTGTGTGCTGAGGTTAAGCTGTCAACAGGAAAGTCATGTTTTTGCTTTCCTGAAGCTTTCATACTGGGGAAGAATATGAGAAATAGTCAGGAAATTGCAGTGTATTGTAAATGTTACAAATAAGAAAGGCACAGAGTTCACTGAGCCCAGGAGCAGGTTTTTCTTGGGGTTGGATTGGAGAGAGAGATGGGGGAATTGTCAGGAAATATCCAGAATTCACTGATGTCTGAACAGAGACCCTAAGTTTGAGAAACAGCCTGGTAGAAACGGGACAGAAACAGGAATTTCAGGCCAGAGGGAAAGTCTTTTCAGAGGGCAGTGAGAAATCATAAAATCCTTTAAGTTGGCATGTTGGTTTTCTAAGGTTGCTGTAACGAAGTATCACAAACTAGGTGACTTAGAGCAACAGAAATGTATTATCTCATGGTTCTGGAGGCTAGAAGTCTGAAGTCATGCATTGGCATGGTGAAGGTGCTAGGGAAGGGTCAGTTCTAGGCCTCTCTTCTCATGGCCTCAGCCATTCCTTGGCTTATACATGGCTCTCTTTTCCTTGTGCATTTCCACATGGCATTCTCCTTGTATGTGTATCTGTCTCATATCCAAATTCCCCCTTTTTATAAGGACACTAGTCATTTTACATTGGGGCCTGCCCTAATGACCTCATTTTAACTTAATTACCTCTGTAAAGACCCTGATCTCAATTAAGGTCACATTCTGAGGTATGGGGGTTAGGACTCCCACATAGGACTTTTGGGAGGGCGGGGAAGCATAATTCCACAGCTGACAGTTGGAGTGACATGATCTGACTTGGTTTTTAAACAACCATTGGAGCATGGCTTGGAGGGAGGGAGAGAGGAGAGGGCAAGGAAGTAAGGAAACTGGCTGTACATCAGAGAGCTGAGAGCCTGGCCTAGAGAGATGACAGTGGGCTTGCAGAGGAATGGACGATTAAAGAGAGAACAAGGAAAGAGCATTGTAGAACACGGTGATTATAGGGGCTGTGGGAACCGAGGGTATCTGAGCTGCCTGTTATAAATGGCATATTAAATGCAACCCACTACCATTGTGCCTTCCCCAAACCCAGTTAAAGTGAGAGTAAAGACACTAGGAGAGGAAAGCGGTGGCAACAAGATTGCAATAGTTGGGAAGGGTAGGTGATTGGTGAGTGGTTGGCGGAGCAGACTGGAGATAGCTACAACTCAGGCCTGGAGTGCAGAAACATGGAGGAACCCCAGAGCCCTTGAAATCAGAGGGACCAGGCTCCTGTGTAGGCAGGCTGCAGGCAGGGACAGGCTGAAGTCTTTCAGGAAGCAGCCAGATCCCTCCTGACCCATGTGCTCTGGCATTTGCACTCCCTCTTTGCCTGCAGAAGGCCACCAGTTCATCTTCAGGTTATCCCCTGGTGAGATTAAAATATGAGGACTCTGGGTGCGGGGACAGAAGGCATCACTGAGAATGGGACATCATGCAAAAGAGAAGGTGAGTCCTTCTCTTTGTGCCCAAGAGTTCTTTTCCCTGCTTGACTCCAGGAACATGGGCAGAAACCTCCCAGATAAGGAGATTAAAAGACTCCATTATGAGAAGTTGAAGAGCCCAAGTGAAAAGCCCCTTGAGCATTAAAAGTTGGAAGTTCTTCAGTAAAACATCCTGACCGCATCACCCTACCATTGGCAAACCGCTCCCACAGAGACAGACCTTGCAGGAATTTGTTATTTCTTCATTCTTGAATCCCAGGGGTGGATCCTCAGGCATGTGATAACCCCTCTACCGTGACCAGAATATAAACCAGGATAGATATAAGAGCAAAACACTCAGTCTCCATGGTCTAAAGCGCAGAAAGGAGGGGGGTGTGCAGGAAGTGAACAGTGCAGGGGAGCAGGAGAAAACTTTTTTGCAGCTTAAAAAGAGATCCCCTCAGACAAGAGGAAATATTGTATTCATAGAATCAGAATAGGAGCTGTTAAAAGAATAAGACAAAGAGATGGAAAATATGAGAGAAATATCAGGAAAAAGTAGAGGCTTAGTTCAGGAGGTCAAACACCCAAATAATAGCAGTACCAGAAAGGGAAAATGGAAGAAATTATTAATGAATTGATTTCAGAAAGTTTCCCAGAACTGAGGAACAAGAGCCTTCCAGATTCCAGAGAGGGCCATTAGTTCCCAGCCCATTAGCTTTGAAAATAGATCTGTAGCAGGGTACATCTTTATGAAATTTTAGAACATAAAGAACCAACACTGATCCTAAAAGTTTCCAGGGAGAAGGACATATTTTCTATTGCTGTATAACAAATCACTCCAAAACTTAGTGCTTTGAGTAGGGAGTGGCAAGCTTCTTAAAAACTTTAGTCTGGTGGGTCATATGGTCTCTGTTGCAGTCTCTCAGCTTTGCTCTTATAGCGCAAAAGCAGCCATTGATTATCCCTAAATGAGTGGTTATGACTGTATTCCCATAAAACTTTATTTGCAAAACACATGCAGCCATTTCAGGGCTTTGGTTTGTTGACTCTAGCTTAGAACAGCAACACCAGATCTCATAGTTTCAGTGGGCTTACCCGGGTCATTTGGCCCTGGTATGTCACAAGGCAGCTCCCAAGGTATTGGTTAGAGCTACAGTCTAAGCAGGCTTGACTGGCATAGATGCAGTTTCATGCTCATTCAGGTGGCTGTTGGCAGAGTTCAGTTCCTTGAGGGCCATTTGATTAAGGACCTGTTTCCTGCCATCCTAGTCCATCCACAAGGCAGCTCACAGCATGGCAACCTGATTCATCAGCGTGAGCAAGGGAGAGTATGAGCAAGACAGAAGTCACAATCTTTTGTAACCTAATCTCAGAAGCATCATCTCATCACTTTCACCATACTGTCTTTGTTAGAAGTGAGTCAGTAGGTCCAGCCCACGTTCAAGGGGAGGGAATTGCTATCACAAGGGTGTGAACCCTGGGAGATGGAGATCATCGAGGCTGTTTTACTATCAGCACCACACTCCAACCAACTCCTAACCAGCTAGACACTACTGGGGCTGTCCTGCATAATCACTCAAGAGGAAAAGAAAAGAGGCTAAGCACAAAGGGTTAAGAATCAGTGTCCAGACAGCAGCAACACTGGAAGCTACAAGACAACAGGACAGCACCTTTACAGTTCCATAAAGAAATAAACATTTAATTCCAGAGAGAATATAGTTATATATTAGAAGGGAAATATTACTGCTTAGCTATGGATAATACTTACACAGTTGTACTGCGAGCAGTAAACATTGAGCTATACAAATGTGATCGCCCTCAGTGGGGTCGTGGGGCAGGGGAGATACCTATGGAGGGGTGTGTAAGGGAGCTTAATTTTCATCTTTCATACTGATGTCAGTAGATGGCGGAGTTAGAAACATGGAAGCAAATACTGAAAACTGAAATCATCTAGGTTGTCTCTGGGGAAATGGGGAGAGGTGAGCCAGACATCAGTAAGCCTTTATGTACTATTTGATGTTAATAGAAACAAACTTTAAAGATTTTATTTATTTATTTGAGAGAACGAGAGAGAGGAAGAGGGAAAGAATCCCAAACAGACTCTGCACAGAGTGCAGTGCCCAGTTCAGGACTCAGTCTCACAGCCCTGAGATCATGCCCTGGGCCAAAACCAAGAGTCGGACTCTCAACCAACTGAGCCACTCAGGCACCCCTATAGAAACAAACTGTAAAAAGAGAGAACATATAAATGTGTTGTAATATTCTGAGTTGGACTCTGGAACAGAAAAAGGACAATACTTGTAAAATGTTAAACTGAAATAGTCTTGAGTTTAATTGATAGTAATAATAAAGTTACCTTCTTAGTTGGGAAAAAGGGTCCATGGTAATCAGGAGAAACTGGGTGAGTAGAATACAGGAGCTCTGTGTTGTCTTTGCAGTTTTGGGGGGTAAATATATAGTTGTTCCAAATTAAAATTTTATTTTAAAGGGGGACAAATTATTATATTATTATTTCAAAATTTGATTACAATGAATTTTTTAGTGTTAAAATTAGAAGTATTTTAAATTTGAATGGATAAATCAAAAACCAGAAATTAAACTTGGTAAAAATGGGAATAGGAGTTTTCCAGTAATTATAGACTAGAAGGCAAAAATCAATTTAGAGAAACACAGTCAAATGCCATGTTTACAATAATTGTGCCACAGATTTAAACTTCAGTAGTGCATATAGAGCTTCACCTTGAGATTAGATGAAAGCAAGAAGAGGGTGGCTCAGTGTTGATGCTCTCAAGCTACTGAGCAACTAGTGGGCACTTCCTGAGCTACAGACACAAGACAAGGTGCAGGTAGATTGAGTGAAGGAGGGTAGGGTAAGAGCCCAGGCTCGGTGTAGACACTTCAGAGAAGCCTGTGCAGCCAGATATATCAGATGTCCTGTGGGCAGGATCTTTAGGTTAGAGTCCGAGAGCGTGAGCCCACAGCCTACAGTTAATTGATCGGGAGTAGATGGCATTGTCTAGGGGATGTGTGAGAAGAGTAAAGGACTCAGTACAGAGCCCTAATGTATAATCAGAAACATTGGGAAAAAAGAGTATTACCTTTTGCAATTTTTCACTCAGAACTATTTGTAGTTCTCTGTATTGATTCACTTATTTTTATGTGACCAGTGCTTGAATTTCTACCTAGTATTATAATTCTAATCAAGAGCTAACAAATTCCAAAGCCGTTGGAAGCATGCAGAATTAATTGGGTGGAATTGACCTTGTATGTTAAGTGATAGGGAATGGTGTAGACTGTGACAAACCAAGTGTGCGTGCTCTGCCCAGAGGAGGGGAGGTCTCCAGCTTCAGCTGATTGTCGCCCTATAGGAATTCAGGTTTACTTTTGACAGATCTGATTTTTCTACAGTTTTGTGTGAAACCTCTCAACTTGTAAGTGTTGGCAATTAGTTTACATTTTGCTAACCAAACAGAATGTGTCTTTTGGCAAAAAGTGGCTTTGCAGGCTACTTGTTTGGGCCTGCTATTCAATTTTTTTCCTGTGTGCATGGTTTCTTTTCTTTTCTTTCTTTTCTTTTCTTTTCTTTTCTTTTCTTTTCTTTTCTTTTCTTTTCTTTTCTTTTCTTTTCTTTTCTCTTCTCTTCTCTTCTCTTCTCTTCTCTTTTCTTTTTTTTCTTTTTTTAAGATGTTATTATTTATTCCTGAGAGTCACAGAGAGAGAGGCAGAGACACAGGCAGAGGGAAAAGCAGGCTTCCCATAGGGAGCCCGATGTGAGACTAAATCCCAGGACCCTGAGCCTGAGCCAAAGGCAGATGCCCAACCACTGAGCCACCCAGATATTCCCCTATGTGGTCACTTTTCCATTCTTTCCCCTGCCCCCAATTTTTATCTAGGTGTTTAATCTATGGTACTCCAGTGGACTGGCAACAAGGTATAGGATGAGGCTATGGACAAATTTGGACCAAGGATATATTCCTAGACATTGCAGTTTATGAAATCCCTGTACCCTAGAAGGCAGCAGCTTACTGATATGAACTGAATGCTGTCTGCAGACATGTAACTTCTTGCTTAGAGAGACTTTAACTCATGGTTGACCCTTGTCATTGATGACCATGTAAGAGAGGACAAAGTCTAATTTCCTGCCAGAGTGAGACCATGTGGGCTTATGACCTGCAGGCCTATTATTCTAGCCCAGAAGATTAATCAACCTGGCAGGACTTGCTCTTCACGTAGCCATGCCAGAACATGGAAGGTTCTCCTTTCAGGTATTTGCAAATGGACTTAGTGTTTTTATTTCCAGCCCCACCCTGCTGGTGGCATTTGGGGGAAGAACATAGGTTTAAGTATTAGGAGGGAAAACCACAAACTCTCCAATGAAGTTTATAGACCTGCAGTTCCCCAGTCTTGTATCCCTGATGTTCTTTGTACATATAGACATCACAGTGGCTCTTTGCCAGGTTGTTCAGGCATATTCTCAGCCCTCCATGAAATCTTAGAAACACCAGATTTCCTGGAATGGATTTGGCCACTTTCCTGAAGCTCCCAAATGCAAATGTGGAGACACAGATCTAGTTTCCCTTCTTCCCCTTCCGTGTGTGGCCTGACTGGAGTCTGTAGTCCACATTTGACTTTGAATTTGGAGGAAAAAAAACATTACAAATATTTTCACATGATCACTTATTAACCTCATATTAAAAATTGGCAGGATCATCTTGTTCTGGCTTTTAGTATAGCTAAAGAATGTTTTCCTGTTTATTTTATGCCTTTGGAGTTGTTTCATTTCTTGCTTTAACTTGATGATGTTACATTTTCTGGAAGACGGTTTCTTTCTTTGCCTGTTGGTTGGCACCTTGGGATGTTTATATGTACCTTTAAATGTCCAGTATATTTTGTCTCATCATCCCAGAAGTGCCGGTATTTGTAGCTTATCTTCCTCCAGGAATTCTAAGCCATTTTGGAACCCACCGTGATTATCTGTATGTAATGCTTGACTTCTGCACTATAAATCCGACTGAGTTTGTAAAAAATGGAAGTTTTTAAGTATGAATCCCTTTTTAGGGAGTTAACATGGTGTTATAGAAAGATGTGGATTTAAAGTCAGAAATTAGATCAAATTTTTAAAAAATATTTTATTTAAATTCAATTTGCCAACATTTGGTATAACACCCAGTGCTCATTACATCAGGTGCCCTCCTCAGTGCCCGTCATCCAGTCACCCCAACCCCCCCCTCCCCTTCTGCAACCTTTTGTTTGCCAGAGTTAGGAGTCTCTCATGGTTTGTCTTCCTCTCTTTTTTCCCACTCAGTTTCCCTCTTTCCCTTATAATCCCTTCCACTATTTTGTATATTCCACATGAGTAAAATCATTTGATGATTATCTTTCTCTGATTGACTTATTTCACTCAGCATAATTCCTTCCAGTTCCATCCACGTCGAAGTACATGGTACGTATTCATCCTTTCTGATGGCTGAGTAATACTCCGTTGTATGTATAGACCATATCTTCTTTACCCATTCATCTCTTGAAGGAAATCATGGCTCCTCACACAGTTTGGCTATTGTGGACGTTGCTGCTATGAACATTGGGGTGCAGGTGTCCCAGTGTTTTACTATATTTTAGATCAGATATTTTGTGTGAAATTTCTTATGTGTACCAAGCAGTGGGTCTATACATCCTAAAATTTAAAAAAACAAACACATTAAGTTTTGAATTCAGATCCCCATTTTGCCTTTTCTGACTATGTTACCTTGGGCCATTTCTGAGCTGAGGCCTTGTTATCCTGCTGATAAGGATGCTATTCCTACTTGTTGACTATATAGGATTATTATTAAGGCTCATATGAGCTTTGGGAAAGACAGTTCAGAATTAATGTCAAAAATACATTACATATGTGCTATTATTTTAAAATATGCTAGAGCAGTTTGTGGTTTGAAAAAAACAGTATATGAATGGTCACCTTACTTTAGTGAGTTTTCCAGAAGTTGTAGTTACCCCTACACTGTAATCTCCAGTGAGGGGAAGGACTGAAAGAAATGTAACTATTAGCCGCCGCTGTGTGCTCTCACCCACACTAGCTCCTTGAATCATAACAAATACCCTTTGAGAAAGGCTGTAGTTTTGGTTCTGCAATTGAAAACAAAGAGGCCATATTGCCAGGACTGTGCACTGGAGAGCCCACTCTCCTGACCTGCACAGGGCGGCCTGGATACCCAATGACTGGCCTGACATGGGCCTGCTCTTGCCTGCTTGCTTCCTTAACAGGCTTGGTTCTGGGCCCTTGAGCCAGCCTTGGAGGCCTAGAGCCTGTTCAGTTTGGGCAAGGAGGATGTCTGCCTAGAGTAAACCTCAAAATGCCTGTCAGTTACAGGAGCTATTGGGAAGCTGTTAGTGCTAGATCTTAGTGAGTTCTCACCCAGACTGGAGAGTAAGTGGAGAAGAATGCAGAACCAACCCAGCATTTGTTGGGTATGGGATGGAGTTCCCAAAGGGATTGTTCTGAATCCAGCATTAGACATAGCTAACTTTCCTAGGCTTATTGCATCAAGAATATTGTTGTGTGGCTTTTCTCGATTTTGTATTTCTGGATTGAAGTACATTTTTCAAGGATGAGTTATTGGCCTGAAATCATAGGTGGTAAGAAAGAAATATATATAGAAATGATCTCTGTATTAAGAGAACAGAGGGAAAGACGTGAGTTTGTTTTAAAAGCTCTTTGTCACCACCTCTCTCCTCCTTAAGGGAATTTGTCTCTGCTGAAATGCAGAGAGAAAGGGGTTTATGAATTCCACCGAAACCTGGGAGAACTGCAACTTGGTGATGTAAGCCCTTTTATTGCAGGGTTATGGTTTCAGCAAAGCCTTGTTTTATTTCCTGCCTGACCCTTAAATATTGCTGCTCCCCAGGGACCTATCCCATTTGTAGTCAGACATCTCTCTGGGTGTTTCCCATCTTCCCCTGGTTTCAGCTCTACTGTGTGTGCCAGCAGCTCCTGGTTTTCCCATACGTCCAGGTCATGTGTCTCTGTCTTGTCTCCCTAGTCTGCTCTGCTGATGTTCTGCACGTAGGTTAACAGCAGGTGCTAGAAACCCATTTCACGTCCCCGACTCCTCCCACTCTCTCACCTCATTCTGATTATGAGTCCCATTCACTTAACCTTCAGTGAATGCCCTTCAGTCAATGCTCTTCTCTCTGCACGACCACTTCTGTAGTCTTGGCTCTTGCTGCTGCTCTGTGGGCTCGTGGCCCCTAATGGATCTCTCAGTAGTCCTTGTTCCCTTGGGACTCATCCTCCACTCTGCCTGGAATTATCCATTAGAAACACACATATAATGATGCCACTTCTTTGGCCAGAACTGTGCAAGGCTCTCCTTCATTTCCTTGATCAGGTCCCAGCCCTGTAGTCTTGTAGTCCAGGTGCTTTGCTGGGTCTCTGCTGGCCTCTGCCCAGCTTTTCTCTAAAGAAGAGAGAGACCTGTACCTCTTCTGAGGCACGGAAGTCCTCGTTACTCACAGAAGATCCGCAGTTTTACCCCTCTGTGCTTTGCATAGAATGTGACTTCTACTTTGAAGATACTTTCCCCAGTCCTCTGATCCAGGAGAAAGAGGTCTGTGATATCAAGCTCAAGTGTCCTCTTCCTTCTGTGGGCTCCTCTGATCGCTTCCTTCACTTCTCTTCTTCCCTGTTCTCTGCCCCATCCTCCCTTGAAGCACTGTGTGTCTGTATTCACCTGCAGGACAGATGTTCCTCGAGGTACTCAAAGACTGTTGCAATTCGTGATATTTCTCCTGGCAGCGCTGTAAACTGTGTGCTTGAAGCAGATTTGCTGGGAGAACGAAGAGAGCCCAGCACAGAGTCAGGTGCATAGAGACTTTGTCATGTTGGACGTGACTAAACAACCAACATCCTGGTGGTTGTACTGACCAGGGAGCCATTTTTTGGCCTGTTG